>NC_044400.1:76509134-77896059 GCF_006542625.1 Nomascus leucogenys
AGCAGGGCTAACCCATAAGCAGTGTGCCCAGAGTCAGCAATGTATAAGCTGTTGGCAGCTGTATTTATACCCACTTTTAATTATATGCTAATTAAGAGATGGATTATTCAGAACATTCTGGAAGAGGGACAGAGGGCATCCAGAACCATATATGGTTAACTTCCAGGCCATTGCTATGGCCCATTGGCATGGCATGTGTAAACTGTCACAGCACCCATGGGAATGTCTTTATGCTAATGAGTAGTGAGGGCAACTAGAGGTCACTTTCATGGCCATCTGCTTATTTTGGCTGGCTTCTTCACTGCATTCTGTTTCAACCATATCCTTTCAAACCAGATCAGCGGGGTCATGACCGGAAAACAAGCCCTGCCAGCCTCCTACCTCAAATCTAATTAATTATAATTTTCCTCCTTATGACAACCCACACAAAAGACAGAGATAAGAAAAATAAGGACTTCCTGGGAGGCTGTGGATCAATTACCAATGGACACCCAGAAGCAAATTCACAAGACTCACAATTCAAAGAACCAATTTTTTACCATTTTTTTTCCTGTCAGTTGAATTTGGGAAGGAAGGAACAAGCAAAAATTTTTACCTTCTTCTTTCAATTGGACACTACAGACGGAAATCCAGGAGAGCTGACCTTGGTAAGAATTCCTACTTTCTTCCATTGTTTATTAGGTCCCTCAGGATCCCATCTGTAGGCTCCAGAGTGAGTCAGAAGGTGCTCAACCTTTTAGGACAGAAACTGTTGGGACAGAAGAATACTCCTTCACCCTTTCAGGGTCCCAGGACGGTCCAAGAATTAAATTGACATAACGTAGATTAACACGAGCAAAGTACAACACAAGTTTGACATAGCATAGGAGCCTCATAAAGAAATAAAGATGCAAAGAAGCTGTCAGAGTCAGTTAATTCTTTACCAGATTTGACAAAGAATTATAAACTGTAAACATGTGATCAGGCAAAGGGTCTTGGGCTAGGGTGGTTAACTGGATAGAGAAGTAGCCAGCATGACAAGTGTTAGTTGAACAAGGCTCGTTTGTACAAAATTCGTTCCACTTCAACTTTCTTGTCCTTCGTGATAAGAACCTTGCTTCTTCTCTAGTGTAGGGAGGACACCTTTCACATGGGAATTTCATCTTCTGCTTTTAAGAAAATGACATTCAGACTGATCTCTTTGCACCTGCTGTTTTTCAAGTGCCTTTAACTGAAATAGTCAACCTACCAAAATAGCATATTTTAGCCCCTTCAGGAATGTTGATTTTGTTTATTTTCATGCATTGCTTTTATAATTATAAAAGCTCATTTTATAATTATATAAAAGGAGACCTGGGAACACCAGCCTTCTTCCTTCCACATACAGGAACTGCAGACACTGCAGATAAAACACAGCCAGAATGCTTTGCTGCCAGCTGGACCTTTGACCCAAACCCCAGTGCTCACTCAACTGGAATGCATCAATGAAGGTCACTTTCTGTCCAGATCATGGAGTCTACATGAAAAGAATCAATGCAATCCTGTTTTTTTTTTTTTTTTACTGCTTTCTCTCTCTCAATTCTTGGATTAAAGAAAAACATAGCAGACCATGATGGTGCCCAGCTCAGATTCCCTCTGAAGCCTTTTACCAGCCCTGTGCATCCAGCCTAGTCCCTGTATGCCCTGCTGCTAAGGGTTTCCCCTGAGCACTGGGGCCTTCCCTGGAGAGCTGGAACAACTTGGCAACTCATTCTCAGCCCTTCCCATCCCCACTAACCCACAGCCAGTGACTGACCATTGTGGGAATACAAAAGCCCAGCGCCTGTGCCTTGGAGAGGACAAACTCTGAGATATCATCTCTGCTTCAGCACACCACTCAAGACCAAGATGAGGCTGGGGTGTCGACCAAGATGATACACTTGTTGAGTCTCCTCTCCTCCCCTATTTGTCCCCCACCCCCAACTGCCTCACTGGTACATCTTGGGAGCACTTCCTCAACAAATCCCTTGCATTGAATCCTTGGCTCAGGCTCTGCTTCTAGGAGAATATGACCTACTGGGGACAATAGTAATGGTGAATACAGTGGTGAACCAAACAAAGCAGCCTTTGACTTCATGAAGCTAATGGGGAAGAATAACTATCATTTCATTGATTGGATGCTTGGCACAGAAGGAGGAGTGAGTACTTATATTCATAGATGAATTCTGTCAGGCAAGGTTGGGGAGTTGCTTCAGCCATCCTCTTTGGTGCTTATTCTAAGTGTGCTGTTTCCAGCATCCCAGCTTCTCAAAGGCACTGTGCTGTCTTCAGACACAGGGCCTATGGAAAGCGTGTCCACATTTAATGGGAGGTGGAGAGCCAACCTTTGCCTTTGTGCCAAGTCTCCTAAGAACAAACATGCGGAGCCTGCTCCCAGATGGACAAAGGTCCAATTCCCTTTGTCTTCCCTTTAGAAGGCAGTCTCCTGAGACTCTGCCTTGAAGAAGTAGGATTGTGTCTGATGTGTTTATGTTTGTGGGGTTTTTATGTGTTTTCTTTTTTATCTTCCCTAGGAAAAAAGAACTGAGCATCGGCAAAAAGCTGAGAATGACAAGCTCAGGGGATGAAAGACTGCCTTTCCCCCCAATTCTGAGCTTTTCTGACAGCTCCCAGCTGGGAGAAACCAACATGATGAAAAGACAAAGAATACTGGAGAAGAGAGAGGGTGGGCAGAGCCACAACCTCATCCTCCCAGTGGTTCCTCTTGAGTTTGACTTGACAAGATGCCTTCCTACCCAGGTGACCCTGTGGGAACGTGCCAGTACCTCACCCCATGACCTCACTGAGTCCTCACAACAAATCCAGGGTGCAGATTTTTTTCCCCACTTGGAGATTACAAATTGAAATGCAGAAAGGTTAAAGAGCTTGCCTGAGGTTGCTTAGATAATAAAAGAATCTGGATTAGAACCCAGACCTACCCAGCTCAACAACTGAGTCCTTTTTTACTGGATTACACCTATCTCATGGGCATAATTTTATCTACAGTCTCTCTCTATTCCACTGTTTAAGATAAATCCTGTGAGGGTTAAATGAGATCCTGCATGTTCAGCACTTAGCCTGGAGGCTGGTGTGAGACAAGCACTCTATAAATGCTACCTAGCATTGTTATTGCTGTTGATGGTGTTGCTGCTGTTTTTGTTATTGTTACTGCTGCCGCTGCTGCTGCTGTTGCTGCGGATTATGTGGCTGCTGTTTTTGATGTTGTTGATGACAATGTTTTCAATACTGTTCTTATTATTGTTGATACCACTGTTGTTGCCATTTTGTGGCTGTTGTTGCTGCTGATGTGCTGCTACTGTTGCTGTGATTATGCTGTTGACATTGTCACTGTGGATTTTGCAATGATGCTGTTGACATTATTACTGTGGATGTTGTGATGATGCTGTTGATGCTTTACTGTGGATGTTGTGATGGTGGTGTTGACACTGTTACTATGGATGTTGTGATGATGCTGTTAACACTATTACTGTAGATGCTGTCATGATGCTGTTAACACGGTTGCTGTGGATGTTGTGATGATGTTAATGTTCCTATGGGTACAGTGATGTGCTGTTGACACTGTGGGTGTCGTGTCACAATGAGGCTAGTGACACTATTACTACAGGTGTTGTGATGATGCTGTTGATGTTGTTACAATGGAAGTAGTGATGATGCTCTAGACACTGTTTCTGTAGATGTTGTGATGATGCTGTTGGCATTGTTACTGTGGGTGTTGTGATGATGCTGTTGACATTACTGTGGGTGTTGTGATGATGCTGTTGATGCTTTACTGTGGATGTTGTAATGGTGCTGCTGACACTGTTACTGTGGATGTTGTGATGATGTTGTTAAATTGTTACTATGGATGTTGTGATGATGCTGTTAACACTATTACTGTGGATGTTGTGATGGTGCTGTTGACACTTACTGTGGATGTTGATGGTGCTGTTGACACTTACTGTGGATGTTGATGGTGCTGTTGACACTTACTGTGGATGCTGTGACGGTGCTGTTGACACTTACAGTGGATGCTGTGATGGTGCTGTTGACGCTGTGGATGCTGTGATAATGTTAACATTGTTACTATGGGTATTGTGATGATGTTGACACTATTACTGTGGGTGCTGTGATGAAGCTGTTGATACTGTTTCTCTGGATCCTGTTATGTTGCTGTTGATGCTGTTGATGCTGTTACTGTGGAAGTAGTGATGATGCTCTGGTGATGCTCTAGTGATGAAGTTTCTGTAGATGTTGTGATGATGCTGTTGGCATTGTTACTGTGGGTGTTGTTATGATACTGTTGACATTACTATGGGTGTTGTGATGATGCTGTTGACACTGCTACTGTGGATGTTGTGATGATGCTGTTGGCATTGTTAATGTTCTTGCTGATGTGGTTGACAGTGCTATTGTTGCTATTTTTATTCTTGTTGCTGAGATGTTATTCTATTATTGTTGTTGCTGCTGTTGGCACTACTGCTGTGCTGCTATTGTTGATGTGATAATGTTGTTGATGTTATTAATGTTGACGTTGTTGTTGATGTTGGTGTTAATATACCCATCCAGATTCACTGCTTTTGTTACACATTTCCAAACCAAATTTAATTTAGGCATAACTTACTAGTCGTACAAGGATCTATATATAGCTTACCCCTCATGTTTCCACAGAGGCCGAGAATTTCCATTCCACTCTCCGGGAGAGATTTTGAGAGCCATCTGTAGCCTCTGCCTCCTCACTGAATGAGGCACGCTCCTCTCAGCCATCCCTTTCAGAAATCTATGCTGGCCAATGGTACATGTGACTGGGAGAATGAGTCTACCTCATTCAGGGGGTAAAGTAGGAGGAAACCCATATGGCTACCCACCTCAGGTACATGGGTCAATTCAGCCTTTCAGCGTGGTATTTTCATCCTCATGTGTCTCGCTCCTGTGTCTTAATTGGTTCAAAATTAGGAGATGAAGAAAGAGGTGCTATATTTACCTCCAAGACACCAACAAAGTCTTCATGATATAATTCAATTGGCTTTTTACCTCCCCAAAGAATCCTTTCCTTATTTCTACAACCCACAGTGGTCTCACCCACCTATGAAGTTTTATAGCAGTTTGTTATTTACTCACACGCCAATAAATATTGTGAAATATGTGAACCTGGCTAGACTGTGAGCTCCTTCAGACTAAGAACATATCTTAAACATCCTCTCACTTATTGCGGTTCTAGACACATAGTACGTGCTCAATAAATGCTTGTAAAGTGAAATACATTGGGAGCTTAATACTTAGGAGTGTTCCCATGTGGCTGAGTTTTTATGCCATCCTATGTTTTTGAATAAAAAATATTAATTGGAAATTTGTGTTCCAGAACTTATATATGATGCATGAATGCCCTTGATGATACAGAAATGGGAAGAACTGATTAAGTTCTTTAGGTTTTTGGGGTTTTTTTGTTTTTGACGGAGTCTCGCTATTGTCACCCAGGCTGAAGTGCAGTGGTGCGATCTCGGCTCACTGCAACCTCCACCTCCCAGTTCAAGTGATTCTCCTGCCTCAGCCTCCTGAGTAGCTGGGATTACAAGTGCCCAACACCATGCCTGGCTAATTTTTTAACTTTTAGTAGAGACAGGATTTCTCCATGTTGGCCAGGCTGGTCTCGAACTCCTGACCTCAGGTGATCTGCCCTCGGCCTCCCAAAGTTTTGGGATTACAGGTGTGAGCCACTGCGCCCAGCCAGTTCAGTTTCTAAGGTCCGTCAGTTGCTATTAACTTCTTGTCATTACATGCAATTCAATAAAAGCATAAGTTCTTACCTTTAGGGGCACTGCGATGGATGCCAGGCTTCCAAAGTTGAGCGTAAAATCCCAAGGGGTTTCAAGGTAGGCCATTCTCCAATGCTTCCTTTTACAACAGACATTGTGCCTGCAGGCTCAAGGGGCCATGGGGCCTAAAGAGGATCCCATGAACCTTTCCACAGAATCGAGGGTGTGGCTTTGTATAATGCTTACCCCTCATCTCTCTAGGATAATTGTTTATTTATTATTATATCTATTTAAGGAATACAGCATGATGTTCTGAAACACATGGTGAAATGACAACTACAGTCAAACAAATTAACATATCAATCTCCTCACATAGTTACTGTGTGTGTGTGTGTGGTAAGAACACATAAAATCCAGTCTCTTACCAAATGTTCAGCATACAATACAATATTATGAACCATAGTCCCCCTGCTGTGCATTAGGTTAGACTTACTCATCCTACATGACTGCAAGTTTGTACTCTTTGACCTATAATCTCCAGGATTTTTCAATTCCTGAATTTGCCAGCAAATTTTAGCTGATTGAGGTTACCAGACAGCTGACTACCTCATAAGGTAAATTATTGTTTCTCAAGTATTTTAAGCTTTTTGTAGGTCTGGGTTCAATTCATACTTACCTGGTGAATAAGGTTTCAGTAATTTACAAGTAAATATTGTGTTAATAGTATCATCTAAGAGGTGCTGAGAACTTGGTGGGAGCCACACTCACCTAGCAAGCTACTTACCATGCTGAGCAGTTTCATGGATTTTCTCAGTCCTCACTCCTGATAGTAAAGACCAGTGCATCTCCAGCCTTCAGCACTCATGGGCACGAATGCATTTAATTCTCACAATAACACTCTGAGGGTGGTTATTACTGTTATTACCCTCCCAACTTTGCAGAGGAGCCTGGAGCATGCAGGGGTTCAGTTATGTGCCCAAGGCCAGGAGCCACTGAGGGAGTGGCGGCCCATATCAGCTGGCTCTGGAGGCTGTATCAGTGACAAGCAAACTGAGTCCCAGGTTCACTAAGGCATGAAAAGACTTCCCTTGTATTACTCAGGGTGCTCCAGGGAAACAGAACCAACAGAATGTGTATATATGGTCCTCCCTTGGTTTCAGGAGATTGGTTCCAGGACCCCTCGCAGATATAATAAAATGGTGTGGTATTTGCATGTAACCTACAGCACATCCTCCTATGTACTTTAAGTCAGGGGTCTCCAACCCCTAGGCCACAAACCCATCCGGCCTATGGCCTGTTAGGAACCGGGCCATACAACATGAGGTGAGTGAGGTGAGTGGTGGGTGAGTGAGCAAAGCTTCATCTGTATTGACAGCCCCGCCCCATTGCTTGCTCTCATTACTGTCTGAGCTCTGCCTCCTGTCAGATCAGTGGTGGCATTAGATTATCCTAGGAGCACAAACCCTATTGTGAACTGCACATGCAAGGGATCTACGTTGCGTGCTCCTTTTGAAAATCCAGTGCCTGATGATCTGTCACTGTCTCCCATCACCTCCAAATGGGACCGTCTAGTTGCAGGAAGACAAGCTTGGAGCTCCCACCAATTCTACATTATGGTGAGATGTGAGATGTATAATTATTTCATTATATATTACAATGTAATAATAATAGAAATAAAGTGCACAATAAATATAATGGTTTGAATCATCCTGAAACCACCCTCCTGCCAGTTCATGGAAAAATTGTCTTCCATGCAACCGGTCCTTGGTGCTGAAAAGGTTGAGGACCACTGCTTTTAAGTCATCTCTAGTTTACCTATAATACATAATACAATGTAAATGCTGTGTCAGTAGTTTTTACATGTATTGTCTGGGGAATCACAACAAGGAAAAAGTCTGTACACAACATTCATGGGTCTGACTAAATTTCTGATCTGCAGTTGGTTGAATCCACAGATGCAGAACCATGGATACGGAGGGCCACAGGTATGTTGATAGAGATTTACTTTAAGGAGGCTGGGAAGTCCAAAATTTGCAGGGCAGGCAGGAAGGCTGGAGATCCAGAGGAGAGCTGAGGCTGCAGCTACAGCCTAAAGGCCATCTGTGGGCAAAATCCCACTTGCTCAGGGGACGTCGGTTTTTTCTGCTGTTCAGGCTTTCAACTGATTGGACGAGGCCCACCCACATCATGGAGGGCAACCTGCTCTGCTCAAACCCACCAACTTAGATGTTAATCTCATCCAAAAACACCCTCACAGAAGCATCCAGAATCATGTTTGACCATATCTCTGGGCACTATGGCCCAGCCAAGTTGACTCATAAAATTAACCAGCACACCCGGTATCACACAGATATAACAGACCCAAGACTCAGGCCCTTGCAGTGCGACTGAGCCTGCATGTTCTTACACACGGGACTGGGAGCCTCTGTTTTCATCAGCTCTGCAGCCCACCCCATCTGCCAGCAAGCAGGGGTCAGTTGTGTCCTTCCTTCTAAAGCTGACTGTCCTTGTCCTCTCCCTAGCGGCTGCCTAAGTGTGGCCACTGCTGCCTCTGCGCTGACCATCTAGCAGAGAGAGCTTAGCTGCTGTTATTTATTGTCTTTAAGACTTCGTCAAGCACAGCCCTCAGGATGCTCAAGGTGAAGAGCATTGATCGCATCTGTTTCCTGGGCTGCTTGTCTTGGGTGGGAAGCCAAGCATGCGAGCTGAGCAGGGACGGGACCAGAGATGGCCAGCACTGGCAGGCAGTGTGCTGGACTCTAATGCCTGAGTCTCACTCCATATTCAGTACCCTGATATGAGGAAGGGACTCTGACTATCCCCTGCAAAGAAGAGGAATAAAGGAACCGAACCTTGTCCATTCATTCATTCATTCAGCAGATCTGCCCACCATGTGCCTGCATTCTAGATGCTAGAACGTACCACTGACAAAACAGACAGAAATCCTTTCTCGTGGAGCCATCATTGTGGTGGAAGGAGACAGACAATAAACCAGCAACTAAGCAAATGACAGTATGTGACAAGCTGATGAGTGCTAAGGGGAGAAATCAATGAGGGGAAAGGGACACGGGTTGGGGAGGAGATGGGGTTGCAATTTTTAATAGGGCAACTAGTGAAGGTCTCGCTGAGATGGTAATGCTTGAATGAAAGCTTACGAGCCACGTGGGTGTTGGAGGAAGAGCATTCCAGAGAGAGAAAGCAGCAAGTGCAAAGGCCCAGAGGCAGCCACGTTCCTGGCTGCTCAAGGAACAGCAAGGGCAGAAGTGGCTGGAGCAGAGCCAGTGCGGGGTGGAGTGAGAGAAGAGGTCAGGTGAGGAATGGGTCCAGTTGGATGGCTTTACAGGGCAAAGAAAGGAACCTGGCTTTTTCTCTTCCTGGGCTGGGAGGCCCTTAAAAGTCTTTGAACAGAGTAAAGACATGGTCTGGTTTCCATATTCCGAGGACTGGAGAGATTAAGATGCTTGTCTCACGCCCTGCAGCCAGTAAGGGGCAGAAGAGCCAGCCAGTGCGTCTAGCTATGGATAAGAGCTTGTTCCCCTGCACCACCCGTGTATCTGCCAGAGTTCGTTTGCTAGAGTCCATATTGCTGCTAAGAAAGCTGACTGCCACAGCCATGTGAGAAAGAAAACAGGGCATGGGGGAAAAGAGGGGTGGGTGTGTGCTAATTCAGGTAAGGGGACAAGTCCCAAAAGGCCTACTGGAGGAGGTGATATTTGAGCTGAAACCCGAATGGTAGAAATCAGCCAAGGAAATACCCAGAGAGCAGAGTGTTCAGAAATAGATGGTGCAAAGGTCCTGAGGCAGGACCCTGCTCAGAGTCCTGGGAGAGCAAAGAGAAGACAAACGTGGCAGAATTGCGATAAGCAAGGGGGAGATGAGGTCACAGAGGGAGCCAAGAGGCATATCCTTCACGGTCCCATAGGCTCTGGTAAGGAATTTGGATTTTATTCTTAAGAGCGATGAGGAAGCACTAGAAGATTTTAAGCAGGGAGTGATTTACATTTTTAAAAAAGATCAGCCTGGCTGCTCTGTGGAGAAAAGACTGGGAAAGGGCTTACAGACTGCATGACTGGCACCTCACTTTTTTGTATGAAAAATGACACTGATTTTAGAGAGTTGCTGTATGAAGCTGTGAGAGAATGACATGAGAATGTTAACTCATGGAAGGGTGGGAATTTGTGGGTCCTTTTCACTGCCACATCCCTGATTCTGCAGCAGTGCCCACAGCAGATGCTCCAGCAACTATTGGTTCAGTGAGTGAGTGGATGGATGGATGGATAGATGGATGGATGGATAGATGAAAACAGAGGCATCATATAAAGGTGAGAGACTGGGATGTTTCAGTGACCATCAAAAGTTAAAGCATTGCCCAACAGAACCTTCCTCACAGCAGCGAGAACTAAAGGGTTAATGTGACCTCTGAGGATTTTTCTTCCAGAGGATTGTGATGTAGTGCTAACAAATTTCCTGTGACCTTGTTAGGGGAAAATAATAAGCCCCTGCTAATGTATCAGATTAACATGTTTGGGCTTCCTGTTCAGAAACCTCAAACATCTCACCTCCATGTGGTCTGCAGAAAATTATTTTTTCAGATGCAATTGCATTGAGTGATGGAGGCTTTGTGGCCTCTAATATGCCCACCGGTGGAAGAGTTCTGATATCCCAGTTTTTCCTCTGCAGTTCACAGTGGTCTGGCACTTAGCATAGCATCTGGTGGAGAAAAAAAAAAAAAAAAAAAAAAAAAAAAGCTAGATTCCTATTTGAATGAACAAAGGAAATGGTTAATGGCCATAACACAAGGGTTTTCTCTCATCTCTATTTTCTAGGGAAAACAGGAGAATTTTTAAAAAATTATCTCCCTTTTCTTTTTGTCAGCTGTGAAGAAGCTGCAAGTTTCAAATATGTCACCTTGCTGACGAGCCTTAAGTGATGGGAAGTAGGCAGAGGTTCCCTCAATACCAGTATAAAGACATTAAGGAACCCCCCTTGCTCAGACTCCTCAAAGAATACCATATCCAGGATGAATGTTCAAATCCCCTGGCTGGTCACCTGCAGTAAGGACCGCCCATTGCCATCTCCAGTAAGCACAGACATCTCAGCTCCCAGTGCCGACCGGGAGGCTGGACCCCGGAACCTCAGCCCTGCTGCCCTCTCTGAAAGTAACCTCTGCTGTAATCCACACCAGAAAGTGGATTTGTCAATGTGCTTGCCTCATCCAATCATTTTTCTCTTCCAAATCAAGGTTTTATGTGAGTGTGTCTGATTTGTGAGGCCCAACTCACTTACCTGTCCTGAATCTCGAGGGAAACTGAGAAAGTGAGTTACAGGCTTCTGCTTTAGGGAGGCACGTGTGGTCTCAGTCGGCTTGGACTGCTATAACAAATTATTATAGACTGGGTGGCTGAAACAACAGACAGTTATTTCACACAGTTCTGGAGACTGAAAGGCCAAGATCAGGGCGCAGCATGGTCCTTGGTGTGTGCATGCTTAGAGAGAGAGAGAGAGAGAAACAGAGAATCTCCTGTTCTTCCTCTTTCTTTAAGGGCACTAATCCCACCATGGGGGCCCCACCCTCATGACCTCATCTAAACCTAATCACCTCCCAAAGCCCCACCTCAAAATACCATAGCATCAGGGGCTAGGGCTTTAACATATAAATTTTGGGGGAGAGGGACACAGTCATTCAGTCCAGAGCAGAAATCATAAAGAGGGATGTTTTCCAAATATAGGCTGGATAATTCAAAAACAAGGTAGCCCCAAAGATGCCCATACCCACTGCAGCCTTTCTCTTCTACACCTGTCTCCTACACAGTGCCTGGCACATAGCAGGTGCTCAGTAAGTGACAGCGCCTCCTTTCCCTTGCCATGCTTCCCTGTTTAGCCTCTGCCCATCTCTACCTACAAGCCCGTCTGCTTGGGTTCCTGTGCTTGGAATTTTTTCCCATGGACACTTTCACTACAACCAGCACTTTAAAAGAAAGAACAATTGAATACAACATGCAAGGTTCACCATATCCAACTTTAGCACCAATTTTAAACATAAACCCATGCAAATATTCAATGCAAATACATTTCTAAGATACCATTCTCTAAAAAATGTGGGTATTGACACTCTACTTATTATATCAGAACCTAGAGTGCCCCTCACCCAAGAGATGTTTAAAGAGCTTATTTGTATTACTTGGTTTCCACCTAATGTGCTTATTTATGTCTTTTGTTTTATAAGAAATACATTTAATAATTTAGAAGCAATAAGGGAAAATATTTTTACATAAAAATTTAAAAACATTTGCATGACAAAAAACATAAAAATTAAAATGACAAACATTACACTGGAGAAATATTTGTAATTTAAATCACAATACATTAAAAAAGAGTTATTATCCCTAACATATAAATCTCTGTAGGATTTCCCAAAGCCTCAGGAGAAAGAAAAACCCTGGAGAAAAATAAGCTGAGAAGTGAATAGACGATTCACAGAAAAAGAAAAAGCATCTTAATTGTATGAGAAGATGATAACCTTGTCATCTGAGAAAGGTAAATTAAAAGTAGTCTAAGATTGCCAACAAACACATAGTAATAAGGATCAGATTTATCTTCCCACTTGGAAAATATATATATATCTTTTCTTTTTGAGACGGGGTCTCGCTCTTTCGCCCAGGCCAGACTGCAGTGGTGCTATCTCGGCTCAATGCAAGCTCCACTTCCCGGGTTCACACCATTCTCCTGCCTCAGTCTCCCGAGTAGCTGGGACTACAGGCGCCCGCCACCATGCCCGGCTAATTTTTTGTATTTTTAGTAGAGACGGGGTTTCACCGTGTTAGCCAAGATGGTCTCGATCTCCTGACCTCGTGATCTGCCCGCCTCGGCCTCCCAAAGTGCTGGGATTACAGGCGTGAGCCATGGTGCCCGGCCAGAAAATATTTTTTAATGGACAAAAGGTGCAAAACAATAGTTTTCAAGGTGTTGGACATTAGACAACAAAGGATAGTGACCCTGGAAGGCAGGAGAGAGAATGAGGTGAGCCTAGAGTTGCCCTGCTTTCTGCCTTGGGAGACTTTCCAAGCACTGCTGCAGGGAAGGGAACCCAGGCAGAGCCCAGAGGAGTTCAAGAGATTGCAGGGCAGAGTTTTGGAGAGAGGAGAGCTATGGAGAGCCAGAACACTGGAATCTGCAGGGGGCTATCCTCAACTATTCAGCAGAGGTGACATCAGTACATGCATTGAGAAAATTACTTGAGGCCAGGGAGAGAATCACCCAAAAGGATTCCAGGGAACAATATTCAGTGCTCACACCAGCCGGGAAATAGTGCTGTTTCCCACCAGCCAGACTTGAAGACCTTGGAAGTCAGGGGTCATTTGGTAGAGGACTCAGAACGATCTTGTCCCAGTAGTGGGGAATCATTAGCCACAGACTAAACAGCTTAATAAATTATAAAAGCTAAACTCAAAAGGATCAAAGTATTTCCAAGTTCTTAACTGCATACCAGAACAAAGCCCAACAATAGTTACAAGAACACAAAAATACTCAGCACCCAACAAGTTAAAATGATTGGCATTCAATCAAGGAATACCGGGCAAGTAAAGAAGCAAGAAATGTGGTGCAAAATAAAGAAGAAAATCAATCAATTGAACTCAGTCCCGAACTGACATTATTGAAATTTGTGGGTGTCACTAACACATTTACTAGAGACAAATTTATGGCACTAAATCCCATATTTAGAAGAGAAGTCTCAAGTCTATGACTTCGGATCCCCCTTCAAGAAAATAAAAAAAGGAGAGCATCTTAAACCTAAAGTAAGCCAAATAAAGGAAATAACAAAGATAAGAGCAGATATCAGTGAAATACAAAACAGAAAAACAATGGAGAAAATCAATGAAGCTATAAGCTGATTCTTGGAAAAGATCAGTAAAATTGATAAACCTCTAGCCAAACTGATCTGGAAAGAAATAGAAAAAAAGAAAAAGGAAAGAAAAAACTGGTATCATTATAGATTCCACAGAAATTAAAATAATAATAAAATATTATGAACAGCTTTATGCCAATAAATTCAACCAATTAGATGAAATGAATAAATTCCTTGAAGTACATACATTACCAACTGTTAGTCAAGAAGAAACAGATACTGTATACTCAAAGAAATTTACCTTTTAGTTTAAAATCTTCCAATAAAGAAAATGCCAGGCACCAAAATTCAAAGGGGTAATTTGAACAAATATTTAAGGAAGAAATAATGGCAATTCTTCTCACACTCTTCCATTAAAGTTAAGTGAGAATATACTTTCAAACTCATTTTATGAGGCCAGTGATAGCCTGATTTCAAAACCAGACAAGGACATTACAAGAAGAGAAAACCAAAGATCGATATTCCTTGTGAACTTAGAAGCAAAAGTTCTTAACAAAATTTTAGCAAATAGAAACTAACAATAGATTGCAAAAAAGAATAGTATATCATGACCAAGTTGAGTTTATCCCAAGAAGGCAAAGTTGATTTAATATTTTTTTAAAAATCAATCAATATAATTTACTCTATAAAATGATGAAAAACTAAAATATATGGCCATCTCAATGGGGAAAAAGCATTTGACAAAATCCAATGTCCATTTCTGATTAAAATCATTGACAGAGTAGGAATGAAGGGAAACTCTTCCCTACAGTAAAGGTTATCCACAAAAAACCCACAGCTAATATCATACTCAATGGTGAACAACCGAATCGAAACTAGTGGGTTATATCCGCTCTCACCAACTCATTAAACATTGTCCTGGAAGTTTTTGCCAGTAAAGTAAGGCAAGAAAAAGAAATAAAAAGCATTCAGATTGGAAAGGAAAATTTAAAACTGTCTTTATTCAACACCATGGTTGTCTAAATAGAAAACCTGATAGAATCCACAAAAAAGCCACTAAAGCTAATCAGTGAGCCTAGAAAGCTTGAAAGATTCAACTAAACCAACAAAAACCAATTGGATTTCTATACTTTAGTAATAAAAAACAGAAACTGGAATTTTAAAAGGCAGTACGATTAATAATAGTATTCCAATACTTAATATTTATGGTTGAATCTGAACAAAAGTACACTGAAACCTATAAAACATTGCTGAAGGAAAATTTTAAACATTTAAGTAAATGAAGAGCTAGACTGTATTTGTGGACTGGAAGACACAATATTTGTTAAGATGTAAATTCTCCCTAAACTGATCTATAGATTCGACACGATCTGAATCAATCACAGCAGGATATTTTGGTCAGAATTGACAAGTAATTCTAACATTTGCATGGAAATGCAATGGATCTATGATAGCCAAAACAACTTACTTTGCAAAAGAAAAAAATATATATATCTAACACAACCTGATTTAAGAATTATCATAAAGCTACAGTAATCAGGAAATGGTGCTATTGGTGTCAAAATAAACAAATAGATCAATTAAACAGAAGAGAGATATAGAAATACACTCACTCATATGTATATGGCTGATTTTCAACAAAGGCGGAATTCAATTCAGTGGAAAAAAATACTCTTTTCAAAAAATGATGTTGTACAATTGGATGTGCAAAAAAAGAGAAATGAACTTTGATTCATAGCTTGCACCATATACTACAAAAAAAACACACATGCACACTTTAAAATGTGACCTTGAGCAAATATTTCTTAGATAGACACCAAAGCAAAATCCATAAAAGAAAAAGTTGACAAATTGGACTTTATCAAAATTAATAACTTCTGCTCTTCAAAAGATACTGTTGAAAGAATGAAGACAAACTGCAGAACTGGAGAAAATATTCCCAATCCATATATTTGACAAAGACTTTGTATCTAGAACATACAATGAATTCTCAAAACTCAAAAATAATAAAATAAACAACCCAAAAGATCTAATCAGACACTCCACCAAAGAAGACAAATGGTTGGCAGACAAACACATGAAATCCAAATTAAAACTGCAATGAGAAATCGCTGCTTGACTATTAGCATAAGTAAAATTTAAGAGACTGACTACACTCAAGGTGTGTGAGAATGTGGAAGAACCAGAACTCTCCTCCATGGCTAGTGGACTGTAACATGGTGCAAGCACTGTGGAAAGCTGTTTGACAGATTCTTACAATGCTTAATATACATCTGTCATATGTTCCAGCCATTCCACACAGATATATATCCAAGAGCAATGAAAGTTTATGTTCACATAAAGATACACACAAACGTTTGCAGCAGCTTTATCTGTAATGGCTGCAACCTAGACCAACCCAGATTTCCATCAACAGGTGAATGTGTAAACAATTGATGGTACATCCATTCTGCTCTGCAATTAAAATAATGAACCACTGATACATGTGACACGTGGATGAAAATCAAAATAATTATGTTCAGTGAAAGAAGTCAGAGTATATGCTGTTTGGTTCCATTTATATAAAATGCTTTAAAATGCAAACGATTCTACAGTGATAGAGCAGGTAAGCTGTTGCCTGGGTGTGGGCAAGGGGGTGCCCTAGAGGGAGGAATTACCAAGGGCCACAAGGAGATTTTTGGGGAGGATCATGTTCATTTTCTTAATTGTGGTGATGGTTTCACAGCCATATCCATATTTCAAAGCACACCAAAGTGTATATCTTAACTGTGCAATTTATTATATATGAATTATACCTCAATACAGTTTTAACTGCCTTAATATACAATGTCTCACCCATCAGATTGCCAGAATTCTAAAACGTGAACACCATCTACTGCTGGCAAGCTTGTGGGGAGGCAGAGCTTCTTTTCAGAGAAGCCCTTTAGGTTTTAGGCTCCCTCCCCCAACCAGGGTCTAAGCATTCCCCATCATCGCACACTCATCCATGCTAATGAATTTTTAAATTTTAATTTTAGCTTTTCCAGCTGCCTCTGACCTTTTCAGACAGCGAGTGTTAGTCTGACTGTAGTGATAACATTGCTCTGTAAGAATACAGCTTTTTAAGGGAGGAATCGGGGTATGCAAAAAAAAAAGAAGCCATTTCATGGATTCGCTCATTTGCATTCATTCCACAACTATTTATTGACTGCCTAGGAGGTGCCAGGCACTGTTCTAGGCACTGGGGATACAGCTGAGAACAAGCCCCACAAAGTCTTTGTTCCCATGGAGCTGACAGCCCAGCGCCGGGCTACAGACAATAAAAACCCATCAGATCAATAGGGAGTGCGTCCAGTGGTGAGGAACTGAGTGAGAGGGAAGCTCGGAGGGAGTTGTTATTTCAAAGAGCGGGGTCAGGCAGGTCTCAGCAAAAGACAATGTTCGAGCATAGACTTGCAGAGAGCGAGTGCTGGAATAAGATGATTCAGAAAGGTTGAAAACAAGCTTCTTTGAAAGCACCTGCGTACATGTTTGGAATATGCAGGAAGGACTTCACATCCTTGTGTCTCAGCCTCTCCACCTTTCCACCATGGCTTGAAGCAAGGTTTTTGATGTGTATGGGTTTGTTTGCCAATGTAAACTCAGCGTCCCAGGCCTCGCAGTGCCTCTCGCCAGCTTGGCCACTCTGGGCAGGTCAGTTCACATCTCTGAGCCTTGTTTTCCTTTTCTGTAAAAATAGATGATTAGGAATTCACCTGTTCATTCAACCAATATGTATTAAGCAGTTACGTGCCAGGGTCTGTGCTAGGTAGTAGGACACAGTGGTCCCTGCCTTCACTGAGTTTATATCCAGAGCAAT
Organism: Nomascus leucogenys; assembly: GCF_006542625.1. Classification (NCBI taxonomy): domain Eukaryota; kingdom Metazoa; phylum Chordata; class Mammalia; order Primates; family Hylobatidae; genus Nomascus; species Nomascus leucogenys. Next base: position 76,526,569 of record NC_044400.1, read on the forward strand.
GGACTGAATGTGTGTGCCCCCCTCCCCAAATTCAATTCATATGTTGAAACCCTAATTTCAATGTGATGGTTTCAGGAGGTGGCAATTTTGGTAGGTGGATAGATCATGAGGTTTAGCCCTCATCCCATAAGGATAGGGCCTTATAAGAGAAGCCAGAGAGCCAGCTAGCCCTTCCTGCCATATGAAGATAAAATGAGAAGGCAGTCATCTGCAACATGGAAGAGAGCCCTCACCAGTATCTGACCATGCCGGCACCCTGATTTCCTGTTTGCAGGTAGGATGTGGTGACTCACACCTGTAACCCCAGCACTTTGGCAGGCTGAGGTGGGAGGATCACTTGAGCCCAAGTTTGAGACCAGCCTGGGAAACATGGTGAAACCCCACCTCTAGAAATAATTTTTAAGAAATTACCCAGGCATAGTGGCGCATGCCTGTGGTCCCAGCTACTCAGGAAGCAGAGGTGGGAGGACCACTTGAGCCTGGGAGTTTGAGGCTGCAGTGAGCGGAGATGGTGCCAGTGCACTCCAGCCTGGGCAACAGAGTGAGACCCTGTCTCAAAAAAGAATCTTCATTTGCCAATGCCCACAGCTTTGATGGGGACCTCCTAAAAGGCCCAAGAGGCCCATCCCTCTGGGGCCACAACTCACCCTTGTCATCTGAGGAGGACGCAGGCTCATGGAGTAGACTGCCCAGGTTCTAAGCCTGGCTCCATCACCTACACGCTGGAGAGTCTGTGCCCAGTATTTGATGATCGTGCCTCAGTTTCCCCATCTATAAAATGGGGATGATAATAGTATACTCGACCTTGCAGAGCTGTTGTGAGGCATTCACAGTTATTACACATGAAGTGCTACTCAGTCCCTGGCCACAGGGTCAGTTGTCAGGATTGGCTCCTCCAAGCCATCCGCGTCATGAGGGCCGTGGCATGGTGTCGGGGCAGTGTGCCCACAGCTGGGCTCACAGGAACAACAGCAGCTCTCCCAGGCCCCTCCTTGATGTTCCGGGGCCACTGCCAGGCTCAGCAGCATCAGTAACCAATGATTTTCTCTGCCCTGCAATGTAAACAAGTCCTCCCACACTTCTCCCCTCCACCCACACTGTTAAGTGATGCAGGCAGAGCAGAATCCTGTATTTTTCTGACTTACTATTAAGCAAACAGAGGCTCCAAGGATTGCAGTGCTCAGTCCAAGGTAACTCAGCTATATTTGGGACAAACTTGCAGGTAAGTTCTCATTTTTCAGACATCCACTCAATTAATCCAATCTCTGGAGTCCCTACCAGGTACTGCCAGAAGCTCTCTTGTTTCCCTGACCTGGAACAGGATACAATTCTGGTCTAACCAAAGTCTCTCCCATCCCTACCCACATTGTACCATCGCCATCCACCCCAAGCCGGCAGGAGCACTCCGTAAACACACTCTTCCCTTCTGAATGACACAGTGAAGATCAGGGTTAAATTCTCAGCCACTGACTTCCAAAATAAGCTCTTGAAATCCATAGAAAACACAATTTTGAAGCCCAAAGCATTCAACAGCAAGAAGCTAGCCTACAGGGTTCAAAGTGTTTCACACATCTAGGAGTTGGTGGGGATGGTTTCTTAGTATACAGAGTATACCACAAATAACAAAATTGGCAAAAATACATTACGAAGAAAAACCAGTTTCCTAGCCCAACAAGAGGTAAGGTGCCACCGGGACGAGGAAGAGAGGAGAATGAGGAAAGAGGCTGATAGGAGCGTGCTCCAGAAGGAGTTCCACACCAAATCCCTCCAGGCAGAACCAGGGGGTGGGGGATAATAGGGAATATTATAGAAACCCCAGGTAGGTAAGATGTCAGGGGAACCGGAGAGGGAAATGGCACCTGCTTCTTAATTGCAGTTCCAGCCCCTGTGGGGTTGGCACCAGGGCTGCGAGGGGCATCTGGGCAGGACACTGTCACAGCATCCACCACCCCTGCGTAGCACATTTCTTGTGCCCAGAAAGGGGTGTAGGCCTCAGGCCTCAGGTCTCAGCTAAGCCTGAGGGCTCCAGGGCCATCACAAGGAGACCCAAGCACAGGTGACAGTGTGGGTGCCCTGGTGACCAGTAGAGAGGAGATCGACCACAGAACATCAGGCTGGCAAATTGTGCACCTCCAGGTGCTCATGTGGTGGAACTGGGCACCAGACACCCACTTGCCACATGAAAACTGAAATCTATGGGAGAAGAGGGAGGGAGACACCCTGCGGTCACCCGAGTTTAAACTAAAATTTACTAGGAAATCACTGAATTTGACAGGGCTTACCTGGCCGCAACTTAAGGCTTTTTGCAAAATGAATGTTGGCTAGAAATGGAAATGAAGTTGTTATGGGAAAAAAAAACAAAGAAAAAATTCTGTTTTCACAACCTTTATCTGCAAGTTGTCAAATAGTGGATCAACAGCAGAAGGAATTGATCCGTCCCTGCTTTCACAGAGCCCTCTGAGATTCAAATTTATTTTCTCTGGAAATAATTTGATTATCCATCTCATGCTACCCCCCACACACACGCACGCACACAAGAGGTGCAATTCTGTGGAAAGTTTGGGTACCTCCCATATTCATTAGCCTTCAAAACAAGTGCAACATAATCAGTGCAGGAGTCAGAGAGCGGAGAGTGACTCCGCAGGAGGCCCTTGGCTATTCAATCCTCCCAGGTCCCCAAGAGGGAAGAGTAAACTCCCATAATTCAAAAAAATGAAACAGCTTCAGGACAAATCACCAGAGTTCTCCGCATATCAATTGGATGTTCACTTTGTAAACTCCAAAAACAGAATCACAGAGAACTAAACAGGGAAAAGAGGGGGTGAGGAGTTACCAACACTGTGGGGAAAACATGGAGTGAGTGACCACCGTTGGATGCTCAGGATTGGGACCCACAGATCAAAACTCGGTTTCTCAACTTATTCCTCCCAAGGACATACAGGTCCAGCCCTGCAGCCCCCAGGACCAGCCCTGCCCTCCCTGGCTCCCTTAGCTTCAGAGCCTCCTCACTCCCATCACTCCAGCCACAAAAAAATCCCTACAGCACTGGCACTGCACCTCAAGCCTGGGTACATGCTGTTCCTTCTGCTTGCAACACCCTTCACTGACACAGCCTGCTCGGCGCTCCAGGCTCAGGTGCAACGTTCTATTCTTCGTGTGGTTTTCCTGAGGCACTCCCAGAAAGGGGGCTTCCTTCCACAATGCTTCATAACACCTGTAGATGGCCCTGTATGGGATCTGTGTCTCCATGTAGATACTGAGCTCCTCTCCAGGAGACATTCCCCTATTCACTCATTCATTCATTCATCCATCCATCCATTGAACAAACATTTACTGAATATCTACTAGATGCCCATAAATAAATGACACACAGAAATGGTTGAAAGAATAAATAATGATTCCATTTTCAGGCCAGGGAAGTCAGGATGGTGTATTGGAAAGAACACAGGCTTCCGAGTCAGACAGATGAGTTAGACGCCTGACTCTGGAATTTGCTGAGCTGGTGACTCTGAGGGAATTACTCATCCGAGCCCAGTTTCCTCAGATATAAAAATGAGAACAGTAACAGGTAATGTTTGCTTCTGATATTATTATTCGTTACTCAAAACACAGAGTTATCAGGAGGAAGTGCGAATCTGTGCAGAAGCGAGGAGCTTCCTCTCCCTGTAAGAGAAGAGGCTGGACCATCTCTGGTTCCCTGCTGGTCACATGGGAATTTGGCAGAGACAAGTTGCCTACACAAACCCTTTCTCCCTTTCTATAATACTAGAGAGTCCCAATTGAAAATGACCTTTCTTATCATCCCTTGCAAGCTGGGGTGCTCATGGGACTTAGTTCTGTATAAAGATTTAGTATAAAGATTATACCACAAATAACAAAATTGGCAAAAATACATTATGAATAAAAATCCATTTCCTAGTCGAACAGGAGGTAAGGTGCTGCAGGGATGAGGAAGAGAGGAGAACTGGGAAATGATTTGCAAGCAGATGTCACTAAGTGGGGCTTCTGGAAAAGCTCTTTAAAGGGAACTGACATAGCTATTATAGTTTGCTCTTTTGCTTTCTCCATCTGATGGCAGCGGCAGCCTGTCTAGAGTGGCTGCTGCTATCATGCTGGCTGCAGCAAGGAGGCACAGCCAGGGCTGCAGGAGGCACACTCAATGGAGCTGGTGGGAGCCAGGGACAAGTGGGAGCCCTGTACCTTCCGGATAGGTGGGGCAGAAGCTCCCCTGGTGCAGCCACGGCTGCCCAAGTTGTGACTGTGGAACCAGGCCTCCTACTCCATGGAGCAGGCAGGAGCCCCACCCCTGCGGGCACAGCTACAGCCTCCCAAACCACAGCTGCAGACTCAGGAATCTCTGCACTCTTGGGGGTCCAGGAAGGCCCCCATGCCCTTGCAGACTCAGAAGTGCCTGCTCCCACCATCTGGCTTCTCCCTGCTGTTGGTGCCTGCTCCGATCTCGGAGCAAAGTCAGGGCCAAGTCACAGGTTGGCCAGGTGTGCACACACTTTGGGCAGTGTTGACATGCCAGCCCCCCACTGCCTCAGCCTCCTCTGGACTTTGGACACCAATAAGCATAGGAGGGAAGCCAAAGGGGTGCTGAAGGCAGCTTATGGCTGGCCTGCAGGTGCCTCTTCGCACCTACAGCCTGGGCGCTATGAATGGCAGCAGGAGGCAGAGAGGTTCCTGGGTGGAAGGGGGCAGATCCCCAGTGAGGCAACACCTTCAGGCCCTCCTTCAGGGAGGGAGGATCTGAAGGGAGGGAGGATCTGAAGGCTGGGGGCCCGGCTGCCGGACCCATGGACCAGAGTGGGAACTTGTGGTGCCTTTTCCGGGCCACTCATGGCCACCTATGGACCAACTGGCATATACTTCCTCCCCTCTGAAGCCCATACAAGCCCCAGGCTCAGCCAAATCTGAGCAGACATCAGGAAGACCAGCTGCAGAGAGGAGCTACCCACTCCCGGGCCTCCTCTGAGCTACTGTGTCACTCAATAAAGCTCCTCTTCACCTTGCTTACCCTCCACTTGTCTGTGTACTTCATTCTTCTTGGACGAAGGATAAGAACTTGGGAACTGCAGAAAGCGGGCTGAAAGAGCTATAACACAAACAGAGCTGAAACACACCCCTTGCTCACCATGCTGCGGGTGAAGAGGAGAGAAGAGCTGCAGCCCTTCGGTGAGCCCAGACCTGGGAGCTCCCTGAGCCAAGGCTGTGACTTCCTCTTTGGGGCCCAGTGGTTCCTGGATTCTCCAAGCCTCCGTGTGCCACCGCATTCCCCAGTGGCAGCCATGGAAGCTACCTGTGCTGCACCTGTACTAGCCACAGCCTCGCAGAGAGTTGGTGTCCATGCCGGCACCTGGAGCTGCCCACCCCACTGCAGCAGCTGGTGTGCCTGACTGTGCACAGTGGCTGGACCCCTCACTGGTTCACTCACACACCCCTCGCCACTCCATGCCTGGCTGCCTTTGGCAGGCATGGGATCTAGGCTGGTAGTGTGAGCCGAGCACAGCCTGCCAGGACAAGTGGGGAGACTGAACCCAGTAGGTCCAAGCAAAACTTGGGCAAAGGTGCCACCAGCCACAGAGATTTCCAGCCAGAAAAGTGACACCCCAAAGATCCCTCAAAACTTCTCTTCACCTGGAATGAGGAAGAAATGATGGGAGGTGCAGTAGCCACTTTGAAGCCATGAGACAACGTTGAGGGCGGAAGCCATGCACCTAGGATGACCAAGCAGAAAGATGACATTAATGACATTGTGAAGCTCTTCTCCAGCCCACATTGCCTACTTCTAAGCTGTATGTCACATGTGAGGAAATTAAACACATATTTTATTTAAATCACTACTATTTACATGCAGTGGAACTCAATGTTTATCTGATGCAAAGAGTGTCTGCAGAAAATTTACCCAATCATAGAAAAGTACAATAATTGCTAAGAAGAATCATTTTGTGGTTGATTATTGTTATGTGAAATGGGTTTTAGATAATCCTAAGCCAGAAATATGATTACAAGGTAAAATATGAAAAAATATTTTCTCTATTCCAAACCTGTGATTTCAGATATCATTTTTTGTGCTCTTATCTGATGACAAAGGCAACAGAGATTCATTTACACAAATTTGGAAGCTACCAGAAGGCACAAAGGAAAAATAAAAGAAAATCACCGTAGACCACCCTCCAGGGACAAGCAGTGCTAACATTTACTCTACTTTCCTCATTGTTTTTATTTATATGTACTCACTTACTAAAACAACAGTCCCTTCCTTCCTTCCTTCCTCCCTCCCTCCCTGAATAGACAGTGATTGAAGGCTGGGTACTATTATTTAATACCGCTTCTTTTTTTATTACCATTATTTACTAAAGCTTTCTCAGGTCATCAAATATTCATTAACATAATTTTGAAACTGAATAGCAACAATAAAACCTACAATTTTTATATTATGATATATTGTTATAATGTCAATATAATTTCATCAATAATACAACACAACTAGCCATCATTGATTAGGCACTTAACCAGTACTGGGTACCTGGGTACAGGAGTTTGCTTTCTATTTTACTCCTTGCAATAATTGTAAGATGAGGACTGTTTCATATCCTCCTTCGACAGGGGAATACAATGAGTAGTAAAGAGGTTGAAGAACTTGTCCAGGATCTCACAGGTGGTCTGAGGGGCTAAGCAGAGCCTAACATAGGGGCTGTCCCCTGACAATGCCCACATGTGCATCTCCCATTCTGCCACACAGATTTTCTTCATAGTGATTTAAAGCATTTACCCATTTTCCAGTTGATGTGCTCAGCACTGGACATTTAGTCTTTCTGATCTTCACGATCCACTTACTTAGCTAATGATATAGTCACCATTTTACAAATAAGAAAAATGAAGCTGTGAGAGGTCAAACCCTCAGGAAGTGACAGAACCTAGAATGAACCCAGAATTCTGATTCCTAATACCAAGGACTTTGAGGTTTTTAATAAAAGTAATGCATATCCAAAGTTTAAAAGTAAATAACTGAATGAATTTTATGGCATAAGACAACAGGCCCTGCTCACTCTTCCTTCCCTTTATATGGTTTTGCTCTATCCCCCCAAATCTAATCTTGAATTCCCACATGTTGTGGGAGGTAATTGAATCATGGGGGCTAGTCTTTCCTGTGCTGTTCTTGTGATAGTGAATAAGTCTTATGAAATCTGATGGTTTTAAAAACGGGAGTTTTCCTGCACAAACTCATTTTGCCTGCTGTCATCCATGTAATATGTGACTTGCTCCTCCTTGCCTTCTGCCATGATTGTAAAGCCTCCCCAGCCATGTGGAACTGTAAGTCTATTCAACATTTTTCCTGTATAAATTGCCCAGTCTTGGGTATGTCTTTATTAGTAGTGTGAAAATGAATTAATACAGTAAATTGGTACTGGGAGTGGGGTGCTGCTGAAAAGATACCCAAAAATGTGGAAGCAACTTTGGAACTGGGTATCAGACAGATATTGGAACAGTTTGGAGGGCTCAGAAGAAGATGGGAAAATGTGGGAAAGTTTGGAACTCCATAGAGACTTGTTGAATGGCTTTGACCAAAATACTGATAATGATATGGACAATGAAATCCAGGCTGAGGTGGTCTCAGATGGAGATGAGGAACCTGTTGGGAACCAGAGCAAAGGTGACTCTTGTTATGTTTTAGCAAAGAGACTGGTGGCATTTTGCCCCTACCTTAGAGATTTGTGGAACTTTGAACTTAAAGAGATGATTTAGGGTATCTGACGGAAGAAATTTCTAGCAGCAAAGCATTCAAGAGGTGACCTGAGTGCTGTTAAAGGCATTCAGTTTTAAAGGGGAAACAGAGCATAAAAGTTCGGAAAATTTGCAGACTGACAATGCAATAGAAAAGAAAATTCTATTTTCTGTGGAGAAATTCAAGCCAGCTGCAGAAATTTGCATAAGTAACGAGGAGCCCAATGTTAATCCCCAAGACAATGGGGAAAATGTCTCCAGGGCAGGTCAGAAGTCTTCACAGCAGCCCCTCCCATCACAGGCCTGGAGGCTTAGGAAGAAAAAGTGGTTTTGTGGGCCTGGCCCATGGTCCTCATGCTGTGTGCAGCCTAGGGACTTGGTGCCCTGCATCCCAGCTGCTCTAGCCATGGCTGAAAGGGGCCAACATAGAGCTCAGGCTGTGGCTTCAGAGGGTGCAAGCCCCAAGCCTTGGCAGCCACGTGGTGTTGAGCCTGTGAGTGCAAAGAAGTCAAAAATTGGGGTTTGGGAACCTCTAACTAGATTCCAGAAGTTGTATGGAAATGCCTGGATGGCCAGGCAGAGGTGTGCTGCAGGGGTGGGGCCCTCATGGAGAACCTCTGCCAGGGTAGTGTGAAAGGAAAATGTGGGGTTGGAGCACCCACACAGAGTCCCTACTGGGGCATCACCTAGTGGAGCTGTGAGAAGAGGGCCACCGTACTCCAGACCCCAGAATGGTAGATCCACTGACAGCTTGCACCATGCACCTGCAAAAGCTGCAGACACTCAATGCCAGCCCATGAAAGCAGCCAGGAGGGGCACTGTGCCCTTCAAAGGCACAGGGGTAGAGTTGCCCAAGACTAGGGGAACTCACCTCTTGCATCAGCATGACCCGGATGTGAGACATGGAATCAAAGGACATCATTTTGGAGCTTTAAGATTTGACTGCCCTGCTGGATTTTGGGCTTGCATGGGGCCTGTAGCCCCTCTCTTTTGGTCTATTTCTCCCATTTGGAATGGCTGTATTTACCCAATGCCTATACCCCCATTGTATCTAGGAAATAACTAACTTGCTTTTAATTTTACAGGCTTATAGGTGGAAGGGACTTGCCTTGTCTCAGATGAGACTTGGGACTGTGGACTTTTAAGTTAATGCTGAAATGAGTTAAGACTTTGGGGGACTGTTGGGTAGGCATGATTGATTTTGAAATGTGAGGACATGAGATTAGGGAGGGGCCAGGGGAATGATTACGGTTTGGCTATGTCCCCACCCAAATTTTATCTTGAATTCCCACATATTGTGGGAGGGACATGGCAGGAGGTAATTGAATCATGGGGGCTGGTCTTTCTCATGCTGGTCTTGTGATAGTGAATAAGTCTCACAAGATCTGATGGTTTTAAAAACAGGAGTTTCCCTGCACATGCTCTTTCTCTTTGCCTGCCACCACCCATGTAAGATGTGACTTGCTCCTCTTTCCCTCTGCCATGATTGTGAGGCCTCCCCAGTCATGTGGAACTGTAAGTCCATGAAACCTTTTTCCTGTATAAATTACCCAGTCTCGGGTATGTCTTTATCAGTGGCATGAAAATAGGGTAATACACCCCTCATTCCTTTTTCCAGAAACAAGTACTTTCAATTGTTTAGCTATTTCTTATGATTTTAACATTTATATTTCTAAAGGAACATTTGTAACTTCTCAGTGTTTTGTTATCCATTTTACATACTGACCTTCTACAATGCAGATGAGGACTAAACTCTTCTTCTTATATGTATATGCACACATATACATTCTTCCTCTCTCTCCAGATATCTAATGCAATTCAAGCACAATTTAAGTAAATATTTGGCATTTACAGCATTATAACTAATAACTAATACATTTTTATTTAAAGCTGAGCCATATAATGCAGTTGAGTTAAATTTCCTTCCTGGTGTACCTTTTTCTATTTCTTAGAGTTAATAACTGGCTTGTATAAAAAAGGCTTATCTTTTGCAGATACATACAAATATTTATGGATGAAATTATAAGGTATCTGGGATTGACTTCAAAATACCCTGGAAGGGCTCCTGGCTATGATAGAGTCACAGAGGCTGAATCTACACTCCCAACTTAAACAACTAGAGAGCTGGCCAAGTTATAGGGAACAGCTATTCTCAGACAGGCAACAGATGGCACAGGACCATGAATAAATGAAGCAGAACCACAGTTGCCTTTGATTAGTGCCTGGAGGCAATTTTAAGGCTGCAGATCAAGCAGGGGAAACCCAAACAGAGTCCGCAGGTCTAGATGAGCTGAGAAGACAGACAATGAACTGAGACAACTAGAATTTATGAGACAGAATACTGAAGAGGAAGGTGAGGTAGAGAGAGAAAGAACACTAGATAGCAACAGAAGGGCCTCCATAAGTCTTTGAGTGACGATCTGTGCATACAGAGAGGAAACTATCAGAGCAGGAAAAGAAGCACGATACAGTAAGTTCCAAGCAATTCCCAAAGTTCACAAAGAGCCAGGAATATTTCATCTTCCCTCTGGTGTGTGATAGATCAGCTAGAGTCCTCTGATGGATACTGCCGGTATTGGTCCTTTCTCACATTGCTATAAAGAAATATCCGAGACTGGGTAATTTATAAAGGAAAGAGGCTTAATTAGCTCATGGTTCCACAGGCTATACAGGAAGCATGATGCTGGCATCTGCTCAGCTTCTGTGGAGGCCTCAGGAAACCAAATCATGGCAGAAGGAGAAGGGGAGGCAGACATGTCTCCCATGCCAGGAGCAGGAGCAAGTGGAGTTGGTGGGGGGTGGGTGCTTTTAAACAAACAGACCTTGCGAGCACTCACTCACTATTGTGAGGACAGTACCAAAGGGGATGGTGCTAAACCATTTATGAGAAATATGCCCCCATGATCCAATCACTTCCCACCAGGCCCCACCTCCAACATTGAGGATTACAATTCAACATGAGATTTGGTGCACATGGACCCAAACTATATCATTGCCTTAATAATGGGAATACATTAACTCTGGACTTTACCATGACAAGGCTAAAAACCAAGTTTCAACAAATCTGTAGAGACAGAAAGCCTCTAGGGCTGGGGTGGGGATAGGCAGGAACATGAAGTTTTGGGGGAGTGACTATAAGCAGGTACAAGATTTTTGGAGGAGTAATAAAATTTTTCAAAAATTAGATTATAGTTATGATTGCACAACTCTGTCAATATACTAAAGTTAAACTGTTCACTTTAAATGGGTGAACTCTAGAATATGTAAATTATATCTCAAGCTGTTAAAAGAAAAAATAAAGACTTAAACAATTCGACTGATCCCAACTGACCTCACAGCATGCCAGAACAAAATCCAAAACTATTTACAAGTATCTAACAAAATCCAACACCCAATAATGTAAAACTGCAATGTATGCATGCAATAAAAAATCCCCAGGCATGCAAAGAAGCAGGAAAAGATGACCCATATGCATAACAAAAGTTCATCAACAGTAACTGACCTGGAAATGACAGAAATGAAAGAATTCACAAGTGAGGACATTGCAACAACAAATATGCATTGCCATATGCCAAAACTGGAGGAAAAAACAGGAACATGACAACGAGAGAAATGGAAGACAGAAAAAGGAATCACGCCACTTCCAGTTTCAGTCCCAACATGTAAAGAGCTAGGAAGTTGGTGCTCCCACTCATAGGACAAGGACAAAGTTGAGAAAACTGAAAATCATTGTCTTTTCTTGGACCCATCCGAGAACTGAGATCACAAAGCCAACCACTACTTCCAAATCTGGAAAGACAAGTTCACCTACAGCGTCACAGCTGAGACCTGCTTATCTGGAGTTAGAAGGTGCTGGAACCATAATCAGTAAGAAAACTTCATGGTCATTTTAATGAATTGCTGAGGGCTGAAACTAGACTCGCATAACTTGCCCTGTAAGAAATGTTAGAAGTTCAGGAGGAAACTCTAAGGGCCTGTAGTCTTAAGGGGTCCCTCACACTTTGTTTGGTTTTACCTATAGCAACCTCACCAGATACTCATGATAGAGAGATAAGAAAGATCCCCTAGTGGCTCTGGGAGAAAGAGTAGAAAAGCAAGCATTGTATAAGCCTGAAGCATCTGCATGATCTTATCCCCTTCCCCAGCACACCACCAGAGGGAAGACATTTTCCTGGCTCCAGCCCCCTCAGTCTTTCCTGTCTCACTTGAGGGAAGTGAGGAGAAGCTAAGAAACACTTGTGAAGGTCACAGCCTGGAGACAGAGAAGACTGGGAATACATTAAATCTATCATAGCCAGAAGCCCTTCCAGAGTATTTTGAAGCCAATCCCAGACAACATATAATTTCATCCATAAATATTTGTGTGCATCTCCAAAAGATGAGTCCTTTTTATGCAAGCCAACTATTAACTCTAATAAAAACAAAAAGTTACACGAACAAGGAAATGTATTTAATTCAAATGCACTATATGGCTCAGCTAAATATAAAAATTTATTAGTTATTAATGTTGTAAATGCCAAATATTTACTTAAAATTGTGTTTTAATTGCATTAGATAACTAGAGAGAGGAAGGGGGTGTGTGTGTGTGTATGTGTGTCTGTGCACATGCATGTGTGTAAGAAGGGAGAGTTGGGTCATCATCTCCATAGTAGAAGGTCAATATATAAAAGGGGATAATATATATACATAAGGTCAATAAAGTAGAAGGTCAATATATAAAAGGGGAAATAAGTATAGCCACCAACGTCATTTTAAGTATAATTGATATGTTAAGAGAGGAGATAAAATAGAGTAAGAGAAAATGATTAATCAAAACCAGAGAAAGGAGAAAAAGGGAAGGGTGGGAAACAAGCAATTCAGCAGTGAATGGAAAACACTTGAAAACATGGCCGATATTAATCCAACTATACTAATAAGCACTTACAATGTGAATGGACTAAAAACAACTATTAGAGATTGTCAGATGGATTTTTTAAAGAGATCCAAATATATGTTGTCTACCAGAAACCCACTCTAATTATAAAAACGAAGACAGGTTAAAAGTAAATGGATGGAGAAAGATATACCTTGCTAACACTAACTAAAAGAGAGCTGGGATAGCTATATCACCTTGAGACAAACCAGACTTCAGAACAAGGAAATTTAACAAGGAAAAAGATGGGGAATACATATGGTAAAGGGATCAATTCATCACCATATATAAGGCATAATATGATAGAACTGCAAGGAAAAATATACACAATATTTTTCACAATATATGCAAATTCAATATACACAAATGCACTACTATAGTTGGAAACTCCAACAGCCCTCCTTCAGTAATTCATAGATCAAGCAGGCAAGAAATTGGAAAGAACATAGTTGGACTGAACAGCACTCTCAATCAACTTGATCTAACAGTTACAGAAGAATCTCTTCTACAAGTACAGAATATAAAATCTTCTCAACTTGGGTTGAAGCATTCACCAAGATAGGCCACATAACGACAAACTTAATGGCCGGGCATGGTGGCCCATTCCTGTAATCCCAGCACTTTGGGAAGCCAAGGCAGGTGGATCACGAGGTCAGGAGTTCAAGACCAGCCTGGCCAACATAGTGAAATCCCATCTCTACTAAAAATACAAAAAATTAGCCGGGCATGGTGGCAGGCATCTGTAATACCAGCTGCTTGGGAGGCTGAGGCAGGAGAATTGCTTGAACCCGGGAGGCAGAGATTGCAGTGAGCCAAGATTGTGCCATTGCACTCCAACCCCGGGTGACAGTGCGAGACTCCGTCTCAAAAAAAAAAAAAAAAAAAGACAAACTTAAAATAATAGCAATTATACAAAATATGCTCTCAGATCACCATAGAATTAAACTAGAAATCAATAAAGGGAAATAATAGAATATAGCATAATATATTCAGATTAAGTAACACATTTCTAAACAACACATGGGACAATGAAGTCTCAAGAGAATGGTAAAAATATTTTGAACCACATGAAAATGAAAATACAACTTATCCCAATTTGTGTAATGCAGTTAAAGTAGTGCCTAAAGGGAAATTTATACTATTAAATGCATATATTAAAAAAGGAATAAAGACCTAAAATTAATAATCTAAACTTCCACCTTAGGATACTAAAGAAAAATGAGTAACTTAAGGCCAAAGCAATAAGAAAAAAAATGATAATAAAAAATAGAGCAAAAATCAGCAAAGATGAAAACAACAGAGAACATTTTATGAAACCGGAAGCTGGTTCTCTGAAAACATCAATCTAATTGACAAACAGCTAACCAGACTAACCAAGAAAAAAAAGAAAACATGCAAATTACCAATATCAGAAATGAAAGAGCAGTCTCACTACTGATCCCATGGACAGTAAAAGCATCATAAAAGAATGCTGTGAACAACTCTATGCCCATAATTTTGGTAACTTAGGTGAAATGAATGAATCCCTTGAAAGACACAAACTACAAAAATTCACACAACGTGGAGGAGACAACCTAAATAAACCATATCTATTAAATAAACTTAATCTATAATTGGTACCCTTCCAAGAAAGGAAGCCCCAGACTCAGATCATTTTACTGGTGAATTTTAGTAAACGTTTAAGGAAGAAATAATACCAATTTTCCATAATCTCTTCTAGAAAATAAATGCAGAAAGAATACTTCCTAACTCCCAGGGCTAGTATAATTGTAATATAAAAAACAGATAAAGAAAATACAAGAAAGGAAAACTAGAGACCTATATCTCACATGAACATAGATGAACAAATCCTGAAAAATATATTTACAAATTAAATCCAATAATTTCTAAAAAGAATGATACACCATGACCAAGTGGGATTTATCCCAGGTATGCAAGGCTGGTTCAACATTCTGAAATCATTTAATGGAATACATCACATCAACAGGCTAAAGAAAAAATCCTATCAATTGATACAGAAATGCATTTGATGAAATTCAATATACATATACGATAAAATCTCTCAGCACACTATAGAGAGGCACTTCCTCAACTTGATAAAAAATACATAAAAAGCCTATAGCTAATCTCATACTTAAATAATAAGAAATTGGATGCTTCCTCTTCAGATCAAGAATAAGGCAAAGATGTCCTCTTACTACTTCTATTCAATATCATATGGGAATCCTAGCTAGTGTAATAAGACAAGAAAAGGAAATAAAAGGTATACAAATTGGAAAGGAATAAATAAAACTGTCTTTGTTCTCAGATGACATAATTGTCTATATAGAACATCTCAGAACTGACCAAAAACAAACAAAAAACCCCCAAAACTAATTGGTGAGGATAGTAAGGTTGCAGAATACAAAGTTAATATTCAAAAATTGATTGCTTTCCTATATATCAGAAATAAATGACTGGAATTTGAAATGTTAAAAATACCATTTAAAATACCACCAAAATAATAAAATAATTAGGTTTAAATCTAAAAATATGTACAGGATCTGTATGCAGAAAGCTATAAAACTCTGATGAAGGAAATCAAAAGATCTAGACAAATGGAGGAGTAATATTTCCTATTCATGATTTGGAAGATTCAGTATTGTGGAGATGTCAATTCTTCCCAACTCAACCTATAGAATCTATAGATCTATAGAATATCAATCAAAATTCTAGCAAGTTATTTAGCAGATATTGACAAACTGATCCTGAAGTTTATATGGAATGCCAAGAGACCTACAGAGTCAACACAGTACTAAAGAAAAACAAAGTTAGAGAACTCATACTAATTTCAAGACTTACTATATAGCTACAGTCATCAAGATAGTGTGCTATTGGTGAAGGAACAGGCACATAGATCATTGGAACAGAATAGAGAGCCCAGAAATAGACCCACACAAATATAGTTAACTGACCTTTGACAAATTCCAATTATAAGGACATTCTAGAAAAGGCAAAATTATAGAGATAGTAAAATGATCAGTGATTGCCAGGGGTCCAGGTGGAGGAGGTAAAAGATTGAACGTGTGGAACACAGGAGGTTGTTTAGGGTAGTAAAACTACTTTGTATGATAGTGTAATTGTGGATACACGGCACTATGTGCTTACTAAAATGATTGTATATCATTTTATACAAATTTGCATCATTTTATACAATCATTTTAACAAATACATAATGCCATGTCAATGCAAAATTGACTTTATCATATGCAGATTAAAAACATCATTTAAGAAATCCAGAGAATTCCAGGAAGCAATGCAGAATGTGTCAAAATAATCTAACTGCATTTCAAATGTAAGAAACAACTTTACTGAAGAGGCTGGAAGAAAAAGGTGCTGACCTAAGTGACTTCGGAAATGAGTGAAGTCTTTAAATGCAAAAGAAACTGCACATAAGTACTCTACTCTACTGAGAAAGTTGTTTCCCACATGGGTCCAGGTTATCAAAACCCTGATAATGCTCCACATATGTACTGGAACTGACCACATAAGTAAATGGCTGGGAAATGATGGGAGCCACATTTTTCCCTGTTGGAATGGAGAGGAGAAGGGCCAGGTGTGGTGGCTTATACCTCTAATCCAAGCACCTTGTGAGGCCAAGGCGGGAGGATCATTGGAGTCTTGGAGTTTGAGACCAGCCTGGGCAACATAGTGGGAACCCATCCCTACAAAAACAAACAAACAAAAACTAGCTGGGTGCAGTGGCATGCACCTGTAGTCCCAGCTACTTGGGAGGTTGAGGTATAAGGATCACTTAACTCGGAAAGTCAAGGCTGCAGTAAACTGTGATTGTACCACTGCACTCCAGCCTGGGTGACAGAATAAGACCATGTCTCAAAAAAATAATAAAAAAGAAAAGGGGAGAAAGCCAGAATGATCCATGTGGCAATGGATTTGTGTTGGAGACATCAGTAAATTCATATTTAGCATAACATAGACACAGATTATTACATTGAAAATATTAATGGACATGTGTATATAAACACGTTAGTATGTACAAATATATTTTCTTGCTCTGTCAGCTTAGAGGGCCTAGAAGTAACAATACTCCAGTAGCAATAAGCACATCTAGGGCCCAGAGTTTAGTTTCTAATACCATTCTCCAACAAAAGGAATCAGACTCCTTGGAGAAATGTCTGATTCTAGGACTGGGACAGGAAATATAAACGATGAGAATCTTTTCTAGTGCTCATCTTTTATAATGCTCACCTTTTAGACCATCTTCTAGTGCCAGAAAATAAGGAAGTACTCAGAAAAACTTAAAAATCTGCACTGATGGGGTTATGTTAAAGGGATATGGGAGACAACAGAAAGAGCTCCCAATGTTGAAAGCTGGAACAATTAGAGCAACAAATTATTATTGGATTATAACTCAAAGTATAAAATAAATATCCATGAATCTATACTGATAGAAATAAATAATTGAAAAACTAAATGGAAAAGAGATCATCTCCCATGCAGAATTCCAAATAATCTATGTAGACACTTTGCCCTCAAGGAGGTAGACTTATGTCCCCATTCCTTAAATGTGTGCTGCTCATAGTGACTTCCTTCCAAAGACTGCAGTGTGGAAACGTGGGGGAGTCGTAAGCACGAAGCTGTCCCCAATTGACCCCTACCAGGTTTAACCTCACTCCCAAATTCCCAAGGCAGGATTTTTGTATGTGCGTCTTACGCCTTGCATTTACCAATTATTTATTTTTGTGTTAGTCAATGCAACTAGAGCGAACTCCTTAAAGACAGAACACACAGGGAGCCGAGCCCCTGCTTGTAAGTAACAAACCCCAAACTTGAGCTCAAGTCCTCTCAATCCAAGTTCCTTGGAGCTTCTCTCTCACGAGTAGGCTTCTGTGTGAAGATACAGCCCTTCAAGAAAACAGCCTTCACCTAGAATGGCAAAAGGAATGAAAGAACACTTCATTCTCACATTCCTGTGAGGAAACATGAGACTGGGTAATTTATAAAGAAAAGAGGTTAAATTGACTCACAGTTCCACATGACTGGGAAGGCCTCAGGAAACTTACGATCACAGCAGAAGGCGAAGCGGAAGAACAGCACCTTCTTCACAGGGCAGCAGGAAGGAGAAGGAGTGCCAGCAGGGGAAATGCCGACACTTACAAAACATCAGATCTCGTGAGACTCACTCATGAGAACAGTACAGGGGAAACCGCCCCCATGATCCAATTACCACCACCTGGTCCTGCCCTTGACACGTGGGGATTATAAGGATTACAATTCAAGGCGAGATTTGGGTGGGGACACAGAGCCAAACCATATCAGATGGATTTTTGTAAAGATGTTAAAATATAATAAGCTACCTGATTGCACACCAACATTTCATCAGACATTACAGACATAATATCTAGTATCTTCACTCTTTACAACATCCCTACTGTGAAGTACAACATTAGGATCTTTGTTTTACAGATAAAGAGACTGAAGTTTAGAGTGGTAAAATGACTGCTAAGAAGTTGTAGAGCCACAATTTAAACCTGGTCTATCTGATTCCAGAAACACAGGCTTTCCCCAACACATCTTGGCATTATTTTGTGCGGTGAGTTTACAAAAGGTAAATTAGCAGTTAGTGTTTCTCTGTCTATTAACATAAGGAGTTATTATTAGGTTCAAATGCTAGATTTTGAGCAGCTTGGGCACCTCCTGTTGTTGCTAACAGCCTCTTCAATCAGGCTTCGGCCTATAATTTTGAGCCATTTTTTGAAATCTTTGCATGCAATCTACTTTCAACTATGCATAATTCTATCAGAGCCCCTGTAGAAGCAGGAAATTATCAGAAATGCAGGTAATTACCATAAAAAGGTAGAGAAGAACATAGATGTGGTGGACTTTACAGATCCAATTATATCTACTTGCCCAAGAACACATGGCCCTCAAGTAGTGGAGCAGGATTTGAACTCCGGTCTGCTTATTCCCAAGACCATGCATTCTCCACTCTGCTGTCCTGTGTGTAAAAATCACTCCATTTTCTCTGTTCTCACTCGAGGCCCACTGGACCTTCTGATGGATGGGAAAACTGGCGCCATCATCTCTTCTCTCCTGCATTCAAACTGCTTACCTGCACCTTCCCGTCAATGCAGTCATGCAGTCAAGTGGCAGCTGAAGACGGTGCGCAGCTGCTGTCCCCTGGGAGAAGTGCAACCCCAGTGAAGGTCCTTGTCGGGGTGCTGCATGCATGCTGATGGGAAACTGCAAATAAGACTTGGTCTTCTGGTTGCCAATGGAAACGGGACATCCATGGCAAATAGGCATTTTAGTTACAAAACTCAGGTTCAAATTGAGGATTCCTCCCGTATAGGTGGTTTGATTATAGGCAAATTATTTAAACTCTGAGTCTCAGCTTCCTTGGCAGTAAAATGGGAATAGGGATACTCACCTTGCTGGGGTATTAGTGATCATTAAAAAGTAGGTTAAAGTTGTTGGAAGGGTCTAGCAGCAACTCTCATGTGACGGATATTTGATTTTTTATCAATCATCCCTTTTCTCCCTTGCTAGTGAGAGGACTCTCATCCTAACCATCCCCTACTGTCAGAGAATACCCATTGTAATTGTATCATTTGCCTGGCTGATACCATGATATGGCCCAGCCCCGGTGAGACATCACTGGCCTCAGGCAGTGCTGTGTGGATGGGAAGGGTCAGCATTTACACAAGCTCTTGGTAAAACACAAGCACTTGTATGGAGTCTGTTTATAGGTAACTGTGTGAGGGCTGTTATGTGTCCATGGATCAAGGCCAGGAGAAAGGACAAGGTTTGGGGGCCATAAAGTGTGAATCCTGATTTTGCCATTTATGAGCTTTATGATCTTGTAAAAATCACTTCAGTTTTCTACGCCACTGAATTTCCTCATTTGTAAAATGGGAAAATAACCCTGATTTGAATTGGTGATGGTAGACCCCAGGGGCTGACACGTTTTGGCAACTGGAGTGATGGAGGGCGAATCTCTCTATTGAACACCACACAGGGAACAAAACGTAAGACATAATTTCAAATAAATGCTTCCTACATAAAGCAAACATGTGTTTTATAATAAACAGCTTTGTGCAAAACACATTTATTTTTTAAAATTCCCTTTATAAAAATAGAATATGTAACAAATACAAAACATAAGAGCAGAGAATCTGGCTATCAACACACAGCCCATAGCTTATGCAGCAGAGGATGGGGTGTGGATTGCAGGGTGGAGGTCTCCTCCAGGGCCCTGGGGAGGTGGGGCTGAAAGGAAGGAGTGTTTATGTCCTTGTGATATGGAAGAGAGTGGGCTATCTGGAAATTCATGAGACAAGATTAAACCAAGTCTGTGGAAGTCGGCATGCACTGGGGGGTCTGTGCCTTCTGCATGTGCAATTTATATTTGTGAGTTGTACATTATAAACAAACACTGGTGGGCAGGAGAAAATCATCCCTTCTGTCTTCAGATGCTCCCGCGGGGCTTTCCCTTGGGCTAGTCCATGCCCAAGGCCCTCGTGGCCTTTTTGGCATTCAGAAAGTTCTTCTTTTTCCTGGGAGGAACGTGCAGTGAGATCTCTGGCTCCTTTGGATTTCTGAATATAAAGAGCTTCTCTCCTGTGTTTAATATATCAATGGTTTCTGCCCCTACAATGGGTACAGGGGCCAGTTCGCCAATGGGCTCCAGTGACAGGTGTGGCCAACTTCCTTTTCCAGAGAATATCATCCTCTCTCTGAGAGGGAGACATGTCTTCTGTAATATGCTAAAGAAATAGCAAAAGATCAAATTCAATATTTTTGGCAGTGTACCCTCTGGAGTGTTCTGAGTTCTCCAAGAGAATCCCTCCTTGGGTCCTGAATTCCCCAACCCAGTGCCATTTTAAGGAAAGGTTATTTTTCCCCTTGGTCACCAGACTGCTGTAAAATTAGCTGAAGCCTGTAACAGTGGTGCACTGTAGTCAACTCTTCCTGGCTCATCACCATTCCATTTTCAGGAGTTTTTTGTTTTGTTTGAGATGGAGTTTCGCTCTTGTTGCCCAGCTGCAGTGCAATGGCGCAACCTCAGCTCACTGCAACCTCCGCCTCCCGGGTTCAAGTGATTCTCCTGCCTCAGCCTCCTGAGTAACTGGGACTACAGGCGCTTGCGACCATGCCCAGCTAATTGTTTTTAATAGAGATGGGGTTTCACCATGCTGGCCAGGATGGTCTTGGTCTCTTGACTCCATGATCCGCCCACCTCGGCCTCTCAAAGTGCTGGGATTACAGGCATGAGCCACCACACCCAGCCCATTTTCAGGAGTTTTGCGAGCCCACTGTCGTCATGTTGTTAGCGTGACATCAGATCAG
Organism: Nomascus leucogenys; assembly: GCF_006542625.1. Classification (NCBI taxonomy): domain Eukaryota; kingdom Metazoa; phylum Chordata; class Mammalia; order Primates; family Hylobatidae; genus Nomascus; species Nomascus leucogenys. Next base: position 76,547,561 of record NC_044400.1, read on the forward strand.
CCATGGTGGGAATATTTACACCATGGAAATTGGCAAATGCTACAAATCAGAAATCACTGCCCTCCTCCCCACCAGCCAATTGTTAAACATTTATGGGCCTCACTCTAAAAGCAGGCTGATGAAACCTGGTTACAAAGCAACAGTTAGAAGTCAGGCAAAATGTGTTTGCCATAGAAGAGTGTGGCACACTTTGAGAATGTCCCATAAAAAGGTTGCTGGAATCCTGGCCATGGGCAGTCCAACCCGACTCCCAGGCTGCTCTTGATAATGATCGTGACTACGACCAAGAGCCCTATGCATCCTGAAAGCCACAGCGCTCTCTCTCTGCCCAAGCAGGGCAGGACAAGGCCATGTCACTGGGGATGCACCTGCTGCATGTCAATGGCAGGCTTGCTGACCCTCCCAGAAGGTATGTGGTAGATTCCACTCCATTGCCATCATCACTAATTACTGCCCTTGGAGCTAGTAAGTCTGCACAAGGATTCAAACCCAGCTCTGTGTCTCCACCATAGGTCCATGGTGCCTCTAGGCAGAGCAAAGGCCCGCAGAGTGAGCCAGGACAGTGGGACTATCATGTCTCTTGATCTGTATCCACTCCACTTCTATTAGTGCAGCCTAGGAATGTTCCTAATGGAATATTTTAGAGTTCTATAGAATGAATTTAATTTTCTTTTTCTGGGATTGCATGTACTTCTCTTAGCCAATATCCTGATCTAACTTATCTGAGACTATATTATGATAACCAGGCTACTAATGGTTCCAAGCGTTTTATCACGAATAATCTATGAAGCTTGGTCTCAGCACCTTCAACTGAGCTCTGAGAAATTGTGGAAGGGGCAGGACTGAGGTAGACATGTCCCTTGAACAGCCACTGTTTCCGGAGTACACACCGATATCACTGTTTAACCCCTTATGAACCTACCTGATGTTGCTTTTTGTATCCACATCTTCTCTAGCTGGAATAACAGAAGACATTGGACAACGGTTTGCAGCAATTTAAGGCCACTCTGCCCCTCACTTCCCTCTGCTCTGTAGGTGTGTGATAGCCACAGCCAAGGAAAAAGGCATTGGGGTGAAAGTAAAGAGTGCAAGGCTGGAAGTTTAAGGAAATAAAGGGGGCAGTGAGGCAGCCCCAAATCTCATGGCCACTGTTTACCAGCTGTCGACCTGGGGCCTCTTCTTCTGACCTCCCTGAGCTTCCATTTTATCATCCCCACTTTCTGGAAGGCTCAATGCAGCAAGACATGAAAGGACTTTGTGAACAGTAGCTATAAGGAATTCTTCTAATTACATTCCATTAAAAATAGCCATTAGCTAAAATAAATACAGTAATGTAAATGTTAATAAATGTTGAGGACATTCTCTCACTGCTAGCCACAGCTCATCTTCAGCTTCTAAACTCAGCCCACTGAATAAAGATTTGTGGTCTTCAGGGTCACAAATCTTCATCTGTTTGCAGCAACCTCCTTTCCTTGTCACCTGCTGCCTCCCCAGCCTGGCCCACAGGCAGCTTAGCTCACCCCCTCCCCAGCCACATGAGCAGGTGCCCATCATTACCTCTGCTTCCTCTTGCGGGCCCACAGCATCTTTTCTAATCCTCTGCTTATCAGACCTCCTCGCAGTTTGCTGTCTAAGGCTTGCCACCAGCTCTGGTGTTTCCTGCAGGCAAGAAGGGAGTCTTACAGTTTCAAAAATATAATCTTTCGCCAGGCGCAGTGGCACATGCCTGTAATCCCAGCACTTTGGGCGGCCGAGGCGGGCAGATCACCTGAGGTCAGGAGTTCAAGACCAGCCTGGCCAACATGGTGAAACCCAGTCTCTACTAAAAAATACAAAAATTAGCAGGGCGTGGTAGTTGGCACCTGTAATCCCAGCTACTCCGGAGGCTGAGGCAGGAAGAATTGCTTGAACCCAGGAGGCGGAGGTTGCAGTGAGCCGAGATCACACCATTGTACTCCAGCCTGGGCAACACAGCGAGACTCCATCTCAAAAAAAAAAAAAAAGAAAAAAAAAGAATAGAATCTTTAAGTGATGAGTAATCCTACCCATCTCTCAATGCCACCTTTGGTTGCCACTAGGACACCCCATCCCCAGAATGTTCACCATTTATTCTTTACTCATTCACTGCACATCCATCGAACGCCTTCTACAGCCTCATCAAGATGCAACCTCTGCCCTCAAGGGGCCAAGTCTAGGGCATCACAGACAGAAGAGGGCTGACTGGGGATGGGGGAGACATTTGAGCAAAGGGAGCCCTTGGGGCACTCACAAAGGAATGGGATCTGTGCGCTGACTTACATACTGGCTGCCTCCCCCACTGGGATGAATGCTCTACGCAAGCAGGGCTTTGTCTCTTACCCTCCACGTAGCCCTAGTATCTAAGACAGAGGACACAGTGGGAGCTTCACAAGTGCCTTATGCATATACAAATACAGAAGCTGGGAAAGCACAGGGGAAGCCTGGAAGGTGGGCTAGGCAGGGAGCCCTAAAGCCATGAAGGTGAGTGGTCCTAGACTGAAGGAGAGGGCGTTGGAGAGTGTTGCCCAGGAAAGTGGGAGGCATCAGGTCAAGCCAATAAAGGATGTGCTAGACTCATTCCCCTGCCTTGGTGGCTCACACCTGCTCAGCTGGTGGTGGAGATGGAGCCTTTCCTACACTGGGCCAGGCAGGCTCTCTCCCAGGAGTCTAACTCCTGGAGCAGAGAAGGGCAGTCCTCTGAAGGCAGCACCCCAGAGAGGACGCCCTGAGTGCTTCCCTGGCCCTGCCCTTCCTGAGGCCTGAACACTGGCTCTTTCCTGGATTCTGACATGGCCCTCAATACACTCCATTCTTGCTTGGATTAATTATTCAGTTCCCATTGCTTGAAACCCAAGACTCATAACTGATGTAATGGCCGGATGCCAGGTGCTGGGGACACAAGAATAGTGTATGCCCTGCCCTCAGAGATTGGGTTAGTGGCCTGGGACTCCAGAGTCATCCAGGCTGCCTGGCCATGAGGCTGGGCAAAGGAAGGCCATGCTCATGCCCATGATGGCACTGACCTCAAGCCCTCTTGCCTCGTCCTAGCTTGGCCTGTCCATCTCTCCCCACTGGCCTCTCAAACTAAGCTGGCTGAAGGGGAAGCACCAAAAACAAGGTCCACAGAGGTGGTAGGCAGGCGGAAGTGGCCTCCCTGCAGCCACACACGTTCCTACTCCAGAGTCACATTGAATACTTGCCACCTGCATGTCCGTGCAGGCAGGCAGGCAGCGCACTGGGAAAACCAGGCTGTGAAAGCTGGTTTTATTTTTAATATTAATAATATTAATATGATTGGCTCCTAATATTCCATGGAGGGGCGTAGCATAGAGCATGTAACTGTCATCCTGTCACTGGACATTCAGTTTGGCAGAGGTGGCCTCCCTCTGGCTCCCTCTTGTTCCTCTGACCAGCCCACACCCAGCCCTCTGACCATGCCCACCCAGCCCTCTGACTGCGGTCCACATCCCACTTCCTGACTATGCTGGGCCCCAAGGCCACTACGAAGGCTCTTCGACCCTGCGGCCTCCTGCCCACACCCGCAGCTGTTGTTCCCTTTTCCCCACCCTCCCCCTCACCCCAGTCAGACTCTATTCACCCTCAGCAGTGCTTCTTGGCTTTTTGGGTCAGATACTCTGATAAAAGGTATCTCTGATAAGGAAAACATTACCCCTTTTCTCAGGACAAATGCTATCTACACAGTCATGATGGTTCAGCAGGCTCTCGGGCTCCCAGATGCCCTCCTGGCCTCCTCTGCATCCTTGCTGAGGCTGCGAGCTCTGCAGCCTGGTGCTCAACGTTTTCATCCTGGCCATGGCTTTCCTTGCAGCCTCATTCCCCACCTACTCCATCCTCAAGGGGGCACTGCTGGCTGCCCCTCAAACCCGCCTCACTCCACACCCCTTCCTGCCTTTCCCCATAAAGAGCCTTTACTGACCAAATTCACAGCTGGGGCCCCATCCTAAAGGAGACTGTCTATGCAGAGTTACCCATAATTAAGGAAAAAATGGGCCCGAACTGAATGTCAAGTGACAGGATGACAGTTACATGCTCTATGCTAACACCCCTTAGCATGAGGAACCAGTAAAAATAATATCCACCTGTGCCACGTGTCAATAACATTGAAAGAATAAAATTTAAATTAATAACACTAGCAGGAAATATAATCTAAGTAATGGGATAAGAATTATACAGGGGGATGTTTGCATGAGAGTTAAAAGGTAAGTAGTAAAATCGCTTCTGCTATAAGATTCTGAAAGGCAGAATGTAGCAAGGCTGTATCCACAGCGTGCTCACTCCATACTCGACAAATACACATATTTACATGCACAACACACTCACACATTTACGTACCAACACACAAACACATGCTCCCACACTTGCAGACACACACTCATAAAACCCAGCAGAGAAACACATTCTGGAGGAAGAAATGTAACAGCATGCTAGCAGTCATTTTTCTAGGTGGTAAAACCATGGATATTTCTTTCTCTTCTTCCTCTTTTTATGCATTTTTTTACATTTTCTTTAATGGGCATGCATGAAATATTTATGGCTCTGGGTAAACTTATTTTCTTGACTCTATTTAAAAAATAAATTGGTGACAAAATTAAAAAGTATGGACAAAATACATGGGCCTCCCATGACCTCGAGGACTCATGGGGACCCTTCTGGACAGGGACGTGCCCTGGGAGGCAGCCCCTCCACGGCACTCACTTCCGCCTGCCCACGTCGGCCTGCTCCGCTCCGCCATCGCTCTCAGCTGCGTGGTCTGCATGTCTCTCGGTGGCCAAATCCAGCAGGGCCAGCAGCTGAGGCTGTGAGGCTGTGGGCAGTACCACACTGAGGAGCCGGCGAAGCGTGGCCCCGGGCACCACGGCCATCCTCGCCAGGTACGATGCCAGTCTCAGCTCCTACAGGAAACAACAGAGGGAGCTCAGACCCTCGCCGCCTCTCAACTTGAACCGTCATTTTTAATTTATCACATTCTGAGGACATTCTGTCCTGGAGTGATAAATATTTCAGTAGCTTAGTCTGGAAAACATGTTCCCGAACTTTCAGAGCTGTCAAAAAAAAACCTATTTGGTCAGCAACCTTGGCTCCCCAGGACGCTTCTAAAGCCTCCGTCCATCCCGTCCAACTGCTCTCAAGTCACTGGGGCAGTACCCAAATCCCCACAGCAAAAGCCCTGCAGCAGGGCGATTCAAAATGAATGTACTTTCTCCTCTTCCTCACATTCTGTGAGGCCATTAGGCACCAGGCAAGCAGTGCAGGCTCTGGAAACAACAGAAGTGTCCCTAACCAGTGGGCGATTAAAGACACTGTGCTATACCCATGCCACAGGATACCACTCTGCAGTCAGAAGAACTGGAAGGATCCCAGGGGCATTTTGCCGAGTGGAAACAGCCAGTCTCCAAAGGTCACGTGCTGCGTGATTCCATGCATGTAACCACCTGGGCGTGATGAGACTTGGAGCTGGAGAGCGGCAGTGGATGCCAGGGGTGGGGCAGGGGAGGTGGGTGTGGCCTTAAAGGGGCAGCCCAGGGTGGCCTTTGTGTTGGTTGACAGCTCTGTGTCTTGATGATGGTGCTGCTGGTTACATGAATGTACATAGGATAAAATGACAGAGAACTGTACGTACATTTTATATCGATGTCAACTTCCTGGTTCTGATGCTGTCTGACAGGAACCATTGGGGAAAACTGAGTGAAACTCTCTGAAACTCTACACTAGCTTTGTAACTTCTTGTGAATCTAAAATAATTTCAAAATTAAAAGTTTTGGCCAGGCATGGGGGCTCACATCTGTAATCGCAGCACTTTGGATAGCTGGAGAGGAAAAGAGGCCCAAGGACAGAGCTATCGGGTGCCCAAAGGCCATGAGAAGAAGCAGTGTCCAGCAAGTGGCAGCCAGGGGTGGGAGGGAACAAGTCCAGGTGCCGGAAGCCAAGGAGAGAACGTGTTCAGAAGGGTGGGCTGGGGGTCCAGAGACCACAGAGAGGTCAGGAGAAACAAAGACAGGGACTCGACCCCTTGGAAACATGGGGTCGCTATGACCTTGGTAAGTGCTTTCAGTGAAGGCACGAGGAAAGGTGCTTTTCCAAATACCAAAGCTCCTTCCATGTCCTGACGCTCCCCATCCATGGCCTCCCTCCACTGTCACACTGAAATACTCGTTCTTGCCTGACCGTCCTGCTCGCCCAGGCCCCTGAGCCCTTACCCATGAGCTTCCTTCAGCCTAGAGTATATTTCTCCCAAGCTACTCTCTGTCTCTCTCCAGCGCATTCTTTTGGACTCTACATGAGTCTTCCCTGACCCCATCTTCTGGGTCAGGTGTCCCTTCTCTGATCTCGCATGGGTTTTAACCAACTCTGCTGTAACTGTCCCATTTCTAGTGTGCCTCTGGAACTAGGCTCTTAGGATGAAGTCAGTGACACATGCTTCTCTGTCCCCAGCACTTAACCCCGTTCCTGGAACAGAGAAAGTGACCAACAGACATTTGTTGGATACAAGATGGATAAACAGTGACTTCATAAACACCCGGCATAATTCATAATTCACCTCTTCCTGAGGCAGGGTCTAAACCTTTATAGTTGGGATCCCACCAGTCAATGTGGGGACAGGCCAGCCCATTGTCACAGCCCTTCCAGCTCCAGTAATCCTCCAGACAAGTCAATTCACCGGGTCAAGTCTTACTAAAATTGGTGACACAAAAAGCATTCACATGGGTCATGAGCTTTGAATCTGATGCCACCATCTACAGACAGAAATGGACCACAAAGGGTGAAAAGGGAACACTTTTACACTGCTGGCGGGAATGTAAACTAGTTCAACCACTGTGGAAAACGGTATGGAGGTTCCTTAAAGAACTAAAAGTAGAACTACCATTCGATCCAGCAATCCCACTGCTGGGTATATGCCCAAGGAAAAGAAGTCATTGTATGAAAAAGACACACGGACATGTATGTTTATAGCAGCACGATTCACAACTGCAAAAACATGGAACCAACCTAAGTGCCCATCAGCCAACAAGCGGACAAAGAAAACGTGGTATATATACACCATGGAATACTACTCAGCCATAACATGGAATGAAATAATGGCCTTTGCAGCAACTTGGATGGAGCTAGAGGCCATTATTCTAAGTGAAGTAACTCAGGAATGGAAAACCATATATTGTATGTTCTCACTTAGGAGCAGGAGCTAAGCTATGAGGATGCAAAGGCATAAGAATGATATAATGGACTTTGGGGACTTGGGGAAGAGTGGGGATGGGTGAGGGATAAAAGACTACACATTGGGCTGGGCGCGGTGGCTCACACCTATAATCCCAGCATTTTGGGAGGCTGAGGCGGGTGGACTGCCTGAGGTCAGGAGTTTGAGACCAGTCTGGCCAAGGTGGTGAAACCCTGTCTCTACTAAAAATACAAAAACATTAGCCAGGCGTGGTGGCATGTGTCTGTAATCCCAGCTACTCGGGAGGCTGAGGCAGGGGAATCGCTTCAACCAGGGAGGTGGAGGTTGTGGTGAGTCGAGATCGCGCCACTACACTCCAGCCTGGGTGACAGAGTGAGACTCCATCTCAAAAAAAAAAAAAAAAAAAAAAGACTATACATTGGTACAATGTACACTGCTCGGGTGGTGGGTGCACCAAAATCTCAGAAATCACCAATGAAGAACTTATCCATGTAACCAAAAACCACCTGTTCCCCAATTAAAATATAAAAACAAATTTAAAGAAACGGACCATAAAGCAACACAGGGACACAGCTCTCTAGGCAGAGGAGAGTGACAGAGAGGCCCGGGGTGGCCAGTGGATAGCCTCTCTCCCACTTCCTCCCTGCTCCTCTCCACAGGATGAAGGAGCAGCAAGAGGAGGAAGGACAAAGAGAGAAATGGAGGACTGAGCTTCCCTGATGATTCTTTTCTCTGGTACAAAAAGAAAATGGCAAAATATGGGGCTTCCTCCAGACTGGATGTGCTGGTTCATTTTATGTGTCCATTTGGCTGGGCCACTGTGCCCAGATGTTCAGTTAAGCATTCCTTTTGTTGTCTCTGTGGGGGTGTTTTGGGATGAGATTAACATGTAAATTAGTGGACTCTGAGGGAAGTCGATGGCCTGCCATAATGTGGCTGGCCTCAGCCATCAGCTGAAGGCCTGGAGAGAACAAGAAGGCTGACCAGTCCTGAGCAGAAGATAATCCTTTCAGCAGATGGCCTTAGGATTCGAATTGCAACTCCTTCCTGAGTCTCCAGCCTGGAGGCCAACCCTGCAGAATTTGGACTCACCAGCCTCCACAATCACGGGAGCCAATTCCTTCAATAAATCTCTTTCTCTATAGAGACGCATCCTATCAGTTCTGTTTCTCTGGAGGACTCTTATTAATACACAGGAGTTGGGAAGAAAGAAATTCAGCTGAATAGATATTATTGGGCAGACTATACAAAGTACCAAGTTGGGGACAGAGAAAAACAACAAGCCTACCTGGTTCCTGCTGCCCAGAGCTTCCGGTCTGGCAGTATTTATTCCGCATAGAGCCAGTTCTTCAGCAGAGTGCTATTGTCTGAACATAACTCATGTCTCTTCCAAAACTCATGTTGAAACTTAACCACAAATGCCACTGTTAGGAAGGGGGGCCTTCTGAAGGTGATGAGGTCATGAGGGCTCTGCCCTCAAGAATGGGATTAGTGTCTTATAAAAGGGCTCCAGGGAACTAGCTTAGCCCTTTTTGCCTTCCTATCCCCTCTGCCACATAAGGACATGACTTTCCTGTCCTCCAGAGGATGCAGCAACAAGGCACCGTCTTGGAAGCAGAGCGCAGTTCTCACCAGACACTGCATCTGCAGGTACCTTGATCTCAGACTTTCCAGCCTCCAGAATTATAAGAAAATTGATAAAGAATTTCTATTCTTGAGTCGCAGACGCAGTGGCTTCAAGATTACTTCACAGAGCTGGAGCACAGGCCGCGCAGGCCCTGAGGGCTCGCGGCCCCAGTGGCGCAGCCACGGTGCGCTCCATGGCATCCGGAGGTGGTGTTCCCACTGATGAAAAGCAGGCGACTGGGTTGGAGAGGGAGGTCATGCTGGCTGCAAGGAAGGGACTGGACCCATACAATATACTGGCCCCAAAGGGAGCTTCAGGCACCAGGGAAGACCCTAATTTAGTCCCCTCCATCTCCAACAAGAGAATAGTAGGCTGCATCTGTGAAGAGGACAATACCAGCGTCGTCTGGTTTTGGCTGCACAAAGGCAAGGCCCAGCGATGCCCCCACTGTGGAGCCCATTACAAGCTGGTGCCCCAGCAGCTGGCACACTGAGCACCTGCACTCAATTACTCGAAATGTGCTATAAAGTTTCTTCTTTCCAGTAAAGACTAGCCATTGCATTGGCTCCTTCTCCCATAAAAAAAAAAAAAAAAAAAAAAAAAAAATTCTATTCTTTATAAATTATCTAGTCTAGGAATTTTGTGTAGTAGCAGAAACAGACTGAGATGCATATAGAGTTCACAATTTAAAAGGGCCCACAATCTAGAAATGAACCTGGGTGAAATTCCGCTGGTGACACTGGCTTTCTGTGAAGTCTCAAAGTAACAAAGGAAAAGGTGGGGGAATCAAAGTTGAGAGTGGGAGATGGCTCAGTTACGCAGAGACACAGGCCGGGGTGGTCATCTGCTTCAGACCCTTTAGAGCCGGTCAGGAAGAGCAGAGTCTCTGCAGCACCAAGCTGGGCTGAATCCCAAGCCCCCCACGAGCAGTGGCGGGCCCTCATGCCCTCACCACCTCTCTGTCCCTCAGTCCCTTTATTCATAAAACAGGATAATACTGCCTGTTTCCCATCTTTCTGCAAGGATTAAATGAATAACGGGCATGGCAGGTATTCAGGAAGCACCAGCTCCTCCCCTGCCCTGTTTGGACACTGTCACTTCAGTGCTAACAGTGGCACCTTGTTTGGTACAGTCAAGAGAATAATGACCCCTCCCCAAAATGTCCATGGTCCCATCCTGGGACCTGTGTAGATGTCACCTTACAAGGCGAAGGGTACTTTGCAAGTGGGAGTAAGGTCAGGGGCCTTGAGACAGTGTGGGAAAGTGGTTATCTTAGATTAGCCAGGTGGTTCCAACATAATCACCACGTGGGTCCTTAGAAGTAGAGACCTTTCGTGCTGTGTTAGGTCAGAGAGAGATGTGACGAGAACGGAAGAAGGGCCAGAGAGATGCAATTTTGCTGGCTTTGAAGGTGAAGAAAGGAGGCCATGAGCCAAGGAATGTAGTTGTCACTGGAAGCCAGGAATATCCCCCGGCTGGCAGCCAGCCAAGAAACAAGGACCTCAGTCCTACAACCACCATGGGCCGAACCCTGCCAATTACTTAAGTGAGCAGGAAACAGATTCTCCCCCTAAAGCTTCTGAAAGGCAGGCAAATCTGCCAACACCTTGATTTTAGCCTGGAGAAACCCATGTTGGATTTCTGACCTACAGAACTTTAAGGTAAGTCTGTAGCTGTGATAAGCTGCTGTTTGTGGTCATTTGTGACGGCAGTGATAGGAAACGAATTCATTCGGGAAGATGGGTGTGCCTGTGGATGCAGCCGGCTGGACACCTAAAAGCGCCCTAACCCCTCCTTCCTGTTGACTCCCTTCTTAGAGGCGGGGAGGCAAAGTGACTCGCACCTCCCCTGCAGCTAGCAGGGCCCACGGGCCAGCTCTCAGGTTGCAAGGGAGAATCTGCTGCAGGGACTTGGGGGCATTTGCTTCCTTGATGAGAAAGAACAGCCGTGGTGGCAGTTCTTTGACCTCTTCCCTCCTTGCTCTGAAAGTTATGGCAGCTGGAACTGTTAGAAGGAACTGTGGAAAGAATCGCAGAACATGACCCTGATGTCACTGCATCAGCAAGCACCTCTCTGGAGTCATATGGCTCGCATTTACCACCGTCTGAAGTTATATTTCCTGCTACTTACAGACACCAGAAGCACAGGAAGCCCATCGCAGGATGCGTATAAAACCCGATCGGTAGCAGACAGTCAGGTACATGACTGCATAAGGCTCCGTGCACAGCCTCAGGGCTCTGTATCAGGAAGGGAGGTGAGTCTGCAACTCTGGCCAAGGATGAGAAAGGTTGGCTGATCTCAACTCAGAGAGGTGTAGTGTGGGGTGCAGTATCACTGATTGATGGCTCTGGCCCAGTTTTCTCTTACCCACTTTGTTCCCGGTAGAACCTACTTTTTGTATATTAAACTTAGTTAAAGATTGAGAAGAAGGAGAATATTTGGGTGCCTGCCAAATCACAGAAAAGACATCGACTGGGGCACATGTGATTACGGTTGTGGTTGCTGCCATTAGCACTGATTGAGCGTCCTCTGTGTGCCGGGCCCATGCTAGAGGCTTTGCACACATCTGCTCTGCAGGTTCCAAGGCTGGCTTTTCATCACCATCCTGGAGGTGAGGAAATGTGGATTCTGAGAAAAAGATGAAGTGACGTGCTGGCAAGGGGCGGCCTCAGACCCGGCCAGTACCTTCTCACCTGGCTGCACAGGGTCGCGAAGGTGTCTGCCTCCATGTTTTCCAACAAGTCTTCTAGCACGACACTGTTCTGTTGCTCCTCTCTCAAACTGGAGTGAAAATAAAATACACGTGAGTTCACTTTTGTTATAAAGTGATACTATGAGACCTAGTTATTTAAATAACAAAGAAGCACACATCTAAGCCACATGATTTGAAAAATATGTCCATAGAAAGAGACGGCCTTCCTTTTCTTGCCTAGGCTACTTTGCAAATAACATGTCAAGGAGGGTTCCCTAGGAAGGAGGCTCCTCGAAGTGAAAAGTTTCATGAGAGCTACAAGGAGACTTTCCTATGGCTTTACAGGGTGATCTCTGTGATGCTGCTTTGAAAACTCTGCATCAGTCCTCACGGTGATGACCAAGAAGACCAAGATCTGGGGTCTACACCCACATGTGCCCTTGGATTGATGCAGACCCAGAACCAAAGGATGACACCTTTTCACATGAGGCTTCCTGACGCCCACACGAGGGGGTCTGCTTAACACGTGCCTTAGCTAATTCAAGTCGGCTTTGTGGATCAGCCTCATGCTCTTCCTGGCTAATACACCCCAAACCTTCTGCAGGTGCAACTCAAATCAAAAGTTTGATCAGAAGCCATCTCCTCCAGGACATAGGAATACTATATGCCCTAAAATCCCAGGTTAAATCAAGCCAATGCCTTTGAGCATTTCCCTCCAACCACGCAGATGGGGCGCCCTCACAATTATTTCAATGGGACAGAACTGCACTTTCATGCATTTACACAGAAGATCGTGATAGGATGAAAAAAGTCATCTGCAATCTCACTGCCCAGAAATCACATCCACTGAAATTTGGTCTATTTCCTTCCAATTAGTGTGTGCGTGTGTTTGCAAAAATTAACCACACTGTGTATAGACTTTGCCTCCAATCCTTTCCATGTCCATCTTTTATTCACAGTGGAAAAGTATGAAGCTGTTAAAAATTGTGTTTTTCCAAGGATTCTTAATGCCACAGCCAAGGCTAAGTGCCTAATGTGAATTGAAAAACAATGTAAAGAACAACAACAACGAAAAGACTGGGGGTCTGTCTGTTTTATAATTTTACAAAAGCAGGATATAAAATACTATGCTTATGGTGAAATTGCAATGAGGCCTGTAGTCTAGTTCACTGTCTTGTGACAATGTCAATTCACGCACCATGATTGTGTCAGATGTTACCAAGAAGGAAAGCTGGGGGAAGGGTACATGGCACTCTCCCTACTATCTTTGCAACTTCTTGTGAGTCTGTATTTCAAAATAAAAAGTTTAAAAATATTACGTTTGGTTAAACTTCAATGATATTAAATTTAGAAAAGAAGGGCATCAGGGAAGAAAGAGTATGCTACAAAGCCAGCAGGTCGTGTTGGAGCAATGGGATGACACCTTAGGCAAGAGAGTGAGAGCCCAGGTGGGTACGGTTGGGCTGAGTTGGAGATGCCAGGTTCTCCAGGCCTGCTGGGGACTAACATTTTTGAGTGTTATGGGGCACACAGCATACCTCTGCTGATGTTGCTCCAGTAATGTCTGGCTCTTGCTCAGGGCTTGCTGCAGGACAGTAGAGACCTGCCTTTCAGAATCCACCTCCCCAGGTTCGTTCAGAATCCCGGGACCATCGGCCACCCACTGCTGCCAGCTTGCCAGGGCCTGCTGCTGCTGGGCCGCCTCCTGCTGCGCCAGCTGGTCCTCCAGCTTCCTCTCCAGCTCCTGGAGCTCCTACACAAGGAGGGGGCAGAGGGTAAGCCCCACTGCACAAGGTGGGTGGGGTGGAGGACAAAATCTGACCTCCTGGGTGTCTTGCTACGAGCCTGGCATGACGCTGTCTTGCCTGGTTCCCCATCCAGCTGTGCCACATGGTGCAATGTGAGTGCACCACGATCTCTCACCCGTGTCACCTCCATGCCTCCACACAGGCCGTTCCCTCCACCTGCAGTGCCTTTCTCTGTCTGCCTGACCAATCCCCAGTCTTCTTTCACCCCTCGGCTTAAGAAGAACCTCCTTGGTGCAGGGCTCCTCAGCAAAAGGATCCCTGAGTTCCTTGGGAGATGCAGATGCCCTCTCCTCATGTGCCCACTCACTACTCCTTGCATGCACTCCGTTTCCTGTCACCTGAAATCACTGTCCTGTGCCTTTCTGCTAGAGTGTGAGCTCTTTGAGGGCAGGGCTGTGTCTCCTTCTCCCTGCCTGCAAAGTGACTGGCGGCTGGCACCTGTCACTGCAGATGGTGGGGTATCTGCATGCACCCAGCATGGACGAAAGCCAGGCTGGAACACAGCAACTATGGCAAACACCGCCAGTACCGTCAGGGTGCCGGGCACTGCTCTGTGTACTTTCCATACATGAATCTCACTGAACCCTTACAACAACGCTTCAGAATACATACTCTTAGTTTTCTTGCTTTATAGGTACAGAAACTGAGGCAGACAGAGTTAAATTAATTTGTCAGATGATGTAACTATTGAGTGGCAGATCCTGAATTTCAAGCCAGGCTAGCTGGCTCTGAAATTGTATTCTTAACCACTAGGCTACATTGTCTCTCCTTGGCCAAACAGAAGTAATCTGCATTCTTGGGCCACCAGGACTAGATGGATTAGATAATCTCACACAAGAAACTGTCTACAGCCTGCCTAGGTGGGTGGTGGGGGGAGGCAGGAGGGCCCCAGGCCTTGGAGAATGCAGGCACATTTAACTCAGTATTTACCAGATTGGTCAGTACTATAATTAGGACTGGAAGGTGGACAGGGTGTTAAATCCTAAGAGGCCTTGATTGGACTTCACCATGGGAGGGTGGTCCTTGATCCTCCTAAATAGGTACAAAATGGTCTAATTTTCTGCAGAGAGGTCAAAGCTCGCATCAAACACCCAAAAGGGTCTCAAAGCCCCCTAAAGACTCTGAAACACTATTCAAGAACCATGACAGAAGAAAATCCGCCAGAGATAGACTGCATCTCTCTGTAGCACAGAGGCCATAGCGTGGAGAACCTTCTATCCCACCCAAGCATTTGGGTGCTGAGCCTTCGAGAATTCCTGAACAGGGCTCCCAGCATGCTGAGATGTGGAACTATGACCATCCCTCTCGCTGCAGCATCCACAAGGAAACACAGCCCAGTGGAGTTCCAGCAGTGTGTGCCGTCATGCTGTCAGCATGGCCAGGAGCTGGAGGCAAAGACCCCACTTCTACCCAGATGCCAGCCCCAGCCCACCTTGAGGAGAAGGGAGGCTCACACCTGAGCCTGTCTGTGTCACCAGAGGAACAGTGGAACACACAGAGCTTTTCAAGCACCAGGAGAGCCCTGGTTAGGAATGGAATATAAGGTGGAAATGTGTCCCACGGTTTATAATCTGCTGATGGTGTCCCCAAACTCCTGCACCCTTACACCTGCCTGCCACCTGGCACAACTGGAATCTGAAACTTGGTTCTGGAATTGTCTTCCCTCATAGCTGATTTCCTCGCCAGATTTTAAATGCTGAGGGCAGGGCCTCAGGAGCATCGCTGACGTGTTCTCCTCTCTCCCCAGCAGTCAGCACAGTGCATGGCTCATGGAAGAAGAAACAGCAACAATAATAACAATGATGATGATGATGGGATGACAGCAGCTGGCATTTACTGAATGCCAATATGGTGCCAGACGTATCAGCAGATTATAAAAGTTACATGAATTAGTTTGTTTAATCTTCACAAAATAACACAAGATAGGAATTTTTCATCATCTAATTTTATATATAAGGTAACTGAGGCAAGGCAGTATAACAAAATCTCCTGAAATCACAGAGCTGGGCAAGAGGCAGAGTCAGGGGTGATTTCAGGTGTCTCTGACTCTGGGTCCCATCACTCAGCTCTAATGCCCCCAGTAATCACTCCACAGGTATCTGCTGAATGAATGAATAGATATATAGATGTTGATGATGGATGGATGGAAGTGTGGATGGAGGGAGGGAAAAGGGAAGGAGGGGAAAAAAGACACAGAAACGGGGAAAGAGAGATAATAGATGGATTGGGGGATTCAGGGATGAATGAGACATGAAAACTCACTGTCTAGTGAGGGAGAGACTCACGTCAACAGTTGCAGAGATGGGAAATCCATCATCTGCTTTGGGATGGAGGGTTACGGGAGCTGGAAGAGACCAGCTCTGCCAGGGAGAATCAAGGATGGCTTCACAGAGGAAATAACATTTGGGTTTGTCGTAGAATATGGATAGGAGTTTGCAAGGAGGTAGAGCAGAAGCATTCTAGGCAGAGGTCCTTCAAAGGGACACATGCCTGAATGTGTCTCCAGTGCTTAGGGGGCAGCAAGAAGGTCCAGGGGCTAAAATGCAGGATCTGAGAGAGGGAGCGGTGAAAGGTGGGATTTTTAAATGTAGAGCTGGGGATGGGGCTGTGAATCATCACTTTTATTTTTCAGAAACATCGCCTTGGCCACCGTGCAGGGGGGTAACTGGAGTAGGGAGAAAGGAGGTAGGCAGAAATTGAGGTTAGGACAGGAGCATGGGCTTTGGAGGCAGGTTTAAAGCCTGCTTTTCCGCTGTGGGACCTTGGTGAAACGACTTAAACTTCCTAAGCCTCAGCTCTTTCATCTGTAGAATGGGTATGAAAACGTCATGGGACGGACATGAGGTTTAAACACTTAGCCCACTGCTTTGGACATAATGAGAGCTCCATTGATGCTGGCTAATATCAAGGTTATTTCTGTTGTTCTGGTCTAGATACATCAGATTAGTGAAGCTGGGCAGCCAAAGGTGGAAAGGAGAAAGCTCAGGCAGAATCAACAGATGGTGGCCAGTGGTCCATGGGGAGAAAGGCAGAGGGAAGATCAGAAGATGCCGAGGCTGGGCGTGGTGGCTCACCCCTGTAACCCCAGCACTTTGGAAGGCCAAGGTGGGAGGATCACTTGAGGTCAGGAGTTCGAGACCAGCCTGGCCAACATGGTGAAGCCTTGTCTCTACTAAAAATACAAAATTAGCTGGGCATGATGGTGCATGCCTATAGTCCCAGCTACTCGGGAGGCTGGGGGAGGACAATCAATTGAACCCAGGAGGTGAAGGTTGCAGTGAGCTAAGATCACACCACTGCACACCAGCCTGGGTGACAGTGACTCTGTTTCAAAACAATAAACGAAGAAGATGCCGAGTGAGGCTCGGGAAAGTAAACACACAGCAATTTAAACTGAAATGCAAATACAGTGGGTACCATTTGTTTGGGGTCACATTATCTGTTAGGAGTAAGTCCGTCCCATATAAATTTGCCTATCATTGTCACTTGGCCTTCTGATCCAACTGAGCCTTGCATATGTTCCAATTTTGCAAAATGAGCCTAAATCTTTCATCAGATGAGGTGCACTTGACACAGTTTTCTTAGGAGTAATTTCTTCCAAAGCATTCTATTTCATGCTTTTTTAATTCTCCTGAATGTTTAACAGCCTAAAAGCCCATTCCCAATAGGAAAGTGGTTTACACAGAATGAGCAAATTGCAGAATGCAAGTCTAATATCTGGAACAAAACAACAGGCTTGTCTTCATTTCAAATGCAAACTCAACTAAGAGTGTATCATATGCATTGCCTTACCACTCATTTAACAATATGGCACCGTCTGATTTATCAGCTGTTCCCAACTCAGGACACATTAACTCTCTGTTCTAAACAAACTGGAGGTAGGAGTTACTCAAAAGAGTTTTAGGATAAAATCGAAAATGTAAGTGTTGTACTCACCAGTTATTATACTAATAGAAATCAGTGTGGTCTCAAGTAAAAAGCACAACTATGTGTTTCAGGGCTGTACTGAGGGTGTTTCTTGGGCACTTAGGATGAGCAGATGAATCATGCGCTGGAGGCTAAATGTTCCTGGTGTCTCACTCTGCCCCTAACTCACTAAATGACCTTGGACCTGCTCTTCCCTCTGCAGGCTCTATTTCCTCCATCTGGAATTCAGGGCAGTGATCCGCCTCCATGCTAATCACCTCGAGTGTAATACTTGCTGTGGGCTTTGGCTAAGTACTCTGTGGAGGTTTCCTCCTATTATTAATTTGCTACGGAGTTTTATCTTGAATGGGTGTTAAATTCAATTAAAGACTGATATGGTTTGGATTTGTGTCCCCACTTAAATCTCATGTTGAATTGTAATCCCCAGTGTTGGAGGTGAGGCCTGCTGGAAGGTGATTGGATCATCGGGGTGGATCCTTCATGAATGGTTTAGTGCCATCCCTTTGGTGCTGTTCTTATGATAGTGAGTGAGTGATAGTGAGATCTGGTTGTTTAAAACTGTGTAGCACCTCCTCCACTCTCTCTTCCTTTTGCTCCAGCCAAGTAAGATGTACCTCCTTTCCCTCTGCCTTCTGCCATAATTGTAAGTTTCCTGAGGTTTCCACAGCAGCTGAGCAGATGCATCATGCTTCCTGTACAGCCTGCAGAATCATGAGCCAATTAAACCTCCTTTCCTTACAAATTACCTAGTCTCAGGTATTTCTTTATAGCAATGTGAGAACAGACTAATACAGAAAATTGGTACTGAGGAGTGGACATTGCTACAACAATACTTGAAAATGTGAAAGCAGCTTTGGAATTGGGTAACCAAAGGAGACTGGAGGAGTGTGGAGGGCTCAGAAGAATACAGAAAGATGAGGGAAAGTTTGGAACTTCCTAGAGACTTGTTACATGACCAAAATGCTGATTGTGATATGGATAATGAATTCTAGGCTGAGGAGGTCTCAGATGGAGTGAGGAACTCATTGGGAACTGGAGTAAAGGTCACTTTTGCCATGCTTTAGCAAACAGACTGGTGGCATTGTGCCCCTACTCTAGAGATCTGTGGAATTTTTAATTTGAGAGTAATGATTTAGGGTATCTGGTGGAAGAAATATCTAAGCAGCAAAGCATTCAAGATGTGACTTGGCTGCTTCTAACAACCTATGCTCATATGTGTGAGCAAAGAAATGACCTGAAACTGGACCTTATATTTAAAAGGAAAGCAGAGTGTAAAAGTGTGGAAACTTTGCAGCCTACCATAGCCAAGAGAATGGGAAAAAGAAGGCTTTTCAGAGAACTTCACGGCAGCCGTTTAATCACAGCCCCAGAGGTCTAGGAGGGAAGAATGGTTTCCTGGGCCAGGCTCAGTGCCCCACTGCCCTGTGCAGCCTTGGGACCCTGCTCCCTGCATCCAGCCTCAGCTCAAAGGACCCCAGGTACAGCTTGGACCACTGCTCAGAAGATGCAAACTGTAAGCCTTGGCAGCTTCCATGTGGTGTTAAGCCTGCAGGTGCACAGAATGAAAGAGTTGGGTCTTGGGAGCCTCCGCCTAGATTTCAGAGGATATATGGAAAAGCCACAATGTCCAGGCAGAAGCCTTCTGCTGGGGCAGAGCCCTCATGGAGAACCTCTACTAGAGCAGTGTGGAGGGGAAATGTGGGGTTGGAGCCCCCACACAGAGTCCCCATTGGGACACTGCCTAGCCGAGCTGTGATAAGCGGGGCACTATCCTCTAGACTCTGGAATGGTAGATCCACTGACAGCTTGTATCCGGTGCCTAGAAATACTGCAGGCACTCAACACCAGCCCTTGAGAGCAGCTGTTGGGGCTGAATCCTGCAAAGTCACAGGGGCTGAGCTGCCCAAGGCTTTGGGAGCCCATCCCTTGGACCAGCATGTTCTGAATATGAGACATAGAGTCAAAGGAGATTGTTTTGGAGCTTTAAGATTTGATGACTACCATCCTGCATTTCAGACTTGCCCCGATGGGGCCTATAGCCCCTTTCTTTTGGCCAATTTCTCCCTTTTGGAACAGGAATATTTACCCAATGCCTGTGGCTCCATTGCATCACTGGAAGTAACTAACTTGTTTTTTAATTTATAGGCTCATAGGTGGAATGGACTTATAATTGTCTCAAATGAGACTTTGGACTTTGGACTTTTGAGTTAATGCTGGAATGAGTTAAGACTCTGGGGGACTGTTGGGAAGGCAAGATTATATTTTGAAATGTGAGAAGAACATGGTATTTGGGTGGGACTACATCTCATGTCGAATTGTAATCCCCAGTGTTGCAGGTGGAGCCTGGTGGGAGGTGACTGGATCACAGGGGTCCTTCATGAATTGTTTAGCACGATCCCTTCGGTGCTGTTCTCGTGATGGAGTTATTATGAGATCTGGTTGTTTAAAAGTGTGTGGCACCTCCTCCTATTTCTCTTCCTCCTGCTCTGGCTACGTAAGACATGCCTGCTTCCCCTTCACCTTCTACCATGATTGTAAGTTTCCTGAGTCCTCCCCAGAAGCTGGGCAGATGCATCATGCTTCCTGTATAGCCTGTGGAACCATGAGCCAATTAAACCTCTTTCCTTTATAAATTACCCACTCTCAGGGTATTTCTTTATAGCAATGCAAGAACAGATTAATATAAAGACTTATTCACTATATACTAAAATGATCACGAGTCACTCCCCTTTAATTTGTTAATCAGGTGGATTTTGGAAATGGATGTTTTAACGTTAAACCAACCTTATATTCCTAGAATAAACCCAACCTGTCCATAATGTATTAATTTTTTATAGATGGCTGTATTCTGCTATTTTGTTTTCAAATGGTACATCTATGTTCACATGCAAGATTGAAGTATAATTGTTCTTTCTGGTACTGTTCATGTCCAGTTTTGGTGTTAAAGTTATCTAGCATGATAAAATAAGTTGAGGAATACTCCCTATTTTTCTAACACCAGGAATAATTCATATATGAGATTGGCAAAATACCTTAAACTTTGGCAATGCTCATCTACAAAACTACTGGAGTTGGGTGTCTTTTGTGTGGGTTTGGAAGATTTTAAAGTACCGAATCAATTTCTTTCATGGCAACAGGGTTATACAGACTTTTTTTCTACTTAAGCCAATTTTGGTGATTTGCATTTTTCTAGTTTTTGAATTCATTTCAGTTTTTGAATTCATCTGTATAAAGCTGTTCATAACATTCTCTTATTTTAAAAAACTCTACTGCATCTATAGTCATGTTGCTTTTTATATTCTTAATATTATTGTCTTTTATATTTTTTAATGGTTACTCTTGCCAAGGGTTTGTATATTTTATAAGACTTTTTTCAAAAAAATCTCTTCACTTTATCAATTCTATGGTAGTTTTGTTTTTTATTTTTTTATGCTATATTTCAGAAGAAACATACTTTTTTTTTTTTTTTTGAGAGGGAGTCTCGCTCTGTCTCACCCAGGCTGGAGTGTAGTGGCATGATCTCAGCTCCCTGCAGCCTCCACCTCCTGGGTTCAAGCGATTCTCCTGTCTTAATAAGTATAACTAAGTAAAGAATCATTAACACTGAAGTGAGAGCATGTCTATTCACAACTTAGGAGTGCTTCCCTCCCCATACCAGGGTTTCAATAAATGTGAGGGGTTTTTTTCCTTATTATAAGTAATTATGATAATAATAGATAATAAATGAAATTCTAAAATCTACACATAAAAGACCTAAAATTAGTCACCAAAACAGTTATTATCATAGCTTTTGTTTTACGGATATACCTCTCACATTTTGGAAAGAATGTAGCATGTTGCGATAATGCTAATAATTAGAATTTTTAAAATAATAAATAACCCAATACATTGTTGCATCTAGGATGCTGCTAATTGGAAGATACACTGTTGTCCTCCCTAGCACAATGAAAGAAACAATACTGCCAATGAAACCATGGCACCTGCCAAGTTTCAGAGATGTTAAAATCCAAAAGGGTTACTTCTCAGAGCAATGAAATAGAGCCATCTTTGGTTGTGAGAGTGCAAAGTACTCTCCAATAAGTCACTTCATTTAATCCTCACCACAATCCCCCAGCACAGACAGGACAGGGGTTGCAGCCTATTCCACAGGGGAAGATGCAGAGGTAGGTACCAGAAAGAACCAGCTCTGTCCCCCTCTCCTTCCCAGCGCCTGCACTCACCCGGCTGTGCGACTCCAGGATCTGTGTGCAGGCCGACTTGGTCAGCATCTCAGACGCACTCAGCTCTTCCAGGAGCAAGTCCTGGATGCTGAGGAGGGCGGTGTAGGCCGACAGGGTCTCGGTCACCCGGGCCGCCTTCTGGAACTGCAGAGCAACAAGCGACTGTGCAAAGCCTCCCTCCTGTGCCTCCAGCCGCTGCACTCTCTCCCGCAGCAATTCACCTCGAACCTGGGAGGGGACAGGGATGGACCCAAACCCAGAGAGCAGTGAGTAGAGGAGGGTGGAGGAGAACAAACAGCCTTTCAGAGCTCACAGACCTGGGATTCTGAGAACCACCAAAGGTTTACAATGGAGACACCCTGGGAACCTGCAGGGAGCAACATCAGACAAGGCTGTCCCTGCTTATGAAGACGCCAGGGGGCTTGGGGAGCCCTTCATTCCATGTGTATCGTCAAGAGTCACCTGAGCCCATTGCTCTCCTTCTGAAAACACTTTTAAGCCTCTCCATGTCCTAGAGGATGGAAGTTCAACTCCTTAGCATGGGATCCAAGGAGCTCCCCACCCCAGTCCCAGCCAAGGTCCCCCTGGACAGGTCTGGTCTGTTCTTTTGCCCCTACCCCACTCACACATGCACAACTGGGACTCCCCTTCCCAACTGCGTGCTGTGCTCTACACACCATGCACTTTGTGTCTGTGGTTCGTGGTCTTTGCGATGACTAAAATGTCTTCCCATCCTCCCTTCCTGAAATTCTACTATTTGTCCTTTGGGTTATAGTTCCCACTGAAGCGGTCTCACTTCTCTATGTTTGTTTTGTTCCATGTAGGCTTCAAACCAGGTGCCCAGGGTTTACTTGACCTCGGGCAAGTCACTAAGCTCTGCATGCCTACGCTTCTTCATCTATAAAGTGGAGAAAATAATACCATCCAACACACAGAGTTTAGTTTGTTTTTTATCAGAACAGCTTAATTGAAGTATAACTTCTTTACAATAACCTGCACATATTTACAGTACACAATGTGATAAATTTTGACATATTTCTACCCCTATGAAACCATCACTACAACCAGGGTAGTGAATACAACCACGTTCTTGGTAATCCCACCCCCTGCCCCCCACTCAGCAACCACTGATGTGCTTTCAGTTACAACTGACAAGTCTGCATTTTCTAGAGTTTTTTTTTTTTGATAAGTGAATTATACAGTACCTATTTTTTTATCTAGCGTTTTTTTTGTTTTGTTTTGTTTTTTTTAAGACAGAGTCTCGCTCTGTCACCCAAGCTGGAGTGCAGTGGTGCAATCTCAGCTCACTGCAACCCCCGCCTCCTGAGTTCAAGTGATTTTCCTGCCTCAGCCTTCCGAGTAGCTGGGATTACAGGCATGCACCACCACGCCCTGCTAATTTTTGTAATTTTAGTAGAGATGGGGTTTCACCATGTTGCCCAGGCTGGTCTTGAACTCCTGGCCTCAAGTGATCCACCCGCCTCAGCTTCCCAAAGTGCTGGGATTACAGGCGTGAACCACCGCACCCGACCTGTCTAGCTGTTTTGACTGAAGATAATTATTTTGAGATTTACCTTTTACCGACTTCTTCTGGGTTGAGGATCTCTTATGCTTCCCCCTTCCCTCCCTTTGTTGCTTTATTAGCTATAGCTCTGTTTTGTTATTTTAGTGGCTGCTTTAGGGTTTATAGTACACATCTTTGACTTATCCCAAGTACCTTCAATTGATATATCACTTCACATGGAGTACAAGAACCAAAAATAAAATTCTAAGCCCCCCGCTCAACCATCTGAATGGACCACTCCTCTCAGCAAGGGTATGCCAAAGTCAACCTGAAAAACCAGTTCAGGCCATGATGGTAAGGGGGAGCTGAACATGTCTTCTTATACCCTCCTTTCCTTTTGGAATTTCAGTTAGAACAGACTCTTTAAGTCTGGTAAGAAACATTTACAATCTATTCTCTCTGAAGCCTGCTACCTGAAGGCTTCATCTGCATGATAAAACCTTGGTCTCCACAACCCCCTTAGTGTAACCCAGATGTTCCTTTTTTTTTTTATTATTATTATTATACTTTAGGTTTTAGGGTACATGTGCACAATGTACAGGTTTGTTACATAGGTATCCATGTGCCATGTTGTTTTGCTGCACCCATTAACTCGTCATTTAGCATTACGTATATCTCCTAATGCTGTTCCTCCCCCCTCCCCCCACCCCACAACAGTCCCCAGAGTGTGATGTTCCCCTCCCTGTGTCCATGAGTTCTCATTGTTCAATTCCCACCAGATGTTCCTTTCTATTGACAATAACTCTTTCAACCAATTGCCAATCAGAAAATCTTTTAATCTAACTATGATCTGGAAGCCCCCACTTCAAGTTGTCCCACTTTTCTGGACCAAACCAATGTACATCTTACACATATTGATTGATGTCTCATGCCTCCCTAAAATGTATAAAACCAAGCTGTGCCCCAACCACCTTGGGCACACGTCATCAAGACCTCCTGAGGTCGTGTCATGGGTGTGTGTCCTTAACCTTGGCAAAATAAACTTTCTAAATTGATTGAGACCTGTCTCAGCTCAGCTTACAAACGTTATGCTAATTTACTTCCATTTCGTACTTCCTGGTCTTTGTGCTATTTCTGTCATACATTTAATTGTATATACGTTATAAATGTCACACTGCTTTGTTATTATTTTCATTGAAACAAGTCAATCTTGAAAATTTTCTTGTATTGAAGTGAAATGCACATAACATAAAATTTACTACTTTAAAGTCAATAATTAAGTGACATTTAGGATTGAGTAGCCCCCACCTCTATTTAGTCTGAGAACATTTTCACCATCCCTAAAGCAAAAGCAAATGCCACACCTTTTAAGCAATTATTCCCCAGTCTTCCCACCCCCAAGTCCTTGGCAACTACCAATCTTCTGTTTCCACGATTTTCCTTATTCTGGATATGTTATATAAATGGAACTACAGAATAACAACCTTTTGTGTCTGGCTTCTTTTACTTCGCATAATGTTTTCGAAGTTCATCTACCTGTTGTATGAAAACTTCATTTCCTTTTTATGGCTGCATAATATTCCATTGGATGTACAATCAGTCAATTTTTGGAAGATTTTTAAAATTCAAAGAGAATCTAACATAAGTACCCATGTAGTTACCATTCCCGTTGCTCATTTTTTTGTGTGGTTCTGTAGCAGGAAGAGCTGCAGACAAAACCCCTCAGACACCGAGTTAAAGAAGGAAGGGGTTTATTCAGCCAGG
The DNA here is from genome assembly GCF_006542625.1 of Nomascus leucogenys. Taxonomy (NCBI): domain Eukaryota; kingdom Metazoa; phylum Chordata; class Mammalia; order Primates; family Hylobatidae; genus Nomascus; species Nomascus leucogenys. The sequence goes on from NC_044400.1 coordinate 76,572,316, forward strand.
AGCATAGACAAGATGCCTGTCTCAAGAGCCGAGCTCCCTGAGTGAGCAATTCCTGTCCTTTTTAAGGGTGCACAACTCTAAGGGGGTCTGCGTGAGAGGGTCATGATTGATTAAGCAAGCAGGGGGTACGTGACTGGGGGCTGCATACGCCGGTAATTAGAAAGGAACCGAACAGGACAGGAATCTTCACAGTGCCTTTTTTATGCAAATAACCAATTAGGTCAGGGGTCAATCTTTAACTACCAGGCCCAGGGTGTGGTGCTGGGCTGTCTGCTTGTGGATTTCATTTCTGCCTTTTATTTTTTACTTCTTCTTTCTTTGGAGGTAGAAATTAGGCATAAGACAATATGAGGGGTGGTCTCTTCCCTTAGTTCTAGATTTCTATCTGTTATGAAAATCCTTCTGCCTGATTTCCTATAACATTTCTTACAGTATGAATCTCTTAGTAAGGAAAACTTTCAGCATTGTAAGTGTAAAAAAATGTATTTCATCTTCATTCTTGAAAGATATATTTTCTGAATAAAGAATTTTAGGTGGCAGGTTTTCCTCATTGTTTTGAAGACATTGCTCCATGGTCTTCTCACTTGAATTATTTGAAATGAGAAATCGGCTGTCAACCTGCTCTTTGCTTTGTAGTGTATATAATGTATCTTATTCCTTTAGTTGCTTTTAAGATTTTCTCTTTATCAATGGTTTGGAGCAATTTGATTATGATGTAGTTTGGAAAAATTTTCCTCAAGTTTCTTATGCTTGGGATTCACTGAGCTTCTTAAATCTGTGAGTTTATAGTTGTCATCAAATTGGGCAAAATTTTAGCCGTTAATTCTTCCAGTATGTTTTCATCCTTCTTTTTCTCTCCTCTTCTCCAGGAATTCCAATTATCCACACATTAGGCCACCTGAAGTTGTCTCCTGGTTCACAGGTACTCTGTTCACTTTTCTCTGTTTTCATTTTAGATAGTTTCTATTGCTGTATCTCCAAGCTAACTACTTTTTTTCTGCAATGTCTAATCTGCTGTTAATTCCCATACACACACACACGTGTGTGTGTATGCAAATCAAACTTCTAGAGAAAAAAATGTGTGATATAGACGTAAATATAGACATATACATATCTTTTTACATCTTCCATATCTATACTTAACCTTTTTGGAACATATGAAGCACAATTATAACTGTTTTACCCCATTTATGCTGGAGGTTGCAATTTTTTGTGTTTGAAAAATCAGAACTTGGTGATGCCCTTGAGCAGTACAATATAAATAACTCCCACAAGCTTAGCATTCCAATAATGGGACACTAGGCATAAATGGGTTAATGCCATTCTCTGTCAATCCTAACATCTGTGTTAGATCTGGATTCGTTTCAATTGATTGATTTTTCTCCTCATGAGGAGTTGTATTTTCCTGTTCATTTCATGCCTGATACTTTTTAACTGAACTACAGACATTGTAAATTCTACCTTGTTGGGTCCTGGATAGTTTTGTGTTTCTATAATTATTCTTCAGCTTTGTTCTGAGATGCAGTTAAGCTACTTGGAAACAGGCTGACCTTTTGGGTTATGTTTTTAAGCTCTTTTATGTGGGACCAGCATAGGGCTCATTATTTGCACTGCCGAGGCAAGACCTTTTTGATTACTATATTTGATGTCCTCTGAATTGAGGCTTTCTAGTTTGGCTGGAAGGAACTGTCACTATCCCCAGCCTGGTGTGAATGCTGGGTACTCTTTTCTCTAAGTATTTTGGGTGGTCTTTCCCCTGGCTTTGAGCTCAGCACTTCCATGGAAGTGCTGAGCAGGTCTCAGCAGAATACTCAAGGGGACCCAGTGGACACCTGTGGAGTCTTCTCTATGCAGCTCTTTCTTTTCTGAGATTCTGTCCTGTGAAATCTAGCTGACTTGGCTTCCCCAAATTCTTAGCTTTGTCTCTTTTACTCAAGGGGTCTACCCTAGTAGACCTGCTGGGTTCCTTCTTGCTGTGCCTCAGCCTGGAAACCCTTTTAGGGCAGTAAGCTGGGACAATGACAGGGCTGAACTCCTTTATTTCTTATTTCTTAGGGATCAGTTTTGACTGCTGTCCAGTATCCTGAGAATCACTGTTCCATAGATTTTGTTTGTTTTGTTTTAGGTGAGGGGTAATTCTGATACTTTTTATTCCATCTTGGTCAGAAGCAGAAGTCCCTCATAGGGTTATTCTGATTATTAAATAATCTAATATTGTTAAGTGCTAAGAACAGTGCCTGACACATTAGAGTGTTTAACAAATGTTGCTGCTGTTGTCCTTGGTGGTGGTGCTGGTGTTAATACTCTTATTACCGAAGGTGAAATATGGTGGGGTCTATAAGGAAGGTCCATATATGGTGCTATGTGGTTTAGAGAAAAGAGAAGGTGGAGGGGTCAGGGAAGGTCGTGACAACACTGGCATTTGAAGCAGACACTGAAGGATCCAGGCATTCAGGAAGAGGAACAGCATGACCAGCGGCACTGAGGCAGGGGGCCCTACAGAGACTTGTGAGGCTGAATTAGATAAAAGCTAAGAGGGAAAGTGGGAGATGAAGCCGTAAAGGTGGGGTGGGGAGAAGAACCCATACTGCAGAGGCCCTGAACTGTCAGGGACAAGAAGGCAGAGCTTCCCCTCAGACAGTGAGAAGGGCAAGAGAGCTGGATGTCCCTGAACAGGAAAAAGTTGAGTGATGGGCAAGGCATGGAAAGAATTGGGTAAGAGGTGATCAATAAAAATAAAATTCTAAGCCCCCTAACTGACTGAATGGGCCCACTGTTGGCCAAGGAGACCCCAGAAAAACCTTGGAAGTTGAGTTCCCAGCCATAATGGGATGGGAGGTTGGACACATCTTGCTACACCCCCTCCCTCACTAACCATCATTAGGTTTTCTTCCCTAAAGGCTAAACAGAAACCAGCTCTTCCAAAAGACTCCACCCCGATATCAACTAACTGCCTGACACTGCCCCTCCTTTTTGCTGTTTTGACAAAGCAACCAACCAGCATTCCTTCCTGATAACACACACTGACCAGAGTGGTTCTGGACAGTCTATGGAGGATGCTCAGTGAGGGTTTTAGTGTCCTCTTCTTCACATTTTGATGTCAGAAGGTAGAAAACACCACCCTTAGATCATGCTAGCACCACCATTTTTTTGTACATGGGACCTGTATTAGTCCAGACTTATGCTGCTATAAAGTGAGTAATTTATAAAGAAAAGAGATTTAGTTGCCTCCCCAGCCCTCAGGAAACTTACAGTCATGGCAGAAGGGGAAGCAAACACATCCTTCTTCACATGGCAGCAGCAAGAAGTACCAAGCAAAAGGGGGAAAAGCCCCTTATAAAACCATCAGATCTCATGAGAACTCACTCACTATCACGAGAACAGCATGAGGGTAACTGCCCCCATGATTAAGTTACCTCTCACCAGGTCCCTCCAATGACACACATGGGGATTATGTAAACTACAATTCAAGACAAGATTTGGGTGGAGACACAGGACCCATGAAGGGGCGTGAAGCTCAATGACACTGGTGCATGTTTCTCCTTTCATAAATATTCATGACTCCTCCTATAGCTTATTAAATATGTATATTAAGCCACCCTATTTAGCATAAATTCCTGTTTCCTTTGCCCCTTTCTCTAAGTGCCTGTTTTCAGCTTCTAACCAGAGGCTATGCTTCCTAGCCTGTCAGAATGGCCACCCTGCAGGCTACAACCCATTATGAGAAATAAAGGTCTCCTTTCCAAATTTATGAACCTCATCATGCTTCAGCTGACAGAAGTCTTCCTTATTACATGCCTGCCATGCGCTAAGGTTTTCACGTTATCTTTGTGTGCTCTCCATCTTCCCCTCTTGGGTGGGTGGGTGGTGGTCCAAGTGTCCCATAAGACCCAGACCCCTGCAGAGGTGCAGAGCAGAGGGCAGAATTAGATGGTCATAAGGGAAACCTCAAGATTTATTTACGTAAATGCATGCATAAATGTGGGTGAAGTGTAAAGCCTTTTGTATATACTATATGAACAACATGGACAGTGAAATTAAAAAGAAAAAAAAAGCTTCTCCAAAATTCTTTTTTCTTCTTTGGAAAGCTTAGTTTGTTGGTTCCAGCACCATGAGAATGTGTCTCTAGAGAGGGTTTTAATCCTTTGTCTAGAAGAAATCCTGGGAAACAACACAGATTTGCATTCCTATGAGGTATTAATGACAGGCTTCATTAAATATTCAAGCCACTGAGAATAATACAAATTCATTTGCAAAATGATATGCTGCTAAATACTCTTTAAACGAGAAGTTCAAACAACTTCCTTACTACTTTTCCCTGACAACATGTGGATTTCAAAGGAAAAGTTTCTTCTATGCATTATAATGTCCTTTAAACATATAGTAAAGTCTACCTGTGTCAACCAGCAGAGAGTTATTGGGATTCTAAAGAGTTTAATAAATCACACCTCTCCTTGCCCAAGTTTGGAAACAAATACAACTAGATGCAAGGGTGAGCCAGCTAGGCGCCTAATGTCAGCTTTCATATTGATGAAAACTAGATTGGAGAATGTGGCTCACATCTGTATCCAAACAAATTCACAATCTCCCAAAAGTAGGCCTCCTTACCAAATTCATCACTTAAAAAACAGGTAAGAGGGGCTTCCTACAGGAATGCTGGCTCCCAAAGAGGAGGGGGCTGAGCTGAGCCTGCCCCATTCCTTCTTTAATCCCACCAATCACAAATGCCCTCCTTGGAGAAAAGTGGGCCAAGGGATAGAGAATCTAGTGGTGCCATTAGCAACATCCTCCAGTGGCAAGAGAGGCATTGAGAGAGGTCTTATTGTTACAGTAGGTAACTAGTCAGACATGAGCAGGGCAGGAGAGAGCCCCACCAACTACCAGGAATGTCAGGTGGCCATCAGGTGATGGTCAGGTGGTTGTTAACTGCCTCTTTAAAATAATAATTGGTTGCAGCTGGTGCCAGGGAACAGCGGTCTCCCAACAGATAGCAAAAACCTGAAATTGGTGATCAGCAGCTTCCCGATAAGAACTCAGGAGCTGGGCAAGTGGGCTCACACATGTGCACTAAGAGACAAAATGGCAGAGTATAACTAGTATATCATCTTCTAGGAACATTCTACTGGTAAGGAAGAACGCCTCAAGTGAGCATGTGCAGAACTTCTGTAAAAACACTGCATATGTGGCTCCTCCCAAGTGCTGGCAGGTCACTGTGCATGTGAACAGCCCACCCCAAGGGAAGAATCACGGGAGAAGGGATGTGATATGGTTTGGCTGTGTCCCCATCCAAATCTCATCTTGAACTGTAGTTCTCATAATCCCCACGTGTCATAGGAGGTAACTGAATCATGGGGGTGATTACCTCCATGCTGTTCTCCTGAGAGTGAGTTCTCATGAGATCTGATGGTTTTATAAGGGATTTTTCTCCCTCTTTGCTCTGCACTTCTTGCTGCTGCCATGTGAAGAAGGATATGTTTGCTTCCTGCTTCTGCCAGGACTGTAAGTTTCTTGAGGTCTCCCCAGTCCTGCGGAACTGTGAATCAATGAAACCTCTTTCCATTATAAATCACTCAGTCTCGGGTATGTCCTTATAGTAGGGTGGGAATGGAGTAATACAGGATGCAACCCTCCAGAAGTATGCCAATGTATAAAACCCCAAGTCAAAGGTTAAGCTGTGCAGTTGGTCTCTCAAGTCACCTGCTTGCCCCTCTTTCAAGTGTGCTTTACTTCCTTTTCTTCCTGCTCTAAAGCTTTTCAATAAACATTTACTCCTGTTTGAAAACTTGCCTCAGTTTCTTTCTGTCTTATGCTCCTTGGTTAAATTCTTTCTTCTTAGGAGGCAAGAATTAAAGTTGCCACAGATTCGTACAGATTTGCTGCTGGTAACATTATCAAGAAACTTGCATCCAAACATTGGGAGAATAAGGCTAAAGAAACGCTGCTGAAATATAAATGTGCATTTGAAGATTCGCATTCTAGTGGCTGGTCCTCTTAAAAAGCAGGTTAGTTTAATCCATGTTCTGCTGAATGGGTTCAAGATACCCAGAGCAGGTAAAAGGATGGGAAATGTTTAAAACTCCCTGTGGCATACTGTATCAGGAGGAAAGTAGATTCACTGATGGTCCATTGGGTTAATGTTTGTTGAGTGAAATACTATCTTGCTAAATAAGCATCATTAGTGCTTAAATTTTAGACGTAGACAAATTAATTTATATGCCTAGAAAGATACTTCTACCACCCCTATCATCTACATTATCAAAGTACAAATTCCCCAAAGAAATGAGGGGCATCACCTCACATCACTTGGCATAGTTTTGCTTTGTTGTATTTTAAGGTGGGTCTATTAACTCTTACATACAAACTTACCACTGAACTAGCTGAGTGACCAAGGCAAGTTGCTTAAGCTCTCTGAGTCTGTTTTTCCTGCGAAAAGGAAATAGTATCTGGTGCCTAGTGAGTACCTACTAAACAGTAGCTGTCATCATTATTACTACTTTATTATTTTCACTATTTCACATCATTATTAAATAGGATTAAATCCTATTTCACATCATTATTAAATCGGATTTCTTTCAAGTTGCACAAAAAAGATAAAAATAATGGTTTGCCATATTGAGTGTTTCCCCCTATTTCAAAGAGGCTTCTTCAATTCTAATGATGAAGTACATGCACAATATAAAAAAATCTTTACAGTGGAGACTCCTAGTGAAGAACAGTGAATTTTTAAGATGCATCCAGTGCTTTCTTTAAGGCAGAGGGTAAATAAGGGGGAAATGAGAGAGGAAACAACAGTGATAAAATTTTGAAAGTTAGAAACTGGATGACTGATTGGGAAAGAACTATATAGATCCCAAAAAACTGAATCCTAAGTAAGCTATGGAGTAAGCAAGAAGCAACATAATTTATACTGCAGAATCTACCTTCCCAAGTCTCAGAAAATGTAGTCATCAGATACATCTAGAAGTGGGAGGTAAAAGATGGAGCTAAAACAGAAGAAAAGGATAAACATCTTATTAGGAAACAGGCTCCCAGAATTCCCCCCACCCATCCTTTGCTCAGCAGGCCACTCTCTTCCCTACACCCAGCAGATGACTGGAGATTTAATCTCAGGAAAAGTCTCCGAATTTAGGGAAGGAAACTCACGCACATCTGAAAACAGAGGGCCCTAGTGGAAGTTTACATACTGACTACTGAAACCCCAGCTCTCTTCCTGCATTTGGCTTCCCAAATGTTGGGCAGCCAGGCCTTTACCATCTAGACAAAAGACTTGGAGTGGTCTTCTTTGGGAGATTCAACAAGACTTGATGAAAGATCTAAAGATACTCACACTGGAGATTCCCCTACAGAGTGGCCCAGCCCAGCCACCAGAGTGAAGGCTACAGTCTACGAGCCCTGGCTGTAGGCTCAGAGCCTTAAGGCAGTTTCTTCTTATCCCACTCTTAAATATCATCAGACCACCAAAGATGACCACATACCTGGGAAAGCCTCTAATGCACACGGAGGTTAAGAGTGAACATACAGGAATTTTAAAAAAAAATCATTAACATTATCAGAAAGATATAGCAAGTGATAGCAGCCTCAAAATAATAAGAGAATGTTTTTTCTTTAGGAAGACAGCATTGGGACGATGGAGGAAGAATTAGAAATCGAAAACATAAATGAAAAACTCAATTAAAGGCTTATAAGAGAAAACTTAGGCTATCTCCCAGCAAGTAAAGCAAAAAGACAAATTGTAAAAAAAAAAGGAAAAAAAAAAAAGAAATAAAGGACAAGAGGTCAACATTGGAATCCTGACAGTTCTAGAAAGACGAATTAGAGAATAGGAGATGTAATCATTAATAAAATTCAGGAAAATTTCCCAGAATTCTAGATTGGTCAAACTATCAGTTGAGTATGAGGGCAGAATAAAAACATTTTCAGTCTTGGAAAAATCTGAAAAACTCCAAAATACTAAGTTTCTTATGTGCCCTTTCCCAGGAAACTAACAAAAGATGTGTTTCACTAAAAACAAGGATGAAACCAGGAAAGAGAGGGGTGAAGGGAATTCATAGTGTGATCCCAAGATGGCAGCTGTGCATGAGGCACAGAGGTCAATTTCCAACTGGAGCACATCAGAGGCAGAGGGAGAGATGCGCTGTGAAAGATGGGATTAACAGAAGACATGACATGTGTGATGGTCCTGATAGGGTATTTGGTCTACTATCAAGAAGAGGATTAATAAAGCTGGGCATGGTGGCTCATGCCTATAATCCCTGCACTTTGGGAGGGCAAGGCAGAAGGATTGCTTGAGGCCAGGAGTCCAAGACCAGACTGGGCAATGTAGTGAGAAACCTGTCTCTATGAAAAATTTTAAAAATTAGTAGGGTGGTGCATGCCTGTAATCCCAGCTACCTTGGAGGCTGAGGCAGAAGAATCACTTGTACCACCCAGGAGTTCAAGGTTACAGTAAGCTATGATTGTGCCACTGCACTCAACCCTGAGCTACAGAGCAAGATCTTGCCTCTTAAATAAAAAAAGAAAAGGAAAAAGAAGTGGATTAAATTGGTGATAAATACACAGAAAAGTAACCAAAAAGGAAACTAAAGAACAATATTAACTCTAGGAAAACCAAAAAGATATAAAGTAGAGAAAAAGGATCCCGGTTTTCTACAAGATTCAACTGTGAATAATATTTAAGTGCTTATAATCACAGAAACCATAAATACTGATCTAACTATGGTGGGGGATGAGGAAAGAGCTGATATGTGGTCCAGGTTTAGAGAAGAAAAAGAGTAAAATAGTTTCCTAAGGAAACTAAAGGACAATATTAACTCCGGGAAAAACAAAAAGTTATACAGTAAAGAAAAAGGATTCTAGTTTCCTACAAGATTCAACTGTAGGTAACATTTACATGCTTATAATCATAGAAGCCATAAATACTGACCTAACTATGGTGGAGGATAATAAAAGGGTGGATATGTGGTACAGGTTGAGTGAAGAGAGTAAAATAGAGTAAATCCTCATCTTTTATAAAGGAAATAGATAATCCCAAATTACAGAAATCAAGAAGTAGCAAAGCAAGTATGCTATTTAGAGTTATGGAGGTAAGCACCAAAAGACCAAGCTAAACAGTTAGAAGCTGTTAACTCTGGGGAGCTGAAAATGTGTGTGTGTGTGTGTGTGTGTGTGTGTGTGTGTGTGTGCATGGCTGGGGGAAGCTACTCTTTTTTCAGCACAAGCCTTATAAAATTATTTGACTCTTTAAAAGAAGGCACGTGTATGTTTGATAAAAATGAAAAGTAAAATTTAAAAATAGACAATCTAGAAAAGTGGGAGAAAAGTTACTAAATTAAAACCATCCAAAGATAGCCATGGTAACCTTTTGGCATGTGAAAGGTACAAACTGAATAGATTAGAAAGGTAAGATGAAGTCTGATCATGAGGCCTTGAATGCCAAGCTCAGGAATCTGAATTTTACTGGGGTCAGTGGGAAGCTATGGAATGTCTCTCAAAATGGTGCTTCAGGGAGATGAATTTGACAGAGGCTGCCTCAAGGGATAAGACGGGGCAAGGGGAGATGTGAGGATAACTGTCTGCAGACTTTCCCAATCTTTATGAATGGATAGATTTTTCGCTTCCCTTCCTAAATGGATTCCCTTTCAACATGCCTTCTTTTCTGAGCTCTTTAAGGACTATCAGGGTTCTCTCTTGTCAGGTCACTGAAAAGCAGCACATTATTCTGATGCTGAAACTCTAGTCCCTTCTGAAGTCAGAGAGTGTGAAGGGCCATTCCTGACAAGAACCAACTACCCCTGCATAATTGCCGAGGCAGCTGCAGAAACACAATAGGATGCACCGTCGCTGGCAATCAGGAGTTTCACTTCTGAATGAAGGCATTTCTAGTGAACGGTGCATGCATGACACATCATGAAATCTGGAAACAGTGAATGAATAATGGATGGGTGAACAGATACATGGTAGATGTGCCATGCAGACAGAGAGCAAGATCATTATAATAAGACCAGAAATAATGGGTGAAAAGGAAATATGGTTATGTCATTTTCATTTATATTTAAGTGTTCCTAAAGATTATTTGTGAGAAATTTGTGTGTACGCTGTTGAAAAACAGCACAAGAATCACACCAAAGAGGAACTGACATGTCCTTTCATTTCTGGATCCATCAAATGGATCTGCTAGTTAAATGCAGGGATGGAAATGGAGAGGCCTGTGCTTTAGGCTCTGTTCTACCATGTACCAGCTTTGCGACCTTGGATAAGCCTCTCACTCTTTCTGAGCCTCAGTATTCTCATCTGTGAAATGGAGATAGTAATAGTTGCTCCGACTGCTTCACTACAGAGGGTGTAGGATATATGCAGAGGGTCTAGGACTGTTTAAAATATCAAGGGGTTGAAAACAACCTAAACATCCAGTAGTTGAGGGCTGACGAAATCACTTAAGGCTCACATATACGGTAAAATGCTATGCTGCTGTGAAAAGTAACAAGGGAACTCTCATATATTGATATCAAAAATCTTCACGTTTTGGAGTAAAGCAAAAGGCAGAAATAGATAATAGATAGGTAGATAAGCAGTTGACTCTTGAATAACATGGGTTTGAATTGCCTGTTTCCACTTACATGTGGATTTGCTTTCAATTAAAGTTACGTCAATGTTAAGTGAAATAAGGCAGCCACAGAAAGACAAACATCACATGTTCATACTCATATATGTGAGCAAAAAAACTGATCTCATGGAGGTAGAGGGTGGAAGGATAGTTACCACAGGTGGGGAAGGGTGTGGGGGAGACGAAAGAGGCTGGTTAATGAGTACAAACATACAGTTAGATAGAAGAAATAAGACACAGTGTTCAATAGCAGATTAGGGTGACTATAGTTAATAACAATGTATTTTCTATTTCAAAATAACAAGAAGGGAGGACTTAAATGTTTCCAACACATAGAAATGATAAATACATGGGGTGATAGATATCCTAAATACCCTGACTTGATCATTATACATCCTATGTATGTAACAAAATATTACCATGCATCCTATAAATATGTACAAATATTGTATCAATTAAAATATTTTAAGTTACACTGAGTGTGTCTGCGTTTCCTGCCTCCCCTTCCACCTCCTTCAACTCTTCCACCTCTGCCACCCCTGAGACAGCATGACCAATCCCTCCTCTTACTCCTCCTCCTCAGCCTATTCAATGTGAAGATGATGAGGATGAAGACCTTTATGATGATCCACTTCCACTTAGTGAACAGTAAATATATTTTCTCTTCCTCATGATTTTCTTAATAACATTTTCTTTTCCCTAGCTTACTGTCTTACACATATTTAATAACATACAAAATATGTATTACTCAACTGTTCATGTTATTTGTAAGGCTTCTGTCAACAGTAGGCTATTAGTATAATGGCATATTTGGGGGGAGTCAGATGTTACACACGAGTTCTACTCATGCACATCACGCGCAGGACTTAGCCGAAGACTTGAGGATGCCCTGCAGATCTCTGGAGTGTGCTCTGTCTCTTTCTGTTGGAGCTACCTTGTCTTTGGGAACTCTGCTCTATAAATCATAGACACAATAGCCTCTGAAACTTTGATTTTTGTTTCTTTAACGTGGTGAGCCTGTTGGGCTCCACCTGTGTGGGAGGGGTCAGCACCCCAACCCCCATGTTGTTCAAGGGTCAGATAGACAGATGACAGACAGATAGATGGATGGATAGATAGATAGATACATAGATAGATGCGGACAGACAGATCTATTTCCAATCATTGGTAAGTAAAACATGAACCGCATAATTTGTGCTGTGTCTCCAATCTGCTTTGTGGACTCACTCAGATGTTGAGGCAAGAGAAAGAAGGCACATTCTCTGTCCTGCCCAGGAACTCAGCAAAGAAGGGCTTGGCCAGGAGGCATTTTGAGTGACAGCCTTACAGTCCAACAGATCTGACAAACTTGCCCCAAGCTGAGGAGACTGGCTTGAGGCCAGGGCAGGTGGCCAGAATGTCCCTGCACCGAGTGGACACTGCACTGGGGAGGGTGGTGGGACTGATCCAACTGAGCATCACTTACAGCAACTTTGACATTCTCCCCTCAGGTTAACCGTATCCTTGCTGTGGCATGAGACCTTCCTGTGCCACAGGGACCTGTAGGTTCACAGAAGCCAACCCCTTCCTGATGGGACTGCTGTAACTTTCAGCACAGGCTGACACACAGAAGGAAAGGACTAGGTCAAACTAAGATGAGGCCCAAACCCCCTAAGCCAACCACAGCAGAGGTTAGGAGACGAGGACGGACCAACAGAGACCACCCCACTGGTACTCCCCACCAAATATTCTCTACAAAATGCCTAAATCTGGTTGATTTTACTTCGAAATGTCTGAGATGCTAAGTGCAGCCTTGCAGACCTCATGACCCGGCTCCCACCCACTTCCTAATGCTCCCTTTTCCATACTCAGTGGAAAACACCCAGCCTTTTTGAGAACAAATCTTTTAAAGCAGACCTAGTATAAAGCCACAAGGTAAGCCTCAATACATTCCAAAGAATCTTTATACATACTTTGATCTCTAACTAAGATGCAATGAAATTAGAAATGAATAACAAATCAATAACACTTTTGGTGGAATCCACAGACGGGCATCACCTTGGTGGTGGGAATAAATTAGTCTTGATTAAACACAGCTGTTAACCCAAGCCAAGCGCGCTTAAAAGCAAGTCTTCAAAGGATAAAACTGATTCCAGGTAATTCAACTACTTGTCAGAGCTCTAACCCTATTAAAGAGAACACAATGAAATCCAGCACCCAACGCATGAAATTTACAATGCCCAGCATCCAATCAAAAATTACCAAGCATGCAAAGAAGCAGGAATATAAGATCCACAAACCAGAGAAAAACCACATCAATAGAAATGAGGGAGATGGTGGAACACGCAGATAAGGACATTGAAACAGCAATTAGAGAAAGAAACAAGGTGTAAGAATTGGGAGGCTACAAAGTTGTAATCATTTGTTGACATTATGACTGCACAAAACATCAACGGAATCAACAGATAAATCCTAGGAGGTAGGCGCTTCTATTATCCACACTTGAATGATGAGTACATTAAGGGGCAGAAAGGTTAAATAACTTGCTCAAGGTTACACAGCTAGAACATGGCAGAGCTAGGACTCTTGAGCCAGCAGTCTGGCTCCCAGGACAGCATACAGGAGTCTGGAAAGGCTTATAAAAATTAGTTACATGTTTTATGCCAGCATTGAATAATCTAAAACATATAATCGAATCACTCACAATTACAGCCAAACCTATACTGTGTCTGGGAATCACCATAAAGAATACACAAGACCTTACATATAAGGTCACCATATGATTTCTCTCCTAAGCTGAGAGAGAAAGGGAGGGCATGGGAAGGGACATGGGGATGATAAGGAAACTGGGACCGTCTCAAGCAAATTGAGATGTACGGTCTCCTTACTCATGAAAACAACTGTAAAATTTCACTAGAGCTCCTAAAAGAAGCTCCAAATAAGAAATATTCTACATTTTTGGATAGGATAGGCAAGTACTAAATGAATCTGTAAGTTTAATGCAATCATAATAGAAATTTATTCAGAAACTTGATTAACTTATTCTAAAATATATATATGCCCTCCAATGCCTTCCAGGCTGCAAATTCTGTGTCTCTGCATTTGTAATCAGTCCATCAGAAGGACCAGACATCTATAGCTGACTCTCCCATTTCTCATCTGGTCACTTTGGCCCCACGGGATAGCTACCTGTGACCAGAGCTGACACCTTCCTCCCTTAATCCACCAGCTGTACAGAAAAAGTGGCAGCCAGAGGCTCGTATTTGTCGGTCTCTCCTTTCCTCCAGGAATCAGTCACACAAGTCTTTCTGAATTAGTTGCACAGCCACTCGTTCAAGGTAGAGTTACACAGTAGTCAGGAGGGTTTTCTATCTGAAAGCAGGATGCAAACTTCCAAATGCTTGATGGAAGAACTGGCTGCTTACCTGAAACTGTGAACATCTCAAAAGCAGAAACTTAAAACTGCCTAGCGCAGAGAAACCACCACACAAAACATTCCCTAAAGAAGGAGGCAGAAGGAACAGGCATGGGGGAGAGCAGAGAAGGGCAAGGAGAAGACAGAAAATGGGAGAAAGGGGAGGAGACAGGGGAGGCAGTGGGAAGAACACAAAGAGTCATCTTGGGAGGTGAAGGCCTTCTCATCCTAACAGCTCCCTGCAGTCCCAGCCACAGGCCTGGGCTATGGAGGCAGACACACCAACTCCACCACTCGATGCTGGTGTGGCTGCGGACAATTCTCCCAACGCCTCCTGGCCTCTCTTTCCCCTTCCATTGGATGGAAGAGTCCAGACAAGGGCCACATCAATTTGGGGCTGAGGGTTGGCATGGATATATGCTGAAGATTTCAGTAAAGAAAGGGGTCACCCAGCAGGTGCTCCTAGTCCCAGCATACTCTGCTGCCCAACAGTGAAGTCAAAAAGTCAAAGTCCCTCTGGGGACACCACACGGCCTGCCTGGCTTGGGCTCCACAGTGGGCCTCTTGGGCAGTGTCAGCAAGATGCAGCTCCATCTTTCCAGCTTCATGAACTCCAAGGGACCTCCCACTCTCAAGACATGACTGTGATGGTTAATTTTATGTGTCATTGAACTGGGCTAAGAGGTGCCCAGGTGGCTGGTAAAACATTATTTTGGGGTGTGTCTGTGAGGATGTTTCTGAAAGAGATTAACATCTTTTTATTTTATTATTCTATTTTATTGAGACAGAGTCTTGGTCGGTCGCTCAGGCTGGAGTGCAATGGCGCAATCTTGGCTCATTGCAACCTCTGCCTCCCAGCTTCAAGCAATTCTCCTGCCTCAGTCTCCCAAGTAGCTGGGATTACAAGTGTGCACCACCACACCCAGCTAATTTTTTTGTATTTTTAGTAGAGACTGGGTTTTAACATGTTGGCCAGGCTGATCTCGAATTTGACCTCAAGTGATTCACCTGCCTCAGCCTCCCAAAGTGCTGGAATTACAGGCATGAGCCACCATGCCAGCCCAGAAGAGATTAGTATCTGAATCAGCACATAGTAAAGATTACCCTCCCCAATGTTGGTGGGCATCATCGAATCCCCAGGGCCTGAATAGAACAGAAAGTTGGGAAAAGGGTGAATTCTCTTTCTCTTCCAGAGATGGGACATCCGTCTTCTCCTTGCCCTTGGACACCTAAAGTACTCCTGGTTCTCTGGCCTTGGGTCTCTCAGACTTAGACCAGCAGCTCCCCTAGTTCTCATGCCTTGAGATTGAATTATACCACCAGTTTTGCAGGTTCTATAGCCTCCAAATGGCAGACAGTGGACCTTCTCAGCATCTATAATTGCATGTTCCAATTCCCTGAATAAATCTGAAAAAATCTCCTCCTATCTATCTGCCCACTTACCTCCCTATCTATCTATCTATCTGCTATGGGTTCTGTTTCTCTGGAAAACCATGATTAATATCATGATCAAGCAACCCTTAGTTATGGGCATTCACAGAACGAGAGCTGTCATTTTTCCCTCTGCAATTATCCTGCAAATAAAACATCTGAACAACCGCCATGCAAGTGCTAAGAGATGTAATCGATCAAATTCAGGAGGAACATCAAAGCTGTCAACTCAAGAGTGCCTATTCTCTTGGCACCTGCCACAATGAAATGGCCAACTGTGAAGATGGACTGTCACAAAAAGGTCACAGATGACAAATGCCTCGTGTCTGCCTTTCTTTGTGAGGCCTGGATCACGTAGCATGTGGAGCTGCTCCATTAGTGGGAAAGAAGACGAGCACTGCAGCCCACTCCAAAGTTAAAAGGCACCTCACAAAAGCCCTGCAACTAGTGGGCTATCATTGTCACAAGCCGCATTTCACAGATGCAGGAGCCAAGGCACGCTCACCCTGCATTGTCACACTGTGGGAAATAACCACCATTGTTTGGTGAAAACATTCTTTGACAGTTCTGATCAGGGCATGTGGTCAGGAGGTGGCGTGACAGTGGCACAGCACAGAGAGCTTCTGCTTCCCATGCCTTGTCTGCCACTGCCTGGCTACATAAAGGAACCTGGGCGAAGTCACTAACATCTCTGAGACTCAGTTTCCACGTTCATAAAACAGGGACGTTGATGGTTCTTACTTGTGGTAGAAATTGGGAAGGGTAAACACGTAATGAACAAGGCACAGGTCAGCATAGCAGCAAGAATGCAGGTCTGAAGACCAGTCGTGACCCTGCAATCACTTCACCTCCCTGTGCCTCAAAGTCCTTATCTCTCATAGAGCAATGACAGTGGCACTTCTGTTACAGGCTGTATGAGGATTAGAGTGGATAGATGGAAAGCACTTAGCTCTCAGTACACCTCACTAGCATATATATGGACTATGGACGTACATATAGGTACTCATATGTAGAACTCACATGTGGATGGCTCATATGTACACACACACACACATACATATACCTCTATTGTATGCATATATTAATACATACACATACACACATATACAGTGTCTAGCAAGGTGCCTGGCACTAAAATGCAAACAAAGGAAGTAGGCACCATTCTTATTAAAATGCCATCACATTTTAGGAAGGGAGGTAAGTTCTTCAATCAGTGCATAAGACAAAAACGAAATCTAAATCACCCTTGGAAACACCTTGGGGAGCAACAACTGGCCAGTCCTTCCTCCGGTGCTGGAGCAGATGGCTGTGTCTTCAGCCCAGGACCAGGTGAAGGGTCTGGCTTGTGCATGTGGGCTGGAAGGTAGGACAAAGGTCTGCCCCAAATGTAAACCATAGACGTGAGCTCAGGGCAGGGGAGGGTGCCAAGACAGGCTCAGGGAATCGCAGACCTCCAGCTCCCTTCACCTCCCCGTCCCTTGAAGGCCTCTGCTCACCTGCCGGGCTCACCTGCCTGGTTCAGCTGGTCTTTACTCTTGCACCGTGTTCTTCTTGGTCAGTGTCTTATGTCTTGCTCCTTTTTCCTTTTTTTTTTTTTTTTTTTTTTTTTTTGCCAAATGCCTCTTGTGGAACTTCCTTAGGTGTCTATGAATGTGTGGCAAGTAGACTAGGATGGGTGAGCTGGAAAGACCCAGGTTTCCTATCCAAATGGACGTGGCTTTGAGTTGCAAGGGTCACAACCCATTAGTTGGATGGTCCTGAACAAGTCACACAGCCCCCTGGTGATGCTGTCCCTCATGTGTCAACTGGATAAGGTGGCCCAGTACACAAGGATTCCCAAGGCAGGCTGTCATTGCATGGAGATCCTCAGATGTCTCTTCGCCATCTGCCTTGGATCCCTTGTTCATGCTATGGAAGAAGTGATGACTAGTACGTTACATGGGGCCAGGATGCCAGTGTGAACTAGCAGACGCTGCACAGAGGGCTGAGGCAGACCTGGTCCCATCACATGCCTGGTGGTGGACCCTGGGTTGGGCACGAACCTTTTTGAGCTCAGAATGGACCTCAAGATGCCGTTGTTGCAGCAATGTGATGAGTGTGGAGATTCATGCTCATGAAGAGCATCAGCTGTAAGACTGGCATCTGACAGGAATTTGATAGAGACTAGAAACAGTTTTTCTTTTAGTATCACTATGTCATATTAGTACAGTGTACTAAGCCTATTTAATTACACACAGAGCCCTCTTCTATACACTGTCATGAAAGCAGAGGCCTGGGAGAGTAATAAACTTCTAAAGGACCATGGGTGACAAACAAAAAGAATGAGGTTAAGGTATTTTCAGTAATAATATTGAGTCCTGGAATTAAAAACTAAAGAATAATTGAAAGAAACTAAGAAAGAAAAGTGGTAATGTGAGGTATAAAGCATTGAAAATGTCTAAATAAAACAAAAATCCTGAACAGGGCAAAAACAAAGAGAAAAAAACTAAAAGGCAAAGAAAACAATATTCTATACTTGCCACCAAGAGAAAATGTAAATGGTTGTGAAAATAAGTAATTTGAAACCTAAGTTGCAGAAACTTTAAATTATTGGGTACCTTAACGGAATATGATTATAGGGCCTGAGTCATGTGACAGGCAGCTGTAACCTAAGCTGCTGAACTTTTGTTTCTCTGATTACAGATTAGCCCTCTTCCCAGACTACATTGTTTTGTAAAATGCTGTAAATGACTAGAGGGCACCAGAAAAGACCCCTTCCCTCTACACTGTTGATCTTCCTTATAGATTAACTTCCCTCTTCTCTCACACACAGACTTCATGGCTATCACATTTGCCAAGACGGAATGTTAAATATACTCTTTTAAATTGGAAAGGAAATGAAAACAAGCCATACAGAAAAGAAAACAAACCGTAACTAATTAAACTGTTGTAACTTATAAACTAGCCTTGTGTAGAAAATGTTGTAATCCTGTTAAATCTCTTTATTTTATTCTTATACAAGCAAGACCTTAACTTTTAGCTTTAGAGTGCTGACCCCATTTCTCTGCAGTCTGTATTTCCCAGATGGCAATTCCCAGGTTTTCTCTTGGATAAACTCTCGAAAACTGGGTTCTGATTCTTTCAATTATTTCAGGTTGACATGGTTTTAAAAAAAGAAAAAGAAAAAACTACAGGAAGGAATGTGCTTAGTTCCTTCTATTAAAATGACTAGTTTTGGCCAAAAAGGAGATGGGTCTGCTGGTTCAGGATCCGTAAGGGATTACAGCTGGGCTTTAGGAAGAGGGTGCTCCCTGCTGCAAGGAGAATTAATAGGAAGGAAGGGGTAACAAACAGGAAACAGGAGGGAGCCTGCTGCACGTATCTAGGCAAAAATGATGCTAGGCAAGGCTGGAAACAGAGGAGATGGATTAGAAACAATTATGAGAGGCCAGGCGTGGTGGATCACGCCTGTAATCCCAGCACTTTGGGACGCTGAGGCAGGCGGATCACGAGGTCAGGAGATCGAGACCATCCTGGCTAACGTGGTGAAACCCTGTCTCCACTAAAAATAAAAAAAATTAGCCGGGCATAGTGGTGGGCGCCTGTAGTCCCAGCTACTCGGGAGGCTGAGGCAGGAGAATGGCGTGAACCTGGGAGGTGGAGCTTGCAGCGAGCCGGGATTGCGCCACTGCACTCCAGCCTGGGTGACAGAGCGAGACTGTGTGTCAAAAAAAAAAAAAAAAAAAAGAAAGAAAGAATTATGAGACAGAGAAGGGGAGACGAGGTAGGGGCCAGGGAGGGGTTATGGAGGATGTTGAGGTCCAGCCTTGAGCCACTGGGTGGGAGCAGTGTGGTCTGCACCTGATGTCCCCATGGGTTACCACCTCTGCATCACCTTCTCGCTCAGACATTCATCCTGTGACTCTGCTCCAAGAGTGCTGGTGAGACAGCCCTTCTCTTTCTCAGCCTGGCCTTTGAGAAGGTTCCTCCATGGGGCTGCTCCCCCATCCACTGGCCATGACCCAGCACTCCAGAAAAGCAGCCTTGTCAGAGCTTCAGCCCTCTGGGTTCCCTCTGTGCACTGTGGCCTCCAGCACAGTCCAGGATACCCATTCCCTCTGCCAAACCAAACCCCAGCTTTCCCTTCACCTGCAGCTCTTCTCTGACAAGAGTCACCTTCACTCTGGCGGGTTTCGCCTCTTACAGAGGATCACAAAGCAGCCGGTACTCAGGGAAATGCTTCCTCTGCCCCCAAGTGTGGCTATTTCCTCCCTGTGCCAGGAGCTCAATGTGCACAGGACCCAACCTCTCTCCAGCTCTCTCCTCTTCTTGCTGTAAACTGGGAATAAACTGGGACAGCTTGGCTTACCTCTCTCACTTCTCTTTGGGACCCCGACTTCTGCTCTGGTTCCCTAGGGGTAGGCTGCCCCCGACAAGGAAACCCCTAGTGATACTGTGATTGGGTGATGGAGTTTAATTCTCAGGTAGTTTAGCAAGCCCACTGGCTCTCACATTGATGTATACCTCTTGAATTAGCCTTTAACAATAGGGAAGATGACATTTTGCCTCTGTCTGCCTAATCTTTGTCTTACTGCTCAATTTCATATAGAACCTGGGTGAGAATAGGGTTGCCACTTCCTGGATCCCTTAAGACATCAACAATCTGGACACACCTGATGGGAGACACTGAGCCCAGAGCAGTTTCTATGGCTCTTGGCCAGATCATGCATTCGTGTTCTGAGAAATACACCGGCACTAAAATAAAAACAAGCAAAAAAGCTAGAAAAAGGAGATAGATGGAAGGTAAGAACAAAAACAGCAGCTCTAAAGCATGGCTTCATACATTCATTCACTGAACATACTCCTGTTGGGAATCCACCCTTTGCAGGGTGCTGGAGAAGGCAGACAGGCACCCAGGCTGTGGTCACATAGCGTCTACTCTTAAGCAGCACCTTTGCAGAGGAGACCTTGCCTCCTTTCCTACCTACAGTCCACCCCGCTGCCAGCCTACTTCACCTGTAAGGTCACATTATCTAATTTCTTTCCTTAATAGCACTAATGACAGTCTATAATTTTAAGTGTTTGTCATCCATTTCCCCCAACTAGAACGGGCTCTCCTCTACTGGAGAGCAGGGACCAGGGCTGCCTCAGTCACTGCTGCAACCCCAGAGTTAACTGACACAGTGCCTGGGACACTGTTGCCTCCCCAGAATACTTGTGGAACAAATTAACCATGTGATAGGTACTATGGTAAGGAAGAGTTGGAAGTGGGGTGGAATGAGTGGGAACATCTAGGATGTTTGGGTAAGGCTTCTTGGAAGGGGAGACATCCAAGAGCTGAGGGAACACCTCAGGACAGCAAGGACACAAGTTATTTATCCAGGTAAATAAAGGCGGAAAAGTAATTCCACAAAGACAGAATACAGATTAAAGCATCCTAGGAGACAGTGTGGTATGTGCTAGAACATCACGTATGAAATGGGGCTGGGCCAGGCACAGTGGCTCACGCCTGTAATCCCAGCACTTTGGGAAGCTGAGGTGGGCGGATCACCTGAGGTCAGGAGTTCAAGACCAATCTGGCCAACATGGTGAAACCACATGTCTACTAAAAATACAAAAATTAGCTGGGTGTGATGGTGAGCGCCTGTAATCCCAGCTACTCGGAAGACTGAGGCAGGAGAATCACTTGAAACCGGGAGGCAGAGGTTGCAGTGAGCCGAGATCACACCACTGCACTCCAACCTGGGTGACAGAGCAAGACTCCATTTCAAAAACACAAAAAATAAACAAACAAAATGGGGCTGAAGGAAGAGCCCGGTGAGTTTGTGGGAGCATGGAGGAGGGTGTGAGAGAGAAAAAGAATGTGATGGAGGTGAAACGGCAGATGCACATGCCCCAGGATAGAGCCAGGCACAAATACAGCAAGTGACTCAGCCAGTGGAGGCAGCACCCAAGGTGAAGCCTGAAGGATCCCGTGAGATCCCCAGGCTGAGAAGTGGGGGGAGAGGGTTCCCAACAGAATGCACAGGGAAAAGGCCCAGGGGGAGGGTCTTCCAACTCTTTCTTACCATAGCACCTGAGTGAGTGAGGGGTTGCGTGGAAATGGACGGCACAGCCCCAAAGGCTCTGTGTGCCTGCAAATGTGTCAGCTATCAGACCAGCCCTGCCATGTGCAGAGAGAAACAGTGGGTGAAGCAGATGTACTGACCTTTTCCACCAGGTCTTCAGAGGCCTGTTCCTCACAGAGGTGGATTTTGTCTTCGACGCATTTCTTCAGAAGCTCTCCCTTGCTTTTACTCTTGGACCGTGACTTTCTCACCTTGGACTGTTGCTGGAGAGGGGTTGGGGAAGACACTGGTAAGAAGGCAATCACCAGCAAGTCCATGCAGCCCCCACAGGGCTTTGCAGGTCAAGAGAAGTTTCTGCAGCTCCCAGAAAGGCAAAACTCTGCCTTAGGCCAGAGAGGGGAGGAGAGAAGTATGTTCTTCTGGAAGGAGCTCAGTTTCAGAGCCTTTGATCTTCACATAATCTGGTGGGCTCCTCCCACCAAAGGGAGCAGAGGGAGCCTGGTGGGCAGAACCTCAGCTCTGCAGTCAGACAGCAGACCTAAGCCATGTCCACCTCCTCACTAGCCACGGGACCTCAGACTTGTCAGCCTCTCTGAGAAGGGGACGCGATGAATGAGGTCCTTGTTCTTGCAATGCTTCCACGACAGTGGAGAAAACAGTCTGAAAACATGGAAACTAAATAAGGACACTAGGAGCAGAGCCATGTTGGCAGACAGGACCTGGAAGCCCGTGGTGTAGACTGGGGCTGGGAGTGGATAGCCCTAGAAAGGGCCAGGCAGGGAGCCCATCGGGCACATCTCTGCCCATCTCCCAGGCATGATGTCAAGCCGGTAGCCTGAAACTGGCCTTGGGAGGAGGATTTACACCATGGAAATGGGCGAATGCTACAAGGCAGAATTCCCTTCCCCAAATTCCCTCTCCTCTGAGAGCTTTCCCAGCACAGGGCTGGTCAGGGCCCAGGCCACAGGGAGCCTTGAGGCCATGTTGGAACTTGGATCCCAGCTCAGAGGGCCGCAGAAAGGGCTGAAGGAAGAGGGTGGTGAATCTGACTTGCACATCTCTTTAGAGTTTGCAAGTGCCTTTGAAACTCATGTCCGTGAGTGGTCTGGGAGCCCTGGGGGCCCAGCAGATGAGGTCGAACAGTAGACACTACCTGTTTTGCGGGCCTAGATCAAAGAGAAGTGTGCAGGGAAGAAACGCAGGGGTTCCCTGGCGGTGACACAACAGGTGGGTAAGAACGGCCAAGTCATCCACTAACATTGCTCCACCTGGCCCCATATACCCTCATTACACCCATTTTACAGACGAAAACATGAGGACTAAAACAACAACTTTATCCCCAGGCCTTGGTGCTTAGGAAACTGAGAGCAGGCTCTCCCACCACCTTCTCTGCCGCTATCTTGGGACTGAGCAAGTGAAGGGAGCTGAGGCTCCATCCGTGCAAAAGCCTGACCGTGCTGGCCCAGCCTTCCCTCTAGAGAATGTGGAGCAAGCACCTTCATGACAGGGAAGATGACATCTGTCTCCTCTGAGGCAGTGGCCATAGCCATTTCCATCTGAAAACCAAGCACCTTGGGCAACTTTGAAGGCAGAAACTTCATTCCTGCCGGGACTCACCAGCTTCAAGGTAGGGGAACCAGCGGCTCATGGACTCCCTGCCCTCGCTTCAGTGAAGTGAAAATTATTTTCCCCCATTGTTCAAAAATATTTAAAATTTTTGATAATTTACTCCTTACTCTTATTCTGTATCTCCCACATCCTTGTAAGAACAGAAGTAGGAAAAAAAACAGTACTTAAAAATTAAAAGAATGTCAAAGATTCCAAGTTGTTTCTGCATCCACTAGTTTATATTCAGAAATAATATGTCTGAGTTTTATTTCTCTAAAGGAAAAGAAGTGAATGTAAAGTCAGGAAACACCAGCTCCAAGCCCAGTTCTCTATCTCCCATAGGGCCACTCACTTTTCCTCTGCTGGGCTGTTTTCTCATCTCTAAAATGGGACACCATATTGACCTCTTAGCACTGCTGTGAACTTCAGGTGAGATCATGTAAGCTTCAGTGATTTTAATATGTTTTCAGTCTCAACTATTATTACTTTAAGAGAAGCCCCGATGTTTTGTACACATCTGGTGCTCGGCTGGTGGGATGTTTAAGCCAACAAAATTTACTGCGCACCTACTATGCACTTAGCACCCTTGAGTGGTGAATGGGCCGCAGAGCTTATTTTTAGTGGAAACCCAGAAAAAGGGGAAGTCAAGGAACCAGCACATTTCAGATAATGATAAATAAAATTGTGAAACCCAGCATGTGATAAAGTATGCCTAGGGAGAGGGTAATTTTAGACAGGTGCTCAGGGAAGGCTTCTTGGTGGAGGTGGCATTTGAGCTGAGACCTCAATGGCCTACAAAGCATTTACGTGGCAGAGAAAACAGAAGTTCGAAGGCCTTATCTTATGTTGGGAGCCCCAGAAGCGGAGCCCGAGGCAGGGATTAGGTGCACGTGGTTTCCTGAAGGAGTTCTCTTTAGGATCAACCTGTTGGGGAACAAGGGAACAGGACAGGAAAGGGAAGAGCCAAGCAAGGCTGTGGTCTCAGGTAAAGTTGAGCCTAAACTGGTCCCTGGGGGCTTTGGAGCAAAAACTGCACCAAAGAGTTGTCTGCCCTCAGGCACATAATAGCTGCTCATTAAAAGGCAGCTGCCAGTCATCATCCTTTAAGAACCTGTGCAAAAGCCCCTCTTTCCCTGACCCACCTGAGCTGAGGTGAGCATCCCTCCTGTATGCCATATAGAAAGGCCTTTTGTACCCAGAGTCAGTCATTAGCTGTGGCTGGAGGAGGGGGCAGGAGAGACAGAGTAATATCTCAGGCCAGGCAGCTTCCATCAGGAGAAGATTGTGGCTGAGCGAGGCTGACACTTATGGCTGCTGGTGGATGGTGCAACAGCCCAGGCGTCAGGATCAGGGCACAGCACCAGCGGTGTCCACTATAGACTTTAGAGTTGGGATGGCCCTGGAGATTCCTGGAATAGCTGGACACCAATGCGGCCAGAGAGGAGAGGACAGGGGAGCATGAGGTGAGATGGGCTCAGGGTGGTGGAGAGACCACACCCTGTAGGGCCAGCAGCTGGGAGACGGCCCTGCTTCTGTAATCAAGAGGCCACTGACAGGTCCATCCTACCTGCAGCTCAGGGGCAGCCAGGGCCTGGTCCAGCTTCATGAACTCTGCTTCTCGCCACGCAGTCTGAAATTGCTGCAGCAGAACTCGGGCCCGGATTTTGGGGAGGGCCAAGCTCCTGTCCATCTGAGCAAAGCAGCCATGGACCTCCTGCTTCATCCTGAGCAGCTCCTCTTCAGACAGGGAGAAGACTGAGGAGCAGAGCTTCCTGGGAGGAAGAATAGAGACACGCTCTTACACAGAGAAAGCCTGGGGGCTGGGCTGGGGTGATGAAGCCGGAGATGCAAAGCTCATTCCTCAAATCCATGTCTGCAGAAACAGCACTGGCTCCTTAATCATGCATTCCTGCCACACGCATTCCTTGAGCACCTAATGCATGTCGTGCTGCGTAGGACATTGTATTGGAGCTAAGAATGAGAGCTGAATGAGGCCAGGCTGTGAGGGTGTCTTTCAGGAGGCAACAGGCCTTCCAGTGCCCACAACCTTGCAATTAACCTGGTCTCACTTCAGAAACAGACCTGTAAACAAAGTGCTGTCTGTGGAGTCTGGCCAGCAGCATTCTCTATGTAGGACCAATGGACAGAGGAGAGACGCACAATACCCAGCTCAGGGAGGTCAGGGAAATGAGAGTCCCTTATGATTGGTTCCGAAGGGTAATGATTGACAGCTATCATTCAGTGAAAACCGATTCCACGCTGGGAGCCATGCTGAGTGACTTAGTGTTATACATTGAATTGTGGCTCCCAAAAAGATATATTCAAGTCCTAACCTGGGACCTGTGAATGTCGGTTTATTTGTAAATAGGGTATTTACAAATGTAATTAAGAAGTGAGCTAAGATGAGGCCATACTGGAGCACAGTGGGCCCTTAATGCAATATAACTGGTGTCCTTATAAGAAAAGAGACAAACACACAGGGAGGCCATCTGACATGCAGGCAGAGATTGGGGTGAGACGTCTACAAGCCAATGAGCGCCAAGGATTGCCAGCAACAACAGCAGCTAAGAAAAGGTATGGAACAGATTCTCCCCTGCTGCCTTCAGAGGGAGCACGGATCTGCCAATGCCTTGATCTTGGACTTCCAGCCTTCAGAACAGCAGGAGAATATATTTCCGTTGTTTTAAGCCACCCGGTTTGTGGTACTTTGTTATGGTACTGCTAAGAAACAAATGCAATGACATCATTGCTGTTCCTTACACCAAATTACAGACAAGGAAATGGATGAACAGTCCCTCTTCCTTTCCAGCAAGGCCCACAGCCCACTCTAATGGAGAGAATGGCCACACAACTGCTTTCTCAGCCTCAAGGGGGCTGGTTCTGGCCCACGAGATGTAAGAGGAAATCTGCTCAGAAAGTCTGGACAGAATTATTCATTGAACAAAGATTCTCTGTAGATTTGTTTGAATGTTCTGGTTATGTTCTGTCAACGCAGCCAGCATTGACGGACGCTTTAAAATTCAGAATTATCTGCAGAACACCCAATGTGGTTGGCCAGAGTCAGCTTTACCATACCCAAATCTCAATGTGGGAATGTGGGGCTGTGGCTCTACAAGAAAGGTCTCTCGTGGAAAGAGAATGAGACCTTCAGAGACCACGCGAGCCCTCTGCTGACAACAGTCTGAGGCCTGACCCCATGTCATGTGACACCCGTCTTGGGTTCCTCACTTCATGGGGCGCAACGATTTTTAAAGCAACCTTTGGAAACTGCAGCAGCCCCCTTGCACCTTCCCTTGTGCAAAGCCTTTGCCCCGCTGTCTGCTGATTACGCCAAACCCAAAGTGAAAGCAACTCTGAGATGACTCTCAGTCATTATTCCTGCCACTTTCAAACCAGATTGGCCCTGAGCACTCTTGTCTTAATCCTCTGTTACGTAGTGCCAAGAGAACACAGAAATACAGGGGCGAGATCTTTGCCCTGAAGGAGTTTGAAATCAAGACAGGAACTTCGGAAAGAAGGCTCAAAGACACACTTTCTCTTGCAAAGATATTCCTCATTATGTCCTACTTTAGCCAACCAGTTTTACAGCAACCCCATCTTGGTTGAAATTGGAAAGCTTCTAAAAATGTGTTTCAAATCTACTGTGCAAAGCCACTTTTGTATAATGCCTCGGAAATAAAGGCTGCAACCTTTTAGAATCTTAAATAAGCAAAGTATATAAGCAGACTCACATTGCGTGCATTGTGAGTTGATCCTCTTTAACCCTTGGAAAAATCACACGCTTTTCTGACAGCCAAGTGAGAGTTCTCTTTTTCCCATTAAATGGCTAAATCAGCAGTGGCTTTAGTAACACTCCCTGCAAAATGAATCCAAATGAACTTGAAGAAAATGACCAGCTGGTAATAGGAATGCCAAAGTGAATTCACTTGCTGCGAAGAGTCCAAAGCAAGTTTGAACATGAGAAGAGAATTTTCTGGAATGTAGGCTAAGCTGAATAAATACTGTTGAGGGCAATTCACGGGAATAAGAAATGGCATTTAAGGATCTGATTTTTATGGACTAAGAGAAGATAGAATCTTGTTTTCTTTGTCAAGAAAGCTAAAGCTAACAAGGATTAAAAAATAAATGAGGCCAGAATCACAAAAGAGAGAGATGGGAAAGGGCCAAATGTCACTCAACGCAAACCGAGATAGTATCAATCTTTGCAAACACGTGGGGACCTATTTTCCTCGTAGCAAAGTCAGACCCTGGGGATGCAAACTGTATAGGAAAGGAAAGGACATTAAATGATGCAGGCCAGCAAGATTCTAGGAGATAACTTCTACAAGGGAGGAGGGAAATTGCAGACAGATCCTATGTCCACTAAAGCGTCCAAGATGAGCCCAGGCTCTTACATAAACATTGTCTTCACATTTAAACTACTTGATAGTGTCATGTACTGCCAAAAGCACCTTAAATGATTTGATTCAGTTTTTGTCGTCTTCATTTTACAAGTGGGAAAGCTGAGACCCAGCGAGGTTAAACAAGTTGCACAAACATAAGTGGTGGTCCTGGGTCTTTTGGTCTACATTGCCCACGTCTCATTCTACACTGGCTAGGTTAGAGGCCCCTCCAGTTTCCAGTCTGTTGCCAGCCCCAAACAACCACCAAAAGCTCTGTTGGTCTCTATTACAGCACAAAAGGCTCCCTTCCCGGGCCAGGCCAAATCCCAGCGTGCACAAAGAGCTGGCAAATGTTTCCGGGAAGTAAAGGACTGTGGGCACTGGCCCCTCTGGAATATGACTCCCAACTCGTCTTCATTGTTTCCACCACTCTCCCATGTCTTTAAAAAATTACTTGTGAAATTTATCTTGGGGGGGCTAAGCGGGAGGATCGCCTAAGCCCAGGAGTTTGAGACCAGCCTGGGCAACAGGGTGAGACCCCGTCTCTACAAAAAATAAGCTAGATATTAAAAATAAACGTATCCATTATTTTCTAGTTACTGCAGCAGGAGTGTTAGGTGTGGTCCACTGCATCCCACTCAAAAGTGGAAGTCATTACATGGCTCTTGAATTAATAATAAAGATACATAGCCCGAGGGACCAGGGATGAAAGGGCCAGGTGAAAAGATGATGCAGTGTGGTGGAAGAAGGTCAAGATCATGAGTAGCCTTGACGCCTGGTGAAACTAGCAGGGCCTGGAATGGCCTAACCGCAAACTCCCCTCCCCCCTCTGCGCCTGTGGATCATGTCCCCTCCCCAGGTCCCCCCAGGGGACACTTCTTATTAAGGGAACCAGCACATTCCCATTTATCCCTGAGTAGCTCCCTGGAGTTATTCAGCCCAGGGAATTATTCAGACAAGTCAACCACATTTTCCCCTGGAAGCCAGGAGCCACCCATCCTTGTTACTACAAACCCTGTGGGCCTGGTTCTGCACTCTGCTCAATCCTTGTAGGGTCCTGCGTGACACTCGAGGTCCTCCCCACGGGGCGTGAGTTTATATGACTAATTAACGCTGGTAATCTCATCTGTCTGGGGCCAGGTGTCTCATGCTTGGCCATCCCTACAACCACAGGGCAGGAATCTCCCCGGCATCAACGGGGTGGGGAGGGGTGATTAGGACCTGCAGGGGCACTCACATGAAGATCAGGTGCTCCCAGCGTCTCAGCTCCGCCTGCTCCTCCGTCGCGGCCTCAGGAGCATCATCCTTCAGTCTCTGCCTCACACTCTGGACACCCTCCTGGTCCCTGTCCCTCTCCTCTCCCTCCAGCTGCTCAGCCCGCGCAGCCATCTCCTTGCCGTGCTCCTCCAGGATCTGCTGCAGGAAGAGCCAGGGCACGCTGCGCTTGAGCAGCTCCTGGGTCATGGCTGAGTTCTGCAGGCGCCGCAGCTCGTCGGTGGCCTTCTCAAACAGCGAGAGGGTTAGGGTCCTGAGATCGTCCAGGGCGGCCTGGTCCAGACGCTCCTGCAGCTCCTCCAGGGCGGCGCCGTGCTCCTCCATCAGGCTCCTCCACTGGCGCAGGTACTGGCCAGCATCCTCAACCGCTTGGAAGGTCTCGCCGATGGACAGCTGCTCCCTCCGCTGCTCCCTGTGCTGGAGTTTCAGGAAAGAAAATTAAGTGGGGGTGGGGCTTGGCGGGTACAGCCCTTTGGTTGAAACACTTTATTACAGGAGGCACGGAATCTTTATAGACTTTTCCCCAACAATCTCACATTTGGAAAGTTATTCTGTTTTTTTTGTTGTTGTTGTTGTTGTTGTTTTTGAGATAGAATCTAGCTGTGTCGCCCAGGATGGAGTGCAGTGGTGCGATCTTGGCTCACTGCAACCCCCACCTCCTGGGTTCAAGCGATTCTTGTGCCTCAAACACCCAAGTAGTTGCAATTACGAGCGCGTACACCATGATGCCAGGCTAATTTTTTTTTTTTAATTTTTTTTTTTTTTTTGAGATGGAGTCTTGCTCTGTCCCCCAGGCTGGAGTGCAGTGGCGCGATCTCGGCTCACTGCAAGCTCTGCCTCCTGGGTTCACGCCATTCTCCTGCCTCAGCCTCCCGAGTAGCTGGGACTACAGGCGCCCGCCAACACGCCCGGCTAATTTTTTTTTGTATTTTTACTAGAGACGGGGTTTCATCGTGTTAGCCAGGATGGTCTCGATCTCCTGACCTCGTGATCCGCCCGCCTCGGCCTCCCAAAGTGCTGGGATTGCAGGCTTGAGCCACCGCGCCCGGCCGGCTAATTTTTTTTTAATTTATTTTTTAAAATTTATTTTTATTTATTTATTTATTTTTGAGACAGGGTCTCCTTCTGTCACCCAGGCTGGAGTGCAGTGGCACTATTGTGGCTCACTGCAACCTCCGCCTCCGAGGTTCAAGTGATTCTACTGCCTCAGCCTCCCCAGTAGCTGGGATTACAGGTGTGTACCACCACACCCAGCTAATTTTTGTATTTTTTGTAGAGCTGGGGTTTCACCATGTTGGCCGAGCTCCTCTTGAACTCCTGACCTCAAGTGATCTACCCACGTCAGCCTCCTAAAGTGCTGGGATTACAGCTGTGAACCACTGCACCAGGTCTAGAAAGTTACTGTTAAAAAAAAAAAAAAAAAATACAGTAGAATCCTTATGTGTTCACCATTCATCAAACATGTATTTGTCGAGTAGGTAAAGTACAGGAGACAGGCTGCCTAGGTTCCAGTCCTGGCTCCCCCATTCACAAGCTGAGTGACCCAAAGCAGGTATTTTACCCTCTCTGTGCCTCCATTTCCCTATCTGTAAAATGGGGATAATAATAGGACCTCCCTTTCGGAATAGTTGTGAGGATTATGTGAGTTACTTAATACACGTACAGCTCTTGGAAAAGTGCCTGACATAGAGTAGTTTACGCCAATAAATAACTGTTAGTGTTATTACTATGTGCTAGGCACACAGGATCTGCAAGTTGTAATATTATAAAGGGGGAACCAAAAAGCTAAGATCATTGAGAGACAACTTAAATGAGGTCAGTGAAGTTTTTAAGGAAGAAGATCTAAGTGAGATCTAAGAAAGGAGGTCTCATCTGAATCAGGTTAAGAAATGGAGAAAGAACCTTCCTGGGAGAAAGAAGAGTTGGTGCAAAGACCCCATGATGGGAAAAAAATTGAGATGCATAAAGATGTCCATTATGGTGTTATTTATAACAGTGGGTCCACAGATAGTCTCGGTTCTATTTTGAGAGGACAGAAGATGCTCTTCCAAAGTAAGAACTCAATGAATGTTAGCACCATTATCATTAGTCACTCAAGCCAGCACTCCTATTCCCTTGCCCATGCAGACATTACTAGTCTACCATAACCCATGTTCATGGGTCCTGGTGACCAGAGAGTGTCAATTCATTCATTCTACAAATATGTATTGAGCACCTACCAGGTGTCAGGCAGTGTTCTCAACAGTGGGGATGCAACAGAAGTTTTTGCCTTCATGGAGCTACATCCTAATTCTGGGCCACTTGTAATGTTTATCAAAAGTAGCTGCAAGAAATAATATTCACAGAAGACTTCCAGAATCTCCTATAAGATGTGGAGTCCATCCTTCTTTCTAGACACTTACCTTGGATCAGGCAAGACAGTAGGGAAATGGAGCCCTGGGCCCCACTGTTTTAATCCCGTAACCAGTGGCTCAGAGATTAATGGTGTGATGCCCAAAGATGGCAAAGATGGGGTATGCATCAGTGATCAAGGTCAGAATCATGGCTTTCTGTTGGGTCCCAAACTTGGTAATAAAGAGCAGAGTTTCTATTGATCAAATTTGAAAGTTATTCTTCATCCCCTCCCTGCAAATGGTGTCAACCAACTACTTGGTTGTCACCCTGCATGTCCCATACATTCCCTGAATCTGTCCTTATCCCCTGTACTCAGGGCTCTGTGTCAGTTTAGGCCCTCATCCGCTCACACCTGGCCAAGAACCAGAGCCTCCCATGGGGTTTGTATTCCCAGGTTCCTCAACTCCATCTGACATGGTGCTCACCTCAGCTTCCTAAATCACAGATCTGATGTCTCTCTCACCTCCTGAAGACCCTTCAACATTCCCCACTATCCTTGGATGGAAGGTAACCCCTTAGCCCAGCACATCATGCCCTGATTGACTTGCTGCTGCATTCCCTTCCAGGCCCTACCCTCGTCCCTCTGCACACTCCAGCCTCATCATATTCTTAGAGTCCCCAAATACATGCCACTCATGCCACTTACTATTTGACCTTGACCACAACACACACACAGACACACACACACACAAACCCAGTGGTATCTCCCTCATAGGGTTAATATAAAGATTAAACAAGATATCTTACATAACACGCTTAGCACAGTGCTCATTAAGCACCCAATAAATGTTAGCACCTACCATCATCATTAGTCACTCAAACCAGCACTCCTAATTCCCTTGCCCATGCAGATATTACTAGTCTACCATGACCCTCTGCTGTGCTTGGGCTGGATAAGAATTGTAGCATCCTGCTGAACACTGCATTCCAAAAAGTCGCTACCAATCAACAGTAGATGGGACATCGTGGTGTCTGCCCAGCTGCCCTTCTGATCCTAGTGCACCAATGGCAATGTCTGGCACAGTAGCTGGCACTTGATGGGTATTAGAAAGTGCTTATGCAAAAAATAAATATAAATAGCATCGTGCCTTATATACCTTTTGTAGCAACTCTCGTCTTCTCTTAGTTATTAATTTTTGGTGGAGCTTTTTCTTTTCCTGCTTTAAGTCATTGTCCAACTTCTGCTTGATTGAAAAGACTTCTGTCTGAGCCCGCTCCAATAGCATTTCCATCTGGTCTTCATCCAGGTACCCTGCTCTAGATGGAAAGGATGTAAAGTTAGGAATGTGGTCTCCAAACTCACCTGTAGCTTAACTGCTATTGTGCCTGAACACTCAACTCCATATTGGTTTTGTTTGAATCAGAAAATCTTTACTCTCCAGAAGAATTACGAGAATGGGCAGCTAAGACATTACTAAAGTACTAGCAGAGTAAGGGCAGAGAAAGCTCAACACAAGAGAGACATCATTAGACTGGAAGTTGGCAAGAGTTCTGGGAGAAAGCAACATTTGAGAGGACCACTCTGGTGCAGACAGAAGTTTCCAAAGGGAGATGGTGGATTAAAAATCCTGGTGTCAAGAACAGCACAAACAAAGTCAAAGAGGCAAAAGCAGGGAATACTCTGTGTGACGGTTAATTTTATGGACCAACTTGACTGGCCCAGATGAAAAGTTCTTTTTTTTTTTTTTTTTTGAGATGGAGTCTGGCTCTGTCGCCCAGGCTGGAGTGCAGTGGTGCCACCTCGGCTCACTGCAACCTCTGCCCCTCCAGGTTTAAGCGATTCTCTGCCTCAGCCTCCGGAGTAGTTGG
Source organism: Nomascus leucogenys (assembly GCF_006542625.1). NCBI lineage: Eukaryota > Metazoa > Chordata > Mammalia > Primates > Hylobatidae > Nomascus > Nomascus leucogenys. The sequence goes on from NC_044400.1 coordinate 76,605,259, forward strand.
GATTACAGGCGCATGCCACCACACCTAGCTAATTTTTTTGAATTTTTACTAGAGATGGGGTTTCACCATCTTAGCCAGGCTGGTCTTGAACTCCTGACCTCGTGATCCACCCGCCTCAGCCTCCCAAAGCGCTGGGATTACAGGCGTGAGCTACTGCGCCTGGCCAAAACATTCTTTTTGGGTGTGCCTGTGAGGGTGTTTCCAGTGGAGATCAGCATTTGAATCAGTGGACTCAGTAAAGCAGATGGCCCTCCCCAGCATGAGCAGGCATCATCCAATATGCTGAGGTCTTGAATAGAACACAGAGGCAGAGGAAAGAGGAATTTGTCCCTTTTTTTTCTGCCTTATAGCTTACAGTAGGACCTCTCATCTCATCTTTTCCTGCCCTTGGACTGGGACTTACACCATGAGCTCCCTCTGGTTCTCAGGCCTTCAGATTTGTACTGAATTATACCGTTGGCTTTCCTGGGTCTCCAGCTTGCAGGCAGCAGATGATGGGATTTCTCAACTTCCATAATCGCTTGAGCTAGTTCCTATTTACATAGGAAGCTATTTGTATGGCAAGCTGGAAACAGCAGACGATGCTGTCCATATGTTTATATATCCTGTTGGTTCTGTCTCCCTGGAGTACCCTGACAAGTACACTCTGCTACCAGCATTACCACTATCATTCCTAGACTGCCTGCATCCCTGGGCTGAGTCCCCAGCTTGGCCCAGGGAAGACTCTCAATGGAGGTTCCTTGAAGGAATGAACAGGTGAAGGAATCAGTAGTAGATACACGCTTTAGAAATATAATTACGTCTTTTAAAATAGAATTTGAAAAGAAGAGATGAAGCATCTTTCCCTGGTGACTGCTCACAACCAGCTGGTGGGCCCTTCAGTTCAAGGCAAAGAACTGTTTCTTTCACTTGAGTGCAAATTAAAATCAGGAATGCCAAGTAAATTGCAGTGATAAATTCATTAGCATCTTTAGGTGGGGAGTGTTTGCATAATTTGCACCTTGCCGAATCCTCATTAAACAGAGCAGGAGAGGGTCAAAGTCCCAATAAGGTTACCTAAGTAGCAGAACCACAGTAAAACAACAGACTGTCATAAGAAAGCTGCTTTACAGTCATGTCCCTATTCATTTCAGAGCTCCTTGTAACCTAAAAGAATAAATTTTGTTCTTTACAATTAAGTCACCTCAAAGAATAGGAGAGAAGGAATGCTGGAGAGAGGCAAAGGATGGCACTTAGAACTCTGTGACACCACCATACACCTGACCACAGGATCCCAGGTGCTGCTCATTTGGAATCCGAGACAAGCATTTCCATATTTATACTTAGTGTCAAAGGTGAATGCGAGAGCCGGCAGTGTGCTAGATCTTAAAGAGAAGCGGGCTCCTCCATCACATGGTCCATGTGAGCCTCATCACTGATTTCTCCAGAATATGTTGTTGGAATTCTGCCTGAAAATAATCCAGGGTGGGGAAGTGTAGCTACATCAAAATTGGCCATGAGTGGGACTCATTATACAGTTGTCTAGACTATTGCATACGGTTTCAAAATTCTGTAACACAAAGGATTTTTACAAGATAATTCTTTAGAAATGATAAGTGAGGAGCAGTCAGCACATACGCTGAATAAACAGAAGTAGTGGGTCTCCAGTGAGGAAGGTTCGTGTCAGGCAGTTCATTTGTGCCGTGGTGTGAATGTCACCTTCAAAACTTGAAATTTAATTGCCATTGTGACAGTATTAAGAGACGGGACCTTTACGAGATGATTAGGTCATGAGGGATCCACCCTCGTGAATGGATTAATGCCATTTCTGTGTTAGTTATCACAGGAGTTTGACCCCCTTTTTCTCTCTGCCTCACACATGCACTTCCTCCCACATGATGCCCTTCCACCGTGTTATGATGAAGAAGGCCCTCACTAGATCTTGAACTTCCCAGCCTCTAGAACTGTGAACCAAATATATCTCTTCTATTTATAAATTACCCAGTCTGTGGTATTCTGTCATAGCAGCAGAAAACAGACTACGACAGTTTGCACTGTTGGGACAGTGTTGAGTGGTACCTCTCGTGCTTCTGAATGAGGTGAGTCAGCTGGGCTGCAGCGGTGCTCAGAAGGCCCTGCACACGGGTCTCTGATGACTGGAGGTTCTGGACCAGATATTCCCTGTGGCCAAATCTTTTACTTAGATGATATCTCTTACTAGCCTGGAAAAAGTCCATTAACTCTTCTACATTCTCCTGTCAATTAAAAAAAAATCAAGAAAATATGCCTAATTAAAATTTAGAGCATAATCTTTCTAGACATTTAAAATATTATTTTTCCTTTTATAAGAAAATACACAAGAAAAGAAACATGAGAATTAACACCTTTAACCTCCCTGCCTGTAACAGAGGCTTATGAGAAAATTACATACAAATAAGAAATGAGGGCTTTGAAAAGTGCATTCTAGACCCAGATGGTAAAGAGTTATCAGAACAACTTTACTGCCCTATGGAACATAAATTTCACTCATTCAGCCATTTATCCTTCACCCATGCACACACCCTTTCCACCTGTGGAGTTCCTACAAGCGCTGAGCACCAGCATGAGGTGCTGAAGTTCTGGGAGAAGTCAGCCATCAGCCCAACCCCAAGGAGCTCCCACCACCACAGAGGAGACAAGACCAGGATGGGCACAAAGAAAGCAAGAAGGTTTTTCCTCAGCCTACAAAGTGAACAAAACCCAGTCAAACACAGGAGAGTAACAACCTAGCTAATGCGAGGTGTGTTCTCTAGACCTCACACGGGGCCAAGAGTGTTTCACGTCTCATCTAACTTAACCTAGGGAGACAGTACTATTATTCCCATTTCACAGATGAGGAAACTGAGTCCACATCAGACAAATGGCTGAGCAGGGATTTGAACTCAGCAGTCTAATTCCAGGACCTATGCTCTAACATCATAATAGGCTGCTTCCAAAAATCCCACTTTAACCAGAGGCATAGTAATGAGACCAGGAACGTCAGTAGAACTACTCTATGGACTGGCTTGGTTGTCCTTTTTCCATCTGTGGAAATATCACCCATACAATGGATAACCAAAAGTGTCAACGCTTTGTTCAACAGGGAACACAGGACAGCATGGATGTTCTCCTTCCCACATAAGAGCTGTAACATCTCCACATCTCAACACTTGGTAATTAGCACCATCCAGTCACTGAAAAGCTGCATGGTCAGTCAGGTGTGGCTTCACACACAGTAGCATCTCCCTAAGAGCCACTGGCACCAGAATCCGTATAATAGGAAGGTTGCGGCAATGTTCCTGTCTCCATGGAGTGGGGTCCATGCGTGTTAATTGACGGGAGCCCATGTCGTAAGGAAATTCAGAATTGGTATCCTTAAATACTCTCACAGCTCTGGTCAAAAAAGCTTGTACGGCAGTACTGTTATCACCTGTGGAGTTACTTTTCGGCATAATATCATTCACAATAGCATGCATTCTTTTTAACTTGAGTGCTCTGGCATTGAGAGTCAGCCACTGCTCATCATGAGAGTAAAATGACAACAAATCTGTGAATATCTAAGTAATGCCATGGTGTCTGAATACCAAGCTATGAATACGACAGAATTTGCGCTTTATGTATGCTCACTGAGGATTTAGTGGGAAAAACCTAGATTAAATGGAGGGGGGAGCTCGTTCTCTTTCTGTCCTGGGTGCCTTCTGGGAGTGGGAGGCTTGTGACGATTACTTGGTCTCCTCCTGGGACGGCTCTGATGTCCTCTGAGCCCTCACGCACTCAGCCTGGTGCTGGATGCAGGTCCCCGGAGGATGGGCAGGGCCAGCCTTTGTCTTTGTAGTTGGGTGAATGCTGAGGACCCGCTCACAGACGCAGGGAAGGCCACCTGTGTCCGCACCTCCTCTGGATGTTCCAGTTCATCTTTCGCCACTGTCTTAGCAATGGAGTAACAGAGGCTGGTCATGAGCCCTGATTCACCCTAGGTGGATGTGGCTCATTCTGCTATGGGTGGAATCTGTCCTTCTGGCACAAGTAGGGAATTTCAAAGTGGGAAAATTAACCAGCAAGCCAACTTTCTGGAATGATTTTCACTTATAAAGATAAAAATGAAATAGCAGTGTCCACCACATCGAAAAAGCACTGCTCAAGAACCACAGTGATGCACTCGTGACTGTGAACACATGACTGGACTGAGGAACAAATCAACCCCTGTGGGCCTGACTCTGCCAGATGCTGCTCCAAGGCCTCCAGCACCATCCAAAGGTACCCTTGCTGTTTTAGAAACAGAGGTTGGCTCATAACCTGGAAGAGGCAGCCTGTCTAAAGAATGACATTTGCATTTCTCAAACATCTTATTGACAGTCAAGATAGAAAATTCCATAAAGTAAAATAAGAGTTTGCTCACAATTACTCTTACCATCAGCTAGAGCAAGCTATCAGCACCCGCGATAGTGCTGGGGCCAAACAACGAAGCACATTCTTGTAAAGCAGTGATGTCGCTCTGTGTGCCTGTGTATGCATGCACTTGTGCATGTAAAATCCCTCACACACGCCTCCTAAGAATTTCCACAGTGATGCTGACAGTTTCAGATAGACTATTTTCACTGCCGCCTAAGAAATTATTCTGTTCGACTAACAACATTCACACTCAAGCTGACATGCAAAAATACACAAATCCATCCAAGTATATCCAGGCACAGATACTAAACCCTACATATACATCAATACATGCACACATACATGCATGTATATATATATATATATTTTATTTGAGACAGGGTCTGGCTTTGTCACCCAGGCTGGAGCGCAGCGGTGCTATCATGGCTCACTGTAGCCTCAACCTCCTAGGCTCAAGCAATCCTCCCATCTTGGCCTCCTAAAGTGCTGGGAGCCACCAAGCCTGACCTATATTTACTTTCCACTGCTCTATACGTTAAACATATGTTATGCCAAGCACTAACTTTCCATGAGTCAGCTCATCAAATTTCCATCACACTCTTGTGAGTGTGGGAATTCTATCACACTCATACTATAGGTGAGGAAACTAAGGCTCAAAGAAGTGAGGTAACTTGCTCAAGTTCACACAGTAGACTGGTGGTGGAATTGCAATTCGAATCCAGGTCAGCCTGAATTCAAGGCCTGTACTCCAAGCCCCATTTTCCCTGCTTACTGGAAACCCACACACCAAGAGATAGAAGAGAAAGATCACTAGTGCGCAGTACAAAGGAGAGGCAGGACTGAACTCCGAGAGAGGAGACATTTACTGAAACAATTCAGAAAAACTACTTTTCCATCACAGCCAGGCTGATTTATTACCTGTATTTTAGAATAATTTTGCAGCAGCGTTTTAGCTGCCTCTGGCTTCAATTCCCCTTTGAAAATAGCACTTTTTATCTGGGTAAAAAAGATACTGTGCAGTTCGTTTCTCTGGAAAACAGCCAGCTGTCTGTGAGCTTTGGCAAAGTCTTCTTCTTGTTGCAAAGCGAGAGACTTCCTCAAGTGCTCCTGTTCCAGGCCATGGAGGGTCCGCAGAAGGTTGTTGCACTCTACAGCAGACTGGAGAGAGGAGAGGGAGCGCGTGAGAAACTGACACACTGAACATGCACCTACATGTGCATGTAATGCAATGTGTACAGGCACATGTGCACACACAATTTGTACATGAACACACAGATGCATGCACATATGCATTACAATATACACACACATGCACATGCAGTGTGTGCGTGCATATGTGTGCACAAGTACATGTGCACACACAGCATATACACACGCAGCAAAAACAAATGCACACACACAGACACACACGCAGTCCCAAGCTGACAATAATGAGGTTACTAAGCCCTGGAATATGCTGTTCCAATCTGTCCTCCCCTGTTATCTAAATGCTTTCTAGAATAATCTCAGAGCAGAGTATTTACAGGGGTGGAAATCTGCAAATCAAACTGCTAGAAAATAGCCTGCAAAAAATGGAAATCTTTTTTTTAAAAAAAATGGAAATATCTTCACTATCAGTGGATCGTGCTGACAAAATTATTTCCCCTATCTTTCATTCTCAACTTTGCTGAAGAGAAAAATACCAGCAATCAGGCCCAAGTGGAGATCCTTTGGATAAAGAGAAGCAAAAGAGGTGTTAAGAAATGGCTGCTTGGATGCCTGCATAGTATGAGGTCCTGCGTGAGGAAAGAAAGGAAGCTCCCCTCTACTGAGCTCCTGATCCATTTGCATACGGCCTCCCCCCAATTATCTCAGTAAGGAGCTCATATATCAGAGGGAGCTGTTCTTCACTCCACATGGGTAGGCAGGATTCTAGAATGGCCCCCGATTCCCAGCCCCCAGTAGACATGCCACATACATTCCCTCCCCTTGAGCATGGGAATGAATCTGATTAAGTCACTCCTATGATTGGTTTACATTATATGGCAAAGTTAAGGGTGTCTTGATGATGTAATTAAGGTCACTAATCAGTTGACTTTGAATTAATCAAAAGGAAGACTCCTGGGTGGGCCTGACTCTGAAGCACTGGAGCCTTCCTAAAGAGAGAGACCCTCTCCTGCTGGCTTTGAAGAACCAAACAGCCATGCTGTAAACTGTCTCCGCAGAAGGGAAACTTCTGGGAGCTGAGGGCCTCAGTCTTGTACCCACAAAGAAGTGAATTCTGCAAATAGCTTGAATGAGCTTGGCCCAGGACCCTAAGCTCCAGAGGAGAATGCAGCCCAGCCAAGACCCTGATTGCCAGCCTGCAACATCCTGAGCATAGGTCACAGTGAAGCTGTGCCCAGACTCCTGACCATGGACACTGAGACAGTGTCACTAATGTGTGTGGTTGGTTAGGCAGGAATAGAAAACTGACACCCTCCATTTTATAAGAGAAGAAACACAAGCTTAGAGAAGGTAAGAGCTTTCCCAAATTCTCACCCACGCTCAGCTAGGGGAGGAAGCGTGTTGAAAGCAAGTGTTCAGGCTCCAAGCTCTGAAACCACTCAGGCAGTGACAGTGGAGCTTGTTGGTGAAGCGAAGGCAGGGAAAGGCTTACGCGTGCAGGATGTGTGGGTACAGCCATCCCAAATGGCCAATAGAGGCCTGGCCTTGGGAAGCAGGCAGGTGTGGCATTATGCCACGGCTGGGCTGAGTAGAAGCCCAGGGAAGTCAGAAGGGGCTTCGGTGCAGAGGGCAAGGGCCAGAGCTCCTTCAGGCTAAAAAAGGTCAGAATGCTCTATCAGCCACCAGAATTCTCTGGTTTCAGTAAATAGCATCACCTGCTCCCCAATTTCCGAAGTCACAGACCTGCTCACCTCCACTTCCAATAACTCACAGAAGCTCACCAAGGTGATATGCTGATCTCTAGCTTTCTCTGTCTCTCCAGTCCCTTTTACTTATTGTTTGATTTGTTCAGAATCTGGGCCAGAAAGACAAGCATTATTTAGAGGCTTCCAAAGAGGTCCAAGGTCCAACAAGTGGCATCCCCTGCCCTGCGGGTGCTCACAGCAAAGCCTAGTGGATGACAGCAGGGGCCAGGAGGCTAGAAGTCAAAGGCTTTTATGTGCATCCTCTTGGCAACTCTGTCAGGACCCGTGCCCATACTAATGGTTTGCCTTGCCCACCAAATAACAATTCAGTCTTTTTAAAAAGCTGATTTTATAACAAAGGATTAGATTCGACATAATGAGTCACTCTATTACAGAGAAATGGTATTCACAGCTGACTTGATCTAAATCAAAGGATGCAATTCACCAACAACCAGGAGGGTGGTCAGGACCCTGAGTCTGGGCACCGCAGGGGCATTCCACTACGAATGACTAGCTGGTGCCCAGTTATGTCGGTTCATCCATCAAAGTGACCTTCTTTTTTTGACAGTATAGAATTTGACAAGTCCCAAACTTCAATTTATTTTAATTAATAGAAATGAAATATGGGGTAATTTCCATTTAGCTTCTCACAGACAAGATAAAAAGCAGACACACACACAAATCCTAAAATAAAATTTTAGGGCTTTTTTTAGAATCATATCTCTGCCGAAGAATAAAGTATGAGGCAATGATGTATTTGTGCCATAGTGAAACACTCTCTAAAATACATGTGGACAGGACTCCCATGCCCACTCCAAAAGGGAGTTCAGAGCCTTGCAGATGTGAGTTCCACCCCTGACCTAGTTCAACCTCCTATGCCAGAGATGAGAAAACTAAGCCCTAAAGCACACCCCTGGGCCTGCCAAACAGGGGAGGTCATGTTTGCAAATGAGTGAGGCTGCCTGGTGTGACAGGCACTAGGAAGTATTGGGGACTGGGGCAAAGTGCAAAGAGCACGCCCTGCCTGTAGGGGCGGCCTCCATCCCATCCACCAAAGGGCTCTGCAGGAATATGGACTCAACACAGCTCAGTCTTCTCATCCTTTAGCTGGAAATCTGGGTTTTCTTACATAAAAGTTTATATTTTAAATATTGTCAACAAATGTGTTTTTTTTTTTTTATTATTATTTTTGAGACAGAGTCTCACTCTTTCGCCCAGGCTGGAGTGAAGTGCTGTGATCTTGGTTCACTGCAACCTCTACCCTCTGGGTTCAAGTGATTCTCCTGGCTCAGCCTCCCGAGTGGCTGGGATTACAGGTGTCCACCACCATGCCCAGCTAATTTTTGTATTTTTAGTAGAGGCGGGATTTCACCATGTTGGCCAGGCTGGTCTCAAGCACCTGACCTCAGGAGATCCACCTGCCTCGGCCTCCCAAAGTGTTGGGATTACCACACCTGGCCACAAATGTGCATTATAAAGGAATGTGAAAGTAATGATTACTCGCCCCTAACCCGCTATTGAACTTCTCAATAAAAAAGACTTCAGGGAGATAAGGCACATGTATCCTATGGCTTCCAACACCTAGAAAAGCAAGTGTCCCCTGGAGGGAGTGTCCCATGGAGGGAGTGGGGGGCATAAACCTTAAGGGAGGATACAGAAGTTCCACTGTGAGAAGCACAGGCCTGCATCAGGCTAGCTGGAGCAGCTACTGTGCATGTTGACTCTACAGCACCACAAAGTGAAATCCCGCTCAAAAGTGATGACTGTGCTGTCGTACTCCGCATACTCAGCAAGACAGGCAAACTGTAAAAATGTCTTATAAAAACAAATCCATCAGAAACGGTGAAAATGTCAGAATTCTTGTGCTGAGGACAAAGACTCACCCAGGGGTTAGAAAGCCTCAGGCAGCCCAGGGCAAGATATCTGCTGGGCCTCCTTTTGAAGCGGCAGAAAAGCAGCGGAGAGAGCCTGGGAATAGAAGACGAACCCCAGAGGAAGGACCCAGCTCTGAACTGGATGCAGGAAGCTGGGTTGCCAGTCACTTCCCCTCCGGGCTTCGGTTTGCCCACCTTCAAGTAGAAAGAGTTCACATTCTGTGTTCTATGCCACGGGCATCTTTAAAAATTACATTCAGTTATGAATCATAGTAAAGCCTTGTCCAAGGCTGACTCAGTGCCGAGCAATGGCTGAAGTACTACACAAGAATTAACTTACTTATTCTCACAACAGCCCTCTGAGGCCTCAGGCATCATGATTATTCCTGTCTTAAGGATGGGGAAAGGAGAGCCAGGGTGACTGGGTAACGTGCCTACTGGAGGAAAACAGCAAGGAAATAAACCCCAGCAACCTGCCTTCTGTGCCTATATCCCCCAGTACTCTCCCTAGGGCTTCTCGATGGAGAAACGCGCTGAGAACTATAAGGCATTATATATTCATTTAAATATTATAATATGAACAAATTTCAGCTCTACACTAATTACAGTCAGCTCTCTGTATCTGTGGGCTCTGCATCCATAGATATAACCACGTGCAGGTCAAAAATTTCTGTGTGTATTGAACATATACAGACTATTTTTTTTCTTGTTGTTATTCCCTAAACAGCATTCCCTAAACTACTTTTTATGCATTTATATAAACTATTTATAACTATGTAACATTTATATCGTATTAGGTATTACAAGTAATAGAGATGATTTAAAGTATACAGGAGCATTTGTGTAGGTTATGTGCAAATACGACACCATTTTATAACAGAGACTTGAGAATTTGTGGATTTTGGTATCCGTGGGGGTGGGATACTGGTGGGGAGGGTCCTGGAACCAATGCTTCCTGGGTATCGAGGGAGGGATGACTGTACTGTACTAAACTTTACTCAGGAAAGCTGATACTGCTCCTTTTGCTTTTCTTTTTTAAAACTAATTCTTGGAATACATCTAAAATATTTTTATGTATTTTATTTAAAGATGACTATAACACATGATAGCTAATTATAAAGTAGTCTGTGGTTTTGTGAGATGGAATAGCTTGCAGGGACTGGAAGGAAACTAGTTCTATTAAATTCTGCAGCTCAGATACTATTTCTGGAAACAGATTGGTTCAAATAAGGTGGCTGCTTGTCTTTGAACAGAGTGACCTAGGAAATCTAGAGTGATGGTGCCCGCCCAATACACGCTGGCAGGCATGGTGGTGTGGGTGGGAGAGAGGTTGCAGAAAAGCCCTGGAGAGGGCAGGGTCAGGAAACCCTGAGGAGGAGAGGGACTGCGTGACAGATGGGAGTAGGCCACAGACCCAGCATCCTATCCTCACACTCTCCGCATAAGAAAGCATTGCCCCAGGCAGTCTTTTGATAGCAAAGGCACTAGAAACATTCTAGATGCCCCACAGGACAGGTTCACATGGGGCGCACAGCAGGGCGGTGTAACCTCCACTGCAGGAGGGGGCAGTGTGCGCAGTGGTTGGGGGCGTGCTGCTGGACATGAGGCTGACTGTCCTTGGGCAGGTGAACCTTCCCCAGCTCAGTTTCCTCACCTGTCAAAGTGAGATCCTCTCAGTCCCTACCTCACTGAGTTGTTGTGAATGCTAAAGAGACAGTCAATGGGATGTGCTTGGAACAATGCCAGACACACCACGCATGCTAAGGAAGAATGAGCTGTTATTGTTACCCATCGTATTTTTTAAAAGTATTTAATAAAAACAGCAAATGTGTATACTGTGATGTAAAGTGAAAACAAGAAATATATACAATTATACAAACTGCATAATCCTTACTTTATAAAAATAAACGGATAAAGCAAAAGGCTAAAATGTATGCCGGCACCTAAGGGCAGGTGTGAAGGCCGCCTGAGCCATCCCTGTATCTCCAGGGTTAGGTATACAGTAGGAACTGAATAATGGGCCGAATGAATGATCCTCTGCCATTGAGTGGTGGGATGGGCTTCCCTTTTTTTTTTTGTTTTCAGGGCTTCTTCTTTTTAGCTTTGGATCTGAAATCAGATAGCCTTTCTGTAAGGGGCCATATTTTAGACTTTGCCACCTGAGGTCTCTGTTACGTATTCTTATTTTTGTGTATTTGATTTTTAAAACTCTTTAAAAATGTAAAAAACAGTCTCAACTTGCAGGCCACATAAAAACAAGCTGGGCAAGATTGGGCTCTTGGGTCCTTGTTTGCTGACTGCTGCCTTAAGGTACTGTCCAAGCCTCCCTTGTTGAGCATGAATTATTTTTAAAGGTAAAAAAAATTGGCTGTGCGTGGTGGCTCATGCCTGTAATCCCAGCACTTTGGGAAGCCAAGGTAGGCAGATCACCTGAGGTCAGGAGTTTGAGACCAGTGTGGCCAACATGGCGAAACCCTGTCTCTACTAAAAATATCAAAATTAGCTGGGCGTGGTGGCGGGCACCTGTAATCCCAGCTACTCAGGAGGCTGAGGCAAGAGAATCACTTGAGCCCAGGAGGTGGAGGTTGCAGTGAGCCAAGACTGCACCACTGCACTCTGATCTGGGTGACAGAGTAAGACCCTATCTCAAAAAACAACAACAAAATAAATTGTAACAGATTTAGGAAAGAATCAAAAGAGAGATAATGGGATCATTTAGGGGCCGAATCACAGAACAGTGCAATCAATACATTCTTCCTAAGGGCTCAGCTCAAGGATGCGTGATGTTGACAGGGCATTAGAGCGTAGAGTCGGCGAGGGAGGCTGCAGTGGACTGAGTGGTGACACCCCCACCCCCCAAAAAAGGTATGTCTAGATCCTAACCTCAGGACCTTATTTAGAATAAGGGTCTTTCCACATGAAATTAATTTAAGATCTTATGAGATCATCCTGGATTATTTAGATGGGACTAAATTCAATGACAAATGTCCTTATAAGAGACAGGAGATGAAAGGGTTACCAGGGAAAAGGCCACAGGAAGACAGAGCAAAGATTCAAGTGATGCAGCTACAACCCCAGGAACACCCGGAGCCACCAGAAGCTGAACCAAACATGGAAGGATCCTACTGACAACTAGATTTTGGACGTCTGGCCTCCAGAACTATTATGTAACAGAATACATTTCTGTTGTTTTAAGCCACTAAATTTGTGGTGATTTATTATGGCAGCCACAGGAAACTAGGACAGGAGAACCTAAAATGAGATGGTTCTGAAGGCAAGGGAGGCCCCAGGAGCAAGAGAGCAGGTGCAGGCAGGACAGTGAGGACCTCACCCCTTTTTTTTTTTTTTTTTTTTTTTTTTGAGACGAAGTCTCGCTCTGTCGCCCAGGCTGGAGTGCAGTGGCGCAATCTCGGCTCACTGCAAGCTCCGCCTCCCGGGTTCACACCATTCTCCTGCCTCAACCTCTCCAAGAAGCTGGGACTACAGACGCCCACCACCACGCCCGGCTAATTTTTCGTATTTTTAGTAGAGATGGGGTTTCACCGTGGTCTCGATCTCCTGACCTCGTGATCCGCCCACCTCGGCCTCCCAAAGTGCTGGAATTATAAGCGTGAGCCACCGCGCCCAGCCAAGACCTCGCCCCTTTTCTTTACTGCTCATCCCATGTCTGACCACAGATGACCATCTGTGAGTCACGAGTTGTTAACAAGAGAGCTGCTTATTTACTCCCGGGGGCATTACTGCTCATCCCATGTCTGACCACAGATGACCATCTGTGAGTCACGAGTTGTTAACAAGAGAGCTGCTTATTTACTCCCGGGGGCATCCGTAGATGGCCACAGTCTGCGGAAGGGAAGCTGAGTTCAGAAGCTTGTTCTTAAGTAGTTGGAAGCCCTTCCTAGGGGAGTGGATGTTAAGAACAGGATATGCAGGCTCAGGTCACATGAACTGAATAAGCCATCTCTTTCACAGAGGAAAACAGAAATCAGGTTTGATTTGGTACATTCAGGAAAAACTCTAGTTCTTTCAAGGCAGCAACTGACACAACTTTTGGAAAAACAAGAGCTGATTTCTGAGCAGTCTAGGCCAGCCCTGGGAAGGCTGACCAGTGAGAACTCCAACCGAGCACTGTGAGCTGAGAGCCTTCTGCAGCCCATGGGCGCCAGGCAGCTGCTTTTCCTACATTGCTTCTCCCACCCACCCTGAGAGGTGGCTTGCCATTAGACTTGCAGTGCCTAATTAAGGCCTTCAGGAGCAGAGACGGAATGTACTAGACTGTGAGTCCAGGTTTTTCTGACTGTAGAGCCTGTGCTGGAGAGAACTGTAACGTAACAGGCTATATAGTCCAGAGGGGGACACATGGACTCTGACATCACAATTTTCTGTGAACCATGCCCTCTACAGACGTGCTCTGCTATGTATGAAGCCTTTCTTCTCTACCCATGAATTCTACAGCAATGTGAACATACCTCTATTATAACATGACTGAATAATGTCTCATTTTTTATGTGTACTGATTTTTTTATAAGATTATGAACTTCTTGAATGGAAGAACCATGTCTCATTGTTCCCTATACCTTCACTGCCTAGCCCAGTGCCTGAGAGACAGTAAGTAATCAACACATTTTTGCTAAATGAATTCTGGATAGATGGATGGCGGATGAATGATAATGGCCAGATAGGTGGATGGGTAGATGGATGGAAGCATGGGTGAATGAGTAAATGGATGAGTGGATGGGTAGATGGCTAGATGGGGAATGAGTGGATGGGTAAATGGATGGGTGATGGGTGGCATGGATGGGAGAGTGAATGGATAAATGAGTAGGTGGATGAACAGACAGATGGATGTGTAGATGGACAGATGGGTGAATGAGAGGGTGGATGAATGGACAGGTGCACAGATGATTGGATGAGTGGGTGGATGGATAGTAGGTGAATGGGTGGATGGATAGATGATGATGGATGGATGGTGGGAATGGCTGGATGAATGAATGGAAGGATGAATAGATGAATGGGTGGATGGTTGGATGGATGATGGGTGGATGGATGATGGGTAGATGGATGGAGGAGGCAAATGGACAGATGAGTGGGTAGATGGATAAATGACAAATCCCTGAGAGAAAGGGAATTGAACGCCTTCCTTTCAGACCTGTCTTACCCTCTCACTAGCACGTTTCAGCAACTCTTCTGCTTCCTCCATTGCCATCATCTCTCTCTGGTACTGGTTTTCCATCTTCTTTCTTGTTTCCAGGTCACATTCAGCTGTCAATGCCACCATCTTCCGATCGTACTCCTCTTGTATTTCATTTTCCAGCAACAGAAACTGCTTTTTGAAAACAGCACTCATTTTTCTCTCTACTTGGGGTGAGAGGTGGCCACTGCTGGTAAGATTTTTCAGTAGAAGGGCAATGACATCCTTGCTGATTTGTGTTCGACAAACCTCCAGATCTGCATCTGCCCGATTCAGGGTTGCAATCTCCAACCTAGGAAACACAAAAATCAAAAGAATTCCATTACATGAAATTGCAACAGAAACCAAAGGTCTTTCAAAGCTCTGAGGTTTTAAATTATGTGCAGGTAAGGGCTTTTTTCATCTTCCTTTTCTTCCTTTCTCCGCTCACTTCTGCTTCATCCAGTTATTGAAGGCCACTAAGCTGACTCTTACTTAGTAAATTTGTAAGGTACCACATGATGTACAAAAAGGAATATAATCAATATAAGACGTTTTTGTCAACAAGTAACAAGTCAACAACAACAAGGAAACCAAGGGAAAAATGGACAGCTAATATATTTGGAGGATTTAAAAATAAAGTTTATTTTACTTTTCTTCCCATTAAAAATTAATTTATGGACATGACTAGTACATGCAATGTCATATCCTGGATGGAATCCCAGAGCAAAAAAAAGGACATTAGATTAAAAACTACGAAAATCTGAATAAAGCACGGACTTTGATAACAACTGATACATCACACTGTATCAACATTGATTTGTTAATTTTAACAAATGTAACAGACTAACAGAAAATGTTAATAATAGGGGAACCTGGGTGCAGGATATATGGGAATTATCTGTATTATCTTCTCAATTTTTTTGTAAATCTAAAACTGCTCTAAAAATAAAGTCTACTTGAAAATATGTATGAGGTAGTTTACAGAGTCACAGTGTTCTGAAACTTGACTGGCGGTAGTTGCAAAACTGTATATACTTCCAGTAACACATCAGACTGTACTCTTAAAATGTGTGAATTTTATGCTATGTTAATCATACCTCTACAAAGCTAAGAAAAGCTACATAAAAAAATTAATTTATGTACATGGTAAAAATACATCTGAAAACAAAGACAAATAGAAAAAGAATTCATTCACTGTGAATCCGTCATTCAATCAGAACTAATGAAGGCATTTAGTTATTTTTTTTTTTATTTTAAGTTCTGGGATACATGTGCTGAACGTGCAGGTTTGTTACACAGGTTTACATGTGCCATGGTGGTTGCTGCACCTATCAACCCGATATCTAGGTTTTAAGCTCCTCATGCATTAGCTATTTGTCTTAATGCTCTTCCTCCCCTTGCCTCTCACCCCCTGACAGGCCCTGGTGTGTGATGTTCCCCTCCCTGTGTCCATATGTTCTCATTGTTCAACTCCCACTTATGAGTGAGAACATGCAGTGTTTGGTTTTCTGTTCCTGTGTTAGTTTGCTGAGGATAAGGGTTTCCAGCTTCATCCATGTCCCTGTAAAGCATATGAACTCATTATTTTTTATGGCTGCATAGTATTCCATAGTGTACATATGCCACGTTTTCTTTATCCAGTCTATCATTGATGGGCATTTGGGTTGGTTCCAAGTCCTTGCTATTGTAAATAACGCTGCATGTCTTTATAGTAGAAGGTCATCATTCAATTAGAACTAATGAAGACATTTTGTCATATTTTCTTCCAGCCTTTTTTTCTATGCATATTTTTTCATAAATGTCCACTATTTACACAGATGCATGCAAATACAATTTTATCCTCTTTTTTCCCAATTAACATGGTTATAAGTATCTTCCAGTGGTATTTAAAAATTAAATGCTTCTTTACAAGGGTTGCAAAATATTTTATCATGTGATACACCACCATTCAATGACCATTCTTCTATTGTTGCACATTTGGATTACTTGCAAATTTCAAAATCTAAAATAATCCTGAAGTAAATTACTTTTTACAGAGCACTTGATATTCACAATAATTTCCTCAGTACAGATTCCCATGAGAGGAACTGCTGGGCCAGATGTCAGCGACATCCATAAGTCTCCTGGCACATCCAGACAAACTGCTTTCCAGAAGAGACCCCCAGCCATACATCAGGATCCTCACACTTAGCCCCACCCTCCACCATGTCAAACATCTTTGATAATTTGATTTGGTATATGATTGTAAGAATACAAGGATTTTAAGAAAACTATTATAAAACTTGCAAGGGCTTAAGTATATGACTTCCACATTAACCGGGTTCAAAACTCGTCAATATTGACCAATCTTGTTTTCTCTACTGCCTTTAATGTTTGAGCAATTTAAAGCAAATATCAGATCTGTCATTTTACCCATAAACACCTCACTGAGCATCTTTAACTGTCAAGGAGTTATACGTAGACAGACCGATCAACAGACAGATGTGTGTATGTCTATCTAACAAGTAACTTGTCTACATGAATACGTACATGCATATCTACTTTACCTAACCTGGTTGCTAAAGGGTGGTAAAATATACTACCCCAAAATGTGGTGTTCTGGCATACTATTTTCAGTTAAAGACACCTCAAAAGACAAACAAACTAGCAAGTATCAGATCACTCTGAGCTTCAACCTGTTTCTTAAAAGCAAAGGTATAAAACTCCCCCGTGAAGGATGCCATCCCTATATTGGAAGGAAAGCAACATTCTTATCATCAAGCATGAAAAGTTGAGACCAAGACAGTTCTATAAAAATAGACCTGGTTAAAATAATTCTTATCCTTCTTTAGCCTCACCATGTAATTTAGTTGTTTTTTTCACAACATGCTGTTCTTTGTCCAACTCAGCATATTACCATTCACCTCTAACCGCATCTTTGGGTCTTCATTTCCTTATGTGGGCTCCAGTGTCATGTCAAACTTATATTAAATTTGCATGTTGTTTTCCTGTTAATCTATCTCATGTCAATTTAATTCTCGGGCCCAGCTGGAGCCCCTAAGAGGGCAGAGGTAGAGTGTGACTACCTACACTGTCATTAGTATATATAAAATATTGAAAACAGGCCGGATGCAGTGGCTCACACCTGTAATCCCAGCACTTTGGGAGGCCAAGGTGGGTGGATCACTTGAGGCCAGGAGTTTGAGACCAGCCTGGCCAACATGGTGAAACCTCGTCTCCACTAAAACTACAAAAATTAGCCGGGTGCGGTGGCAGGCGCCTGTAACCCCAGCTACTCAGGTGGCTGAGGCAGAGGTTGCAGTGGGCCAAGATTGCACCACAGCACTCCAGCCTGGGTAACAGGGCGAGACTGTCTCAAAATAAAAAAGAATTAAAACAATCCCAATAATTAGAAATGTCTAGTTACCTGCCATTATTCAGACTACCTCAAGTGCCTCAAAATGTCTTTTTACAATTGAACATTTAATTCAAGAACCAAACAAAATCCCATAATGCCAGTTAAGTTTCCTTTATTCTAGAACATTCTGGCCTTCTATCTTTCCTTCTACAGCATTGATGTGTTAGGGAAGTCAGGCCACCATCCTGCAGAATGTCCCATGTTCTGGATTTGGCCAGTTGCTTCCATGGATGTCACCGTACCTCTCTCCATCCTCTGTATTTCCTATAAACTAACAGATCTAAGATCTTCATTCAATTCGTTTTCCTTCTTTTTTTTTGAGTGACCTTTAAAAATTGAGACAAAATATACATATATAATTTACCATCTTTTATTTTATTTTTTTAGACGGAGTTTCACTTTGTTGCCAGGCGAGAGTGCAGTGGTGCGATCTCGGCTCACTGCAACCTCCGCCTCCCAGGTTCAAGCAATTCTCCTGCCTCAGCCTCCCGAGTAGCTGGGACTACAGGCACCCGCCACCATGCCCGGCTAATTTTTGCATTTTTAGTAGAGACGGGGTTTCACCATGTTGGCCAGGATATCTCCATCTTTTGACCTTGTGATCCACCCGCCTCAGCCTCCCAAAGTGCTGGGATTACAGGTGTGAGCCACCGCGCCCGGCCACCATCTTTTCTTTAAGTGTGCAGTTCAGTGGTAATGAATATCTTTTATTTATATTCTTGTTTTCCTTCGTCTAAACCTACCCCTTTCCATGCCTGGGCTCCAGTAACCACTATTCTATTCTGTATCTTCACAAGGTCCACTTTTTTAGCTCTCTCATATGAGTGAGAACATGTAATATTTGTCTTTCTGTGACTGGCTTATTTCACCTGACATAATGACCTTTAGGTCCATCCACGTTGCTTCAAATAACAGGAATTTGTTCTTTTTTATGGTTGAAAAACATTCCATTGTGTATTTATACCTTATTTTCTTTATTCATCTGTTGATGAGCACTTAGGTTGATTTCACATTTTGGCTATTGTAAATAGTGCTGTGATAAACATGAGAATGCAGATATCTCTTTGATATGTTGATTTCCTTTCTTTTGGACATATACGCAGTAGTGGAATCGCTGGATCATATGTTAGTTCTATTTTTAATTTTTGAGGATTCCCCTACAGTGGTACTATATTCACACTGTGTGCTTCCTTTACGTCCATACTATAGGGTAAGGCCAGGGTGAATCCATAGGTTCAAGTGGTGCCAACATGATCCCTGCATTATAATATTTCCCATCGACCATGCATCTAATGATTTTAACATCCACTTCTTTTTGTTTTTTTTCTTCACTTTTAAGTTCAGGGTAAGTACAGGCAGTACAGGTAAACTTGTGTCATGGGGGTTTGTTGTACATATGATTTTGTCACACAGGTATTAAGCCTAATACCCATTAGTTATTTTTCCTGATCCTCTCCTTCCTCCCACTCTCCACCCTCTGATAGGCCCTAATGTCTATTGTTCCCCTCTATGTGTTCATGTGTTCTCATCATTTAGCTCCCACTTATAAGTGAGAATATGCGGTGTTTGGTTTTCTGTCACTGAGTTAGCTTGCTAAGGATAATGGCCTTCAGCTCCATCCAAGTTCCTGCAAAGGACATGATCTCACTCTTTTTTAATGGCTGCATAGTATTCCATGGTGTATATGTACCACATTTTCTTTATCCAGTCTGCCATTGATGGGCATGTAGGTGGATTCCATGTCTTTGCTATTGTGAATAGTGCTGCAATAAATATAAATGTGTACGGGTCTTTATGACAGAATGATTTATAGACCTTTGGGTATATACTCAGTAATGGGATTGCTGGGTTGAATGGTAGTTCTGTTTTCAGGTCTTTGAGAAATTGCCACACTGTTTTCCACAATGGTCAAACTACTTTACAGTCCCACCAACAGTGTATAAGCATCCTTTTTTCTCCACAACCTCAGCAACACTTTTTTTTTTTTAATTTTTTTTATTTTTTGAGACAGAGTCTCGCTCTTGTCAGCAAGGCTGGAGTGCAATGGTGTGATCTTGGCTCACTGCAACCTCCACCTCCTGGGTTCAAGTGATTCTCCTGAGCCTCAGCCTCCTGAGTAGCTGGGATTACAGGTGTGCGCCACCACGTCTAGCTAATTTTGTATTTTTAGTAGAGACTGGGTTTCATCATGTTGGTCAGGCTGGTCTCGAACTCCTGACCTCAAGTGATCCACCTCCTTCAGCCTCCCAAGGTGTTGGGATTACAGGCATGAGCCTCCACGCCCGGCCTATTTTTTGACTTTTTAGTAATAGCCATTCTGACTTGTGTGAGGTGGTATCTCATTGTGGTTTTGATTTGCATTTCCCTAATGATCAGTGATATTGAGCTTTTTTTCATATGTTTGTTGGCTACATGTATGTCTTCTTATGAAAAGGGTCTATTCATGTCTTTTCCACTTTTTAATGGCTTTTTTTTTCCTTGGGAGACCAAGGGAGGTGGATCAAATGAACTAAACAATCAATTGTTATCTAGATCCATGATTTCATTAGGGGTTTAAAAATGCACATTGTCTAATTCTATCATTTCTTCTGCATTTTTTAAGCTGAAATTCTTCAAAAAAGAACTTTCATCAACAATTCTGTTACTCTGAAATAAAGTTCATAGAGATTTATAATTATTTCTCTTCTATTTTATCAATTGTCTAATTAAAGGGTTGGTGTCATAATGAGTTTGGGTTTGTTTGTTTATCAGCTTGTTTTGTTATGTTTTAGCATGAGAGCAAAGGTTTATAAAACTTTTTGCAGCTTCCTGAGAATCTGAGCTTTAGTTAACTCTTACTCAGAAATCTACTAAGAGGACGAATATCAAACAGGTTACCAGGCAACATGGCTTATGGTAAAAATAATGCCAGATTGGTAAATTACACATGGATGAGAAGACTGGTAAATAAACTAAATACCTAACAGGGATGCCATACTTTGTACCTCCCTGATGAAGATGACTCTTGGAACTGGGCATATCTCTTGCGGGAACCTTGGAAGCTATGTCTGTGAGTTGTTACAAGAGATATTGCCACCTGTGGGGTAGGAATATTTTAAGCCAGAAAGATTCCTGCACCTGCTTGATATGGATTGCATCTCCCTGCACCTGACCTGTGTCACCTGGGAGGAAAATATCCCCCAAACAGTTGTGTAGGCTGTTGTGTGACCTGTGGCGAGGATACCCACAGGGGAATAATGCTGTCCTCACAGCAAGCGGTGTTGCAGCCCCTCAAACCTTCTGGGTAGATGAGGCCACGTATGTCCTGTAAGAGTCTTGTGAGTTCAAATGTTTAGCTGAACCTAGGAAGCCCCATTGCCTCTGCATAGTGTCACTATGAAATTGAAGATTTTTATATATTTGGTAGGTTTTGATCAACTGCAGTCTTTATTCTTTTTGATGCTTGAATTTTACCATCTTAGATTAAAATAGCTTCCGTCCCCTTAAGACACAACTTAGCCTAGTTTTAAACAACAGCTCATTCATTTGCTACTTTCATTTTCTCAAAAAGTGCTTATTGAACATGTGTCTATGCAACGAGTGCTTTGCAGGTTACAAAGGAAGAAAGAAACACAAGAGCTGCCTCAAGGCAGTGTGTGTATGGCTAAATGTCAAATGAACTAAACAATCAATGTTGTACAAGCTCAGAAAACAAAATCCCTTCTCTACTCTGAGACGACAGAATGGATTTCACACCTTAAACAAAGACTTACGTGGCAGGGAGGACAGTACCCCCACAAAGACATTCACAGCCTAATCCCCAGAACTGCAAACACGTTAGGCTTCATGGCAAAGGGGAATTAAGGCTACTCATCAGCTGACCTTAAGACGGAGATCAAGAACAAGGCCTTTTAAAATAGGAAAACAGGCAGAAGAGGGGTCAGAGTTGGAAAATGCCATGTGGTGAAGGAAGCCGACATAGGAGTGATGACATCAGCTTTGGAGATAGAAGAAGGGGTCCCAAGTCAGTGAATGTAGGCAGCCTCAAGAAGCCGGAAAAAGCCAGGAAGGGAACGTCCCCTAGAGCTGACATCTTTTTTTTTTTTAATTGACAAGTAACAGATGTACACATTTTCTGGGTCTATGTGATAATTTAATACATTCATTTAATGTGCAAAGATTTAATCAGGTTAATTGGAATAGCCATCACCTTAAATATTTGTCTTTTCTTTATGCTAGAAACATTAGAATTCTTCCCTTCTAGCTATTCTGAAATGTGCAATAGATTATTATAGATGATAGCCACCCCACTGATCTATCTAGAGCTGACATCTTGATTTTTACCTGGTCAGACCTGTATCAGAGTCTGACCTCCAGAACTCTATAATACATTTATATTGTGGTAAGCCACAGAGTTTGTGGTAATTTGTTACAGCTGAATAGGAAACTAACACACCTTACTTAACCGCTCCATCCATCATTCATTAATTCATTAAGTTACATGAGCAAATGTTGTGGCTGCTTGTGTTGGGAAAATGGCAGGTGCTGTACCAGGTGCTTTACTGGTGGTTTGCTGTGAAAGCACCTGCTAGCTAAGGGGCCTGGGTAAAGAACTTAGTTTCCACACCAGCACAATGAGGACCACCCTCATAGGTTGTTGTTCAGAGTTAAAGAAGAGAAGAAACAGAAGGCACACAGCACAGCCTGGCATTTTGCTGGTTCTAAATAATAACAGTCTCCTCATTCTTGGTTCTTCCCTCTCACAGAATACTGGCTGCAGAATAGAGTAGGTGCCCATAGCTCACCTTCCCAGCTGCCTGGGAAGACAGTCCCAGAGGCACTCTTCATTGTAACAGTTTTAATGTTAATCACTATGGATAATCTGTCAGAAGAGGTGATGATAAAAACTGTCAGGGTGTTCCAAAGCCACAAAAGACAAGAAAATGTCCCTCTAAATCGATTAAAATACCATGCCACTAATGAAGTCAACTCTCATCCGTTAATTTCCCAAAGGGCTGCAAGAGAGGAAAACAAATATTAAGAATTCTTCATTTCCATACAGGATCAGGTCCACTGGTGAAGAGTTAAATTTTCATTGCCCCCTATGGCATTTTGCCATTTTTAATTATTCATACAACAATGAAATACACATATTTTTCCATTCCCCTAAAAGTCCCTAATGATCCCCTGAGGCAGACAGAGACATTTTGGGTTACACATGCTGGGCTCTGACTCTCGGGCATCTTTACTACTTCAACAGCCCGGCAAAGTTAGCAGGATTCACTCACTGCTTTCCTAGGAACATTCGTTTTTTGAGTTCACAAAAATATCATCTTGTCACTGTGCTTCAAAGATGAACATATTTTCTCTGGCCAGTTTTGCCACATATACAAACTGTACAAGTGATATTCCTCTTGGAAGTGACTGGAGTTTAGAATCACGTCCAGCACACAGGAAGCACTTACTAAATGTAAGCTATTAAAACTTGCCAATGATAACATCTTTCAAGGGAAACAGTACCGCTTAAATTATCCAAAAACTGATTAATACTTTGATTAGCTACTAATGATAAAAAAAAGAGAGAAGATGACATTAATTCTTCTTTCTTCTTACTTATTCACATAAAAATTAATCCAGTTCTCACCAAATGGCAAGCAAGGTGTCAGAACAAAATTAGGATAGAATTTGATACACATGCAGCAAATGTTCTCCAGAAAGTGAAGGAGGACTCATTAATCAACATGGCGGATAATGAATTCAGAAGGAAAATGAAATCACCACCGCCATTTTTTTACAATATAAATCTGGCATCTCCAAGGTAGCAGGTATAAGCACAACAGACCCCCAAAACCAGTTCAATATGAATGAAACTGAAATTTTCCTCATCAGAAGGTAATTCCAATGGACAGATAATACTGTAAGATTCCTCTCTGGGACCGTCAATCATGTTTATAAACTGTCCATTTTCGGGCATGGACAATGGAAATTGGGGGAGAAAAACACCTCCTGAGTATATTTGCTGTCCAAATTGTAATGAGAGGTTAAATGAGCGTAAACATAGTCACCTACATGAGCAAAATACCAATAAGACTTACGACAAACCATTAAATTTCTAGTTTGGTAAAACCTAGACTGCAAGGTACAAGAGGTCAGCAGTTTGCATCTTTCCTCGCTGACAACTTTCCTCTTAAAGATTTCTATGTTTAGAAGTGGGATCGGGCCTTCCCTCTCCAGGCCTCGAGCTACTCCTTAAAGGGGGCAAATGTGCACACAGATGCCACTAACTCTTCCCTCCTGGGGTTTCCATATCACTGCCCACTCCCTACTCCACCCACTGGCCAGACTGTGACAGAAGGGTCAGCCCTGGAAGAGGCAAAAAGGAGAAGAGGGACTACTTCCCTCTGCCTCAAATCCTCCCTGTCCTTCCCATGCTTCCCTCCTAACTCCCTTTTACACATATCCTAATCAACTTTTCCTGGGTGATATTTTATTATGTTTGGAAGCATGAGCTTGGAAGTCACATTAACTTAGCTTCTAATTTCAGCTTTACCCCTCAGAAACCGCATGAGCTCAGGTGGGTTATTCATGTCTCTGAGCCTAGTTTCCCTGTTAGCTATGTGAGAATATTATCACCTACATCAAATGAACGTCACTGAGAGGATGAGTAATAGTGCCTCTTATGATCAGGCTTTGTTTTAATCGCTATGTGTGTGTGTGTGTGTATATATATATATATATATATATATAGCCATTTAATCATCACAAAAAAATCTTATAAGGTAGGTGACTAACATCTCTCTTACAGGTGAAGAAACTGAGGCATAGAAAAATTAAAATACCTTTTTCAAAGTCATATAACTATTAAATGACAGAACTGGGATTTGAACCCATGACATGTTGCTCCGGAGTCCTTGCTGTACCATCTGTCCTACTGTCTCAAAACGGCACACACAAAGCACTTAGCCCAGTCTCTGGCCCAGAACAGACACTGGAAAATGTGATTTCTCATTGTTGTTGCTGTTGTTATGTCTGTCATGTCTTTCTTGATATCATTCTTTATGGCAGAGAAAAGAAGATGCAGGGGAAACGTGATAAACACATGGATGGATGGGTGGATGGCTATATGGGTGAATGGACAGATGGGCAGATACGTGAACAGATAGATGGAAGGATGGATGAGTGGATGGGTAGACAGATGGAGGGATGGATGAATGGATGGATGGATGACAGATGAATGGATGGAGGAATGCATGGGTAGGTGAATAGATGGGTCAATAGATGGCTGGCTGGATGGAAGGAAGATTGGATGGGTAGATGAAGGATAGATGATAGATAGATGTGTGGGTGGATGGATATATAGATGGATGGACAGGTGGACAGGTGGGTGAATGGGCAAATTGATAGATGGGCAGATGGGTGGATGAGTAGATAGAAGGATGGATGGATGAATAGATGAATAAAAGAATGGGTGGGTGAAAAAGATGGGTGGATGGATGGATGGAGGGGTGGAAGGGCAGATGAGTAAATGGATGATGGATGGGTGAATGAGTAGGTGCATGGGCACATGGGTAGGTGGAAGAACAAGTGAATGGGTGGGTGGGTGAATGAATGACTGATAGGTAGGTAGGTAGAGAAATAACGTTTGAAACTCTTATTTGGAAAGGCAAAGTGTGCCCCACCTGAAGGTTAGATGACAATCATAGGAAAGAACTGTAGCATGGAAAATGTAAAGGTGGCTTTAGAAATGGAATAAACCTTGGATGTCAGCTAAGTAAGTCACCTTTCCAACCAATACCTGGGTTTTCTGAACATCTTCTCTGCCAGGCATTCCCCAGCCTCTGCTATGTGCACCCACCACAATGGGGAGCTAGCTGCCCCTCCAGGCTAACTCCCCTTATAGCGGAGCTTAGAGAAGTAGAAAGGCCTGCTTCATAATTAGCTGACATTTGTCTCCCTAAAATTTCCATCATTGTCCCAGGTTCCACTGTCTTATCCACGACAACCTTGCATATATCTGATGATTATAATCAGGTGATCACAAAATATCACCAATCCAGGCTAAACAGCCTTAAGCATCTGACACGGAGCATTGCAAGCCATGGTGGGGATTTGAGTTTTACCAGGGAACAGGGGGAAGCTGACGAAGGCTTTTCAGCACAGGTGACCCAACCGGGTTCACTGAAAAGGTGCCTCTGGCTGGTGTGTGAATGGACTGGACGGTCAGGGATGGACGTGAGTTGGTGGCAGAGGCCAAGAAAGAAATAGCAATGGCTGGGACTCAGGTGCTGGTGATGAGGTGGTAAGAGGTGGAGAGCTCCAGGAGGGAGAGGGGAGAAGTCCCAAGCAGGGA
The DNA here is from genome assembly GCF_006542625.1 of Nomascus leucogenys. Taxonomy (NCBI): domain Eukaryota; kingdom Metazoa; phylum Chordata; class Mammalia; order Primates; family Hylobatidae; genus Nomascus; species Nomascus leucogenys. The sequence goes on from NC_044400.1 coordinate 76,631,312, forward strand.
CCAGTGTGGAGGTGAGGAGAGGCTGCTCAGGATGGCACTGCAATTCAGCCGGTTGTTTGTAGTAAACACCATGTTTACCACATGTGACACTGTACAAATGGATTTCTGGTTAAGGACAGACGCACCCTCCGGGGACTGTCAGCTGCCCAGCACTGAGATGGAGAACTGCATGTGTTTCCTGTGGCTGCTGTAACAAAGTACCACAAAGTGGGTGGCTTCAACCAACAGAAATGTCACCTCACAGCTCGGAGACCAGAAGGCCGAGATGAAGGTGTCAGCTCATGCAAACGGTAGGCAGCTGTGCCGGGAAGTTAACGTCCTCAGGAGCATCCTCCAGCCAGCAAGGGCTTGGAGCTGCTGGTGGATAAAAACCCCAAGGTCAGGGAGATGGCAGGGAGGGTCTGCAGCTTTAGACGAGGATTCTTGTGACTCAACTCAGAACCAACTAGAGGATGCATCAAACTAGAGGATGCATCACTGGGGTACTCTGCTGTCCTGCAGAAGTTCTCAAACTATTAAGCATCAGAATGACCAGAATGATTTGAAGATATAAAATGCAGCTCCCCAGGCCTGCTCTCAGGTTCTGGTTCAGAAGATGTGGCTTAGGGAGATGTATTTGTTTTCTAGGGTACTTTCTTATGTAGCCAAGTACCATCAGCTGGATGGCTTAGAACAACAAACATTTATTCCCTCACAGTTCTGGAGGCCAACGGTCCAAAGTCAAGGTGTTGGCAGCGATGGTTCCTCCTGCGGGCTGTGAGGGAGGATCCGTTCCATGCCAGCCTGGTGCTGCCAGCAACCCTTGGTATTCCTTAGCTTGTAGCTGCATCATTTCAGTGTGTGCCTCTCTTCACATGGGGTCCATCCTGTGTCTATGTTCAGATCTCCCTCTTCTTAGGAATATACCAGTCATGTTGGATCAAAGCCCACCCTAATAGTCTCACCTTAGTGAGGTTACAACTGCAAAGATTACACTTCCAAATAAGGTTACAGTCACTGTCCGAGGAGTTATGACTTCAACATAGCTTTGTGAGGGGACACAATTCCACCCATGACAGCAACCCTGAAGGGACTGCAGTCCCTCTCCATCCATGACAATATCCAAGTAGAAATGGGTTGGCCATCTATTAGGCATACCAGAGATTATTCCTGCTGTAGCCAAGAATTTGGGCCAGATGACCACTAAGATCCTTTGCAGTATCCATATTCTAAGATTCTGTTTTCCTGGGAAGGTGTAAACTGCTTTATCTTCAGGTTAGCTCTTAACTCATGAGCTGGGACAATGCTCTTTCCCCTAGGAAAGGTAAGGCCATGGTAAAAAGTCTTTTCCTCTGGACAGAAAAGGGGCATTTGGTAAAAACTAGGGAAATCTGAACAGACTGTGAACTTTAGCTAATAATAATGTATTAATATTGGATCATTCACTGTAACAAATGTAGCATGCTAATATAAGACATGAGGACTAGGGGAAACGGGGTCTGGGAGATATGGGAACTCCACATTCTCGTCTCAATGTTTCTATAAATCTAAAACTGTTCTAAAAAATAATCTATTACGTAAACAAAAAGTAGAGCTGGACTCCTTAATGCGTGCCTGTTACAAACGAGGCCCACCCTCTCTTCAGCACTGAGATGCCAAGAATCTGGAGCTGCAATGGGAACTTGAAACGAGCGGCTGAAAACAGGCCGGGCATGGTGGTTCATGCCTGTGATCCCAGCCCTTTCGGAGGCCGAGGCAGGCGGATCACCTGAGGCAAGGAGTTCGAGACCAGCCTGGCCAACATGGTGAAACCCCGTCTCTACTAAAAATACAAAAATTAGCTGCGGGTGGTGGTGGGCGCCTATAATCCCAGCTACTCAGGAGGCTGAGACAGGAGAATCGCTTGAACCTAGGAGGCAGAGGTTGCAGTGAGCCGAGATTGTGCCACTGCATTCCAGCCTGGGTGACAAAGTGAGACTCCGTCTCAAAAAAAAAAAAAAGAGGTTGAAAACAGCCTATATATCCTATACGGAGAAGAGGGGGCCTGGAGTCAGCCCTGGAGCCCAGGGAAGGCCCCCTAGCAGAGATGGCAGTTTTTGAGGAGATGGGGTCTCTCAGAAGCTCCTCTTTGAGAGAAGAAGGAGGGCACACATGAATTTCTCTGGGTTCTGGAATCCACAGTGCCAGAGGGGACCTCTCACTGGAGACACCTCTCCCTTGCATTTACATCCTTGAGGTTTCAACTTAGCAGTCAGCTTCTCCGTTCCCTAAGGCGACTCTGCCCACCTGCCCTTTCCTTGCATTTCCAAGGGTTTCCTCCAATCCTTGGTGGGCAATGGCAGTGCAGGCCAGGAGCCCAGGGGCATCACTGCGGGGGTGGCTGGAGTTTTGCTGATGTTTTCTGAGTTCTACACTGTGCCTGGAGTAAGGAGAATCCTATGGACTGTGCCGTTGAGGAAACTTGGAACCCAGGCTTGGCTTGGGCATGTGGGGCACGGTTAATCTGTGTCCAGGGGTGTAAGCACCATTCCAGGCCGCTGAAGGAAGCCACTCTGTTGTTGAGTCAGGCCCCGCTGGCCATAACTGAGCAGAACGAGCAGTTGGGGACAGAGTGAGAAACACGCTGAGTGTCATGGGTAGGGTGGAAGCTGCCACTGCAATGCTGGTTCCACCTTGCGCTGTAAGCTGCACCATGCTTCTTGGCACATGAGTCCTCTCTTCCTGCAGACAGTGGGTATTGAGAGGCTCCCTGCTTTTCTTGGCTTCCTCCCTGGCACCCAACCTACATCATGCCTAGTGCTGAGGGAGAGCACAGTAAACACTTGCCAAAAGAACAGAAGGTGTTTGTCAGACAGAACTCCTCAAGAAATCCTCACCTTGCTGGCAGATGACAGCAAGAGTTGCCGTGGGAACCCAGCAGGCATTCCCTCTGCTCTGCTCTCCAGTGACCCCTTTACAAACCCCATAAGAACCCCGTCATGTCGGGTGCTGCACAGGAACCTGCCACCTCTCAGGAAATCCAGAAGCAAGGATCAGGTTTGAGGATAGGGCTGCTGTCCACCTTAGCTGACCTTTGCTCCTGCCAGCCATCTGGTGCTCCAGGTGAACTCTGATACTGATCCATCCAGAAAGGTAGAAGGGCCTAGACACAGGTTATCTGTATCATGGGGCTGGAGTGAGGAGGGATTCAAGGGTCCACGAGGACCCCCTTTCACAGACTAAGGCCTCTTCCCTGCCACCACCTGTATGTCCAGCCTCCTGCAGTCTCTCCTCTGGCACTCGTTCCCTCTGCTGGAAATGCCCCACACACATTCTGACAAGTCCTAATGGCCCTTTAGACCCAGCCCAAACATGCTGGTTGAGGTTCGCCTGGTACTGCCAGGCCTGCGCCACCCAAGGGACAGGGTTTGGTATGGGAAACAGACACAATCCGAGCATCACAGACTGTGCTGAGAGCCTCAGAGGCAGAGCACGCATACACAGCCCCTGGCATGGACCAAATGCTTAATCCACATGTAAAAAAAACGGAAGGAAGAGAAGGAAGGAAGGGAGGGAAGGAAGAAGGGAGGGAGGGAAGAAGAGAGGGACGCAGGGAGGAAGGGAGGGAGGGAGAACAGAGTTTCAAAACAGCTTAGAACTTGGAAGGGAAAGAGAGGGGCATTATTTATGGGCCTCGTAAAACTGACCACCACCCCACAAGGATCTCCAGTGGAATATATCACAACAGGTCATGAAGTGAGATGGTTCAATCCCAGAACTATTTCGTGAGCATCTGCCATGTGCAAGGAACCACGTCTATCCCGCTCAACCCTGAGGGAAGTGGGGGAGGTGGGCGAGCTGCATTCTAGACTCAGAGAAGAGCTGCTTCCACTCAGACCTTAGGCTCTTCCCTCTTTGTGAGTCTCCTCTTGCATGATCTAAGAAGAATCTCCACCAAATGGTCCACAAACAGCCAGGAAGCACCAGAGGATGTCCTGGCCTTAGAGACAGAACACCTGGGTTTGAGCCCAGGACCAACCATTGCTGATGGAGAGGTAACCGTTCCCAGCATGCCAGTGTCTAAGAAGACCCCTCAGCTCCTCAGGAACATTCCATAAACCATTCTCTGACACACCCCATCGAGTCCTCTAACCCACTGACCCCCTCCTTTCACTTCTTCTCGAGGTCCCTCAAGTCTCCACTTCCTTCCTCATCCTCTTGAGATATTGTGATCACTTCCACCCAAAGATTTCCAGCCCTAATTCCTGGAACCTGGAAATATGACCTTCTAAGGGAAAAGGGCCTTTGCAGATATAATTAAGTGAAGGATGGCCGGGCGCGGTGGCTCACGCCTGTAATCCCAGCACTTTGGGAGGCCGAGGTGGGCGGATCACGAGGTCAGGAGATCGAGACCATCCTGGCCAAGATGGTGAAACCCCGTCTCTACTAAAAATACAAAAAATTAGCTGGGCATGGTGGCGGGCGCCTGTAGTCCCAGCTACTCGGGAGGCTGAGGCAGGAGAATGGCGGGAACCCGGGAGGTGGAGCTTGCAGTGAGCAGAGATCACGCCACTGCACTCCAGCCTGGGCAACAGTGCGAGACTCCGTCTCAAAAAAAAAAAAAAAAAAAGTGAAGGATCTTGACACGAGGAGACTATGCTGGATTATCCAGTGAGCCCTAAATCCAGTCCCAAGTGGCCTCCTAAGAGAGAGGCAGAGGGAGATTTCATACACACAGAAGAAGGGGAGGTCACGTGCAGGCAGAGACAGAAGTAAGTTGGCCACAAGCCAAGAAGTGCTGCAGCCTTGGAAGCCCCAGAAGCTAGCAGAGGCAGGAACAACCCTCCCAGAGCATTTGAAGGGGGCATGGCCCTGCTGATACCTTGATTTCAGCCCAGAGAAACTGAGTGGGGACTCTAGCCTCCAGAACAGTGACAGGGTGAGTTTCTATTGCATGAAAACACCAAGGTCAGGGTGATTTGTTACAGCAGCCACAGGATACTAATACAGCTAAGTCCCTATCCCTCTCCCTCTCACCTGGAGAAGCTCTCCAGCTCAGCTCAGGTCCTGGCACCGGGATGAGGTCAGCACTGCATTGCATTGTATAGATAAGGAAACTGGAGTCACCAATGTAGTAAGTGGCGGAACTGGGACTCAACCCCAGCAGTCAGGCCTGGGTTTTAACCACTGGGCTCTATGCCCTGCCTGCCAGTGGCCTCCATGCCTCCATCCAGACCACTGAGACCACTGCAGGGGAAGGCACCTCGTCCAAGCAGGGAGGCCCACCAGTCTCACACGGGCACTCCATGCTGCTCAGCAAGTCTGGGTTTCTCTAGTAAGCCACTTCCCCATGGTCAGGACTGTTTCACACTTTTTACATTCCCGCCTTTTCCTCCCCTGCTGTCCTCACCTTGAACTTCATTGAGAAGCATCTGACAGGTTCATCCCATGTTCCCTCCCCAAGCCACACACCTGCTACATCTACACAGACTCTGCCGTCCTTCCTACCATGATAGATGATGGCCCAACTCCTGTCCAGTCCTTCCATCAAACACAATCTCCCTGCAAGAGTGTCCCAGCCACAGGACATCCTTGGAGGAAGCTGGGTAGCCTGAAGAGCCACATCACATCTGGAAACATGTTGTGTTGTCTTCTGGTTTGAGTAATGCTGCACCTCCTCCTAATCTTTGCTATCATGTATCTTATAGCCTCAAATTTTCTCTGCAGGCGACTTTCCACCAAGAACACCATTGTGTAGAGGCACCTACTGTGCCAGGCACTGTTGGAGGCACTGGGGATGAATCAGCAAGCAAGACAGAAGGTCCCTGCACTCACAGAACTTACTGCTCAGGTGAGTAAGATGAAATACAACAACATTAATTGAAAAAAAAAAAAAAAAAAGAGGTAGTTTCTGGCAGCCTTAAGTGTTGTGAAGAAAATTAGAATTTCAGGATAAAGAATGGAGGCAGTGCTGCTGTAGGGAAGGCCCCTCAATGGCTCTGATGACTCTTCAATCTCTGTGCCCTCTACACCTCCCACCCTGGCCTGGTCCTTTTTTGGGTCCTCAAATGTCCACATCGCTTCCCACCTCCTGTGCATGCTGCCCACTCCAAAACGCTCATCACCAGCTCTCAGCTTAACAAGCCTCCATTAGAAGAGTCCTCTCCAAGATTCTTTAACAGAGCCCCTTGCCCCGTCATAGCTCTGACCATAGTGTAGAATCAAAGAGTTACCAGTGCATGGGGTTGTGTTTGCTTGTGTACGCTCTATAAGGACAAAAACCAAGACTCTTACTTGCTAGTGTCCGGCAAACAAGAGTCTTGGATCTACCACAGTGCTTGGTGCAGAAGGAGACCTCAGCAAGAATCTGTTGGATTCATCAATCCATTAATTGCTTTTTAAAAAGTACTGCATGCATGAACCAGCAACCCAATCAAAGAACAAGTGAACAAAGAACCTTGGATGAGTTGTTTAATTTCCCTGGGCTTCAGGTTTTTAGAGATGAGGAACAAAATCATTTCTCTAAAGTGTTTACAAAGAATAAAAAGAGTAGTTGTAAAAATATACCATATGGTTGGCACATAAAAAACTACTAAACACACATATTTAAAAGCCTCAATTTGACAAATACTCATGGAACACTTACTTTGTACAAACACAATTTCAAGACACTTTAGAGGCAATGTTGGTAGCATCCAGAAAGAGTCCTAAGCTCGTTCTAATAATAGAGGAAACAGACATAGATCTGAACTTCTTTTTTTGTCTTATGTTCTTTGACTCTGAAAAATCTAAGCTCAGTCTTTTCAAAAAGCTGTTCGGTCAATAGAAGAAAAGATCGAAAACACTCAGGCCTAAGCCAAATCCATTACTACCTGTGTGACCTTAGGGAAAAACCAATAAACCTTTCTGAACCCCAGCTTCCTGATCTAAAACGAGAGAGTTGTGAGAATTAAATAAGATCACAGGCGAGAGGTATGTGGCAGTGGTCAGGCCCAGAGTAAGGCTGGAGCTAAAACACGCTCGGCACTCCATGCCCCTAGAAGCTTCCAGGACCAGCCAGTCCTGCCCAGTTCCTCCCTCCTCCTGGTCCCAGCATGTGCTGGGACTGAGTCCACCTCCATTATAACCACGGTCAAGGAGCCTGATAAAAATCAAAGGAAATATTCCTTCCTCAAATCCTCTCTGTAAGAGACAGCCTATGAATAAGCAATGTAAAAGATAAACCACCATGCACACCTAGGAAATGCTCTTTGTCAAAAATAACTCAGCAGGATGGAGCAAAGTTATAGCTCTGATGGGGCTTGAAACGAGAGGGCAATCAAGTCACCTAATGGCATATTTCGAATCCCAGCTAAGCTTCATGTTAGAATTACAAATGGGATAACTGATTTGTCAGAGAAAAATGCTATTTTTAGTGTGGAGTGTATCACAGATTTCCACGCATACTAAGCTTCTGCCATTCTGAGTGACATTTTCTTTCTGGGAGCATCCAAGCAGGACTACACAGCAAGATGGAAAGATTAAAAGTAATTGGCAATGCTATAATTGAAAAAAAAAGGCTGGGATCTTAAAACTAGTGTCCAACCACAATGCCTGAAACTGAATTGGCGTTCAATAAATATTGAATGTTGGGACGGGAGGGAGGATGGGAAGCTGGGGGAGAGGAAGAGAGGAATGAATTTAGCTCACAAGCTGAACACTCTCAGTGCATGCTTGATAATCAATGCTAAACACTCTTCAGGCAAAATAAGACAAGCTCCCAAGAGAAATGAATATAAAATTCCAGAGGTGCAAGAACAAAATCATTATAAACTTCAACATTCCTATTGTACTCAAGCATCAGGACTGGCAAACTGCAGCAGCTGCTTATAATTTCATATAATGCAGGGATAAAGAAAGACTGGGCTTCTTATGCCCCATCACTTTTTGAATACAAAACAAAGACAGGAGGATTAATACTTTCCTATTTTAAAGTATTAATTACTTTAGTCGGAAGGCTATAGAGTACCACATACTTGCAAATTAAATATCCAGGTGCTGATTGCATGATCCAAATCATTTCACTCTAGTTTTCATTTTCATGTTTTGTAAGAAAACAGACTTTTAGCTCTGAAATCATGATAATTAGCTGCTCACACCACTTAATATAATAAGTGACATTTATGAACCTCTGCCAATAACTTTGCCTTCCATTGCTCGTCCATTTCTCCCTACTACTTCAGACAAGGTGGCAAATTTTAATTTGTAATCCTTGGCATTCTGATTAGGGAATTAAGTGAAAATGAAGAATGGCATCTGGATGGCTGCACAAGGCTTAATTAACCAAGCCAGACAACTCTGGCACCCAGAAATGGACTAACAAGCCCTGACGCCCCTCTTGGTGCAAGGTCAGCCCTGCACTTACGAGGCTCCAGGCTTGGCTCTTCACCAGGCACTCAGTGAGGAAGGAGCACCCATTCAAAAAAGAGGAGAGTCCCTTTCTTCTGAGAACAGTCACTGAGCTCACAAAGTGGCATGAGTCAGACATAGCAGAGCTCTTCTCTCAGGCCAGTAAGTAGTTGCTCCTGAAAAGGATGAGGCAGAGCCGTTTCTGGTTCTACCTAGGATCTGCCGCTTTGTGTCACAGGACACCATTTCCTGGACCCAGGGAGATAGGATCAGGAAGCTGCTCAGTTTTGCTTCCCAGGTCTCCCATTTTCAGTATGCTTTCAATTCTCTTGAGAAAGACTCAAGGAAGGGCTAATCACCCTGACCACTTCTCTTTAGGGTCTGCTAATCTGACCAGGGCTCACAGGCAGCTATCACCATAAGGATGCATCCCCATCACAAGTCTCTTTCACATCATTACACATGACAGTATCACAAGGCTCTAGGTTATGGGTTCCCCATTTGAGAGATAAGAAAACCAGGCTCAGAGAAAGTCTGTAAAATATAAATGTGCCTGAGCCTAAATAGTGAGGAAGCTCAAGTTCCATTCTTCACTCACTACATGTATCACTGTGGGTAAACCTCTCAGCCTAGCTGAGCCTCAGCTACCTCAACTATCAAACACTGAAAATAAGATGCCATCCAAAAAGCAGTACCAAATTAAATAAGGGGTATGACATGAGCACCAAATTAAATAAGGGGTGTGCACATTTCTAAATGCGACATAAACATAAGGTATTTTATCTGAAAACATAAGGCATTACAGTTTATTGTCATCTTGATGATTCCAAATTCACAGAAATTACCCTCCAGTGGGTAATGAGTGGACAGTAAGCCACACACCTTTAATCTAGAATAAAAAAGGTTTCCTATAAATGGAATCCAATTTGAAGGGTTCACATTTGGCCCCATTATTAATCATCAGCAGTCTAACAAGAAAGCAAAGAATGTTAAAATAAAAATAATCAGATATAACCAAATAAGAATTTGATCTGGGAGAAATGAAGCCCAGCTTTGAATGATCTCAATCTCTGATTGGATTAATATAATCCATAATTATGTTGCTAGCCACTTAGAAGAAGATAACATCACCCTCGTCCTGAGATTGTCTTCTCAACTTCCTATACAATGTCTAGCACATAATCAAAAATACACAGAGATACGAGACAAGAAAATATGATCAAAAACCGAGTGGTACTCTAGATAACAGACACAGAATGAGGGTACAAATAATAACGTCTTCAGTCAGAGACTTCAAAATAATTTTGTTTGGGAGTAAATAAAAAAATAAGATTGAGATTTTTGGCAAAAAAAAAGGAAAATTAAAGAAAATATAAAGAAGTCATCTTAAATATCTGATGAAAGGAAAGAAGGAACGGCAAGACCATGCTGATGAACCTTATCTAGTTAAGGTTACCTATTAGACTGTGACCCATGTGTCCATCCAGGAGAAATCTTGGACAATGATTAAGAGCCTGGACCATGGAGCAGATGACCTGAGTTTAAAACCTGACCCTATCATTTACTACTATATGCCCTTGGGCAAGTTACTTGATCTCTCTCAAGTTCTCATCCATGATGTTACAGAGAGCAACACCTACTTCATGGGCTTGTTAAGAGGATTATACGAGTTGGTTCTGTAAAGTTCTTAAACAGTGTCTGGCACTATCTGCTATTGCACATAGGGAGTATGATGTTAATATTCATTAACTACATAAGAAGAAATGAATTCAGTTCAGCACACACTCACATCACCTGGTCTAGCCTCTCTCCCCTGCTGCCTCTTCTTTATTTTCTATACTCAATACCCCAATCTGCACATCAGCCACACTTGGCTACTGACATCTCACCAAACACACCTTGCTCCTTTCACATCCTTACATCTGCCCTTTCTTTCCTCTGTCTGAAAATTGTTTCCATGCTTAATCAACTTGGAAAGCTTCTTCATAAGCTTTCAGAATCAATTCAGATTCTCTCCCTCTTAACTAATGACTACTAGACTTAATATCTGGATGATGAAATAATCTGTACAACAAACCCCCTGTGACATGAGTTTACCTATATAACAAACCTACACACATATCCCTAAACTTAAAAGTTAAAAATAAATTTTAAAAAAATTTTAAATAATTAGTTCAATGCCACCTGCTCTGAGAAGAATTTCTATGACTTTCTCAGAAGTAATTACTTCCTCTTCTGTGCTCTGCCAGCCCTGACCGTCCCATTAGCATGGTGGTCACCCAATTTTGTGGTCACTTCTGTTTATGTTTCAGTCTTTCCTACTAGATCAGACTTCCTTAAAGCAGGAAGTATGTCTTCTACACCTCTTTTCCTAGATGCCAAACATTCAGTACACAGCAGTTGTTGAATTATGACTACAGAGTGACGAATGATTAACTGAATGAATGAAATATACTCAGTGTTTGGCCTTATGTCACTGTCGTTAAAACATTCATCACATCTGTGGAAATATAATGGGATTTAGAATTCTTACTCTTCTAAGGCTTGAAGCATGCTCCCAGGGTCCTCGGAAGACAGAATGTCTATCATTTGGTCGTTAAGGGAAAGGTCCTCATTCACGCCATCAGCTGAGGTGAACGGCAAGGGTTCCAGCTTGCTCTCATACTGCCAAACCTTCAGGAGAATTGCAGAAATAATAATTGATTGGGCTTTCTTGTGAATTCCATGTGCTGAGAAAGCCAGGAGGGAAGGCCAGGGGTCTGCAGTCAGAGCACCCAATCAGTCCCACCACTGTGACCACGGTAAACCCAGACAAACCTTTGCAAATGTCCCTGAGCCTCCGTTTCCTCTGCAAAGAAATGGGATCATAATTCCAATAGCCCTGCGTGAGGATGTTGTGTGGGTAAAGTGGAACAATGGACAGAAAGAACTTTTCAACCTGTAAGACCTATAAAATATTTCACTATCATCATCTTTATCATTATCAGGTAGAGGAAACCTCACAACGGGAATGGTGGACCTTGACATCAGAGACCTGGCTGGTTTCTAATCAGAATATAGGATTGAGCGGGGCGTGGTGGCTCACGCCTGTAATCCCAGCACTTTGGGAGGCTGAGGTGGATGGATCACTTGAGGTTAGGAGTTGACACCAGCCTGGCCAACATGGTGAAACCCTGTCTCTACTAAAAATACAAAAATTAGCCAGGCGTGGTGGCAGGCGCCTGTAATCCCAGCTACTCAGGAGGCTGAGGCAGGAGAATCGCTTGAACCCAGGAGATGGAAGCTGCAGTGAGTCGAGATTGTGCCACTGCACTCCAGCCTGGGTGAGAGTGAGACTCTGTCTCAAAAAAATAAAGAAAGAAAGAATATAGGATTGTGAGCTGGAAGTGACATTAGAGATAACTAAGCCCAACCCTCTGATTGGATAAGAGATATATCTGTTTTGTCTCCAACATCATTAACTCTGCAAAAATGCATGATAGCTATAGCTAACCTTTAACGATTCTTGTCCCTGTGCCAGATATTATTTTCAGTGGTTTCTTTGTGTTATCGTGAAGCTGTTACAACAACGAAGTGTTGGTGCCCCCACTTTACATATAGGAAAACTGAGGCCACAGAAGTGAAATAACGTTAGTGAAGGTGACACAGCTCAAAAGAGCCCGGTTGATTTTTGACCCCAATCCAACTCTGAAGGCTGCCTTCTGTTTTAGTGCAGGCCACTGACCACCACTATGCTGGCAAAAAAATAAAGAAAAATGTGAGAAGAGTTCATTCTGTGATGCCAGGGAAAAGGTACTGCAAAGTCTTCAGGCCTTAAATCAAATTCATACTCATGCTTTCCTCTGTGCAGTTCTCATGATCTGCCTTAATCTCTGGAAAATGAATCCTGCTCTGACATCAAAGCAGCAGGATGCGTTTAGTTCTTCTGATTGATAACAGCTTCGGGAGAATCAGTACAAGGTCTGATTAGATGGGACGTTTTTCTTCTCACTTTTGCCCGCCAAGGAGATTGTAGGCTGACCTCATTTTCAAATGACAATCCTCTCCTCCAAGAAGCAGGGACAAAATGAGCAACAGGCTCCTCACACAGGCTGGGGCGGAATTTCCAGCCTCCAGAGCCCCTGGGCAGGACTAAGTCCATCAGGACCCAGGTCCCTGATGAAACACACCCTTTACCAGCCACCTTCCCTTTCTGCCTCTCTTCCCACCCCCTCCCCTTATGTCCTGGGATCACTTCACACATAAACTATTTGAATTGGAATTCTAGTCTCAGGTGATGGGCTGCATGTGGGTGATGGGGTGCGTGTGGGTGATGGGATGCGTGTGGGGTGACGGGATGCGTGTGGGTGACGGGATGCGTGTGGGGTAATGGGATGCATGTGGGTGACAGGCTGCTTGTGGGTGACGGGCTTTGTATGGGGTAATGGCTGCAGCGGTTCTCCCACCTGGTTGCTGGTTAGAAATTTTAAAAATGACTAAACCAGGCATATTGGTGCGTAGCTGCAGTCCCAGCTACCTGGAAGGCTGAAGCAGGAGGATTGCTGAAGCCCAGGAGTTCCAAGTTGTAGTGTTCTGTGATTGTGCCTATGAATCCCCACTGGACTCAGCCTGGGCAGCACAGCAAGACCCTGGCTCTTAAGAAAAAAAAAAAAAGAATGATGGGGATGCATCCCAGGACAAACATCAGTTTTGGAGGTGGGCCCTGGGCATGGGTTTTTGTGCACAGCTCCCTCAGCGATGCTGATGGGGATCCAGGGCTGAGACCCACAGAAGTGGGGGATGAACTTCAACCTCACATCCACCACCTTCCAAACCACCCTCAGGGAAGACTCACTTGATGTCTGGTAAGCATGTTTCCCTTCAGACACTGATAGCGAACCATGAGGAAGAGGGCAGCCCAGGTCAGCACAAGGGAGAAGAGGAAGGCGATGAAGAACCCTGCTGCGTGGAGGCCATGGTGCGGCAGAACCTGTGGAGACAAGAGGAGAGCAGGATTCATGCGTGGTCAGACTGCATGTCTCCCAGGCCACACAGATGATAGAGTGTCAGAGCAGACCAAGCAGGGAGCCAGGGGACTCACTTGCATTTGAGTCCCGCTCTGCCAGCTACCAGCTGGCTACCTGGAGGCCCTCGCTGGTCCTCTCTGAGCCTGAATTTCCTCAGTGCATGACAAGCCTGTCAAAGACCTGAGGCATGGTGATTTGCACACAACAGCATCATCCAGCCGCAAGCCTAGCACATCACAGACACTCAATAATGTTAAGTTCCCAAATCAATTACACGATAATCCGAAGGAAGCACTAGGGATCTGTGACATTTTCTGAGAATCATGGGTAGAATTTTGCAGAGGCCAGAGGAAGAACCCATGGCACTCTCACCTTCCCGCTACCCTCTATAACTTTAGATTAAATAATTAAACGCCAATTTTTACGGTATTACATTTAGAGAAAATCTCTTGTCTTCTGACTGGTGAGATTAGTGGGCCACATTTACCCCCACCCCTCCTTCCCTGCTTCTGCCTTCCAGCATTTTTTAAGTTTATAGCATATATATTTTGTTCTGCAACCAGAATTCAATCCTGATTATTGTTTATAGGTTAATCCCAGCAACTACAAATTTTAAAAGATATTATTATTATTATGATTAGGCAAATGTTGCTCACTGCAGAGTAAAGTAATTGGATCCAATCCTGTGTCACTAAATATCTGCCCCTCAAAGGAGTATGCTCTTAATTCAGTCCCTTTTCTCACACTTTATCAATTATTCCAAATCAGGCTACATTTTTAGTTTGCTTCAATGTGAATTAGCACTTACTTGTGTGACATTTTGTTTTTCCTGAAGTTTTTCATGGCGTATCTTTTTTCTTCCTAGCATACACCCATGTTCGTAATAATGCTATCTGTTACAGAGAGTCAAATTTACTTTTTCTTAAAGTCATCACTCCAGAGTTCTCCGACTTTCTGATTTAATCAGACCTGGCTACTTTCTAGGTTTTCTGGTATCATAGAGAGCTTTTTCTTTTTCTTCACTGCCTTCTATATTGTCACAGCATTACTCATTGAAGAAAAACTGTTTCTTGGATCCCATTTCTTCCTTTTTCTTGGATAATTCTTTTTTATTTTAATGAAGTATCCTAAGTATCTATTTATTCTCAAGTAAGTTTGTTTAGAGAAGATGTTCTTTTCTCACATCTGGCAATGCTGTCACTTAGTTCTCAGTTTGATTGACAGTATGGCTGGCTACATAATTCAAGGCTAAAATAACTTTCCCTCAAAATGTTGATGGTGCCACTCTACTGTCTTCTGACAGAAGTGTGCCTGATGACCTTTCAGAAGGATCTGTTTTTGTTTTCTGGGTGCTTTTTAAGATTTCCTCCCTTTCCCTATAGTTCTGAATATCTTAACATTTAAAAGAAGATATTTGAATAATTTCTAATAATATATAAAAAGACTTATATACTAATGTAACTTTGCAAAAAATACACACAGTATAATCTCCATTTCACTAAAATAATGTGCATATATAGATATACATGTGTAAATTATACAGAAAATCCTCCAGAATTTTATTTGAATGTAATTTCTTGATGAGCTTTTCCACCTTATTTATGCTTGTTTTCTAATATTTCTGCAATGGCTAGGTATTACTTGTGTAATAAGAGATAATTATTATTATTACTACTATTATTATGACGATTATAAAAAAAAGTAAGGCAAATTTGATAGATGAAAATCACCCAGACTGCTGAGGCTTTGTCAACCCAAATCACAACCCAACTTCTTCCTGTTTTCAATCCTGCTCCTTTCTTTTTCCTTTCATAGGGGGTCACTGATTGTACCAAGGGTCCCCAAGGCCACCTGCATACAATCCCACCCACAAGTATGGTTTATTACAGCAAAGAGATACAAAGCAAAGTCAGAAAAGGGAAGAATGGAGTAAAGCCCAAGGAAAACCAGGCATATGCTTCCAGACTCCAGCAGAGTCACAAAAGACGTGCTTAATTCCCCCAGCGAGGGGTTGTGACAACTCATGTGAAATGTTTTCTACCAGGGAAGCTCATTAGGGACTCAGTGTCCAGGGTTTTTATTCGAGGCTGATCACACAGGCACCCTGTGCCTGGCATGTACCAAAATTTCATACTCCAAGAAAAACAGCAGGTAATCAGCATAAACTATATGTGTAAAAAACAGTTCAGGCACAGGGAGCCACTCTTAGCAGTTTTAAGAAGATGGGAATTCTGAAATCCAAGTTTCCAGACATCAGCCCAGGATCAATCTTGTAAGAAAGCTTTTCTAAGGATAGCAGCCTTCAGTTTGATATGCTAACTCTTCTCTGCACAATGGAAAGCATATTATACCCCAAATTCTGCATCAGCATCTGTCTCCAGAAAAGCCAACCTGTGACAATTAGTTTAATTCAAAATGGCTCCAGACCATGGGATACCGAATATATTGTTTAGGAGCTAGAAGACAATTAGCCTATTCCTCATTCTTGCAGCCACAGTGCAGACTGTAGTCAAGGTTACATTTTTTCTGACAGACCAATGAGGCCACCCTGACCTTCTAGACTGTCAAAGCTAAGTTAGGTCAAAAACAGGAGCTTCAGTTCAAATGCTTATTGAAACCTGAATCAAAGTGTGATGCCACTTATAACTCATCTTTGATAAATCAGCCTCTGTCCACAGAGGCTGTTATCAGAGACTGTCAGAGAACCAATTCTGTTTTCTTGCTCTAACATCCTCCTGATCCTAAATCTTGAATTTTGATTAGCACCAAAATGAAATCCAAGTACTCCATTTGTTCTAGACATGTCCCTCTGCTCCCTAAGCCCTGATTGTGTACCTACTAGACAAGAAAAAAATCGATAAGTGAATAAACATAAATAGCATTGCATGGAGGTTATGTCAAAATATTGATGGAAAGGAAACTAAAAAAAATCTGTCTGTAAAAGAACACAGTAGCTAAAGATCAGCAATCTGTTTTCAAGATTGTTAATCCCCTTTACCTTCAAAGAAGGCAACAACTTGTTTTTTCATCTTCGAGAAGAGGGAATGAGAGGTAAAGGGGATTAACAATTTTGATCACCTACAAAACGCCAATCTCTGGGCTAGGCAAATGTAGTGAGTTGAGTTGAGTTGTGCTCTCCAAAAAGACATGTTGAAGTCCTAACCCCAATACCTATGAATGTGACCTTATTTAGAAACTGTCTTTGTAGATGTAGTCAAGTTAAGATGAGGTCATACTGGGTCACAGTGAGTCCTAAATCCAATGATTGTGTCTTCATGAGGAGAGGACGTTTGTAGACACACACAGAGAAGATGGCCATGTGAAGATGGAGGCAGATACTGAGTGATGCTGCTATAAACCAAGGATTTCAAGGAATGCTAAGGATTTCTGGAGCCACCAGAAGCTAAGAAGAGACAAAGGAAGATGCTTCTCCAGGGTCTTTATAAAGAGCGTGGCCCTGCCTGCCTACACCTTAATTTCAGACTTCCAGCCTGCAGAACTGTGAGAAAATTAAATTGTTGTTTTAAGGTACCAAGCTTGTGGAGATTTGTTATGGCAGCCTGAGGACACTAACACAATGCTTCATATACTTTACTTCATTCAATCTTCTGTAATCCCGTGGAACACCTATCATCCCTGTTCTACTGATAAACAAATGGAGATGCAAAGAGATTAAAAAATTAATTGAAGTCCACAGCTAAAACAGAATTAGCTCTGCTGGACTCCAATGTCTACGTCTGTCCCACTAGAGCTGGACACTACTTACTGTCCAGGGGGCTGTTTTTCTAAAATATTTCTAGTCCTAATCTCCCACACCATGGTAGAAGTTAGTTGTATGATTGACATTACATATGGGCAGCATCACTCTACTGTAAAAGGCAGGAAAAGAACTCTCTCGTATGTTCCTTCTCCCCTTCTGTCTCCCTGCCTCCCTCCCTCCTGCTTCATGAAGTGGAAGTGGACAGCTGAGTCAGGCTACCTCAAATCTCTTCCTCTTTCCACTTCCAGCTTCTAAATCCACATCTTGAGATCTTACTTTCCTTTGGCCACAAGGGCATTGCCAAGAGAAACTGAAGAGTAGAGGTACTGTGAGCAGTTCAGTGGAGCAGGGTCTAGATCAACACTTAAAGTAGCAACACAGTTGTGGGAATGGAAGCCTGGATCTAGGAAGAGGGAAAAACCAGGGCCAGTTCTGCAGATCCCATCACCTTTCACACCCTTCTCTTACAATTCCTGCTTACTGACACCAAGTGACAAGCAAACCTAGGTACAGCCTACCTCCATGGGGCAAACCCACTCATGACCCTCACTTTCTTCATTTATCTGTGTTGTTAAGTTATGTTAGGTCCTGCCCTGCCTACAACGCCTCTACTCTTCAATCTTCTTCCTCAGTGAAGAATGACCAAAGAAGAGTAAGATTTCAATATGTAATTTTATGAGAAGGAGGAGGCTCCATATAATCACTACCATCACTATCATCATCACCAACATTAATATTACCACCATGATTATCAACATCATCAATATCCCCATCATCACTACCTTCACCATCACCATCATGATCAACATCTTCATTAACACCATCATGATCACCATCAGCAGCAGCATCACCATCAAATTCATCATCACCATCACCACCATGACCGTCACCACCATCGCCACCATCAATATCAACATCATCAATATCTCCATCATTTTCATCTTTACCATCACCATCAACACCATCATGATCACTATGAGCAGGATCTCCATCAAATTCATCATCACCATCCCCATTATCACCATCACCACCATCACCACCATCATCATCGCCACCACCATTATCAACATCATCAACATCCCCATCACCATCATCTTCACACTGGCCATCACCACCATCACTATCAACATCATCAATATCACCATCATCTTCACCATCACCATCAACACCATCATTGTCAACATTATCAATATGCCAATCACCTTCACCATGACCATCACCACCATCATTATCAACATCATCAATATCCCCATCACTATCAATATCCCCATCACCATCAACACCATCATCAGCAGCATCACCATCAAATTCATTATCACCATCACCACCATGACCACCACCACCATTACCATAGCCACCATCATTATCAACATCATCAAAATCCCCATCACCATCATCTTCACCATGACCATCACAATCACTATCAACATCATCAATATCACCAGCACCATCATCTTCACGCCTACCACCATCAACACCATCATGACACCATCAGCAGCAGCATCACCGTTACCATTGTCATTTCAGAGAACATGTATTATGCAGATACTAAGCACCAGGGATGGATCCAAGTGCTTTACATGTATTAATCCATTTAATCTCCACAATAATACTCTGGGATGGGAACTATTTTAACCCCCACTTTATAAATTATAATGTCATTGTAGAAATAAGTTTTTAAAATGGCCCAAGGTCACAGAGAGAGTAAGTAGTAGACCCGAGACTCACATCCAGCAGTTGGGGCTAGTGGCCTTCATACCCCACCTGCCTCTCCTAGGCTGGCCCTTTATCAGTAGCCCTGCATCGAGCCATCAAGGGTTTGTGCCCCTGTTAACACTTTCATTCCCACTCTGAGTATGCAGCTCACCTTTTGGGGGTGAGGGAGTAGTAGCAGGGCAGGATTTTGGAACTCCTGAGTCTCTGGCCAAAAGCCTTCCTAATCCCTTCAAATTTTAATTTTGTCCACAGACCAGGCTTTATTCCCTTTTTAATATTTCAAGCAATACTTTATTTTTGAGATACAGTCTTGCTCTTGTTGCCCAGGCTGGAGTGCAATGGTACAATCTCGGCTCACTGCAACCTCCACCTCCTGGGTTCAAGCGATTCTCCTGCCTCAGCCTCCCAGGTAGCTGGGATTACAGGCGCCTGCCACCATGTCCAGCTAATTTTTGTACTTTTTGTAGAGATGGGGTTTCACCATGTTGGCCAGGCTCATTTTGAACTCCCGACCTCATGATCTGCCCACCTCGGCCTCCCAAGATGCTGGGATTACAGGCGTCAGCCACCACGCCTGGCCTCAAACAATATTTTAAGTGCAGAATTCTTACATCCATTTCACATGTGTAGAAACCAAGGTCTGCTATAATTTTGTTTGCCTGAAACTCTCTGAGTGGATACATCAAGTGGGCTGCCAGGTTTGACCCTGTGTTTTGATGTGACACTACACTTTCCTGATGTTAATTCAATGAGTCAATGGAGCCCTGTACTGGGTGCTGGAAGAATGAGGAGGAACCAGAGCCAGGCCCTACTCAAGGAAGCTCACAGCCCCACAGAGGAATGAACACACAGGCAGATGCTGATGCCACAGTGTGTCTGGGCTGAGGCTGGGGAGCCTGGAGGACTGGGGGAAGGAGGGGAGCTCCTCTCCTAGCTCAAAGGACAGGAGAATGCTTTCCAAGAGGTGATCCAGTGGGCAGAGGAGAATGAGCTGGGCCAGGGGGAGGGCGAGCCTGGAGAAGGACTGGCCTGAACAAGGCCTGAAGCCAGCAAGAGAAGCAGCCCCAGCCCGACAGGGCCTTCAAGAGCAGGTTAGGGATTTGCTGTGTTATCCTAAGGGAATCAGGGGAACAAATGAGAGGTTTTAAGCCATGAAGAAACATGGTTAGATCAGTATTTTAGAAAGACAACTCTGGCCGCTGTATGACTTCAGCCTGGAGGAAGGTAAACCTGGATGCCAAGGGAGAAATGGGGGGCATGAAAAGAGGCTGCAGGAGGCAACAGGACACGCCAGCAAGGACCATGGAATTTGGCCTTTGATGGGGGTTCAACTCTTAGATCCACTCCCTTCCACACTGTGGGAGACTGGGTCTCCCCAGCCCTGATAGGCAATAGGTTAAAAATAGAATTACCATACAACCCAGCAATTTCACCCCCAAGCATACACCCCAAATAATTTAAAACAGGTATTCAAACAAAAATTTGTACTCGGATGCTCACAGCAGCACTGTTCACAATAAGCCAAACGTCCTGATGAATAAAGAACATGTGTATATCCATATAATAGAATATTATTCAGCCATAAAAAGGAATGAAGTTCTGGTGCATGCTACAACATGGAGGAACACTGAAAACGTGATGCTAAGTGAAAGACGCCAGACACAAAAGGACACGTACTGTGTGATTCCACTTATCTGAAATGTACAGGATCGGCAAATCCAGAGGCAGAAGCAGATGAGTGGTTTGCCAGGGGCTGGGGGAGAAGGAAATGGGAAGTCACCAATGGGTACCAAGTTTCCTTTCAGAGTGGGGAAAACATTCTGTAAGCAGACAGTGGTGATGGCTGCACAACACTGTGAATGTAGTAACTGTCAATAACAGTAAATGTTATGCTGTGTATACTTTACCACACACACAAAAACAGTGCCTAATGTTTAGGGTTATGGTACACAGAAGTCAGTAAATCTGAGCCGCTATTACTACTACTGTTGTTGGCTGGTGGGAAGGGCACAGATCAGGAGACAGAGTCAACGGAGTGTCGTGATGGAATGGATATGTAAGAGGCCAGACACGGGAACCAACAATGTCCCTGAATCCAGCTCGGGGGGCGGGATGCTGGTGGGACCCACCGCTGCAGTGACGAGTTCAGAACCGGAAGTGGCTGAGAGCACCAGAATCAGCCCCATGTTAATCATACTTCTGAGATTCCCTTAAACATGCTGCAGCCAAGTTCCACTGAGAATCACTATAAGTACAGATTCCAAAGAGCATCTTTACCTTAAACCTCATTGTCTAAAGAAAAAGAGATGGTTATCCCGGCTTCCCATCCCCCAGAGTCCTCCTCACTTTCCTTCTTGTCTCTGGAAAAGAATCATCCGCGATTACCACCCTTTAATCACATATTAGCAGGAGCAGATGCCTTTGATGCATTCTGTCACTGCATTTATGAAGAGCGATGCTGGATAAACAGGCCTTTCAAAACGAATGCTTTAAATGCTCAGAATCCAACACCAAGTTACAAAAGCATGATGAAGAATTGTTTACAGAGTTTGACTTCAATTATATACTAAATATATTCATAGTCTTGTGGATGGCGAGATGTGAACATGTTAGCAATGGTTCTCCCTGCTGGTGGGATTATGGCATGAAGCTATTTTATTCTTCCAACTTTTCTGTATGTGGAGGGTGGTGGTAAGAACAGGACATTTCTTCAAAATGCCCACAGTGGCCTTATATTAAATCCCACCCACCCAACCCTTCAAAACACAGAAAATGCTTGATGAACATGGGAGATGACATGAATGTTTCCTCTGGAACAGAGTCTAGGAATCATTTACTTGAAATCTTTTACTTTGAGCTTGAGACCCAAGAAGCAGAGGGGTGAGTGGCTTGCTAGCCCTTGTCACACAGTCCTTGAGGGGCAGCCCTGAGGGCAAAGAGACCCTTGGCCTCCCAGCTGACAATACGGGCAAGAGTGAGATCTCGAAGGTAATCACAGGCAGAGACAATCACACTTACCAACGCAGCTTTGCTAATTTACCAATCTAGCGAATAGCATCTGGAGTAGAGAACACATCACACAGCATGATTCTGACTGCTGCAATGATGTTGAGTTCTGAACCTGGCCAGTTCCCAGAGCCTCTCTGGACCACAGGTTTTTACTCTAAAATGAGAAAGTGGGACTAGATAATCTTTAAGGTCTCTTCCAGTTCAACAATTCTATTCTGATGTCAACAAAAATGTATTAAGTGCCATCCAAAGGAATAATCTCAACTTCACACAGTGCCAGGCTTTAATAAATGATCCAATGCATAGGACCCCAGCCAAGGGCACAACTAGCTGGCCAGGGGAGGGCTAGGGCATCACAGCGTGCAGATGCTGGTCAGGGTCCAGAAGGAGGTTTACAAGTTGCCCAAAGAACAGGTAATATAAGAACAGGATGTGCAAAACCAGAGCATAATAGAAAACAAAGGCACCCAGTGGCCCTGGGAGATGGTTAGCGGGGTCAGCTTTCCTGACGGATCCTGAATGGGGGCCCCTCAAGAATAGAAAGCAGGCAGCTTTGTGTTTTAGGCAAGACCACTCCAGCGTGGACAGTGGGCTGGGTAGGGAGGAAAACGAGGCAGAAAGGATAGGAGGCTGGAGCAATAATCAAAACAAGAAATGCAGATTAGGGCAATGGTTAGAACGTCCACAGAGAAGGCAAAAATGATAACGTGCAATTGTGTACAAACCCCCAGGCCTACAAATCCAACTCACGGCCATGTGATTTTGCCTACAGAGTGACACGGGCCACCACTGTGCTTCAAGGGCATCTCGTAAGCCTCGTCTTTGGGAGATTCTCATATCGTAGATAGCTAGCTATTGTGGCATTCCATCGCTCATAAATTAATGTTAAGATGTTCTTTATAAAAAAAAGATGGTCTTTACATATTAAAAACATTAATCTTTTGTCTCTTATGTATATTACAAATATTTCCCCAAGTTTTTCGCTTATCTGAGTGCTGTTTTTAAATGTAAAGTTTGTAACTATGTGTACCTAAATCCACAGTTTTCTCCAGATCATATCCTATTAGCCCATATTTACTTTTTATAAATTGTTATATTTACTTAGATTTTAATCTAATTAGGAAATTCATCTTTATCTTTCTTTCAAAAGACCCAGTCAGTTGTTACCAAGTTCATGTATGATACATCCTCCTTCTCCCATTGGTTTAAAACATATTTATAGATGTGTGTGTAGATTTTATCTTTTGTTCCATTGGTCTGATGTTTCTTGCAGCAGTCAAATGCTGCATTAATGTAGCTTTGTAATATTTTTAATATCTGCTAGGGTAAACCTCCCAAATTACTCTTCATTTTCAAAACCTTCCCATCTGGGTTCATAATTTATATTTTCAGATGAAACTATGATTTTTTTCACATCCCCTCTAAAGTCCCATTAAAATTAATATTGGAGGCTGGGTGTGGTGGCTCACGGCTGTAATCCAGCACTTTGGGAGGCTGAGGTGGATCACCTGAGGTCCGGAGTTCAAGACCAGCCTGACCAACATGGTGAAACTCCATTTCTACTAAAAATACAAAATCAGCTGGGCCTGGTGGAGGGTGCCTGTAATCCCAGCTACTCAGGAGGCTGAGGCAGGAGAATTGCTTGAACCCAGGAGGCAGAGGTTGCGGTGAGCCGAGATCGCGCCATTGCACTTCAGCCTGGGCAACAAGAGCAAAACTCCATCTCAAGAACAACAAAATTACTATTGGAATTGCACTCTAAATGAATTGGGGTACCATCACAATTGGTTTAAATGTCTCTCTCTGATTAGACCTGAGATCCTGGCAGCAGAACACTGTGACCTGTTCTCCTGGTGCCCAGCACAGTACCTGGCTCTTTCATGGGCACATGTGATGAACACAGAAGGGGATATCTAGTGCCATCTGAGACCTGCATTCAATGTGTGATTCTTATTTTCTCTCAAAAAGACAGTACTCTCATCCAGGAGACAGAAAAGGGAAGATGACTTCTTGAGGAAAAAATGAGAAACAATTTCTTGGGGACTCGTTTTCCTTGGCTGATATGTGTCAGTTTCACCCTCAGGAAAGTAACAGGAAATTAAGGAGATAATGGGGTAGCTCCCAAATGCGGCAGAATCTCTATTTACACAATGGAAGCCTCACGTCTTTACCCTGTATTTTTAAACTGCCTGATGCAAATGTCAGGGGTGCTGCCACCCTCCTGGCAAGCTCATCCTATTAATCACCATTACACCTGTCTGGTGTAATTCCACTATCTCTTCAGGTCCCCCCGTCAGCCCTGCTGGAACACTTGCTATGACTGCCATGGCCTTGCCTCACCCTTATGTATGTGTCACCCAGTAGTGCTTGGTTCATGCCTGACCAGCAGTCAACACTGGCTTAACCTAGAAGTCAGATCTTCAGCTGCCTGTTCTCCAACTTTAATTAAATCTTACCTTCAAGACCCAATTTAATTCTTCCTCCTCCAGGAAGCCTGCCAGTCCACCCAGCCCATGGAGTTCTCTCTCTGCTGTCAGTGTCCGTGGTACAAGCAATCTATATTTCAGGTCACAAACTCACAAACTCAGTGAGTGCTGTGCATTCTTCGGTCTTTTTTTTTTCATGTACTGCCTCAGTGTGAGGGTGGGGATGGTGGGTGACAGGCAACCCGAGTGTCCATGCTGCCGCACACTCCATTACTTCCTAGAATCTTGCACTGAGCCTGACATATACTTATAGCACCTGTGTGGCCCCTGTGGGCATTGGAGCATGAGGCCCTGATGCAAAACATTCATTGTCAGCATCACAGAACACTTGGCACAGCTGTGTTGTTCTCATGTGTCAATAATAGTAATAATACTGCTGACGACAACAGCTGACGTTTATGGAGCCCTCACAGTGCCGGGCACTGTGCTGAGTACTTTACATCCCTTGATCCATTTACCTCAACAACCATCCTATGAAGTGAATATTGTTATTACTCTCATTTCACAGTTGGGGAAACTGAGACCCTCAGAGGTAAGTGACGTGCCCAGGGTCACATGCAATCAGTGGAGGGACAGGGATTCAAAGCCAGGCCTTATGGTCGAAGGGTCTGCTGGGCCCACACAACGCCATAGGGCCACCCTGTGCGTACACCTCCTCTCCCCACTCAACAGGGAGCTCCCTGAATGTGGTCCACAGCCTCGGGGCACCTGTCTTGGGGGCTGGTGTGGCTGAAATCCAGCCCCAGCTCCACGGCCAGGACTTGCATCCACAGGTCTGCATCCCAAGGGGCAACTATTGCTCTTTCTCCTGAAGGCAACATGCAGGTGACGGGAAGCCTGGAAGACCTCAGCATGGCTCAACTCCATCCACAAGTGAGCCTGCGGCCACAGGGAAGAGCTCAGAAATACCCTTACATGAGCATTCTCTGCATTTTATTACACTCATACAGCGACCAGCCACCTCCTCCTGAGCCGCAATCATCGTCGTTGACGACAATAAGCTCAATCACGGGATATTTACCTGTTGTGTGCCACCTACAAGGTACCGCACAGTGGGGGACACGGGCGAATCCGACATGGCCTCCCCCGCCAGGAGCTCACAGGCTACCAGGAAGACTTGTTACCAGTGCACCTGACAGCCCCACTAAACTGAACACTCGCCTAACGCCAGCTTTGTGCTTTCTCTTCATCTATCCTGTGCAGGAGTCTGGCTCTCTGGGAGGTGGTGTGGCCCGGTGCCTGACAGCAGGGCTCCGGATCCAAACTGCTTGGGTTCAAATCCTGGTCCTGCCACTTACTAGCCATGCAGAAAAGAGTTAACATCTCCAGCCAGAGACTGGCATCCTCTGAAAGCCCTTCCTGTAGGGCTGGGCCTCAGCTGACGCCTGCGAACATGGATTTTGGGGTTTCCAATATTTTCTGGTAAGAGTGGCTCTCTGTTTTCAAACTGTCTGTGCAAACAGTGTGGCTTATGCTGAGCACCTGCTTTCCTTCTGGGAGTCTGGAATCTTGGTATATGCCAGGCAGAGAGTGCCTACGTGGCCAGCCCCCAGTGAAAATTCTGGCACTGAGTCTCTAAGGAGCCTCCCTGGTAGACAATACTTCACATGTGTTATCACAACTCATGCTGGGGGAATGAAGCATACCCTCTGTGACTCCGCTGGGAGAGGACTCTTAAAACTTACAGGTGATTTTCTCCAAACTTCTCCCCATGCAACTTTTCCCTGGGCTGATTTTGCTTTGTATCTTTTCATTGTAGTAAGTCATAGCAGTGGGTACAACTACAGGCATGCATCACCTAACAACAAAGAGATGTTCCTAGAAATGCATTGTTAGGTGACTTCCTCATTGTGCAAACATCACAGAGTGACTTACACAAACCTAGATGATCTAGCCTACTACACACCTAAGCTCTATGGTATAATCTATTCCTCCTGGCTACAAACCCGTACAGCACGTTACTGTACTGAATACTGTAGGTAACTGTAATACATGCTAAGTATTTGCATATATAAATAGATCCAAGTATAGAAAAGGTACCAAAGCCTGTAATCCCAGCACTTTGGGAGGCCGAGGTGGCCAGATCACTTGAGGTCAGGAGTTCAAGACCAGCCTGGCCAACGTGGTGAAACCCCATCTTTAATAAAAATAAAAAAACTAGCTGGGTATGGTGGTGGGTGCCTGTAATCCCAGCTACTCGGGAGGCTAAGGCAGGAGAATCGCTTGAATCTGGGAGGCAGAAGTTGCAGTGAGGTGAGAACGTACCACTGCACTCCAGCCTAGGCAACAAAGCAAGACTCTGTCTAAGAAAAAAAGAAAGAAAGAAAAGAAAAATATGTAAAAAAGACAAAAAAAAAATAGGTGTATAGGAAATTTACCGTAACTCGAGCTTGCAGAATTGGAAGTTGCTCTGGGCCAGTGAGTGAGTGAGTGGTGAGTGAATGTGAAGGCCTAGGGTATGACTGTACACGACTATAGACTTTAGAAGCACCGTACCCTTAGGCTACACTACATTTATTTATTTATGTTGAGACAGAGTCTCACTCTGTTAACCAGGCTGGAGTGCAGTGATATGATCCCAGCTCACTGCAACCTCCGCCTCCCAGGTTCAAGCAATTCTCATGTCTCAGTCTCCCGAGTAGCTGGAATCACAGACATGCACCACCATGCTCAGCTAATTTTTTTTGTATTTTTAGTAGAGACCGGTTTAGCTATGTTGGCCAGGCTGATCTCGAACTCCTGGCCTCAAGTGATCAGCCCACCTCAGCCTCCCAAAGTACTGAGATTACAGGCATGAGCCACTGTGCCTGGCCACTAAATTTATTTTAAAAATACATGCTGTGCAGGTTTCTTCAGCAATAAGTTAATCTTGGCTTATGTAATTTTGTATTTTTTATTTTTATTTTACTTTAAGTGCTGGGATACATATGCAGAACGTGCAGGTTTGTTACATAGGTATACATGTGTCATGGTGGTTTGCTGCACCCATCAACCTGTCATATAGGTTTTAAGCCCCACATGTAATTGTCCTTAGCCCCCAACCCCCAACAGGTCCCAGTGTGTGATGTTCCCCTCCCTGTGACTTTATTACCTTTGTAATTTTTTTTTTTTTTAACATTTTGACTCTTTGGTAATAACACAGCTTAAAATACAAACACACTGTACAGCTGTACAAAAATAGTTCCTTTCTTTATATCCTTACTCTGTAAGCTTTCCACATTTTTAAGGTTTTTTTAAAAAAACTTCTTAAACTTGTTTGTTAAAAACTAAGACACACACACATTAGCCTAGTCCTGCACAGCATCAGGATCAATATCACTGCCTTCCACCCTGACACCTTGTCCCACTGGAAGGTCTTCAGGGGGCAATAACAGGCATGGACCTGTCATCTCCTAGGATAACAATGCCTTATTCTAGAATCCCTCCTGACGGACCTGCCTGAGGCTGATTTATAGGTAAGCTTATTTTGGATTTGATCAGTGGAAGGGATACACTCTAAAATAACAATTAAAAGTATGTATAGTAGGCCGGGCGCGGTGGCTCATGCCTGTAATCCCAGCGCTTTGGGAGGCCGAGGTGGGTGGATCACGAGGTCAGGAGATCGAGACCATCCTGGCTAACACAGTGAAACCCCGTCTCTACTAAAAATACAAAAAATTAGCCGGGCGTGGTGGTGGGCGCCTGTAGTCCCAGCTACTCGGGAGGCTGAGGCAGGAGCATGGCGTGAACCTGGGAGGCGGAGCTTGCAGTGAGCCGAGATTGCGTCACTGCACTCCAGCCTGGGCGACAGAGCGAGACTCCGTCTCAAAAAAAAAAAAGTATGTATAGTAAATACATAAACCAGTAACAGTCTTTTAGTATCATTACCAAGTATTATGTTTTGTACATAATTGTATGTGCTAGAGTTTTTATGATTGGCAGCACAGTAGGTTTCACACCAGAATCACCAAACAGGTGAGTAAACGCACTGTGCTACGATGGATGTTACACAACCACATTATCACTAGGTGACAGGAATTTTTCAGCTGCATTGTAATCCTATGGGACCACCTTCATATATGCAGTCCACTGTTCACCAAAATGTCATTATGTGGCGTGTGCCTGTATATGTAAGTCCCATGAGTCAACCTAGAGAATCATCGAACCCGGGGGTGGGTGTTGGGGACCCTGACATTCTAGCCATGGGATCTTGGGCCAATCACTTGACTTTAATGTGCCTCGGTTTCCCCATCTGAAATGGCAGAGATTTTAAAATAGAATCTGTCTCACAAGACTGTGGTAAAGATGACATAATTCCACGTATGTAAATTGCTTAGAATGCTTGGCACCCAGTTTTAAGAAACGTGAAGTGTTATTACCTGGTGAATTAACACTTGGTGAATACATGAAAGAGTGAACATGTGAGCTGCAAATGATTAAACTGAAGAACAGAAATGGAGAAGTATTAATGGTGAACGGCAGAAGCAGAGAGACCCGCCCACAGACTGCAGGCTTTGGGAAGATCTGGGAAAACACAATGTCACCAGCAGCTTGACCTATTGGCAAACACTGGGGATAGGTAGGAGCGTGGCTGGACAGTAGCACAGACAGGCAGTGGAGCTTCAGCCTGTCCCGCCCACAATTCACCTGCCTTGTCCAGGTGGAGGGTCGTCCAGGGAAACCAGTCAGATAGCCTCAGGGCACACGGGGGACCTGAGAGACTGCACAGAGTCCCAGTCTCAATGCGTAACTGGGGGGCCAAGGCCAGCAGCTGGCCACTCCCCATGGCTCCAAGGATAGGCAGGACCCACAAAGCACAGGTGTGTCCTGAGGGTGCTCAGGGCATGTCATGTCTCTTACCGTTATGTTTTCTTCTGCTGTTATGGAAAAAAGTGCTTTCAGCTGTGTTCTGTTCTAGAAAAGGAAAAAAGAAAACACTTTCAGCAACAGTTTGGGGTCTGACACATGGGATAACATTTGGTGTGATTTCCAACCCTCCAAGCCTGGAGCTACAATCAGCCCTAACTGCTGCACAGGTCAGAGCTTGTGAAGGTCTCACCATCGGGGGAAGGGCCTGTGGGGATAGGATCCCTCTCTCCCTACAGGAGGCCGTGTGAAATCCAAACACCAGCTTCACTAACATCCAAAGAAAGTCATGGCAGCATGCCCTTGTGGAGAAATGCTTGGGATTGGGCACTGACTCCAAGCCTGTGACCAAGGCAGGTCACCTCCACTCTCCCAGCGTTTGCCTCCTTCACAAAGGTAGACGGAATCCTGGGCTCTGACTGCACTGCACGTGTTCTTCTCTCACTCAAATGCACTTGATTCTCCAAGCTCCAACCCACTGTGGGTCTATTCCTAATGCTCTCTAATATTCCTCTGCTGAGAAGATACAGGAAACAGAAAAATAAAGTGTGTCATGGTATCCACCTGTCTAACCGCATGGTGACCGAAAAGACCCACCATGAGAACATACTTCTTCCTGGGGGTAAAGGCAGAATAGCTTGCCACTGACAGGCCGTCTATAGGGTGGTGGTTAGAGCCAGGCTCTCTAAGTTCATACAGGACCCCACTGCTCACCAGCAGTTGGACCTTGGGCAATGTATTAGCCTCTCTGTGCCTCTGTTTTCTCATCTGTGAAATGGTAATCATATTCAATTCACAGAATTGCTATGAGGATTAACTTAGGTAATATAGAACCCTGAAGAGTGCCTGGCACTAGGGAGCGCTATAAAATATTACTGCTATTGGTGGCTATAGGTAGTAGTAGTAACATTAGCAGCAGCAGCAGTAGTAGTAGTAGCAGCAATAGCAGGCCGGGAGCGGTGGCTCACACCTGTAATCCCAGCACTTTGGAAGGCCAAGGCAGGTGGATCACCTGAGGTCAGGAGTTCAAGACCAGCCTGGCCAATGTGAAACCCCATCTCTACTAAAAATCAAAAATTAGCCAGGTGTGGTGGCAGGCACCTGTAATTCCAGCTACTCAGGAGGCCGAGGCAGGAGAATGGCTTGAACCCAGGAGGAGGAGGTTGCAGTGAGCTGAGATCATGCCATTGCACTCCAGCCTGGGTGACAAAAGTGAAACACTGTCTCAAAAATAATAATAATAAAATTTTTAAAAAGCAATAGCAATAGTAGCAACAGTATCATTATATAGAACCAGACTGGCTGGGCACGGTGGCTCACACCTGTAATCTCAGCACTTTGGGAGGCCGAGGCGGGTGGATCACCTGAGGTCAGGAGCTCGAGACCAGCCTGGCCAACATGGTGAATCCCCGTCTCTACTAAAAATACAAAAATTAGCCAGGGGTGGTGGTGGGCGCCTGTAATTCCAGCTACTCGGGAGGCTGAGAGAGGAGAATCGCTTGAACCCAGGAGGCGGAGGTTGCAGTGAGCCCAGACTGCGCCATTACACTCCAGCCTGGGTGACAAGAGTGAAACTCTGTCTCAAAAAAAAAAAAAAAAAAAAAAAAAAAAAAAAAAGAACCAGACCTTGGGACTTAGAGCTTGCAGCCCAGTGAGCTCAGCAACCCATGTAATTCTCATTACAGACACAACTAAGGCATTTTTCTGTGACCTGAGCTATGCTCCTCCCAAGGTAGCAAATCCCCTGACCCATGCCCTACAGATGTTATGGCAGCAGCACTAGGAAGCAGTGGGACTTCCCAAATCCACCGTGGGCCAGCAGGTGACCTCATGGAGGCTTCAGAGAAAATCAAAATACCCTAAGTCCTCTTTTCATAGGAGGGAAATGGAACAGTTTTAGAATATGACTCTAAAGAAGAGACACCTCTGAGGCATTCATTCACTTGGCCTTTTCTGTTCTTGAGTTACCTCTGCTTTGGAATACGTACGGTGCCTTGGAGTCTCAGGGTCTCCTGAGCTGGAGCCTGAGGCTAAGTTCAGAGCCCATATTCTAGTACATTCTGCTGTGTTCCCACAGATATGCAGATAGGAGCCTAAAGCGTGCTATCAAAGTTTGTCTTCAACTCTTTGTAAAACATAAATCCTCACTCCAGTAAATGCATGCAGTTACATGTTTTAGTTCCTAGCACGAAGCCAAAACATGGACCAAGTGGGATTCAACGCAAAGTTACTGAGCACCTATTATGTACAGGGTTCTCTTTTTGGCACTGGAGACACTATTGTGAATAGGACACACTAGGTCCCTGGTTTCATGGAGCTGACATTCTAGTGAGGGAGGGAGGGGGTTCCTAAGGGGTAGAGTCAATATCGCAGACAGGAACCAAACAAAGTAACAGACGGGACTATTTCAGGGTGGGGGAGGGGAAGCCACGAGGAAGGTCCTCCTGGAGCATGCAGTGAGCCAGGCTCTGCGGAACCACAAACCTCCCCCTGCCCAAGCCAGCCCGGCCCAGGAACACACACAGCTGGCCAGAAACACACACGGCTGCCCGTGAACACACACGGCTGCCCAGGAACACACACGGCTGCCCGGGAACACACACGGCTGCCCGGGAACACACAGGGCTGCCCGGGGCTTCAGCTCCTGGGGCTCCTGCCTGAGGACATGGAAGTTTCCATTTCATTTCATTCAGAGTTTCTGATTTGCTTTCTGATGCTTACCTTGTCTTTTCCTTATCATTATCTTACCTTATCTTGCTAATTTACTTGGTTTCCTGTCTTTTGAAATTGCTGGGACTTCTTCTGGACCATTTTATCCCTATTTTCAAAAATTTGTCTTTGTTCTCTATTTTTTTTAACTTTATAGTGAATTATTTTCTGGGAGAATTGTCCTTCCCAATAGTTTTATGTAATTTTCTTGTATCTTGTACTTAGCCTCTTTCATGTTATCTAAATTTATCTAAGGTTTTTTGTTCCGTTTTGTTTTCCCCTCATTGCAGCAGAACCGCCACACTGGCCTCGCAGCCTCAGGGTGGAAGGAGGCCTCAGGAGGAGGCTGCAGGGTACAATCTGATTCTGTTATCTGACCCGGGGCAGTCACAGTCATGCTATGAGACGCATCTTCCATGTCCGTGAATAGGGAAGACTTTCTCCAGGGGCTGAAGCCACAATAAAATGACAAAAAGAAGCAGAGCATCATGATCTCCTTGAAGTCAGGGACCACATCTCCTCCAGCCTGTACCGGGGGCGGGCAGCACCCGCCAGGACAGGCAGCCAGCCAGCGTTCACTGCATAAGTGAACCCACCACAGGGGCAATGAGAGATGGGGAGATTCACAGTA
The DNA here is from genome assembly GCF_006542625.1 of Nomascus leucogenys. NCBI lineage: Eukaryota > Metazoa > Chordata > Mammalia > Primates > Hylobatidae > Nomascus > Nomascus leucogenys. Next base: position 76,663,820 of record NC_044400.1, read on the forward strand.
ATGGTGTCATGGGCCAGACTGTGTTTCCCAAAATTTGTATGTTAAAGTTTGAAGTCCCAGTGCCCTAGGATGTGACTGCATTTGGAGAAAGGGTCTTTACAGAGGTAACAAGGTAAAGTGAGGTCACTAGGCTTGGTCATGGTCTTGTATGCCTGGTGTCCTTATAGAAGAGGTTAGGACAGATGTGCAGCCAGGGAAGGCCTTAGGAAAACACAGGGAGAAGGCAGCCTCCACAAGCCAAGAACAGGTCTCAGAAGGAATCAGCCCTGCAGACACCGTGATCTCTGGCTTCCAGCCTCCTGGACAATACATTTCTGTTGTTTTTAAGTCTAGTCTGTGGTACTTTGTTATGGTAGCCCTGGAAAATTAATAGTAATGGTAACTACCAGTTAGTTGCTTACAGTGTGCAGGACACAGGGAAGAGAATTCACATGTACTGATTACCTATCCTTAAGATAACCTTGTGTGAGGCCCAGAGGGGTTAAGTAACTTAGGCAAAGTCACATGGGCATTACTAAGGGAGCCCGGCTCATGGCAAGGTGTGTGAGACTCCAGGGCCTGTGCCCTTATCTGCTAGGTGACATCACTGAAGGAAGGAAGGAACAGGTCTTCTGTCTGAAGCGTCCCTGTTTCTAAAACAACCTCTCTTGGCAGTGGCAAGACAGAGATTAAAGTGACAAAAGTAATACCCGTGACGAGCTCTGAAAGGTGAGTTGGGCAGGAAGCTTGAGGCTCTCCCCAATCCCGAGGTCTCCAGCCTGGAGCGTGGCTGCGTAGCTGACAGCAAAGGCATCTCCCGCTGTGCAGAGAAAAGCATGCGTGACTCAGGGAGGGCTTGGCCACGCCCCCGGCTGCACCCCACCACACCCCAGACACATCCTGGCCCCTGGCTTCAGTGGTTCCAAGGGAGGTCACCGTGGCAGTGATGCCTGCAGCAAGGAAGCCCTTTGTATTGCACACAGCTGGGTGCAGGGAGGGAATTCTCTGAGTGGTAAACTCAGGAGAGTGAGCTGGGTAGACTCCTGGACTCCCAATCCTGACGTTTCCATTCACAAGTAGGGGTGCACTACCCGCAACAGCGCTGGCTCTCCCAGCCCTTTCTCACTGTGCAGCGCACCTTGAGAGGTGACAGTGTGCTGGCAGTCCTCACAGCCCTCACTCACTCTCAGCACCTCGTCTGCCTGGGCTCCCACTTTGGCGGCACTTGAGAAACCCTTCGGCCCACCGCTGCACTGTGGGAGCCCCTTTCTGGGCTGGCCAAGACCGGAGCCAGCTCCCTCAGCTTGCAGGGAGGTGTGGAGGGAGAGGCGCAACGGGAAATGGGGCTGCACGTGGCGCTTGCAGGCCAGCTGGAATTCCAGGTGGGCGTGGGCTTGGCGGGCCCGCACTCTGAGCAGCCGGCCGGTCCTGCTGACCCCGAGCAATGAGAGGCTTAGCACCCATGTTAGGTGGCGCAGACACGTAAGGTACCACAAGATGGCGACAGTTCCGGGTTCTTCCTCCCTCTCCACACCTGACGCAATGTTAAACCCGCCAAGAAAGACCCAATAAGAAAATAACACCTCCCACTCCCCCGGCTCATACCCAGGCCCGCCCCCCCAGACCCAATCATCAATACCCACGTAGCCCTAAGGGATATAAATATCCCATCCCAACAGCACTCTCTCTGCGCGACCTGACCTGACTCTGCTAATAAAGATCTCTTGACTGTGTTTGGCGTGCTCTGGGTCTGCCTTTACTGTTTCAACCCCGGCCAGTGGCTGTGGAGGGTGTACTGGGTCCCCCAGCAGCACCAGCCCACTGGCACTGCGCTCGATTTCTCGCCGGGCCTTAGCTGCCCTCCCGTGGGGCAGGGCTCAGGACCTACAGCCCACCATGCCTGAGCCTCCCACCCCCTCCGTGGGCTCCTGTGCGGCCCCAGCCTCCCCGATGAGCGCTGCCCCCTGCTCCATGGTGCCTAGTCCCATCGACCACCCAAGGGCTGAGGAGTGCATGTGCACGGTGCAGGAGTGACAGGCAGCTCCACCTGCAGCCCCGGTGCGGCATCCACTGGGTGAAGCCAGCTGGGCTCCTAAGTCTGGTGGAGATGTGGAGAACCTTTATGTCTAGCTCAGGGATTGTAAATACACCAATCAGCACCCTGTGTCTAGCTCAGGGTTTGTGAATGCACCAATCGACACTCCGTATCTAGCTACTCTGGTGGGGCCTTGGAGAACCTTCATGTCTAGCTCAGGGATTGTAAATACACCAATCGGCACTCTGTATCTAGCTCAAGGTTTGTAAACGCACCAATCAGCACCCTGTGTCTAGCTCAGGGTTTGTGAATGCACCAATAGACACTCTGTATCTAGCTACTCTGGTGGGGCCTTGGAGAACCTTTGTGTCAACACTCTGTATCTAGCTACTCTGGTGGGGACGTGGGGAACCTTTGTGTCTAGCTCAGGGATTGTAAACACACCAATCAGCGCCCTGTCAAAACAGACCACTCGGCTCTACCAATCAGCAGGATGTGGGTGGGGCCAGATAAGAGAATAAAAGCAGGCTGCCCGAGCCAGCAGTGGCAACCTGCTCGGGTCCCCTTCCACACTGTGGAAGCTTTGTTCCTTCGCTCTTTGCAATAAATCTTGCTACTGCTCACTCTTTGGGTCCACACTGCTTTTATGAGCTGTAACACTCACTGCGAAGGTCTGCAGCTTCACTCCTGAAGCCAGGGAGACCACGAGCCCACCGAGAGGAACGAAGAACTCCAGACGCGCCACCTTAAGAGCCGTAACACTCACCACGAAGGTCTGCAGCTTCACTCCTGAGCCAGAGAGACCACGAACCCAACAGAAGGAAGAAACTCCGAACACATCCGAACATCAGAAGGAACGAACAACTCCAGACGCGCCACCTTAAGAGCTGTAACACTCACCGCCAGGGTCCACGGCTTCATTCTTGAAGTCAGTGAGACCAAGAACCCACCAATTCCGGACACAACCTCATCCCATAGTAAGTTTGGGTAGGCCGCGCTCAGCCCATCCTGCACGGGAGAGGCTGTACCAGGACTGAAGGCCTTCGCCTGATGTGGCCAGGTGGGTGACAGAGCCTGTCTAACTCTGCCAGTCACTGTTCTCACCTAAGCTTGTCCTCCAATCTGCCTTTCTCCCTAACAGAGTTTACTTATAGCCCTAAAATGCCACAGTATGCCTCATTTCTCAATGTATGCAGACCTCAAATATATATATATATACATATACACACACAAATAATATATATACACACATATATATAACATATACACACACACACATACATATATATATAGTAAAGAGGAGGAATGCTCACTTAGCCTAAGGAATCACTGGCATTTTTGTTTTAAAAATCCTCAACATGTTCATTTTTATTTAAAAACTTTTATTTATTTATTTCTGAGACAGGTTCTATGTTGCCCAGACTAGTCTTGAACTCCCAGGCTCCAGCGATCCTCCTGCCTCAGCCTCCTGAGTAGCTGGGACTTTAGGTGTGGACCATGCCCATCTCATTTTATTTTTATATATCCTAGAGCTAAGATAACGAACGTAAAGTGATAAAGATAATGGCAGTGACAATGACAGTGACAGGTAAGGTAGTCATAGTCAGACCTTCCCCATACAGTGATTTCATCACTCTCCACATGCTGCACCTGCATTAACCCAGCTGATCTCCACACACTTCCCCGAGATGGATGGAGAACATGTGATTTTCTGCAACATACAGAGGAAGAAACTGAGACTGAGAGACAGTGACTGGCTTAGGATCACCCCGCTGATGGACAGGGAGCCACCTGACCCTCTGGGTCCCATCATCTTTTCCCCAAACAACACTGGCTCTAACAAAAGAAAAGCGTGAAATAATAATAATGATGAGGTCAGAATGTCAATGAACTGGGACCTGACTGGTCATTTGATTTTATAGTTATCTACTTATGCTTTGGGAAAAAAAAAAAAAAAAAGTTTCCTGTGCCCCAAGGTGAAAATCAATGTCACATTCCTTGGCATAGTGGTGAGTTCACAGATAAATATGATTTGGACACTGCCCTCAGGGAATGTAGAGCCCAGTAGGTAGAGCTAAGCATGGGCATAAATAACAAGAATGGAGCAACAGGAATAAAAATAACACCAACAGTGGCCGGGCGTGGTGGCTCACACCTGTAATCCTAGCACTTTGGGAGGCCAAGGCAGGTGGATCACCTGAGGTCAGGAGTTCATGACCAGCCTGGGCAACATGGTGAAATCCTGTCTCTACTAAAAATACAAAAATTAGCTGGGCATGGTGGCACATGCCTGTAGACCCAGCTACTTCGGAGGCTGAGGCAGGAGAATCGCTTAAACTCAGCAGGTGGAGGATGCAGTGAGCCGAGATTGTGCCACTGCACTCCAGGCTGGGCAACAAGGAGGAAACTCCATCTCAAAAAAAAAAAAAAAAAGAAAAAAAAAAGAAAAGAAAAGAAAAGAAAAAAACACCAACAAAATACCTCTTAACACCAGGAGCCCAGGAGTACTTTCCACAGCCGGGCTGCGTCACACTGCTTTAACTCCCTTACCCTCACAGCGCCTTCCTAGGTAGGTGTTATTAGCATGCCCAGAGAAGAGATGGAGAGCCAAGGTTCAGACACACGCAGTGTGCACGTGCCAGAGCAGAAGTCCATGAATTCATGTGTGGAAAGTGCCTAGAATAGCACTAGGCTCCAAGCAGGGAAGCAGGAAGGGGCAGGTAATCTCTGTGGAAGTTTGGAGGCAGAGGGGTGACTTTGGGGCCTTCTAGAAAAGGTGACACCAGGGCCAGGTCCCACAGAATAGAGATGATTTGTATATTCAGAGTTGGGGAGAGGTGCTTTCCTGACCCACACAAGAGCAAGAGTAGATGCTAGGAGATAGGAGAAGGGTAGGAAGCTGGGTCTGGCAGGAGCATGGACCATGAAAGATCTGCGGGGAAATGAGATGAGAGACGTGCAGGACCACAGGCTGGAGAGGGTGTTGGACACCTTCCCTTTACCAGGCAGAGTGACTGGGTGACATTGTCTCCTTGATTCAATCTCTACGACTCCACAATGGACTGGTATTCGCACGACCAGAGCACTTCAATAGCTTTCCAGAAGCCATGTAGCTTCTCAGTCACAAGGCTGGGAGTCACCCAGGTCCATCTGAGGCTGTGTCTATGCTCTGCTCGTGGCTCCATGCTCCATGCTTTGAACATGAGTTAAGAATAGCGGATTCATCTTTATATCATTGAAGGCAGGAAAGCACTGAAGGTCACTTAGCTGGGACATCTCATAACAACTTTTATGACATCATTTAAATCAGAGCCAGCAAAAAGGTCACTACTTGTGGGCAAGCTCCACTAGTAGCTTCTGTCAATAATAGCGTGTGAAGGAGGATTCTGAGGCCTTATCTAGGCTCAGAGGGAAGGAGCAGCACAACCGATGAGCAATGTGTGCCGTGAGTACGGAGGCATGGAGTCGGTAAGAGTCCAGGCGTGTGAGAAGCATGACGGTTTAATGGTTACCAGGGTGCACAGGGAAGCCACACTGCCTGAGCTTGACTCAGCCTTGACAGCGGCCAGCCCTACGACCTCGGGCAAGCTTCTCAGCCACTTTAGTCCCAGTCTCTTCACCTGTAATGAGGTCCTACTAAGAATAAAAGATGTCTTTGCCCTCCTAGGGAAACTGAGTTCTGAAGCCATGGTACCAACTGAATCCCAGAATTGGTTTTAAACCTGCTTAATTGACCACTAACAACCCACCTCAGGAAACGAACCTCTGAAAGCCAACCAGTGAGGGTGGCAGAGTCTACAGGCCAACCAAGCAGCCCTGGAGTTACCCCCATGAACATGCTTGAACACACCTGAACACACCTGGACAGCTCAAGAACATGCTACTGAGACGGATGTCAACCCACTCCCACTCTGTCCAGCACAACCCAAAACAAACTCTTCATCTTCCTGAGTGATGATTAATTTTGGTGATCTGAGTGACAGGTATACTGGGGTCCACTGTAAACTCTATCTTTGTGTATGTTTGAAATTTTTCATAATAAAAATTGACTATATATTTTTAAAAATTTCCCGCAACTCTTTCCCCAAATCCAACATCTCTCTAAGATAAATGAGAAATTCAGCTTTTTGGTTACAGATATTGAATGTGGTCTCTTTTTTTGATACTCCAATAGTAAGATCCACTGTGAGGATGAAGAGAGTGAACACGTGTAAGGCTTTAAGAACATGCCTGACCCAGAACACATTCACCTGGAAGTATCTGTACATATTCTCATTTGTCATCCCTGACTTCAGAAGGCTTTGCTGTTACCTTGCAGAAACTTCTTGCTAAAAGCCTGGAATCCTTCCGAGGTCCTGTTTCCGATGGAGTCCCGAATGGTGAGACCAGCGATGCTGTCCAGCAAGAGCAGCTCTGAGAGGTTGGCTGACGAAGGTGTCTTGGTGTTGTTAACAAGCAGCCATATGTGGGCTGTCTGTGCTTCGCTTGGCCCAGACACCTAGGGCAGAAGGAGAAGGCATGAGGGCAGATTTGCTGACAAGTCCAGCTTCCTGAAATGGGGCATGAGCCCAGCCTGTGCACATTAGGCATCCAGGAAGAAGGAGGGTAGCATGGTCTCGCAGACGTTCTGGGAATTTATCAGGCTCTGTATAATTTCAAAGACCCCCAAGAGGGTTTTGACCCACACTTGCCAAGCTGTTGCTTGGAGACAGTTTCAAAGAAACTGAGATGCTGAAATGCAGTGAAATCATCCCTGCAGATAATCTTAGAAGAAAAAATCTCCAAGTGCAGAACCAGTCAGGTTGGGGAGATTGTGACAACCAGCGTTACCAAGCAAACAATGGCTCTTTGGTACTTAGTTATTTTGAAGATTCAGCCTCAGCCCAGGGTCTATGATGGTCATGTGATCTCCAGGAAGGACCTGAGCAGCTCATCTGCCTCTTGGATCATCTCCCACATTCAGGCTTTGCCCAGCATGTGTCTCAATGGCTCTACTGCTGGAAGCCATCCAGTGGCCCATGCAGCAGGCTCATCACCTGGGCTCTGCACTCTTGCCCTGCCTTCCTCTCTAATCTTGTCTCCCAGCCCTCCTGCACCAGCTTCTCCCCAGCTCTGCTGAAATACATGCAGGAGCTGGAAAAAAGAGAAGGAAGCAATGTGTGTGCTGAGATGAGTGAGCTCTGGAATATAAGAAGTGATAAAAGCAAGCTTCACAACTGTGTGTGTAATATACTGCCACCTACATGAAAAAAAAGTTGGGGAGAAAGAAGGTACACGTATGTATACATGCATGTGCACACACTTATAACTGCATGCATATGGCAAAAAAAGTCACTAGAAGGATATACAAGAAACTAACACTGATTGCATCCAGGAAGGCAAACAATGTAGTTGAGGGCCTGTGATAAAATGAGTGTGGCACAGGAAAGGCTTAAATCAGCAGGCCTGGGCTGTCCAAACCCTCCACATTCAAGAGAAAGGACTGGCCCTTCACCAGCTCCTGAGAGCCTGCGGAATATGTTTGCCTGATTACAGTGTGGGTTTTTTTTTTTTTTTTTTTTTTTTTTTTTTATGCCTGGGTCCTTTGATCCACCAGATAGCTGATGCCAATGATTTGTGGTGGGTGCCTTGGACCCTGCTGTACTGAAATGACCTCTGGAGGGGCTGGAGAATGAGTAACTTGAGGTCAGTCTCATGGGTGCTCCATGCCTATGTGACTGAGCCTGAGAAAAACCCTCGACCCCAAGGCTCTAGTGAGTTTCCCTGGTTGGCAAAATTCCATCCGCACTGTCATACATCATTGCTGGGAGAACTAAGCTCCGTCCACACAACTCATCCACTGAGAGAGGACAGCTGGAAGCTCATGCCTGGTCTCTCCTGCGCTCTGCGACATTCACCTTTTTCCTTTCCTGGCTTTAATCTATACCCTTTCTCTGTAATGAACTGTAACTGAGCAGAATGGCTTTTCTGAGTTCTGTAAGTCCTTCTAGAAAATCACTGACCCTGAGGCAGGTGCTGGAGACCCCTGACACAAGGATAATATGTGGGATTAGGAAGGTTAGACCTAAAAAACCTTAAACAACTTTGAAAACTGTCAGGTACCCTATTAATGATTATAATCTGAAACAAAATATACCATACTTTTTTCCCATTCTAAATGATCACTGTGGATTTTTGCTGACAATTATTTAATTATAACAAAAATAATCTCAGTCCTAGGGTTGCCATATGAGATATCAGAGACCTTGCTGTTTGTTCATTGCTCGTGTGTCTAGACTTGTGTAGGTAAGCCCATGATTTATCAGTTCTTAAATACATGACTCTACCAAAATGATCTGGGCAAAATCCAATTATTTTCTCTTCAAATATACAACACCAATGGAAACTTACCAGTGCACATTTCTCAAAAATTACTCCATTCTCAGAAGTCCCTTGAACTTCTCTTGAAATGTCCCCATACTACAATAAAATGTGAAAGTTATTAGAAAATAGAAAATGAGAGATATTTCATGCTATATATATTTAATAAAAGTACAAGATAATGAAATTTTTACAGAGGGTAGAAGGATTACTGCTACTAATCCTTAAGTAATCTTGAAGTCTTATTTTTAAAAGAGCATTAAAGGATTGGAAATTAAAATTTATGGAAAGAAGAATGTGGACATGAGCTTACACCACAGTGTATTCCTGATCTGGGTGCATGTGTGGGACACCTGTTGTCACAGGGCTCAGCCAACCAAGACTGACATACCAGCAAGGGGTATGTGGGCAGACCAGTGAAGATATCATTTTACATGTACCGGGTGCTTCCCAGGTGTGGGCTGACAGTACACTTGTGCACCACGGTGCGCTGGAACAAAGGGCAGTGCGTCTGGGGGCTGGGGGCAGCCTCTCTGTGAGCTTGATCCCTCATCAACATAGGGAATCCCCCCGCAAGCCTTGGCTGCCTCCAGCCCTGCAATGGCTCGGCTTCCTCCAGCCCTGCAATGGCTCCTATGAAAATGTTCCAAAGGAAATCCAGGGCTCATCCATCAAATACAAGCCTCCTGCTGCCCTTGAAACCACAGGTTTCCTTTCCCTTTGACTAATAACAAATATCTGTTCATTTCTGCTCTTGCCATGCTCCGTAGCTACCCCAGGGCCCTGCAGTATCCACACACCTCCTTTAAATGGGACTAGACCCTTACTTCATCAAGGAAGCTCTCCTTGGCTCTCCTTGCTGTGATGACCACATCTTTCCCACTCTCTGCCTTGAGCACCTGTCACCTGCAGTGGAACAAGCTGTATTCTGAGTCATGGACTCTGGTAGCTCTCAGTGATATTAATAATCATATGTTTTATTTTTTATTTTTATTTTTGTAGAGATGGGGTCTTGCTATGTTTCCCAGGCTGGTCTTGGACTCCTGGCCTCAAGTGATCCTCCTGCCTTGGCCTCCCAAGGTGCTGGGATTGCAAACGTGAGCCACCACACTGGGCCTAATAACCATGAAATGTCTGTCATTGGCTGAGGGCCAGGCATGGCACCCATCACTTTACACACACGAGTTCTATTACTCCCATTTTATAGATGAGGAAACTAAGGCTCAGAAAGGTTAGCACTCTTGCCAAAGGTCATGCAGGCAGGAAGCTCGAGACTCTAACCATGCCTGTGTGACTCCAAATCCTGTGATCTTTCCACAACACGCATTCCCTCTCCATGGTGTAACCCTCTCATTGTGTAGAAAATTAACAAAAATGATTATCTCAATAGATGCAGAAAAGGCCTTTGACAAAATTCAACAACCCTTCATCCTAAAAACTCTCAATAAATTAGGTATTGATGGGACGTATCTCAAAATAATAAGAGCTATCTATGACAAACCCACAGCCAATATCATACTGAATGGGCAAAAACTGGAAGCATTCCCTTTGAAAACTGGCACAAGACAAGGATGCCCTCTCTCACCACTCCTATTCAACATAGTGCTGGAAGTTCTGGCCAGGGCAATCAGGCCGGAGAAGGAAATAAAGGGTATTCAATTAGGAAAAGAGGAAGTCAAATTGTCCCTGTTTGCAGATGACATGATTGTATATCTAGAAAACCCCATTGTCTCAGCCCAAAATCTCCTTAAGCTGATTAGCAACTTCAGCAAAGTCTCAGGATACAAAATCAATGTACAAAAATCACAAGCATTCTTGTACACCAATCACAGACAAACAGAGAGCCAAATCATGAGTGAACTCCCATTCACAATTGCTTCAAAGACAATAAAATACCTAGGAATCCAACTTACAAGGGATGTGAAGGACCTCTTCAAGGAGAACTACAAACCACTGCTCAATGAAATAAAAGAGGATACAAACAAATGGAAGAACATTCCATGCTCATGGGTTGGAAGAATCAATATCGTGAAAATGGCCATACTGCCCAAGGTAATTTATAGATTCAATGCCATACCCATCAAGCTACCAATGACTTTCTTCACAGAATTGGAAAAAACTACTTTAAAGTTCATATGGAACCAAAAAAGAGCCCACATCGCCAAGTCAATCCTAAGCCAAAAGAACAAAGCTGGAGGCATCACGCTACCTGACTTCAAACTATACTACAAGGCTACAGTAACCAAAACAGCATGGTACTGGTACCACAACAGAGACCTAGATCAATGGAACAGAACAGAGCCCTCAGAAATAATGCTGCATATCTACAACTATCTGATCTTTGACAAACCTGACAAAAACAAGAAATGGGGAAAGGATTCCCTATTTAATAAATGGTGCTGGGAAAACTGGCTAGCCATATGTAGAAAGCTGAAACTGGATCCCTTCCTTATACCTTATACAAAAATTAATTCAAGATGGATTAAAGACTTACATGTTAGACCTAAAACCATTAAAATCCTACAAGAAAACCTAGGCAATACCATTCAGGACATAGGCGTGGGCAAGGACTTCATGTCTAAAACACCAAAAGCAATGGCAACAAAAGCCAAAATTGACAAATGGGGTCTAATTAAACTAAAGAGCTTCTGCACAGCAAAAGAAACTACCATCAGAGTTAATAGGCAACCTACAGAATGGGAGAAAATTTTTGCAACCTACTCATCTGACAAAGGGCTAATATCCAGAATCTACAATGAACTCAAACAAATTTACAAGAAAAAAACAACCCCATCAAAAAGTGGGCAAAGGACATGAACAGACACTACTCAAAAGAAGACATTTATGCAGCCAAAAAACACATGAAGAAATGCTCATCATCACTGGCCATCAGAGAAATGCAAATCAAAACCACAATGAGATACCATCTCACACCAGTTAGAATGGCCATCATTAAAAAGTCAGGAAACAACAGGTGCTGGAGAGGATGTGGAGAAATAGGAACACTTTTACACTGTTGGTGGGACTGTAAACTAGTTCAACCATTGTGGAAGTCAGTGTGGCGATTCCTCAGGGATCTAGAAATACCATTTGACCCAGCCATCCCATTACTGGGTATATACCCAAAGGACTACAAATCATGCTGCTATAAAGACACATGCACACGTATGTTTATTGCGGCACTATTCACAATAGCAAAGACTTGGAACCAACCCAAATGTCCAACAACGATAGACTGGATTAAGAAAATGTGGCACATATACACCATGGAATACTATGCAGCCATAAAAAATGATGAGTTCATGTCCTTTGTAGGGACATGGATGAAACTGGAAACCATCATTCTCAGTAAACTATCACAAGGACAAAAAACCAAACACCGCACGTTCTCACTCATAGGTGGGAATTGAACAATGAGAACTCATGGACACAGGAAGGGGAACATCACACTCTGAGGACTGTTGTGGGGTGGGGGGAGGGGGGAGGGACAGCATTAGGAGATACACCTAATGCTAAATGACGAGTTAATGGGTGCAGCACACCAACATGGCACATATATGCATAGGTGACAAACCTGCACATTGTGCACATGTACCCTAAAACCTAAAGTATAATAATAAAAAAAAAGAAAATTAACAAAAATGCCATTTTCCAAAGAACACAGGGACAATATGCAACAGCATCAGCCTGCCCAGGCCTCTGATTCAGTTGAGCTTCCATCCACCACACCCACCCTAATGCCTTTTTAACGTGCTGGGACCCTAAGAGAATTTGCCAAAGCCCTCAAGCAGGGATCTGGCTTTCTCTTCTTCTGACCTTCATATAGCATCTTGTAAACAATAACTGATAAATACAGCTTGTGGAGCAAATAAACACAGAAGAGACGACTGAGTATGGAGGGTGCTGCCTGGTGAGGTGACGAGTTACCTGCAACTGGAGAGGACTGGAAAGAACAATGAGTACTGTAGCGGGTTCAGAGATGGCCCCCAAAGGGCATGTCTGTGTTCTGATCCCTAGAACCTGTGCATGTGTCCTTCTTTGGGAAAGAGGTCTCTGAAGATGTAATTAAACTAAGGCTCTCAAGAGATCATCCTGGACCGTCCAGGTGGGGCTGACATCCAATGACAAGTGTCCTTATAAGTGGTACATGGAGAAGACACAGACACGGAGGAGGCCAAGAACAGATGGAGGGAAAGAGTCAAGCGATCCAGCCACAGCCAAGGAAGGCCTGGAGCCACCAGAAGCTGGAAGAGGGAGGAGGATGCTCCCTTAGAGCCTGCAGAGGGAGCGTGGCCCCGCCAGCACCTTGCTTCCAGACTTCTAACCTCCCCAGCAGCGAGAAAATACATTCCTGTTGTTTTCAGCCATGCTGTTTGTGGTCACTTGTTACAGCAGCCCCAGGAAATTAACATCACTACTTAGCAGGGAGCCCGAAAAAGGGCTCTTGGCCATCGTAGCTCATTGGCCAAGCTCAACGGTTCTCATACCACGTTAAGTCACTGAACCCACGTTACACAAAACAGAACAGAAAACACAGCAAGAGCATGGAGCTCTGCCACTTCTACCTGTGGGACATGGAACTAGTTTCTTAATCTCTCTCATCCTCAATTTCCCATCTGTAAAATGAGAATAAAAATATTACTGTTTAAGAAACTCGGCTGGGCGCGGTGGCTCACACTTGTAATCCCAGCACTTTGGGAGGCCGAGGCGGGCGGATCACGAGGTCAGGAGATCGAGACCACGGTGAAACCCCGTCTCTACTAAAAATACAAAAAAAAAATTAGCCGGGCGTGGTGGCGGGCGCCTGTAGTCCCAGCTACTCAGAGAGGCTGAGGCAGGAGAATGGCGTGAACCCGGGAGGCGGAGCTTGCAGTGAGCCGAGATTGCGCCACTGCACTCCAGCCTGGGCGACAGAGCGAGACTCCGTTTCAAAAAAAAAAAGAAACTCATAATGAGGCTCAAGTGAGATTATACATAGAAAGTGCTAAACCCAGTGCCCAGCCCATAGTAAATGCTTGTGAAATGCTCACTGCTCTTATGGACACAGTCATCTTTAATAGCTGGGAGTCACTCGGTCTGGTTAAAGCACAATCCAATCCCTGCTTCAGAAACACCAGATGAGGTAGCCTAATGCTGAGTCAAACCTCCTCTCCATCTAAATACCGTATGTTGTGTAGCAGAAACAGCACCTTGGAAAAATAAATGGATTTGCTCCCCAATGATAACTATATTTAGTGAAAGATGAGGAATAGGGTTTTTTTAAGCAACAAAAGCCTGTGCCATTTTATACATAGCCCAAAATTGGTTTCTTTCCAACTTCTGGTATTTGTGTTAAAGTATTGAACTTACTACTTACCAGGTGGTGTGTTATAGGAGACTCTCTTTTAAATAAGTTCTTCTTAGGCCAGGAGGGTATAAAAGCAAATAAGGAATGAGCCCATGGCCCACTAGAGGCTGCAGAAGTTGAGAGTGGGATAAAGACTTCCCTTTTCTTGTCCAATTTCATTCCAAGTGGTGCTTCCACTGCAAAACAGCAACACGCACGTCTTATATAATGTGGAAAGACAGTAAGACATAGAGCTTAACCTCTAATAACAGACTACAGGGTACATGGAAGGCACCTGGAAGATGTTTGCTGGGTAAGTAAGTTAATGAATGAATGAATGATATCATCTCTTTGCCAGGAAAATGAGACATGCTCACTGGGACGCTACAGAACTTAAGAAGAGCATTTTTCAAAGCCTCATCTCCTTACCTGGGTTGGGCGGCCCCACTAGGAATCAGAACCGCTGGGCAAGAATGGTGCCTGGGGTGATTCTTGCACACATGACATTAGACAGCCCTGGGCTCGAGTCCTGGCTCTGCCCCTCCAGCTGTGAGTCCTTGGGCATAACCTCTAACCTCTCTATACCTCGGTTTGCTTAATTCTAAGGCAAACAGCATAGGTCTCACCTCACTAGGTCCTTCTGGGCACCTGCCTACTGCAGAGTAAGCCCTCAGTGACCACCACCAACCACCATCCTAAAGAGGATGTGTGCATGGCCAGACACAAATGCCTGCTGAGCCCTCCAATAGGAAATGACTCCCAGGCCGGGCGTGGCGGCTCACGTGCATAATCCTAGCACTTTGGGAGGCCGAGGCGGGCAGAACATGAAGTCAAGAGATCGAGACTATCCTGGCCAACATGGTGAAACCCCGTCTCTACTAAAATACAAAAAATTAGCCTGGCGTGGTGGCGCACGCCTGTTGTCCCAGCTATTCAGGAGGGTGAGGCAGGGGAATCGCTTGAACCCGGGAGGTGGAGGTTGCAATGAGCCGATATCACACTACTGCACTCCAGCTTGGCGACAGAGCAAGAATCTGTCTCAAAAAAAAAAAAAAAAAAAAAAAGAAAGAGAAATGACTCCCTTAGATTTTTCTCTGTGTCAATACATTTGGAAAGTTCATGAGCATTGTGTGTAAAGCACAGGAATGTCACTTAAAAGGTCCTGGCTGGGCTGTCGGGTCCCTCTTCAGTGGATGTGGCCCAGGTGCTGATCAGCTGTGGGACCTTGCACAAGTCAGCCGAGTTGTCTGGGCCTCAGTTCCCCTCACCTGGGAGTGTGGTTAAGATACCAATCAGACAGGGCTGTTGTCTGAGCTGCCAATCAAATGCCACACTGCACATGAAAGTGCTTAGATGTATCCAATGCTTCAAGTCAGCAATTTTAGTTTTGAAATGACCTGGATGGTGGCATTGCGCCTTCTTCAACATTTGTCTTCTATTCAAATACAAACTAATTTGACTGAAAATAAGAGGTACTTTTCAGTCTTTCTTACCCAGCATATTGATGGTAAAGACTACAAGTGCTTTTGAAACTTTCTGTAGAATTTCAAAATACATGCAGGAAAAAAAACTAAAATTTGATAAAAAAAAGTTGTAGAACTGGGTCCTAGATTAAATTACAGTATTTTTTTCCTTCCTTGGGTTGTATCTGGGGGTGATTCAGTTCCTCAGGTGGGATGTGATAAGGGCTCCTATTGCATCAAGCCTCAGGGAATTGATGGCCCTCGCCATGGAAACAAGTGAGTGTTCCACCAGGTCAGCGGCTGATTCAGAGCATCAGGAATGTCTGAGTAGAGCGCATGGGTGCAAGTGAGACCGGAAATCCATCTCCGGACCCCAGCACAGCACCTTGGGCCAGGGCACAAATGCTTGTGCAGCAAGCATGCAGGACATAAAATCTTAAGGCCACACCTTACCCTTAAGCGCTCCATCTCTGGTGCACCCATTTATGCCTCTCTGGCTCTCCTGGTCCTTAGCTTTAATGAAGACTCCAAGGTGATCCCTCCCTTCAGAGAGGACCCCTCCTCTATTCAGCAAGAATCCCGCTCAGTCTACAGAGCTAAGTGGGGCCCATCCGAATCCCAGCCCATCCCATTTCCCAGGACACCAGAGTTAGGCACAGAACCCAGAAAACCCCAGCCAGTGGCCCCAGGGATAGGTTCAGGGACAGGCTGGGGACCCACACTGAGCCCAGGGGTCTGCACTGGAACTGTCATAGCCACTGGGAAGTCTGCGCTGCAGGTGCCAGCCATGAGGCTCAGGAGCTGGGGACTGCCCGTGGCATCTTTCCCGTCATGGGGAAAGGACGGACCTGCCTGCGAAAGATGCTCACCAGAGGCAGGGCGGCTGAGAGGGAAGGAGAAAGGCAGAGCCGTAGGAGCATTGAGAACTTTGTGCTCCCGGGTCCAGCAGTGCCAGGGCCTGCGCGTTTCAGTTACAGATGCCAATCAATTCCTCTTAATGAAATGAGTGTCAGTTGAATTTTGACCACTGAGTGTGGCAAGCTGAATAAAGGTCCACAAAGATAGCCAGGTCCTAACCCCATGAAGCTGTGATTGTTATCTTAGGGTCACAGACACTTTGCAGATGTGATTCGATGAAGGGCCTCGAGATGGGGAGATTGCCTGGATTATCCTGGTGGGCCCTAAATGTCATCCCAGATGTCCTTATAAGAAGGAGACAGAGATTTGACAGACAGAAGAGAAGAAGGCCAAGTAACTACTGAGGCACAATGCCATGCTGATAGCTTCCAAAACGGAGGAAGGCAGTATCCCTAATCCAGCCCTAAGGAATGCAGGCAATGTGGCCATAGATGCTGGAAAAGGAGAGGAAATGGGTTCGCTTCTGGAACCTCCAGAGGGACCAGACAGACACCTTGACTTTGTCCAGTGAAACTGATGTTGGACTTCTGCTTTCCAGTACTGTAAGAGAATAAATGTGTGTGGTTGAAGCCACTGTTTGTGAACATTTTTTAGGGAAGCCACAGGAAACTGATACACCCAGTTAATTCGCACATTCTGTTTCATTCACCAAATGCCTTCAGGGGATATCAAAAAGGGCCTACCTCACCCCAGGTTCCACTGTGCACTAACGCTTCAGCCAGCTTTGAGGTGGAGGCACACTGCCCTAGTTCTGTAAGGTCAGGGAATGATCTACTTGCCCAAAGTAGAGAGGTGCTGGAAGGATCAGCAGAGTGTGAGGGAGCTGGAGGAAGGAGGGCTTCAGGCCTCTGGTTTTTCATGCTCAAAACAGGGGAACATCAACCAGAATAAAAACTCACCTGCAGTCTTAAAGTGACAGCATTCCACTTTGGGCCAAATCATACAGTGCAAGTCCTAAAAAATTCAAAAGACACAAAGTCATTAATGGAACACATACTTGTGAGAAGTGGTAATAAATAATCTTTGTAAATGGCTCACATGGAGAGGACATGCAGTTTTGTTTTTTTTTTTTTTTTGAGACCCAGTCTTGCTCTGTCACCCAGGCTGCAGTGCAGTGGCGCGATCTCAGCTCACTACAAGCTCCGCCTCCTAGGTTCACGCCATTCTCCTGTCTCAGCCTCCCGTGTAGCTGGGACTACAGGTGCCCGCCACCACGCCTGGCTAATTTTTTTGTACTTTTAGTAGAGACGGGGTTTCACCGTATTAGCCAGGATGGTCTCGATCTCCTGACCTCGTGATCCATCTGCCTCAGCCTCCCAAAGTGCTGGGATTACAGGTGTGAGCCACCACGTCCGGCCAAGGACCTGCACTTTCATCCAGAAGTGTGAAGTAAACTTTTCTAAGTCAGCCATCCCCAGCAGCTTCTGAGTAAAGAATTCCCTTCTCTTTCCCAGGGAAAGAATCAGCACCCTCATGAATGCATTTCTGGGAGCTGTCAAGGGAGGCCGCACCATGTGATTGAAATGTCTTATCATTAGACAGACCTAGGTTCAAACCTCAGCCCTGCCCTCCATCAACTCTGTGGACCCTGGGTAAGCCAACAGCCTGCGAATTCCCAAGATCCTGCAAGTTTCCAGGGTGGTAAATAAGACACTAGATGAGGCATGGAGAGAACTGGACTCTAGCTGGAACCATTTATTCACTGTGTGTCCTTGGCTAAGTCTCTCAGCCTCTCTGAGCCTCAGATCCCTCTTCTGAAAAGTGACCTCAAAGCCTCCTCCGAGTCCGCTCAGCCTCATTGGTGATGAAAATTGGTCTAAACTGAGCCTGGCGAAACCCTTCCAATTTACCTTTGTGAATCACTGAGCTCTAGAAAGACTCAGACCTCTCTACTGAATAATAAAAGCTCTCCCGGATGGAACCTTCTCCATGTGCCAGTGCTTACGCTATATGCACCGAGTGAACTGTACAAGTAGTCCCTATAGAAACGCATGAAGCATTATACTCATTTTACAGCACTATCCCCAGTCTACAGTAATGAGATAACTCACTCCAGAGCCTGGCACACAAGCAGCCTGGCCCAGCACGTGTGCTCACCCTGCACGCAATGGCTGGTTTCTGTGTAACAGAAGCAGAAAGATGTGTATGTGAGCTGAGCGGGATGCTCAGGCCTGGCTTTGGGTCCAGTTCTGATGACTAGTCCATGTGGCTACTGTTCACGTGGCTCTCACGCGGGCCAGATGCCACAGAAAGCTTGAGATGGGACAGGATCCATGGGACAACTGTTGTGGCCACTGTCTGTGTGTTTCAGACTCAGTCCTTACAGGCCTCCAGGACCCTGGCTTGGGCAGTTCTGCTGGTGTGACGTAAGCCCAGCTGGGCTGGAGGCTGATTTTCCCCCAAAGGCGTGGAGGAGGCCCATCCACAGAGATGGAGACTCATGGAGGGACACGGAGGAAATGATGGAAATTGCAGAGACAGAGGCAGAGACAGGCAAGAGGTGCGGGAAGAGGGAAAACGGGTGCAGTTCAATCCAGGCAGCCTTCTACCAAACACACCCCAGCATTCCCCATTGATGGAGCCAAACATTTGGCTTCAGTTTGTTCACACGGAGCTTATGTTATGTTATGGACAGCATAAAGAATTCTATTTAAAATAGTAAATTATGGTACAAACATTCTATGGAGTACCAGGCAGCTATTAAAAAGAATAAAGCAGCATGATTCAGAATTCCACTTTTGGGCATATACGCAAAATAACTGAAAGCAGGGTCTTGAAGAGGTATTTGCACATCTGTGTTCACAGCAGCATTATTCACAACAGCCAAAAGTGGAAGCAAGCCAAACGCCCATCAGTGGATGAACGGATAAGCTAAATGCAGTCCATCCATAAAATAGAATATTATGCAGCCTTGGAAAGGACGACATAGGGAGATTCCATCTCTACAAAAAAAAAAAAAAAAGAAAGAAAATTAGCCAGGTGTAGTGGCACATGCCTGTATTCCCAGCTACTTGGGAGGCTGAGGCAGAAGGAATTACTTGGAGCCCAGGAGGTCGAGGCTGCAGTGGGCTATGATCATGCCACTGCACTCCAGCCTGGAAGAGAAAGTGAGACCCTCTCTGAAAAAAATAAATAATAAATATTAATAATAAATAATAGGGTGGGTACAGTGGCTCACGCCTGTAATCCCAGCACTTTGGGAGGTCGAGGTGGGCTGATCACTTGAAGTCAGGAGTTCGAGACCAGTCTGGCCCACATGGTGAAAACCTCCCTCTACTAAAAATACAAAAATTACCTGGGCATGGTGGTGGGCACCTGAATCCCAGCTACTTGGGAGGCTGAAGCAGGAGAATCACTTGAACCCAGGAGGCAGAGGTTGCAGCGAGTGGAGATTGCGCCACTGCACTCCGGTATGGGTGACAGAACGAGACTCCGTCTCAAAAAAAAATAAAAATAAAAATAAAGAAATAATAATAGGGGAAACTATGTATGTGTGTGGGCAGAGGAGGTATATGTGAACTTTCTGCACTATGTGTTCGATTTTTCTGTAAATCTAAAACTGTTCTAAAAATTACAGTCTATTACTTAAGAACAAATACATCCATGTGGTCTCTCATATGAACATTTGCCAATGGATGGCAAAGTATCCATTGGATGGTGCACTGAACGCCACACAAATGTATGTTTGTACAACCTCTGTCCCCTGGAACTTTCTATCCATTCTTTCAACCAGCACCTGCTGTTTGTTAGGCACTGTGCTAGGGATCACATGTCAGGCAAAGCAGACCTGGCCCCTGACCTCGCCCAGGGACAAAGCTCTCCTTACCAGTGGACATTGCCACTCAGGAGGAAGAGGCAGGTTCCCAGGGAGCAAAGGACCCAGGCTGACCTCCATGAGAACCCTGGGCCAGGCCTCCCAGGGCAGTCTCGCTGGTTTCTGGGCATCTCTGATTCTTGTCCTCACCGCAGTCCCCAGCCTGGGGAGGTGCCTCTCTGGGGACTCTGGCCACTCTGGGCAACTGCTCCCATAAGCACCATGCTAGGTGCAGCCCATAGCACCTTCCAATGGCCAGCCTGCCCCTCCCTGTCATCCCTCTCTCCAAGCTGACACAGCTCCTGTTGAGGTCACTACAGCCACTCCAAGGTTCCACTTAATGACCAGCCCTCCTCATCGCACACACTTACCAGCAGCATTGGGTATGTGCTTATTCCAGCTTCCCGTGGCTGCTGTACAAATTACTGCAAATGTAGTGGCTTAAAACAATACACATTTATTCTCTGATAGTTCTAGAGGTCAGAAGTCTGACACAGGTCTCAATGGACTGAAGTCACAGTATTGGCAGGGCTGTGCTCTTTTCCGGAGGCTCCAGGGGAGAACCCATTTCCTCTCCTTTTCCAGCTTTCAGAGACTGCTGCGTTCCTTAAGTTCATGGCCCCTTCCTCCATCGTCAAAGCCAGCAGTAGCTGAGTCCTTCTCACGTTGCATCTTTCTGACCTTCTTCCAACATCTCCTTCTGACTCTCTCCTCTGCCTGCTTCTTCCACTTTTAAGGACCCTGATGATTACATTGGAACCATCAGATAATCCTGAATAAATTCCTTATTTTAAGATCAGTTGATCAGCAACCTGAATTCCTTGTATAATGTCAACTCCCATGGCCACGAAACCTAACATATCCACAGGTTCCAAGGTTCTAGACGTGGGCATCTTTGGGAGCCATTATTCTACTGACCATGGTGAGCCCTTTCTCCCTTCCTGAAATGCTCTCCACCCTTGACCTTTGGATCACAGTCCTGGTTCCCTTTTACAGGGGCCACATGTTCTCCACCTCCTCTGTTGGATTCTTTCCTCTTCGTTTTTTGGTTTTTTTGAGACGGAGTCTCGCTCTGTCGCCCAAGCGACAGAGTGCAGTGCCATGATGTCCGCTCACTGCAAGCTCCGCCACCCGGGTTCACGCCATTCTCCTGCCTCAGCCGCCGGAGTAGCTGGGACTACAGGCGCCCGCCACTAGGCCCAGCTAATTTTTTTGCATTTTTAGTAGAGACGGCGTTTCACCATGTTACCCAGGATAGTCTCGATCTCCTGACCTCGTGATCCACCCCCCTCGGCCTTCCAAAGTGCTGGGATTACAGGCGTGAGCCACAGCACCCGGCCTGCATCCTTTCCTCTTCCTAGTCAAAAGTCCTGGGGTTGTTCCAGGGCACTCTCTCCAGTCGAGAGTTCCTCCTGAGGTGAGCTCATCCAGGCCCTCAGATGTTAAAGGTCATTTATACACTAACTATTCCCCCATGTAAATCTCTAGTTCAGATTTCTCCCCTCAAATCCAGACTTGAATGCCTAAGAGACAGTCGAACTCAACAGCAGTGATTTCCAACCTAAGGCTGCTGCACATTAACCAGTGGCATCTCCTTTCTCCTATTTGCTCAGGCCAAAATCCTTGGATTTGTCCTTGAATATTCTCTTTCTCTCTCTCAACCCAGAACCAATCCCAGTAAACCCCACTGGCTCTACCTTGAAAAAACATCCACAATCCAGCAACCTCTCAGTAGCTCACCATTACCTCCCCAGTCCAGCTCCCCTCCATGGCCCCCTGGCCTCCTGCCTGCCTGCTCGCCACTTTCCTGCACACACATCTGCCTACCATCTATTCTCACCCCTGCCACGGGGGTGCTTGGACAGGAAACATGAGAGTGGGTCACTTTCTTGCTCAAAGCCCATCCACAGCGTCCCATCTTACTAGGAACAACTGTTGGAGTCCTGGCCAGAAACACGGCCTTGCCCGTCCCTCACTCCATTCGGGGATCTGCTCAGCTGTCACCTCCTTGAAGCACCTTCCCTGCCCATCCTGTCCATATCACGAGTGCCCCTCATCTCTCAGACCACTCTGCCCACTGTGTGCATCTCTACAGCCCCAACCACCAGTGGACACACCGCATAGTAACATGATTCCTGCCTTTTTCCTGCTCCAAGAATGCAGGTTCCTCAAGAGCTGGGGCAGGTCTTGGTCTGCCTTGTCCTGTTGTATCTCAAGCATTTAGGACAGAGCCTGGCACCTAGAAGGCCCTCAATAGCCATTGTGAATGAATGGCCCAGAGGCCTGGTCTCTACTCCCCCCTCCACTGCCTCCTCCCCTTCCAATCAGCTTCCAGTAGAACGGTCTGCATTGATGAAAATGGTCTAGAATCTGAGCTGTCCAATATGGTAGCCACTAGCCAGATGGGGTCATTTGAGCATGTGAAATGTTTAAGTTTAGCCATACATGGCTACTGTAGTGGACAGTGCCCTTTTAGACCATCTGGGAAATGGTTGTAATTGCCTCTTAGTTCTCCCTTTGTAAGAAGAAAGGGATGATAAATTAGCACAGAAATCTTGTGTTCAGGTTTACGAAGCACTTTCTTATAGAGCCTAGACACTGACAACAAGTGCTTTGGGTTAGGCAAGTCTGGGCGGGCATCTTCACCTCACCCAGAATCACTGCGGCCTCAGTTTCCTCATCTGTAAAATGGGTATATTATACCTTCTTCATAAGGAATTTTAAAAGATTAAACCAGAAAATAAATGTAAAGCTTAGCATAGTGCCCAACACAGAGTAAATACACAGCAAATATACAATTGTTATTATTGCTATTATTACCACATATTATTACGTATTGCCATTCAGTAAGTCCTTACTTAACATCGTCGATAGGTTCATGGAAACTGTGACTTTAAGCCAAATGGCATACTGTATAGCAAAACCAATTTTACCATAGACTAGTTAATATAGACAAGAGCTAAGTTCTTACAGCATACAGTGCCTCTTTTTGCTTAAAGTCAAAGCATCCAAGAACCTATTGATGTTCCCTGAGGACTTACTGCATATCATTGAAACTATTATTATCACTGCTCTTGTTACTGTTCTTATCATCACCATCATCATCATCTCTGATAATGCCAAGAAGTAACTATAAAATCACCACTTTGTAGATGAGGAATGTGAGTCTCAAAGCTGGACCAAACACCAACTTCAGGAGAATAGAGACTCAGACACATTGAGTGCTATATCCCCAGGAGTTGCACAGAAGCATCAAGAGTACCTAATAAATATTTATAAATTGACACACGAAATGCTCAAGTGTCCACAGCTAGTAAACAGTAGAGCTGAGGTCAGAACTCACATTTCTAGACTCTCAGCCCAGGTTCCAATCCCTCAGCCACTGCCTCACCACTTCCTGCCAACCTCAGTTACTTCACTTGCATTCATTCATTCAACAAATACTTTTGATCACCTACTATGTGCTATTTTGAAAATGAGGATACATTGCCAAACAAGACATCAAAAGCTCTACTCTCAAAACACTATTTAGGAAAATTACAAGCAAAATCATAGTATACTATATATATTATACAAACAAAACAGTAACATACCATAAATAATATATTAGAAGGTGATAAGAACGGTGGAGCAAAATAAAGAAGGAAAGAGGGGCAGAGAGTAATGGGGGTTGCCATTTTAAATGGGGTGATGTTGAAAGGCCTTACTGGGGTGACAGAGCGGCTGTTGGGGTATCAGGGGGAGGAGCATTCGTTCAGGCAGAGGAAAGATACATGCAAGGGCCCTGAGGTGGGAACACACCCAGGGTGTTCAAGGAACACAAGGAGGCCAGGGTGCCTGAGCAGAGCGAGTGAGGGGTTTCTGCTCTGGGGACAATGGGAAACCACTGTAAGCTACTCCGTGATGAGTGGCATAATAGCCATTATAAATGGGACACTCTGGCTGCTCAGTTGAGAACAGAGAAGTACTCAAGGGGAGACGCAAGGAGGTCAGTCAGGCAGCTCCACAATAATCCCAGAGAGAAGGTGGCAATTCAGATGAAGATGGTGTTTGTAAAGACAGGGAAAACTGTGTTGATTGTGGGTGTGTTTTGAAAATAAAACCCATGCGATGTGCTGACTAAACGTGGGGCTTGGGGAGAGGGAGGAGGGAAGGAGGGTGCCAAGGCCTTTGGGTCCAGCAAGAAGAAAGACAGAGGCACCACTAGCAGGAACGGAGGCAAGGCGCAGGATTTAGGTTCTGCCTTGGTGCATGAGTTGTGGAGTGCCTGTGAGCCTCCACGGGCCATGTCAGGTAGGCATGCAGATCCACGGTGGAGCTCAGAGAAGGTCTTGGCTGGAGATGGAAATTTGGGAGCTGCCAGGGGATAGATCACCAAAGGTATGAGTGTTGACAGAGGGAGGAAGAGAACCCAGCACTGAGTCCTGGGGTGCTCTGGCCATTAAAGATCAAGTGAAGCACATATATCCTCAAGATCTCCATCTTTCCTGACCAAGCTCTCAGGAAGTTTTGTTTTGTTGTTGTTGTTGTTTGAGAGAGGGTCTTGTTCTGCCATCCAGGTTGGAGTGCAGTGGTGAAATCACAGCTCACTGCATCCTTGAACTCCTGGTTTCAAGCCATCTTCCTGCCTCAGCCTCCTGAGAACCTGGGAATACAGGCATGTGCTATTACACCCAGCTATATATATATATACGTTTTGTAGAGATGGGGGTCTCACTATGTTTCCCAGGCTGCTTTTGAACTCCTGACCTCAAGCGATCCTCCTGACTTAGCCTCCCAAAGTGTTGGGATTACAGGCGTGAGCTTATTTGACTAACAGTTCCCTTAACTCGGAATTCCAGGGCTGCAATTTTGAAGCTATGGTAATTACACAGTGTAACAGATAATGTTAACATCGTATCTGGCTGATTTTTTGTTGTTCTTTTCTACAAATTTGGGACACACCCAATCCACTGAACTTCGCATCACAACCAGCCTAAATTACTGTTGTGTGGTACTTCAAGTAAAATAACAAAATGATACTATTAGCATAATGAAATGGTGAAAATGATTAAAGGATCCCATTCTGAAATAGACACTTATCTTTCAAAGGGGCCGGGTGGTTTCTTTCATCTCTAATTCTTGGGACATCAGATAGGCTTGCTACTGAGCACTGATTTCTCCAACTTGTTGGTCTTGGGACTCCTTTACACATTTTCCAATTATTGAAGACTCCAAAAAACTTTTGTTTGTGCTGATTATATTTATTAACATTTACTCTCTTTAAATTAAAGGTGAGAATATTTTAAAGTGTCTAGTGATTCATTTTAAATAGAAATAACAATGCCATTGCACATTAACATAAATAGCATATTTTTTGAAAACTAAATAAACTTAAACTGTTTTATTTTCTAAAATAAAAAAAGTGAGAAGAATGGCATTTTTTTTACATTTTTGCAAACCTCATCTATGTCTGAGTTAATGGAAGGAGCTGAATTCTCAAATCTGCTTGTACATTAAATCTGCTGCAACATCACACCTCCTGTCGCCTTGGAAAACCCCATCGCACAATAGTGAGAAAATGAGTAGAAAAAGTAAGTAATATCTCAGTATTACTGTGAAAATAGCTCTGACTCCATGGACCCCTATAACAGTTCAGTGACCCCAGGGTTTCCCTGGGCCCCACCTTAAGAACCACTGGGGAATAAAATGCATTCCCAGTGGGCATCAAATGATGAAATTAAAAAAGGTAAAATCCCTGCCCACAGGAACTCACAGTCCAGCAAAGGAAACAGACAAGCAGCCCAAACAATGTGGTAAATGTTCTCCACCAAGAGATATCCCAGCATCGGGGGCCAGAGACTTGGAATATGCCAAGCCCCTCCTACATGCGGGCCACACCCATGACGATTCCTCCACCTGGGATGCTCTCTCCTGACTCTTTCCCTGGCTAAACCTGCCCATCTTTCAAGTCTCGACTGATCTCCCAGACTAAATGACCTCCTTCCTCCACCCTCACTCACGGCTCCCCACCCTCCTCCTCACAGCAATCACTGTGTGTAATTAGGCGTTGGGCTCCCAGCCCTCTGCACACAGCATGGGACTTAGCAAAGGTGCAATAAATATATATATATAGATACTGAATGAATGGATGGATAGATGGCATCAAATAATTACAATAGGAAGAACTAACCTGTGCCTTTGGGAACTGTCCTCTGGAAACAGCCCTTACACCATTGCTCAGAAGAGGAAGCAGAGACCCTGAGCGCTATGACTTGCCCCAGGCCCCACAAGAGGGAGTGACCAAGGCAGGGACACACATGGCTGGAGTTCTTTCCTGCACAGTGTGCAGAAGGGCTGTCCAAGACAGGCCCAGAGAGATGGAGGAAGGCTGGTCCCATGAACAGCTGGGATGGGCGTGGGCAGGGCCAGGGCCCAGGGGACGTGCTCAAGATGCCAAAGGCACCTGAACACAGGTGCTCATTCCCAGATTCCTGCAAAGGCAGGGGCAGCCCTTGAGGGTGGGGTGCTCTAGACCCACCATGGTCCTAGATGGTTTCAGGCCCTTCCCAGTAGGCACCGTCCCTCCCTTCTGGCAGGGACCACCCTCAACACCATTGTGGCTGACAGTTCAGTGTGCACCAGGATCTTCTGACACTGGCTTCCCAGAAGGAAGAGCTTGTGCAAGGCAGGTGAGGCCAGGCACGCAGGCTCTGAACTCGGGGGCCAGGGAGAGAACACAGGACAGGCCTGGGGACGAGGCTCCCTGAGCCTTGGTTTTGTCACCTGCAAACCAAGATACTCCCACCTCACAGGGCAGATGCAAGTGAAAGGACCCAGGGAACATGTTCTGTCATTGGACTTTTGAAAGCTCAGGACACTGACATGGCATTTCTCCCGTGAAAACCTCAAGACAGAAAGGGAGCAGGGCCTCTTTTAAGAGACTAAACCTCTGCCAGTGTCGCAAGTGTCCTGGGGTAGAGAACACAGCAGGACAAGACCCACCACCCTGGGAGAGAGGTGGGAGGACCTCAGGGCAGCATCAACGGGCCAGACCACTGGCCAGGGCAGTCCTGGGAATAGAAGCCTGGGTGTACTGCCAGGGGCAATAAGGTGGAGGAGGGAAGAGTGCCAGCATGGGATGGGGGTGGCAGGATGTCTACCAGGACAGACCACCCCAGAGGTCTGGGGGAAAATGGATGGGAGACGTGGGAAAACCATCACCAAGGGCTGGAGGTGAAGTGGCAGGACCTGAAGCCAGGGGGTGGCAGTGGGGAAGGAGGAGGGGCAGACATCCGAGCTGATTTGGAGGAAAAGGCACTAGGACTGGTGACCAGCTTTGTGGGGGCAGGTCAAGTCTAGGGTTACAGCCAGGGATCTATCCATGCCTTTCGAGTTTAGGACCACAGAGGGAGGGCCAGGGTGAAGTAGGAACTGGCTAAATCCATCAGCCAGGAGAGTTCAGTCACCTAAGAGTCCAGCCAAGAGTCTCCACTTTTAACAACCGCTGCAATTTCCCAGTGCTGGCCTCTGCAAGGCGCTCTGCATGCGTGAGCTCATCTAACCCACTTCCACCCTCTGGGGTGGACGCCGCGACGGCCCCGTTTCAACGATCAGGAAACTGGGGCACAGGAGTGACCTGCCCTAGGTCGAAGCTCGTAAAATGGAGAGCAGGATTCGAACCGGAGTCACTGGTGAAGTCCAAGCCCGCAGCTGCCACGCCCCAAGGAAGGTCTCCAGTTTCCCTCGAAGCTTTCTGGCTATGAGCAGGATACACCTAAGGGCCCCGAGGCACCCTATTCAGATCCTGCCCTCCCTTCCTCATCCCTTGCGAAATACTAAGGGTCCTCCCTGCCACCGACGGTGTTGATGAAGTCAAACCGCTAGAGTCAGACTGGAGCCTGGGGGCGGGCCTCCTTACCTGCGTGCTGCTCTCGGGCCCCGCCCCGCTCCGCCCCGGAGGGGTCCTCAGGCCGGGCCCAGACCCAGGAACCAACTGGGGATCCCGGGGTGGCTGCGCGCCGAGGGGGCGCCAGCGGGGACCTGAGCTGGCGGCGAGACAGCCTCGGCCCCCCAGCGCCAGGGCCACTGCCAGGAGGCCCCCGGCCAGCACCCACGTGGCGCGCCCCCGGGAGCGCGAGGGGCCCATCTCCTGCCGGGACCCGCTACCTCAAAGCGGAGGGTGCCGCCGAGTCGCCGGAGCTTCCGGACCCCAGGCCCGCCCCGCCCCGCCCCGCCCCGCCCCCGAGCATGCTCAGTGCGAGCCGCCGCGGAAAGTTTTCTGGAACCAACACCCGCATCTGGGGCTTGGCGGGCCGGGAGGTGCCGGACGGGCGTGGGAGGGGGAGAGTGAGCTGGCGCTGCCCGGGCGCCGGGCGGCCAGGCCTGGGTTTGCTTGCGCCCAAACCAAATCAGAGCGGGTCATTCCCCTGCTCCCCAAGGTTACCAAGGCTCCAAGGGCCCCTCCGCTACTGCCTACCCGGGTCTGTAAGCCTCAGCTCAGACGCACTTCCCCTGGGAACGGGTTCCTGACACACGGATGTGAATCCGGAGTTTCCCTATCCCCGCTTAGAAAACGGAGGCCAGGAGTCCTGGAGCACCCAGAGGGTTCAGGACAGCTCGGGGAGGAGGGGGTGGCGCGAAGAGAAGGAAAAGGACCCTCACTTCCGGTTGCTTTCGGTGCAGCCCAGCTGAGCACCCACTGCCCGAGCCTGCCATGGGTCAGCCCCGGGCCTGCCCGGGTGCCCCTCGCATTCTCAGTGGGAAACAGGCCAGCTGCTGGACCACCTCTCTGGGGACCTAGAAAGAGGGGAGCTGGTGTCTGAAGTCGCAGCCCTGAGCAAGCTCTCCCTGAACTCTCCGCGGGGACAGGGATTTGCTTTGCCAAGGGAGGCAGGAGGAGGAGAAAGACTCAAAAACGGGACTGGTGGAGCCTTTTGTCTGCTTCCTCATCCTGCCTAGGTCCTGGGTGACAGCTGACACCTGTTGACGGGAGAGGGCTCCACTCCTGCCAGCCTTCCTGCGGGGCAGCCTGTTAGGCTGTCTAAAGTCTCAGGCCAGCGAGCCTGGGCCCTGGCAGCCTCTCCCCCCATAACCCAGACCATCCAAGGACAGGGTTTTCCTGACCTAATATGGACAAGGCCACGGGGTTTGAGAAGCTGAGAATTTATAAGCCAGGTTCCCCACACCAGGGGGTATGTGGCAGCTGTCAGGCATGAGACAAGGCCACAGGCTAAATGCCAAGCATGTTGCTGGACTATTGGTGTTATTTGACAGTCAGTAATTTAAAGGTTAATTTAATAGTCAACAATTTTATAGTAAAATAACCCTACATTTAAAAAATCTTCTTATTACTATTTTTTATGGAGTCAGGGTCTCACTATGTTGCCAAGACTTGTCTTGAACTCCTGGGCTCAGACAATCCTCCACTTTAGCCTCCCAAAGTGCCAGGATTACAGGCGTGAGCAACCACACCCGGCCCTAACACCACATGGAAATACCCAGTGTAAAACAAAAGCGTCAAGTTATTGCCCCCATACACGTCCCCAGGAACCTTGGAGATGCTTCTAAGGAAATATATAAGAAGCTCCACAGAGCAGAGTTTGCCCTGAAGCCAGACACAGGTGTAAATGGGACAAGAATTCTGTCCCACTCCTTAATTGCAAGACCTTAAATGAGTCACCTCTCCTCTCCAGCTGTCAGTTTCTTCATTTACAAAAAAGATGAAGAATTTGGGTAACAGTTCCCATCTTGCCATGAGGAAATGATGAAACAAACTAGAAACAAGCTGGACATCCAGCCTGAAAGGACAGAGCCCTCCTCTGCTGAAGCAGATCCCCATGGTGTCCGCTAGCCCGACCCCCACAGGGAATTAAGCTCCACGGGGTAGGAGCACACGTGCCCCTGCGTGCAAGTGTGCAGTCATGCACATGCATGTGTGCTTTACCCAGGCACCCAGGACAAAAGCAAACATCCAGTAGCTACCCCATAAATGTTTGTTTAAAGCAAACACAGAGTGATGAACTCGTCTAATTGTTTACTCCTCTACACAACTGTGAGATACTCACTAGCCTGGACACTGCCTGGCTTTTGGCTGGCCTATCCCCCAGCCTGCAACACACACACAACAGATTCTCTCCAAGTGCTGAGTAAATGAATGATGGTGCAGTGTCCTCATCCTAGTGGGAAGCGGGTGTAAGGGTCTCTGTCAGGCCCCTGAGCCCAAGCCAAGCCATCGCATCCCCTGTGACTTGCACGTATACACCCAGATGGCCTGAAGTAACTGAAGATAATCCATCTCCCTTCGCTGACTCTCTTTTCGGACTCAGCCCACCTGCACCCAGGTGAAATAAATAGCCATGTTGCTCACGCAAACCCTGTTTGGTGGTCTCTTCACACGGACACGCATGAAATTTGGTGCTGTGACTCGGATCAGGGGACCTCCCTTGGGAGATCAATCCCCTGTCCTCCTGCTCTTTGCTCCATGAGAAAGATCCACCTACGACCTCAGGTCCTCAGACCGACCAGCCCAAGAAACATCTCACCAATTTCAAATCCGGTAAATGGCCTCTTTTTACTCTCTTCTCCAACTTCCCTCACTATCCCCTAACCTCTTTCTCCTTTCAATCTTGGCACCACAGTTCAATCTCTCCCTTCTCTTAATTTCAATTCCTTTCATTTTCTGGTAGAGACAAAGGAGACACATTTTATCTGTGGACCCAAAACTCCGGTGCTGGTCACAGACTGGGAAGGCAGCCTTCTCTTGGTGTTTAATCATTGCAGGGACGCCTCTCTGATTGTTCACCCACGTTTCAAAGGTGTCAGACCATGCAGGGATGCCTGCCTTGGTCCTTCACCCTTAGCGGCAAGTCCCGCTTTTCTGGGGGAGGGGCAAGTACCCCTCAACCCCTTCTCCTTCACCCTTAGCGGCAAGTCCCGCTTTTCTAGGGGGCAAGAACCCCCAATCTCTTATTTCCACACCCCGACCTCTTATCTCTGTGCCCCAATCCCTTATTTCCACGCCCTGACCCCTTTCCTGCTTTTCTGGAGGGTAAGAAACCCCGAACCCCTTCCCTCCGTGTCTCTACGCTCTCTTCTCTCTGGGTTTGCCTCCTTCACTATGGGCAACCTTCCACCCTCCATTCCTCCTTCTTCTCCCTTAGCCTGTGTTCTCAGGAACTTAAAACCTCTTCAGCTCACACCTGACCTAAAACCTAAATGCCTTATTTTCTTCTGCAATGCTGCTTGACCCCAATACAAACTCGACGGTAGTTCCAAATAGCCAGAAAACGGCACTTTCAATGTTTCCATCCTACAAAATCTCAATAATTCTTGTCGTAAAATGGGCAAATGGTCTGAGGTGCCTGACATCCAGGCATTCTTTTACACATTGGTCCCTTCCTAGTCTCTGTGCCCAGTGCAACTCATCCCAAATCTTCCTTTCCCTCCTGCCTGTCCCCTCAGTCCCAACCCCAAGCGTCACTGAGTCTTTCTAATCTTACTTTTCTACAGACCCATCTGACCTCTCCCCTCCTCGCCAGGCCGAGCTAGGTCCCAATTCTTCCTCAGCCTCTGCTCTTCCACCCTATAATCCTTTTATCACCTCCCCTCCTCACACCCGGTCCAGCTTACAGTTTCGTTCCGTGACTAGCCCTCCCTCACCTGCCCAGCAATTTACTCTTAAAAAGGTGGCTGGAGCTAAAGGCATAGTCAAGGTTAATGCTCCTTTTCTTTATCAGACCTCTCCCAAATCAGTGAGCATTTAGGCTCTTTCATCAAATGTGAAAAACCCAGCCCAGTTCATGGTTCATTCGGCAGCAACCCTGAGACACTTTACAGCCCTAGACCCTAAAAGGTCAAAAGGCCATCTTATTCTCAATATACATTTTATTACCCAATCTGCTCCCGACATTAAATAAAACCCCAAAAATTAGAATCTGGCCCTCAAACCCCACAACAGGACTTAAATTAACCTCACCTTCAAGGTGTACAATAATAGAAAAAAGTTGCAATTCCTTGCCTCCACTGTGAGACAAACCCCAACCACATCTCCAGCACACAACAACTTCCAAACTCCTGAACCGCAGCAGCCAGGCATTCCTCCAGAACCTCCTCCCCCAGGAGCTTGCTACAAGTGCCACAAATCTGACCACCAGGCCAAGGAATGCCTGCAGCCCAGGATTCCTCCTAAGCCGTGTCCCATCTGTGCAGGACCCCACTGGAAATTGGACTGTTCAACTCACCTGGCAGCCACTCCCAAAGCCCCTGGAACTCTGGCCCAAGGCTCTCTGACTCCTCGGCTTAGCAGCTGAAGACTGACGCTGCCTGATCAGCTCGGAAGCCCCGTAGACCATCACGGATGCCGAGCTTTAGGTAACTCTCACAGTGGAAGGTAAGTCTGTCCCCTTCTTAATCAATACGGAGGCTACCCACTCCACATTACCTTCTTTTCAAGGGCCTGTTTCCCTTGCCTCCATAACTGTTGTGGGTATTGATGGCCAGGCTTCTAAACCTCTTAAAACTCCCCAACTCTAGTGCCAACTTAGACAATACTCTTTTAAGCACTCCTTTTAGTTATCCCCACCTGCCCAGTTCCCTTATTAGGCCAAGACACTTTAAATTATTTGCTTCCCTGACTATTCCTGGATTACAGCTGCATCTCATTGCTGCCCTTCTTTCCAATCCAAAGCCTCCTTTGTGTCCTCCTCTTGTATCCCCCCTTAACCCACAAGTATAAGATACCTCTACTCCCTCCTTGGCGACCGATCATGCACCCCTTACCATCTCACTAAAACCTAATCACCCTTACCCTGCTCAATGCCAATATCCCATCCCACAGCATGCTTTGAAAGGATTAAAGCCTGTTATCACTCGCCTGCTACAGCATGGGCGTCTAAAACCTATAAACTCTCCTTACAATTCCCCCATTTTACCTGTCCTAAAACCAGACAAGGCTTACAAGTTAGTTCAGAATCTGCACCTTATCAACCAAATTGTTTTGCCTTTCCACCCTGTGGTGCCAAACCCATATACTCTCCTATCCTCAATACCTCCCTCTACTACCCATTATTCTGTTCTAGATCTCAAACATGCTTTCTTTACTATTCCTTTGCACCCTTCATCCCAGCCTCTCTTTGCTTTCACTTAGACTGACCCTGACACCCATTAGGCTCAGCAAATTACCTGGGCTGTACTGCCGCAAGGCTTCACAGACAGCCCCCATTACTTCATCAAGCCCAAATTTCATCCTCATCTGTTACCTATCTCGGCATAATTCTCATAAAAACACACGTGCTCTCCCTGCTCATCGTGTCGGATTAATCTCCCAAACCTCAATCCTCTTACAAAACAACAACGCCTTTCCTTCCTAGGCATGGTTAGTGCGGTCAGAATTCTTACACAAGATCCAGGACCGCACCCGGTAGCCTTTCTGTCCAAACAACTTGACCTTACTGTTTTAGCCTAGCCTTCATGTGTGCGTGCAGCAGCTGCCGCTGCTTTAATACTTTTAGAGGCCCTAAAAATCACAAACTATGCTCAACTCACTCTCTACATTTCTCATAATTACCAAAATCTGTTTTCTTCCTCATACCTGACGCATATACCTTCTGCTCCCCGGTTCCTTCAGCTGTACTCACTCTTTATTAAGTCCCACAATTACCATTGTTCCTGGTCCGGACTTCAATCCGGCCTCCCACATTATTCCTGATACCACACCTGACCCTCATGATTGTATCTCTCTGATCCACCTGATATTCATCCCATGTCCCCACATTGCCTTCTTTCCTGTTCCTCACCTTGATCATGCTTGATTTATTGATGGCAGTTCCACCAGGCCTAATCGCCACACACCAGCAAAGGCAGGCTATGCTATAGAACTAAGCCACTAGCCCGCCTCTCAGAACCTCTCATTTCCTTTCCATCGTGGAAATCTATCCTTAAGGAAATAACTTCTCAGTATTCCATCTGCTATTCTACTACTCTTCAGGGATTATTCAGGCCCCCTTCCCTTCCCTACACATCAAGCTTGAAGATTTGCCCCCACCCGGGACTGGCAAATTAGCTTTACTCAACATGCCCCGAGTCAGAAAACTAAAATATCTCTTAGTCTAAGTAGACACTTTCACTGGATAAGTAGAGGCCTTTCCTACAGGGTCTTAAAAGGCCACCGCAGTCATTTCTTCCCTTCTGTCAGACAAAATTCCTCAGTTTAGCCTTCCTACCTCTATACAGTCTGATAACACAACAGCCTTTATTAGTCAAATGAGCCAAGCAGTTTTTCAGGCTCTTAGTATTCAGTGAAACCTTTATATCCCTTATGGTCCTCCGTCTTCAAGAAAAGTGGAACGGACTAAAGGTCTTTTAAAAACACACCTCACCAGGCCGGGCGCGGTGGCTCACGCTTGTAATCCCAGCACTTTGGGAGGCCGAGGTGGGCGGATCACGAGGTCAGGAGATAGAGAGCGCGGTGAAACCTCGTCTCTACTAAAAAATACAAAAAAATTAGCCGGGCGTGGTGGCGGGCGCCTGTAGTCCCAGCTACTCGGAGAGGCTGAGGTAGGAGAATGGCGTGAACCCGGGAGGCAGAGCTTGCAGTGAGCCGAGATTGCGCCACTGCACTCCAGCCTGGGCGACAGAGCGAGACTCCGTCTCAAGAAAAAAATAAAATAAAATAAAAACACACCTCACCAAGCTCAGCCACCAACTTAAAAAGGACTGGACAATACTTTTACCACTTTCCCTTCTCAGAAGTCAGACCTGTCCTCGGAATGCTACAAGGTACAGCCTATTTAAGCTCCTGCATAGACGCTCCTTTTTATTAGGCCCCCGTCTCATTCCAGACACCAGACCAACTTAGACTGTGCCCCAAAAAAACTTGTCCTCCCTACTATCTTCTGTCTAGTCATATTCCTATTCACCGTTCTCAATTACTCATACATGCCCTGCTCTTGTTTACACTGCCGGTTTACAATGTTTCTCCAAGCCATCATAGCTGATATCTCCTGGTGCTATCCCCAAATTGCCACTCTAAACTCTTGAAGTAAATACATAATCTTTGCTGGCAGGACTATGCTGAATCTCCTTAGGCACTCTCTAATCAGATGTCCTAGGTCCTCCTAATTCTTAGACCTTTTATACCTGTTTTTCTCCTTCTCTTATTCCATCTAGTTTCTCAATTCATCCAAAACCGTATCTAGGCCATCACTAATCATTCTATATGACAAATATTTCTTCTAACATCCCCACAATATCACCCCTTACCACAAGACCTCCCTTCAGCTTAATCTCTCCCACTCTAGGTTCCCACGCCGCCCCTAATCCCGCTTGAAGCAGCCCTGAGAAACATCACCCACTGTTTCTCCATACCACCCCCAAAAATTTTCGCCGCCCCAACACTTCAACACTATTTTATTTTTCTTATTAATATAAGAAGGCAGGAATGTCAGGCCTCTGAGCCCAAGCCAAGCCATCACATCCCCTGTGACTTGCATGTATACACCCAGATGGCCTGAAGTAACTGAAGATCCACAAAAGTAAAAATAGCCTTAACTGATGACATTCCACCATTGTGATTTGTTCCTGCCCCACCCTAACTGATCAATGTACTTTGTAATCTCCCCCACCCTTAGGAAAGTTCTTTGTAATTCTCCCCACCCTTGAGAACCTACTTTGTGAGATCCACCCCTCCCGGCAAAACATTGCTCTTAACTTCACCGCCTATCCCAAAACCCTTAAGAACTAATGATAATCCATCTCCCTCAGCTGACTCTCTTTTCGGACTCAGCCCACCTGCACCCAGGTGAAATAAACAGCCATGTTGCTCACACAAAGCCCGTTTGGTGGTCTCTTCACACGGATGCCCATGAAAGTCTCTTTATCCATTGTCTCAGAGGGGAGTGGGTATATGGGTCTCTATACCCTTGGTCCTAGTGGGGACTAGGTGTAAGGGTCTCTCTACCCATCCTCCTAGTGGAGACTGACTGTAATGGTCTCTCCACCCATTGTCTTGCCCCTCCCTGGGAGAAAATAAGACTAAAACAGGAGTCTTCGCGTGAGCAAGTTCAGAGGCGTGGAGGGCGGGGTGACCCCGGGAAGGCTGATGGGTAGAGGTTAGGGGTAAGGGCAGGGGGTTGGACTTGGATTGGTCCCAGCGTCTTTATCAGGAGGATGGGCGGAGCACCCACCGCGAGGGTTATTGAGAAAGTTAATGAGATCATTAAGCTAAATGCTTAGCATATTCTAAGCCTCAATAAAGTTAAAGGAGCCTTCCTCGGTGGTCGGGGTCCCTCTTTCTCCCCAGGAACCCAGGAGTCCGGGTGGAAACCGGGCCCCCTCCTGAAGGGTCCGGGGCTGGGACGCGCGTCTCTCGCTGGGCATGCTCAGTGCAGGGGCAGGGCTGGGGCGGGGGTGGCTGAAAGTTTTGAGCGGTGATTCAGGCTCCTCCCTCCGGCTCGGCGAAGCAAGGAAGGGGAGAGGAGCCGGAGTCAGGAGACCGCACAGGCCGGAAAGTCTGCGGAGCGCGCCAGGCCCCTGGCCCGCCCGGGCTCTAAGTCCCGCGTCGCCGCCCTGGCGGGGACGGTGCAGCAGGCGGCGGGATGCGGCGGGGCGGCAGCCTGAGCGCCCCCGATGGCCCGCGGCGGGGCGGCCTGCAAGAGCGACGCGCGGCTGCTCCTGGGGCGGGAAGCGCTGCGGCCGGCGCCCGCGCTGCTGGCCCCAGCCGTGCTGCTGGGCGCTGCGCTAGGCCTCGGCCTCGGCCTCTGGCTTGGCTGCCGCAGGGACCGCCCGCGCCCGCGACACCAGGTGGGTTGGCCGAGCAGAGAGCGGCGGGGCGGGGCGGGGCGCGCGGGCGCGTGGCTTCTGGGTCCTGCGGGCCGGAGCCCCGGCTCTGCGACTCCTTGAGCCTGGTTGGGAATTTCATGCGCAACCGCTTAGGCGTCTGGTTCCCCTTCTGCTCCAGGAGGGAGGTGGCGGCCTGACTAAAGGGCATTGGCCTGAGGTCCCCTGCGGTGCCTGTTACATCCCACTCGTTTGGGTGATCCTAGACAGCAGCCCAATCGCGCCACGCCTCGGTCTCCTCATCTGCAGCACCAAGGGTTTGGACAGAATGCTGGCCCCGCTCACCGTGGTGGACAGAAGGACGGCTGGGGCTCCCAAGCCTGAATGCCTATTCCTGCTTCTGCCTCTTCTACCCTTGCGGTGTGGGTTACGTCGCCCGGCCTCAGTCCCAGCCGCCACATTGGCATTCATTTTTTCATTCATCCCACAGTAAAAGTTTTCGGGCACCTTCTACAGCCAGTCACTGGCCTAGGGACCACATTCATGAGCAGGAGAGACCCTGCCTTGCCTGCTTGAGGTTCACAGCCTCAAGGAGAAGGACAAATTGCAAGTTTGCAAGTAAACTATCGGTTATGACACTGCATGGGGAGTCTGCGATGGAACGCTGGCAATGCTAGCGTTTATTGAGTGCTGTGTACCAGGCACTGAACTAGACCCTCTGCCTAAATGATCTCAATGAATCTCCACAACAGTTTGAGTTGATTTCATGAATGCCTCTGCTTTGCAGATGAGGAAACTGAGGCACAGAGAGCTTAAGTAACTTACTAAAGTGACAGACGTGTCTAACCCCAAAGCCACTGTGTTCTGCATGGATGAGGGTCGGGATGGCTGCCTAAAGGAGACCAGTGGATGCTTCATATACAAGTGGCCCTCATGGAATTGGCTGTGCATGGCAACACCTGGCATATGGCAGGCATTCCATCAATAGTGGTATGGCCACTATTTTAGGTCCTTGCAAGCTTCTGCCGCTTTGGGGTGGGAGAAACAAGATGGTGTGGTCTTGCTGCCCCCATTTCTGCCCCGTGGGAAGAGGAGACAGATCCTGTGCGGGTTTCATGTAGGCACAGGCTCTTTCAGAATGTGGTGACTCATGGAGAACATTACACTGCAAAGGACTGATCAGGGCTGAAGCTGAGACAATGCAAGATGCTTGTAGGTGAGTTGGGGGTTGTCAGATCCTGCTGGTGATTAAGAGACACTAAGAGATGCTGGCTTGTTGCATGGAGGGCGAAAGGGAAGTAACACACAGACTTGGCTGGGTGCCCTATGCAGTGTTTATAGACGTCTGGTTCTTTATTCTCCAGCCCATGAGGTGGAGGAACTGCCATTATCCCCACTTTACAGTGAGGCAGTGGATGCTGTGCAAGGTTATTTGTCCAGGGTGCCACGATGAGTAAACAGTGGGGCTGAATTTCAACCCTAGTTGGTTTGAACCCTAAAGCCAGAGCCTTAAGCATCTGCTACATGGTGAGGTGGTGGTTAGTATCCCATTTGCTAGCTGAGTCAGCTGAGGATTACCGGGATTAACCAAGCCATCTGGGTTTGCACAGCTAGTCAGTTGACAGTGATGGCGGCTCAGACCAGGGTGCAGCCTTGGAGGGGTCTGTGGCTCAAAGTAGGACTAATAGGATTTTCTTACAGTTTGATGTGATCCTTGCAACAACCTTCTTTCTAATGAGATTCCTTTCCTCCTGTCTCCTCCCTCTAGTGTTTATTTATAAAATGTACGTCAGACAATATGACTCTCCTAATTAAACACCTCCAGTGACTCCTGGCTGCCTGCAAAAGATAATGCCCGGGCCGGGCGCTGTGGCTTATGCCTGTAATCCCAGCACTTTGGGAGGCCAAGGCGGGCTGATCAACTGAGGTCAGGAGTTCGAGACCAGCCTGGCCAACATGGTGAAACCCTGCCTCTACTAAAAATACAAAAATTAACTGGCGTGGCGGCAGGAGCCTGTAATTCCAGCTACTCAGGAGGCTGAAGCAGGGGAATTGCTGGAACCTGGGAGGCGGAGGTTGCAGTGAGTGGAGATTGCACCATTGCACTCCAGCCCGGGCGACAGAGCAAGGCTCCGTCTCAAAAAAAAAAAAAAAAAAAAAAATTAGAGACCAGCCTGACCAACATAGAGAAACCCTGTCTCTACTAAAAATACAAAATTAACCAGGCATAGTGGTGCATGCCTGTAATCCCAGCTACTGGGGAGGCTAGGGCAGGAGAATCGTTTGAAACCAGGATGTGAAGGTGGCAGTGAGCCGAGATCATGCCATTGCATTACAGCCTGGGCGACAAGAATGAAACTCCATCTAAAAAAGAAAAAAAGATAATGCCCAGTTTTCTAGCTTGGTGCATACAATGGCTTACCTTCTCCGGAGCACCTACCCTGACGCATGTGTGCCCAGCCACTTGCCTCATCCTGCTCTCCAGCCACTCAGGACATCTCTCTGTTCCCCGTACACCTCTGCACTTCTGCACATCTGTTCTCTCCGCCTGCACTGGCCTTTCTAAGACTCCATCCTGCTCAGCCCTCAGGACCCAGAGAGATCACCTTCTTAACCAGGGAAGCCTTCTTAACCTTCCGCACTAGATCAGGTACTTCCCTGCTTTCTGGGTACTCTTTGTTTTCCTCCTCTGTTCCAAGACACAATTTTATCTTGCACTGCTTTCCTTTTGCTGTTTTTGTTTTATTTTCTTATTTTAACTCATTTCATCATTAAATCTTTTATTTACATCAAAGTTGTTCATGCACGTAATTTAAAGTATTAGTTCAAAAGGAGCAATAGCCCCACCCATTTTCTACTTCTCAACAGTGGTCTTGTTAACTCTTTCAGCTGATTATTTTGGGAATTTACTTCCCATTTCTAAATAACGTGCCTATATTGCTGCTGTTTGCATTTTTTTTTTTTTTTTTTTTGGCTGCGTGTAATAGCCGTTGACCCTCCACTGTGGAAAGGAAGAGGACTTAGCTCTGTTGACTCCCCTCCTCCATAAAATGTCCACTCATCCCAATACCACCAGCACACTCCCGATAGGTTATAGGGGAATTTGGTCAAATTAGTATTCAGTGTTTCCATTATTACAATTCTGCAAACATTGTTTACTGTAAGTTAATGATCAGTTATGGTTATGAATACCTTCTTTTCTTGCACAACATTTTGTTTTTTCCTAAAATTAATAGTTACTCTCTTTTTTTGTTTTTTTGTTTGTTTTGTTTTTTGTTTTGTTTGAGATAAGGTCTCACTTCATTGCCCAGGCTGGAGTTCAGTGGCATGATCACGGTTCACAGTAGCTTTGACCTCTTGGGCTCAGGTGATCCTCCCGCCTCAGCCTCCCAAGTAGCTGGGACTACAGGCTTGCACCACCATGCCTGGCTAATTTTTTTTTTTCTATTTTTTGTAGAGTCAGAGTTTTGCCATGTTGCCCAGGCTGGTCTCAAACTCCTGGGCTCAAGCAATCCTCCTGCTTTAGCCTCCCAAAGTGGCAAGATCACAGGTGTGAGCCACCACATCTGGCCTCGGTTTTTTCATTTGCTTAGAGTCTGTGTACTTATCATTCATTTAACTCTTCCCCATATATGTGCCTTTGTGTTCAAGACATTTGAATGCATTAGATATTTGATCCATTTTATCTTCTTGAGAAAAATATCTCTCCCAGAAACATTCTGACAAGCTCTAGTTTCTCCTGGTTATTCTCTAGACAACTCTCTAAAGTGTGGACCAGACCAGCAGCATCAATATCTTGGGGAGCTTGATAGAAATGCAAATTCTTGGGCTCTACCCCAGACTCACTAAAGGAGAATCTTTAGGGATGGGTC
The DNA here is from genome assembly GCF_006542625.1 of Nomascus leucogenys. Taxonomy (NCBI): domain Eukaryota; kingdom Metazoa; phylum Chordata; class Mammalia; order Primates; family Hylobatidae; genus Nomascus; species Nomascus leucogenys. The sequence continues at coordinate 76,704,342 of NC_044400.1, forward strand.
CAGCAAGCTGTGTTTAATAAGCCCTCCTGGTGATTTACATGTTCTTAAAGTTTGAGAAGCAGCTACTCATCATGCTGGGACTTTCTGACGTCTCTCCTGGGTTGAATCCTGTTTCAGGGATTCCCTGGCACTCCCCTTTCGTTAGCTAATTTCATTGCATGCCTGGAGCACATCCTTCAGTAGCTTTTTCAAAAAGGGATGGATGCAACTCTTTTCAGAACTTCTATGTCTGAAAATGTATTCTTCTATCTTTATACTTAATTTGGTAAGAATAATTAGATTGGAAATAATTTTCCTCCAGAATTTCAAAGGCATTTTTCCATTGTCTTTTTTGTTTTTTTTTTTTTGAGATAGAGTCTTGCTCTGTCACCCAGGCTGGAGTGCAGTGGTGCAATCTTGGCTCACTGCAACCTCCACTTCCTGGGTTCAAGCGATTTTTCTGCCTCAGCCTCCTGAGTAGCTGGGACTACAGGTACGCGCCACCATGCCCAGCTAATTTTTGTATTTTTAGTAGAGATGGGGTTTCACCATGTTGGCCAGGCTGGTCTCGAACTCCTGACCTCATGATCCACCTGCCTTGGCCTCCCAGAGTGCTGGGATTACAGGTGTGAGCCACTGTACCCGGCCTCCATTGTCTTCTAACTGTTGTAGAACCAAACTGGGTTCCACTCACCTGGCACAGTAGGACCAGATAGTGACACTGAGGTTTTGCAGGGGTAAAAAGGAAGGTGTTTATTCACAGGGCACCAAGCCAGGAGGACTAGGCAGCTCATGCTCAAATCCTCACCTCCCCGATGTCTTCCAGGTGAGGTTTTTAAAGGTAGAGGTAAATTTCAGGAAAGCAGAAGTTACAGGCAAAATTGTAAATCAATACATGAAGGTTACAACTGGTTTTGGCCTAAAAGGGCCGGACATCTTGAAGTGGAGGCTTGCAGGTCAGAGGTAGATTCAAAGATTTTCAGATTTGCAATTTTGTCAAGGAAGAGAAGCTTTGTTTTAAAATGTAGGTTTGGCAGAAAAGAACCTTAACTCAGTCTCCTGGGCATGACTTCCTCTGGCCCCCCGCCCAGGAAGAACTTTAGAACAAAGAATGGTGCTCAGAGTTCAGATCTCAGATAAGTGGCAGCTGAGGACCTCAGCCATGGATCCTCAGAGTGGATCCATTTGATGGGGGTCCAGGTTTCTGAAAAACAACTCAGGGACATATGTTAAGATGTTATCTTTAGTTTCTACAGGGAAACCAAACATCTCCTGACTCTAACTTCCTTGGCTATTGTTTTAAGCTACTATTACCTTCTTGCTTATCAAGCTGCTGATAATTTCCCTTAAAGAAAGTCAGGATTTTCCTTTATTTCCAGGCTTAGGACAAGGGATTTGCAGACCCCTAAAAAGGGGGGGACTCTGCTTCATCTTATAATTTCCATGGTTGCTGTTGAGAAAACTGATTCTATTCTGATCCCTGATACTTTACACGAAACTTCTTTTCCTTTTGTTCCTCTGTAGAATCTTAAAGAACCTTTACCTTTGCTACTAGTAAGTGAAATTGCACCACGATGGTCTTGGTGAAAGTCATTTGTCAACCACGGTGCCAGGCATTTGGAACGTCCTTTTGTTTTTTTGTTTTTTTAAATTTTGTTATTATACTTTAGGTTTTAGGGTACATGTGCACAATGTGCAGATTTGTTACATATGTATCCATGTGCCATGTTGGTTTGCTGCACCCATTAACTCGTCATTTAGCATTAGGTATATCTCCTAATGCTGTCCCTCCCCCCTCCCCCCACCCCACAACAGTCCCCGAAGTGTGATGTTCCCCTTCCTGTGTCCATGTGTTCTCATTGTTCAATTCCCACCTATAAGTGAGAACATGCGGTGTTTGGTTTTTTGTCCTTGCCATAGTTTACTGAGAATGATGGTTTCCAGTTTCATCCATGTCCTTACAAAGGACATGAACTCACCATTTTTTATGGCTGCATAGTATTCCATGGTGTATATGTGCCACATTTTCTTAATCCAGTCTATCGTTGTTGGACATTTGGGTTGGTTCCAACTCTTTGCTATTGTGAATAGTGCCGCAATAAACATACGTGTGCATGTGTCTTTATAGCAGCATGATTTATAGTCCTTTGGGTATATACCCGGTAATGGGATGGCTGGGTCAAATGGTATTTCTAGTTCTAGATCCCTGAGGAATCGCCACACTGACTTCCACAATGGTTGAACTAGTTTACAGTCCCACCAGCAGTGTAAAAGTGTTCCTATTTCTCCACATCCTCTCCAGCACCTGTTGTTTCCTGACTTTTTAATGATGGCCATTCTAACTGGTGTGAGATGGTATCTCATTGTGGTTTTGATTTGCATTTCTCTGATGGGCAGTGATGATGAGCATTTTTTCATGTGTTTTCTGGCTGCATAAATGTCTTTTGAGAAGTGTCTGTTCATGTCCTTTGCCCACTTTTTGATGGGGTTGTTTGTTTTTTTCTTGTAAATTTGTTTGAGTTCATTATAGATTCTGGATATTAGCCCTTTGTCAGATGAGTAGGTTGCAAAAATTTTCTCCCATTCTGTAGGTTGCCTGTTCACTCTGATGGTAGTTTCTTCTGCTGTGCAGAAGCTCTTTAGTTTAATTAGATCCCATTTGTCAATTTTGGCTTTCGTTGCCATTGCTTTTGGTGTTTTAGACATGAAGTCCTTGCCCACGCCTATGTCCTGAATGGTATTGCATAGGTTTTCTTTTAGGGTTTTTATGGTTTTAGGTCTAACATTTAAGTCTTTAATCCATCTTGAATTAATTTTTGTATAAGGTGTAAGGAAGGGATCCAGTTTCAGCTTTCCACATATGGCTAGCCAGTTTTCCCAGCACCATTTATTAAATAGGGAATCCTTTCCCCATTTCTTGTTTTTGTCAGGTTTGTCAAAGATCAGATAGTTGTAGATATGCAGCATTATTTCTGAGGGCTCTGTTCTGTGCCATTGATCTAGGTCTCTGTTGTGGTACCAGTACCATGCTGTTTTGGTTACTGTAGCCTTGTAGTATAGTTTGAAGTCAGGTAGCATGATGCCTCCAGCTTTGTTCTTTTGGCTTAGCATTGACTTGGGGATGCGGGCTCTTTTTTGGTTCCATATGAACTTTAAAGTAGTTTTTTCCAATTCTGTGAAGAAAGTCATTGGTAGCTTGATGGGTATGGCATTGAATCTATAAATTACCTTGGGCAGTATGGCCATTTTCACGATATTGATTCTTCCAACCCATGAGCATGGAATGTTCTTCCATTTGTTTGTATCCTCTTTTATTTCATTGAGCAGTGGTTTGTAGTTCTCCTTGAAGAGGTCCTTCACATCCCTTGTAAGTTGGATTCCTAGGTATTTTATTGTCTTTGAAGCAATTGTGAATGGGAGTTCACTCATGATTTGGCTCTCTGTTTGTCTGTGATTGGTGTACAAGAACGCTTGTGATTTTTGTACATTGATTTTGTATCCTGAGACTTTGCTGAAGTTGCTAATCAGCTTAAGGAGATTTTGGGCTGAGACAATGGGGTTTTCTAGATATACAATCATGTCATCTGCAAACAGGGACAATTTGATTTCCTCTTTTCCTAATTGAATACCCTTTATTTCCTTCTCCTGCCTGATTGCCCTGGCCAGAACTTCCAGCACTATGTTGAATAGGAGTGGTGAGAGAGGGCATCCTTGTCTTGTGCCAGTTTTCAAAGGGAATGCTTCCAGTTTTTGCCCATTCAGTATGATATTGGCTGTGGGTTTGTCATAGATAGCTCTTATTATTTTGAGATACGTCCCATCAATACCAAATTTATTGAGAGTTTTTAGCATGAAGGGTTGTTGAATTTTGTCAAAGGCCTTTTCTGCATCTATGGAGATAATCATGTGGTTTTTGTCTTTGGTTCTGTTTATATGCTGGATTACATTTATTGATGTGCATATGTTGAACCAGCCTTGCATCCGAGGGATGAAGCCCACTTGATCATGGTGGATAAGCTTTTTGATGTGCTGCTGGATTCGGTTTGCCAGTATTTTATTGAGGATTTTTGCATCAATGTTCATCAAGGATATTGGTCTGAAATTCTCTTTTTTGGTTATGTCTCTGCCAGGCTTTGGTATCAGGATGATGCTGGCCTCATAAAATGTGTTAGGGAGGATTCCCTCTTTTTCTATCAATTGGAATAGTTTCAGAAGGAATGGTACCAGTTCCTCCTTGTACCTCTGGTAGAATTCGGCTGTGAATCCATCAGGTCCTGGACTCTTTTGGTTGGTAAGCTTTGATTATTGCCACAATTTCAGAACCTGTTATTGGTCTATTCAGAGATTCAACTTCTTCCTGGTTTAGTCTTGGGAGGGTGTATTTGTTGAGGAATTTATCCATTTCTTCTAGATTTTCTAGTTTATTTGCGTGGAGGTGTTTGTAGTATTCTCTGATGGTAGATTGTATTTCTGTGGGATTGGTGGTGATATCCCCTTTTCCTTTTTTTTTTTTTTTTTTTTTTTTTTTGAGACAGAGTCTTGCTCTGTCGCCCAGGCTGGAGTGCAGTGGCGCAATCTCGGCTCACTGCAAGCTCCACCTCCCAGGTTCACGCCATTCTCCTGCCTCAGCCTCTCCGAGTAGCTGGGACTACAGGCGCCTGCCACCACGCCCGGCTAATTTTTTGTATTTTTAGTAGAGACGGGGTTTCACCGTGGTCTCCATCTCCTGACCTTGGGATCCGCCCGCCTCGGCCTCCCAAAGTGCTGGGATTACAAGCGTGAGCCACCGCGCCTGGCCTCCCTTTTTCATTTTTTATTGCATCTATTTGATTCTTCTCTCTTTTCTTCTTTCTTAGTCTTGCTAGTGGTCTATCAATTTTGTTGATCTTTTCAAAAAACCAGCTCCTGGATTCATTCATTTTTTGAAGGGTTTTTTGTGTCCCTATTTCCTTCAGTTCTGCTCTGATTTTAGTTATTTCTAGCCTTCTGCTAGCTTTTGAATGTGTTTGCTCTTGCTTTTCTAGTTCTTTTAATTGTGATGTTAGGGTGTCAGTTTTGGATCTTTCCTGCTTTCTCTTGTGGGCATTTAGTGCTATAAATTTCCCTCTACACACTGCTTTGAATGTGTCCCAGAGATTCTGGTATGTTGTGTCTTTGTTCTTGTTGGTTTCAAAGAACATCTTTATTTCTGCCTTCATTTCATTATGTACCCAGTAGTCATTCAGGAGCAGGTTGTTCAGTTTCCATGTAGTTGAGCAGTTTTGAGTGAGTTTCTTAATCCTGAGTTCTAGTTTGATTGCACTGTGGTCTGAGAGACAGTTTGTTATAATTTCTGTTCTTTTACATTTGCTGAGGAGAGCTTTACTTCCAACTATGTGGTCAATTTTGGAATAGGTGTAGTGCGGTGCTGAAAAAAATGTATATTCTGTTGCTTTGGGGTGGAGAGTTCTGTAGATGTCTATTAGGTCCACTTTGTTCAGAGCTGAGTTCAATTCCTGGATATCCTTGTTAACTTTCTGTCTCGTTGATCTGTCTAATGTTGACAGTGGGGTGTTAAAATCTCCCATAATTATTGTGTGGGAGTTTAAGTCCCTTTGTAGGTCACTCAGGACTTGCTTTATGAATCTGGGTGCTCCTGTGTTGGGTGCATATATATTTAGGATAGTTAGCTCTTCTTGTTGAATTGGTCTCTTTGCCATTATGTAATGGCCTTCTTTGTCTCTTTTGATCTTTGTTGGTTTAAAGTCTATTTTATCAGAGACTAGGATTGCAATCCCTGCCTTTTTTTGTTTCCCATTTCCTTGATAGATCTTCCTCCATCCCTTTATTTTGAGTCTATGTGTGTCTCTGCACGTGAGATGGGTTTCCTGAATACAGCACACTGATGGGTCTTGACTCCTTATCCAGTGTGCCAGTCTGTGTCTTTTAATTGGAGCATTTAGCCCATTTACATTTAAAGTTATTATTGTTATGTGTGAATTTGATCCTGTCTTTATGATGTTAGTTGGTTTTTTTGCTCATTAGTTGATGCAGTTTCTTCCTAGCCTTGATGGTCTTTACAATTTGGCATGTTTTTGCAGTGGCTGGTACCAGTTGTTCCTTTCCATGTTTAGTGCTTCCTTCAGGAGCTCTTTTAGGGCAGGCCTGGTGGTGACAAAATCACTCAGCATTTGCTTGTCTGTAAAGTATTTTGTTTCTCCTTCACTTATGAAGCTTAGTTTGGCTGGATATGAAATTCTGGGTTGAAAATTCTTTTCTTTAAGAATGTTGAGTATCGGCCCTCACTCTCTTCTGGCTTGTAGAGTTTCTGCCGAGAGATCAGCTGTTAGTCTGATGGGCTTCCCTTTGTGGGTAATCCGACCTTTCTCTCTGGCCGCCCTTAACATTTTTTCCTTCATTTCAACTTTGGTGAATCTGACAATTATGTGTCTTGGAGTTGCTCTTCTCGAGGAGTATCTTTGTGGCGTTCTCTGTATTTCCTGAATCTGAATGTTGGCCTGCCTTGCTAGATTGGGGAAGTTCTCCTGGATAATATCTTGCAGACTGTTTTCCAACTTGGTTCCATTCTCCCCGTCATTTTCAGGTACACCAATGAGACGTAGGTTTGGTCTTTTCACATAGTCCCAAATTTCTTGGAGGCTTTGTTCATTTCTTTTTATTCTTTTTTCTCTAAACTTCCCTTCTCGCTTCATTTCATTCATTTCATCTTCCATCAGCAATACCCTTTCTTCCAGTTGATTGCGTCGGCTACCGAGGCTTCTGTAATCTTCGCGTAGTTCTCGAAACTTGGCTTTCAGCTCCATCAGCTCCTTTAAGCCCTTCTCTTCATTGGTTATTCTAGTTATCCATTCGTCTAATTTTTTTTCAAAGTTATTAACTTCTTTGCTATTGTTTTGAATTTCCTCCCATAGCTCGGAGTAGTTTGATCCTCTGAAGCCTTCTTCTCTCAACTCGTCAAAGTCATTCTCCGTCCAGCTTTGTTCCGTTGCTGGTGAGGAACTGCGTTCCTTTGGAGGAGGATAGGTGCTCTGCTTTTTAGAGTTTCGTTTTTCTGCTCTGTTTTTTCCCCATCTTTGTGGTTTTATCTACTTTTGGTCTTTGATGATGGTGATGTACAGATGGGTTTTTGGTGTGGATATGCTTTCTGTTTGTTAGTTTTCCTTTTACCAGACAGGACCCTCAGCTGCAGGTCTGTTGGAGTTTGCTAGAGGTCCACTCCAGACCCTGTTTGGCTGAGTGTCAGCAGTGGTGGCTGCAGAATAGCGGATTTTCGTGAGACCACAAATTCAGCTGTCTGATATTTCCTCTGGAAGTTTTGTCTCAGAGGAGTACCTGGCCGAGTGAGGTGTCAGTCTGTCCCTACTGGGGGTTGCCTCCCAGTTAGGCTGCTCGGGGGTCAGGGACCCACTTTAGGAGGCATTCTGTCCGTTCTCAGATCTCCAGCTGTGTGCTGGGAGAACCACTACTCTCTTCAAAGCTGTCAGACAGGGACATTTAAGTCTGCAGAGGTTCCTGCTGAATTTTTGTTTGTCTGTGCCCTTCCCCCAGAAATGGAGCCTACAGAGGCAGGCAGGCCTCCTTGAGCTGGGGTGGGCTCCACCCAGTTCAAGCTTCCTGGCTACTTTATTTACCTAAGCAAGCCTGGGCAATGGTGGGCGCCCCTCTCCCAGCCTCGCTGCCGCCTTGCAGTTTGATCTCAGACTGCTGTGCTAGCAATCAGTGAGACTCCATGGGTATAGGACCCTCCGAGCCAGGTGCAGGACACAATCTCCTGGTGTGCCGTTTTCCAAGCCCATTGGAAAAGCGCAGTATTAGGGTGGGACTGACCCGATTTTCCAGGTGCCATCTGTTACCCCTTTCTTTGACTAGGAAAGGGGACTCCCTGACCCCTTGCGCTTCCTGAGTGAGGCAATGCCTCGCCCTGCTTCAGCTTGCGCACAGTGCACTGCACCGACTGTCCTGCACCCACTGTTTGGCACTCCCTAGTGAGATGAACCCAGTACCTCAAATGGAAATGCAGAAATCACCTGTCTTCTGTGTCGCTCACGCTGGGAGCTGTAGACCGGAGCTATTCCTATTCTGGAACGTCCTTTTGATCGAGAATCATTTTCTTGATTTCTCTGATGATTCTTTTCCTTTTATATGTTTTCTTCTTCTAAGAACTCCTCTCATTTTTTTAGGTTGAATTGGGCTTCCAATCTTGGTCTTTCTCTCTCACTTCGATTCTCTTTGTCTTTTTTACGTTGCCTTCGGAGAGACGTTTCTCAACTGTATACTTGTATTGAGTTTTTCATATTTTCAATTTTGAAGAGTCATTTTTTTGTTCTGAGAATGTTCTATCCTGTTCTTATTTTATGAATGAAATACCTTTTCTGATCTCTTTGATAATATTTTAGTTGTTTATTTGTTTAAACTTTTTTTTCCCTGTGTGGTGCGTTCCCTGCTTGCTTTTTCCTTTTGTTTGTTTTGGATTTTAGCTTTCATTATTAGAGTCTGTCCTTCAAATGGCTGGTGACCCTCTAGACATTTTCAAGTGATGCTGATGCTCCCTCTGTGGGATATATATATTTTTTCCTCAATGTCTTTACTGTAGGACACTCTGACTGGGTTCTTCTTTGCAGGACCCTTGTACTGGCCAGCCATGGTTGGTAAACAACCCCCCAAATCTCTGGCCTCATCATCTACCCCAAGACCCACCCCAGACTGCTGCGTCTACACAGGTTTTTCTCCATACCCATCATGGCCCTGCCTCCAAGGCCTTTGCACTTGCTGTTCTCTGTCTCTAGAATGCTCCTCTCTGAGATATCTCAATGGCTCATGGCCTCACTTCTTTTAAGTTCCTTCTCAAATGCCACTTTGTCCAAGAGACTTTGTCTCCCATCATCCTTCATTCCCCCACCCTCCACTGTTACTCTAGAATACGATCGTCCCTGAATTACTATGTATTTTTTCATTTGTTTTCATTTTTCTTCTCTCACTGCAATGTCAATGCCACAAAAGCAGAGGCTGTGTATTTTGTTCATTACTCTATTCCCAGTACCTAGAACAAGGCTTGACACAAAGCAGATGCTCGGTAATAGTAGCTGATTAACTCAGTGACAAACTGGTGATATTTCTTTACTTCAAAGATTATATTCATGAGCAGCTAGTGATTAAAGAGGAAGTTGAGAAGTGTCTGGGATAACAGAATTTTAAATATAGTCTATTCTCCTTATTCATGGTAGTTATGTTCTGTAAACTCGCTGAGAACACAGCATTAGTGAATACTGAACCATTTGTTCATAGGGGAAAAATGGGGTTAGGTTCCTACGAGCCTCTGGTCGCAACATTTCCATTAACCAGTCAATACATAGCATAGTTTTATGTATGTTTCTGTTTAAAGATACCTTATTTAATAGATATTTTTAGTTTATTAACATTGGACTCACAGACATCAGCACTGTAACTCATACCTGAATGAAGCTTCTGTAACACACCCATTTCTCCAGAGGGCATGTCATAGTTTTCTTGTGTTTCAGGAGACTAGACAGCACTTCTACACTGTGTTTGGTGGTTATTTTAAACAGTAAAGTCACCGAGAAAAAGCACAGAAATGCAAAAACTGTGCTACTAGAGTATGAAAAGGATGTTTGTTTATAGCATGAGAGCAGAGACAAGAAGGCAGAGTGCTACCTTGTTCCATCTCAACTGAGCACGTGCATGCCAGGCAACACAGATTGTTCATGCTCTGTGTGTATCCGTGAATAACTGTAAAAGCTCCATGAGCATTGGTTTGGGGGTTATAAATAAATTTTAGCAAGTACAGGAATTGGCAAATACAAAATCCGTAAATAATGAGTACTACTACTCATTGTAGTTCAGAATAGAAACTACTCTATAACTTAAGGTCACCTAACATATTTTCTTAAAAACCATTCAATTGAATGATGAAGATCAACAGGAAAATTAATATGCATGTGCCATTTCCCATGCTTAGTTGTTAAATCCAAAGAGCTCCCAGTCCAATGGGGTCCCCAACCTAGAAGAAAAATGGAACGAGCTTTGCTCTGCCTCTTGCCTCAAGTCCTGAGGGTGCACTGAAATGGAGCATCCTGGAGGCCTTAGGGGAACTTCTCAGGAAGGTGACCTGTGCAGTCTTGAAGGATGTGTAGTAGACCCCACGTGGGGTGGGAGGCATCACACACAGAAGACCAAGCTTGAGAAGCACAGAGGCGAGCAGAAGTGGCCGCTGGACTGGGGGAGTTGACTGGCAAAAGTCACAGTGGGGACCAGGCCGACTGACCTCAATGTTGTGTTTCTATCCACCCCCAACTCCTGACCTTTCTGTTTTAGAAAGACGACACTCAAAATCTGCTCAAGAATTTGGAGTCTAATGTGCAGACCCCCTCAGAAACCGGCTCCCCATCGAGGAGGAAGAAGAGAGAAGTGCAGATGTGGAAGGACAAGGAAGCTGTTGATGTAAGCTTGGTGTTGGTGTTTGTTTGTGGAGGCACATGTGGGAGGTGGGGTATTCCCCCTGGCAGCCAGGTGTCATGTAGACAAGCCTCTGACAGATACAGTTTCTCAATGGGCTGCTTTTCTGAGGCATAATTTACATACAATCAAATGCGCAGACTTTAGGTTTTACAGTTTGATGAGTTTTGACAATTGCATACCCCTTAGAACCAGTACCCCCGCTGAGAATGTTTTCGTCACCCAGCAAGTCCTCTAGTGCCCCTTTCGGGTCACTCCCCCCCCACACACACTTCCAGAGGCACCATGCATGGGATTGCCATTGGTTGGTTTTGCGGTTCTAGAACCTTATGCAAACGGAATTGTGCTGTTCTGTGCCTGTGTTCCCTCCACAGAATGCCTTCAGATGTTTCCCTTTCGTTGTGTGTATCAATAATTTGCCCATTTCTATTGCTCAGTGGCAGTCAACTGTATGGATGTGCCACGCTTTGTTGATTGCCCACCATTTGGTGTGTATTTCATTGACGGACTGGGCTGTTTTCAGAATTTGGCTGTGATGAATAAGCCTACTATGAATGTTGGTGCATAAGTCTGTTTATTTTCATTTCATTTTACTTCCTTTAATTAAATCTCTAGGGGTGGGGGTGCTGGGCCTCTGGAAGAGATGTTAAAAAATTTCTCTTTGTTCCTGCCTGCCTGGAACCTTTATCCACAGAACATCGCTTTCTGGGTGAGCCCCGTGGGTGGAGAGGATGTGACATTTCTTGTCACCTCCTTGTCCCCTAGAAAGTACTGCAGGCTTCATCTTCTGGAATAAGGGGAACAGATTGAACTAGCATTATTTTTTAGCATCTACTTATGCCAGGCAGTTTTACACCACTCACCTGTGAGTGATGCCAACACTCGCGTGAATGATCTCTTGCCCTTCTCTCAGCAGCCAGGTGAGGCTGATCTGATTTATATTCCCATTTTCCAGATGAGGAAGCCGAGGCTCAGACGTAGGCTGCTTTCCTGAGTCCCGCAGCTGGGGAGTAGCCAAGCTGATATTTGTCTTTGGGTTTGCCAGGCCCCTGCTCGGGAGTGCTGCATCCCCACACCTGACTCCTAGCCTCTGCCCCTTTCCAACCTGTTCCATCCTGTTCTACAGCCTCAGCTTACCACAGAAGAAAGTGGGCTTGGGATTTAAAAACAGATTTCCCCAAAGATCCAAAGTCAGTAGGGCTCAGCTTCTAGTTACTCTGAACAATCAGCTTTTGCCTCAGCCCTGCATCTCTCTCCCTGGCTGGTGAGATCCCTGTGGAGGGGGGCGTTGCCCTGCCCTTGGCCAACATGGACGGGGCCGGGGGGGGGGGGGGGGGGGGGCAGAGATGGGGAAGCCTCTGCTGCTATCCCGGGACATGGCTTGCAGGAGATGAGTCTGGAACAAGCAGGTCTTTAACTTTACCCTTGGTAATTATTAATTATTAGCTTGATAATGGGCATCTGCTAGATGTAGCTGAATAGTAGTGAACAGGTAAGACATTACTAGGCAGGCAAATATGAGTTAACTTTACAGCAGGGTAAAAAGACTTAGGTCTCCCTGCAAACACTGAGCCCCTGTTTGAATGTGCCCTGTGCTGTCTCTGACACTGTGTGCTTGCCTCTCCACGTTGTCTGTGTATGTACCTGTCCATCACTCTCTCATATGTCTCTGTGGGTCTTTGTGTGTCTTTGTGACAGTATGTGAGCGGCAGGTGCACGGCATCTCCCTGTCTCTCTTCCCCTCCTCTCTCTCTACTGCTCTGCCCCCTCCCACCCTCTCACACTACTAGAATCTGCTGACAGATGTCCACTCAAAAACTTGTACACAAATGTTCAAAGCAACACTATTCACAATAGCCAAAATGTAGAAACAATCCAAATGGAAAAACTGGAAAAATAAAATGTGATATATGCAGACATTGGAAGGTTATTTGGTCATAAAATAAAATGAAGGGCTGATCCATTGCTACAACCTGGATGAACCTGGAAAACATGCTAAATGAAAGAAGGCACTCACAAAAGACCACATGTTATAGGACTCCATTCCTGTGAAATGTCTAGAACAGGAAGATTTATACAGACAGAAAGTAGATTAGTGGTTTCCAGGGGCTGGGGCAGAGGAAGGGGAGGGATGGGGTGACAGTGAAAGAGGACAGGGTTTCTCTTTGATGCCGTGAAAATGTTTTAAAGTTGACTATAGGCTGGGCATGGTGGCTCACGCCTGTAATCCCAGCACTTTGGGAGGCTGAGGCGGGCAGACACTTAAGGTCAGGAGTTCGAGAACAGCCTGGCCAACATGGTGAAACCCCATCTCTAATAAAAATGCAAAAATCAGCTGGATGTGGGGGTGCGTGCCTGTAGTCCCAGCTACTTAGGAGGCTGAGGCAGGAGAATTGCTTGAACCCAGGAGGCGGAGGTTGCCGTGAGCTGAGATTGTGCCACTGCACTCCAGCTTAAGTGACAGAGCGAGAGTCTCTCTCAAAATAAATAAATAAAGTTGACTATAGTGATGGCTGCACATATCTGAAGATAGGGAAAACGATGAAATAGTATACTTTACATGAGTGAACTGCAGGGTGTGTGAATTAAATCTCAATAAAGCTGTTAAACAAACAACGCTGCTCACACATAGAGTACCCTTGAATGTGATGAAAACAGTGCTGGCTTTGGGACCTAGAATCCTGGAACCCAGTCCCAGCTCTGCCACATGTTTGCTGTGTGATGTTGGGCAGGAAGCATAACCTGTCTGAGCCTCAAGTTTCTCATTTAAAATGACGGCAGTGATGGTGCTCCCCCCGCCATCCCCGAGTCACCCAGGGCTGAGTTGATGCGTGTGAACATTCCTGTCACAGAATAGGTGCTCAATCAGTGTTTGCAGGGGGGCCTAAGAATTTCTACCCTGCTGTAAGTTTATTTTTTTCTGCCTAGTAATGTCTTACTTGTTCACTATTCAGCTACACCTAGCAGATGCCCATTATCAAGCTAATAATTGCCAAGGGTTAAGTGAAAGATCTGCTTGTTCCAGTGACTGGCTTGTCAGAATGCTCTTGCTTTCTGCAGACTGAGCTTGTCAAAATACGTGGTCAGGGCTGCTTTGGCCCAGTGGGTTGAGCTATAACTTTCTTGTCCTCTAGTGCACAGAAAACCAGGGCCTTGTGGTTCCTGCCACGCCTTGGATGACCTCTGTTTAATGAACAACTCATCTCAGCCGAAAGCAAACAGAAAATTCCAGAAGGCTCTGAGGCATGCTATTCCACAGCCTCTGTCTCTCCATCCCACTCCTTTGCTTTGGAGGGAGGGAGAGTGGGTAGAGCCTTTAAGGATGCATTTATGCATTCTCTGAAAAGAACCCCTTTATATTGGTGATGGAAATGGCTTTTCCTTTCCTGCAATTATACTTTAACCAATTTTCTGAATAATTGCATTGCTCCAGCTGAGGAAGTTTTACCTTGTAGATTTCGCTGCAACCAATTTTCTAAATAATTGTATTGCTTCGGCTGGGGAGACTCTCAGAATTTGGAGGACACCTGACCTTAATGAGAGCTTTTAAAAACTAAAGGCAGTGGCTCCTGTTCAGGTAGCAGAGCCCGCTCCTTCCCTGATTTCAGGTGTCACATGCTCCTGCGTCCTTCATCCTCTGGCAAAGACCGTGACCGTCCTTGGGCTGGCCCTGCAGGGGTTGCAGTCTGCAGGTAGACAGATCAGGTGGAGCCTTCCTGCTAGCTGGGATGTGTTTCTGATGCCCATTTCCTGGCTCCTCCATCCCCAGGTGCTGCCCCTACAAGTCTCAGGTGGACCCTGCACCAACATCCTTTCCTTCTTTTTTCTTTTTGAGACGAAATCTCACTCTGTTGCCCAGTCTGGAGTGCAGTGGTGCGATCTCAGTTCCCTGCAACCTCCTCCTCCTGGATTCAACTGATTCTCCTGCCTCAGCCTCCTGAGTAGCTGCGATTACAGGCATGTGCCACCACACCCAGCTAATTTGTGTATTTTTTAGTAGAGACGGGGTTTCACCATGTTGGTCAGTCTGGTCTCGAACTCCTGACTTCGTGATCTGCCCGCCTTGGCCTCCCAAAGTGCTGGGATTACAGGCGTGAGCCACCGCGCCTGGCTCTTTCCTTTTCATAATTAGGTTTTTGTTTTGTATTCCCCTCTTGAAGGTTAACTCCTGGGAAGTAGGGATTTTGCTTTTCTCTCATGGTCACTCTTTACTTTGTCCTTTCTTTTCTCCCCTGTTTGTAGGAAGTTAACAAATGCACAGGGCCCTTTTGCTTTTGTATCTTTCCCTTGAGCAAATGTGTCTCCCCTGGACAGCCAGGGCTGGTGTCCTGGGTGTGACCTGTGAGGTCACAGGGACCACGCTCAGATAGGCCCACTCTTGGCTGGTGGACTCTGCTGTCACTATCTTAAAATTCTTGATCATTATTAACTAAGAATCCCCATTTTCATTTTGCAATGGACCCTGCAAATGAGTCCTGAGTTCAGCCTTTTCCATCTTCCTGCCATTCCTTGTTCACTGACAAAACTCCAAGCAGAAAGTGGGCCAGAATGCAGGGGATTGAGAGCAGGCCAGGCTCTGTACCCTCAGGTGAGAGGGAGGCCAGGAAGGATTTTAAGAGGCACATCGATGGAAATTCATGTTTAAAAGAGCATTCCATTCCCACAGGGAGAATGAATTGGAAGGTGTTAACCTCTGATCCTCAGTTCGCAGCACCATAAGGTGGGCATGATAATAACAGTCCCCACCTCCCCAAGCTGACTGATGTGTGATAATTAAATGGGCAAACATGTATAAGGTGGCTGGAGATGGTAGACCCTCAATACAGGGATGAGGAGCTGGTTAGGAAGTGATTGCAGCCCTTCAGGGTAAATATGTTGGAGGCATAGGCCAGGGCCATGGATTCGAGAGAGATATAAGAGGTTAGGTTGCTGGGATTGGTGGTCGGTTGGATGTGGGGACTTGGGATGTGGGAGTGCGTGGTGCCTCAGTATCTGATGTAGGTTCCTGAACATGGTGAAGCCAAGCCCAGGGACCTTCTCTACGAACCCCCCACTTCCCTTTAAACTTCATGGCACTTACTCTTGCTCTTATTCGCATCATGTTGACAGAGCCAGCATGGCATCGGTTAAAGAGGGCGGACCTGGAGCCAGCAAAGCTGAGTTCAGATCCCGGTTCTAGCAATGATTAGTTGTGTGACCTTAGGCACGTGGCTTCACCTCTCTGTGACTCATTTTCTCTGTCTGGAAGTGGAGACAGTGACCTCTGTGGCAGGGTCCTTGGAAGCTTAGGGAGGTAGCGTACGTTGGTGGTTTTCCCTATTTTTTTTTTTTTTTTTACTTCTTGAAACCTTTTCTTCAACTTTTATTTTAAGTTCTGGGGTACATGTGCAGGATGTGCATGTTTGTAACATAGGTAAACGTGTGCCATGGTGGTTTGCTGCACAGATCAACCCATCACCTAGGTGTTAAGCCCAGCATGCACTAGCTATTCTCCCTGATCCTCTCCCTCCCCTCGCCCCTGACAGGCCCTGGTGTATGTTGTTCCCCCAACCCAATGTGTCTATGTGTTCTCATTGTCTAGCTTCTACTTATAAGTGAGAACACCTGGTGTTTGGTTTTCTGTTCCTGTGTTAGTTTGCTGAGGATAATGGCTTCCAGCTCCATCTATGCCCCTGCAAAGGAGATTGTCTTGTTCCTTTTTATGGCGGCATAGCATTCCATAGTGTTTATGTACCACATTTTCTTTATCCTTTCTCTCATGGGTGGGCTTTTGGGTTGATTCCATGTCTTTGGTATTGTGAATAGTGCAATGAACATACACATGCATGTATCTTTATAATAGAATGATTTCTATTCCTTTGGGTAGATATCCAGTAAAGGGATTGCTGGGACAAATGGCATTTCTGCTTCTAGCTCTTTGAGGAATCACCACACTGTCTTCCGCAATGGTTGAACTAATCTACATTCCCACCAACAGTGTAACAGTTTTCCTTTTTCTCCACAGCCTCACCAGCATCTGTTGTTTCTTGACTTTTTAATAATTGCCATCTGACTGGTGTGAGATGGTATCTCATTGTGATTTTGATTTGCATCTCTCTAATGATCAGTGATGTTGAGCTTTTTTTCATACGTTTGTTGGCCACGTGAATGTTTTCTTTTGAGAAATGTTTGTTCATGTCCTTTGCCCACTTTTTAATGGGGTTGTTTTATTCTTGTAAATTTAAGTTCCTTGTAGACTCTGGATATTAGACCCTTGTCAGATGGGTAGATTGTAAAAATGCTCTCCTTTCTGTAGATTGTCTTACACTCTGATGATAGTTTCTTTTGCTGTGCAGAAGCTCTTTAATTAGATCGCATTTTTCAGTTTTTGCTTTTGTTGCGATTGCTTTTGGCATTTTTGTCATGAAATCTTTGCCTGTGCCTGTGTCCTGAATGGTATTGCCTAGATTTTCTTCTAGGGTTTTTATGGTTTTGGGTTTTACATTTAAGTCTTTAATCCATACTGAGTTAATTTTGTATAAGGAATAATGAGGGGTCTTCCCCGATTCTTGTCACCCAAGTCTTTTTGTGAGTTGTAAGGTACAGAGAAACGACAAGAACAGGAACCCCTGGTGTGGGGCATCCCTCCCATGTTGCTCACAGGGCATCACGGTGCAGCTCTTCCTGGAGACGTATCTAAGCCACAGTGCTGGCTCAGTGGAGGCTGTGTCAACACCCCAAATTAGGAGCAAGTGATCAATCCTTCTGTGTTTCCCACAATAGGATGTCTTATACCAAGGTGAACTTTGTGATTGGAAATTGGTCATTGGTGATGGAGCTCACTCTTCAAGACATGGTTGAGAAGCACTGGAATTGACACAGATGCAGTTTTCTTCCATCAGTGTGTTCAGAATTGCCCAGTAGAGATTTCTCATGGCCTGGCAGCGCCAGGCTCCGGGCTTTCCTGTCTGCTTATCTTCATTCACTATCTGGTTGTTTCCAAAGCATTGATTCAGCACTGACTTTACAAAGTGCAGGGCTGGGGTGAGGATGACCCAACAGGAGAGAGATGCAGAGGATGTGGGGATATAGGGCAGGCCATGGGTAAGTCCATCCAGCTTCTTATTAATGAGTCAGGGGAGGTGATTCCTGAGCAGGATTTGACAGTGGTGCGTTGTGCCACTATACAAAGCAGCCCACTAATGAGTTTCTTCTTTTTTCTAGCAACTCAGCAGGGTGCTTCATGTATGTGGTCTTCGAGGGCAGATACTCTGCTGGTTTACTATCCGGGAAGACTGAGGTTCAGAGAACTTAGAAGACTTGCCCAACCACTTCCTTTTGTTTAATGGTCTAATCCCAACTCTTGTGTGAATATGACTGTATGTGCTTATACCCCTGGCAATGCTAAAATTATTTTGTGTTTGCTTTTTGTAATTCCTTAGGAGACTCTCTTGTTAATTAGTCTAAAGTTATTCAAATCCTAATTTCTTCCAAAGCTGAAGAATTGTAGTTAAATGAACATTATGCCATTCTCTTTTGATAGCATTTGTCTGTTCATCCATCTATCCATATACCCATCTATTTTTTCATCCACCCATCTATCTCTCCACCTTTTCATTCACCCATCCGTCTGACCATCCTTCCAACCACCCATCTATTCATCTGTCTACCTATCCATCCATCCACCCGTCTATCCGTCTGCCTACCCACCCATTCATTCACCCATCCATCCATCTATCCATCCATCTGTTTGTCCACCCATCCATCCATTTTCCTTCTGGCAAGGAAGAGCTATTATGAATCTAAATGTGCCTATCATGGTCTCTTTCTGAGGCTGCTATGACAAATGGGATGTGGCATTTTGGAAAAACTTGACAACTTATCCTTCATTTTACAGAAAGTTTCCCATGCCTTTTGTGTTTTTCCCTCCCAGGAATGTGAGCCGCCTTCCAACAGCAATATCACAGCATTTGCCCTGAAGGCCAAAGTCATCTACCCCATCAATCAGAAGTTCCGGGTGAGAGTCCTGAGCTCCATCATAGAAAGCCAGTTACTTCCATCATGTGCCAGAGATTGGGAGGAAAGTGGGGGGATTAACTGTGTGATGTTTGGTCCTGTTTGAGGGTTTTATGGCAAGTTGTTTTAACAGGGGTAGTTTTGAGGCTTTGTAATGGAGCAAAACTTAGGGTTAATCTGTCTTACAGCAGTGTTGTCAGGAACAGGACATGCCCATGGTAACCACGGTAAGGAAGTTCCATGGTTCCTTGTATCCCCAGGGACACAAGGTGACAGCACAGTAGGACAGCTCCCTCTCTGCCTTTTTAACACTAATACAAACACTGATACTGACTCAGTTCTGAGCACTAATCCTCATTCACAGAGCCCTGGACTAATGCCAGCAGCTGGCACTTACTGAACACTTAAGTGCACAGGGCCAGTGTCGTGCTAAGTATTTGTCATGCATTAAGCATTTCAACTTGGTGTTATGCCTATCAGGTAAATAATGTCTCCACTTTACATGTAAGGAAACTGAGGCCCAGAGAGGCAAGTGACCTGAGGTCACGTGACAGGAAGTGGCAGAGCCAGAGTCAGACCCCAACACCTGGCTATGGTTACACCTTCCATGGCGCTTCCAGGAGCCCTCAGCCTGGGAGGTGCTTTGTGCAAAAAAGTTTCCTAGTGAAATAAGTTTGAGAAAATGTGGCTTGCCTTCTTGGCTAGGCAGCCACACGCCAGCTGAGAACTCAATTACTGTAGAAGTAGGAGAGAATGGACAGTGGGGGACAGTGGGGAACTGCCACCTCCAGGGATCATCCTGAGTAACTCTCACCATCCTCTCCTCACAGACAGTCTCTAACCAGTCACCATGTCCTTGTCCCTTGGGTTTAACCTTCCAAGGGTCACAGCAACTCAATCCTAACCCCATCTCAGCCATTCACCGTGTGGCGTTTCCTAACTTCTCCTGCCTCAGTCTCCTTATCTGTGAAATGGGGATGATGGTGCTCCTGCCTCGCCCAGTTGTTTGGGTGTTACACAGGATAACATACATAAGGGCTCAAAACAGTACACAACATCTAAGCACTCAGAACATGTTAAGATCTTTCCATTATTAGTTGCTTTTGAAGACAGCCAAAGCCTATTGGAGGTTCTGAGAATTCCTGCACCAAAGGAATATTTCACCTTGTTTAACACAGGCTTTCCTGAACCAATTTTTCCATGGAACCTTTGTGGTGAGCAGTAACTGGCTCATGGAACTGTTCCCTGGAACCCACATTGGGAACCACGTCCTTCACGTGGTTGAAGGGTGGGATGGGTGGGTGGATGAAGGGCATTTCTCCATCCTCTGAGTAGGCCCTGCATGGGTCCTGGGGATCACGCCGTAGTCAGCAGAGCGTCAGCCCCACCCTGGAGGCCCTCACTGCCTGGGTGGATTGGAATACACTGAGAATACAGGACAATGCATGATGAAATAGGCAAGAGGCAGACGCCCAGGGACCTGTGGAGCCAGTATGGGGTCCAGGATCCACGCCTGGAGGAAGGGACGCTTCCGCCCCGCAAACAACAAATGGGGGGTGTTTCAGGTAGGGGGACCAAAGTCTGGAAAGGCCCAGAATTATGAAGTGACCAGGAGCATCTAAGCCAGAGCCACTTCATTGTGGCTCGGGCACGCAGAGGTGGAGGCTGACATTTGTTGGGCCCTCTAGCCGTGCCAGGCCCCAGGCTGTGACCTCCTGTGGGCCTGGTGTGCATGGTGCTCCAGTTTCTTGATTAGGAGCCTGTCGGTGGGCAGAGGGCAGGAGGGTGACTCCTGCTCTGTGCAGGCGAAGGACAGGTGGTTGGCAGGATTCGTGGAGGGAGCAGGCCGGGGGTCAGACAGCAGGGAGAGAACTGGGTCAGGGCAGGCGGTGGCTATGGAGGAGGTCAGAGTTGGCAGCTGGGAGGAGGGTGCGCTGGGTGTCTGGGGCACAGATCCAGGTTGGCAGTTTAGGGGAAGGAGCCTGGTGCAGAGGGACTGGCCTTGTGAGGACAAGTGAACTGTGATTCGGGCCTCTGGGGTGTTGGTGTGGCAGAACCTGGGACGGAAGCTCTGTGGTGTCTGCTGGCAGCCTGGCCAGTCTCCTCCAGGCAGACCTTCCTGTGAGCGGCTAGCGTGAATCACTGGTAGAATTATGAATACTAGATCAAATCCCTGAGGCATCACACGGACTGAGCATGACTTTTCTACTGCCACCTCAGCCTCTGGCCGATGGCTCCTCCAACCCATCTCTGCATGAAAACTTAAAGCAGGCTGTTTTGCCACACCAGCCAGTAGAAGCCTCTCCTTCCAGCAGCCTGGGGAGCCTGAGCCAGGGTGAGAAGGACGACTGCAGCTCCTCATCCAGCGTCCACTCGGCCACTAGCGACGACAGATTTCTTAGCCGCACCTTCCTCAGGGTGAATGCCTTCCCTGAGGTGCTGGCCTGCGAGAGGTAAGGATTGGGGGCAATGGAGGATGAGGCTTCCAGTCCTCTTGGAGTGGGCCGGGGGTCACATCATTGTCAGAGGAGGAAACAGAGGCCCAGAGAGGTTCAGTGACTCTGCCAGGGACACACAGCAACCCAGCGTCACCGTCGGAGCCCCAGATGCATTTGTCACTTCCTGTGCTGTATTGCCCAACACTGGGGTTATGGAGTCAGGCCTGAGCCCCGGGGAGAGATGACAAGGAGGCCTCATTTAATCACTGGCGTGCTCCCAGCCACTGGCGAAGTTGATTAAGTGGGTACTTCTGAGTACTGGGCAGAGTGCTAAGCACTTTACAGGGATTAATGATCTCATGAGGATTTTGCCCAGTGAGGGGGAGCCTGGGACAAGTTCAGCAATCAATAAGTATTAATCAATGAATGAAGGAATTCCTCTTAACACCCCTATGAAGTTGGTACTGTCATTTCCTCCAGTTCACAAAGAATAAAGGGAAACACAGAGAGGCTGCGTGACTTGCTGGTCACACAGCAGTGAGTGACGGAGCCGGGTTTGACCCAACCCAGAGCAGGGCTCAGCACGTGGTAGGGGCTTAAGAAACTCAGCCTGGCTGCATAGTATTCCATGGTGTATATGTGCCACATTTTCTTAATCCAGTCTATCATTGTTGGACATTTGGGTTGGTTCCAAGTCTTTGCTATTGTGAATAGTGCTGCAATAAACATACGTGTGCATGTGTCTTTATAGCAGCATGATTTATAATTCTTTGGGTATATACCCAGTAATGGGATGGCTATGCAGCCATAAAAAATGATGAGTTCATGTCCTTTGTAGGGACATGGATGAAGCTGGAAACCATCATTCTCAACAAACTATCGCAAGGACGAAAAACCAAACACTGCATGTTGTCACTCATAGGTGGGAATTGAACAATGAGAACACTTGGACACAGGAAGGGGAACATCACACTTCGGGGACTGTTGTGGGGAGGGGGGAGGGATTGCATTAGGAGATACACCTAATGCTAAATGACGAGTTAATGGATGCAGCACACCAACATGGCACATGTATACATATGTAACAAAACTGCACATCGTCACATGTACCCTAAAACTTAAAGTATAATAATAATAAAATAAAATAAATTCAGTCTGACGGGTTCATACACCAGGCCTCAGGCCTCTCTCTGCTCCAAAATTCCGTTGAGTCCAAGGGGTGGGATGATCCAGGGCACAGCCTCTACTCAGGGCTGCTGCAAAAAGACTGGGCTCAGCGCCTTGAGCCTGAAAGTGGCCCAGACAGAAGGGACTTCATTGAAGAGGGGCCTTCTTGGACTAGGCAGCCCTGGCTTAGAACGGCTTTCTTTCAGCATTTGGACTTAGAGGATTTGAAACTGTTTGGGTGGGAGAGTCATCATTTAAAATGCGTTTGCCTATGAGGGAAAAAAGGTCAAAGACTTTTACACTCTGCCATGTATCTGCCCCCGTTGACCCTATGATGGTCACTTGATTTCTCTGATTCTCTCTTCCCTGAGTCAGTTTCTGCATCTGTAAAATGGGCATGAGAATGTCTCCACTAAGACACCGAGGAACGATAACATGTGATGATAGACATGAAAATGCTTGAGGTTCGGCACCGTGGCTCATGCCTGTAATCTCAACATTTGGGAGGCCAAGTTGGGTGGATTGCTTGATCTCAGGAGTTCAAGACCAGCCTAAGCAACATAGTGAGACCCCATATCTAAAATAAAATACAAAAATCAACCGGGTATGGTGGTGCATGCCTGTAGTCCCAGCTACACGGGAGGCTGAGGTGAGAGGATTGCCTGAGCCCGGAGGTGGAGGCTGCAGTGAGCTGTGATTGTACCACTGCACTCCAGCCTGGGAGACAGAGCAAAACCCTGTTGCTAAAAAGATAAGTAAATAATTTTTTTTAGAAAATACTCAGAGGAGGAAACGTCATTTTTATTTCTCTCCCTTCCCTCTCTCCATTGGTTTTCTCTTGGAAGTCCCAGGCAGCTATGTCTTTGACACCTGCTGTTCTCTTCTGGCCATTAGTGGGTTTCAGACAGCTCCTTTGATCCCTTCTTATAAACCTGGAGTGAGTGTAAGGACCTCAGCATGCTGCAGAATGAGAGTTTGAGGCAGGGTGTGCTGTGGCTTGTACCGATTAGGGACATGCCAATATTCTTACTCTTCATTTCCGATACCCTGAAAGTCTTTTCCGATTCTCATTTTATTTTGCAGTGTAGACATCGACCTGTGTGTCTACAGCCTTCACTTAAAAGACCTGCTGCATTTGGACACGGCACTGAGGCAGGAAAAGCATATGGTAGGTGGAGATGTTCGCATTCCCTCCTTTTCATGGGGACAGGAGCTGAGAGACAAGGACTCTGTGTGCAGTGAGTCCCAGAGACCCTTGAGAGGCAGACATCAGTGGAAACAGAGCCGCTGTGAGGTGGGGGAAAGCGGCGCTGTCAGGCATCCAGCCACAAAATGGAAAAGCACTTCACGCCTGTTGGTGGGGCATGGCCTTGACTTTAACCAGAGCTGTAGGGGCCTCAACAGAAAGATGAGTGCCTCCTCCCGGGGTACACCTCCTGCTGGAGATAGAGATAAGAGATGTTTAAAAGAGAACAATATTTTTAAAGGAATGATAATAATGATAAGAATGTTTATGAACATGAATTTTCTTGAGTCTTGCTATGTACTAGGTTCCAGGAGTATTACACTTAAACCTCAGACAACCCAGAGAGGTGGGTGTCATTATCATCTCCACTCTAAAGATGAGGAAACTGAGGCACAGGGCGGAGGACTTACCACAAAGTTTTACAGCTGCAGGGGTGGTGCCGAGATGAGAAGTTCAGTACCTTTTTATGGGGCCACGTGTTCTCTTGACTGAATGAACAAGAACACAGAACTGTGGATGTAGGGAAAACAACATTAGTCTCTGCCAGATGTACCTGGCCTCTGATTGAATCAACCGTGGACCTGAGCTATGGGAAGCCAGAGAGACGAGTCCCACTGTAGCTGCAGAACCCTGGTGGGTTTAGTCAGGCATCAAGACCACAGGGGTTAAAAAAAGTGTTATTTCTCCATAAGGCACATTCTCTGAATTACTGAATGAGGGATGAGACCCTACAGAGAGAAGGCAGATGAGAGAAAGAGGAGAGCTAGGAACAGAGGTGGACAGACACACAGATATGTCTACAGGGCACTCTTATAAACTGGAGAAGGGTAAGAATGTCACATTGGAGGCCACACTTGGTGGCTCATGACTGTAATCTCAGCTTTGGGAGGCTGAGGTGGGAGGATAGCTTAAGCTCAGGAATTTGAGACCAGCTTGGGCAACATGGCAAAACCCTATCTCTACCAAAAACGCAAAAAAACAAACAAAAAACACTTAGCCTGCTGCAGTGGTGCGTGCCTATTGTCCCAGCTACTCAGGAGGCTGAGGTGAGAGGAACACTTGAGTCCAGGAGATGGAGGCTGCAGTGAGCTGTGATCACACCACTGCACTCCGACCTGGGTGACACAGCGAGATCCTGTCTCAAAAAACAAAAACAAAACAAGAACAGCACACTGGGGATGTGCCTGAAAGAAACTTGGGCTCTGTGTGAGCAGGACTGACTGGCCTCGTGAACGGGTGCCAATGTTTGAAACCGTAAATATGCTAGAATTCAAGAAATAGAGCATGGTCCTTCACCCCCTCTACCTCCAGCCCTGTGGAGGTCCCTGGATGGGGGCCACCAGGCAGCCTGTGTCTGCAGCCTGCCTCGGTGAGCTACACCTGGCCCTGGCTGTTTTCTCCAAGGCTCCATGCTCCCTGGGAGGACCAGTTGTTTCTGGGCTCAGAGCCCATCCAGTTGGCGAGCACAGTAGTCCTGGCTGGCCTCGCCCCACAGCCAGCGAGTGCCCACAGGGAGCAGCTTGCAGTCTTGGAGGGAGCGTTCACCATCACTCACCATCCAGCACAGGGGCTTGGCCTCTGCACACTGTCAGGCACGGTGTCAGACACCAGGGGCAGCCTCTGCCTTTATGGAGCCCACTCTCTGGGGCAGTGGGGAGGGCAGTAAACAGATGTCACAAAATAGTGGCAGGCAGCATGACAAAGTCCTGTGGCAAAGCATCATGCGAGTGTGAAGGGGGCACCTGAGAGAGTGCAGAGCTGGGGAGATGGTCAGGCTTCCCTGCGGGGAGTCTCGTGGGCAGAAACCCAGGGAAGTTCCAGGAGCACTGGATTAAGGGACAGAAACCTGGACTCAAGTCCACCCTTTGACAACTAGGAGCTGTGTGACTTTGGGTAAGTTGCTTCACCTCTCTGGGCCACTTTAGGAAAGGCTTAAAGAAAATATCCTTTCAGCTATTGCTATATGGAGTTACTGGGAAGTCAAGCTGCCCCGCTTTGAGAGGGTTCTGTGGGTAGAACTCTGGGCTCCATGTCACAGCTGTGTGGCTGGCATGGCCACAGCAGCGATTATTCTGCACGTCCACTCTGGTAGGCTCGGTGCTTTAAATCTTTTACTTCTTTGAAGCTTTACGTGCCACTTCGCTAACAAGGAACCTGAGGTTCAGAGAGGTTAAATCACTTGCCCAAGGTCACACAGCTGGTGATGGCAGAATCAGACCTGGACAAGGTCTGTCTGAGTGCAAGGCCCCTGCGTGCCCAGGTGTGGCCCTGCACCCTGCACGCCAAAGGTGCTCGGGAGAAATGTGTTGCACGTGTGATTGGCACCGCCCTGAGAGAGCTGCTTCCCAGCACAGTCCTTCCTGCTCTGGGGAGCATAACTCTATCATCGCGTGCTGGGACTGTAAGAACCTGGTGAGCCACTGGGAGCTGTGCTGCCTGGAGACCTAAATACTCTGTTTCTCTGGTAGAGATGAGCTGGGGTTCAGAAGTTATTCAGACCACAGGAGACCCTCATGCATCCCAGAAGCTTGGAGCTCCCCGGCTGGCCCTGAGGAGGAAGAAACTGGCTCTGGGCTTGTCCAAGAGGCAGGAGAAGCTGGAGCGTAACTCTATAAACAGTGGCCAGGATGAGAACAGATTGGGGGCATGGAGGAAGGTTAAATAAAGGGGAGCAACAGCACTAGGGGGTTCTCATGGTGCTGGAATATTACTTTGATTGTGGCTGCACTTACATGAATCTATACATGGGGTAAAATTGCATAAAACTACACACACACACACACACACACACACACACACATGCACACATGTAAATGTGCATAAAAATGGGTGAAAACTGAATAAGGTCTGTAGACAACAGTATTCAACCAATGGCAATTTCCCAGTTTTGATACTGCACCATGGTGACATCAGAACCACCCCTGGGGGAGGAGCACACAGCACTTTGTGCAGGCACACCTGGCGTTATTGCATTTCACTTAATTGTGCTTCAGAGATGCTGCATTTTTGTTACAAATTGAAGGGTTTTGGCAACTCTTCATCCAGCCAATAGACTTCTATTGGCTCCATTTTTACAACAGCACATGCTCACTTCATGTCTTTGTGTGACATTTTGGCAATTCTTGCAATATTTCAAACTTTTTCACCGTTATTGTGTTATGGTGATCTGTGATCAGTGACCTTTGACGTTATGATTGTAATTGTTTGGGGACACCACAAACCGCGCCTGTATGAGACAACAAACTTAATAAATGTTCTGTGTGTTCTGACTGCTCCACCAACTGGCCATTCCCTCTCCTTGGGCCTCCCTATTCCCTGAGACACAGTAATATTGAAATTAGGCCAGTTAGTAATGCTGCAATGGCCTCTAGGTGTTTGAGTGAAAGAGAGTCGCGTGTCTCTCACTTTAAGTCAAAAGTTAGAAATTGTGAAGCATAGTGAGGAAGGCAGGTCGAAAGCTGAGATAGGCTGAAAGCTGGGCTTCTTATACCACACAGCTAAGTTGTGAATGCAAAGAAAAAGTGCTTGAAGGAAATTAAAAGTGCTACTCCAGTGAACACAAGAATGATAAGAAAGCAAAATAGCCTTGTTGCTGATATGGAGAAAGTCTGAGTGGTCTGCATAGATGATCAAACCAGACACAACATCCCCTTAAGCCAAAGCGTAATCCAGAGCAAGACGCTAACTCTCTTCAATTCTGTGAATGCTGAGAGAGGTGAGGAAGCTGCAGAAGAAACATTTGAAGCTAGCGGAGCATGAGGTTTAGAGAAAGAAGCTGTCTCCAGAACAAATAAAAGTGCAAGGTGAAGCAGCAGCAAGTGCTGATGGAGAAGCTTCAGCAAGTTACCCAGAAGATCTAGCTAAAATCATTGAGGAAGGTGGCTGCACTAAACAACAGATTTTCAATGCAGATGAAATAGCACAATATGGTCATGGAAGAAGATGCCATCTAAGACTTCATAGCTAAAGAGGAGAAGTCAATACCTGGCTTCAAAGCTTCAAAGAACAGGCTGACTCTCTCTCTAGGGGCTAATGCAGGAGATGACTTTAAGTTGAAGCCAGTGCTCATCCACCACTCTGAAAATCCTAGGGCCCTTAAGGGTTATGCTAAATCTACTCTGCCTGTGTTCTATAAATGGAACAACAAAGCCTGGATCACAACACAGCTGTTTATAGCATGGTTTAAGCCCACTATTGACACCTACTGACACCTATTTGAAAATAAAATTCTTTTCAAAATGTTACTGGTCATTTTCAAAACCCCTGGTCACCCAAGAGCTCTGATGAAGATGTACAAGGCAGTTAATGTCATTTTCATGCCTGCTAACACAACATTCATTCTGAGCCCATTGATCAAAGAGTAATTTCAACTTTCAAGTCTTATTATTTAAGAAATACATTTCCTAAGGCTGTAACTGCCATACATAGAGATTTCCTCTGAAGGATTTGAACAATGTAAATTGAAAACCTTCTGGAAAGGATTCACCATTTTGGATGCCATTGAGAATATTCATGATTCATAGGAGGAGATCAAAATACCAACATTAACAAGAGTTTGGAAGAGGTTGATTTCAATCCTCATGAATGACTTTGAGGGGATTCAAGACTTCAGTGGAGGAAGTCATTGGAAATGTGGAAATAGCAAGAAAACTAGGATTTGAAGTGGAGCCTGAAGATGGGACTGAGCTGCTGCAATCTCATGATGAAACATGAATGGATGAAGAGCTGCTTCTGATGGATGAGCAATGAAAGTAGTTTCTAGAGAAGGAATCTGCTTCTGGTGAAGATGCTGTGAACATTGTTGAAATGACAAAAAGGATTTAGAATATTATGTAAACTTATTTGGTAAAGCAGCTGCACGGTTTGAGAGGATTGACTCCAAGTTTTGAAGTTCTACTGTGGGCAAATTGCTATCGAATAGCATGGCACGCTGCAGAGAAATCTTTTGTGAAAGGAAGAGTCAGTTGATGTGGCCAATTTCACAGTGGTCTTATTTTAAGAAACTGCCACAGCCATACAGCCACCCTAACCTTTAGCAACCACTACCCTCATAAGTCAGCAGCCATCGAGACGACCCTCCACCAGCTAAAAGATTACAACTTTTTTTTTTTTTTTTTTTGAGATGGAGATCTCAACTCACTGCAACCTCCGCCTCCCAGGCTCAAGCGATTCTCCCGCCTCAGCCTCCCAAGCAGCTGGGACCACAGGCGCGCACCACCACGCCCAGACAATTTTTGCATTTTTAGTAGAGATGGGGTTTCACCATGTTGGCCAGGATGGGTCTCAATCTCTTGACCTCATGATCCGCCTGCCTCCGCCTCCCAAAGTGCTGGGATTATGGGTATGAGCCACCGCGCCCAGCCCAACAACTTTTTTTTTATAATCATCTTAGGCTCAGATGATCATTAGCATTTTTTAGGAAGAAGGTATTTTTAAAATCAAGGTATGTACTTTTTTAGACATACTGCTATTGTACACTTAGACTACAGTGTAGTGTAAACATAGCTTTTATATGCACTGGAAAACCAAAAAATGTTTGTGACTTGCTTTATTGTGATATTCACCTTACTGAGGTGGCCTGAAGTCAACCCTACAATATCTCCATGGTATGCTCGTATTATTTTTGTACCTTCATTTGAGTCTATAGCTATCTCAAAGTTGGCACTGTGGAAAAGGAGAGGATGAGGGCTGTAAACATTACTGATTCATTTGGGGTCAGGAAGAAAGTAGACTCAAAACTAACATCTTGCAAAAATAATGTTATTATATCTTATACCATATCAGTCTTCAGTGGGTAGAAAGCCAGGACACCACTTTCTCCTTAGAGCTCATTGTCATTGGCAAATATAATGAAGGTTGGTGGGCAGAGTTCTGGGTTCAAATCTCAGCTCTGTTGCATGTGGCTGTGTGGCAGGAGGCAAGTGGCCCCTGCAAGTTGCTGGGCATTTTCTCATCTGTAAAATGGGGAAGATGGTACCAACCTCCCCGCATGCCATGGAGATCAAGTGATAGTATATATAATACACACATCAGGCTGGCCCAGAAGAGTGATTAACAAGCCTTAATCCATTAAAAAAAGGATCAAAAACTGTGGCCCTTGAGCCAAATCTGGCCATGCCCCTTCTTTTCCATATTGCCTTGTACGCCTGTGTGGCATATGCCACAACCACAGAACTGAGTAGTTGCAAAAGAGATCATATGGCCTGCAAAGCCAAAAAAATATTTGCTATGTCACCCTTTACTGAAAAAGTTTGCTAACCCCTGCATTTAAAAATGCCTTACCAGGTGGGATGCAGTGGCTCATGCCTATAATCCCAGCACTTTGGGAGGCAGAAGCAGGCAGGTTGCATGAGTTCAGGAGTTCGAGACCAGCCTGGGCAACACAGAGAAACCCCGTCTCAAATGCCTTATTATATCTAAATGACCTTTGACAAAGAGGCAAAAGCACTTCAATGGAGGAATGATAAGCTTTTCAATAAATGGTACTGGAACAATTGGACATCCATAAACAATAACAGTGACAAAAGAACCTCAACCTAAACTTCACACCTTATACAAAAATTAACTCAAAAGGGATCACATACTTAAATGTAAACAATAAACTATAAATCTTTTAGAAAAAATACTGCCAGGCATGTTTGGCTCACGCCTATAATCCCAGCACTTTGGGAGGCCGAGGTGGGTGGATCACGTGAGGTCAGGAGTTTAAGACCAGCCTGGCCAATATGGTGAAACCCTGTCTCTACTAAAAATACAAAAATTAGCCGTGTGTGGTGGCACATGCTTGTAATCCCAGCTACTTGGGAGGCTGAGGCAGGAGAATCACTTGAACCCGGGAGGTGAAGGTTGCAGTGAGCCAAGATTACACCACTGCACTCCAGCCTGGGTGACAGAGTGATACTCCATCTCAAAAAAAAAAAAAAAAAAAAGGAAAGAAAGAAAAAAATATAAGAGAAATTCTCCAGGACTTAGACCTAGGCAAAGAGTTTTTAGACTTGACACCAAAAGCATGACACATAAAAGGAAAAATTAACTGGAATTCATCAAAATTAAAAACTTTGCTTTGCAAAAGACCTCGTTAAGAAGATAAGAAGACAAGCTACGGAGTGAGAGAAAATGTTTGCAAAACAGACGTCCACCAAAGGACTAGTACCTAGACCAGATAAGGAAATTTCCAAACTCGGCTGAAGACAGGAAGCAATCCAGTTAGAAAATGGGAACGACATCAACAGATATTTCACCAAAAATGATATATAGATGGTAAGTAAACACATAAAAAGGTGTTCCATGTCATTAAGCCAGCATGAAAATCCAAGTTGAACTCATAATAAGATATGACCACACACTTGTCAAAATGGCTAAAATAAAAAATAGTGACACCACCAAATTCTGGCAAAGATGTGGAGAAACTGGATCACTCATACATTGCTGATGGAAATATAAAATGGTACCTACGGCCATACTGGAAAATGTTTTGGCAATTTCTTATCAAACTTGCAATTACCAGAAGACCCAGCATTTACACTTGTGGGCATTTATCTCAGAGAAATGAAGACTTACATTCACACAAATATTCACAGCAGCATTGTTCATAATAGCCCCAAACTGGAAATAATCCAGATGTCTTACAAGGGTGGATAGATCAACAAATTGTGGATACAACCCCCTCTATACTTCCTGGGTATCCACACTTATGGGAGGGTTCTTCCTGGTTTAAAGGATGTCTCCATCCATTGAAACAGGAGACTGACATGGATAACTTTGCATTTCCAGTTCCATATAACTATCCTGCTGATTCTTTCTTCAAAGAAGCAAACCCTCCTTTGCTTTTTTTTTTTTTTTTTTTTTTTTGTGAGATGGAGTCTCACTCTGTCGCCCAGGCTGGAGTGAAGTGGCACAATCTCGGCTCACTGCAAGCTCCACCTCCCCGGTTCACGCCATTCTCCTGCCTCAGCCTCCTGAGTAGCTGGGACTACAGGCGCCCGCCACCACACCTGGCTAATTTTTTGTATTTTTAGTAGAGACAGGGTTTCACCATTCACAGGATGGTCTTGATCTCCTGACCTTGTGATCCGCCTGCCTCAGCATCCCAAAGTGCTGAGATTACAGGCGTGAGCCACCGCGCCCGGCCTCCTTTGCTTTCTATATTTTCTTCACACATGGAAATGGGGGATGTGGAGGGCCTTGCACAGAGTAAGCACCTAGTATTTGTTGAATACATGCATGAGGAAGAAATGAAGCTTTTTAAGGAAGCTTCATGAAAATGTAATCCATTATGGGCCATTGTCATGATTTATAATCTGAGGTCCTTTCCTTCAGCAAAAAACATATGTGAAGAGAGGGTGAAAGAGAAGAAAAGAAGGAGAGGCAACGAGGGAGGGAGGGAGAAGAGACAACAGAAAGCAAAAGACAATATCATTGGTTAAACTTTTGTTATCTTTTCTTTCTTGGCAATAGATGTTTATTCAGATTTTTAAAATGTGCCTCCTTGACCTTCTTCCTAAAAAGAAGTCAGATGATGAATTATACCAGAAGATCCTTTCAAAACAAGAAAATGTAAGTAAGTCTTCAACCTATGTTTCAAGGTAACTTAAAAATAGTTTATTATAATATATACAACTTATGATACAAAAGTATTTTTCTTTCATGTATAAAATAGCTTATTACAATATATACTTTTTAACCAGTATAGTGAAATATAAAAGTTTGTATACAAATATTTAAAAAGTGTATTATTAAAATTTGGAATACTATTTACAGCAAAGAGAAGAATATTGGTCATATCTACTACTCAAAGACGGTCACTGTTAATGTTTTTTTCTGCACACGTTTGGGATATTTCTAAAGACATAATTTGTTTATCGGTTATAGCTATGTATACTACTTTGTATTCTATTCTGAGTCTTTTATGGAGAGTTTATTTTGTTTCATGCGCAGCAGAGTCAGGGCTTGGAGTCAGACTGGTTAAGGTTGGTATCCTGGCTTTATCTTTTACAAGCTCTCAGAATCCTAGTTTCCTTTTTGTGTAGTGAGATAATTCCTGTTCTGCGAGAGTGCAGAAAGGATAAGAGAGATGTGTATGATACACCTAGCAACGTCATAGTTGGCTGTGAATATGTGATGGCTGCTGTCATCCTCATTTTCACAACCACCACCAAAATCATCATCATCTTCGTTATCACCACCATTTTTATTTTGTACCACCATCACCACCACTACTACTATCACAGTTCTCTTCTTCATCATGTCATTGTTGTCATCACCATAACCACCATCATCTTTGCTATTGTCACCACAGACATCATCATTCTTTGTCTTTACCACCATCATCATCCTCATGACCACTACCATCACCAACACCATCACCATCCTTGTGTCCTCATTACCATCATCATGAGCATCATTTTTATCATTGTTGTAATTATTGGCATTCTCATTACTACCATCACCACCACCATCATCTTCATTACCACCATAATCATCATCACCATCCTCATTACCATCACCACTACCAATGTTGCAGGGCAGGCAAGCTCCAGAATAGGGTTTAGCCTGGGAGGGTACTTGGCTTCACCCAGGAAGGAATTCAAGGGACAGCCAGTGGTGTTAGACAGTAGTGTTTCAGTGAATGGTGGCACTCCTTGAGGAGCAGAGCTAACCCATAGGCAGTGTGCCCAGAGTTGGTAACATATGGGTGCTTGGCAACTGTACTTATACTCATGTAAACCTGCTTTCAATTACATGCAAATTAAAGGGCAGTTCATTGCAAATTGAGGGACAGGTTATTCAGAACTTTCTAAAAAGGGGACAGTAACTTCTGGGTTGTTGCCATGGAAAGGGGTGGTAACTTTTGGGTTGTTGACATGACATTTGTAATCTGTGGTTGTGCTGGTGGGAGTGTCTTATGCTAATGAGCAATGAGGGCAGCCAGGGATCACTTTCATCACCATCCACTGGTTCCTGCCAGTTTCTTCACTTTATCCTGTCTGGACTAGATCCCGTTTTGATCAGCAGGGTTGTGATCAGAAAACAAGTCCTGCCAGTCTCCTACCTCACCTTATCCTCACCGTCATTGTCATCATTATTCTCATTACTACTATCACCAGCCTCTTACTGTTCATCCCCTGCCATCATTTTCATTATCATCATCATTGTTATTGTCATCATTTTCATTACTGCTATCATCATCGCATCATTGTTGTGATAGTCTTCATCAGCACCACCATCATCACCATCTTTATCACCTTTACGGCTACCTCTACTTTCACCTTCATTAGAATCCTCATCGTCATCATCATCATCCTTGTTCCCACCACCGTGAGACCTGGGTGTTTGGGAAGGAATGTTTCTTCTTTACTCCACTGGATTCCATGAGGAAGGATGACTCACTGCATCCCAGGAAGGAGGAAGGACATCATCGTCTTCATTGTCATCCTCAGTGTCACCACCATGGTCATGGTCCTCAGGCAGTGCACGTCATGCTTGACATACATTATTTCATTTAAAAGTTATGACAGCCCTGTGAGTGGCCATTGTTATTTTTGTTTTACAGCTGAGGAAACTGAGACTCTATGAATTCAAATGACTTTCCAGTGGCAAAAATGATAATGATGACGATGACATTTATAATGGTATTAGTAATAATGAAACAATACTGTCTGTTATAATGGAAAGAATAAGAGCCTTGGAGTCTGCAGACCTCAGATCAAATTCCATCTCTACCAGTTAAACAAGGCTGTCTGAACTTGAGCAAGCATGTTAATTATAATAGTGGCTACTATTTATTGAGACAGTCTAGCCAAGTGATTTAAATGCATAATTTCATTTAACACTTGCAGTGACCTTAAAGCTTTCAGAAGAGGACAAGGAGTGCCCAGAATTTGGAAGAGTAAGGACAAGCCTAGCACTGCCCCTTCCTACCTGGGCGTCTTTGGACAAACTATCTTACCTTCCATAAACAAGCTTTCTCACCTGGAAATGGGTCGTAATTTCTCTTTTGCAGAGATGCCGTGAGGATTAGGAAACACATATGGCCTCAGCTTGGGTCTTCAGTAGTAGTTTATATCAATGTTATTTTTCCTAGTGAACCTTGACCCATGTCACACTGTTGGCTATGTGACAATGAACATAGACAAAATAGAACTGCCTCCCACACTCTATCTTGGGGTCTGTAGGACTCTATACTTAGGATTCACCTTTTCCTTCCTGAGTTCAGAATCATTTGAGAGAGTCAGGAAGACAGAGAAATGTAGCTTTATTACTGATTAGAGGCCAGCTTGGAGGACGTGGCTTAGATGCACAGCTATCATGGCTTCCTAATACTGAATCCCAGAATTCACTCAATTGCCTAGCTAGTCATGGGCAATGCTGGGCCACCTCAGGCTTCCCCACACATAAACAGGGCCTTGGCTACCCAGCTCACTCTAGGCTGATGTAACACCAGAGCAATGGCCTCCCCTGATTGGCGCATCACAACCAGGAAGAGGCTGGGCAAGTTTCTGGCCTTTAAACCAACCAATCAGATACACACTACTTCCTGCCCTGGGGTGTTGTTCTTTCCCAGGAAAACCAGAAGAGGAGCAAAGAAACATTTCTTCCCAACCCACTGGATGTCATGATATTTTCCAGGACTTCATAATGATTGAAAGATACTATTTTATTTATTTTTAAAGTATGGTCTAGTTTTTTTTTTTTTTTTTTTTTTTTTGAGGGAGGATATAGAAGAAAATAATCCATTATTCTTGAGGCTCTATGTTTAACGAGAAAATGGGTCAAACCTCATGCACAACAACCCACAGAGCATTTAACTGTTGTTTAAAAATATTTTGTGAAATGCGAAAAATAAAAGCATTTATTTTTCTAGAATTTAAGACACACTAAACTTTGTTTATTTGCTTCTTTTTTTCTTCTTCAGGATTTGGAGGAACTAGAAAAGGGACTTCAGGTCAAACTGTCAAACACAGAAATGTCGGGGGCTGGTGACTCTGAGTACATCACCCTGGCTGATGTGGAAAAAAAGGAGAGAGAATACTCTGAACAGCTAATCGATAATGTGCGTGCCGGACTTTCTTTCCTGTACACAAATTTTGGTTTCTAAAACAGTTAAATTGGCTAAATTAAAGAGATGATAGTTAGAAGTGTGCCTAATACTTGAATTCCCCTATCGCATTCTGCCCTTGAGGCAGGATCCAGTTTCTGATGCTAAGTGATAGGGAAGAAGTAATTAAGCAGCAAAGATTCACAAAGGGAGGTTTATTTTTTATATCATGAATTATCCTCATTTAAATTTCAGATTGGTCTTTTTATCATTCAAAGCAAAGATTGCTATAACCCTTGATGTCATCACTGCCCTTTGGAATAGAGTAGAAGAAAGCTGCTAGGCATCGCTCGTGAAAGCAAGTTTTAAATTCCAGGCAGAATGGCTTCTCTGAAACATCTTTTTCCTTTATTTTGGGTTCCACCACCCCATGTTCATATATTATGTATTAAACAAACATGTCCTTGGCACTTGCTCTTCACCAGGGATTGTGCTGGGCACTGGGGACTCAAAAATCATTTAGACATGGCCCTGCCTGAGAGAAGCCAGGAGAGACAAACAGGTGAGCAGATGAGGGCTTCACCAGGTGACACGTCTTGTGATAGAAGGAAGCACAGGAGAAGGCTGGAGGCAGGCACAGTGGAGGGAAGAATTCATTTTACCCCAGGCTTAGGAAAGCCTCCATAGAAGAAGGGACCATGGAGAGGCTGGCTGGGAGAAGTGTGGGTGCTGGCCAGTGGTGGGGCGGAGATGGGAGCTAAAGAGGGCTGAGAGCAAGTCGAGGTAAGGTAAAGCCAGAGGGATCTGGCCAGAGGGCTTGTGTCTTATGCCAGTGAGGTGGGAGTCACTGAAGCTTTGAAGCAGGGGGTGGCGGGGTTTAGCTTCTGCTTTAGAAGGGCTGCCCAGGCACTGAGTGGAGGGTGGTGAAGAGCTACTGGGCTAGTCCCCCAGGAACTTTATTAAGGCAACTGCAATAGGATGGAGAGGTGAGGAAACGTGTGAGAGAAGCTATGGTGGTCTACCATGGGGTGGCGGGTGGGGAGGAGCAGGGGGTCCAGGGTCAGTGCTGCTGAAATAAGGGCCTCAGAGCAAGAAGCTCATGGGAGGGAGGTAGCCAATGCTCCTGTCCTCCGAATAGGTCCAATATTGAGAGGAGAGGCTTGGAGATGGAGGGTCTCCATGAGAGCCCAGGTTAGAGGACCTGGAGGGCCAGAATATTCTTAGAACTGTGGGCCGGGATACTAAGGAAGAGGGCCAGCCTGGATTCCAGTAGTCCACAGAACCCCCAACGCTGTGTGCAGTATCTTATCCATGTCTGCCTTTCTCAGGGACAGGGTTCAGAGTTTTCATGAGATTCTCCAAAGTATTAGTGACCTCCAAAAATGGTGACCTCTGGCCTAGAAGTGGTGTGTAAAATGGGAAGAGAAAAGAGCTTGGTGCCAAATCCTGGATCCTGCCCATATTTAAGGAGGAGGGGATGAAAAGGATCGGGACAAGAAAGCAGAGGAGGAATTGGGTGGGCTTTGCAGAAGCAGGAGAAAATCATGTCATGGACGCCAAGAGAATCAGGAGTTTGTAAGCAGAGCGGGGTGTGCAGAGTTGGCGGGGGACAGTCTGCAGTCTCATGGCAGGTGGAAGGCCGTCATCTGATGGCTTCAAGGGGAAGAGCAGGGTGAGAGTGTGAGGGTGCCAGGCAGGTTCGAGGTCCCTCCTGGCAGGGATGAGAGGAGGAGCTGACTAGCAGCATGTATGGGGTTTACTGGGAGGCAATGGGGCCCTGAGATGGGAAGCTGCATTGATGGAGGGCATTCATCTGGGTGCAGATTTCCTCCTGGCAGAGCCAGACCGACGCCGCAGTTGAGGCTGACAGAGTTTCATGATCTTGAGTCACAGCAACAAGATCAGCATGGGTTTCTGGTGACACTAACCCCTGCCCCCTCCCATGCCTGGTCCAGCCAGAAGTGTCCATTTCAGCCTCTGAGAGGCTGAGCCAAGATGGAGGCAACCTCAGCCATGGAGTTAAATGGACCTGAACCAAATCCTGGCTTTCACTGGCTCCATGACCTCTGACAAGTGACCTAACTCCCCCGAGCCTTTTCCTACACCTCCAGATACATACTTTATCATGATATCAAATGTGGGAAGCACAGAGCCTGGCGAACAGCCTGCGGGCCATGAGGGAAAGTTGTTCCGATTCCTAGTGTCATTGTCCTTAGAGGTCTGACTGGCTGTGATGGTGCAATTAAACCTCCTGCATTCTAAGCCACTTGGGAATTCCCAGCTCTGCTCCTGCTAAAATGAGGGGGAGGGAAGATTTTAAAGCAAAATGTTTTCATGGTCAGCATCCTCTCTGCCAGAGTAAGCTTTTGTACTTTTAGGACAATAACTAATATTTAAACATCTGTTTATGCTTTTACTTCCAGGAAGTATTTAATCCCTTTTAAAATTCCCAAAGCTTCCGTGAGCACATTGTCACATTTCATCTGCCCCTAAGTAGCTGTAATGACCCGTGTAAGAGTCTGTAGGCTGGACAAGCTACTGCTTTCTTTCCTTAGCAGCAGTGCTTTCGTGTCTGCTGAAACACGGTTGCAAAACTGACTGACACCTGCAATGGAACCAGAAGGAACTTTACTTGTTGCCAAGTATCTTGGTGATTGTTGCCAAGATAAACTCACTGAAATTGTAGAATTGTTTACAATCTTTGTTTGTGATAAGGAGTGAATTGTAATTCCCGAGCACGCACCGTTTGGCTTTCTTAAATAAGTTTTTCCCCTCACTTCTTGCTGCTTGTGCTCATTTCACAGATGGAAGCTTTCTGGAAACAGATGGCAAACATCCAGCAGTTTCTTGTGGACCAGTTTAAGTGTTCCAGCTCCAAAGCCCGACAGCTCATGATGACTCTGACGGAAAGAATGATTGCAGCCGAAGGGCTATTGTGCGATTCTCAGGAGCTGCAGGCTCTGGTAATGCTGGAGGGGGCGGGAGGGAACATAAAGATATTCAGACTAGAGATTTGGAATCCCGAGGCTTAACATCATTAAATCTAACAGATGCATGTTGTAGCTGGTTATATAGAGCCTCAGGGAAAAAAAAACCAACAACAACAGTAAATTCATTCATCCATTTATTTACTTATCCATCCATCCACCCATCCATCCACCCATCAACGCTTCCATCCATCCATCCACCCTTCCATCCATCTACCCATCCATCCATCTGCCCTCCCACCCATTTATCCATCCATCCATCCATCTGCCCTCCCACTCATTTATCCATCCATCCATCTACCCATCCATCCATCCATCCATCCATCCATCCATCCACCCATCCATCCATCCACCCATCCACCCATCCATCCATCTGCCCTCCCACCCATTTATCTATCCATCCATCCACCCACCCATCCATCCATCCACCCACCCACCTATCCATCCACCTACTCATCCATCCATCCATCCACCTACTTATCCATCCATCCATCCATCCATCCATCCATCCATCTATCCGATGATTGAAGGCTCTGGAGCATAGAACACTGGTCCTAAACCTGAAATTACACATTGAAATTATCTGGGAGCTTTAAAAAGTACTGATTCTTGGGCCCCAGATGGGTCTCCATCCCAGAGTTTCTGACTTAATCAGACTGGGGTGCAACCTGGCTGGGCATTGGGGTTTTTAGAGCTCCCCAATGATGATGGTGGGCTCTGGGGTTGACGCCCACTGGTGTAGACAGAGCATTGATTTACTTTCCTGACTGCCCTGTTTTGCCTGCAGAGTTCTTTAACAATGCCTTTTCCTGGCCTTCATTCTGAGGTTCTGATGTGATTGGTCTGGAGTGGAGGCCCTGGCATTGAGGGTTTTAAAACTCCCTGAACTATTCTGATGGGAGGCCAGGGATACAAACCCCTGGTGCATGGGTGTCCAACCTTTTGGCTTCCCTGGGCCACATTGGAAGAAGAAGAATTGTCTTAGGCCACACATAAAATACACTAACACTAACGATAGCTGATGAGCAAAAAAAAGAAAAAAGGTCCCTGCTTATTTTTGTGAAGCCTGCCAACCACAGAGAAGCAAAAAAGTTCTCAAATTCAAAGGGTTGGACACCGATGGGAGAGAAATCTGCAAATCCAGCTTTGACTCTGGGCTCTGTTGTTTGGAGCTCTGTGATCTTGAACACATTACTTAACCTCTCTGAGCGTCTGTTCCTCTATTTATAAAATGATAGTTGCTAAGAGTTGCCACAGACAGGGCCTGGGTAGGTGCTGAGTGACTCCTAAGACCCCAGTCACCATTGGGTTCCTCTTGGTACACATTAGGCTCGTCCTGTGTGTGCCAGTCAGTGTGTACTAGGCCCAGGGAACGAGCCCTCTGATGCTGCTCTGCACCCATTTCCCTGTCTTAAGCACCAGCCCGTGTGGCAGCTCGGCTCAGAACCCTCCATTGGCCGCCCTGCCTTCAGCACAGACTCAGCTCCTCAGACCCGTGGGAAAGCCAAGCCTCAGCAGATCCTTTCCTCCCCTTGCACACCGCAGGTCTCTCCCAATCCGCTCTGCTCCTCCCGGTGTGATCCACAGACCACAGCATCGGCAACACTGGGAGCTGGTTAGAATGCAGAATCCTGCCCTCCACCATTCCCAAGCAGGATCTGCGCTTTCACAAGACCCCCACGTCCACACAGTTGTGTGAGAACTTCATATGCTTTTTCTCGGCATATACACACATGACCTTCTTTTTCTCTCAACACTACTGAAAGATAGGCCTGGAAGATATTTTATTCACAGCACACAGATAAGGAGCCCACTCAGTGACCCACCTAAGATCCCCATCCTGTCTGATGACATCGCTGAGCCTGGGCCTGAAGCTTCCTGGTTTGCTGCCCAAGCCCCTTTGAATTGGATTTCAGTTTGATAAGGCTGCTGACTCATATTAATGCTCTGCAAAGCTGAAAGACTTTTCTTCCCATATTTTTTTCTTTTGCTATCAGCAGGATATTGATGCAGAAAAAAGAAAATACATCCTTAGCTGACTCTGGCCAGAGTATCAGCCAATAACTTCCAAATAGGAAGAAGGAAAGGGATCATCCAGTTTAACAGCATGACTGTCCTTCAGCCAATGTTTAATGAGCACCTACTCCTACTGTGTACCACATGCTGTTAATGGAAACCATATTGCAGAGGTTAGGAATGCAGGCTCAGGGAAGAAAATGGAGCTCCCACTGCAGTCTTGCCACTCATTAGCTGTGTGATCTTGGGCAGATAATTTAACCTCTCTGCGACTTGGTTTCATCGTCTGTGAAATGGGGGCTGTGATAGCACTTGCTGTCTCACACGATAGTTGAGAGTGTTAAAGACTTGGCAGTATGTAAAGTTTTTAGAGCAGAGCCCAGCAAGTAGAAGCATTCAGTACTTGTTAGTCATTAGAGTCCCGCAGGCCATGTGTCAGCAGAAGAAATAGACAACAACAAATTATCGTAATGATGCGTGGACAGGGCTACACAGTCTATGTTTGTATAGAAGAGGGATGGATTCACTATGCCTGCATACCGGGCACCAAAGGGGAAAAAGATTGCTTCCGTATCTCAGGAAACAGAAGAGTTGGAATTCCCAGAGCGGCATCCCATCTTCCTGGCCTGGGCATTTGGAGCTGGAATGTGCATCTCTAAATATTAAAACTGGAAGAGCCCTTCAAAGGGACCCTGATGGTCATCAGATTCAGTTTCTTGAGACACACAGGAAAAAAACAGCTGCCAAGACAGATATGGGGACTGGCTGTAGATAATGATGAAAACAGCTGACACTCAGGGAGGCTCACTGTTCCCTGGCCGTTGTTCTCAATGCTTGACGTATTTTGACTTACTTAATCCTCACGTCAAATCTGTGTGGCAGGGGTCAGGTCAGGAGC
The DNA here is from genome assembly GCF_006542625.1 of Nomascus leucogenys. Lineage (NCBI taxonomy): Eukaryota > Metazoa > Chordata > Mammalia > Primates > Hylobatidae > Nomascus > Nomascus leucogenys. The sequence goes on from NC_044400.1 coordinate 76,745,578, forward strand.
TTGTGCCCAGGTCCTGGGAGCCAAGTCTGAGCCTGGCACTGTTGAGGACTCAGCCACACGTCAGAGCACGTCAGGGCCCCCTTCCCCCATTCCACGTCCCTCTTCTCACGCAACTCTCTCCACTCCCATCCTTCAATATAAGCGCATCGATTGCACCACCACTGCCGACCCCAGCCAGCCTGTGTTGGGTTCTCAACATCCTCCTATGCTCTTTAGAGGTGGGCAGAGGCCGCCCTTCCTGCGGCCCACCCGGCACTTCTGCTTATCCTCTTGCGCCCTCTAGGGGTCACAGGCTGCTGGAATGAGCCTCGCTGTCCTTGTCCATCACTGGGGGATGTTCTTGCCCTAGTCTTGTGTTGTGGAAACAGAGGCCAGTGCAGCTCAGCGCACAGTGTGGCCATGGCTGGTCAAGGGGACATGGGCGACTCAGGCCTGGCCCCTGTCTTCAAGGGCTCTCAGTCCAGGCTAGGACTGCCCCTCACAATCACCTCCTCGAAGACGGGAGCCCTGGGGCAGTGGAGAACAGAGTAGGGGACGAGTGAGGGTGGGGACAAGCAGGGAAGGGCCACAGAACCCGTGAGGACGAGAAGGACCTGGCCGGGCAGGGGAGTGAGAGGAGGCAGTGAGGGTGTTCCAGGAGGAAGTCCCCGCGTGTGCAGAGGCTGGGCAGCTGGGAGCAGGCAGGTGTGCAGGACAAGGCCCCACAGAGCTTCCTGCACCATGCCCGGGACGCTGGACTTGATCTCAGGGCAGCAACAGGAGGGTTTGGGGCCATGGCTGACAGAACCATCAGCATCTCTGAAAGGTCCCCTGGTTTGTGAGGTGGGGGCAGAGATGGGAGGCTGGGGAGCAGGACTGGCCTGTGGCTTCGGCCCAGCACAGAGGTGCCTAGGCCTGAGCCTGGCGTGGCTGGGAGTTGGGGGTGCAGAGTCTGTGCCGAGGGAGATGCCAAGGCCCCCTGCCTGCTCCTCCTTTCCCCCTTACTCTCATTCCACAAGCAGCTGCTTTCAGGCATGCAGGGCCCTTGGCTGCCTCAGGTTGACATTTCCCCCTGTCTTTTCTGAGAGTCTGTGAAATGATGAGGTGGGGCTGGGGAGGGCCTTCCGTAGAATCTGACTGCGGGGAGTCATATTGGAAGCCAATCATTCGAATCTTGGCCGTTCTCAGCAGTCAGGCTCTGGGGCTCTAACGAAAGCCAGGAACTGCTGGCACTTTGCATTTCCTCCGCAGCCCTGTGGGGGCCACAGGGCCAGATTGGCCGGGGGAGATGACTATAAGCCAGGTGGCTTTTCCTCCTTGACCGTTTGCAAATCTGGATTCCCTCCTAGGAGGGTGGCCCTCTGGGGAGCGCTACTGGCGACTAAGTGCCTATATGCTAAGCAGCGTCAGCCTCCCCACACCCTAGGAGAGATACTTAATCGCACCTCGGGGGCAGACCCAGATCTCACTCATGAAGGAGAAGGGGAGTTATTCCTCTGAGCTCCGCTCTCCCAGGCAGTGCCATTAGTTAATGATCCTGGTGGCCTCTTCCCAGCTGTTAATTAACATGCCCTGCTGGTTCCCAGAACACCCCAGCTATGGTCCTGTGTGTTTCTTTTTGCAGGACGCCCTGGAGAGGACGATGGGGCGGGCACACATGGCAAAAGTGATTGAGTTTCTGAAGCTGCAAGTCCAGGAGGAGACCAGGTGCCGGCTGGCTGCCATCTCCCGTGGCCTGGAGCTGCTGGCTGGTGAGGGGAAGCTGTCCGGAAGGCAGAAGGAGGAGCTGCTCACGCAGCAGCACAAGGCCTTCTGGCAGGAGGCAGAGCGCTTCAGCCGGAGTGAGCCGTGGGCATGGGTGCTGCGGTCCGTGACACTGGCCTTCTGGGTCCCTGGGGCTGTGCAGTGAGAGGGCTGGCAGCCTGGGTCAGTGTGCCCATGACGCCGGGCACAGGCTGCCTTTCTGCTTCTGCCCTAGGGGCTGGGTCACTGGGCTGCTCTCTGGGGCTCTCTTTCCTTCTGTGTACAGCAGAGTCCATGAGGGCTGCTGCCCAGGGCAGAGGTCACCTGCTGCACTCACTCACCAGGGATTCAGGCTGATTGAGTCCCCATGTCCTGCAGCAAAGCCACCAGGAACTGCAGAGGGACAGAGGAGGGTGAAGGGTCTCACACTAGAAATTTATACAAAGTGGCCCCTGTCGCCCAGTGGCAGCTCATGGTCATGCCGGAGTCATGTGGCCCTGCTCAGCGGCAGGGTGGGTGAGGGTGGGCCATCGTCCAGCGTGTGGGGCAGGAAGGGGAGCCGTGCGTGTGTCCCACACATACTCCTGCCCCAAGGCTGACCCTGGGGTGGGGGGGTGGGCAAGGCTCAAGACGTAGAGGCATCTGGGCTTAGCTGAGGTCACACTACTAGTGGGACCTACAGAAAGAAACCCAGGTCTGTCACCGGCAGGGCGGGCACCATCTCTCCAGCCGACACCAGCCTCCCCAACCTCCGGACAGGAGAAAGCACGAGGGTCCCCACTGAAAGTCTGGCTCACAGAGTCACCTCCTGTGCTGTGGCTTTTTTCAATCCCAGAGTTTGTCCAGCGAGGCAAAGACCTGGTCAAGGCATCTCTGACTCACCAGGTGGAGGGGACGGCAAAACTCACGCTGGCCCAAGAGGAGGAACGGAGAAGCTTCCTGGCTGAGGCCCAGCCAACTGCTGACCCGGAAAAGTTGCTCAAGGTGACTCACATCCCCAGCCTCTGCACATGTGGGTGAGCCTGTTGCAGCTCTGTTTCCGTGACTGAGCACGGGAAGCCGGAGGTATTCATCAGGCATGAGGTTGTCTCCCTGCTTCCCATGTGTCAGCCGAGTGACTGAATCTCAGTCCCTTAGCCCCTACGTCCCTAGGGTCCTGGTGGACTGTAAGCCGGTGATAAGAGTTGTGCTGCCCTCACTGGGCTGCTGAGGAGAGGAGGGGGTAGGATCTGTAGAGAGCTTGGCAGAGTGCAAACGCATGGCAGGAGCGCACAGATGGTGGCAATGGCGTGAAGGGAGCAATGTGCGGCCCAGAGAGGACAAGCATGTCCCAGAGAGTAAGGCAAGCTCACACACCCAGGCACAGGGCCCTTGTGGGTCAGCTGCAAGTCCAGGAGAAGGAAGGGAGCTCCCAGCCTTGCATGTGGGGTTGAGTGGTCAGGGCCAGGCGGTGGCCAAGGTCGGAGGTACCTTTGGTCTTGCCTAAGAAGGGGACAAGAAGACCTGAAGGAGGACAAAAAGCAAGATGTCACCTTCCAAGGAAAAGGAGTCAGCTGGCCCCAGTGCAGGCTCTAAGGACCTGGGCTCGCCAGTTATCAGATAGACCACCAAGCTCTGGTTTTGCTCTGTTTGCTTTCACTAGTAATGGGCAGTGGGGCTGGGAGAGGACCAGCTTGTCCGCGACCGTCTTGCAGGCTGGTTAAGCACTGGGCGCTGAGGCCAGCCACACCTGGGTTTGGGTGCTGACTCTGCCACTAAATAGCTGGGTGACCTTGGGCATGTTGCTTACCCTCTGGCCCCTCAGCTTCCACATCTGTGAAATGGGCATAATGGCACCTATATCACAGCGTTGTTAGGATTTAGTGAGACTAAGGAAGGGGCAGCCCGAGCCTCACTGTTTGCCTGGGTCCGCCTGGCCTCCATCAACACTTGGTACAGCACATCTCAGTTCTGCCAAGGGGTGGGCGGCACCATGTCTTGAGTCCAGGCTCAGCCCAGAATAGAGGCCCAGGGGCCCTCCCTGGGGGCCAACCTGGTGGTGGTGGCACCACTGCAGTGAGAAGCCAATGGAGGGGTCCCCTGAGAACAGAGGACAGGCCTCTAGGTCCCTGGTCCAGCTGCCTCCCTCACCCAGGGAGCCTCTTCCAGGCCCACACTTGGATCTTCTGCATTTGCCACAAAGGGATAGGGTAGATTTTCCGTCTTTGAGACCCATTTGAAATAAGAGGAAGATAAGGCTATTCAGCTCCTCATTACTTGGATATTTCTGGGCCCCTGTCCTTGACGTCACAAAGCCCAGTGTGAGTCCAGAGTGTGGAGACAGTGCCTGGGTGACCTCGGTGTCCCAGGGCCTCGGTACAGTCCTCGGAACACCTCGGTGCTGGCGTTCAGGACACGTGGGACGCAGGCAGGGAAGGGTGAAGGAGCGCATGTGTGCATGAATGAACCAGGACATGGACAAATGGGCAAACAAGCGAATGAAGGAAGGAGGATGGAATGGGTGGCAGAATGAACGAACGACACCAGGCTCCCAGCACACACTCAGCACCCACCTTTTTCCAGTCCTGCCCTTCTCTCTCATCTCATTTCCTGCCCGTAGCATCATCCAAGATCTTCGGGGGTTTACCTCCTAGTCTCTGCTGCTGCTCGCTGAGCCTGGCTCCCCATCTTCCCTCCAAGGAGTCCTTCCTTGTTCTTAGAGACTCCATTGAAACATCTCCCCCACAGGGAACTTTCTCCTGGAGCCCTTCCCTGAGAAGGGTCTGTTCCTCTCCTTCTGCCCCGCCTCACCCCTCTGCTGGTGCCGGGGCCTCTGCTGCTCTGCCTAGGGCTAGCCCAGTCTCCCTCTGCTGGTGCTGGGGCCTCTGCTGCTCTGTTTAGGGCTGGCTGGGTCTCCCTCTGCTGATGCCCAGGGTAGCCCAGTCTGCTGCTGCTCTGCTGGGGTCCTCAGGGAAGGGCCTCCACCACATGGTCAGAGTGGGGCCTGGCTGGTTGCTGACTGCACTGACCTCCAATCGCCAGTCTGTCACCCCTGCTGGGTTCCCATCAGTGGGTCTCCCATGGCCTGGGTGGTCAGAAAGTGATGTCTGGGTGGCTGCAGCCAGGACAGAGGGGTGACAGAAGTGGCCCAGTGGCCCCTCCTCATCCTGGGTTTAACAAAAGCATGGTGGTTTGTGGTGTTTCCTGGAGTTTCCTGGAAACTGGATTTGCTGGCCCTGGCGTCGGTTGTGAAAGCCATGTGACAGCCCCATGCCTCAGTTTCCTTGTGTGTAATACAGGCACCAACATCCTTCTTTCTAACCTGAGACGCAGGGGATGGTTGGAGAACCTTCTGGAAAAAAAAACCCTGCATGTTTCTACCAGACTCAGCTCTTGTTTTCCTCACAGGCTTTTCACGAGGTCCTGGAGAGGCAGAGGCTGATGTGGTGTGACCTGGAGGACGAGGAGCACGTCAGAGCCACCGAGGCTGTGGTTGCGCTCTGCCAGGTACATGGCCTCCATCGGGACCGGCAGAGAAGCCCCAGGGTCTGTGTGTGTGTGAGAACCTCACATCCTTCTGGCCGGGGACCCCAGAGGTGGTTCAGGTCCAACCCCAGCACTCGTTGGCTGGTGATCCAGGCAGGCCACGTCCCCTCCATGTGATCCTCCTTGTCCACGTCAGAAACTGAGGCAGTTGGCCTTGGTCCTCTCTGAGGCACTGTCCATTTCTGGGGTGCTGAGGATTCTTATCTCCAAACATCCCTGTCAGCAAAGCTCTTTGGAAATCAGTTCTCCCCAGGTGAGAAATAGGCCCAGGATTTCTGGGTGTCATCAGTGTAAAGTGGTGATGAAGAAGGGGTTCTGGGCTGAAATGGGGGTGTTGGAGATCACATGCCACACCACCTCTTTCCCCTGTGCAACCATGTGCAGGTCTGGGGTGGGGAGGTGAAGCCGGCCATGCTTGCCCTGCAGGGTGGCTTTGAGAGAGCAGGAGAAGGCACCCGAGCCCTCCTTAGGGGCAGGAGTCACAGGATGCCATGCTGAGCCAGACAGAGCCCCCAGCTCAGGCAGCACCCTCAGCTGTCGGAAAGGCAGGAGTGTGGACACCGGGCTGTGAAAGAATCAACAAGTGGGTGTTGGGCAGCACTGGGAGGAGGAGACGGCCTGGGTCTGTGTCCTGGCTCCCTGCTTCCTCACTGCGTGACCACAGGAGCATCACCTGGTCTCTAGCTCTCAGTTTCCCTATCTGTGAAATGGGGACAGTCAGTCATAGTTCTTCTTCATGGTGTGCCAGGAGGACTGTGTGTGGGGCCCCGAGACAGCAGCTGGCACTCGGGACACCCCAGGGCACGTTGTCTCCGGTGACAGCTTCCCTGCTTCTGAGTGCAGAGGAGAGGCAAGGGGCTCCTGGGTGAATGTGACGTCAAGGACAGCAGCCTGCAGGAGGCAATGCTGAGCCAAGCATTGGATGAGACCAGGCCCAAGTGGACAAGAAGTCAGTGGGCATCCCCAGCAGGGAGAAGCTCATGCAGTGGTGGGAAGTGCAACTCCTCACCCAGATGGGAGCTGCCCTGGGTTCAGTCGTGTCTCTGTTAACCTGCTAGGGCTGCCGTGGTGAATACCACTGACTGGTGGATTAAACAACAGAAATGTGTTCTCTCAGGGTTCTGGAGGCTGAAGCCCAAGATCATGGTGCCAACAGGGTTGACTTCTGGTGAGGCCTCTCTTCCGGCCTTCCCGTTGCCTCCTCACACGGTCATTTCTCTGTGCTTGGAAGAGTGGAGGGCAGGGGAGAGAATGAAAGAGAGGGCTCTGGTCTCTCCCTTTTCTTATAAGGACACCAGTTCTATGGGATTAGGGCCCCACCCTGATGACCTCATCTAACCTTAATTACCTCCTTAAAGGCCCTGTCTCCAAATACAGTCACATGAGATATTGGAGGTTAGAGCTTCAACATAAGAATTTGATTACTTAATTACCTCCAAATACAGTCACATGGGATATTGGAGGTTAGAGCTTCAACATAAGAATTTGATTACTTAATTACCTCCAAATACAGTCATATGGGATATTGGAGGTTAGGGCTTCAACCTAAGAATTTGGGAGGGAGATACAATTTAGTCCAAACAGTGTCCTTCAAAACATCGTGTCCATCTGGAACCTCAGAATGTGGCCACACTTGGAAATAAGGGCTTTGCCGATGTAATTGGTTAGATCGCACAGTTGGTTAGGTCCTACTGGATTCAGGTGGGCCCTAATTCTAATGGCTGGTGTCCTTATAAGAAGGCCTTGAGAAGACATACAGACACAGGGAAGGAGGCCATGTGAAGACAGAGGGAGGGACTGGAGTGATGCGGCCACAGGCCCAGGAACACCTGCAGCCACCAAAAGCCAGAAGAGCCCAGGAAGGACCCCTCCCAGAGCCTTTGGAGGGGGCGAGGCTCTGCCAACCCCTTGGTTTCTCATACGGTTGCCCTCCAGAACTGTGAGAGAATAAACTTCGTTGTCTTAATGCACCCAGTTTGTGGCGCTTTGTCATGGCGGCCACAGGAAACTAAACGGAAACCGATCTTTGTTCAGGGCTAGCTCCTTAAGTATCTCTTGCGTATTTGATTATTTAATTCTCATGAGATTCAGGAGGAAGACACTGCATTTTCCTTCCTTCCCAGATGAGGAGTGAAGAAGTGTTTTCTCCAGAAATGGGTAGGATGCGGTTCAATTTGTTAAAGCCCTGGGGCCCACAGACAGGAAAGGAACAACTTTGTCCCCAGAGGAATCAAGACTCAAATCCCTGGCTGGGCATGAGGAAACAGAGTTATAATCTTCCTCTGAGTGCTAACATGCTGTGTGACCTTGGCTGGTTACATAACCTCTCTGTGCTGGCCCATGTATCTTGCCCAGGTTTTACACAGCCAGCAAACAGGGAAGATGAGATTTAAAATAAAGGCTTTCTAATGTTAGTGCTGATGTGCTCACCCCAAGCATGCTGCTCGGTGTGTTGACGGCTGTTGTGAAACCTCGGTTCTTGTCTTTTTATTTTAAAAGAATGTAAACGAGACCACAGCAAAGGGGATGCAGCACAGAGCAATCTATTGCAAAGGAGAAAGAATGTTCTGAAAGTTAGGTGCAGAATAGACAGGATGCCCTGGGAGATGATTCAGAGCAGATGAGACAGCCTTGACTGTTACCGAGGAAACTCCCTTTCTGGGGAGTCTTATGTGATTATTCATAAGGGGGTGGGAAGAAGCGTTATTAGTAAGCATGTTGCGGGGCAGGGTCCTCTGAGTGCACATGCACAGTAGCTGTACACACTTGTTCATACATCACGTGTCTCATTAGCATCTTAAGTCTCCATCCAAGGGTGTGTTTTTTACTATTATAATGAGCAGAGGGTCAGTCTGAGGACAGATAAAATCAAAGTGCATGTGCCATCTGCAGGAGACGTTCCCTACTGCAGGTAACTGTGCTTGAAAGAGCCAGACTACAGTGTGAATGCTGTGCTTGGAAGAGTGGAGGGCAGGGGCTTATTGTGTTGATGGTTTGGTCGCCGCATCCCAAGGACATGGTCACTTCCTTGACTGCCTATCCTGCCTCAAGTGTGGGCTTGGAGCATAACGGTGAAGCCCAGGCTCTGGAGCCAGACATCCTGGGTTCAAATCCCAGCCGGGCCACTTATTGTCCCCTGCCGGAGGTGGGACCAGGCGGCCCAGAGGCTATGGGGTGGGTATCAGCAGCATTCTCCTCCTCACCCGCTATGGTAGCTTATTGGATTCTCACCCATCCTCTCTAAAGCAGTTCTCAAACCTTGCTGTGCATCAGAATGTCGCCAAGATTGAGGAAATTGAGTTACAGGTTAGATCACTTGCTCACTATTACACAACCAGGCTGACAGCCTGAATAAAACCCTATCAATGATTGCTGCAAAGTGTAAGCCAAGCAGTAGATAAATGTAAACCCAGAACATCTGAGACGGGTCTCAGTTAATTTAGAAAGTTTATTTTGCCAAGGTTGAGGATGCGCACCTGGGACACAGCCTCAGGAGGTCCTGACGACGCGCCCAAGGGGGTCCAGGCACAGCGTGGTTTTATACATTTTAGGGAGACATGAGACATCAATCAGTATATTTAAGAAGTACATTGGTTTGGTCAAGAAAGGTGGGACAACTTGAAGCAAAGACAGGAAGACTCAAAGCGAGGAGGGGGCTTCCAAATCACAGGTAGGCGAGAGATAAACAGTTGCATTCTTTTGAGTTTCTGATTATCCTTTCCAAAGGAGGCAATCAGATCTGCATTTATCTCAATGGGCGGAGAGATAACTTTGAATAGATGGGAGGCAGGTTTGCCCTGAGCAGTTTCCAGCTTGAGTGTTCCTTTTTGCTTAGTGATTTTGGGGACCCAATATATTTTCCTTTCACAACAGGAAAGTGCCTGGCCAGCCCCAGTGGGTGCTGGTAAATACATCAGTTTCAATAAAGGATTGTCAATGATGCCAAAATGACATCCTTAGGAAGTTATGCATTTGGTTTTTCCCTGTGTGGGCCTAGTTGCTGGGCCTGTGAGAGCTTCAGCGAAGAAAGTGAAGACAGCCTTTTAACGTAACGTCAGGAGAGGGTGACAGGTGTGACGAGGGGTGATACCTGCTGGAGTCTGTCTCCTAGGAGGAGGTATATGAAATGTACTGCATAAGAAGGTGTCGAGGGACACAGTGGAGATGGGCGTGAAATTCTCCACATCTATGTGGGTGTTTTTTTTGTTTGTTTTTTGTGTTTTGTTTTTTTCAGACAGAGTTTAGCTCTAGTTGCCCAGGCTGGAGTGCAATGGTGCGATCTCGGCTCACTGCAACCTCCGCCTCCCAGGTTCCAGAGATTTTTCTGCGTCAGCCTCCCGAGTCGCTGGGATTACAGGCATGTGCCACCACGCCCAGCTAATTTTGTATTTTTAGTGGAGACAGGGTTTCACCATGTTGGTCAGGCTGGTCTCGAACTCCTGACCTCAGGTGATCCACCTGCCTTGGCCTCCCAAAGTGCTGGGATTACAGGTGTGAACCACCGCTCCCGGCCTGGCCCAGGGCCTGTGTCAGCTTGTCTCCCAGAATTAGTCTGGAGGGTTTCCTTAGATTTACTTTGCCATTTCTTCACAAGCCTTTAGGTTCCAGGTTGCTTGGCATATTTTACATTTCCTCAATTTGGAAATCGTTGCCTTTGGTTACTGGAAACTGCTTTTCCTGATATTCCATAGGAGCAGGCTAAAATCCTCCATTGCCGATTGGAGAGCTGGCTGCACCCTCCTGGCTGGGCGTCCTTGGGCCAGAGCCTGGACTGCTCTGAGCTCTGGTTTCCTTCTCTGTGCAATGGGGACTGGGAGCCCATTTACCTTGGTGGCTGGGGGTGCCGAGGAGAGCAGGTCCAAGGCCCAAACCTGGCACATGGTAGGTGCTCAGTGAATGCCTCCCCGTCTGCCCCACAGGGAGCATGATCTCAGGAGATGTTGAGCCCAGTGGGGATGAGCCCAGATCTGGGTCCAGGGTCCTGGGTGTGAATCTCAACCACCAAAATGAATGACTGAAGCAGGTGTCACAATCAATCAAGGTTTATTGAGCCAGCTTGAGGGTGCACCTGGAAAAACGCAAGTCACAGACTTGGCTGTTTTTTCCAAAGAGGTTCTCAGGAGGCTTAATATTTATACATTTTCCTTTAAACGGGGGAGCGGGGCGGGGGGGGGGGGGTGGTTGGGGGGCAGGGCAGCAATGAGAGGAACAGTTACACACTTTTTTTTTTTTTTTTTTATTAATTAATTTATTTATTTATTTATTTTTTTATTTTTTATTTTTTTTTATTATACTTTAGGGTTTTAGGGTACATGTGCACAATGTGCAGGTTTGTTACATATGTATCCATGTGCCATGTTGATTTCCTGCACCCATTAACTCGTCATTTAGCATTAGGTGTATCTCCTAATGCTGTCCCTCCCCCCTCCCCCCACCCCACAACAGTCCCCGGAGTGTGATGTTCACCTTCCGGTGTCCATGAGTTCTCATTGTTCAATTCCCACCTATGAGTGAGAACATGCGGTGTTTGGTTTTTTGTCCTTGCGATAGTTTACTGAGAATGATGTTTTCCAGTTTCATCCATGTCCCTACAAAGGACACGAACTCATCATTTTTTATGGCTGCATAGTATTCCATGGTGTATATGTGCCACATTTTCTTAATACCATCTCACACCAGTTAGAATGGCCATCATTAAAAAATCAGGAAACAACAGGTGCTGGAGAGGATGTGGAGAAATAGGAACACTTTTACACTGTTGGTGGGACTGTAAACTAGTTCAACCATTGTGGAAGTCAGTGTGGCGATTCCTCAGGGATCTCGAACTAAAAATACCATTTGACCCAGCCATCCCATTACTGGGTATATACCCAAAGGACTATAAATCATGCTGCTATAAAGACACATGCACACGTATGTTTATTGCGGCACTATTCACAATAGCAAAGAGTTGGAACCAACCCAAATGTCCAACAACGATAGACTGGATTAACAGTTACACACTTGAAAGGCTTTAGTTAGTGCCTAGTAAATCTACAGTTTATGTAAGATCAGGTGAACGTTTGAAGAAAAAGAGAACAGAGGAAGCAGGCGTCTCATCTTGTCTTTGTTCTGTACCTGGGAAGATAAGCCAGCCATCAACATGATCAGCATGGAGTCTTTTGAAAGGGCTGGTTTCTGTTTAGTCCTTAGGGAGGAAAGCCTTATGGTGGTTGGCTAGCGAGGGAGGGGGTACAATGAGTTGTGTTCAACCTCCCATCCCGTCCTTTATGGCACCGGGAATTCAGCTTCCAAGGTTTCTCTGGGGTCCCATTGGCCAAGAAGCCCCAATTGTTTAGTTAGTTGGCAGCTTAGAATTTTACTTTTCTTCCTCAGTCTGCTAACCAGGCACCTTGGGAGAGTTTGTGCATTCATTCATTCATTCATTCATTCAAGTATTGTTGAGCACAGCTTTGTGCAGCATGTGCGTGCTTGGGGTTGCAGCAGCAGCAGCAGTGAGGCCAGTGTAAGGGCAGTGGGGAAGCTGGGGAGCAAGGCAGGGAGAAAGGGGCAGAAGAGGAAGGGATGAGTCCAGAGCGCCTCATCTTGGAGGGCTTTGCAGACCGTCCCAAGATAGTTGCATTTACTTCTGAGTGAGACAGGAAATCACCAGCGTGTTTTGAGCAGGGAAGTGACTTGCTTTATGTTGTACAAGGACCACTGTGGTTTCCATGAGGAAGACAGACTGTAGGGGCAGAGGCAGAAGCAGGGAGCCCTGGTAGGAGACTGCTGTGGCCCATGAAAGAGATGGTGCTGACTGACGGGGCAGGGAGAAAGCCTGGAGCTTTATGTCTGTTTGGACAATCGATATCCCGCCTCCTCTCTGTTAAAGTGGAGCTAATAGGCCTTCATATGGGTATCAAGAGGTTTAAATAATCTGACGTGGGTAAAGCATATAGAAGAGTGTTGGGCACACACTGATACTCAAAATGTATTCTCGGCTGGGCGCAGTGGCTCACACCTGTAATTCCAGCACTTTGGGAGTCTGAGGCAGGCAGATCACTTGAGGTCAAGAGTTCAAGACCAGCCTGGCCAACAGGGTGAAACCTCATCTCTACTAAAAATACAAAAATTAGCCAGGTGTGGGGGTGGGTGCCTGTAATCCCAGCTACTCGGGAGGCTGAGGCATGAGAATCGCTTGAACCCAGGAGGTGGAGGTTGCAGTGAGGCGAGATCACACCACTGTACTCTAGCCTGGTGACAGAGCGAAACTCCGTCTCAAAAAAAAAAAAAAAAAGAAATATTCTCATTCATCATCATTCACCATATAGAAAGGTGTCTGTGCACAGAACAAGCTCTCAAGGTACCCTGCCTTGCTGGCTGGCTGGCTGGCCGTGCCCAGGCCCAGGCACACACAGGCATCATTTTACCCCTTCTTTGGGCATGACACTGATCATGATATTGCAGGCACAGTGGCTGTGAGATACATTTGATGGTCACCTATATTAATTTGTTCTCACACTTGTAATAAAGATATACCCAAGACTGAGTAATTTATAAAGGAAACAGGTTTAACAGACTCACAGTTCCACATGGCTGGGGAGGTCTCACAGTTATGGCGGAAGGCAAATGAGGAGCAAAGTCACATCTTACATGGCAGCAGGCAAGAGAGAGCATGTGCAGGGGAACTCCTCTTTATAAAACCATCAGATCTCATGAGGCTTATCCACTGTCACAAGAACAGCATGGGAAAGACCCACCCCAGTGATTCAATTACCTCCCACTGGGTCAGTCCCATGGCATGGGGATTATGGGAGCTACAATTCAAGATGAGATTTAGGTGGGGACACAGCCAAACCATATCATAACCTAATGGTTCTCAGGGCTGCAGAGAAAAGTGCATTTTTTTGAATCCCCACTGTCTCTCGGCCTCTAGACAGTCCATTTTTAGTTCAACTGGGATGGATGCTGTGCAATTGCGTGAGCTCTGTGGCTCGGCACCTCACGAACAGGTTGCTGCACCAAACCCAGCATCATCCCAATAACAACGGGGCTCTGGGCGGAGTTTGCTGTCAACCCATTCCAGGGGCCACACAACCCACCTGTTCATTTGGATGTCATGTCTGACTGTCCCCTCACTGCTATTTCTCTTGAAAGGCTCCTGGGAGAAGGTGGTAAAATCATAGCCCCGTCATGCAAGGACTTCTCAGCTTCATGCTGTCCCAGGAAGTTAGGGCTGAGAAAAAGGAGAGAAAACATTGGACTCCATCCTTGAAGAACACAGTCATAATAACAGGTGCTTATGTAGTGTCTGAGAGTAGTTCCCAAAACACCTTCACTTCTTCTGATGTCAGCTGCAAGTCTGGGGGTCCTGAAGATCCCCCTCAGGCTCTTTAACTCACCAGAGGGACTCCCAGCGCTCCCTGACAGCTGCTGTGCTCAGGGCCAGGCTGATGATAATGGCAGGCTACAAAGTCAGCCAAGGGAGAGGCATAGGGCTCCAGGAGGGCTCCCTGCACAGAACTTCTGAGTGTCCTCTCCTGGTGGAGTTGGGGGCAGCACTAACTCCTCCTGGCCACAATATGTGACAAGGCACACAGTGTCACCAAGCAGGGAAGCTTGCCCAGGCTTCAGTGTCCAGAGTTTTTATTGGAGCTCAGCCACATTGGCATGGCTGACCTGCCCCGCCCCCCACCCACACACACAGCTGCCCTGCAGCCCTTCAGAGGTCAAGCTGAGACCACATGCCCTAAGGCCTCCCTGCCATAAATCACAGTGTTACTGTAGACAGTCAAGGCCTCCAGGTCAGCAAAGACACTCCAATCAGACCAAACATTCCAGGGGCTGAGAGGTGACCTACCAGGGGCCAAGGACAGAGGCCAGACCCCTCTTAGGTCAAGATTATATGCTGCACAGCACTGGAAGTCTAAAATGTCTGTTCAAGGTCACTCAGCTGGGGCCTAGGAGTCAGGCCCAAGACTCATAACATTCAGTGGGAAGTAGTGATTCGGGGAGCACAAGAAGGGAGAAGGAATGTGCCCTCCTTGATGGGAGAGCTGAGGCTTATTCATTTCTCCACCCCTGGGGTCGTGCCCATGGGATACCCACTCTAGACAATCAGTCAATATTGATGAATACATAAATCAATCAATCAGTTAATGTATCAATGAATTGGCTGGGCATGTTGGCTAACACCTGTAATCCTAGCACTTTGGGAGGCCGAGGTGGGCACATACACCTGAGGTCAGGAGCTCAAGACCAGCCCAGCCAACATGGCAAAACCCCATCTCTACTAAAAATACAAAAATTAGCCAGGCATCATGAGGTGTGCCTGTAATCCCAGCTACTCTGGAGGCTGAGGCAGGAGAATTGTTGAACCAAGGAGGCAGAGGTTGCAGTGAGACGAGATCGCACCATTGCACTCCAGCCTGGGCGACAGAGCGAGACTTCATCTCAAAAAAAAAAAAAAAAAAGAAAGAAAATATATCTATATCAATGAATCAGCTAAACGATTATCATTCTGAAGATGGCGTATTAGGTATTAGTTTTCTATAGCCACTGTAACTAACAACCACAAACTCAGTGGCTTAAAGCAACACAAAGTTATGTTACAGTTCTGGAGGTCAGAAGTCTGATATGGATCTCACTGGGCTAAAATGAAGGTGTCAGCAGGACTGACTCTTGGAGGCTCCAGGGGAGAAACGGTTTTCTTGACTTTTCCAGTTTCTAGAGACCACCTGCATTCCTTGGTTCAGGGCCCTTTTTTCTATCTTCAGGGCCAGCTATGGCACCACTCCTGCCTCTGCTTCCACCATTACATCTTCTCAGACTGTAACCCTCCTGCCTCCCTCGTTCACTTATAAGAACCCTGTGATGTCATTGGAGCCAACTGTGTCATCCACGATCATCTTTCCATCTCAGGATCCTTAACTCAATCCCACCTGCAAAGTCTCTTTAAAGTTCCATGCTCAAAGGTTCCAGGGATTGGGATGTAGACATCTTTAGGGAGACATTCTGTGTACCACAGAGAAAAACAGTACATTTCCAAAGGGTGACAGAAACTTTTTTTTTTTAATTAGCTAATTTTTTTTTTTTAATTTTATTATTATACTTTAGGTTTTAGGGTACATGTGCACAATGTGCAGGTTTGTTGCATATGTATCCATGTGCCATGTTGGTTTGCTGCACCCATTAACTTGTCATTTAGCATTAGGTATATCTCCTAATGCTGTCCCTCCCCCCTCCCCCAACCCCACAACAGTCCCCGGAGTGTGATGTTCCCCTTCCTGTGTCCATGAGTTCTCGCTGTTCAACTCCCACCTATGAGTGAGAACATGTGAGAATGATGTTTTCCAGTTTCATCCATGTCCCTACAAAGGACATAAACTCATCATTTTTTATGGCTGCATAGTATTCCATGGTGTATATGTGCCACATTTTCTTAATCCAGTCTATCGTTGTTGCACATTTGGGTTGGTTCCAAGTCTTTGCTATTGTGAATAGTGCCGCAATAAACATACGTGTGCATGTGTCTTTATAGCAGCATGATTTGTAGTCCTTTGGGTATATACCCAGTAATGGGATGGCTGGGTCAAATGGTATTTCTAGTTCTAGATCCCTGAGGAATCGCCACACTGACTTCCACAATGGTTGAACTAGTTTACAGTCCCACCAACAGTGTAAAAGTGTTCCTGTTTCTCCACATCCTCTCCAGCACCTGTTGTTTCCTGACTTTTTAATGATGGCCATTCTAACTGGTGTGAGATGGTATCTCATTGTGGTTTTGATTTGCATTTCTCTGATGGCCAGTGATGATGAGCATTTCTTCATGTGTTTTTTGGCTGCATAAATGTCTTCTTTTGAGAAGTGTCTGTTCATGTCCTTCGCCCACTTTTTGATGGGGTTGTTTGTTTTTTTCTTGTAAATTTGTTTGAGTTCATTGTTGATTCTGGATATTAGCCCTTTGTCAGATGAGTAGATTGCAAAAATTTTCTCCCATTCTGTAGGTTGCCTGTCGACTCTGATGGCAGTTTCTTTTGCTGTGCAGAAGCTCTTTAGTTTAATTAGATCCCATTTGTCAATTTTGGCTTTCGTTGCCATTGCTTTTGGTGTTTTAGACCTGAAGTCCTTGCCCACGCCTATGTCCTGAATGGTATTGCCTAGGTTTTCTTGTAGGATTTTAATGGTTTTAGGTCTAACATTTAAGTCTTTAATCCATCTTGAATTAATTTTTGTATAAGGTGTAAGGAAGGGATCCAGTTTCAGCTTTCTACATATGGCTAGCCAGTTTTCCCAGCACCATTTATTAAATAGGGAATCCTTTCCCCATTTCTTGTTTTTGTCAGGTTTGTCAAAGATGAGATAGTTGTAGATATGCGGCATTATTTCTGAGGGCTCTGTTCTGTTCCATTGATCTATGTCTCTGTTGTGGTACCAGTACCATGCTGTTTTGGTTACTGTAGCCTTGTAGTATGGTTTGAAGTCAGGTAGCATGATGCCTCCAGCTTTGTTATTTTGGCTTAGGATTGACTTGGGGATGCGGGCTCTTTTTTGGTTCCATATGAACTTTAAAGTAGTTTTTTCCAATTCTGTGAAGAAAGTCATTGGTAGCTTGATGGGGATGGCACTGAATCTATAAATTACCTTGGGCAGTATGGCCATTTTCACGATATTGATTCTTCCAACCCATGAGCATGGAATGTTCTTCCATTTGTTTGTATCCTCTTTTATTTCATTGAGCAGTGGTTTGTATTTCTCCTTGAAGAGGTCCTTCACATCCCTTGTAAGTTGGATTCCTAGGTATTTGATTCTCTTTGAAGCAATTGTGAATGGGAGTTCACTCATGATTTGGCTCTCTGTTTGTCTGTGATTGGTGTATAAGAATGCTTGTGATTTTTGTACATTGATTTTGTATCCTGAGACTTTGCTGAAGTTGCTTATCAGCTTAAGGAGATTTTGGGCTGAGACACTGGGGTTTTCTAGATATACAATCATGTCATCTGCAAACAGGGACAATTTGACTTCCTCTTTTCCCAATTGAATACCCTTTATTTCCTTCTCCTGCCTGATTGCCCTGGCCAGAACTTCCAACACTATGTTGAATAGGAGTGGTGAGAGAGGGCATCCCTGTCTTGTGCCAGTTTTCAAAGGGAATGCTTCCAGTTTTTGCCCATTCAGTATGATATTGGCTGTGGGTTTGTCATAGATAGCTCTTATTATTTTGAGATACGTCCCATCAATACCTAATTTGTTGAGAGTTTTTAGGATGAAGGGTTGTTGAATTTTGTCAAAGGCCTTTTCTGCATCTATCGAGATAATCATGTGGTTTTTGTCTTTGGTTCTGTTTATATGGTGGATTACATTTATTGATTTGCGTATGTTGAACCAGCCTTGCATCCTAGGGATGAAGCCCACTCGATCATGGTGTATAAGCTTTTTGATGTGCTGTTGGATTTGGTTTGCCAGTATTTTATTGAGGATTTTTGCATCAATGTTCATCAAGGATATTGGTCTGAAATTCTCTTTTTTGGTTATATCTCTGCCAGGCTTTGGTATCAGGACGATGCTGGCCTCATAAAATGAGTTAGGGAGGATTCCCTCTTTTTCTGTCGATTGGAATAGTTTCAGAAGGAATGGTACCAGTTCCTCCTTGTACCTCTGGTAGAATTTGGCTGTGAATCCATCAGGTCCTGGACTCTTTTTGGTTGGTAAGCTATTGATTATTGCCACAATTTCAGAGCCTGTTATTGGTCTATTCAGAGATTCAACTTCTTCCTGGTTTAGTCTTGGGAGCGTGTATTTGTTGAGGAGTTTATCCATTTCTTCTAGATTTTCTAGTTTATTTGCGTAGAGGTGTTTGTAGTATTCTCTGATGGTAGATTGTATTTCTGTGGGATCGGTGGTGATATCCCCTTTTTCATTTTTTATTGCATCTATTTGATTCTTCTCTCTTCTTTATTAGTCTTGCTAGTGGTCTATCAATTTTGTTGATCTTTTCAAAAAACCAGCTTCTGGATTCATTAATTTTTTGAAGGGTTTTTTTTTGTGTCCCTATTTCCTTCAGTTCTGCTCTGATTTTAATTATTTCTAGCCTTCTGCTAGCTTTTGAATGTGTTTGCTCTTGCTTTTCTAGTTCTTTTAATTGTGATGTTAGGGTGTCAATTTTGGATCTTTCCTGCTTTCTCTTGTGGGCATTTAGTGCAATAAATTTCCCTCTACACACTGCTTTGAATGTGTCCCAGAGATTCTGGTATGTTGTGTCTTTGTTCTCATTGGTTTCAAAGAACATCTTTATTTCTGCCTTCATTTCATTATGTACCCAGTAGTTATTCAGGAGCAGGTTGTTCAGTTTCCATGTAGTTGAGCAGTTTTGAGTGAGTTTCTTAATCCTGAGTTCTAGTTTGATTGCACTGTGGTCTGAGAGACAGTTTGTTATACTTTCTGTTCTTTTACATTTGCTGAGGAGAGCTTTACTTCCAACTATGTGGTCAGTTTTGGAATAGGTGTGGTGTGGTGCTGAAAAAAATGTATATTCTGTTGATTTGGGGTGGAGAGTTCTGTAGATGTCTATTAGGTCCACTTTGTTTAGAGCTGAGTTCAATTCCTGGATATCCTTGTTAACTTTCTGTCTCGTTGATCTGTCTAATGTTGACAGTGGGGTGTTAAAGTCTCCCATAATTATTGTGTGGGAGTTTAAGTCCCTTTGTAGGTCACTCAGGACTTGCTTTATGAATCTGGGTGCTCCTGTGTTGGGTGCATATATATTTAGGATAGTTAGCTCTTCTTGTTGAATTGATCCCTTTACCATTATGTAATGGCCTTCTTTGTCTCTTTTGATCTTTGTTGGTTTAAAGTCTATTTTATCAGAGACTAGGATTGCAACCCCTGCCTTTTTTTATTTTCCATTTGCTTGATAGATCTTCTTCCATCCCTTTATTTTGAGTCTGTGTGTGTCTCTGCACGTGAGATGGGTTTCCTGAATACAGCACACTGATGGGTCTTGACTCCTTATCCAATTTGCCAGTCTGTGTCTTTTAATTGGAGCATTTAGCCCATTTACATTTAAAGTTAATATTGTTATGTGTGAATTTGATCCTGTCATTATGATGTTAGTTGGTTATTTTGCTCATTAGTTGATGCAGTTTCTTCCTAGCCTCGATGGTCTTTACAATTTGGCATGTTTTTGCAGGGGCTGGTACCGGTCGTTCCTTTCCATGTTTAGTGCCTCCTTCAGGAGCTCTTTTAGGGCAGGCCTGGTGGTGACAAAATCACTCAGCATTTGCTTGTCTGTAAAGTATTTTATTTCTCCTTCACTTATGAAGCTTAGTTTGGCTGGATATGAAATTCTGGGTTGAAAATTCTTTTCTTTAAGAATGTTGAATATCGGCCCTCACTCTCTTCTGGCTTGTAGAGTTTCTGCCGAGAGATCAGCTGTTAGTCTGATGGGCTTCCCTTTGTGGGTAACCCGACCTTTCTCTCTGGCCACCCTTAACATTTTTCCCTAATTTCAACTTTGGTGAATCTGACAATTATGTGTCTTGGAGTTGCTCTTCTCGAGGAGTATCTTTGTGGCGTTCTCTATATTTCCTGAATCTGAATGTTGGCTTGCCTTGCTAGATTCGGGATGTTCTCCTGGATAATATCTTGCAGAGTGTTTTCCAACTTGGTTCCATTCTCCCCGTCATTTTCAGGTACACCAATCAGACATAGGTTTGATCTTTTCACATAGTCCCAAATTTCTTGGAGGCTTTGGTCATTTCTTTTTATTCTTCTTTCTCTAAACTTCCCTTCTCACTTCATTTCATTCATTTCATCTTCCATCACTGATACCCTTTCTTCCAGTTGATCGGATCAGCTACCGAGGCTTCTGCAATCTTCGCGTAGTTCTCGAAACTTGGCTTTCAGCTCCATCAGCTCCTTTAAGCCCTTCTCTTCATTGGTTATTCTAGTTATCCATTCGTCTAATTTTTTTTCAAAGTTTTTAACTTCTTTGCTATTGTTTTGAATTTCCTCCCGTAGCTCGGAGTAGTTTGATCCTCTGAAGCCCTCTTCTCTCAACTCGTCAAAGTCATTCTCCGTCCAGCTTTGTTCCGTTGCTGGTGAGGAACTGCGTTCCTTTGGAGGAGGATAGGTGCTCTGCTTTTTAGAGTTTCGTTTTTCTGCTCTGTTTTTTCCCCATCTTTGTGGTTTTATCTACTTTTGGTCTTTGATGATGGTGATGTACAGATGGGTTTTTGGTGTGGATATTCTTTCTGTTTGTTAGTTTTCCTTCTACCAGACAGGACCCTCAGCTGCAGGTCTGTTGGAGTTTGCTAGAGGTCCACTCCAGACCCTGTTTGGCTCAGTGTCAGCAGCAGTGGCTGCAGAACAGCGGATTTTCGTGAGACCACAGATTCAGCTGTCTGATAGTTCCTCTGGAAGTTTTGTCTCAGAGGAGTACCTGGCCGAGTGAGGTGTCAGTCTGTCCCTACTTGCGGGTGCCTCCCAGTTAGGCTGCTCGGGGGTCAGGGACCCAGTTTAGGAGGCATTCTGTCCGTTCTCAGATCTCCAGCTGCGTGCTGGGAGAACCACTACTCTCTTCAAAGCTGTCAGACAGGGACATTTAAGTCTGCAGAGGTTCCTGCTGAATTTTTGTTTGTCTGTGCCCTGCTCCCAGAGGTGGAGCCTACAGAGGCAGGCAGGCCTCCTTGAGCTGTGGTGGGCTCCACCCAGTTCGAGCTTCCTGGCTGCTTTGTTTACCTTAGCAAGCCTGGGCAATGGCGAGCGCCCCTCCCCCAGCCTCGCTGCCGCCTTGCAGTTTGATCTCAGACTGCTGTGCTAGCAACCAGTGAGACTCCGTGGGCATAGGACCCTCCGAGCCAGGTGCGGGACACAATCTCCTGGTGTGCTGTTTTCCAAGCCCATTGGAAAAGCGCAGTATTAGGGTGGGACTGACCCAATTTTCCAGGTGCCGTCTGTTACCCCTTTCTTTGACTAGGAAAGGGAACTCCCTGACCCCTTGCGCTTCCCAAGTGAGGCAATGCTTTGCCCTGCTTCGGCTCGTGCTCAGTGCACTGCACTGACTGTCCTGCACCCACTATTTGGCACTCCCTAGTGAGATGAACCCGGTACCTCAAACGGAAATGCAGAAATCACCCGTCTTCTGTGTTGCTCATGCTGGGAGCTGTAGACCGGAGCTTTTCCTATTCGGCCATCTTGGCTCCACCCCCCAGAAACTTGCTTCTTGAAGACCATGAAAACCCCGATTTTCTGGGCAGTAACATATTGGAAGCAGATCTTGAGAGGAAATGATAGAAGCCTGGGCACCACAGACCTCCTCGTCGCTGGGAAGCAGGCGTCCATGGGCGCTGCAGACTGCAAGGCAGTTTCCATGGTCCTTTATTAGGCTTAAAGGGTTATACACCATGACCAAGAATGCAGAGACTGAGAAAAATAGGCTGGATGATTCATATCTCCCTTTACAGTAACAGGCTAAGGGAATGTGGCTTTTTATTTTATATTATTATTATTATTATTGTTATTAGTATTATTATTTTGATAGGGAGTCTCTGTCGCCCAGGCTGGAGTGCAGTGGCGCGATCTTGGCTCATTCATTGCAAAGCTCTGCCTCCTGGGTTCACGCCGTTCTCCTGTCTCAACCTCTCGAGTAGCTGGGACTACAGGCGCCCGCCACCACGCCCGGCTAATTTTTTGTATTTTTAGTAGAGACAGGGTTTCACCATGTTTGCCAGGATGGTCTCGATCTCCTGACTTCGTGATGCGCCCGCCTTGGCCTCCCACAGTGCTGGGATTACAGGTGTGAGCCACTGTGACTGGCTGTGGCTTTTTATTTTAATTTAGTAAAACTACTGGGGTAAATGTGTTTTGTTTTCTTTGCAGAAGTACAACTCACAGTGCCCTTGTATCACATGCTACCCCTCTTTCCTTTTGGTAATTTTCACAACCATCTTACCTCTTTGCAAAGAGGTACAGAGGGGAGAAGAGTCATTCAAGAAGCAGACCAGGTTATGGGCCCATTTCAGCTGTATACCTGCTGTGTGGCCTAGTCCATATCACTTAACCTCTCTGATCCAGGAATTATTGTCTACCTTCCTTTTAAGTTCTTAACCATATGAAAGAGCCACTTAACACCCCAGAATGCCTCCTGTTGCTCTCAAGAAGAAGTCCAACATCCTTAATCTGGCCCATCATGACCACTTAGGCCCATCCAGCCTGTCCACAAGAGGCCCCCAACCTGACCCACAAGGTCCTTCTGGCCTGACCTATGACGCTTCCACCCAAGCTGGCCCACAGGATCCACCTGTCCAGCCTGGCCCATGAGGTCCACACAACCTGGCCCACTCATCACCCTTCCTAAAGTTCTGTCCCTTGCTCCCTGACTTCCAGCTGACCTCAGATATCTCTCAGTTCCCCCACGAGTGCCCTTGTCCCTCCCACCCCAGTGCCTGAAACTGTCTTCCTCCCTTCCCTGGGCTTTGCCTGGCCAGCTCATTCTTGCTCTTTGAGTCTCAGCTGAAATGTCACTTATTTAGGGGATCCCTTCTCTAACCTCTCCCCAGACCTGTCTATCTTAGGACTTTGATTCTCCCGGTCATCACATATGTCACAGCCTGTGGGGAGCATGTGCGCAGTGTCCCCTGCTGGGCTGTAAACTCCCTCGGGTCTGGGTCCACACCTGCCTCGGTCACCTCACTGTCCCTGGTACAGGGCCTTGCCTGCAGTAGGTGCTCAGGAGACATTTGCAGAATGAACGTATGCATGCTGTGAGGATGAAACACGTATTTATCTCAGAGCTTTCACGTTTAGGACCCCCTCCATTTACTGCTGTCCAGGTAACTCTGATCACAGTCATGCTGTGTAACAAGACACCTGGAAACCCAGGGGCTGGAAACAGCAGTGATTTGCTCTCATGGTCTGCAGGTTGGCCAGCAGTTGGCTGATCTAGGCCGGGCTTGATTAACTTGACTCAGCCTTGCCTCATGTCTCTCCCATCTTCCCCCTAAGACCTGTGGACTAGCCTGGGCATGTTCTTCTCATAGCAATAGCTGAGGTCTAGCCTCCAAAGCAGCACACCTCACTTCCACCTCATTCTGTTGGCCAAAGCAAGTTACATGCCTGAACTCAGTGTAGCAGAGGCAGGGAAGTGCTCTCCATTCACCCTGAGAAGTCCCTGCAAAGTTATGTGGTAAGGGGCGTGGGTGCCGGGAGAGAGACTGGGAGGCGGTGCACTGAGCTGCCCGGGTGTTTTGTGGGATCCCCCATAGTCCCTGCAAGTTTGTAGTGCAGGTATCCTCCCCTCCTTTTTAAGGGAGTTGGCCCATGGTCATGCTTCTGGTGGATGGCCCAGCACTGCAGGTGCCGGAGCTCCTGCCCCTTGTTCAACCCACTTTCCATTTTTAAGAGACCCAAGCTCACCTGTGCTCTCCAGGACCCACTTGTAGGGGGAACTTGAGCACACTTTAGTCTGAAGTCATTAAAGTTGCATCTTCAGAACAATCAGGCTGGGGTCCCCGGGGAACATTCTTGGTTCCTGTGATGAGGAACAAAAGTCTCCCAGGGGCCAGACCATGTCCAGTTCATTCCACAAAGATCCATTCCATGGACTGTGAACCTTCGTCAGTGCATCTTTAGCCCTGGCCACATCCTTGCCTTGCTTGAACCCCACCATGGTCCAGTCTGCCAGGTCTCCACTCGGCAGTGTGTATTTGGGTCCTTCGTATGGTGTTGGCCCCCTCACTAGTCCTGTGCCTCCCCAACACTCTATACTTCAGTCCTACTGGGCCACCTGCCCATTTCTGGCCTTGTACCTCCCCTCCCTTCCCTCCCTCCCATCTCTCCCCTCCTCCTGCTTGCCTTGCAAACAACTGAAACAAAAACTGCCTCTGCTCAGAGGGAATTATTCTCACCTCTTTTCCCCCAAATGCTTTGTTCCTAGAATGACAGTAGCAGTGGATAACACTACTTGAGAACCACACACTAACTTCTCCAACTTCTATCTAATGATACTAGCTAGCATTTATTTTTTTTATTTTTATTTTTTTCTATTTTTATATATATTTTTTGAGACAGAGTCTCGTTGTCGCCCAGGCTGGAGTGCAGTGGTGCGATCTCGGCTCACTGCAGGCTCCGCCTCCCGGGGTTCATGCCATTCTCCTGCCTCAGCCTCCCGAGTAGCTGGGGCTACAGGCGCCCGCCACCTCGCCTGGCTAATTTTTTTGTATTTTTAGTAGAGACGGGGTTTCACTTTGTTAGCCAGGATGATGTCGATCTCCTGACCTCGTGATCCGCCCGCCTCAGCCTCCCAAAGTGCTGGGATTACAGGCGTGAGCCACTGCGCCCGGCCAATACTAGCTAGCATTTATTAAGTACTTGCTGTGTGCTGTGAGCCAGCCAATCCCCATAAGTCCTTTCTAATCCTCATAATCAGCCCTCAAAGCAGGTATTATCAGCCCCCTTTGACAGATAAGAAGACTGAGCCTTGAGTAGGTTAAGGAAGCTTTGGAAAGCTCTAGACTATGGGTACCTTCCCTGCCCCAAGTCCCTGCTCTGTGAGAAACCTGGGGAGGGCAGCTGGTGATTTGAATGAGGCTGCAGAGGAGACACCTGAGTGAAGGAGCAAGTACAAAGTGAGCAGTTTGTATCTGCCTGGGCTGTGTGTGCTTCTGTTTGAGGGGAAGTGGATATCCCCCTAAGCTTGGGGGGTGAGGCTCAGGGCCAGCCTCTGTCCCCCACCAGAGTTCCACTCTGTCCTGACCCCTTTACATGTACTGGCAAAGCAATAATGCAAATTAGTTCTGGTTCTATTTCAGGCACAGAATAAATCAGTATCTCCCAAGTGACACGTGCCAGCATTAGTGGGAAGCGATGTGTTTTATGGCCTGTCAGACCATGTGACAAAGAATGCAGACTTGAGTCTTTCCAAGGAGCAGACAGGATCCAGCACATTTCTTATTAGAAGGAGCCTAAGCTAATGGACCCTGTTGTTTTTATAAAGCTAACCCTTCTCTAATTTACAAATCCCACATATTTTTGTGATTTGACCATTGTGAACAATAAAGAAAAAGGTTTGTCCGAACCACTGCTGTAGAATAAGAGAGTCCAAGAATGACAGTCAACTTAAAAATCTGTCTCCTGGCAGGAAATTGGGATTCTCAGAGGCTGGAAAATAATGTCCATTATCCCCATTCATTGAAACTGTTTTTATTGTGAAATATAACACATATGAATAAATAAAGCATAATCTTACAAATTAACAAATGATTATTGTAAAACATTTACGAAATCATATAGAGCAAGAAAGAGAATGCAGCTTGGACCCCAGAACACTCCCAGTGCCTCCTCCCCATCCTAACACCCTGCCCGCTCCCAGGAACCATCATCCAGCTGATACAGAAATCAGATCCTTAGTTTGATTTACAGTTGTAAATCTCAGAGCACATCCTGGACATTGTTGGGCAGCTTTGGCAGTTTTTGAACTTTATATAAATGGAATTGTACAGCATGTGCTTTGTCCCATTGGCCTTTCACTCAACTTGATATTTGAGAGATCCATCCATGTGGTTGTATGTGGCAGTAGCTCATTCTTCCTCATTGCTGTGGAGTGTTGTGTTGTATAAATACACTGCCATACATTTACCTATCCTACAAGTGATGGGCTTTGGGGTCTTCTTGTGTTAGCCTATTACACATTGGCTGATGTGAAGTTTCCTGTAGAAGCTGTGTGTATATATTACTCTTGGATATACCAAAGAGTGGAATTACTGGATTAAAGAGTATGTGTAGCTTCAATTTATATCCCATATAGTTATTGATTAAGATTTGGAATTTATAGGTCAATTTGAGGAGAATTAATGTCTTTACAATATCAAGTCTTCCAATCCAGAAACATGGTATATTGCTACATTTATTTAGGTCATATTTAATTTAGTTTTTCTTAATATTGCTTTGTGGTTCCTACCATTAGGTACGATATGTAATATAGCTGTTGTTTTTTTCTTTAATCAAATTAAGAAAGTTTCTTTCCATTCCTAATTTGCTAAGTGTGTTTCTCATGCATAGCAATTAAATATTGTAAAATGCCTTTATCTTCCTCTACTGAGGTAATCGGTGTAATATTTTTCTCCTTTATTCTGTTAATTTGGCAAATTTCATTGATTTGGTAATGTTATTAACTACATACAAATTTATAACTTTTTCATTTTTCCAGTGAATTAAACCTTTTAGCAGCATTAGGAAATGACCCCTTTGTGTCTAGTCATGTTTTGTTTTGTTTTTCTTAAAGACTATTTTATCTGCTATTCATGTAGCAAAAAGTGACCTTGTGTTTACTAGATGCTGGCTCTTCATTTATTCATTCATTCACTCATTCATTCTTTAAAAAATATTTACCTGAGAAGCATCAAGGTCATGGGCACTGGAACCCAACGGTCAGAGCTGTGTGTAAACTTGTGCAACTTTTTAACTTCTCTTTTACATGTAAAGAGGAAGCCTCAGTTTCCTCGTCTGTAAATTTCTTCCATCAGTTTTGGAAATTTCATTATCTCTTCAAATACTGCTTCTACCCAGACTTTCCCTCCAATCCTTCCGAGACTCCAATTTAACATGTTGCACCTTCCCATTGTATGTTCTGTCATTATCTTTTCCTCCATATTTTCCATCCTTTAGTCTCTCCTTGCTTTGTTCTGCTAGTTTCTTCTGATCTATTTTCCAGTGTGCTAATTCTCTCTTCAGCTGCACCTAAACTGCTATTAAACCTGTACATTGAGTTCTTAATATTGTACAATATTTTTCAATTCTAGAACTGCTAGTTGGCTCTTTTTAAACTAAGTAGTGTTACTTTTATAATTTCCAGCTCCTTACTTAAAGGTTTAAGAGTGGTTTTTAACTTCATGAGCATAGTAAGCATTGATATTTTAAAGACCATGTCTTGTAATTACATGCTGACTTGTAATTACTCTCTGAAGTACCTGTGGGTTTGTTTCTGATGCCCGTTGTTTGTGTAGGTCTTTGAGCATGTTACCTTATCTCCTCATGTGTCTGTTTATATTTTGTGTACTATATTTCAAGTTGCACATTTATTTGTAGAAATATTTTCAGGTATATAGTGATACTTTCCTTCTCCAAAGAGGATTTTCCTTTGCTTTTGTCAGATATCAGCACCTCTAGTGATCCAGGGTCACCTTAATTCAAAGTCAGGGCTTAAAATATCCTGGGCAATCTAAATAACTTGACTCCAGGTTACAGTTTTTATAATGAGTCTGGACTGGTTCCCTTCCATTTTACTAATATTTCTCCAGTGTGGCTTTTTGGATACCAACCCTAAGTGTGGAATGGTTTACCAGGCCCCCACCCATAATGAACAATGAACTTGAACTTTGGTCCCCTGACAGCTTCAGGCTATCAAAAGGCCTGCTCAGCTGTTCAGCCATCCCCTCTGAATCAACCAACACTCCCTAGGTAAAAGCAGCCCAAAGGCTGGGCATGTCCCTCCAGATGTGTCTTCTTAGGCCTTGGCCCATGTACTCATCACAATCTTGTTAGCTCTTTGCAACTTTTATGAAGATTTAATAATTATTTTGTCCACTTATCTTTTTCATTCACCCCTAGTGAAAAGATTGGTCCAAGTTATCTGGTTAGCCATATCAGAAATATAATCTCTAAATCTTTTAAAAGAATGTGGGTTCCATATGCCCTTGTCATGATCACTTTATTCTGACCAAAGTCAGGGTTGGCCGTGAGCTTAAGAGTGTGGCATTCATTAGGTTGAATTAACATTAATTTGAATGAAATTTAACTTATATTCATTGAGCACAGCAAGTATGACCTAGGTACATTCACCATACTAAGTGTATGTGTGAGACTATGTTTATTTTCCTTTCAAAAAACCAGTTATCCATGTAGCACACTGGCTAAGGGTATGAGTCCAAGAGTCCAATGGCCAGGACCTACCATCTATAAACTGTGTTCCAGTTACTCATCTTCTCTGTGCCTCAGTTTCCTCATTTGTAAATGATGATAATTATAATAGAATGCCTTGATTGAACTGTTGTATGGATTGAGTGATATTATGCAAAAACAGTGTTCTTGACTCAAATTAGTAATTCTTAACAATTATATTTATTATCACCTGTCATTTTCTGGGGACTCTGCTAGGCCCTACAAATGCAAAGGTGGTAAGAGGAAACTCTGTGGTCTTGTCCATGAGAAGGACAATCATACAACCAGTGCCTGCAAAGGGTGGTGAGTGCTGGAAGGGCAGCAGCAAAGGAGGGGCACCTCTTCAGGGGTCCTTAAGATGACCAGGTTCAGTGGTTCACTAGGACAGCTCATGGACTCAGCCTGTAGTTGTACCCATGGCTAAGACTTATTGCAGTGAAAGGATTCAAAGCAAAATCAGCAAAGGGAAAAGCTACAAGGGGTAAAATCCAGAGGAAACCAGGCACAAGTTTCCAGAATCTTCTCCCCATGGAGTCACACAGGATGCACTTAATTCACATGAGTTGTGGCACCATGTGTGAAATGTTGTCTACCAGGGAAGCTATCTTGAGCTTAGAGTCCAGGGATTCTGTTGGGATCAGTCATACGGGCACATCTCCTTCCTGTCATGTACCAAGATTCCAGACTCCAGGAAGGAAAGCAGATGTTCAGCTAAGCCACATTGCACCTAATGAGATCCTGTGGTCAGGGTGCCTTGCCAGAAAAGGAGACCTCGAATTGATTTTTGGAACATGTGAGGAGAGTTTCTGGGCAGAGGGGAACGTGGGTGCTCTAGTTGTGTTGGGGCATGGCGTATTCAGGGACTGCCAGCACGTGCTTGGTTGGGGAGGATATGAGATGTGGGTGCAGACCCTAGCGCGACATAGCTGCTATCTCAGGGAGCTGTGGTCTAGGGGGATGACAGATAAACTGTGGCTTAGATACCCTGGTAGGCTAACCAAACAGCTGGTGGGAGCTTGGGGTCAGAAATGCCCATGTTAGTGGCCCAGGGGAGGCTCCAGAGAAGGGATTATTTTGGAGGGATTTTCAGGGTGAGGAGTCCATTCCAGGTGTGAAGTGATTGGAGATGGGGCAAAAGGAGTGGCTTTAAAAAGCTTCTGGGCTGGGCACGGTGGCCCACACCTGTAATCCCAGCACTTTGGGAGGTCAAGGCAGGCAGATCATTTGAGCTCAGGAGTTCGAGAGCAGCCTGAGCAACATAGCAAAACCTCGTCTCCACAAAAAAATATAAAAAATTAGCCGGGCATAGTGGCATACACTCCTATAGTCCCAGCTATTTGGGAGGCTGAGGTGAGAGGGTCACCTGAGCCCAGGAAGTCGAGGGCGTGATCACACCCCTGAACTCCAGCCTGGGCGACAGAGGGAGATCCTGTCTCAAAACAAAAAGCATCTGCATAATGAAACATGCAATGAGATGCCATTTATGGGTGAATGAACACACACACCAAAAGCCACCTTTATGAACATGATATGCAGGGAAAGTAGAGACCTGTAAACTGGAGAGAGGGTCACTGCATTCATGGGGATGGCTGTCTGAGGCTGAGAGGGAGGGGAAAGATTGCAGGGAGCCATAAGGAATTCCAACTTAACCTGTAAAGTTCCACGTTTTTGTTTTTGTTTTTATATTTTTTGAGATGGAATCTCTCTCTGTCACCCAAGTTGGAGCACAGTGACACAATCTCAGCTCACTGCAACCTGGGCCAGCTTCAAGTGATTCTCCTTCCTCAGCCCCCCAAGTAGCTGGGATTACAGACATGCGCCACCATGCCCGGCTAATTTTTCTATTTTTTAGTGGAGACAGGGTTTCACCGTGTTGGCCAGGCTGGTCTCCAACTCCCAACCTCAGGTGATCTACGCACCTCAGCCTCCCAAAGTGCTGGGATTGATTACGAGCATGAGCCACCATGCCCAGCTATCTGTAAGGTTCCATGTTTTTTTTGACCAAGTCTCGCTCTGTCGCCCAGGCTGGAGTGCAGTGGCACAATCTTGGCTCACTGCAAGCTCGACCTCCCAGTTTCACGCCATTCTCCTGCCTCAGCCTCCCACTTCCATGTTTTAAATGAAAAAAAAAAAAAAAAAAAAAAAAAAAAGATGTGAGCAGTGGATTCACAGGTGTTTAATATTATTATTGTGGTGTGGGTTTGTTTTTCATAGTTTTTAGATCTTGGGGTGGGGGAGGTGGGATGAAGGCAACAGAATGATGAGACAAGAGGCAGGACAGCCGGGGCCATCTCTGAGCTGCCGGAAGCCCTGCTGGGTGATCCTGAGTGTGAGGGGAACAGAGGTCTTGCACGTTATTTGAGCCAGGAGGACTCATGATAAGACGTGAAGTTTATGGAAATAACTCATTTAAGCATGGAGGGTGGAAGGGAAGACAAAGAGACCAGTGGGGATTGTAAAAATAATCTAGACAGTGACCCAGGGGAGGCCCTAATGATGGTTTTGAGGAGATGCCAGAGATGGAGAGCTCACTGGGGGAGGAGAGCAGGTGCGAAGCTTGGCAAGGAGAGCAGGTGCGAAGCTTGGCGAGGAGAGCAGGTGTGAAGCTTGGCGAGGAGAGCAGGTGTGAAGCTTGGCGAGGACAGCAGGTGTGAAGCTTGGCGAGGAGAGCAGGTGTGAAGCTTGGCTGAGTGGGGCTGAGAGGGCTCTAAGGTACATCCCAGGGCTGTGCGTGTGTGTGTGTGTAGGAGTGTGTCTATGTGTGCAAGTATGTATGAGTCTATGTGTGATTCATGTGAGTGTGTGTGCACTTGTCTATGCATGGATGTATGTGGGAGTGTGTGCATGGGTCAAATGTGAACGAAAGTATGCATGTGTTCGTGTGTGTGTGCATGTGTGTATATGTGCCTGTTTCTGCATGCATATGTGTATGAGTACATGTGCATGTGTCTGTGTGTACAAGTGTGTGTGCATGTGGGGGAGTTACTTGTATGTGTGTCTGTGCATGCTTGCATACGTGTGACTTGAGAGTTCCTGTCTGTGGATCTCCTTGTTTCTTGCGGGAGGCTTGTGGAGGAGAGGCAGAGAGCAGCTCAGGCCCCACACGGGGTCCTGCCATGACCTGTAACCCCATCTGTGGTTCTCGGCTTCAGGAGCTGTACTGCAGCACCGTGGACACTTTCCAGAAGTTCATGGACGCCCTGTTCCTTCAGACGCTCCCTGGCATGACTGGCCTCCCCCCGGAAGAGTGTGACTACTTGAGGCAGGAAGTCCAGGAGAACGCTGCCTGGCAGCTGGGGAAGTCAGATCGCTTCCGGAGGCAGCAGTGGAAACTCTTCCAGGAGCTCCTAGAGCAAGACCAGCAGGTGCGGGCATTTGGGAACCCAGGGGCTGGGGTCTGCATTTTAGAAACACATGAAGAAGCGTGAGAGATCTCACATCCTGAACACCCACTAGTGCCTACTGTAGGTGCTCTACGGAGATGACTGTTGCATCCCTTTCACAATGGCCCACCACAGGGGCGGGATGAGAGAGCAGAGCCCTCATCTCCCTCAACAGGAAGTCGGAGATCATACCTTAAGTTGATCGATCAAGAAGAACAGCAAAGCTCGTTCTTTAGAATGAGAGAAATAAGTAGCCAACCAAATGGCAGGAAGGAAAGAGGTTAACAGGGAGTGGGCTCAGTGGGGGTGGGGGAAGTGGCACACACAAGACTCCTGTTTTTCAGTGAGAGTCTGATTATTAAGACCATGGATTTATGCTGAGACAGAATCGTGACCCCTCAAAGATATCTATGCTGTGTTCCCTTACAGGGCAAAAGGCAGGTGCGGTGGAGTGAAGGATTTTGAGGTAGGGATGCTTGTGGGTTATCCTGGTGATCCCAGCGTAATTGCAAGGGTTCTTACAGGAGACAGGCAGAAGGGTGGGAGTCAGAGAAGGAGGGCTGATGTTCTAAGCAGAGGTCGGAATGGTGTGGCTGTGAGCCTAGGAACTCTGGCTGGTTCTAGAAGCTGGAAAGGTCAAGGAACACATTCTCCCCTATAGCCTCCAGAAAAGAGTGCAGCCTTGCTGACACCTTGATTTTAACCCATTAAGACCCATTTCAGCCTTCTGGCCTCAAAACTGTAAGATGGTAGATTTGTGTTGTTTTCAGCCACAGCTTGTAGCAATGTGGAACAGCAGCAATAGGAAACTAATACAATACACATTGATTTTTTTTTTTTTTTTCTGGAGATGGAATCTTGCTCTGTCACCCAGGCTGGAGTGCAATGGTGTGATCTTGGCTCACTGCAACCTCCGCCTCCCAGGTTCAAGCAATTCTCCTGCCTCAGCCTCCCGAGTAGCTGGGATTACAGGCGCATGCCACCACGCCTGGCTGATTTTTGTATTTTTAGTAGAGAAGGGGTTTCACCATGGTGGCCAGGCTGATGTCAAACTCCTGAATTCAAGTGATCTGCCGGCCTCAGCCTCCCAAAGTGCTGGGATTACAGGCATGAGCCATTGTGCCCAGCCCACATTGATTTTATCTTTAAAAAATTAAAAACTGTTAAATTAAAGAAGGCATTTCCAAATTCAGCATCCACCAAGACCACCCGCCAGTCCTTTCTCCCCCGCCTTCAGCCCTCTAGAGGCTGTGAAACTAACATCCTCAATATCCATATCCCTTGCAACTAGTCATGGCTGAGTGACGCTGCTCTGGCCTTTGAAACAAGGCAAAGGGCTTCTGTTTCCTGTTACCAAAGCCGGTTTTGCTTGGAGCAGCCCCCTTCTTCAGTGTCCCATTCTTCCTTCCTAGAATGCACGGGAGGCCTGGAGGTGCATCAGCCTTTGTCTGCCCTAGAGGCAGCCTGCGTGAGCCTGGTGGGCTCCAGATTGTGGAGCAGTCTTAGACAACCCCGAGCCCCTGGCGATGCTGTTGAGCCATTGCCGCAGCCCTGAACCGCCCGCCCCTACATGCTTATTGTCAGAAACAAGCCTTGTTTCTTTAAGTTGGGTTTGCAATTAGTTACAAAAGACCAGTCTGACTGATGCATCCATCTAAAAGAGGTTTCCTAAAACAATTCCTTGGGGCAATAGAAGGTACAAAGTAGATAAAGGAAAGCATTGTGTGAATACATGACCACTCACAGCTGTGGGGACAGGCACAGGGCCTAGTTGCCTGCCCGAATGAATTCTTAGACCTCCTTCTAGTTCATTCAGTCCTCTGTCAGTGGCATCCGGTTGCCCTGTCATAGGTGACTTGCCTGTCTCCTGCATTTGGCTATGAGTTCCTTGAGGACGGCAACCCTAATTTTCAGCCCAGTAGCTGCAATGTGGTAAATGCTCGGGAAAACTTGTTGCATTTCCAGCAACAATAATGCAGCTTTGGAAATGATTACAGTGTTGCCTTTGCCCTGTATTCTTCTAAGGGATCTAAATGAAGCTGAATTCATCCAATTCATTCCAAATCCTGGGCCACAGACCAATTCATTTACAGTCTTTGGGGAGGGAGGAGGACCTGGGCCTCAGTGTCCTAGAAACCAGGTGAACCTAATGGGCCTCTGAAGTGGACCCACTAAATGAGTGTAGGGGCCTTTTAGAGACCATTGTGGTTTTGCAGCCAGGCCTCTAACCTCAGAAGCCTAAGACATGGGTTTGAGCCAGAGCAGACACATTAATGGGCTGTGTGACTTTAGCCAGTGAGCTGACCTCTTGCAACTCTGTGATTTTACACAACTTGCTAAAAATACCTCAGAACTCCAGCTTCTATGTGAAAACTAAGGGTCACAATATCCAAATGATTGCATTGAGATAATGCAAGTAAAGACCTTTTGCACAATATCTATTGAATCATTTAATGGTATTGACAGTGAAGGAATCCAGAATTTCATTTCTGACAAAACACCTATGATTCATCTAAAACTCCCCGGTTAGGAGTCTTAAGTTATTTTAGGCAAATGGTAGACTATGCACAGCTCTGTTTTTAATGTTATATTTGTTTACTTTGTGAGCATATGATTGTGAATTTTTCTTGGCGTGTGGGGAAGGTTTCTGGCTGAGTTTTGCATGCAGGAAGCAAGCAGGAGAGTTAATGACCTCATCAACTGATTGCATAAGTATGACCCAAGACTGTTTTCTCAAGGTGTCTATGTCATAGTTAATTTACTGATTACTTAACTGCCTTACATTAACACATGATAGCTGGGCACGGTGGCTCACACCTATAATCCCAGCACTTTGGGAGGCCAAGGCGGTGGATCATGAGGTCAGGAGATCGAGACCATCCTGGCTAACATGGTGAAACCCCATCTCTACTAAAAATGCAAAAATTAGCCAAGCGTGGTGGTGGGCACCTGTAGTCCCATCTACTCGGGAGGCTGAGGCAGGAGAATGGCGTGAACCCGGGAGGTGGAGTTTGCAGTGAGCTGAGATCGCGCCACTGCACTCTAGCCTGGGCAACCGAGCAAGACTCCATTTCAAAAAAAAAAAAGAAAAGAAATTAACACACCATAGTTAGAGATCCACCTGCCATATTTCCTCATTGATGAAAAAAAGAGAAATGAGCTCTCTGTCGTTTAGATGAATATTAGTCATGAGAAGAAAAGCACCAGCGAAGCTATTCATGGAAAATCAAAAACACATCGACTACAAATTGCCTTTCCCACATTGTTTTCTATCCAAAAAGACAGTGGTCGTTTCATAACCCATTGCTCAGGGAAGTTGTTAAAAATTACGGAATTTGTGAATTACGCCGTTGGAACAGGTTGTAGAATGATGTTTCTCAAAATGTAATCTGCTCTAATGCAGATTTCTGGGCTTCTCCCAGTCCCCTTGCGGTAGGCAGCTATAATGGCCCCCTAAAGAGGCCCACATCCTGATCCCTAAAACCCGTGAATATGTCTGGTTACAAGGCAAAAAGGACTTTGCAAATGTGATTAAGCAAAGGATCGTGAGATGGGGATATTCTCCCGATGGTCTGGCTGGGCCCCATGTCATCACAAGGGTCCTTATAAGTGAAAAAGGAGCAGCAGTGCCAGAGTGAGGCAGTGAGGAAGACTCTGCAGCCATTGCTGGACTTGAGGATGGAGGAAGGGACGGTGAGCCCGGGAATGCAGGTGCCGTCTAGGAACTGGAAAAGGCAAGAAAATGGATTCTGCTCCAGACCCTCGGGGAGGAGCGCAGACCTACCGACCCCCATTTTAGGCCTCCGATCTCCAGAAGTGTAAGGTAGTAAGTGTTGTTTTAAGCCAACAAATTTGTAATAATGTGTTACAGCAGCCACAGGAAACTAACACACCAGCGGGTAGGAGTGGGGCAGGGAATGTGGCAGTTGGTGCACTCCTTAGCATAACAGTAAAGAACACCAGTGCTAGAGGCAGTCTGTCTGAGTTTGAATCCTGGCTCCCCACCTCACTCTCCTCTCCCTCTCCCTCTGCACCCCACTCCAGGTGGTTTTCATCATTTCCTCACCAAGTCTGCTCTCCTCTGTGCTGAGCTTTTAGGCCTCCTCTTACTGGACTCAGTGGTGGCGTTTGGCCAAGTTGGTCTCTTCCCTCCTCCTTGAAACACCCGCTTGACTCTCTTGCTTCTCCTCCCAGCTCACTTCTTTCTCCTTCTCAGTCTCCTTTGCTGGCCCCTTCCCAGCTCCTTAATTTCTGAACACTGGAGAGCCCTGGGGTGCAGTCTTCAGTCCTCTTCTTTATCTACATGCACTGTTTCAATGATCCCATCCAGTCACACACCATCTGTATTAGTTTTCTAATGCTGTGTAACAAGTAACCCCCAAACTAGAAGCTTAAAACAACATGCACTTATTGTCTCTCAATTTCTGTGGGTCAGGTGTCCAGGCACAGTTTAACTGGGCCCTTTGTTCAGGGCCTCTCACAAGGCCACATCCAATCTCTGGGCTGGGGCTGGAGTCTCATCTGAAGGCTTGACTGGAGAAGAGTCACTTCTGTGCTCACTTACATGGCTCTTGTCAGGTTTCAGTTCCTCAAGGTCGTTGGACTGAGAGCCAACAGCTTCCAAATTTATACGCTGAGCTCAGGATCATTCCTGAACTCAGATCTAAGTGAAGTCTCCATTTAGATGATTGATAGACATGAGAAATTGGTGTGTCAAAAACAGCTGTTGTTCTTCCTGCCAACCTGCCTTACCCACAGCCTTCCTCCATTTTTCTACTAAATTGGGGCAAAAACCTTGGGGTCATCCTTGACTCCTCTTTCTTTCACACCCTACATTGGTTGACAAGAAATCCCATTGGTTTTGCCTTCAGTCTAATCCTGAATGTGACCACTATTCAGCACCTCCCCTCTTAGCACCCTGGTCAAAACCACTCTTGTCTGGGTTACTGCAACAGCTGACCAACTGCTCTACCTCCATTCTCAACCCCCAGCCAGAGTGATACTTTTAAGACAAGCTTGTCCAACCCACAGGCTGCATGCAGCCCAACACAAATTCATAAACTTTCTTAAAACATCATGAGATTTTTTTGCATCTGTTTTAGCTCATGAGCTATCATTCATGTTAGTGCATTCTATGTGTGGCCCAAGTCAGTTCTTCCAGTGTGGCCCAGGGAAGTCAAAAGATTGGACATCCCTGTTTTAAGACATCCTATATGCCACTAATTTTTAGGATACATATTTAAAAATGTTTTAACATCCCTGAAATCAAGATACATTTTAATTTAATTGGCAGTGACTTTTCTCTGTTAGTGATACCGGAAATAATTGGGCATCTTACAGTCATCAGCACAATAGATTTGATAGGGAATACTAAGTCACATCATGTTGCTTCTCTGCAGAACCCCCAGTGGCTTCTCATTTCACACAGCATAAAAGCCAGAGTCCTCGCCACACTCTGCAAAGCCCACCATGTCAAGTCCTGGCTGCCTTCTGACTGCACCTGCATGCTGCCCCCAGCCCCGCTGGTTCCTTGCACCCCTCTGGCTTTCTGGGCGTGCTCCTGCCTCACTCCGTCCTGCTCTGGGTCTTTGCTCCATGTCACCTTCACAGCGAGGCCTACTCTGACCACGCTGTTTAAAACTGCAATGCTCCCCTCACCCCCAGCACTCCAGTGTTTGCCTGAGGAGTTGATTGTAGAGTCTACCCCACCTAAAAACCCTCCCTGTTTCTTGGAGGACACTAACAAACTTTCAGCACATACTAGGCATCAATCAATAGCTCTTTCCCTTTCTCTCCATAATACATGAGAGTTTGAAACAAAGAGTAAAACTTACTTGAGGCCACAAAATGACCTGGTAGCAATGACCAGCACTCTAGCCCGAGGAAGCACTTCTTCCGAATGTAAGCATTTACAAGCCTGCATTTGATGATGCTGAAGAGGTTTGTGTAACAGCTGCAGGCACCATCTGGTCCAGAGATCTTGACCTTATCGATCATCATCGAATCCTGTTGCTAGTTTAAGCTGCATTCTCAAAACACACAGCAAAGACCCCTATATACTTTAGTGGCAATGCAGACTCACCTTTCAAAGAATCAAGACTGGCCAAGCATGGTGGCTCACGCCTGTAATCCCAGCACTTTGGGAGGCCGAGGCGGGTAGGTCGCCTGAGATTGAGAGTTCAAGACCAGCCTGGCCAACATAGCGAAACCCCATCTCTACTAAAAATACAAAAATGAGTCGGGCGTGGTGGCATGCACCAGTAATCCCAGCTACTTGGGAGGCTGAGGCAGGAGAATCACTTCAACTCGGGAAGCGGAGGTTGCAGCAAGCTGAGATCGTAGCACCTCACTCCAGCCTGGGCGACAGAGTGAGACTCCATCTCAAAAAAAAAAAAAAGATGACCGTGCAGAATTTTCTAGAACGTTCTGGTTTCCCTAGCACTCTGACAGATTATTGTAAACTTCTCACAAGAGGAGTCAGAGATGGGATGTAATGAAATGTTCCAGATAGCACAGTGTAGTTTTGTGAGAGTTAAGTGCAGGTGCTATGAATCACAGCATCCACCAGAACTGAAGTCTAGGCTACAAGTGCTTCTGTCCAGGCCTCCGTGTTTAATCTGCATTCCAAATGCAGCATGCGCCATCTCCAGGATGCCAGAGGTAGAGCCTTTTACAAAGCCATGGAAAAGGGACGGATTCTCACCTTAAGGATGGAGTCCTTGGTTGTAGAATGGTCTTGCTGAGTTAGGTGCATCTGGTGATGTGAGATCGTCAGGGAGGAGCATGGTGGATTTAGAAAATATTTCAGCTTTGGAGACAGAAAGATGTAGATTTCAGTTCCTGCCCCACTGTTTATTAGCTGTGTGACCTTGGACCTCATTAGAATGTGCTTGTAACGTGTGTTCTTTTCAAAACAGAGGAGATTAATAGCCCTAAAAATAAGACACTATGAAACAAGACAAGGCACTGAAAAAATATACTTTATGAATGAAAATTATAGTCATGAGGCCGGGAGTGGTAGCTCACGCCTGTAATCTCAGCACTTGGGAGGCCGAGGCAGATGGATCACTTGAGGTCAGGAGTTCAAGACCAGCCTGTCCAACATGGAGAAACCCTGTCTCTACTAAAAATACAAAACATTAACTGGGTGTGGTGGTGGGTGCTTGTAATCCCAGCTACTCGAGAGGCTGAGGCAGGAGAATCACTTGAACCCGGGAGGTGAAGCTTGCAGTGAGCCGAGATCTCACAGGAGATCACTTAGCCTGGGCAACAGAGCAAGACTCCATCTCAAAAAGAAAAAATTATAGTAATGAAAACAGAAATCTAATTGGATTAGTTAATAGAATAGCAGATTAAATTGTGGCTAAAGAAACAATGTGTGAACTAGAAGATAAATGTGAGAAGGTGGTCCCAGAATACAGCT
Source organism: Nomascus leucogenys (assembly GCF_006542625.1). Classification (NCBI taxonomy): domain Eukaryota; kingdom Metazoa; phylum Chordata; class Mammalia; order Primates; family Hylobatidae; genus Nomascus; species Nomascus leucogenys. The sequence goes on from NC_044400.1 coordinate 76,784,545, forward strand.
CAGAGATCTAAAGAGATGGAAAATACAGAAGAAGAGACATGGAGAATAGGATGACAAAGTCCTATAGGAGTAGAAGAGATATCTAATTCTGTAGAAATAAAATAGGCAATTTTTAAACAGTGAGAACAGAGGGAGTGAGGGAAATAAGAAATAATACTGGGCAAAGGAACATTGATGATTCAAACAATGAACTGAAGAGTTTAGAAATGAGCAGTTTAGATGAAGAGTTTAGAAGACAGTGCAGAACCAAAATAATGAAGAGCAGTATCCAAGAGCAGAGAGAACACTGGAATCCTATTTCTCCTTCTAGTCTGGGGGAGGGCAGAAGTATTAACTTTATATTTACAAATTAAATATACAACTTAAAAACTGAAGAGTAATCACGTGGAAGAGAAAAGAACAGCCCCTCCCATCCAGGAGCCAGCCTGTCACTCGCAGCTGGGCCTGGGATTCTCCTATTAACAACCAACCACCGAGCATCCACATGATGAGGCCCCTCTGTTACATGAAAGATGGAGCCAAAAATGAGACCACCCTGCCACCATACCTGAACACAGACCAAACGTGAACACTGTCCAACCCCCCACCCCTGAAATGCCCAGACACCCCATCCTGGCTGAGCCAAGCCTGGCTTCATTAAACCCTCCCCAAATCATCTCCTACAGCCCACACCTGGGCCTTTCTAACCCCTCTACACATTCTCCCTTGCTGCATCAAGTGATAACCCAATCTGTTCAGCCTTAGGGGAGCTCTGATGGCCTTTGCAGTGCATTGACAGAGTAAAATAACTAAGTAGAATATGTGACTTCCAAGGTAGAGAAAAAAGTATCCCAAAATGCAGGTTAGACACCTAAAAATGATGAATCCAATAAAAGAGAAAAACAAGTTGGGAAGAATGCACGTTTCATAATATCTAGAAAACACAAGATTAGATGGTGGGAAACAAGTCCAAGCGTACCATTAGTCACAATAAATACTAGCAGATCCATTTAGATTGCTAAAAAACACATTTCCTAATCTAGCTATGTGGCATTACAGGAGACACAGCTAGATCATCAAAAGTTAGAAAGTCAAGGGAAGGAAAACAATATCCCAGGCAAATATCTACCAAAAGAAAGTGCATGATACTAAGATCTGACAAATTATACTTTAGGCAGAAAACATTTTTTAGAGATAAAGAGAGTCATTACATAGTGTAAGAGGAACATTTAACAATTTAGCCACAAAACACATGAAGCAAAATTGGACAGACTTGAAAGACGAACAAATTGAAACCATGATGGAAGATTTTAATACCCCATCTCACAGAAAATAACAGACCGATCAGTCCATAAGTCAGGCCATGAAAAGATCTGTTCTGAACAACACAGTCAATTAGGATGAGCAGATGCTCCTACATCGAATTTTATGCACCATATTTATGGATAGATAATATGAATGTCTCTATTGAAAAGCCAAAAGGATCTACAAACTGTCACAACTATGAAGATTGCTCTGAAATGTCACCACATACAAAATCAATATCCCAAACCAGTAGATTTCCTCCATACCAGCAACACCCAGTGATAAAGAAAGATCATCTTAAGAATCAAAGCCATAAGCTACCTAAAAATAAGTTGACCAATATGTATAAGAGCTTAAGGGAGACGTTTATAGAATGTCATTGAAGGCATGAAGAAAAATGAGAGAAATGGCATGTTTTGGGGTGGAAAACTCAGTTTTCCAAAGATGGCGATTCTCTTCAAATTGATCTGTAAAATCAACCCAATTATGAGAAAATTCCAAAGAGTCTTTTTTCCCCTAAACTTGACCAGCTGATCCTAAAAGTCATAGGAAAAGCAACCAAGAATAGCTAAGGCAGCTTTGAACAAGAGGATAAGGCAGGACCTACCCTCGCTGCATTGACGTTTAATTGCTACAGTGTTAGCAAGCATGGTATTGGTGCAGAAATAAACAGACCAATAGAACAAAATACAGAAGCTGGGACAAGATGTGTGTGTATATGTTAATTATATAAGACAAAGTGGCATTAGAGGAAAGCCAGAAAAAAAATAAATTATTTAATAAACATTGTTGGGACAATTAGTTATCCATTTATCCAGAGAAAATTAGACCCCTTCCTCACTCCACAGAAAATAAATTTTAGATACTTCAATTTAGAGTATTTAAAGTTTTCCTATTTGCATTTTTCCTAAATGCAAATAGGAAAGATTTTAAGGTTTTAGAAGAAAATACAAGAGAAAATGTTAATGAAATCAGTGCAGAAAGGGATTTAAAAAAGAAACACACACACACACAAGAAACAAAATGCACAATCCAAGCAAGCAGGATTGTTGAAGTGAGTAACCACATACCTGCTCTGTCCCTCTGTCCTGAGTTCAGGTGTGGATGGAGGAGTGTGCGCTGTCCAACGTGCTGCAGACACACCTGCGGGAGGACCACGAGGGCACCATCCGCGGCGTCTTGGGCCGACTGGGCGGCCTCACTGAAGAGTGAGTACAGCTCCCTGAAGGCCCAGGGCTTTGTGTCCTGCATGTTGCTCCGTGCGGCCTCAGCGTCCTCATCTGGGCACGCTGACTGCCCCTTGGCTTCCTTTGAATGTAAATGACTTAATGTTTCTTAGTCTCGATTTCCTCATCTATAAAATGGGCTAATGATATCTATTTCATAGAGTTGTCTGTCATAGGAACTTTTTTAAACCGCTTTTTTCAGGTATAGTTTACATACATTTATTTTACGAGTACAATTCAATGATTTTTAGTAAATTTTACAGAGTTCTACCCCATCACTACAATCCAAATTTAGAACATTTCCATCACCCCAAAAATTGCTACATAGCAATTGTAAAAAGATCTCTTGTGCCCAATTGCAGCCACTTCCCAATTTATTATCAGGTTTTATATTCATTTTTCACGTTTTTGCTATAACTATTAGTGCAATATGGTCTTTCCAATTTGCTGGAAAGTATTTTTTTCCTTCTTTCATATGAGAAAAAATATATATGTATATATTTTTATATATATATGTATTTTTTTTTCTTTTTTCTCGAGACAGAATCTCGCTCTGTCACCCAGGCTAGAGTCCAGTGGCACAATCTCAGCTCACTGCAACCTCCCTCCGCCTCCCGGGTTCAAGTGATTCTCTAGCTTCAGCCTCCCAAGGAGCTGGGATTATAGGTGCCCGCCATCATGCCTGGCTAATTTTTGTATTTTTTGTAGAGATGGGATTTCACCATGTTGGCCAGGCTGGTCTCAAACTCCTAACCTCAAATGACCCACCCACCTCAGCCTTCCTAAGTCTAGGATTACAGGCGTGAGCCACCATGCCCAGCCGAGAAAAAAATTTTTGATATAGCTATTTTTTAGTTTTATTTTTCAACTTCTATTTTAGATTCAGAGGGCACATGTGCAGGTTTGTTACAAAGGTATATTGCGTGATGCTGAGGATGGGGTACAGCTCCCATCACCCAGGTAGTGGACGCAGCACCCCATAGGTAGTTTTTTAACACTTGGCCCCCTCTTGTAGTCCCCAGTGTCTATTGTTCCCATCCTTATATCTATAGGTGCCCAATGTTTAGCTCCCACCTATAAGTGAGAACATGCAGTATTTGGTTTTCTGTGTCTACATTAGTTTCCTTAGGATAATGGCCTCCAGTTGCATCCATGTTACTGCAAATAACGTGATTTCATTAATTTTTATGACTGTATAGTATTCCATGGTGTATATATACCACATTTTCTTTATCCAATCCACCATTGATGAGCACCTAGGTTGATTCCGTGTCTTTGCTGTCGTGAATAGCACTGCAATGAACATATAAGTACGTGTGTCTTTTTGGTAGAATTTATTTTCAATTTACTTTCCTTCGGGTGTCGATATAACTATTTTTTAGTTGCCCAGACCTTTGCAGAAAACAAATTGTGTATGCCATCAAGAAGCAGGTGTCTAGCTATGGAATTGGATAATACAGGGGAAACATCAGAAGAGGATGGAGGCTGGGTGTGGTGGTTCACGTCTGTAATCCCAGCACTTTGGGAGGCTGAGGTGGGCAGATCGCCTGAGCTCAGGAGTTCAAGACCACCCTGGGCAACATGGTGAAACCCTGTCTCTACTAAAATACAAAAAATTAGCTGGGCGTGGTGGCAGGTGCCTGTAACCCAGCTACTTGGGAGACTGAGGCACGAGAACTGCTTGAGCCCCGGAGGCAGAGGTTGCAGTGAGCTGAGATCACACCATTGCACTCCAGCCTGGGCTATAGAGTGAGACTGCGTCTCAAAAACAACAAACAAACAAACAAACAAACAAAGAAGAGGATGGAAACATAAGTAGGCTTGGACCAGGGACACCTGGTGAGCCATACTGAGGACAACAGAGAGCGATTGGGGAATTTGTCTAGCCTGAAAAGCTGTGTCTTTTAATTGCATTAATGTTTAGTCCATTTATGTTTAATGTAAATCCTCATGCTGATATATATTTGGGTTTTCATATCAGTTTTTGAAAATTCTCAGATGTTTTCTCTTTAGATCTTCCCCTGCCCATTCTCTCCCTCCTCTCTTTCTGGGACTCCAGTGACAGAATTTATGAGGCTTTTCCACTTTATCCCATATGTCTCTTACATGCTACTCTGTATTTTTGATTCTTTTCTTCTCTGTGGTTCAGCATGGATATTTTCCTTTGAGGTATCTTCCAGCCACTCTCTCTTCAGCCATGTTTTATCAGGTGCTAAACCCATCTCCTAAGTTGTTCATGTCAGTTACTGCATTTTCAGTTCTAGGATGTTCATTCGATTCCTTGTATAGTTTCCAGTTATCTGCTGAAATTCTTCATCTTATCATTTAATTTCTGGAACATACTAATCATAATTAGTGTAAAGGTCATGTCTGACTATTCTGTTTTCTGATATCTTCTGGGCATGTTTCTGTTGTCTGTTTTTCTCTTTATTTTTAGTTAATTCTCGTCTATTTGCATGTCTGGGTATTTTTATTGGATGATGACCACTAAGCGTGAAAAATGGTAGAGATAATTTAAGACTTGAAATGATACGATCTTCTTCCAGAGAGGATTTATGTTACTTCTAGCAGGAATTTCGGATAGTGGAAGATTCACTCCACCCATGTTGGAATTTAGCTGATTCTGAATTAGGTCTTAGTGGGGAACGGCTTTTATTCCTAGGATGAAGGCACCCACCAAAAAGCCTGGAGCGTTTTCCAGCCTCTTCTTGGCAGCTGACTGTCAGACCTCTGTTCACCTCTCAGCCTCTCAGCAGACACCTCAAGTTATACAACCAAATGTTGAACCTCTGGCAGGCTGAGTTTTTTTACATGAATCACTGAAATAGGAACTCAAAAATAGCTCAAGATTTCAGCTTTGGATGTGCTGATTTAGAGTCATACCATTAATTTTAGTGGCTGCATACCATAGGCTGCTGTACACATACATTGGACAGCCCGGCAGGATGTGATGAGGTTAAAAAGATTAATAGACAAGCAGATGGCGGCGTGGTGCCCAGGGAGCACCCATGCCTAAGAGGATGGCAGCAGAGGGTGGTGATTCCAACCTGCTTCCTTTTGGAGGGACTTCTTGTGGGCTGTGGCTGTTTGGGGAGCTTGTCACTGGCTCCATGAAGCCAAGGGCATTGACCCCACCCCTCACCTGCTTTCCTCAAAGGTCCACGAGGTGTGTCCTGCAGGGGCATGACCTGCTGTTGCGCTCAGCCCTCCGGAGGCTGGCACTCCGTGGCAACGCCCTGGCCACCCTGACGCAGATGCGGCTGTCGGGGAAGAAGCACCTCCTGCAGGAGCTGCGGGAACAGCGTGCACTGGAGCAGGGGTCCTCCCAGTGCCTGGACGAGCATCAGTGGCAGCTGCTCAGGGCCCTGGTAAGACCAGCATGGTGGCCCCACCCATTCCAGACAGACGGTGCCCCAGCAGCAGGCCCCAGCTTCCAGCAGGTTTGCCAGAACCCAAATCCTACCACCCCTGGTGCTGCAGGGTGGGGTATTCATTCACCGGGGCTGCCATAGCAAGGTCCCACAGACCGGGCAGCTTACACTGCACACATTTCCCTGCTCACCATCCCGGAGGCCAGAATTCTGAGATCAGGGTGTGGGCAGGGCCGCTTTGATTCTGAGACTGCCCTCCCTGGCTTGTAGATGACCGTCTTCAACCTGTGTCCTCTAGGTCCTTCCTCTGTGGGTGTCCCATCTCTTCTTATAAGGACACCAGGCATATTGGATCACGGCCCAGGCTAATGACCTCACTTGACCTTAATCACCTCCTCAAAGGCACTATCCACTTACTGACCTCCCATTTTGAGGTACTTGGGGTCAGGGCTTCAACATACGAATTTTGAGAGGACACAATTTAACCATAACAGGTGGAGACAATGGAGCCCCTGTAGGGGCCACCCATGTACCAAAAGTTTTTAGTATCACTGATATAATGAGAAATATACTGGAAACACCATACGGAATCAGAGGGGGACCGGTGCAGTTGTCACTGGGGGTGTGGTAGAGGAGGCCTCTGTGGTCTCTTTGAAGTGTGATAACAGATCCAAAGAAAGAATTAGTAAGTTGTAGAGCTGGGAGTTACACCCAAGTAGGCTGGCTCCAGTCCTCCTGCATGTAGCCACCACGCTCTGGGAGCAGCTGCTGCTCTTTGACCCACGAATGAGGCATAAGCCGACAGTCTCTTTAGCTCTATCCAGGCAGGACTCACGGACCTCGCTCCAGCCCCGCTCACTTCTTTCTCTCTTATTTCTACAAATAAAGGCAGTCCTCAGGGCCCTGTGTGCCCTGCCTCAGCTTCTGTGATATCCTGAGACTCACATCTGGCTTCAAAACCTGGCTCTGCTGTGTGACTTTAGAAAGTTACTTCTCTGAGCCTTCGTGTCCTCCTCAGTGCTAGTGTTTAGGTCTCATGACGTACTAGAAGGATGAGCAAGACCCCCATCTTGTGAGGGGCCATAGATGGTACGGGGCACACAGTTGGTGCTCAATAAATGCCCTTTTTCTGGGGACACAGACACCTAACCTCATCCATTGATTTTTGCAAGCCCAGAGGCCACCTCTTTCTGCCCTTTCTCCATCCCTTTTCCAACCCCTGGGCCCTGGATAGGACCAGCCCCACATCCCAGGCCTGGCCAGAGCTTCTCTGTGAGAGGAGTACTTGGCCCCTGCTCCCAGTTTTTTCCCTCCCAGGAGGCACGTGTGCTGGAGGAGGCCAGCCGGCTGGAGGAGGAGGCACAGCAGACGCGTCTGCAGCTCCAGCAGCGGCTCCTGGCCGAGGCCCAGGAGTTGGGGCAGCTTCTGCAGCAGCACATGGAGTGCGCCATTGGGCAGGCGCTGCTGGTGCACGCACGGAATGCGGCCACCAAGAGCCGGGCCAAGGACAGGGATGACTTCAAGGTATGCACTGACCTCTGTCCCTGGGGACACCGAGGGCAAGAAGGTTCAGGGTAGGGTCCATGCCTGGGTCTGCTCCTTGCCACACCGTTTATGGAGCTTGTGGCCTAGTAGACTTTACCTGACTTCTCCATGACTGGATTTTCTCATCTGTAAGATGGGATCTTCTCCCTCGCAGAATGGGGAGGATCAGTCGCAGCAGATCACAGGTTCTGCTCCTGCTGTTAGGCCCTGAGCTGCATTGTCCTGAGCACTGGCTCTGCTTTACAGCAGCACTGAGTGAGACGTGGTGTCACCCAGAGCCACGCAGCTGGTCAGTGGCAGAACCAGGATCCGAACCCAAATCCCTCTCTCAGAAAGAGAGACGTGTGCTTTCCCTGCCCCTGGCCGCCTCTGCTGAGACATTGGAGCTTTCCGGAGTTCATCCTGACGGCGGAGCAATGCCGCTAAAAATCAGTTCAGCTTGAGTAGACAGTGGTTTAACTCTTTATACTGACAATAATCATAAATAATAGTGATAAAAATGATAACAGTAAGAAGTCACATTAGCATTGCACTTAAGTCTAACTAAGGGCTTTTTCCTATCTCATCTTGTTGGATTTTCCCCACAATCCTTGTATAGTCACGATCATTTTTCTTCCCATTGGGAAAAAGAGGCCTACGATTGGGCAAAGGATACATTTCCAGCCTCCAACCTAGTGAGTGGCAGCGCGGGGACTGCAGGAGAATGACCAGCACACACTCTGCATCTGCCTGGTGCCTCCCTTACAAGCTGTAAGGAGAGGTGGGGCGCCTCTTACAGCACCTCGCTCCCTGCAGGCCACTGTAGGGACGGTGTCTGTGCCTGGCAGACAGTAGCAGGTTACAGCCCTGTGCCCAGCAGGCAGCCCTGGCATCGGGAAGTACAGGAGCCCTTCCAGGAGCCCTCCAAGGGGTTCCTTTCACCTCAGTAAAATGAGTAACTTTGCATGTCTGTGCAGCAAAGAGGCTGGACCCACATTTCTGCAACACCCTGTCTTATTCTAAATATCTCACATTTGCCTCAGATTATCCAAACATTAGGCCTGTGCCTGGCTGGTGATGTTGGGAATGTCACCCCGTCCCTAAAATTGTTCACATGTTACCTAATAGTAAATACTCACTGCATGGAAATGGAACAAGATATAGGGGTGTCGTATTTTGTCCTCAACTTTCCAGAGGGATTTTGAGTCGAGATTGGAAAATGAGTATCACCACCACTTCACACTTACAAAAAAGTAAAAGTAAAGTGAGTCTGGGCGCGGTGGCTCACGCCTGTAATCCCAGCACTTTGGGAGGCCGAGGCTGGCAGATCACAAGGTCAGGAGTTCGAGACCAGCCTGGCCAACGCAGTGAAACCCTGTCTCTACTAAAAATACAAAAATTAGCTAGGTGTGGTGGTGTGCGCCTGTAATCCCAGCTACTCGGGAGGCTGAGGCAGGAGACTCACTTGAACCTGGGAGGCGGAGGTTGCAGTGAGCCAAGATCACACCACTGCACTCCAGCCTGGGTGACATAGCTAGACTCTGTCTAAAAAACAAAAAACAAACAAAAAAAACCCCAAAAAAATTGAGTTTAGTTTCTAGAAGAATGGTCATTTATTCAGCCTGTATTCAGGGGCTTCCTGGAACACTAGTGCAAATGTGTGTGCTGACAGGTACAGGGAGACTGGCCAGAAAAAAACTGAGGAGGAGGAGAGAAGGGGTGGCCAAGGGTGGAGGGCCTGGCGAAGGGAGGAGAGGTGGGTGCAGAGTGGGATGTCCGCCACTCTACTGTGGCAGGAACGCAGGTGCACACAGTATGTGAAGATGTGGGTGGGCTTGCTGACCTTCGGAGAAAGAGGATGGGAGCTCCCGATAGGAAGTGCAAGGCCGGAGCCCAGGTCCTTGGAGGGGTGGAGTGGGAGCCCCCTTTGCAGATGGGGCAGAGGAGAAGGAAAGAACCATTGGCTGTAAGGGATGAGCAGGGGCTCGGGAGTTTGAAGAGCAGCTCAGACCTGCACTGCCACCCCGGGCTGTACAGTCTCCTCACCTCCGCAGCCTCCGCTCCACACCTGTGTGCTCAGGCACCTTTCTCAGATGCTGCAGTGAGAGTAAGTGGGTATTTTTTCTTACCCAAAGCCTTTCACCGTCCAATAAATATTTGTCGAAATGGGGATGAGCTTTTCTGGCTTTTGCCCATCCTCTTATGAAGAAAAGGATGATAACTTTGTCAGTGCACAACCAACACGTCCCCAATGATGGGATGTCTCAGGGTCTCCTGTCTTTTCTGCTTTGGTCTGAAGGTGTATCAGGTAGAAATGCATGTAGCTGCAAGTAACATGGCTCAAAGAAATAGAAGTTACCGCATACCACAGGAAATGTGGAGGTGCGTGACCCAGGCTGCCACAGTGGCTTTGTGATGTGACCAAGGATGAGGCTCTTTCTTTGTGACCCTGCATTCTTGCTGTTAATTTGTTGCTTCATAGTCTTAAAATGGCCACTGTCACTCCAGACATCAGGGCTGCATTCCAGGCAGGAGGAGGGAACAGCAGTCTTTCACCTGCCGATCCTCCACCTTAATGTTTAGAAACAGAAGGCCTCGGCAGGGCGTGGTGGCTCATGCCTGTAATCCAAGCACTTCGGGAGGCCAAGGTGGGCAGATCACCTGAGGTCAGGAGTTTGAGACCAGCCTGGCCAACATGGCAAAACCCCATCTCTACTAAAAATACAAAAAATTAGCCAGGCCTGGTGGTGCATGCCTATAATCCCAGCTACTTGGGAGGCTGAGGCAGGAAAATCACTTGAACCTGGGAGACGGAGATTGCAGTGAGCCGAGATTGTGCTCCAGCCTGGGTAACAGAGGAGTCTCCATCTCAAAAAAAAAAAAAAAAAAAAAAAAAGTGGGGAAGGCCTCTTAGCCGACTTTCCGTAACATCACATTTCATTGGCCCTAAACATCCCTGACCTAGAAGATAGGATTCCCATGACTAGTTTAAACCAGCCATGCACTCTGCCTGCTTCCTGACCAATCCAGGTTGGTGAGCAGGTGGAATATCTGAACCAGGGCACGGGGAGGCAGGGACTGGATGGGCCGTGGGTGGCTCCCACATGTGACTTCTCTGCTGTCCCCGTCCTTCCTTTCTCCCCTCAGAGGACACTGATGGAGGCGGCAGTGGAGAGTGTCTACGTGACCAGCGCTGGTGTCAGCCGCCTGGTGCAGGCGTATTACCAGCAGATTGGAAGGATCATGGAGGACCACGAAGAGAGAAAGCTGCAGCACCTGAAGACCCTGCAGGGTACGGGATGCCCCTCGGGGAAGCCCTGGAAGAGACTGGCAATGTGTGCTTTTAGTCTGGGGCACAATAGGATGTCAGATGTTGTGAATTTTATTTTTGGGAATATAATTATTTCAATGTTTTAATGTATTTATCCCCTGCTTTGTCTCAAAAAGCCTTTTTCAAAAGGCACTTAAAGAAACATATGCATAAAGACACATCCAGTGCAGTGGGAGTGTTTTAAGTCAATCACTCAGGACAAGGATAGGATACTGAAATGGAGTCAGGGCCAGGGCTTATCTAGGGCAGCAGTCCCCAGCCTTTTCAGCACCAGGGACTGGTTTCGTGGAAGACTATTTTTCCACAGACCGGGGTGAGGGGGAAATGGTTTCAGACGATTCGAGTGCATTGTATCTACTGTGCATTTTATTTCTATTATTATTACATTGGAATATACAGTGAAATAATTATACAACTCACCATGGCCCCTGATCTAGGACATCTGCCTGCAAATCCTAATTAGACGTTCACTGATTTGTCTGTGAGCTTCCTGGTGGTCAAAGAGATGGACACCTACTTAGTTAAAGCCACCACATGAGCCCAGTGGCCCAGGGGGTGTTCGAGACCCCCAGAATTTTCCTGCATGGGCTCTTGTAAAAGGCCACTCTGGCGTGATAGAAAGGATGGTATCCCCAGTTCCGGTAAGATATAGATAAGCATGGATGGAAGCCAATTTCTTAAACGCCACTTCTTATAACACCCTCCCCTGAATCCAGAGCTTCCAAACAGGTGGGATTCCACTTCTCTGATGGGCTTTGCCTGTCATGTCCAAGGACTAGAGTTGGAATCAATCCCGGGAGAGTCTTCCCTGAGAGTTTCTCCTCTCAGCTGAGCCCAGAGGCCACCTCTATCTTCCCCTTCTCCTGAGGAATTTGAGGCCTAGATTCAAATAAAATCTGGGCACGTGCCCAGAGATCTGCCAGGTTTTCCAAGGAAGAGTTGGGCTAATTTAGCAGGAGACAGACATGATTGCTGCTACTGCAGAACATTCCAGAACTGGGGCATGTCTCTGTCCCTCGGTAGGCCTTGGTTTCCCCATCTGTGGGACTAGGGTTGGACTGCCCCCCCCCCCCACTCCCATCTCCCCTATGCACCCTCTCAGCTCTTATTTCCTGCTTCCCTGATAGCCCAGCTCTAATGCAGGGATTTCACAGTAAACACATTGAAACAATATAGCTTAACTTAAGCCACATCAACTCCCTTTTCCTTATTTAGTAATCTGTTTTATTTAAGAGTCAGAAATGCAGCTGGGTGAGGTGGCTCACATCTGTAATCCCAGAACTTTGGGAGGCCGAGGTGGGCGGATCACCTGAGGTCAGGAGCTCGAGACCAGCCTGGCCAACATGGTGAAACCCCGTCTCTACTAAAAATACAAAAATTAGCCGGGCGTGGTGGTGGACGCCTGTAATCCCAGCTACTCAGGAGGTTGAGGCAGGAGAATCGCTTGAACCCGGGAGGCAGAGGTTGCAGCTGAGACAGCACCATTGCACTCCAGCCTGGGTGACAAGAGCGAAACTCTGTGTCAAAAAAAAAAAAAAAGGAGTCATAAATGCTATGCCCCTAGAGGCCATCTGGGTTAAATCACTCTGTAAGTGCCAGCAAGCTCTCCCAGCTAGTTAAGTGTGACAGGTCTCCTGCTGTGGCCACCGAAGCTTGAGCTGGGTTTTTGGAGGAGAGGTACCTTGAGGAGGTAGTCCTATAGTTAGCTGTCCAAACCAGGGGCACTATTAGTAATTAGGCTGGGCTGACAGATCTAAACCATGCCTGTCCTAGGCAGCCTCATCATTTCACCTTTTTTTTTTTTTTTTTTTTTTTTTTTTTTTTTTTGTGAGACTAAGTCTTGCTCTATTGCCCAGGCTGGAGTGCAATGGCATGATCTTGGCTACTGCAACCTCTGCCTTCTGGGTTCCAGCAATTCTCCTACCTCAGCCTCCCAAGTAGTTGGGATTACAGACACATGTCACTACGCCTGGCTAATTTTTGTACTTTTAGAAGAGACAGGGTTTCACCATGTTGGCCAGGCTGGTCTTGAACTCTTGACTTCAGGTGATCCACCCATCTCGGCCTCCCAAAGTGCTGGGATTACAAGCATGAGCCACCTCGCCCGGCCTCACTTTACTTTTAAAGCTTTTAAAAGCCAAGAGTTTTCTGAGCAGCTTAACCTGCAAACAAACAAGAAGGAGCTCCAAGAAACGGGGCACAACTTCAGAGCCCAGACTTCGTAGCTCCTTGGAGAGCACCCACTTCAGCACTGTGCCCTCACTCTGCCTGGCCAATCACTTTTCCTTTACAGTGTGGCTTTTAAGCTCTTTGTGGTGCCTTCTCAGTGTTGACTTTTTCTCAGTCGGCCCCCCTTTCTCCTGATACAAGAAAGCTAGAGGTGGAGCAGGTGGAGCAGGTGGACAGGGCGCATCATAGTTTCCCTCTGCAGTGCCTGGTCCATGATGGAAGCTGTGTTGTTTGCGCACACAACGCCCTGTCCCTGTGCTGGTGGAACGATACACTCTTTGAGAGCTGGTGTGTCCCACTTACCCTGCACCCCAGTACCTGCCCCAGACCTGGCACAGTCGATCCTCCAAACAGACCCCTTGATTGTCCTGTGTTAAATGGTCTAGGTGAGAGGATGGAAAATTACAAACTGCGGAAAAAGCAAGAACTCAGCAACCCTTCGTCGGGCAGCAGGACGGCCGGTGGCGCTCATGAGACCTCCCAGGCAGTCCACCAGAGGTGAGGTCCCAACTGAGGTCCCACGGAGGGGTGTTCTCTACCCCTTCACGTGGCGTATCTCTCTGTGGTGCTGTCAGCAGGTGCCATCGCGTGCATTACCCGTGGACTTGGGGGCCATCGGCCTTCCTTACCCGCTGCCTCTGTCCTGGTCTCTGCCCTCCATGCAGCACCTGGAATGGCACCTGGCACAAATGAGTGAGCAGGTCAAGGTGTGGTGGCGGCTTCATTCCCAGGTTTAAGTGGCATTCACAGCCCGGACACAGGTCTAAGCCATGTTTAGACACCCGCCTCCCCTCTCGTACTTTGGGCATTCTCAGAAGCAGACCTTAACGAGGATTTGGGGGCAGGTTGTTTACCTGGGAGGTGACCTGCAGAAGCACAGTGAGAGGGCAGGGAAGTGAGGAAGAGGTGGCTGCTTCCTGTAACTGTGACCATCACAATGAACGCAAATGTAACAGCCCAAGCCATGCAGACTCCCTGTCCCACAGTGCTGGAGGTCAGAAGGCAGGCTTGGCTCTCCTGGCTTCTCTGGGCCTCGCAAGGCCTGAGTGAAGGGGCCCGCCAACCGGGCTGTTCTTGGGAGGCTGCTCAGTAACAGGTGTCAGGAAACGCCCTGCTGCAGGGTTTGCACAGACTGAATTTGCCCTGACTTTCCAGGCTCCCAGCAAACTACGGTCCGGCAAGTCCTCAGATGTGGGGCGCAGAAGCATCACCCAGCTTTCCTGCGAAACTTGCAGGTTCTGGGCCCACACCTGGAGACTCGGGCTCAGAAAGTGTGAGGGGAGCCCAAGAATCTGAATTTTAGCTGCACCTCTCCCCACCAAGGGATTCTGATACATGTGGTCCAAGGGCTTCACTTTGACCCAGGTGATCCAAGAGAAGGAGCCTCAGCAGCCACCTGGGCCAACCTGCCTTATGGAAGAGGAAAAGGAAGCCCAGTGTTGGGAGAGGGGGTGCATGAGCCCATCTGTGACTCACAGCTTATGTATGGCTGTTGACGCCCTTCCCTCCCTGCCACACCTCCTTGAATTCAGAGAGGCAGTTTCTTTTCTTTTTATTTTTTTTGAAGGAGTGACAGTACAATTTTGTGACATAGCTATATTGAATAGTGGTGAAGTCTGAGCCTTTATTGTAACATCACCCAAATAGCATATGTTTTACCCATTAATTTCTCATCATCCACTCCCCTCCCATTGTCCCGCCACCCTTCTGTGTCTCTGTTGTCCATCCTTCCCCTCTCTCTCTTTTTTTTTTTTTTTTTTTTTTGAGACAGAGTCTTGCTCTGTTGCCCAGGCTGGAATGCAGTGTCGCAATCTCAGCTCACTGCAACCTCCGCCTCCCGGGTTCAAGCGATTCTCTTGCCTTAGTCTCCCGAGTAGCTGGGACTGCAGGCGCACATCACCATGCCCAGCTAATTTTTTTGTATTTTTAGTAGAGACGGGGTTTTACCATGTTGGCCAGGCTGGTCTCAAACTCCTGACCTCAGGTGATTCACCCGCCTTGGCCTCTCAGTGCTGGGATTACAGGTGTGAGCCACCGCGCCCGGCCCGTCATTCTATTCACTGTGTCCATGTGCACACATTATTGGGCTCCCACTCATAACTGAAAACATGAGATCTTTCTGTTTCTGAGTTGTTTCACTTAAGAAAATGGCCTCCAGTTCCATCCATGTTGCTGCAAAAGACATGATTTCATTCTTTTTCATGGCCGAGTAGTATTCCATTGTGTATATGGACCACATTTTCCTTATCCAATCCTCCACTGATGGACACTTAGGTTGATTCCATATCTTTGCTATTGTGAATAATGCAATAAACACACGAGAGCAGGTGTCTTTCTGATACACTGATTTATTTTCCTTTGGGTAGATACCCAGTAGTGGGATTGCTGGATCAAATGGTTGTTCTATTTTTAGTTCTTTGAGAAATCATGCTGTTTTCCATACAGGCTGCACTAATGTGCGTTCCCACCAAAGGTGCATAAGTGTTCCCTTTTCTCCACATCCTCATCAACGTGTTATAGTTTGTCTTTTTAGGGATAGCCATTCTAACTGAGGTAAGGTGATATCTCCTTGTGTTCCTTGTGGCTTTAATTTGCATTCCTCTGATGATGGGTCATGTTCAGCGTTTTTTCACATGCTTCTTGGCCATTTGTGTGTCTTCTTTTTTTTTTTTTTTTTTTTTTTTTTAAGAATGTCTATTCATGTCCATAGGCACGGTTTCTAGTGGAACTCAGCCTCCTTGAAGGTGTGAGAGAGGCTGCAGTCTGGAGCGCTGGCCTTAGCTGGGCCACACGAGTGATTTGCTTACTGTCCACCCTCCTTCTTGCCACTCAAACTAGAGCTCCATGAGGACAGGGACTGTGAGTCTCTGTTCACACCTTTGTCTCAGAACCCAGCACAGCACCTGGCAGGCCAGAGATACTTTAATGAAGGAATGAGTGGATGGAGGGAGGGACGGAGGGAGTGAGGGGTGGAGGGATGGATGACGGGGTCTGTAGGGTGCACAGGAATTTGCTGGGCAAAAACAAAGAGAGGAAAGGCGTTACTGGCAGACAGAAGAGGTAGGAGCAGGGTGGCATTTTCACACCTCGGAGCACTCCACACGCACAGGTGCCTGTCCATGCTAAAGGTGGCCCTGCCTTCAGGTCTAGAAATTCAACCCCTTTCAGAAAATCTGCCCTAAAAGATGCGAAAGAGGCAGGCAGGGAGCAATAATGGAAACAGGGTGGCTGGATTTGGATGTTCCTGTTTGCTGAGGACCTGAGGGCATCCAGAGAGGGAGGGGGGCCCTGGGGCTCAGGGACCCGGCCTCTGCTCCAGCTCTGTCCCCCTCTCTGAGAGTAACAGGGCTGCCTGCCATATGCGGGATTTCCCAGAGGCTGCATCCCAAGAAGCTTCTCATTTTACGAGGGAGGGGCCAGGGCAATTCTGAGATTTGCAGTCAGGGGTGGGTAGCCTGTGGCCTCTGGTCCTTTTAGGAGAACGCTCCTCCCTGGGGTAAGATTGTTTTCTCATGAGAAGATGCCACCTTCTGCTCAGCCACTTCACAGATGTGTGTCCTCAGGGAGGCCCCCACCTCTCTGGGCTTCTTCCCCCTGGCTTTTCTACTCTGTGCTGCTGGTGTCGTGAAGCTCCTCTGAAGATCACATGCAAAGTGTGTGGGCAGGACTCTGTAAACTCCCGCGTCCACTTTGTAAAGAGCGTCCACTTTGATGGAGAGGCAGCCTGCCTGTGGGGACTGGAGCTGGGGCTGCTGTGAATGGTGCCCCCGATGGCCAGGCCCCACTTGGGGCTCCCAGGGATCAGCGGCCTCCCTGCCTTCCTTCTCCCTCCCTCCCTCCCTTCCTTCCTGCCTACCTGCCAGCCTGCCTGCCTTCCTCCCCACAGGATGCTGTCCCAGCAGAAGAGGTTCCTGGCCCAGTTCCCGGTGCACCAGCAGATGCGTCTGCACGCCCAGCAGCAGCAGGCAGGAGTCATGGACCTTCTGGAAGCCCAGCTGGAGACCCAGCTACAGGTATAAGTTACAGAACTGGACCATCAAAAAGTGGTGGTTTAAAGAGGAGCAGAAATAGCCGAAGCCAGCCTGTGACCGCGGGTCAGCCATGGGGACTGTTGTGAGGGGACCCCTTGGTCCCTGCACTTCCCTGCCTGTGGCATCGTTGACCCACGGAGTCTCACCTGCTAAGGGTGTGTCGGCCTCACCTTAGGACCCTGAGCCCCTGGAGGGCAGGTGTGGCCTGTGTGGATCCCTCCAGTGGCTGCAGCACCACAAGCAGGGCCAGGCCCTGACCAGCTGGTCAGGCCTCATCTGTGGAGCTGACAGAGAATTGAGCATTCCCCTGTGTGCGCATGGCCACCAGGAGGCTTCCGGTGTAATGGTGACCTCTGTGTCACTCAGGCAGTGTTGGTGGTAGCTAAAGTTTACACTTTATTTACAGCAAACAGGAAGCTCAGCTCTCATGATATAAAGTGCATATTTCATCACAGAAAATCCCATTTGTGTGAGGTTATACAGTGAGATGTAAGGTGAGAGTATAAAGTGTGGCTAAGCAAAGTGGCTGCCTTTAAAAAAATCAAATCTTCCAGAATGGAAGCATTTAGCAGAGTGTTGGCCCTTTCAGAGTGTTCTCCACTGGCGATGGCAATCTCAGAGTGACAGTGATAAGAATACAGCAGTGGTGGCCGATAGGTACTTATTGAGGGTCTATGATAGACAGTCATGAGCTGAGAGCTTGGCACACACTTTCCAACAAAAGAGGTTACTGCTATTGTCCCCATTACAGATGGACAAACTGAGGCACGCATGGGTTAAGTTGCTATCCAGGGTCACAAAGTTAATGCGTCATGGAATTCCGGTGTGTCTGTTTACACCACGGTGTTGGCAGTTAAGAGCCCAGCCTGTGGAGTCGGGCAGAAGTGGGTCCCATCCTATTCTGCTGCACCTGCTCCAGGCAGGTCACTGAGGCCCTCTGACCTCAGTGTACTCTGTCAACTGAAGACCGATGGCCGGTGTGAGTGAGGACCCACAATTATGCAGCAGGAGCTGGTAGATGTCCGTGTGTCCTCCTGCTCCTCTCCTCTCTGGGATGTATCTTAGAAAATTGTCCTCCATACTGGGGACGTGGTCCCCAGTGGCCAGCCTCGAGTGTCAGAATTCACTCAAGTGGAGAGGGATTTAGAGAAGTCAGAGGGAGGCCCAGCTGAATGCTCCTCTCTGCTTGCATTTCAGGAAGCTGAACAGAACTTCATCTCCGAGCTGGCAGCCTTGGCCCGAGTGCCCCTCGCTGAAAGCAAACTGTTCCCCGCTAAGCGTGGGCTGCTGGGTGAGTCATAGATGCTTGCACTGCAGCGGGAAGCACTCTGGGCTAAGAGATATGGGTTCCAGTTCCACACTGGCCGCTAGCCAGCTGTGTGGCCTTAGGCATTGCGCCTAGGCTCTCTGGGCTTTTGTGACCTTGTCTGTAAATGAGCAGGCTTGGCTAGGCCACCCCACAGGCCCACTTGCTCTCTAGCATTTGATAATTCCAGTTCCTGGGTCTGGTGTTCACTGGCTGTGCCTCCTTACTGACTGCATTTTTCCATCTGTAAAGTGGGGATAATAAGCCCTCCTCCCACCCCTACCAGTGACAGTTCAGTAACATCACAGGATGTTTTAACCTGGTAATGGGAGAGTGACTCAGAAGGTGGTGTAAGAACACAGAGATCTACTAAAACAAAAGCTATCACACTGGTGCTGCGTTTTCAGTTGCTTGCTGCTTCATTAAGTCTTCCAGTCAGCTGGGTAGAGTAGAAACCCAAGGCGAGCCTAGCAGACTGGAGCTCAAGCCACAGCTCTGCCACTTACTGGCTTGTGCAGGCTTGGGAGAATACGTCACCTTCCCAGGTCTCAGTTTCCTCATTAGTTGAGTGGCTGCAGTAGCATAAGGTACCAAGCACACACTTGGCCCACACAACATGCTCAAAAATGTCAGGCTGGGTTGGCGTGAGGCTGCACGAAGTTGTCACTTGTCTAAAGTCACAGAGCCATGCCTGGGTTCATCTGTCCTCTACAGAGAAGCCCCTAAGGACTAAAAGGAAGAAGCCCCTGCCCCAGGAAAGAGGGGACCTGGAGGTGCCCAACGATGAGGACCTTGCCTCTGGGGACCACACCTCAGGCTCACTCAGGTACGACTGGGCCCCAGGCCTATTGCCTGTGGCTGGATTTGGTAAATGCACTCAGCTGCTGTGTGCCAGAAGTCTGGGCAGGAAAATCATCAGTCCCCTCAGAGGCATTAAATGTAAAGGTTCAAGAAATGACAGGTATGAACGCAATTTGTGGGCAGTAAGCCATGATGATACCAGGGGTGCCGCATGGCTGTTACCCTTTCTGTTTGTGTCTCATTTGGCCAGATGAGCCTTGACCTACCTCCACACCCCATTGGCATCCAGCCTGAAGTGTTGGGCAGTCCCCTGTTTGACCAGGGCTGGCTGTGGTCATGGCACTTGGATGACCTCCTACCCAAGAGAGGGAAATGGGTTTTGTTTCTTAACAACCCCTGTCAAAGTGAAAATTGTTTTGATCACCTTTGGCTGCATTTTCATTTAATCCAATTGGGTAAGTTATGGCATCAGGATGGGCATGGAGTCAGCGTTCTAATCGGCTGCCTTTCTTCCCTATTTTAAGCAGCAAAAGGCTGAGTCAGCAAGAAAGTGAAGCTGGGGACAGTGAGAACTCAAAGAAGATGCTAAAGAGAAGAAGCAACTTATAGTTTAAGACCAGTCAGTGGGACAGGACCTGAAGCCCTGGGTCTGGGTGTGAATTCCGCCTTCCCTCCTGCAGTGTTGAGACACAGCGAGGACAGAGAGGACAGCAGCATCTCTAGGCTCTTCTGAGAGGGACGGAGAAAGAAAGAATCGAAATGTGCCCTAAAAGCATAAATGAGTATGGTGGGCGCTATCTCCTGAGAAAATTAGGCATTCCCGTGTTGGAAACATGTCTCTGTGAGTTTGCATTTCATTTGGCTTGGAGCCCTGGCTCAATGCCTCATGGATCTTTCTCCCTCAGGAGGGACCTCTCGAGGGGTCCGAGCCTCAGGCCAAGGACCCCTGATGCACACTCTGGAATCCCTGGCCCAAAGGCCTGTCCTGGCCCATCTGGGGCTGAGGACACACAGATACATATTGACACCTGCAGAAATGTATTCTCTGAGGACACTTAGAATATGAGGAAGAGGGTGTGGCCCAACCCTCACTTCACCTGGGGAGGGGCTTCTTCCAGACAGTAGACACCCTGCCCCTGCAGAGAGATGTCGTGGGGGCACCTGCTCTCCCTGATAGATGTTGACAGCATCCAGAAACTTCCAGACCAGCCCTCTCACCACACCCAGGAGAGGCTGTTCCCGCCTGGAGAGAAGCTTCCAGACCAGCCCTTCACACCACAGCCAGGAGAGGCCTTTCCCACCGGGGGAGAAGCTTCCAGACCAGCCCCTCATACCACAGCCAAGAGGGGCCTTTCCCACCGGGAGAGAAGCTTCCAGACCAGCCTCTCTCACACCAGCCAGGAGAGGCCTTTCCCACCTGTAGAGAAGCTTCCAGACCAGCCCTTCACACCACAGCCAGGAGAGGCCTTTCCCACCTGTAGAGAAGCTTCCAGACCAGCCCTTCACACCACAGCCAGGAGAGGCCTTTCCCACCTGTAGAGAAGCTTCCAGACCAGCCCTTCACACCACAGCCAGGAGAGGCCTTTCCCACCTGGAGAGAAACTTCCAGACCAGCCCTTCACACCACAGCCAGGAGAGGCCTTTCCCACCGGGAGAGAAGCTTCCAGACCAGCCCTTCACACCACAGCCAGGAGAGGCCTTTCCCACCGGGAGAGAAGCTTCCAGACCAGCCCCTCACACCACAGCCAGGAGAGGCCTTTCCTGCCTGGAGAGAAGCTTCCAGACCAGCCCCTCACACCACATCCAGGAGAGGCCTTTCCGCCTGGAGAGAAGCTTCCAGACCAGCCCCTCACACCACAGTCAGGAGGAGCCGTTCCCACCTGGAGAGAAGCTTCCAGACCAGCCCCTCACACCACAGCCAGGAGAGGCCTTTCCCGCCTGGAGAGAAACTTCCAGACCAGCCCCTCACACCACAGCCAGGAGAGGCCTTTCCCACCTGGAGAGAAAACTACATACCAGCCCCTCACACCACAGCCAGGAGAGGCCTTTCCCGCCTGGAGAGAAGCTTCCAGACCAGCCCCTCACACCACAGCCAGGAAAGGCCTTTCCCACTGGGAGAGAAACTTCCAGATCAGCCCCTCACACCACAGCCAGGAGAGGCCTTTCCCACCTGGAGAGAAACTTCCAGACCAGCCCCTCTCACCACAGCCAGGAGAGGCCTTTCCCACCTGGAGGGAAACTTCCAGACCAGCCCCTCACACCACAGCCAGGAGAGGCTGTTCCCACCCGAAGGGAAAATTGCTCCTTTGATGGAGGTTAGGGACTGTCACCCTCAGCACTGTGAACATATCGGGCGAGATCATTCTTCAGGGGAAGGAGCTGCCCAGAACATCACAGGATGTTCCAGTGTCCCTGGCCTCTGCCCACCAGATGCCAGCACTCCCACCAGTCGTGGCAGCCAAGAATGTCTCCAGACACTGCCCCGTGTCCCTAGGGTATCACCTACTGCGCTGAGTCAAAGGGTGCCTGCCCTGGTCAAATCCAGGACATAGCCGTGGATATGTCCACAAATCCCCAGAACCTAGTGAGCCCAATGGCTCTGGGAGCCCCTGTCTCAGGGATTTTCTGGGCCATTTGTGACTTTTCATTTCTTAAAACCTGAAATAGACTCTCTTAGTCAAGAACGAGTGACTCCTTCCCAGAAGTGGCCAAAACTTAATCATCAGCGCCCTTCAGTTCCTCACCCATCAGCCAGTGGGCTCTCCAAAGTTAACCAACAGCTCCCTCTTGTGGTTCACTAAAAAACTTCGTTATTCCATGGAGTTGTGCAAAGCTATGGCTTCCTTGGTGCAATATTCTTAGAACCTGCTTTGCATAGAAATCACTTTTTTTTTCTTTTTTTGAGACAGAGTCTTGCTCTCTCGCCCAGGCTGGAGTGCAGTGGCGCGATGTCGGCTCACGGCAATCTCCACCTCCCGGGTTCAAGCGATTTTCCTGCCTCAGCCTCCCCAGTAGCTGGGACTACAGACGTGTGCCACCACGCCCGGCTAAATGTTTTTTGTATTTTATTTTAGTAGAGACGGGGTTTCACCATACTGGCTAGGCTGCTCTCGAACTCCTGACCTCGTGATCCGCCCGCCTTGGTCTCGCAAAGTGCTGAGATTAGGCGTGAGCCACCGCACCCGGCCAGAAATCACTTTTATATTGTCATATGGGCCCTCTGCACAGAGCCCGATGGCTCCCCCAAGGGAAGCCTGATTTTGTGACGTGTGTATGGTAAATGCAGGCCTTCTGGCAGCACCATAATTGGTCAGTTACCCTGAGCCCAAAGCTCTGAAAGCATCTGTGGAATGATCAGGGGACCCTTCTCCTCTGAGAAGGCTCCCAGCTGCCTCCCTGCCACCAAGCTTGTAGCCTGACTGCCTGGCTGTCGCATGGAGCATTTTGCTTCTGGGGTGTCTTCTTTAGCCAAAGGGAATGTGTCATTTGCTGCTCGACCCTGGTCCACCCTTGCCACTCAGCTGTTGTGCTGGGCACAGTCTGGGGCACAGGCCTCCATGATGAAGACGCATGGGCTGTCAGTGCTTTCATCCGTCACAAACTGGCACCTGTACCTTCCAGCGGGAGCATGATGGGGACTTCCATGCTGGAATTGCTCCCTGATTAAAATGAGATATGGCTATCTGGAAGACACTGCATGCTAGCCAGTGTACCTGGGCACAGACTTGGGGCCACCCTGAAGCTGATGAAGGCCTGAAGGACTGAAGGGCTGAGCCACATGAAGGCAACACTCAGGACCAGGGGAGAGAGAAGAGGATCAGCAGTGCGGCCCCAGGACGCCTCGCAGGTACCCTGCCTCCATTTTGGTTACCATCCCCAGTTATTATGGGCTGTGGGCTGTTATGGTGATGGATGGATGTGGATTTGGAAGGGAACCATGAGAGATGATATATTATGATGAACTCGTGCTTTAATTCTTTGGTGAAAATAGCACCCTCTGACCTGTACTTGAGACCCCAGGATGAAGCCAGTGCGGATTTTTGTACTCTTCCAGGGTGAGTACACTCTCCCAGGACCCTCCTGGCCAACCAGGGGTCACGTTCTGCACGGCATTCCTTCTGAGGCCCTGGCCAGAGCGATGCTTATCTTGCTGCTGCCACAGAAGCCTCTCCTGCCCCTGCCATCTGCCCATCACATGTTCTCCAACACAAATCTGCCTGGCCTTATGGGCGGCGTTCCCTGGCTCTTAGGAGAAAAAGCCAGATCTTTACCATGGACCATGAGGCCCAGAGAGGTCTAGACTGAGCCCACCCCTGCGGTCTAGCAGATGCCCTTCCCCTTCACTCTGCACCTGGCCCCTGTCTCCTCTCATGGCCTCATATGGGCCACACCCCTGCCCCCCACTGGGCCTTTGCTCATGATGTGCATTCTTTCTGGAAGACCCCTGCCCCCTCCCCAGCCCTCTGCCCAGTGGCTCCTAGCCACTCCTTACATGGGGTCAGGACTCGCATCTCCAGAGATCCCCCTCTGCCTCCAACCCCAAACAACATCAGGGCCCCCCTTAGATTCTAGGTCCTGTGTTCTTTGCTGCTAGGACTGGGGTGGGGTCGGTGGTATAAATAACCTTCCTTTATTTCTTGTCCAAGTTCAGAACTATACACAGAGGTGTACAGCGAGACCCACATAAACAATCCCACTAAACCCAACTCAACTGGCCCTTACCCGAGTCCTCCAAATGTCCCAGGCTTCCCTAGTGTCACCTGATTTGCAGTGGCATCAGCGGGAAAGGGAACAGTGGTCTTAAGGATTGCGGCTAAAAGATCTGACTGTGGCATTGTAAGCTATAAGGAATGTGTCAGTGAACCCGTGGCTAAGCCCACTCCTGGGCCTTGGTGGGGTCTGTGCACAGGTGTCAGAAGTGTGAGCTCCATTAGCTTTACAGTGAATCAGCTGTGGGGCACAGAGGTCAAGCTTTTCCTCCACCCTATGAAGTATCCTTGAGAAAGAACTGACCAAAGGCAGGAAAAGAAAAGCATTCCAATGTAATGTGCATGGCATGGGGAATTGCAGGAGAGTGATGGCCCCGCAAATCAGTGAGGTCCAGGTGCTTCCACACCCTCACAGGGAGATGGGAAATGGGGGAAATGTGGTTGTTTAGAGGGTAAAGCATGATTTATAGGGGGAACAAATCGATCCAGAGGCAGGCACTGTCTTGGGAGTAATCCTTCCCAGACTGGCCAATCAGGTATTTCTCCTCCCCAGAGAAGAATAAAAGAGAGGGAGAGGGGCTAGGGAAGTCCCCTATGCTGTCCCCCAGAGAGTGGAAGCCCCTCCCTCTATGGAAACCAGAGGAGTGGGAGATGGGATTCTCTATTCTCCCCTAAATGTTTCCTCTATGGCCCTTAACAGAGTATGCAATTTGGTGTTGAGTAATCATTTGATTCGCACCTGACGTCCCCCCGGAATGTACACTGTTGACCGGCCACATGCCACCTGGCATATAACAGGCATTCATGGTCACCTGGTGGAAGGAAGGGAGGGAGGCCTGGGAACATTCCTTTCCTCCCGTGGCATGTGGATTGGAAGGAAGGGAGGGAGGAAGGCTGGGTATATACTTTCTTCCTGTGGTGTATGGATTGGAAGGGAAGGAAGGGAGGGAGGCCGGGAATACTATTTTCCCCCCGTGGCTTATGGATTTGGCTGTGTGTCAGCATTACCCAGGGGCTCATTAAAAACAACATTCTTAGCCCCATCCCAGAGATTCTGAGTCAGCAGATTGGACAGGGGGCCTGGGGATCTGTTTTTTCCCCACTGGGCTCTGAGGAAAGGCAGGGCAGGTTGGGAGAAGGAATCAGTGAGGCTGAGGCCCCAGCCTAAAGGTCACAGGGACACCTGGCCCAGGAGAAGTCCTCTGCACCAGGCATTTGCCCACATGGCTACAGGTGAACATTGGGATACAGAGTGTTCTTCTTTGCTATGAAACTGGGGTCATGGAGGTCCTGGTCGACATTCTTCCTCCCAAATACAATGGCCTGGATGGGGGAGGGTGGTGGCTATAGAGGCTTCCTGCACTGTGTTGGGGCTCTTGTCCATTGTAAGCCGGGACCCCAGGCTACCCACGTGGTGTTTGGCTCCTGTCTGATAGGGAAAGACTTTGAAGTCCACATCCAGGCATAATGGATAGCCAGGCTGCCTGAGTGGTTTGATAGATCTCCCAGAAAATTCCCAGATGGGCCATGGACGCACAGCCATGCTACAGCTTTCCTCCTCTTGGGAACAGGCTACCAGAGAGAGGCTTTACTCTGAAGCCAGGTGCACCAGGGCCCCTGTGTCTTTTCCTCTAAAATCTCTGCAGGTCTGCACTAAGAAAAAATAGAAACTTCAACTTGCTAAGAGCCCCTTTTGCTTAGGAAACTTCTTTTCATGCTTTTTCAGTTCATAAATGGACTTGATTGGAATGAACCTTTAGGCAAATGACATTGTCAATGGGCATCATCACAGCCAAACTCTACCTTGGAAAGAATAACACAGAGGAGGGTTACGCACTTATGTCAGAAGAGTAGCTCTGTTGAGTCTATAGAGATTTGGCCCCAGGCCAAGGGTAGCACCTTCTCTTGTCCCCTGTCTATGATCAAGGTGGTCAAACCAACCCTGGGGGCTAGAACATGGTAGACCCTGCTGGTGACATCTGAAAATGGTTTGGCTTTACATAGATGAGGGAAAAGTATGTGCAAAGACCTTGCCCATTCTGTCTCACTTTTTAAGAGTCAATATGCAATCTGGAGGCAAAGATGGACAAACCAACTGATGTGGTTTGGCTGTGTCCCCACCCAAAATCTCATCTTGAATTGTAGCTCCCATAATTCTGTGATGTGGGAGGGACCTGGTGGGAGATAACTGAATCATGGGGGCAGTTTCCCCCCATACTGTTCTTGTGGTAGTGAATAAGTCTCAAGAGGTCTGATGGTTTCTAAGGGGAAACCATTTTCACTTGGTTCTCATTCTCTCTCTTGCCTGCCACCATGTAAGACGTGCCTTCTGCCATGATTGTGAAGCCTCTCCAGCCACATGGAACTGTGAGTCCATTTAACCTCTTTTTCTTTATAAATTACCCAGTCTTGGGTATGTCTTTATCAGCAGAGTGAGAACGGACTAATACACCAACAAATGCAGAGGGGCCAGAACCAGCCCTTCCTGGGACATCAGAGCCAACAGTTAAGTGGTCTGAATTCCAAGCCCATTTACTTCATGTTGATAGGTTGAAATTAGCCATGGCGAGAGACTTACGTTGAAACTTAATACCCAGTGTGGCAGTACTGAAAGGTGGGACCTGTCAGAGGTGATTGGGTCATGAGGGCTCTCCCTTCATGAATGGATTAATTCATTCATAGATTAATGTATCAATGAGTCAGTGGATTAATGGGTTATCATGGGAGTGGGACCAGCAGCTTTATAAGAAGAGGAAGCGAGACCTGAGCCAATACACTCATCCCTCTCACCATGTGATTCCTTGCACTGCATTAGGACTCTGCAGAGTCCCCACCAGCAAGAAGGCTCTCACCAAATGCACCACCACCACCCCAACGTTGGACTTCTCAGTCTCAAAGTCTGTAAGAAATGAATTCCTTTTCTTTATAAATTACCCCATCTCAGGTATTCAGTTGCAGTGATGCAAAATGGACTAAGACAGAAAATTGGTACCAGAAGTGGGGTCCATAGAACCTAGCAAACACTACAGACAAGGGCTTTCTACCCCACCCACCTTTACCCATTGTTCAACATTGATTTGGCGGCACACTTCTGGACCACTGAATCCAAAGGTCTACACAGATATAATCACCTGACTTACAACAAAGGCCCCACTGCATCTTAATGGGGGAAAGAATAGTCTTTGCAATAAATGGTGTTGGGTCAGTGGGAGATCATATGGGAAATGGAGAACCTTCAGTCCTACCTTATATTGTACATAAAGATTATTGAGAGATGGCTCATAGACCTAAATGTGAAAGATAAAACTTCTAGAAAAAACCTAGAAGACTACTGTGGTAGGCAGAATAACGCTCCCCGTCCCTGCCACCAAGATGACTACATCCTAATCCCTGGGCCTGTGAGTATGTTATGTGACATGGCTGGGAGACATCAGCAACTTTGCCTGATGTTTTTATCCCTCCTTTAGCGTATCTCTAGCTCATGGAAATGGAAGGAAGAAATGTGACATTTAGGAGGTTGGAGCTTCCAGTCTGAGGCTGATCCATACAATACAAGAAGAAAGAGAGCCAGGAAAGGCCAAACAGGAGGGAATCAATGCAAGATTTGAGCCTATTTTATGGAAGCCCGCCCATCAGCCATCTTCCCTCTCCTCCTTGGGTCTCAGGAACTCGGCCTTCAGAAGTCATGAACTGAATCTCTCCTCCCACCCCCACATCCACCAGTCCCTACCAAGAGTGAGTCCTCAGGAAGCAGCCACCACCATTCGTTATCACGTGGGGGGACTGCCAAGCATTCGTACCCAATCCAGACACCACCACTGAAATGAAAGTGCCCTAGTCAGGTCAGTGGGCAGTTCATTTTCTTTATTTTTTCACAAGCTTTGAATTCAGAAATAAGAGCCACAACAAGTTGGTTGTTAAGTAAAAATGGGAGTGATTACAAAGGAAAACTTTGTACAAAACTTTAAAAATCTGACTGCCCCGTCAACTGCCTCGGAGGGACCAGGACTCAGGCCACCCAGGGGCAGCCATCACCCCCCCATCATCAGCCCCAAATGGGGATGGGGAGACCTCTTTCTGAGTGTGAACCTGGCTCGGCCTGAAGCCTAGAGCTGGCTTGAAGAACACACACAGACCAGAAGACAGCACGGTGAGTTACAAGTGCCACGGAGACCAGGGTTTCTGACACAGGATGTGGAGGATGCTTCTCTGCAACCTAGTGCAAGGCTTCCCCTGCCATTCCAAGAATTCACGGCTCTCACAGGTGGAGGTGGGGCGAGCTTCTTTCTAGTGTGGACCAGAGGTGGGGGCAATGAGTAAACATCTTCACTGTAAGAGTTTTGGGACTGCCCCTCAGGGCTTGAGGTCTCGGCATCGTGTCTCAGTCAGTCCTTGGCGATGTCCCCTCAGACGCACTCACAGACTTGCATACGTAATTTAGTAACATGCATCAACTATCCTAGAACATCTACAGGGTGCAAAGGAACCACCACTCAGAGAATCATGGAGCCAGTGGAGTTAGAAGTGGAAGGGACAGAACAAGACAATGCTAAAACCTGTGGTTCACTAGGAAGGGGGAATGAAAACGCCATGCTCCGAGGTGGATTCAGCATGAACACAACTGTGGGGCAAGGAATTTCCAAGCAAACACACCACACTAGTACCACTTCTTCCTAAACAGAAAAGGGAAAGAGCATCCTTCGACTTCCCCCTCCCTCCATCAGCACCAACTAAAACTGTGGGTTTCAAAAACACTGACAGGAAAAGGGATGGACATGATTCCCAGAATCCTTCAGGCTAGCTCCTCCGCGCATCCGCATTCAACCGAGGCTGGTGATGTTGGAGCGGCCACCAGGGGGCGCCACGATGCGGTGGCCGGTGCGCCTGGGATTGTTGTCATCTATCTGGGCACCTGAAAGAGAGCGCCAATCGCTGCTGGATGGGATCTGTTACCATCAGTTCCACACTGCTCCTGGAAGCCATGTACTCTGCCATGCCCCCCACCTTAGCTGAAGTCGTGACCCCTCCCCATCTTCAGGTGTTCTCCACTGGACCAACCTTCTTCATTCAGGGCTCAGTCCAGGACCAGCCATGGGAAGCTCCCTGGCCTCCACAGAGTCCACTGCTCCCTCTTCTGTGCCCTTCAGTCCCTGGGCTCTCCCTACTTCAGCCCTGACCACTTTGTGGTGTTCTTGTCAAAATCCCCAGTAAAATCTGACATTCCTGAGACAGGTGATCAAACACTGAGTGCCTACTGTGTGCAGGCACACATTTGGTGCTTTAACATGTTACTGCATTTAGGGCACACAATCTTATGAACGGGATGTTTGTACTCCCAACTTATGGGTAAGCAATTTGAGGCTCAGGCCACGCGTCTTGCGGGACACAAGTGTTGGGTGGGGAAGCCAGGATTGAAGCCCAAACTGGTTGGTTTTCAAAGCCCATGCTCTTAGGCACAGTGTCCCGCACTCCAAAGGTGTTTTACATAGTGTGTGTACACATTTGTATATGCATGTGCATATGTGTGTGCATGTGAACTATGCAAGCTGGATTTACTTCCCTCATTGGCAATAGGTGGATCTGAAGGGGGGTGTGGTGTGCAGAGGGTCTTAATTTTAATCTTTCAGAACCAACCATCCATTCTAATTTTACATATTCTCTTGCATAAAGATGTAAAATTCTAGCAGCAAACCCAGTGCCTGGAGCTCAACAAGTATTTATTAAATGAGTAAATCATGAAGGGTGGATGATGCTGAAAGGTGGCAAGTATAGAGTCCTTATCAGGGAGGGGAAGTCGAGCTGGCGGAACCAAGGAAAAGCAAAAAGAGAAAGCAAATAAGCTGTAAGTCTGCCTTTCTTCATGGTCTAGAACACAGCCTTCCTGCACAAATAACTCACAATCTTCCTGCACTCAACTTATCACCAGACCCTCAGCTAATAGAAAGATGTAAGTTAGCTCACTGCAAACGCAGCATTATCAGTACTGCACAAAGCCCTCTTCAGCACACAGCACAAGCACCATCCTATAAAATCCCCAGCAAGCCTTTGTTTCCTTGCAGTCAGCTCCTCTTGCTGACCTACCCACTGCACCCTTTCATACTTTTTCTAATAAGTCTGACGTTCTTTACCTACAACTGTCTTGGTGAATTCTTTTTACTAGCTGCGGAACACTGGCCCCAGATAGTTGCCACCTGCAACAAGAAGGAGACTCAAGTTTTAGTGCTAATCATGCCTTGAATTTGGGCAATTTGGAGTAAGACACCACCCCACTCCCTTGGCCTCACTTCCTTTTCTGCACAGTAAGAACAGTAGACTAGATGAGCCCCTTCCAACTCCGACATTATGTGATTTGTGTATGTAAGCCACTAACAATTTGCTTCAGAGTACTGACTTTTCTTTTCTCCCATTGGTTCACTGGTAGACAGTATGTCTTCTTGCAATACAAGAATCCCCTAAAGGCCCGGAATCAGGCCTAGCACTTTTAGTACCTTTTTCCTTATAACCATCTGTACCTTGCTGGTTACATATCTGTACTTTGAAGATACCTGCTGGAAAAAGGACACTAGTATAGTTTGGACTTTTGTCCCCCAAAACCTCGTGTTGAAATTTGATCTCAAAGTTGGAGGTGGGGCCTAATGGGAGGTGTTTGGGTCATGAAGGACAGATCACTCATGAATGGCTTGGTGGCAGCCTCACAGTAATGAGTAAATTCTTGCTCTATTAGTTTTCAGAAGAACTGGTTGTTAAAGAGCACCTCTGCCTTCTTCCTCTGTCGCCATGTGATCTCTGCACACGCCAGTTCTCCTTCGCCTTCTGCCATGCTGGAAGTAGCCTGAGGCCCTCAGCAGAAGCAGATGCTGGCACCGTGCTTCTTGTACAGCCTGCAGAGCCGTGAACCAAGTAAACCTCTTTTCTTTAATTACCCAGCTTCAGGTAATCCTTTATAGCAATGTAAATGGACGAAAACAGACACTAATTCATGGTACAGCTCTATAATGTAACATACGCAGATATTAAAAAGGGCAGCTGTGAGGTTGTTACTGATGTTGGAAACCATCTATGTTATTGTTGGTACCAAATGAAGTCACCTATCAACCTGCCAACAGGCTGGCTGACAGCAGTGGTGCTGTGGGCCTCAGGAGGACTAAGAGTGAAACTGAGAGAACGAGAGTGGGGAGGGGCCCTTCCAGGAGGCTTTTTAACTTCATTGTTATTCTTGTTCTAAGAGCAACAGGGAGGAGGATTTTCTGTCTATGTTTAATTGCAATTGTGCAATGTTTAATTGCATAACTCCAGAACAGAGGTCCAGTTTGCAAACTCCTTGAGAGCTTGTGTCTTGTTGCACCCAGACAGCTTTTCCCAGGATTGAAGCCAATCCCTCTTTTGCTGACTGAGCATCACATGACTATTAGCATTCTATTTAGGGTCCATTTTGTGCAAAAATATTAAACACTGGAAGCTCTTCCATGAAAGTCTTATGGAGAGTGAGATGAATGGGGAGGCCTCCCTGATTCTTGCCCCCTCTGCATAATCACTGAATCAGACACTTCCTGAATGGATAAGAGGTTCTGCCACCACGCAATCTAAATTGATAACGTCATCCCCTCTCTCTCTCTCTGCCCCTTCCACTCTCTCTTTTGCTAAGCATATCGCCTTTCCTGCCCAGGAGTTAGCAAACTGGTCCATTGACCAAATCCAGCCCACTGCCTGTTTCTCTACAGTCCATGACCTGAGAATAGTTTGTACATTTTCAAATGGCGATTGAATATAACATCCTAGTTGTTAACATCCAAGATGTTGCCTCTTAGCTTACAAAGCCTAAAGTATTTACTATCTGGCCTTCTAAGAAAAAAAATCACCATATTCTTAGTACCTAGCACAGTGTGGAACCCATGCAACGCCTCAAAGAGTTTGCAGGACAAAATTCCAATTCAACTTTCTCAACGTGTGCGTGCCTGCCCTCATGTGGCCATCTAACAAAATCGCAGATACACCACCCTGAGACCTCAAGAAAGTTAGGAGGGATCAGGTCAGTATCTAATTTTGTTCCCACACATTTGTTGAGCACCAAGTCCTGGTATTTTGACACTGGATTTCTTGGGGCTTCCGTTTCCTCTTTAAATAAATAGGGTATAATGTTACTCTATGGAGTAGTGAGGATAAAATAAAATCATGGGTTATGAAAGTGCTTAGTACACTGCAGTGGGTGAACAGGCTAAAGACGTGCGCAGAGCACATGCCCTGCGAATGGCAGCTACTCCCATCTCTTGTTCATCCCGACCACTCCATGTTTACTTTCATGAGGAAGAGTGTGAAAGTGTCCCCAAATGTGTGTAAGGATGAGCACTGGGACAATTTTGGTACCTCTCTTTGTAAACCCAGATCACGTACCACCATATTGCCCCCCTAACATGGACCCCCCTCTGCTTGGTGACCATGCCAGCCCACTCTGCCCCACCAGTGAGAACAGGCTCGGGTGGGGCACACTCCCTTCCCTGCTTCTTCATCTAGTGTCCAAGGCCACGTGTCCATTTCCTCAGAAGCAGCAGGAAGGACTCGGCCTGAACTGCTGCAGTTGTGGGGAGCCTGGGCCACCACTCGTTCCTACCTGATAAGCTGAAGTTGGACTGGTGGAGGTTTCTGATGGGTGGGGGCTGGTGTTTAGAAGGCGAAGATTTGGCTGAAGGAGCGGGAGTTGCATATTTGGGTGTAGCTGGTACCTCATACACAGGACCGTCATACATGCCCCTGGAAACCCCTTGCAATCCAAAAACCTAAACAGAGGAAGGGAGAGCGTGATTGATCGACACTGTGCACGTGTGCCCTTCTGGGCAGATAAAGCAGAGCCCTGCGGGCGAGAGAGAAACCTGAGGTCACTTCGAATGTGCATGCACACACACAGGACATTTGCACATCACACACATGCACCCGCACACATACACAACACGCACACATATGACATGTGCACATCACACACATGCACCCACACTCACACAGGCATTCATACACACAAGCATGCATACACACATCTACATACCCACATGCGTACACATAGATGCACACACCACACACATGCACTCACGTACATGCAGTCATACATATATATGCATGCACACGCAGTAAACATGCCTTCACAGTAGCATACACAAGTGAACACGCACATGCAGTAAAAATGCCTACAGTAGCATACACAAGTGAACACGCACACACACTTAAACACATGTACAGGTATTCACACTCAAAGGCATACACTCACATGTATACACATGCATACATGCCCACACACATACATACACACTCATACAGATATACACACCCGTATATACACTTACACACACGTATACTCATACACATACACACAAAGCTTCATGCAGGAGGACCCCAAATCCCTTCCAAGAAGAAATCACTTTCCCTGACACTGCTGTCTACCCACCCCTGGAAAGGACCCCTGAATCCCAGACAGGCAGCAGCAAAGGGCCCATCTTCATGTATGTTCTTGCAGAAGTCAACGGCAAGGCAAAGATTTGGGGGGGCAGGTAGTTTGTTGGGAGATGGTTCCAGAAAGGGGGAAGGAGTAGGGAGGTGAGATAGGGAGGGAGAAAACTCAGTACAGAAGGACAAGGAGTTGGCCAGGTCTGTGGGGGCAGGGCTGGGGACGCCATGGGGAGCACACCTCCGCACCGGCCTGCAGGAGGATGGGGAAGGAGGGCAATGGAGCCACAACCCCAGCCCCATTGGAAAAGGGTTGTGGGGGCGGAGACCCTGAAAGAAGCAGGGCTTTCAGGCAGGAGGCTGTCAGCCTGCTGGGAACGGCCAACAGCAGCCCAGGTGACTTCAGGGGTGGCCAAGGTTGGGAGGGCACCTGCTCCAGACTCTGGAGAACAGCATGTGTTCAGGGACCTGTACAGGGTCCCAGCATGAGTCAGTAGCAGTGCCCTAACCCAACATGGGGCTTCATCCTCTACAGCAGGTGACAGTGCCCTGACCCCAGCCCTGGCTCCCTCCTCTGCAGCAGGTGATAGCACACTGATCCCCAACTCTGGGCTCCTGTCTCTCCATAGGAGGAAGCCTCAATTTTAGCACTAAGTTCAAAGACCCAGCACCTGCACATCACATCGACAGCCCTCCCCTCTGTCCCTGGAGCCCTGCTCCCCGACTCTCTGGGCCTCACTGTATCCTGTCCACTCTCCTCTATGGCTGCGGCACTGCTTCCTGGGTGAGGCCCTTCATCACTCCCTGAAGCTCAGGTGGCCAGAGGCAGGCTCTGGTGCAGGTCTCTCCCTCACCTGGCCTAGCTCCTGCAGGCATGAAGGAATCCCTGTGCAATGGGACCCCCGATCCTATTGCTCCTGCAAACTGCTGTCTTGGCATTTGGGGTCAGATATCTGCTCTCACGGAAGCTGACTGTTAACCGCAGGCCTCAGGTTCAGACCAAGAAGGAAATGAAGCCAGCCAAGGGGTGTTTCTGCCTCTTCGGTGGGTGTCCCAGCCAGGGATCTCCATGAGTCCCCTGTCCTCACATGGCCTGCTGCCTGTGCCTGGCCTTGTCTCGGATCTGACGTGTTTCTGCCCCATCCCTTGCTTCCCCATCCGGTGCAAAGCATCTGTGTGACTTGGTGTCTTTGACCTGGTGCTACACCTTATGGAAGCTGGGGAGGGACCAAAACCAGACGCAGAGCCTCCCAGTCGGGGCTGGAGCCTGGGAATGCAGGAAGGTCTCTGGACTTTTCCATCTCAGTTGGTGCCACTTAAGAAGCACACAAAGAGCAGGACCACACAGGTACACACACGCCACACACACACACACTCCAACACATGCACACACATCCCTAAATGCATGCATACACGTGCATGCATGTACACATGCACACATAACACACACATACAGACATACACACATGTACACACATACACATACACACGAAGCTGGCCTTTCTGGCAAACATCAGCTGTCTCATGGGGAAAGCAGCTGCCCTGGGGATGGGAGGGCCTGGCTAGGGAAGATGTTGGCCACGGGTGGGAGTCTCTCTCGGCTGTGAGAAAGTTCCCTCCTCTGAGTTGCTCTAAAGTTAGGAATAGAGCCCACTCCTTCCCTTTGACAGATGTCCTGAGGTCAGTGCTAAGGTTGTTCAAGGAAAATAAGGAACGACAGGGCAGAAACATCAAGGGAGGAAGGAAAGGAAGAAAGGGTGGATCTGAAGGGAGACACCAGGGGTAATGCCTTGCTCCAAAGGGCCAGACCCGAGGGTTCTGGGCCGTGACTCTGGCTAAGCCCTTCACGGCTCTGGGCTGCAAAAGGAGGATCACAGCACTTCCAGTGGGTGGGCAGGATTGCTTAAGACAACTCAAGACAGCACCCAGAGCAGCTTGGTAAGCGTCCTTCCCATGATCCACCCACCCTCACAGGTGCACACCCCTCTAACAGTTTGCGAAGCCCGGGAACTTGCATGTCCTCATTTGATGCTCACTCCTGTCCTCAGACAGGAGCCCAGACCAGCGTCTCAGCCCATTTAACAGATAAGGAAAGGGAGGTTCCCAGGGCGATGACATTATTAACTCCGCACACGTCAGATCTCGATTCCCCAAGAGACGCTGTTGGCTCTGGTCCCATGAGTGGGCCCGCTCCCCTGCAGACACACTCACCTTATTCCTGATTTTGACGCGCTGGTACAGGTGCTCCGGGAATGGCTTCCGCGGAATGAAGCGGCCCATGCCCTTGTTGACGTTGATGTTTCCGTCTTCAAAGACGATCTTGCCCTGGCTGATGACCACTAGTGGGGAGCCGTGGCACTCCATACCCTCGAAGATGTTGTACTCCACCGCCTGCACCAACAGCCTCAGCGTTACTTCCCAGAGTTTGCTCTGCTCCAACCGAGCTGTTCATAACAGCGATTTTGCCTAACATTATATCATAAGCGTGTTCCAATGTTTTTTTTTCTCTCTAAAAATACCTTTTATTGACTGTGTAATATTCCACTGTATGGTCCACAGTGTATATAACCAACAACTCACCGTTGGGCATGTCGGCTGCTGGTGGCTTTCTATAATCAAATCAATATTGTTCTGGGGCATCACGAACAGGAAGGGGGTCCCCCTGGGGTTACGCAATGTGGCTGCTTTGACTATACTGGACATAGAAATAAATAAAATGTTCTTTATTTAAAACGTCTCTTTAAATAAAATATTTTTTTTCTCTAGGATAGGTTTCTAAAATCAAATTACTGGGTGAAAGAACATGAGCGGTTTTAAAGCACGTGTGCCATATGGCCGAATTATTTTCCCAAGGGTTCAGACCAATTGACACTATATTGGCACTTACCCCCTCCAGCATTGGGTAATGCCATTTTTTTCTTTCTCTGCTAATGTGAAAGACAAAATAACATTTCCTTTAAAACACACATTTGGCCAGGCGCAGTGGCTCATGCCTGTAACCCCAACTACTCAGGAGGCTGAGGTGTGACAACTGCTTGAATCTGGGAGGCGGAGGTTGCAGTGAGCCGAGATCGTGCCACCACTGCACTCCAGCCTGGGGGACAGAGCGAGACTGTCTCCAGAAAAAAACAAAACAAAACAAAAAACACATATTCTTTCCATTATTCTTAAAGTGAATGTTTGACAGTTGGGTGTCAACTGTCACCAACTGCTTTTTATTATTTTAAAAGTAGGTCACATACATGGTTGAAAAAAATCAAATGGTAAAAAAGATATTTGATAGAAAGGTAAGTCTGTCTTCTACTTGAGTCTGAGACACAGACCTTGAAAAGTTTCTTCTTTATCTCTAGGTATATCCGAGGCATGAATAATTGTCTGACATATACACATCTCTATACAGACATTTCTCAGCTTAATTTTTCCTTACCTCCGTAATTGTTCCATATCAGCACACATACAAAATACTTTTACACTGCTATACTGTATTTCATCAGGAGGACGTACTACCATTTATATGCCCAGTTCCCAAGGATAAACAGTTGGGTCTTTGCCATGCCTTTGCTAAAAACAATGCTTAAACAGACTTTGCATCCACAATCTGCACATGTGAACATGTTTCTAGATGTGGAGTTTGGGGCCAAAGAGTAAATGGATTTTCATCTTTGACAGATTTGCCCTCTGAAAAAGACAACACTAGTTTCCATTCCCAACAAAACTGTGAGCTTACCTGACAGCCTTTGGTAAACAGTATCTATGTATATTAAACTCCTGATCTCAGTTGCTGGCACAGGTGAAAAATACTATCTCTAGGTTGTTATTGCATTTGTGACTGAGACTGGGTCTCTTTTTAAATCAACACATGCCATTTCTATATTTCTTACTGTGTCACTGTGTTTTGCACATTATTCTATTTCTCAGGGTCTTGGCATTCTCCTTACTGATTTCTAAAAGTACACACTCACTGTTAAAGAATTTATCCTTTGTTATGTGTGTTACAAATATTTCCTCCCTCCCTGGTCCTCTGTCTCTGGAACTCATATGAAGTAATTGTTTTTGCCACACAGATTATTTTGTGTAATTTTTGTGTAGTCAATGGTCAAACAGACCATTCTTTTCCTTTACCATTTCTAAGTTTTGTGTCTTGTTTAGCAAGATCCTTTCCCCTTCAAAATTATCATTCTTTCAAAAAATGTGTGTTTTATTCTAATCCTTTCATAGCTTTATTTTATCTTAATCTTTGATCCATGGTTTGATTTGTTTGGTAGTAAATAGTAGGGCAGAGGTTAAGCCTCATGGGCCAGGTGTTCTAACACAAGTGGATGAGTAACTATCATTTCCTAATTCTAATTGTCTCCTTTATTGTAAACCAAATTCTCATATGCAGTCAGTCTATTCCTTGGCTCTCTTTTCTTGTACCCATGCCAAACTGTTTGGTTTATTGCAGCTTTATGACATGTTTTAATAACTAGGATGACTGACAACCCAGGGCCCAGTCTTCCCTTTTTTCAGAACTATTTCAGCTACTCTCACATTTCCCATCTGGGAACTCTGCTTTCCTAGCTAAACAATTAAATTTTCTGATGGGATCACATCAAATTTATAGATTAGATTAGAAAGAATTGATATGTTCACGATATTGGATCTTCTCAGTGTAAAGGTCCTTGAATTTATGTAAGTCTTTAGTTTTTTATTTTTTTTGGTATCTTTGTTTGTTTTGAGACAGGGTCTCAGTCTGCAGTGCAGTGGCACGATCATGGCTCACTATAGCCTCCAAGTCCTGGGCTCAAGCAATCCTCCTGCCTCAGCCTCCCAAGTAGCTAGGACTACAGGCATGCACCACCATGCCTAGTTAATTTTTTTATTTTTTTGTAGAGGCAGGGTCTCACTATGTCACCCAGTTTGGTTTCAAACTCCTAGCCTCAAGTCCCCCTACCTGAGCCTCCCAAAGTGCTGGGTTTACAGGCATGAACTACCACGCCAGGCCAAGTCTTTAGTTTTTATTGTTATTACAGGATTTTGATTTCCATTCTATTTTCCAAAGTGATTTTTGATTCTTCCATAGAAAAACTATCACTTCTTTATATTGGTTTGTAATCTGATGGTGTTTGATGATTTTTGGGTGCATTCTTGGGGGTTCCAGGCAATCACGTCTCCTACACACAGCTGCTGACACTGTGCCAGCCTTGCAGGACCCAGGCAGACAGTGTGTTTCCAGTGTTAGCATTTGCTAACCTAATTCTCCCTCACCCTAAAGTGGCTCCACTATGGAGTGATTCGTAACTGTGCCGGGGGACACATGGATTGTGAATGAGGGAGGGGCGGTGCAAGGAACCAGTCACCCATCTCCCAGCTGAAACTGGCCAGCCCTTGGGGACCTGGGCTGCTGTCCCTACTCCTGGGTGAGGAACATGCTGTGCTTTGGTGAGAGTCCCAAGCTGCAGAGGTGTGAGGAGGCCCTGGTCATATCACAAATGCCACACCCTGCATTTCACAACTACACTGAATTTTAAATGTCAGTTCCTTCATTTCTTAAAGGTAATATACAAACAATGTAAAAATTTAAACAACACAAAACACCATGATGAAAAAACCTCTTGCCATCCATGAGCCCCAGTTCCCCGGTCCCCTCCAGGGAGGACTGGTTTCTTTTATACCCTTTAAAAAGCAGCCAGTCAGCTCATGTGTGCACAAACAAAACGTGGTCCATCCCTACGAGGGGATATTATTCAGCCATCAAAGGAACATGGTACCCATCCATGATATAGCATGGATGATCCTCAGAAATATGATGCTAAGTAGAAGAAGCCAGACATAAAAGGCCACATATTGGATGATTCCATTTATATGAAATGCCCAGAATAGGCAAATCCATAGAAACAGAAAGCAGACTAGTGGTTGCTAGGGGATGGGGGAGAGAGAGGGGGACTGATTGTTCATGGGTACAGGGTTTCTTTTTTGGAGGTGATGAAAACATTCTGGAATTAGTGATGATTGGACAACCTTCTCAATATACTAAAAGCCACTGAAGTGTACACTTCAAAATGGTGACATTTATGGTATGTGAATTATATCTCGATAAGAAAGTTTAAAACATCCAGATAGTCTATGAAATACAAACATGTATGCATGCATACCCATGATGTGGCACTTTGATGTGAATGTTTTCCACAAAGATAGGAAAGAATAAAAGTTGTGTTTTATAGAAAAGTAGATCTAAAATCTAATCACTGGCCAATATACAAGAAATGATCTCTTTTCATTGTTAAAAGTAATATATTTTTTAAAACATATAAAAACAAAACTAACCTCTAACAGCATTTCTCAATCCATGTTCTGAAAAAAATTGCAATAATGTGGATGGCATTGCTTTGGACAGAGAAAATGAAGCAGACAAAATCCTTTGGTCAAACCACCTCACGGAATCCTCAACTGTCCTCTTGCTACTATGAAAAGAATTCAAATCTTGCCTCACACAGAGAGGGGATGCTTCCCCAAGTTTAACCTGAAAACAATTACCTCCCAGATGGGTAACCTTGGGTATATTACATATTGTTATGGGTTGAATCGTGCTCCCAAAAAAGACATGTTGAAGTCCTAACCCCCATTACCTCACAACGTGACCTTATTTGGAAACAGATTTTGCAGGTGCAATTAGTTAAGATGAGGTCACATTGGGGTATGGTAGGCCCAAAATCCAATGACTGGCATCCATAAAAGGAGAAGACACAGCAGAGAAGGCCACACAATGACAGAGGCAGACGATGTAAGGGACGCCTTACACGCCATGGAACCAAGTACTGCTGGGGACGTCAGACACTAAAACAGTGACCTGGAAGGGATCTGCCCCCAGAGCCTTCGGAGAAAGCATGGCCTGGCCAACACCTTGGTTTCAACTTCTACCCTCCAGAACTTTAAGAGACGAAATTTCTTTTCTTTAAACCACCCAGCCTGTGGCACTTTATAACAGCGTCCAGAGGAAACTTACACACGTGTCCTCTCTCTGTCCATTTTCTCATTTATTAATAACCATATACCTAACTTAGAAGATCCTGAGGATTAAATGAGATGATGCATGAAGAATGCTAAGCACGGAGTAACTACAAAACAGTATTTGGCTGGATTGTGATGATCATCAGAGTGCCCACTCCTGAGCATGGAATCTGGTGTGGCCCCGGATCCCACATTGAAATAGTAAGACAGGCTGGGCGCCATGGCTCACACCTGTAATCCCAGCACTTTGGGAGGCCGAGGTGGGCGGATCACGAGGTCAGGAGATCGAGACCACCCTGGCTAACGTGGTGAAACCCTGTCTCTACTAAAAATACAAAACAAAATTAGCCGGGTGTGGTGGCGGGCGCCTGTAGTCCCAGCTACTTGGGAGGCTGAGGCAGGAGAATGGCGTGAACCCGGGAGGCAGAGCTTGCAGTGACCTGAGATTGTGCCATTGCACTCCAGCCTGGGTGACAGAGCAACACTCCATATCAACAACAACAACAACAAAAGGAATAGTAAGACAATCCCAGCTCAGTCTACTTCCTCCTGAGTCCTTGTCTGCTGACCTTTGACTGGCTGACACAGACATTCACGTTCCTTTCTAGATGAGGATCACCTTGTGAAGCAAGGGGCAGCTCCCACAGCCAGATGGCGGTAGGAGCGCACACCCTCTGCTATGGTTGGAATGTCCCCTCAAAATTCAACTGGACATTTAATTGCCATTGCAGTGGTATTAAGATGTGAGATCATTAAGAACTGATTAGGTCATGAAGGCTCTGCCCTCATTAATGGTTAATGCTATTATCACAGGAGTGAGTGAGTTATTGTGAGACTGGGCTTGTTATAAAAGCAAATTCAGCGTCCTCTTGATATTTCTTTCACACTTGTCCTGTCTTGTCCTCCTGCCCTCCGCCATGGGATAACTCAGCAGAAGGCCTCTGCCAGATGCCGGCATTTTAATATTGAAATTCCCAGCCTCCAGAACGATGAGCCAAATAAATTTGTTTTCTTTATAAATTACCCAGTCTGTGGTATCTGTGACAGTAGCACAAAATGGACTAAGACACGCTCTCACTGGCAAGACCCTCTCAGACACATTGCCTCTCCTATGTGCACAGACCCCAAGCAGTGTGTACACACATGATTCATAATAATAAATAATAGAATCGCATGCCCTGCTGGACTGTACATGTGAGTGGCATAAACCTTTCTCCATGGGAAAACGACCTCAGGCACCCCGTTCCCTGGACATGGGGGCTGTGGGAAGCCAGGGAGCAGTGTGTATTGTAAGAATGACCTGGATTGGTGAGCCGGACAAGGGTGTGCGCTCCTACCGCCATCTGGCTGTGGGAGCTGCCCCTTGCTTCACAAGGTGATCCTCATCTAGAAAGGAACGTGAATGTCTGTGTCAGCCAGTCAAAGGTCAGCGGACAAGGACCCAGAAGGTCGGTGAGCAGCTACCGAGACTTCTGCTTCTGCAGGCCATGTCTCTTGCAGCCACGTGGATACTCCAGGGCCATGCCCGTGAGCCGCTACAAGTGTTTCCTGTGGCTTTCTTATGAAACTTCCTTGTGCCTGGTGTCCTGTCCCCATACCTGTGGTCTCCTTCTCCAATATGTGAGCCCAGGGGCCATGGGAATACCCACTGCAGCTCCATCACGGTGTGACCTGTGTGCTTGCACAGACTCCAGTGAGCCAGGGACCACTGCGGCCTCTCGGGTCTGTGAAATTGCTAATCCAGACCCAAGGCCATTGCTGGCCATGCAGGAGGGTGTTAAAGCAAGCCCTTCAGGGAAGCACAGGTGTCTTCTGCCATCTCTGCATGCATCCTTTCTGTGCATGCATCTTTGGTAGGTTGCTGGATAAGCGGAGAAATCAAAGGCATATAAGATACAAAGCAGAGATGGCCCATAACTATGGGCATGGGATGTGAAAAAGTGTGCACTTTAGGGCCAACCCCTTCCTGTCCATTAGCAGCCAGCCACAAAACTGAGTGGGAGGTTTCTGATATACCAAACCAAATCCTTTCCAGCTTGATAATTAAATCGAGAACCTTAGACCTAATACTTTCCCTCGCTAGGCCCTGAAGCTTACACATTATAAGCAGTGTCAGATGGCTGGGAACGCATGCATCCATGGGCAGGAGCAGAAAGAGAGAGAGAGAGAGAGAGAGAGAGAGAAGCAGCTTAGCTGAGCCTGCTCAAATCCCTCCTCCCGATCTCTCCAACTGGAGGAGAAATGGGAATGACTTGAGTCAGGCTAGATATCAGATCACATCCTAGGTGGAAAATTCAGGTATCATTTTTAATCAGTCTTTTAAAATGATTACAATGAAGAATCACTTATCTCAGAAGCTCAAATAGGCCAGGACTTACCGACTTGTGACTTTTGGCTGTTATGGTCTTCACCTTATCAGGGTCCCAGATGACCACGTCGGCGTCCGAGCCCACGGCGATCCGCCCTTTCCTTGGGTACAGGTTAAAGATCTTGGCTGCATTGGTGCTGGTGACAGCGACAAACTGGTTCTCATCCATTTTGCCAGTAGCCTACAGGCAAGACCCACAGATGAGAAGAGCATCTCATAATGGGGCCAGGAGGAGGGGCGGCTGGGCACAAATGGAAGCCTGCCAGCTGCAGCCCTTGCAAG
This sequence comes from Nomascus leucogenys, assembly GCF_006542625.1. Taxonomy (NCBI): domain Eukaryota; kingdom Metazoa; phylum Chordata; class Mammalia; order Primates; family Hylobatidae; genus Nomascus; species Nomascus leucogenys. The sequence goes on from NC_044400.1 coordinate 76,827,429, forward strand.
GCTTGGAATTCTCTCCTCTCCCAGCTAAAAACGTGCCATCGTCAAGAATCCCAAAGGGCCCAGCCTCATCAGAGAGGACATTTAATTAACCACACAGAGGTATGTTGACACAAGAGCCACTATGACATCTTGTCCATGTCACCAGGCCCCAGTTTAACAGAAGATTAAAAACCTTTGGTTTCAGGTCAGTGATGAGAGTGAGAGCCAGCTCTTCCTCTGCAACAGGAATTCTCTCTCTACCCACTCGACATCCCAACTGCTAGCACGTGTGCACATGCATACACACAGCGTTACAGAGCCATTTTCACAGGAACTAAGACATTGCTGAGAAACAAAACATTTCTCAATCTTAAGATATAAGGGACAAGGGTGACATCCGCGAATGCAGAGGCCTCTCCTGGACTTGAGCTACTTTCTCACAAGTTATGCGTTCCCTCCTGCACCCTCCTAGTATATCTGCTTCCGCCTCCATGTAAGAAGGGAACTTTTAAGAATCCAGCATGCATAATGCATTGGCTTTCCAGGTAGGGTGTTTCTAGAATGCTCCTGAGAAGAGATCCAGTCTTACCACCGCCTTGTCCCAGACGACGGTCATCCGCTCCTCTATCCCGTTGACACCCTCAGGGATCAGGGTGAAGTTGTCCTTGCCCACCGCCTTCTGGGCAGTGCTGTAGGGACAGTGGCCGCTGCCTGTGACCTGCAAGTCCCCACTGGCAAGGACAAAACAAGGTAGAGTTCAGACCTTAGTTCATTTTGAAGGCAAACCCTGACTTCAGACAGGTACATGCAGCATAGCCAGTGAATGAATGGATAAGGAAGCCAGTGGGTAAGAGAGACTCTCCAGCATGTGCCTGCACGTGTCACAAGTCAGGGATGCCCCATTTATGTCACTGGCCTCATGCTTTGCACGTTACAAAGCGAGTAATGTGTGCTGACATTTGTCTTCTTGACATAAGGCAGTTGGCATAAGGGCTGGCCAGTGTGTGCTGTGCTTGCAGAACAAACACTATTCATTGGTTACAGCAAAGTGGCACAAGTTCACTGAGATTTACCCTTTTGTCCCCTGGTGTTTTAAAAACAAATACTCTTTGATATATCAGGTGCCCTGAGCTGAACACCTAGACAATAAAATGAATGGACCAGGCTGAGTGTGGTGGCTCACGCCTGTAAACCCAGCACTTTGGAAGGCTGTGGTGGGTGGATCACCTGAAGTCAGGAGTTAAAGATTAGCCTGACCAACATGGTGAAACCTCATCTCTGCTTAAAAAAAAAAAAAAAAGAAAAGAAAAAATTAGCCAGGCATGGTGGTGGGCGCTTGTGATCTCAGCTACTCAGGAGGCTAAGGCAGGAGAATTGCTTGAACCTGGGAGGTGGAGGTTGCAGTGAGCCGAGATTGCGCCATTGCACTCCAGCCTGGGCGACAAGAAAAATGCAGTCTCAAAAACTAAACTAAACTAAAATAAACTAAAGTAAACTAAACTAAACTAAACAAATAAAATAAAAATAAAATAAAATAGTAAAATAAAATAAAATAAAATAAAAATAAAATAAAATAAAATACAAATGGACCATTATTAGTGGTTCTAAATGCAGGGTGAGGACGGTGAGGCTGTCCTCCAATCCAGAGGTCCAGGAAATGTTAGCAATTGCCTAGATGCACAGGAGTATATTTAGAAGTTATCTTCACTCATTTATTCAACAAAATTGTGTTGCATGCTTCCTATGTGCCTGGTACAATTTAAGGCATGGGGAGTGCATCTAAGAACAGAAAGAGAGAGCGTCTGCATGTGTCAGCTATTCTGAGGGATGGGGGAGTCTGGCAATAAGCAAAGGGAATGGGACACATGGGCACTGTCAGAGTGAGTGTCAGGGATTCAACCAAAGCAGGTGGGGATGAGGCGTGCTGGGGACAGGCTGGGGATGCCATTTCCAGGAGGATAATCAGAAAATTACATCGCTAAGAAGGAGCCTTCCAGCAAAGATCTGAAGGAAGTCATAGGGCAAACCATGTGGTGTCTAAGAAAGAGGGAACTAGCCAGGGGTTCCTATGAGTGTAACAGCCCTGAGGCAGGGTCCTGCCTGGGGTTCAGGGTCAGCATGAAGCTGGGACTGGACCGAGGGAGCCAAGGGCAGAGGAGGCCCAGGGAGGGAGGTTGGTCAGGGTATGTGCACTGGATTGAGTTCTGCCTCGATGGACGCTGTGGGGACTTGGGTTTCACTGGGAGAGGACTTACTGGTTCCGAGCAGAGGGGTGTTTGATCTAATCTAGGTTTTAAACGTCTGAGCACAGACTGTGATGGGTGGGGGGGGGGGGGGTGGGCCTGTGTGGAAATAGAAAGGCTTGGTAGGAATCCAAGGATGATGGTGGCCTGAGCCAGGATGGCCACAGCAGACAGGTGAGGCGTTGTCAGACTCCAGGGCCTCTGGTCTGTGTTCCTGACACTTCCTGAGATGGGCAAGACTGTGGGGGTAGCAGCTTTATGGGGCAAGATCTGCAGTTATTTGTAAACGTGAGCTGCCCACCAGACATTGGACTGCAGATGTTGAGTAAGTCCTTGGCTATGCTAGTCAAGGGTTTCTGTATCATCAGGGGGACAGTGATTTCCACATGGGCACACACCGCTGCCCCCTAGTCCAAGGTTCCTTCTGCCAAGAAGCCCCGTCTCATCCTCCCCTGTTAGGCAAACTCCTACTCATCCCCAAGCTTTAGTCTTGATGCCACCTCCTCCAGAAAGCCTTCTGCAAGACTCCCAGTGGGTTCTGAACACGCATCTCTGCTTCCAGAGCGGCCTGGACACTTAGCCTCGCTGTGTGGCCTTGCTATTGCTAAGTGCTCTTCCCTCATGGTGGCTAACAGAAGGGAAGGGGCTGAGGTGCTGGGCTCCACAGTGTGCATGCACCACAGCAGGTGTGCTGCAGGCAGCAGCGGCCACTTCTGGCGCCCTCGGTTCCAGGTCCTTTTCCTGCAGTGTCTCATAGGCAGCTCTGCCACAGGTACTGTCTGCTTCCACTTTGAGTAAAATGAGGGAGACCGAGAGATGTTACGGGTGATGTGCCAGGTCCAGGGTGACACAGCCTTGTCTCCATCCCTAATCCTGAGTGCTTTCCCATACACCAGGGCGCCTGCCACAGAGCAGGTGCTTAACAGTAGGTTGGCTCAACAGGAGGTGGTCAATAGATGGGAATGGAACAGTTACTGGATGCCATAGATCTTCAGGTCTCTGAAGGCCTGTTGTAAGCCATACAGGTGCTGTCCTTTCAGAGCACGGGGCAGAGCCTCCTCTACAATCATGAGTCCAAACCAGCCTGCAGATTCCCACCATTAACTCTCTGACTCCAAAGGCCCCAGCTGCCTCCCCAAGCCCCACATTCTCACAGGTCTCACCAGGCCAGTAGGGAGGTCAAGTAGTCAGGCGTGGTGGGGTCCGGGCTCAGGGGAGGGGAGGTCACGAACGCCGCAGCCTTGGCCCAGTTCTTGCTCCAGTAATGGGTGCCATCAGTCCCCAGGCTGGCGGCAATGGGCTCGCCAAAAACTAGGGGCCCTTAGGAGGGGCAAACACAAACAAGCCTGGTTAAAAGCAAATACTCTCTTGAGGCAGATGTCAAAGGCACAAAATTGGAAGACGGTGGAGGGAGAACGGGGCTGGGTGAAGGCCAGAACACTGGCCACCGTTCTTGCAGGCATCACCGCCTGCACCACAGGGACCTTGGGTGTCCGGGCCCAGCTCCATCACATTGTCGGCACCCCGCCACGCGCTCCACGGGGCATACGGCAGCTGACTCACCCAGCAACCTTGTGGATACAGCTGTTGCTTTTAGGATTCGGACATTATGATGTCCTTTCATAGATTTATAAGCCAAGCCACAGAGACACGATTTGCTCTCTCAGTTTGGGTTCTGCCAGAAGCAGATCTTAGGAATCTAGTTCAAGCGTCTTATATGGGAGGTGATTCCAGGAAACACTGGCTGGGGATTGAGGAAGTGACATAAGGCAGGGAAAGCGGCCAATAAAGGGAGATTTCTCATCGAGGCACAGCTGAGGGCCCTGGCACTCAGTCCTGCTCGGGAACACGTCTCAGGGTCGTCCCACCCCAGGGGAAAGGGAGTTGGATGTGTTTCTATCCGCCCAGTGCCAGAGGGCGGCTTCCTGAGCACTAACTTCCCAGAAGTTACTGCTTGTCTTTCAAGGAGTGGGCCAAGAGGGCTTCTTCCAGAAAAGCCTGCAAGCGGAGGCTGGGGCTCCCCCGGAAAGATCTTTGCATTAGAGACCAAGGGCAAGAGATGTGGCCCGAGGCCACCTGCTGCCCAGCAGGAGAGGCGGATGCAAGCTCTGCCCGGCTCTAGGGCAGCCCATCAAGCAGCGAGGGGGGTGCCCTGCATCACAGCTGCCCAACCAGCAACCACTGGCCACATGTGGCTCTTAAGCTGGTGTGGCTAGTGCCACTGAGGAACTAACTTGTTCATTTTACTTAACATTAACTAATTTAAATTTAAATAGCCACATGTGGCTAGTGGCCACCTTATGGCTTCCTGTAGCTCCAGAACCTGCCTGCTTACCCGCTCCCGGCTGGTACTGCTTCCAGATTTCTGTAACCTCTCTGAGCCCCGGTTTCCTTATCTTCAAAATGGAGCTAGTTTCAGGCAAGCTGTGCTGTTCTAGCCTCTACTTGTCAGCTTGCCCTTAAAAACACTAAAACAACATATTTGGGGTCCACAGCTGCTCTGTCCAATAAGGCAGTCCTGAGCCACATGTGGCCACCAATAACCTCAGGCTGTGGTTAGTCTGAACTGAGTTGTGTACATGTAAAATACACACTAAATTTTGAAGAGTACAGAAAACATCATGTAAAATATTAATGATTTTTACATTAATGACATGCTGAATTAATATTGGGATCCATTAGATTAAACATAATATATTATTAAAACTCTCTTTAAATGGAGCTGAGCTTATCGAGGTGAATGTCCTAAGGTCATTGGGACCAAAGGATTCCAGCCACCATCCTTGTGTCAGGAGCATCCCCGCTCCACCCCTCCCTCTTCCGGCTGTCTGTCTGAGTTCGGGAGGGAGTGAACTTGAACCTGCAGGACACCCCCTTCCAGGCCCCAGCTGCCCCCAGAAGGCCCAGGGCCGGCTGCATACCTTTCTTCCTGGCCAGAGCGATGATGTCGGCTGCACTCTTGCTCATGACCTTGGTGATGTACACAGGACAGTTGATTCGGCCCGCAATGGTGATGGCCCGGAACACCGCCTCGGCCTCCAGCTGAACACGGTACACACAGTGTCACGGGAGGGAAGGCTGGGGGGCACAGCTACCACCCATCTCCATTTTCCTTAATTAAATGTGATCAGAAGGGAAATCTGCTCCATCCAATGAGAAGGACATACTGAGTCCAACAGTGCTTGACAGTGCCCCCTGCTCTCCGGGGTGGAGCACTGGTCTCACGCTGGGATACGGCAGCAACATCCAAGCGCTGTATGAGTTTATAGCACTGCCTCCCAGTTCTGTCCTGACCTCACCACGGGCCAGGAACACACAGCTCGTGGCCATCCCTGGACTGTGGAGCTCATGAAGAGCACTGGGTGGGATCTCAAGCCCCTCAGGACACAGAACCTGTCCACTCACGTCTGTGTCCCTTGTGTCCAGCAGACACCAGGCCCAGGGCATGGGCCCAGGAGACTCGGTAATGACCTGGTGGGGGCATCAGAAAATGTCCTCAACTTGACCAGGCGCAGTGGCTCACACCTGTAATCCCAGCACTTTGGGAGGCCAAGACGGATGGATCACTTGAGGTCGGAAGTTTGAGACCAGACTGGCCAACATGGTGAAACTCAGTCTCTATTCACAAGGTCAGGAGATCGAGACCATCCTGGCTAACACGGTGAAACCCCGTCTCTACTTAAAATACAAAAAAATTAGCCGGGCATGGTGGTGGGCACCTGTAGTCCCAGCTACTTGGGAGGCTGACGCAGGAGAATGGCGTGAACCCGGGAGGCAGAGCTTGCAGTGAGCCGAGATGGCGCCACTGCACTCCAGCCTGGGCGACAGAGTGAGAATCTGTCTCAAAAACAAAAAACAAAAAACAAAAAACAAAAAACAAATTAGCCAGGGATGGTGGCACAGGCCTGTGCCTAGTAGTCCTAGCTACCTGGGAGGCTGAGGCAAGAGAATCACTTGAACTCAGGAAGCAGAGGCTGCAGTGAACTGAAATCATACCACTGCACTCTAGCCTGGGCAACAGAGAGAGACTCCATCTCAAAAAAAAAAAAAAAAAAAAGAAAGAAAGAAAGTAAAAAGAAAGTGTCCTCAACTCAAAGGATGGCTTCCAGGGTGCCCACTCCATTCCATGCCTGATCAGCTTGCCTTTCTCCTTCCACGCTCCCTGTGGGTGTGTGCACATACACACACACACTCACACACACACATGCACTCACACACACTAACATACACACACACACACGCACTCTCACACACACACACACACACTCACACACTAACACACACACACACACACACACACGCAGCCACTCCAGGGGAAGTCATCCTTTTCCAAGGCCTGGGAACAGGGCAGGCGGTGGGAGTTGTCTCCTGGGCGCTGGGCTTGGGCATGCGGCTCCACTTTCCTGTCATCCACTACGCAAAGTCCTCCGTGAGAATCCGTGTCCACTTGGGACACTGAAGCACCCGCGGGGCCTTGGAGTGAAGTTCCAGGACCCTGGGAGAGGCAGCACCTCTTCCTGGCTTCTCCAGCCAGCAGTCCTCAGGGTTCCCGGGGAAGACAAGATGGTTTGGGATGGTCTGGGAGAGGACATGGGAAGGAGCTGGGTCCTGGCTGGGCTGTTCCAGCTGGAACAGCATCAAAGTGAGTGCTCAGTGGTGAGTGTCAGAGTCATGCCTGGGTTGAGGAGTCCTTACCTCTTCAGGTCTGCTCAGGGCATGGCCCTCGGGACCCATGATGCCCATCTCTAGGATCCGCTTTTGTTCCTACAAGACAAGAACAAGTGAGTTAGTGATTGGAGGATGTCAGAGCTGGGAGAAGCGACTCCTCCAACCCCCTGGTTAGACAGAGGGGGCAGCTGGGTCCCAAAGAGGTGAGTGGCTTGCACCAGGTTAACAGTGTGCTGGGTGAGGGCAGTGAACTGTGTCTCCTCCACTACACACCCATCCATCTTCCCCTTTGTAGCCGTGCATGGCTCCATCTGCACCTGCTTTATATTGAATCTCCTGGGATCAATGAGAGGAAGCAGGGTTATAAGATACGAGCTTCCAAGACCACCCTCTCAATCTCGGAGTCTCCCTGCAGGCCTCTCTTCTGGTTAAGAAATGTGGTGTTTGGGTGCAACATGGGTATCTTCAACTAGGAATCCTACTCTAGTCTTTGATGTTGAAATCAAAGATCCCGAAACTGGGAGTCCAGATCCAGAACAGCCATCTCTGTGACTTTGGGCAGGTTGGTTAAGCTCTCAGAGCCTCAGTCTTCTCTTCCGTACACTGGGGATAACAATGCTTGTACTGCAGAGTTACTGTGCTGATTAGATGAGCGAGCATATGAAACATGCTCAGCACAAAGCCTGGAGCTGAGTGAGCGCTCGCTCATTCATTGGCAGCCGGCTCTCATACCTACTTCAGCTGCCTCTTCCTGGCATCTGTCTTTCTGGCAGGAAACCACTACCTCAAACTTATCATATCACCTTGAAATGGTTCCCTGGGCTGATGGCCTAGATTCAAATCCATCTGGTCCAAAGTTTCTTTGTCCCAGGAACACTTTAATTTCTAAAAAAAATAAAAACATTTTTTGACATTGCCCAGATGCCAGCTGTGCTGCTAATTTTAACTTCCTCAGTGTCTGTGTCATTGTTCTTGGATGTAACCCCGTCATGAACCCTGGGCCCTATCAACCATGAAAAGAAATCACAATTTCAACTGTGCGTCTATGGTTATTAAGCTCGAGGTTATTACAAGAATATAAATGGGAAACCATTTCAGAGTCTAACAGCTGGATAGATTTAAGTAAACAATGGAATAATTTCAGCTACTGAAGATGCTGTTTACAAAGCATTTTTAGAAAATGTTTACAAAAAGATTTTAGAATACCGAGAAATCCCTGTGTGAAATTGTTTACATGTCAGTTACTATTCTGGAAGGAAAGAGGAAGTAAGGAGGGGAAGGGCAGGGGAGGGAAGGGGAATGGAAAGAAGGGGAGGAAGGGAAGAAAGGCAGGAGGGAGGGAGAAAAGGGGAAGAAGGGAGGATGAAAGATGACATAATGAGGAAAAACAAAGACGAGAGTAGGATTTCTAGTCGAAAATAATGGACTACACACATGCATTTGTTTCACTGCCTTCCAAAACACACTGAAGTCACAACAGAAAGAGATACACAGGAACCAAGAAAATACAGAGAAGACCACAAGAACAAAACGTTGAAAGCTGGAAAGCAGATGTCCAAAAGGTGACAGATGTGCTGGAGCTGCAACAGCTAAATCTCTGCTGGCAGTGAGGAGAGCCAAGCCCCTGATGTGCCACTCAGGAGCTGGGGGCTGCAGGCTGGACCTCTCTCACACTGGTGCGGGGGGGGGGGGGGCGCGTGCACGCTGGAAAACTGTGTTGCAGTAACCACTAAAGCTGAATCTACACACACCCTAGGACCCAGCCATTCCTCTCTTAGGTATATACCAGCTAAAGACGTGAACCTATGTTTAACAACAGGCTGAACAAGAGTGGAGCAAGAACAAGCACGGAAGCCTCACGCATCACGGTTCCAAATGTGAAACTATCCAAATATCCAACAACTGGAGAATACATTGTGCAGATTCGTGTGGTGGAATTCTACACACCGATGAAATAGAAAAAGCTAGTGCTATGCCTGGCCAAAGATGGATCTCACACGCCTCGGACTGAGCACATGGAGCCAGACATAAGAGAGTGTGTGCTGTATGGTTCCATTTTTAGAAAGTTTAAAATCAGCTAAGATTTGTGTGGCAGCAACTTCTAAGATGACTCCCAGTGACCCCGCCTCCTGCTTTTCAAGCCCCTGCAGGGTCCCCTCCCCTGGAGTGTGGGCTGGACCCAGCACCTTGCTTCTGAGGAGCAGAACAAGACAAAACGGTTGGGCTGTCACTCCCAACGTCAGGTTACAGAGACTCTGGCTTCCGACCTGCTCACCTATTGCTTTTTGGTTAATCTGCTCTGAAGGAAGCCGCCTCGCTGGGGCTGCCCATGTGCAAGGAACTGAGGGAGGCCTCTGGCCAGCAGCCAGCAAAGAACAGACCATCACATTCGCCTGACAGCTAGCAAGGAGCTAAATCCAGAAATACACCACCTACGAGAGGCTGGATGCAAATCCTGCACCAGTTGAGCCTTGAGATGCTCACCGCCCCCCACCTGCCACTCACTATGGCCTGTGAGACCCTCAGCCAGAAATAGCTGAGCTGCACCTGGAGTCCGGACCCACAGGACCATGAGATAATTTGCTTTAAGATGCTATGTTCTGAAGTAATTTGTTATGCAATCACGGATGACTAGTACGTTTTGTTACCAGAAGTAGGGTGTTACCATAAAAGATATCTAAATGTGTGGAAGAGGCTCTGGAACCAGGCAGCAAATGAATTCTGAAACAGCATTTTAAATAGCCTTGAATGGACTCTTAGAAGAAACAGGGCCTCTGAGGACATTGCCAGTGAGTCCTCACAGGAGGTGAGAAGCAGCCATAAACAGTCTTGCGATGAAACCAAGCATGTGACTCTACAGCCCCTTGTTAAGAACTCAGAAAGATGAGGGGTGGTGCCTCCTAGTATTATCAGCCACAATAAAGAGATCCTTTAAATAGGGATCTTTTAGGCTGGGCATGGTGGCTCACACCTGTAATCCCAGCACTGTGGGCCGAGGCAGGCAGATCACTTGAGGTCAGGAGTTCGAGACCAGCCTGGCCAACATGGTGAAACCCCATCTCTACTAAAAATAAAAAAATTAGCCAGGCATGGTGGCACATGCCTATAGTCCCAGCTACTCAGGAGGCTGAGGCACAAGAATCACTTGAACCCAGGAGACGGGGGCTGCAATGAGCCAAGATTGTGCCACTGTACTCCGGCGTGGGTGACAGAATGAGACTAAGTCTCAAAAAAATTTAAAAAAAATTTTTTTAAGAGACATTTCAAAGAGATGAAGGCTGTGCCTGTGGACCATCTCAGTCAAACTACAGGGCCTCTAGGAAGCTTGCAGTTGTGTCTCTCAGCCCTCTCATGAGGGTAGCGGAGGGATTATCTGGAAGAAGTGGGTGCCTTTTGTCTTATGGTGTGAACCCCAGCGAGATTCACAGGAGGTCCACAGATTTTTAGGAGAGTTGCCTTAGCAAAATACTGGAAGCTGAGACTGAACACAGGCATGTGATATGAAAAGAAGCAATTGGATCCCCAAATTCTTTTTTTTTTTTTTTTTAGACGGGGTCTCTCTGTCACCCGGGCTGGAGCGTAGTGGCGTGATCTCATCTCACTGCAACCTCCACCTCCCACATTCAAGCAATTCTCCTGCCTCAACCTCCCAAGTAGCTGGGATTACAGACACCCGCAACCACGCCCAGCTAGTTTTTTTTTTTTTGTATTTTTAGTAGAGGCAGGGTTTCGCCATGTTGGCCAGGCTGGTCTCAAACTTCTGACCTCAGGTGATCTGCCCACCTCGGCTTCCCAAAGTGCTGGGATTACAGGCATGAGCCACCGCGCCTGGCTGATCTCTGAAATTCTACTGAGCAAGAAGCAGGCTGAGAAAACCACTTGGATGCAGACATGTACTATCTTTCATGAAAAAGGATGGATGACTCAGAGGATGGAAGCAGGGGCTCAGAAGGTAGAGCCAAGAGCTATGGAGACTTATTCTCAGGCTTTGAGACCCAGTCAAGGAACTGCCAACATTTCCCAGCCAGATTTCAGAATCGCCATGAACCAATGACTCCTTGGTGCCTTCTATTTTCCCCTTTTTGAATAGGAATGTCAGGTCCACCACTGCATGTCGTATGTCAGGAGGGTCGGGGAGATATCTTCCTTCTTTAGCTTCATAGACCTACAGATTATGGGAAATACAGCCAAGGAGCCTCATCCACACCTGGACCTGGTTCGGATGATGAGATTCCAGACTGTGAGCTAATGCTGTTATGAGATTTTGGGGAACCATGGGAGGGGGTGATTGTAATTTGCATGCGAGAGGAACATCAATCATGGGGGCCAGAAGACAGATTGGGAAGAAGTCTCAGATGTGGCCCTAAAAATGCTCACTTCCTGACATTTCTGCCCTTATATAATCCCTTCTTTTTGAGTGTGGGCTGGATGCAGTGACCTGTTAGCAATGAACAGAATACTCTTGCATGATGGTACTAAGGCACCGTTTGTTTTTTACATTGAATTTGAAAGAATTTCAATTGTGCAGAAAAACTACAAGGACTCAGATAAGAAGAAGTGAAGTCAATGAAGAACCTTAATGGTGAAGCTTTAGATCTCCAGCACTGAACCATCACGTTGTCTTCCACTGCACTCTGGAGCCAGAGGGAACTGGTTAACATCCTAGCTCTACTGCCCGGTGAGCAACAGTAAGCAACTTATTCGTATCTGAGCTTCAGTTTCCCTGTCTATAAAATGTGAATAATTATATCTACCTCATGGTGTAGTTGTGAGTATCAGTATGTGAAGTCCTTTGCATCATGTCTGGCATTAACTACCTTTACTGGCTGCATCCAAACCTTCCCCTATATGCCTGGTCTTGATTTACAGCATTATAACCAATCCATGCCTCTGCACCAGAGACCCAGAAGCCTGCCTGACTTCTTGCTCTTCTTCCTCCACCCAATCAGTCCATGGGTCCTGTAGACTGTGTTTCCCTCCTGCCATGCTCACCTCTTCCAACTCCTATCTCCTCTCCTCATTTCTTATGAGACTTGCTGAAATAGAACCTAGCTAGTCACCCTGACTTCATTTTTTTTTTTTTTTTTTTTGAGACAGAGTCTCACTCTGTTGCCTAGGCTGGAGTGCAGTGGCGCGATCTCAGCTCACTGCAAGCTCCACCTCCCAGGTTCAAGCAATTCTCGTGCCTCAGCCTCACACCTGTAATAGCTGTATTCTCACCTGTAATAGCTGGGATTACAGGTGTGCTCCACCACACCCAGCTAATTTTTGTATTTTTAGTAGAGATGGGGTTTTGTATTTTTAGTAGAGATGTCAGACAGGCTGGTCTCACACTCTTGGCCTCAAGTGATCAGCTCACCTCAGCCTCTCAAAGTGCTGGGATTACAAGTGTGAGCCACAACTCCCAGCTTTCATTCTTTTCCCAACAAATTCTCCACCCCACAGCTAGAATTATCGAAATATGCTCGTCTCATTTTATCCAAAACTTTTGCATGGCTGCAGTCCATTATGTGTCAGATTCTGAACCTACATACATGATGTCTTACTCTGTTTTCTGATGCTATAACAGAATACCATAGACTTGGTAATTTATACAGAAAATAAGTGTATTTCCCATGGTTCTGGAGGCTGGGAAATCTAATAACAAGGTGCGGGCATCTGGTGAGGGCCTTCTTGCTGCATCATAGCATGGCGGTGGACAACACATGAGACAGCAGGTGCATGCCAGCTCAGGCCTCTCTTCCTCTCCTTATAAAGCCACTAATCCCATCATGAGGGCCCCACCCTGATGATCTCATCTAACCCAAATTACCTCCCTCAGGCCTTACCTCCAAATACCATCAAAATACTAGCTTGTGCATTAAGTTTTCAACATATGAAATTTTGAAGGACACATTCAAGCCATGGCACATAATATCATTTGATCCACACAATAACACTGCCAGGTGGGTGTTTCTGGATGAAAAATGAAAGTGTTCATGGGAAAAAGTTCCTTGCCCAAGGTCACATGGCTGGGAGATGGAAGAGGCTGGCCTGAAACACGTCCTCCATGCCTGGGCTTCTCCATGATGCCTGCTTCCAATTCCTGAAGACAATGAGGAACGCCAGCTTCCATGTGCATTGCCACTGGTATGACCTAGGTTTGCAAAGCATTTTCATTCATGTCTTCATTCTCTCATGCAAACCCTTCAAGGTTCAAAGGGCAGTTATATTATGCTCATTGTACAGGTGAGAAAACAGGTTCTAGAGTATATGTGGCCTGCCAATGGTGTGTGAGTGACTCTCATCTGGTGTGTCTGATATGACACCCAGTTCCTGGCTTGACCTTTCATTGTACAGCCTGCTCACTAACCAATGCTCTTTTATCAAACCTTTTGAAACAAGGAGAATCAGACTGAGGTAGAAGGAGTGGAAATTCTTGCCACTCACCTGAGCTATCAAATCTCCATTTTCTGCATGGACCAAGATCACAGCTCCCAGGCCCTTAAGGAAGGTAAAGGCTTCATAGAGCTACGGAGAGATAAACAGGGGTTGGTGTGAGATTTAAAAAAAAAAAAAATCACAGCGTGTGCATTCATGAAGACCGTTCTTCCGCTCACACCCATTCAGTCATTCACCTGCCAGCCTGTGCAGACACATTCATATGGATGGAATATGCTGCTATACAAGTCAGACTTGGAAGGATCGTTCCTTGACCCTGACATCTTGCAGACCCAAAAGCAGGAAGCTGAGGATGGGGCACAACTGGTCCAAGTCACCCCAGGACATGAAGACAGACTCAATCTCAGTGCCTATCTATGCCTTTTGCTGTCTTTTTGGGTTGGCTTTTTTGAAACACCTGTAGGTGTTCATGGCAACAACTGGTCCTGAGAAGTCACTGTTAGTTTTACAGAAATTATCTAACTAAATCTGCTAAGCCTGTACCATAGCCATCCACATGCCACAGAAGATATGTGCATCCTTACAAAAATGTGAACCCATGCCATTTTATAGACAATGGTGGGGTGGGGGAAACAAGCTGTCTAATAACTGCAATACTCAGATAATACATAGCATGCCAACCATCCTCTCAATTAGCCAAAACAGGCCCTCCCCATTGCCCAGTGTTCTCTTCCTACCTGAGGAGAATCTGCATTTGGGCATTTGCCCCGGTAAAGGCCAAAGCCACGAAGCTCCCTCTCCAGGGGCACTTGAATCTCAACTTTGTTCTCCATACATGCAAGACAACATCCCTTGGGATGTCTGCTTTCCAACACGCATCTCTATTTCAGCAAACAGGGAAGGCACATGGAGGCATGAAGCACTTTTGAGAACCCGCACCCAGAGGCTGCTCCATTCCATCCATGCCCGGGACTCCAGTGGTTAGAATGAAACAGGTGAAAATCACAATTATGCCAGCACATCACATGCTGTGTTTTCTATGTAACTGGACCAATTTTCAGCTCTTTGAATGTCTTTTGTTGATTGTATCAAAGGCCTCCAGGACATCTTGGAATAAGTTATTTTCTGTAACCCCAAGTGTTTATTTGAAAGGAAGGACATAAAGTGTTTCTCCCATTGCCCATCTATCTCCATGGTAATAACCAATTACCCTGCTTACTGACGCCTGTATGGCACCATTCTGTGCTAGGCACCATCCTGCACTTTACTCTTCTTATGAAATCATTCAACTGCCGCTATAAAGCAGGGCTATCATGAGCTTAAAGCACAGAGAAGTTGGGAAAGCTGCCCCTGGCTGCACAGCAAGCAGCCAGTATGGCCAGGGCTTGCAGCCTGGCTTGGCTGTAGCCTCCATGATTTTCTCCACCACACTAACAAGCAGAGCAAAGGAAAGTGACGACGAAACAAAACTAGGAGACCCAGTAGTATAAGAAGGCCAGGTGTCCTGTAAGTCGTAACTGCTACTCCTGAAGAACAGCTTGCAGCTCCATCTCCCTTGACTTGGTGCATCTATGTAATAATTGTTTGCTGTTGGCAGGGTCAGCAATGTTCCATCTTACAAATGTGAGGAGATGACTTGCTTAGCATGTCGCAGTTGCTGTGAGGGAAGGCCAGGCAGTCTCTCTTCCCGTGTCAGAGCTCATAAATGGTCCCCATCCTTGCCTGAATCCCAGAATCAAATGCAGAGCTTTCAGGAAGTACGGGCTCCTGAGCCCAACACCCAACATCTGGAACATGCACTAAGAATCTGTATTTTGAGCGAGCTCTCCAGATGATGCTGAGGATAAGCCGGGTTTGGGAGCCACCAAACCAGGGACCCCCTTCTGCATGCCAATCGCACAGTCAGAAAAGAACAAAGCCCAGCTGGGACAACGACTGACACCATATCACACAGCCATTCCGTGCCAGAACCAGGACTCGAACCCCACAGCTTCTCACAATCTCCCTTGCCCTGTGCTGCCCGGACTGGCAAAGCTGGCCCAGTCCTGCCCAGACAAGAGAGGAGAGGGCGAGTGTGAGGGACCTACCTGGCTGTCGGACATTTGGTAGAGATCCTTATAGGCCATGTAGACTTGGAAGGAATTGACACCTGTTTCAAGATAAAAAGAATAGAAAAATATGCTTAAGAAAAAACAGAAGCATGTCTTTCCAATAAATCAACGACCACAGAGCAGAGTGGCAGTCGCCAGGAGAGATGAGTGCCATTGGGATCCCCAGTGGGGCACCTATCCAGCCTGAGGGTGTGGGCGAAGGTCAAAGGAAGCTTCCAGGGAAGGTCACACCTAAGCAGAATCTGAAGGTGATGGAGGAGAAAGGGAGGAGAAGAAGGAGGAAGAGGAGGAAGAGGAAGAGGAAGAGGAGGAGGAGAAAGAGGAGGAGGAGGAAAAAGAGGAGGAGGAGGAAGAGGAGAAGGAGGGGGAGGAAGAGGAGAAAGGGGGAGGAAGAGGAGAAAGGGGTAGGAAGAGGAGAAAGAGGGGGAGGAAGAGGAGAAGGAGGAGGAAGAAGAGGACGAGGAGGAAGAGGACGAGGAGGAAGAGGAGGAGGAGGAAAAAGAAGAGGAGGAGAAAGAGAGAAGGAGAAGAGGAGGAGGAAGAGGAGGAGAAAGGGAGGAGAAGGAGGAGGAAGAGGTAGAGGAGGAGGAGGAGGAGGAGGAGGAGGAGGAGGAGGAGGAAAACTCCCCAGGCTGAGAGGGAGGGGTGTGATAAGGATAAGGAAGGGTGTCATAAGCATCTGCAATAAGGAAGATGAAAAGACATTAGTCATGCAGCTTCTAGAAAGTGTCCTAAAGCATGTGCTTTTTTATCCCATTTTAAAAAAAAATTGTGTTTGCAATTCCCATAAAGACATCAACAGTGACAGCTGCTCCGTCAGGGAGAGCTGAGTTCAGGCCTCAGTTGCTGTGTGGCACTGGAGAAGTTACTGCACCTCTCTGGGTTTCACTTTCCCCATTTCTGCAAAGAGGACATTACACCAAACGTGTTGGTTTCCCATCCTGGAAATGCCCTGCACTGGACTGCACAGTACACTCATGACAAATAGCAAGATTTCTGGGCAAGCCCTTCTGACTTAGAGAAGGACACACTAAAATGCTTCAGGACCAAGGAAACCAGTCGTGCTCCTCCCTCCTTTCCTTCTCTCCCTCCCTGCTTCTCTCTCTCTTTTTCCTTTCCTAACTTATTCATGTTATAAACACTTATTGAGAGCTTGCTCTATGCTCGGCATGTGCTAAGCGCTTGGAATACAGAAGTTACTAAAGGCATCTTTCAGGAAATCAATCAGCTGGTTCACTGATATTTGATGAAACTCTCAGTGTGCAGGCTCCAGCCATGCAACTGTGAGTAAGACAAGTCCCTGCCCATAGGGGGCTCGCCCTCTGGGCTGGGGTGTGGGAGTATCAGCAAGTCAACAGGCAAAGACAACTTAGGCTGATGACCTATGTGGGGGACGCATGGGGGGGCTGCATCTGTCAGGGGGCTTCCGGGAAGGCTTCCCAGGGGAGTGCAGCTCAGCACGAACAGGAGAATCGCTAGGAAAAGGCAGGGAGACTGTTTCTGAAGGGGCCAGTGCTCACTCACACAGCCCCAAGAGCCAGAGGCAGCCTCAAGCAGATGGGAAACGGAGGTGCAGGGGGCCGGGGCTCTGGGCCCCAGGAACTGGAACAAGCCAGTCTGGAGGAGCAGGCGCATCCTGATGAGCCAGGCAAACAGCTTGTAGTTTATTCTGGGGATGATGTGGAATTGCTGAGAGCATTTAAGCTGATTAGAAAATAAAAACACAGCTGGGAGCAGTGGCTCACGCCTGTAATCCCAGCAATTTAGGAGGCCAAGGCAGGTGGATCACCTGAGGTCAAGAGTTCAAGACTAGCATGGCCAATATGGCGAAACCCCGACTCTACTAAAAATACAAAAATTAGCCGGGTGTGGTGGCAGGTGCCTGTAATCCAAGCTACTCGGGAGGCTGAAAGGGGAGAATCACTTTAACCTGGGAGGCAGTGAGCTGAGATCTCGCCATTGTACTCCAGCCTGGGTGACAGAGTAAGACTCCATCAGAAAGAGAGAAAGAGAGAGAGAGAGAAAGAGAGAGAGAAAGAAAGAAAGAGAGAGAAAGAAAAGAAAGAAAAGAAAGAAAGAGAGAGAAAGAAAAGAAAGAAAAGAAAGAAAGAGAGAGAAAGAAAAGAAAGAAAAGAAAGAAAAAGAAAGATAGAAAGAAAGACAGACAGACAGACTGCATCTAAGAGATAACAAGTGTTAGTGAGGATGTGGAGCAAAGGGAATTCCTGGGCACCGTTCGTGGGAATGTCAATTAGCACAGCCACCTCAATGGAGAACAGTACGGAGGCTCCTTACAAAACTAAGAACTGAATTACCATACGCTTCAGCAGTCCCACTACCGGCTGAAAATCCAAAGGAATTGAAATCAGTATACCCAGGGGATACCCCCACTCCCGTGTTCATTGAGGCATTATTTATAACAGCCAAGATTATGAAGCAACCTGTGTCCATCAGTGAATGAATGGATTTTATAAATGTGGTAAATGTACACAATGGACGCCTTAGTAAAGAAGGACATCCTGTCACTGGAACCCTATGGGACCCTATGTTAAGGGAAATAAGTCAGGCACAGAAAGGCAAATACCGCACCACAATCTCACTTATATGTGGCATCTAAAAAGTTGATTTCACAGAAGCATACAAAGTAGAAACGTTGCTGCCAGGACCTGAGCACCATCGCCATTCGCCTGCTGGTGACCCAGCCCACATGCGCACAGCACGGGGCTCCCTGGATGCCTGCAGGCAGCACAGATGCACTAGGCCTCACGGAGCCCAGTGTCTTTCCCTACAAACTCCACTGCCACTCCAGAGACCCTCCCATCTCAGTGAGGGGCGCCCTAAACGACCATTTGCTTAAGGCAGCAACCTGGGGAAAATTGCTCAGAACTTAACATTAGGTAAGGAAAGTAAGATACAAGACTGTCAGTTTCCTTGGATTGTGACTCTGTTATGTAGTTGCGGTGAATCACGCAGCAACTGCAATACAAGGATAATGTCTTTTTCTTTTAAAAGATAGGGTCTCACTCTATGAGCCAGGCTGGAGTGCGGTGCTCACTCCAGCCTCAACCTCCCAAGCTCAAGCAATGCTCCCGCTCGGCCTCCCAAGTAGCTGGGAGGCATGCACCACCACTCCTGGCTATGTTGTTGTTTTTTTTTTTTTTTTTTTTTTTTTAATAGAGTCGTGGTCTCACTATGTTGCTGCCCAGGCTGGTCTCAGACTCCGGGCCCCAAGCAATCCTCCCTCCTCAGCCTCCCGAAGTGCTAAGATTACAGGCATGAGCCACCATGGCCAATAATGCCTTCTTGATAGAAAGAGCTTAAACAGACATATGAAAATACAAATTGACGAGTGGGCAAATAATACAATCAGATATTCACATATGGAAAAATGTGTGCAAAATGTTGAATGTAATCAGTAAAGAATCGCCACGAAAACCACAATGGTGGTGTCTTTCACCCATCGAATCGGCAAGGATTTCATAGAAGCAATAATGCCCAATGGTGCAAAGGTGCAGGGACCAGAGATTCTGGCATAGGATTTGCAGGGGTACAAGGGGATGCAACTTTCAGGAAACCAATTTGGCAATAAGTGTCATAATCTTGAAAAATGTTAAAACCTTTGACCTTCTAATTCCACTTCTGGAAATCTAAAGAAAAACTAGAAATGCAAACAAATGTTTATACACAAAGATGTTCACCATAACAGGATTTATAATAAAAGGAATAGAAAGCATAAATGCCCAATAAAAAGAAAATAGCTAAGCAAATTAACCATTATATTGTACATTATGAGCCATTAAAAAGTTATTGATGAAAAGTAATGTGACTCATAAAATGTTAAGTGAAAAAAGAAGGGTTCCACATAACAGCTATTGCACAACCACATAGGGAAAAAATCATCCAAATACACAGGGAATGGAAAGCAATAATCCTTCACATTAAGAGTAAATTGTGATGGGGGTAGAACCAGAGGAAAACAATTTTTTTCCTTCCATTTTCCGACTTTCTTTAAATATTGGGGATGATACTGTTATTATGAGAAAACAGCACAGGGAAACACACCCTCGCTCTCCTTGAAGCACCACCATTTCAGGCTGCCTCCTCAGAGGGCTCCCTGACTGCCCCTTTCTGGACAGATCGCTCATGCCCTGTCTCTTTCCGTTCTGTTGTTCTTTGCTTCTTTTGTGTCTTCTGATCAGTTCCCCTCCATTCAATGTAACACACACCATAAAGTGTCTACACTGTGCTAGTGTGAACCCAAACAGAGGGGAGCCAAGGTGGGAAGCAGGGACATGGTCCCCTTCCTCACAGAGCTCAGGGTTTGGCAGGAGAGCCAGACAGACAACCCATGTCTCATAATCCAGGAACAATGGAAAAAGTGCCCCAAAGGAGGCCTAAGTAACCGGCACTGGCTCTTGAAGGAATGAAGCAATGGGAGAAGGTACTGGTTGAGTTGGGTCTTGAAGGTGAGTAGCACCGGGCAGGCAGAGGAGAAAGGGCATTCATTCCTGGCAGGGGATCCACACGAGCAAGGGCCTCGGCAGCATAGCCAGTTTCAGGGATGGCAGCCAGGCTAGTGATCCGGGTGATGGGAAAGAAAAGCGAGGTTAGATCAGCAAGGGCCTGGCACAGCAGGCTGCAGAGACTGGATCTGCTTCTGAGAACAAGGACACCCCCAGAGGTTTCCAAGGAGAAAAGGATGGACTCTGTAAAGGGACTGGCCTGTTTCCTCACTGTCACGTAGCAGAGTGCAGCTCATAATCAGGCTCAGAACAGATGCAGACGGGGATTTTTCACTCCACATAATCTTTGGATCTACCAAAGAACCAGGGATTCCCCAAAACCCCATTCCGAGGCTTTAACTGACCTTTGTCCTGCACCAGCACCTCCAGCTCCTCCCGAACGCCATTGTACCAGCTTGTGATGTCCACGTGGAGGGAGTAATCACAGCAGGATTTGGTGTCAGCTGCTTCGTGCCACTTCTCGAAAGAGGTCAGTAGGCTGGACCCAGGTTCAGGAACAACATGGTCAACTGGGACAGAGAAATATGCATCATGATGCTTCAGACTCAAGTGTTCCAATGATAGCCACATCATTACCTCTACCACCATCATCGCCATCATTACCATCACCACCACCACCATCATCACCATAATTATCACACCATCACCATCATCACTATGACAGCCACCATCATTATCACCACCACAATCATCATCACCATCATTATCAACCCATCACCATGACCATCATTACCATCACCATCATCATTACCATTATCACCACTACCACCACCATCATCACCATCATTATCACCCCATTGCCATCACCATGACCACCACTATCATCACCATCATTATCGCTCATCACTGTCATCACCTCCACCACCATCACTATCATCATCATTACCATCATCACCACCACCACCATCCACTATCATCACCATCACCACCACCACCACCATCATCATCATCATCACTAACATCACCACCACCACCACCATCATCATCACTAACATCACCACCACCACCATCTTCATCATCATAACATTATCACCACCACCACCATCATCATCATCATCACTAACATCACCACCACCATCATCATCATCATCACTAACATCACCACCACCACCATCATCATCACTAACATCACCACCACCACCATCATCATCATCATAACATCACCACCACCATCATCATCATCACTAACATCACCACCACCACCATCATCATCATCACTAACATCACCACCACCACCATCATCATCATCATCATAACATTATCACCACCACCACCATCATCATCATCACTAACATCACCACCACCACCATCATCATCATCATCATAACATTATCACCACCACCACCATCATCATCATAACATTATCACCACCACCACCATCATCATCACTAACATTATCACCACCACCACCATCATCATCACTAACATCACCACCACCACCATCATCATCATCACTAACATTATCACCACCACCACCGTCATCATCACCACCATCATCACCATTACCATCATCACCACCACCACCATCCACTATCATCACTACCATCCACTATCATCACCACTATCATTATCACTCCACCACCATCACCATCCCATCACCACCACCGGCATCATCATCACTAACATCACCACCACCATCATCATCACCATCACCATCACCATCATCACTATCATTATCATCCCATCATCATCATCACCATCATCATCTTCATCACTATCATCCTATCACCATCATCATCATCCCTATTATTACCCATCACCATCACCACCATTATCATCACCACCATCATCACCATCCTTTCCATAATCACTCCCACCATCATTATTGTCATATTGCCATCACTGTCACTATCATTAACCATAACCATTAGCAATGACATCATCACCATCATCTTCAGTTTTCATTACCACCATCATCACCACCATTGTCATCATCATCACCATCATCATAACTATTTATGGAATGCTCACTATTTGTCAGATAATGCCACAAAAGCTTGACATAAGTTCATTCATTCAATCCTCACAACTGTCCTGTAAAGTGAAAATTAATATCCCCATTTTGCAGATGAAAAACTTGAGGCTGAAAGAGGGTAAAGCAATTGTCCAAGAGCACACAACTAGTAAGCAGAAGAAGGAAGGTTATCCAAGACCTGTCAGATAGTCTGAACTCTCACCCACTGCTCCAAGCTACCTCCTTTGGCACAGAATGCCACGATGAAAAGGACCTCCGAGACCCAACAAGTTCACTTCATCATCCTTTTTTCAAATAAAATCTTAAATGTAAAATAGATGAGAAAGGGGAGCCTCCAGTCTTTTAAACCTCCCTTGAGGCTTACTGCCCTGTTTCTTTGCACCCCCACCCTTCACAGGCAGATGTCAAAAAGAGAAGTCTCACCTCTCCTCCTCCCACTTACACCTCCATCCACCTAAAGCATCAGCCTTTGCTAATATGACCCTCACATCTCTAGGTCTAATGGGGAGCATGCAGTCCTCAGTCTCTTGGCCTCTCAGGGCAAAGAGAGTCCCTTCCTCCTTCCTTAAACTCGCTTCTCTCCAGCTTCCATGGCAACGCCGCCTTCTGGCTTTTTCTTTCCTTTGTCCTACTTCTTTGGCTGCTGCTTCTCAATCATCCTGAGGACTCCATCCCCTGCTGTTCACTATGCTTACTAGCTGGATCCCTTTTCTTTGTGCCAGCTCATTGAAACACACCACTTGCTCTGAGCTACAGAACTCTGAACCCGGTTGTGTTTTTGGGCTTCTCCACCAAGATGACTCAAAAGCTCCCCCAAATCAGAATGTCCAAAACCTCATGCAGTACTCTCCCCACCCCAACCCCAGCTGTGGTGGACATCACCAACTAACGGTTCCACAGCCAGAGGCCCAGGTCACCCGTGGCACTTCCTTTCCCTCACATGCCCCTGTGTGTGACCCAGCACGGAGGGCTGTTGACTGGCCTCCTCCATATCCCTGGAATTGTCCAATTCTGCCCACTCCATGGCCACACCACCCTCATCTCTCAGCTGAATTACGCAATCGCCTCCCAACTGTTCCAGACACATCCCATCCAGGCCACTCTATTACCGGTCTCTCCAAAACGCAGAACAGTTCACATCTCTCCCTGCTTAAAATACCTCAACATTGCCCATCACCCATATGAGAAAGAGCCACAGCCTCATCAGGCCATCGAGGCCCAGGGTTGTCCTCTCCTTCCAGCCTTGCCTCACAGGATGTCATCCCTCAATCTCGACACCCCTGCGTTGCCGGCCTCCCTGCAGTCTCTGGAATGGGAGGTGTGTTCTCACCTCAGGGCCTTTGCACATGCTATTCCCTCCTCCTGGGGCTCTGCTCTTCTCTGCCCTCTTCTCCTGGTTAATTCCAACACATCCTTCAGATCCCTGTACGAATGCCGCTTCTTCAGAGAGCACTTCCCTGAGACCCTGCCCCTCAGTTCAAAGCACTGTGCACCCTTCTTTTGTAGCAGGAGTCACAGTTTCTAGTCATACATGTGGATGATTAGTGACTCCCCGAGAGATGGCAGTCCCCTTGACAACAAGCATCATTCCTGCTTTTGTTCACCTGGTACAGTGCCTGGTGCAGACAACTCTTAATTAATATCTGTTGAATGAAGATGGGGAAGGGCGGGGACCCTTTCAGAGCCCCGGACTGTGGTCCTCATGTGCTTTCATAGGCTCTTAGTGTTCCATGAAACACACTTTGGAAACTGCCTTCACAGGTGAGGAGGATAAGGCTTACAGGGCAGGACTCCCCAGGGTCTCAAAGCTGGTGATGCAGAAAAGCAGGGGACGTCCCAGGAACCCTGGCTCCTCATCCAGTACTCCTTCCCCTGCCCTATGCAGTCCTCCTGAGCCCAGAACTTCCCCTGCCCATCTCTCAGAACTCTCATGTCCCATGCACTACATGAAGGAATCTCATGTACGTCTCCAAACCACCCTAGGCACTTCCCACCATAAGGCCCACATTACAGAGGAGGAAGCTGAGGCTCTGAGAGGCTGAGTGCTGGCCACAGTCATGCAGCTGCCTGCTGAGTGCCAGTGCTCAGGTTCAAACCCTGGCCACTGGGATCCAAGTCCAAGTCTAGATCCTCCCATTTCCCATCCAGCAGATCCACAGGCTGCCCTTTGGAAGAGGGATCAGGACAGTGCTTGCCTCAGAAGTCGAGCCCCACCCTCCTGGCTCAGGGACTTGGCAAACTCTGCCCATGGCAGTGGGCTCCAGCCCACAGACCACGCTTCCAAAGGGACTCCTTTGTGAAGGAGCGGGAGAGATGGGCAGGGTTGGGGCCAGCTTACAGACAGGCCGCCTGAAACTAAAGAGCCTAACAGTTGAAAGAACATTTACAATAAACTGTGGCCTATTTAATTAAAATTGCTTATTAAAATTAATCCAAGCAAAAGCAGCTTTTCAAAGTCAACACAAGAAACAGCAATCGGGCTGCACAGGGCAATGGAGGAGGAGTCCAGTTTCCCAGACCAAGCACTGTTGGGGAGTGGTCTCATTGCCCACAGTGTTTCCTTCCCTCCCCAACCTCACCAGGGCTCTCTGTGGCACAGTGTGCCCCTGTCAACTTTGGGCTTGGCCACGTGACTGACCTTGGCCAATGGAATGTGGGTGGAAGTTGCAGCATGGAAGTGAGGAGATGAGGCAGTGAGAGAAGAGGCAAGTTTCCGCCAGAACCCCCTGCATTCTGCCATTCACCAAGAGAACAGAGTGGCTGGGGAGTCACTGGGTCCAGAATGGGAGACCCATGGTGCCCGAGTCCAACCCACAGCTAAGCACAGCCACTCCAGCCCCACACCCACTCCTGCACACCCTCAAATGAGAAAAACAAGTGTTGCTTGAGATTTGGGGGCTGTTTGTTACGCGGCGTTATCACAGTATTACTGCAGCAATACTAATACAACCACTTCCCAGCTGCGTCTCCTTGGGCAAGTTGCTTCACCTCTCTGAGCCTCTATTCTCCCATCTGTCACAATAATACCTATGTCACTGGTCCTGAAACCATAGCCATCTTCACATCATGTTGAAGGACTTTTTTTTTTTTGCTTCATCTCCCCATAATCCACGTCTTCTTTACTTAACACTTTTCTTTAAACAAATTTTGTTTCTAAAAATCTAAATGTGACTTCAGTCTCATGCTAAGCAATTATACCAATGAGATGTTGTTTTATTTCAATATTTTTAAAATAATTTTTTTAAATTGGTGCCTATAAAACCGTATTGTTTATTAAGCCATCTTGTGTGGCCCCAGTGACACACATGGTATATACTCTGCAAAACAGTGACCTGTGTCATAGGGCTGGGGGGAGAATGAAATCCAATGGCACCCTGGGCAGACAGCCTCGAACACACTGAGCACTTGTGATGCTGACGATGCAGAGGAGACCGCACAGTCTATGTCCCTAAGGCATGGGACAGTGTCACTCACTGATCATCGTGGTCCCGCCCACCAGTGCCGCCCTGGTCCCTTGGAAGAAGTCATCAGCCGCAGTCATCCCCTGGGAGGGCTTCTGCAGGTACGTGTTGACATCGATACCTCCGGGAATAACCATCCGCCCGTTGGCTTCAATGGTCTTCACTCCACCAGGAACGATTAAGTTCTCTCCTATTTGTCTGGAGGCAAACAACAGAGACAGCCTTGATTCTTAAAGGAAAAGTAGAATGGGCAGTCAACCCGCAGCTTCAGTTCTGTTAAATAAACATTTCTGAGCCAGGCTCTTCACAAGGCCCTGGGTAGACAGAGATAACTCAGGCAGGGCACATGCCCTCAAAGGGCTCATAATCTAATAGGAGGTAAGGCAGGTGGGCAGACTGTTAGAACCCAGTATAGCAGAGATGACAAGGGGGCACGACGAGGGGCCCTTTCATCCAGGCTCGTTATCTAAGAAGGCCTCCAGGTGGAAGGGGTGGCAGAGCTCAATCCAACAGAAGTGAGACCAGCATGATGCACGTGCTGACCGTCACGTCTATTCTGATTTAACAGGTGCCTGAAAACTTCCTTTGGAAGGAGGGTAAATTCCAAATGGGGAAGGAGGGAAAAGAGCCTATGAAATGAGAAACCAAGCCCCCAGGGATCTCCGTGGGTGACTTATTGATGACAGTGGCTTCTGGTTTCTATTTGCTGGCACCAGAGTCAGGAGGTCTGTCAAGACACTGGGGGAAGAGGCTCAGCCAGAACCAGGAAAGGAACCCTGCAGCATCCAAGGTCTAGGTCTGGCTCAGACCATGAGATCTGACTGCGGGTGATTTTTATTTTAAAAAAAATCCAATTGTTGTGAACTCTTGAGATTGGGCAGCATATTAATTTTTTAAGTCACATAAAACCCTAGTAATAAAGACACAGGAAGACGCTGCTTCAGTGACCAAAAGTGCAGCTCTAGACAGAATCCACAGCCAGACAGCCAAGACAGCAGCCTCTGCCCTCCTGGGCTCCCGGGAGAAGCTGCACCAGCAAGCAGGTCCCAGCTGGGGCTTCCCCGAAGAAGTGGGTGCCACACACTGTCCTCTTAATCCAGGAAGTAAGCCTAGGATCGCACAGTGCCAGGGACAAGGTGGACACCCAGAAAATGTTACCACACATGTCCACCTCCACGAGGATCACCAGCGCCGCTGCTTTTAATAACCAATCCCTTACCCCCAGAATGTCCACCGCCACTGCTTATAATAACCAATCCCTTACCCCCAAAATGTCCACCACCACTGCTTATAATAACCAATCCCTTACCCCCAAAATGTCCACCGCCACTGCTTATACTAACCAATCCCTTACCCCCAGAATGTCCACCGCCACTGTTTATACTAACCAATCCCTTACCCCCAGAATGTCCACCGCCACTGTTTATAACCAATCCCTTACCCCCAGAATGTCCACCACCACTGCTTATACTAACCAATCCCTTACCCCCAGAATGTCCACCGCCACTGTTTATACTAACCAATCCCTTACCCCCAGAATGTCCACCGCCACTGCTTATACTAACCAATCCCTTACCCCCAGAATGTCCACCGCCACTGCTTATAATAACCAATCCCTTACCCCCAGAATGTCCACCGCCACTGTTTATACTAACCAATCCCTTACCCCCAAAATGTCCACCGCCACTGCTTATACTAACCAATCCCTTACCCCCAGAATGCCCACCGCCACTGCTTATAATAACCAATCCCTTACCCCCAGAATGTCCACCGCCACTGCTTATACTAACCAATCCCTTACCCCCAGAGTGTCCACCACCACTGTTTATACTAACCAATCCCTTACCCCCAAAATGTCCACCGCCACTGCTTATACTAACCAATCCCTTACCCCCAGAGTGTCCACCGTCACTGCTTATAACCAATCCCTTACCTCCAGAATGTCCACCACTACTGCTTATAATAACCCCAGAATGTCCAACTTGACTTAGGGAAATCCTGTCTTCCCCAGTCCTTCTGCCATCCTCTCCAAACATGTGGGCTTGCCAAGAGCTGAAGGGAAAGGGGTCGGGAAGACACCTGACCCTTAACTTAAAAGGAACAGCAACTGGAGAACAGCGTCTTCTAAGCGCATCACGGCTTCTCTCATTGAAGGCTCACAACCAGCTCTAACAGAGGACAGGGTAGCATCCCAAATGCCAACTCAGGCAAAGGCCTGGGCACGGTCCAGGCAGAAGGGCCGCTGGCAGTAGACATGCACGTGGTGTATCTACACACGGGCACGGACCTACACGTGAGTGTCAGCAGAATCACAGCTCAGTCTGATTCAAGCCTGTAACCGAGCCACCATGCTGTGGGGGCCAACAAGTACTCCAATGAGAGGTTCTTTTATTTATTTTGGAGACAGGGTCTCTATCAGCCAGGCTGGAGTACAGTGGTACAGGTCATGGCTCACTGCAGCCTCAACTTGCTGGGCTCAAGCAATCCTCCCGCCTCAGCCTCCCAAGTAGCTGGAACTACGGGCGTGCACCACCATGCCCAGCTAATTTTGTTTTTTAATTTTTTTTTGTAGAGATAGGATCTCTCTATGTTGCCCAGGCTGATCTTGAACTCCTAGGCTCAGGGGGTCCTCCTGCCTGGGCTTCCCAAAGTGTGTGAGCAAACATGTCTGGCCTTTTTTTTTTCCCTTTAAACTTTTTTTTTTTTAAAGAAACAGGACATTTCCTGAGCAGCCTGGTTGGCCATAGTCCTAAGATGCTTGATGTTCAACAGTGAGTGCCATCTCTGCAGCCAGAGGCTCTTTCTTACCAGGCACAATCATAGCTTCTTAACAAACCCTCTCTGGTCTCCCGCCAGCAACCCTGCGAGGTAGGAGGTATTCCCATTTTGCAAAAGAGGACAACACAACTCAGAGAGGTGTAGTGACTCATCCAAGGTCACACAGCAAGTCAGCAATGGGCCCGGATTCAAGCCCAGGTCTCCCCAAGCCTAATGTCAGAGCACTGACCAGCAGGCTTTACTGCTGCCCTGCTTCCCTTATATAGGAACCAGATTCTCCCTGAACTGGGATTACACTAAACAGGACCCCCAGTAAATCAGAGGGACTCACTGAATGGCGCTCAACAGCAACGTGCTGGAAAGGGAAAGAGGAGAGAGGAAGCTCAGCTCAGCAAATGAGACAGACACCCCTCCCCCAACACCATCACCTCACGGTGCAGAAGAAACTCTCAACCACCGGCACTAGATTCACCAAGGCTAAGCGAAATGGAAACCTCGATGAATCATAATTCAATGAATCACAACAGCTGAACGGCTCTTAAGAAAACCTGGCAAACGGCCACAGAATTAAAGGATTCTTGAGGTTTCATTCAAGTGAAGGAAAATAATTGTGCCTCTGCATCCCAGGTGGTCCCTGGCTCTTCCACACCTACCTTTCTCAGCCTGCAGGATGCACGTTCAGAATAAACACCCAAGGGCCCTGCGAGGCCTCAGTCACCATCACTCACTCAGCTTCACAAGTCCGGAGGAAGACTGCCAACACTCAGAGAGCTTCTCAGCAATG
This sequence comes from Nomascus leucogenys, assembly GCF_006542625.1. Classification (NCBI taxonomy): domain Eukaryota; kingdom Metazoa; phylum Chordata; class Mammalia; order Primates; family Hylobatidae; genus Nomascus; species Nomascus leucogenys. The sequence continues at coordinate 76,856,332 of NC_044400.1, forward strand.
GGTTCAAGTAAAAGGGGTTTACGACCAAGAGGGGCTGACAGATAATGAATTTAGGGAAACTGCATATTTCCTCAACAGCCTGGTTAGCCGGAGTCCTAGGACTCTTGATGTTGATACATACAGCAGGCACTTAATGAATGCAGCTCACTCGATGGCCACTTGCTCCATCTGTATACCCCCTGCGACTGCAGAGCTCTATAAGGGGGCCTGGCCCGGGAAGGACGGGGGTGGGTGTGGTCAGATCAAACTTCCAGCAGCAGGTGGTGTGTGGGATGGGGGGGCCCATGAGATCATTCTCAGGGTCATTTTACCTTTCAGGCTTCAGAAGCCCAGAGCCCCCCACACAAAGGGGTGTTCCCTCAGAGTTGCTTTCTCTCTATCTAAGCCATGGTTGAGTGAGAAAACCTCATTTTTTGACACATCCTGACACCCTTCCCCACCCCCAATCTGCCTTCCTGACCGTTCGGGATCCAGGTGCCCTGCAGCTGACAGGAGCATCCTCACCACCTGATGGCCAGCATTCATTTGTTTACGCTTTCCCTGAATCGGCGCTCCAGGACCTACAGGTGCTGGGCCCCGGGGCGGGAGCCACAAGGCAAGGCCCTGGTCAAGGAGCGATGCAGTGTGACAATGGCTGCAATAGACAGCAGCTCACGGGCTGTGGGGACAGAGGGATGCACCCCACACCGTCTTGGGGTCAAGGAAGGCTTCCTGGAGGGGAGGAGTCGCATGAGCAGGGCCCACAAGGACAAACAAGAGATGAGGGGAAGGCAGAGGGGCAGGGGAAAAGGCGTTCCAGGCAGGGGACTGATGGGTGCAAGGCTCTGAGGTGACAGCAGCCTGGCAAGTCCCGTGAGTCCCGAGTTTTCATTATGGCTGGAAGAGCAAGCAAGGAATGAAGCCAGAGGAGGGGAGGCCCGAGCTGGATTTGAAATGGTCAAAGTCTGGGACTAGAATTGGGGGGTGGGCTTGGGGGAGGCAGGGAGGGCTCAACTGTTCTGGGTATCCCTCTTCACTGGGTGATTTGCATATGTGGTCCCTTTCAATGCCCCCAGTACTCCACAGCCCCTTTCCCCCAGCCTCCTCCTCCTCCATCATCCCCAAAGCCCACACGGGCCCCAGGATGATCCTGTTAAGTGTCAATCCCTTTCTGCCTTTCCCTACCTCCATTTCCCCTCTGCCTTTCCTTCTTGTACCAGCCACTCATGCTGGATCCTGAAACAGGGTCCTGCTCTTCTCTTCCAGATTTCAAGGGAAGAGGCTGAGCACCCAGCAAATCCAGGTTACGACTCACAGAAAGAGAAGTGCACCGATCCTCACCCACCAGTAAAATGTTAAGGCCAGCCAGGCACGATGGCTCACACCTGTAATCCCAGCACTTTGGGAGGCCTAGGCGAGCGGATCACGAGGTCAGGAGATTGAGACCATCCTGGCCAACATGGTGAAACCCCGCCTCTACTAAAATACAAAAGAGTAGCGGGGCATGGTGGTGCATGCCTGTAGTCCTAGCTACTCGGGAGGCTGAGGCAGGGGAGTCGATTGAACCCAGGAGGTAGAGGTTGCAGTGAGCCGAGATAGCGCCACTGCACTCCAGCCTGGCGACAGAGTGAGACTCCGTCTCAAAAAAAAAAAAAAAAAAAAAAAAAAAGAGGCCGCTGCCTACAGACCCCTGCCTGGCGTTATGGATTGAATTGTATCTCCCAAAATTCATGTTGAAGCCCCAGCCCACCCCATGGGACTACCTTTAGAGACAGGGCCTTTAAGGAGGTGATTAAGGCTGTTAAGGTTGAATGAGGCCACAGGAGTGGGGCTGTAATCCAGCAAAACTGGTGTCCTTAGAAGAGACCCCAGGAGTGTGTGCACACACACAGAAAGGGCCCTGTGAGGACAGCCAGAAGGTGGTGTCTGCAAGCCAGAAGGTGCTGTCTGCAAGCCAAGGAAGAACCTCCGGAAGAAGTTCAGGAAGGCCTCAGGAAGAACCAACCCTGATGGCAGCTTGACTTCCAGCCTCCAGGACTATGAGAAATAAACTTCTGCTATTTAAGCCACCCAGCCTGTGGCATTCCATTCCGGCAGCCAGCGCTGGCTAAGACACCTGGGTTGTCGTAAGCAGGGCTGAAGAGGGAGCCAATGACAAGAAAGTGAAGGAAACTCCAGCCCCAATGTCTATCTTTTCTTTAAGTGCCAAGGCTGGGCTTAAAGCCACACATTCCTCCTTCCTCCCTGCTCCCCTCAACCCAATTCCAGAAACTGTGGGTAGGTGGAAGAAAGAGCTGTGAATTCCGTTGTCTTAGGGTGGAATCTGGGCCTTGACCCTAACTCACCCCGTCATATGGGGCCAGGTACCCAGACTCATTGGCCTGCCGCCTCCAAAACCACAAAACAGGAAATGTGTCTGCATTTTGCAGCCTTTGTGTGAGCATTGCATGAGAGGAGCTGCCTCAGCCATGCGGCAGGGAGCCTAGCCCAGGACGGCACCTGAGAAACACCAGCCCCTTCTCTACCCGCCGCGTGCACCTCCCCCAACCTCTGTGAGGTCTCTACCCCTGAAACACAGGTACACAGCCCCATCATTCTAGGGCAGAATGCCAGCCTTCTGTTCCATCTAAGGCCAGGCAGCCTGGCGACACAGGTTTCTTAAAAGGTCCGTTTTGATCAACCCACTTGATAAGTCCATCCTCCAGGTAGACGTCAGCATAAAGGGATTGGTCATCGTTGATGATCCGTCCACCTTTGATGAGGAGTCGGTCACTCTGCAAAGCAAGGCAAAGTATTAAGGATCCTTGGTGAAAAGCCAGGAGAAAGTTTTTTCTTTTTAATTTTTAATACAAGAATTATCAAATATTTTCAAAGGTAAAGGCATTTAACTGCCCCACCCCAGATCCATCACCAGCTTCAATACTTGTCTATCCAATACTTCCTATTCTCCTTTCACCTTTCTCCCCTCTCACTTTGTTTTTGCTGAGGTGTTTTAAAACAAAGCACAAGCACTGTATCTTTCCACCTATAAATACTTCACTAGAGCTCTCTCACTGTTAACCCATTTCCCCTTTGTCCTGAGAAATGAGTGTGGGCAGCAAGCTGCACTTTTTTTTTTCTAAACAGGAAAGGGGTAAGGACTTTTTAAAGAAACAAAACCAGAGTCCATTATCCCAACGACCCAATTAACTTAATACCTTCCTTATCAGTCAATAATCAGGCCCTCTTCAATGTTCCTTGATTGTCTCATAGACGTCTTTTTGTAGTTGGAGGGTTTGAATCAAAAGCCATACCAGGCCCCACAGCACACCTGCCTCATCATCTCGGCAGCCTCTGTCAGCATCTGCACTGGCCCCTCCTCCCTTTTGAATGTCATTCATTTGTTGAAGAAATTGGGTCATTTGTAGAACAGGGAGTTATCAAGGTATTATTAAATATGATAATGATCAACTTAGAGACATTTTAAAAGATAGTGAAGAGACTAAAAAAGAAAACCCCACTTTTCCAGTACAACTCCCAGTTGACATCCTGATGTCTCCCCACTCTTTTTCCTGTTTTCTTCCCCCACAGTGCACACATCCACTCACTCATCCAAGCACCAATCAGCTATCGACTGATGCTCTCAGCTCCAGAGGGGACCAGGCACAGAGCTGGAATCTGCTTTCAGGGGGTTGACAGATGGAGAGACAGATGTTTATCAAGTCATGGGGTATGTGGGGTTGAGGAGGAGAAGAGTGGGGACCTGCCATGGAAGCCAACCAAAGGGGCTGCCAACCTTATCTGGGGTGTCGGGCAGAGAAAGCACAGACCCAGAAAATAAGTCTAAAAAAGAGTCTATACTTCCTATATCTACACTCTGTATGACTATAGATAGATAAATGGATGTGTCATTAGAGGAAGGTGGATAAACACACACACACACACACACACACACACACACAGGATTGTATGAGTATGTCTGCGTAAATATTCATGTATTCAGATGATGTTCCCCGAAGGATGTTTTCAATCCCCTAGTCTATCCTAAGGGCACAGACTAGGCTTTCAACCCTCTTCTATTTGTCAATACCATTCCAGAATGGAACTCAGCCACAAACATGTTTATGCATAAACATAAACAAAGCTTCACCATATGGAGTGTTCCGGGCAGAGGGAATGATATGCAAGTCAGAACCCAGACCATTATGGGAACCAAAAAGAACACAGTTCTGTTCTTTCTGCATTTTACCATAAGCACATCCCAACTTGCTGTACATTCTTCATGACTATATATATATATAATTTTTTTTTTTGAGACGGAGTCTCGCTCTGTCGCCCAGGCTGGACTGCAGTGGCACCATCTCAGCTCACTGCAACCTCCGCCCCCTGGGTTCACACCATTCTCCTGCCTCAGCCTCCTGAGTAGCTGGAACTACAGGCACCTGCCACCACACCCGGTTAATTTTTTGTATTTTTAGTAGAGAAGGGGTTTCACCATGTTAGCCAGGATGGTCTGAATCTCCCAACCTCATGATCTGCCTGCCTCGGCCTCCCAAAGTGCTGGGATTACAGGCGTGAGCCACCGTGCCCGGCCCCACTTCATGGCTATATTTTTTAAATAATCATAAAATACTCCATCTTAGGGATACATAATAAATTGTTTAATATTTCCCCCATGGTTGGTTACTGAAGTGATATTCTGTTTTGTACAGTGATACATATTTTGCTGCAATGAACTTTTTTGTGCACAAAACTCCTTCCTTAGTTTGAATGATTTGTTAGGCAAGGTTCTCAGAAGCTTAACAACTGGGTCGAACAACGTAAACCTTATTTCCAGCCCTTGACAAAGATGACCAAACAGCTTTCCAAAAGGAATGCCCCATTCTTTGCATGAAAACACTAAGCACTCTTGTTTATTATTAATGTTTGTTACTTTGTGTTCCTTTTCTTTTTTCTTTTTTTTCGAGACAGAGTCTTACTCTATCACCCAGGCTGGAGTGAAGTGGCGTGATCACAGCTCTGCATCCTCAAATTCCTCAGCTTAAGTGATCCTCCAGCCTCAGACTCCCGAAAAGCTGAGACTATAGGCAATGTGACACCACACCTGGCTAATTTAAATTTTTTTTGTAGAGATGGGGTCTCAGTGTGTTGCCCAGACTGGTCTTGAGCTCCTGGCTTCAAGCAATCATCCCTCCTTGGTCTCCCAAAGCACTGGGATTACAGGTGTGAGCCACCGTGCCTGGGCAATTTCCATTTCTTGAAGGCTTGTAATTTTTTTCCATGTGCTTATTTACCATTTGTATTCTCTCCAGGCTGGAGATGTGATGAATAAGATACAGTGTCTGCCCTGAAGCCCATCCCTTGGGTGGGGGAGAAAGAAGTAAATTGGGCCGGGCGCGGTGACTCATGCCTGTAATCCCAGCACTTTGGGAGGCCGAGGTGGGCGGATCACGAGGTCAGGATCAAGACCATCCTGGCTGACACAGTGAAACCCCATCTCTACTAAAAATACGAAAAAATTAGCCAGGTGTGGTGGCAGGTGCCTGTAGTCCCAGCTACTCAGGAGGCTGAGGCAGGAGAATGGCATGAACCCGGGAGACGGAGCTTGCAGTGAGCCGAGATTGTGCCACTGCACTCCAGCCTGGGCGACAGAGCGAGACACTGTCAAAAAAAAAAAAAAAAAAAAAAAAAAAAAAGAAGTAAACTGACAAGAACAACCCACAGTAGGTGGTGGTCTGACAGCAGAGCCTGAGTCAAGAACCTGGAGGCAGGTGGTGCATCTGGGAGGCGGTTCCAGGGACTGGAGGGAGGGTATCCTGTTCACTAAATGAATCCAATAAAGAGTGCATATTGACCTGGCTAGCACTGTGGGTAACTAGAGCTTGATCTTGCCAAGGCTGTCTGAGGAAGTGCACACAAGGTACTTCAATGGTCCCCTGGACCAGGTCCCGTGGTCTTATGGCATCGGCCACATTGCCCTGCAAGCCCCGAGAAGAAGAGTTTAACCCAAACTAAGGAATCAGAAACACATCATGCAGTCGGCTGCTCAAAGCTTCTTGCATCAGAATCATACTTCCCTCAGAGTGAAAGCCAAGGTCAGCAAGACCCCAGTTAATCTGGAGTCCCAGGATCCTGGCAGTCTTCCTGCTCTTACTTTCTTTGGGCCCTGCTTGATGTTACTTATCTGAGTGCCCTCCGCTCAACTTCCCCTGTTTGGGACAACACACACCATCACCCCGCCAGGTGACCCTACATCCCTTACCCGTTTATGTATTCACAGTACTTACAGCACATCTGGCAGACTATGTATTTCTAGGTCTGTCTAAAATGTGACTTGCCACACTGGAATCACAGCTTTGGTGTGTTACCCCACTGGCAGTGCAGGTCACGACTCCCCAGGGGACGCATGACACAGGCGTTGGTGGGGACGGCACTGCCTGGAGTTTGCACAGCACTTGTCTTTACTAGACTGTGAGCTCCACGGGGGCAACGGACTTTGTCCGCTTTCTTCACTGCTGCCTCTCCGGCATCTTGGACACAGCCTGGCTGGCTGGCTGGGTGACTGAACTGATTCTTGACAGATGAATGGGTGAAGATGGAGAGAAAGGCGTCACAGCTGTGAGCCGAGGAAGAGCAGTGTGAAGAGGCACATCCTGTTCTTCAGCAGGAGGGTCTCTGGAGGAAGATGTTTCAAGGTAAGTTGCTCCTAGGCCCCACAACCTATCTGTACCCCTAAAAAAGATGTGTGCATCCCCAGGGAGGAAACTCACCAAGCCTCTTGACGGCACTCTAGGACCAATAGGAAAAAGAGGCCCGGGCTCTGCACGTCCAGGAAGCACCCACAAGTTGGCGTGCATGTTTCCCCGGCTCCAGAACAGGAAACATAAGTCACCAGCAGCTGGTGCATGGCTTCTGGAACACGGCCGCCCCGCAGGCACCCGTCTGCCTTGTCACATTTAATAGGGGGCTTTTCAGGCTCAGCCTGAAAGGTGGTATTTTAATGCACTGTGTGCCAGAAGATCGGCCCAACCTGCTATGCTCTTCCTAGAATCAGATGGTGGAGCTCGTGTTCAAATCCACTCCCTCCCTAACTACCAACAGACACTGCAAGCAGGCGCGCCCAGGGCACCAAGCCCTGAGTGTCTCTCAGGTGCTGGTCTACTTCTGAAAAAATAAGCCCATAGGAAGCCAAGCACTGATTCAACCTCTTCATGTTCTTCCTTAAAATTAGTAGTTCCTTTGCCTCTTAAACAAGCATTTTCAAAGCCATGTGCTTCAGAACTCAAGCTCAGAGAGATTTTAGTAGGTACGGGCCCAGACAGGGGTTCCCTGGTGCCGTGAGTTTAGAAATCTCTAGGTTAAGGCCGGGTGCAGTGGCTGACGCCTGTAATCCCAGCACTTTGGGAGGCCGAGGTGGGCGGATCACGAGGTCAGGAGATCGAGACCATCCTGGCTAACATGGTGAAACCCCGTCTCTACTAAAAATACAAAAAATTAGCCGGGCGTGGTGGCGCACACTTGTAGTCCCAGCTACTCAGGAGGCTGAGGCAGGAGAATGGCGTGAACAAGGGAGGCGGAGGTTGCAGTGAGCCATGATTGCGCCACTGCACTCCAGCCTGGGTGACAGAGTGAGATTCCCCGCCCCCTGCCCCCCCCAAAAAAAGGAAAAAAAAAAAAGCAATCTCTGGGTTAAGCAGAAGCAGTGATGTCTTTATGACAGAACTTTTCAGATCTTTGCCTCAGCTGATATTTGATATGAATATTCAAGAGGAGAACTGAGTTGATATCTTTTCCAAACTCAGGTCCCTTTGTAGTGTGGAAAATCTGGAGATATTTTCCCACAGAAGAGACCGTAGGAAACGGGCTTTGAAGGAGTTACGTGCTTCGTAGCCATTTGCACGGAATGGTCAATGTGGAATGTTAGGTCTGATCCCACTTCGCAGGGAAATGAGGTCCACGGACAGGTGTGACCTCCACGTTCACACAACTAGTAAGGGTGCAAGCTAGAGCCAAGGGCTGGTTCCTAACGGCCTGTCCAGCATTCCAGCCACCAAGCCAGGCTTCTGTCCCATGTTTAAACATTCCCAAACTCTAGAATCCGTGAAACCTCATAAGAAGATAGAACTTAGAACCCTCCCCCACCCAAGTAATAAGATCAATGGGCCTTGCCTTCTAAGGCTGCCTTTCTCATGCAGCAAATATGAGTGCACAGAACTGTATACTAAAAAGTAAATGTTACATAATATATGTTTTTAAAATTAATAACACCAACTTCACACATTTATATAAAAAAAAATACTGGTGCTGTCTGTTGCCTCTCACGGGATTACTGTGAGGGGAAAACAGCAGATGTGAACAATGGTACACTCTGCATAAACATTATTATGTACAAACTAGGCCGGGTGCAGTGACTCACACCTGTAATCCCAGCACTTTGGGAGGCCGAGGTGGGCGGATCACCTGAGGTTAGGAGTTTGAGACCAGCCTGGCCAACATGGTGAAACCCCGTCTCTACTAAAAATGCAAAAATTAGTTGGGCATGGTGGCAGGCACCTGTAATCCCAGCTACTCGGGAGGCTGAGGCAGGAGAATCGCTTGAACTCAGGAGGCGGAGGTTGCAGTGAGCTGAGATCGCACCACTGCAGTCCAGCCTGGGCAACAGAGTGAGACTCCATCTCAAAAAAAAATTATTATGTATAAACCTTGAAGAAATAAAGCATCTCATGAAAAACTAAGCCAAAGTCTAACAGCTGAATTGATTAACTAGGGCATGTCAGAGATGCCAGTTCGTTCCACGGCGACAGCAATGACCTTTAAAGCAAATCATGTTCTTGTGTCAGCGCTGCTTAAAAGCAAAACGTCCACACTCAGACAGAGGTGGGTTTGGATCCTGACTCCACTTATTATCCATGTGACTTACCGAGCCTCAGTTTCCTTGTCTATGAGATGGGGATAATTGGCTCTGCGTCCTAGGCGTGTATTCGAAGTGCTTACTCAGCCCAGGCCTGGCAGGTGAAGAGCTCATTGTTCATTCTCAGCCATTTTCTGTGGCTAGAACTCCACTCTATAAATCATTGTTTAAGGATGGGTGTAAGCAGCTTAAATGCAGCTTGTGCCCTCAAGGGGTGCTCAGGCCAGTGAGGGAGGCTAAGTCAACAGCTGGCCTTTGCCGCCAGTGTGGGAAGTGCAGAGGGCCACAGAACACGGAGGCAGCCTCCACATCAACTCTGCTAAGGGGGAAAGCATTCCCTCTAAGCTTAGAGGATGAGTAGGTATTAGCCACACAGCAAAGGCGAAAAGGGATCCCAAGAGAGGGAAGCACATGGTGTATTAGTCCATCCTCACAATGCCATAAAGAAATGCCTGAGACTGGGTAATTTGTAAAGAAAAGAAAAGAGGTTTAATTGGCTCACGATTCTGCAGGCTGTACAGGAAGCATGATGCTGGCATCTGCTTGGCTTCTGGAGAGGCCTCAGGAAACTTACAATCATGGCTGAAGGCAAAGTGGGGGGTGAGGGGTGAGCACCTCACAGGAAGAAGAGAGAGAGTGGGGAGGTGCCACACTTTTGAATAACCAGATCTCCTGAGAACTCACTCACTGTCACAAGAACAGCACCAAAGGGGGAAATCCGCCCCAGTGATTCAATCACCTCCCTCCAGACCCCACCTCCAATACTGGGCACTACAATTCAACATGAGATTTGGGTGGGGACACAGATCCAGACCATATTGTGTGGGGAAAGACACAGAGGTCAGAAGCAGCCTGGCATGCCTGGGGATCTGTAAGTGGTCTTCTTTGGCTGAAGGGTGACCTCAAAGTGGGGAATCTGGAAAGGATTGCAGAAACCAGATCTCAGGGACCCAGTGCCGTGTGTAAAGGGGAGTCTGGGCTCCACGGTGAAGGTCATGGAATGGTTTTCATCAGGGAGGAACCAGAACATAGAAACGTTTCCGAGCTAAGACATCACATGAGCGCTGGGTGGAAATGGAAGAAGGGGGAGGAATCGTCTTTATCTTCTCCTCAAAGCTGGGATTCCTCAGTAAGAATATGTGGCAGCCAAGTTTGCAACAGGTATCAAAGGCTTTAACAATGTTCATGTCCTTTGACCCATAAATTTAGTGCTGGGAATTTGTCCTCCAGAAAATATCTAAAACAGGGTCACAAAATGATACACAAAGATGTGATCCAGAATTAATTACAATGGTATAACCACACCAGTAATGAAGTATCATTCAGCTACTACAGCTACTAAAATATTTTCCAGGAAGTTTTAAGCACGAACAAAAGTGCTAGACAATAAAACGTGAGGAGAAAAAGCAAATTACAAACTTCTCTGTTAGGAATTCAAAAGGAAGTGGATCTGGAGTCATTGGCTTCCCCTACGGAGACTTTGGGGTCCACCCCCATGATCTAACCGCCAGTACAACGCACAGCTCTCTCCCAATGCACAACCCTCCCCCAATGGTCACAGTTCATGTGCCCATCTCTCATTGAGCTGGACACCCCTTCATAGCCAGGGGAGTTCTATGTATTTCATCTTTATATCCTCAGGAACCAGCCAGGACCCTTAGACAGTACTTAGCAGATGTTTGCTGAGCAGGAGGGGAAGAGGGAGGCAACAGACAAGAGGCAAGGAAAGAGGGAGAAAGTAGAAAGAGAAAGTTTGAAAAGAGAGGGAGTGCAAAGGAGAGAAAAGGAAGATGAGATAAAAGAAGGAAAAGAGGAAAGGAAAGATGGAAGGAGGAGGAAAGAAAGGAGAGAAGAGAGAAACAAAGGGAGAAAAGATAGATGGACACACAATAAATCTCTCTTTTCTGCTTTTCAAATTCCTGAAAACCTAACCCCATTGGCTGGGAGAGAAGCCTGGCAAGTGCAAAGCCTGCACACTACAGATGCTGCAGGAAGGCGTCCTCACAAAGACTCTATCAAAACCCTGTTGGGCTGCATTCGTGTCTCTGCTGCCAAATGTCTCATGAGTCAGAGGAGCAGCCAGGCAGGAGAAAGGGATTCTTCTCCAAACCTACTGTTATCTCCCATCCAGCCCCCACTGGGAGGAGAGAGCTGACATTGACAGGACGCTTTTGTTCTTTTTCACAAACATTAAGCATTAGGTTGAGCTCTGCTTACAAAAACTAGCCTTTAAAGCTTCAGGCATTTTTATCCACAGAACAAAAAAACAAACAGCAGCAACCGCAGTCAGCCTCAGCTCAATGGGGAGGTTCTGGATGACAGTGAATGTTCTGCATCACTGTCTATTCCTGAGTGAGGCATTAAACCTCCCCGGGTTTTTGTTCTCCCTCTTGCATGGTGGGAATAAATCTGTCATCTCCACCATGAAGGTGGCTGTCAGAAGGCATACAAAATCTATTAAGGTCTAGATTTCAGAAAAAAAAAAAAAAGAGATGGAACGCTATTCTTATCCAATCAACCTCTATCCAAAAATCACTGGTTTAGCAACCTTGGCTATCTGAAAAATAGCAGAGAACCAAAGCTGTTATTACAGTGACAGAGAAAAGACCGTGGCTATGTCATCAAGGAGGGGAAACTTGAGCTGAGTTCCAAAATATAAATAGGAGTTCTGAAATCTAGAAAAATTGGGAGAGGAGAAGGGAAGCATCCCAGCCAAATAAACATTAGATACAGAGACGCCGTCTTCTGAAAGTTCCAGGTACTGTGGGTAGGTGAGGAACAGGTGGGGATTGGTGCTGTCCGCGGTCCTGAATTGACACTGGGCACAGAAACCGTGAGTTTTCTCCAAACCCTGATGCTGAAGACCCATCAGCCCCCTACCGCATCCAACCTTATAGTTTCTTACTGCTTTTCTTTCTCAGCTTCTTAAAAAAGTCTTGTTTCAGCTGGGCGCGGTGGCTCACGCCTGTAATCCCAGCACTTTGGGAGGCCGAGGTGGGCGGATCATGAGGTCAGGAGATGGAGACCATCCTGGCTAACACAGTGAAACCCCATCTCTACTAAAAAACACAAAAAATTAGCCGGGCGTGGTGGCGGGCACCTGTAGTCCCAGCTACATGGGAGGTTGAGGCAGGAGAATGGCGTGAACCCGGGAGGCGGAGCTTGCAGTGAGCCGAGATCGCGCCACTGCACTCTAGCCTGGGCGACAGAGTGAGACTCCGTCTCAAAAAAAAAAAAAAAGTTTTGCTTCATAAATTCTTCTTTTGGCCTTGCAGAGTCAAAATAATCATGACTTATGTTTCCAAGTGGACAAAGCTGGCTTCAAGTACTTTTCAGTGTTGGTAGATCAAGACCTTACACTACTTCCAATACTTTAATTCTCCCACCCCAGGAAGTTGGGGTGAGGGCAAGCAACTCCCATGGCCCCCACATGCTCCACTAGAGCAGTCATTGGAATCATGAACAGGTGGGTGTCAACATAGGGTCTCAGAGGCCATGCAAATTCAGATGAGATTGCCTGATTCCTCAGTGGGAAGGGCAGGAAATCTCACGGCAACTAAATGACCAGTCTCTTCTGGAAAGATGAAGAAACTCTTTCTTTCCAAAGAGCAAGCAGGGAAATGAGCCTCAAAAAGATCAAGGGAGCCCATTTTGTAGAAATGTGCTTATCCAAGCATTGAATGCAGGGGGAACTGCTTTCTTTTAGAACAAAGGAAATGTCAAGGTGGGTTTTGAAAGTTATCAGTCCTTTAAAAACCACACACTCATGATGTTGAGGCTGACATTCGCAATTCAAAACTTCAAGATGATCGGTATGCATACCCCCCCGCCACCCCCCTTCCTGAAAACTGACAGCATGACACCATGGCCCAGCTGGTCCTCAAAATGCCCTGGAATTGCCTGCTAAAAATTCCCATCGGGGCTTTTATCAAGATATTCATTCACCAGATCTAGATTACAAGCCAGGAATTTATATTATTAACAAACATTCCCAGGTAATTTCAACACAGACCCTCTGTGGCAAGTCCTCACCATGTCCCAAAGTGGGTGCGGTGCAGCCCCCCTGCCCCACTGACTGTGGGTGTGCTGCCCATGTGACCTGCTTTGGCTGGGAGTGCACCAGTCTGAGCACAAGCTTTAAGGGGCAGGTGGGTTCAGCTTTCCTTGACAGTCCACCTCCCGCCATGAAAACACAGGACCCAAATGGCAACCCCAGAATGAGAGGATTTGAGGAGCACACCTGACCCCAACAGAAGACTGAAGACAAATCGAGCTGAGCCCTGCTAATAAGCATCTACCACCCACAAACCCAATGCCATAAATAAATATTTGTTGCTGTAAGGCACAGAGTCTAGGAGGGGTGTTTGTTAGGCAGCATCATCGCATCAAAGCGAATTAATACATTGTAAAGGTTCTGTGCTGGGAGCCACAGGGGTTGCTGCATGAGAGGTTTTATAGCTCAAATACGTCAAACTTCCATGACTTGGTCCCTACCTTGAATAACCAGAGCCTTCCCCTTGAGCAAGCTCCCCGCTCTGGCCTCCTTGCAACAGCAAGTGCTGCCATCCCATCCAGCTGCACGCTCATATTTATTCACAGAAACCATCCATTTGCCTTTGATTTTGCCTACGGGGACAGCCTGTCAGCCAGTGGCCCTTTGCCACACTATCCAGGAATGCAACCCACGCAGTGGCAACCAGTATGAGCCTGAATCTAATTAACACACATTCGTTCCCCCTCTCATGGGTAGGGGACAGGGCGGCTTTCCCCCCTTCATGAATGGGAGATACAGGTGGTCCCCATGGACTGCAGGACTTTTTTTTCCCGAGATTATGCCTGTTTCCATGACAACTGCAGTTATAAGTGCACAATTTCAGGTCCCACTGTACCAGCAGACTTTCAGGGAGCACTCCCTGATGGACTGAATATCTGATTTTAAAACAGCACACCTCTGTCACAACCCCAAGAGTGGGCAGGGCCTGCACGCTGCATGGGGAAAGATGATGCTAGCTGCATGTGTGATTGGTGACTTGACCCATTTCTCTGTGTTCTGGTCTGAGCTTCTTGCTTTATAGAAAGAAATCTGAACAGAACTCCTTTGCCTTAAGAAGTGCACATACCTTAAACTCATATGAAGGATCAGTTCTGCATTACATGGGTTTTCATTTTTAATTCTTAAATCACCTTAAAAGTGGGAATAAGTATGACAAGTGAGGAAACTCAGAAGTAATTTGCTCAAGGTCACACAGCCAAGAGATGGTACAGCAGCTAGGATTTGAACCGAATTCCACCTGGCACCTATACAGAGACCACCCCACTGCCTCTCGGTGGTGAGACTAGTACAGTGTTCTCTTCAGTGTACCTAGTTGATGCATCTGAGCCTCAGTTCCCCACTCTGTAAAATAGGGATAGGCAGCGATAGACTACACTTATCCGTTCAGTGTTTATCAAGTACATACCCCAGGCCTTACACCTCACCTGCCCTCTTGACACAATTATTGTGAAAGTGGTCAAAAGTGGTTAAGGCAGATTAAATGCCTCTGAAAACTGCAAAAGACTTTCTAGGGGAAAGACATTGCATGCAGAAACCTGTCACCTAATAAACATTGCCAATGCCTCCTGGGAGCCAGGTGCTTATATTTACTCTCTCCTTGCATGCTCATTTAACAAAGAGGCGATGTTTGGATATGAGAGCAGAGGCCAGACTGCACCTAACAACATGGGTGCAGAGGGCAGACTACCTAGGGTCTTATGTGGCCCCACATCTCCAAACTGTGTCACATGGGTGAGTTCACCTCTCTGTGCTTCTGTTTCCCATCAAATGCAGAGGAAAATTTTGAATAAATGAAATGAATTAACCCATGGATAGCACTTCGCACAGTGCCTTATTTTTTTTTAATCCTTGCAACGTGGGGTAACAGATCTCATTAAAATGCTCAGTTCCATTTTCAGTTTCTCTCTAATCTGTCCCACCTCAAACCTAACTCTTTTTTAGATCTTGTTGCATCTACTCTGGAACTGTTCTAATACCTACCTGCTGACTTTCACCTCCCAATGTACCTGCTCCAGATAAGCCCTCACCCCATCTCCCTGCCACATAATATCTTGTCCGCTCCATATGACAGGCAGAGTGACCTTTCTGAAATGCAAATCCAACCACGCCTCGCCTCTCCTCAAAATCCTTCACCAGCTTGTCCTCACCTGTAGGACAAAGCACACCTCCTAGACTCTTCCTGGCCTGAGCCCTGCCCTCTCTCGGCCACGCCCCACCACATCTATCTACACACACCAAACTCCGCCTTCCTAACTGCACCTTCACAACCTGTGCCTTCGTCTGTGGCCTCCCTGCAGCATGGATCTCTGGCCACATCTGCTCTGCTCATTGCTTTCCAACTCCTTAGTCACGTGCAGTGTCTTGAGTCCAGGATCACAAGGTCACTCCTTGGAGTTCCCACAACATGAGGCTTGCATCTCTGGTCAGCATTTGTTCATGACGCTCATTTTCCAGCTCATTTTAATATATCTTATTTCCCCCATGAGACTGAAATCCTTGGCACCAGAGACGGCAGCTTATTCCCACATAGCTTCTTAGCGGGGTGATCTTTGGCAAGATACTTAATCTCTGTTGGCTTCAGTTTCCTCATCTATAAATGGAACCCATCAAAATACCTACCTCACAAGATTACTTGAAATAATATGTAAAAGCACCCAATACACTGAACACTGGCCTATGAAGTCTAACATTCTATGCCAAATGCTCTAACATTCTATGCCAAATGTTCATGCATTTGAGGATGCAGGAAAAAGCTTCGATTGCTTTTATCAGCTTCTCAGAGGAGTTGATGGCCTTAGGAAGCCTTTAAACTAGTTAAGAGGTCCCCAATAATTCAAGTTTTATTTAGATTCCTTTTTATTCTGCATGTTCAGAAATAAAATATAGCAAAACAATGAGATGAAAGGAAAGGAAAACCTAACACCGTATGTGGAAATCATGATAGAGGAGGAATAAAGAACTGGAGTGGTTTTGGAAAAGAGAAGGTCCTAAGTAATGGAGAAACATCTTCCAGTGCCTCTAGGAATAGCAGTGTGGAAGAAGAAACTTGGGAAGACTCTGAGAACAAAAGTAGGGCATGAGGCAGAATCCCACTCTACATAAAGAAGAGCCTTCTAACAACAGAGCTGTACAAGAGTAAAGCAGGTTGCCATGTAAAGTGGTGATCTCCCTGTCATTGGAGGTATGCAAAGAGAGCATAATGGGAATTTCTGCACTGAGGGCAGAATGGTGGGGGCAGGGGAGAAGCAGCAGACAGACACTTTTTCCTTCCTCCCTAATTGTACAACATAAAATTTTACATAATTTAAAAGTTCCATTCAACCTTGAGGTTATAGAAATCAAACATTTGCTGAGATTTTATTAGACCTTAAGCCCTAAGAGTCTATGGATATGGTATGATCTAAAAATACATAGCAACATAATTTGGGGGCAGGTTCAAAATTTCCTCAAATAGCCACCTTTTTGCTGTATGCAATTCTGCATCAGATCCAATGAGTCTTCCCATGGAATTGACTCCAAGCTCCAACACCAGGTCATTATTTAGTCAAGGCCCCAGGGAGAGGGGAAGACGTGCAATGTGCTCGTGTGTAAAAAGTACATTTTGCAAAAGCTTCCTATTCGATGTGAAATGCAGCAAAGCCCATTACTAAACCAGATCTGCCCTCTCCCCATTGTCAAAGCACCACTTCAGGGGCCCCCACACCTTCTTTTCTCTTTGAGCTCCAAAACTCCTCATGCCACCTCCATCTCCTTCTGCATAGTAACTACCTTCACTTTAAATCCATAGATAGTGCCTTGTTAAGGAAGACTAAATGCAGTTGTGGCTGAAACCTCAATCAGCAAAGAAGTCCACAATCTTGGCCCCATTCACTCACTCACACAGTGTGGCATCCCCACTGTGAATCCCCAGTGTTCCTGAGGGGCTCCTGAGGAGAATCAGACAATTTCCCAGTCTTCAAAGTATCCACGGTCAAGCAGAGCAGATGGACATGAGCAACAAGCCAAAGTTACTGAAATCGAAGTGCTCACCACCCCCAGCCCAGGAAGAGGGATCCTCTATAGAGAATGGACACAGCTGATACAAAGGCAGAGGGCCACACATGGTGTGCCAGGTCAAGGCGAATGCTCTGGATGCCTGGGACACAGGCCCAAGGAAGGAGTGGGGAACTATAATCTCATATATCCATAGACATTGCTTTCTTCCTTTTAGCTGCTTGCTGTTGTTTTCTAGACCAACTTCTCTATGAAGCATCCAAGATCCCACTCCACTTCCCAAACTACCAACACCAATTCAGAGTTGTTTCTTCTCAGAGCAAAGCTATGATTTGGTCATTACAGCTCTCTAGGGCGATGGTTCTCAACCTTACTGTATTCAGGACATACTTCCAAATCACATAAAATTTTGCAGCATTCTTGCAGGATTAAAATTACAGCAAGTAAGTCTGCAACCATCACCATGCCCGCCCACTACAGTGTGACTGTGGCTGTCTTACAGGTCTATAATAGCTCTGATTGCACTTGGTTACTGTTCAGCACCATGGTGCTGTCCATTGCCCTGACCATGTTCTCTTATATGCTCTCAGGGCAAAGTCCTCTGGTGTTCCTCTTCCATGACAAGAGCTGACTTTTACTTACAGCAAATTAGACTGTATTCTACATCTCTCTGCTTGTGAATACTCAGGGCTCCACCTGAGAGATGCTACAATAATTTGTAGACTTGGTTGTAGCAAACATAAACTTTAAATGCTGATCAAAATTTAGCAGCACATCTGCAGAGAATTTTTTTCAGTACACGACTGTGCTTACAGCACATAGGCTGAGAACCACTGGTTGTTGAAATAGCTTGCATTTTTCTGTCTTCTACCAATACCTTTTGTACATGGGCCCCTGATAGCTATCTCTGTCCCTTGCCTCTCACCCTCGTTCCAATCTATTCCTTATTGTCCATTGAGACACCTCAATTTGGAACTTGCTACCAAATCCAGTTCAACCTAAGAACTAATGGTGGGATTTTTCTTCCAAACTCAATCCCTGTGCTTCCTGACCACCTCATCATCAGTTTCCATGGGTGTGTATTAGCATCTTTTACATGTCAGAACTTTCACATTTAATCCTCACATCTCCTCTAGAAAGACTGACTTTCTGCTTCTCTCCCACTGATTTAGAGCTTGATCATACAACTTGCTTTGGCCAGTACACTATCAGCAGATGTGAAATATGCTATATTTGAGTAGAAGTTCTTAAAGATATTTCAGGTTGCTGCCAATCTCTTGTGCTTTTCTTCTCCTTCAGCCCGGGTCTCAAAGTGAGGAGATGCAAAGAGCAGACTCACTACCGACCAGTAAACAGGGGCAAAGTTACAGCCAACCCACAGCCCTCATGTAGTATGAGCAAAAAATAAGTGTATATTGTTGAGACCTTGGGGTTGAGTGCTATGGAGCAAAGCTAATACACCATCCCACGGTAATAATAATAAGAGCTAATCCACATTGTATTTAATATGTGCAGGCACTATTTTAAGCATCTTACACATATTAAGTCATTTAATTCTATGGGGAAAAAATCTTAGGAAATATCATTCTGATTTCCAAACATAAATCTGTACAGATAAAATTGATGTATAGAAAGAATAAGTGACTTGTCCAATTACACAGCTAGTAAGTAAAACAGCCAGTATTCAAAGCCAGATAGTCTGAGTTCAGAATCCACATTCCTACAAGCTGCTTTCATAATAACAGCCTCTTACCTCAAGAACTTCCAGTGCCTTTCTATTAACCACAGAAGAAGATCAGAGTGGCCTAGAACTTGGAACTGAATTATCTAATCCAACTCTCCCTGTCAAGAAAAGGAATCTAAGGCCCAGGGAGAGAAAGTGACTTGCTCAACATCAAATAACCCATTCATATCTAAGACACACTTAGAACCCACGTGTTATTTCCATCCCCTTGGGTGCATTCTGCCTGATTTCCAAAGCTTTATAGAATCCCCCCATAGCCCCACCCACTCACATGTATTTCCAGTTCTGCATCCTCTGATTCACCTGTGTGAAATATTCCACCCACCTTGCATGCCCTTCCCTTCCCTCAACCAATCAAGTCCCTCAACACCTGGCTGATGTCATCCTCCAAATCCCAAGAAGCCATCTCTTGTTGCTTCTGCGAGGGCTGAGTCATCTCTTCTCTGAATTCCTCTGACACCTGTGCCCTGTTACGCAGCCTGCCTCCCTTCCTTCCTTCCTTCTTTCCTTCCTTCTTTCCTTCCTTCCTTCCTTCCTTCCTTCCTTCCTTCCTTCCTTTCCTTCTTCCTTCCTTCCTTCCTCCCTCCCTCCTTCCTGTCTTTCTTTCTCTTTCTTTCTTCTTTTTTTTTTTGAGAGAGTCTCGTTCTGTCGCCCAGGCTGAAGTGCAGTGGCATGATATCAGCTCACTGCAACCTCTGCCTCCCAGGTTCAAGCAATTTCTCCTGCCTCAGCCTCCCGAGTAGCTGTGATTACAGGTGCCCGCCACCATGCCTGGCTAATTTTTGTATTTTTAGTAGAGACAGGGTTTCACCATGTTGGCCAGGCTGGTCTCAAACTCTTGACCTTAAGTGATCCGCCCGCCTTGGCCTCCCAAAGTGCTGGGATTACAGGCACCCTTTAGTCTTTCTTAAGTTGTTTTATGTGCATGCACTTTGTCACTTAGATGGCAAGATAATTAAGGTCAGGGACACACACACACACACACACACGCTTGCCCACCACACCTGCTGGTTAGCTACCATTCTGAATTTTCATTTCCTCAAAGACACAGCCTGAGTTTTCAGAACAGAGCTATGACCCGTTAGGTATTTACTATGTGCCATGCACACTCATGTATGTTGTATTGTGTGTGCTCCATGTATTCAGTCTTGGCCATGTTCATTAGAAGAAATGGGCATTCAGGGTTAAGGTAGCATAGTTATGTCACTTTCACTTTTATGTCCCCTCTGAGACATTTTTAAGAATTTGATTTAAACAAAATAATGTTTTCCCTAAAAATGGTCCACTTCTCCCTCTCTGATCATGACCTTGACATCATGGAGGGTGTTTGCTTCTCTGCCCTGGATGACAGATGCTCAGAGTCAGTAGTGGATGACTAATCATGGACACTCCGGTGTTCTAATCACTGGCATATTTGTTCTGTCCTTCCTTGATCCTCAGTCCTGCTATTTGACTTCCATCTGATTTCACCATATGCATGACAAATCACTGTGGACATCTCAAATCCTTTGTGTAAAAAGGCAGGGAATCAACTGGGTATCCATAGATGGGCCGAATGTCACCCTTGGGAAAAAGCATAACAGGCCTCACACATTTTTTGCATACTTGCAAATTAGAGCAACTAATCCAGCCTGATGTGATTTTTACTTGATCTTTCTTTCCTGATCATCTTCACTGTTTAATCAAACACACACACACACCCACCCACACACAGACACATTTAAACACCAAAGACATACACTTACATTTACATACACACTGGCACTCACACACACAACTATGCACACACACACACGGGCAGTGGTTTTCCTAGCACACAGACCAGCCCATCTATCCTCCCTGCTTGAACATAAACTCTCCTTCCTCCACTGGCCAATGAAGAACCTTTACAAGCCTCCGAATCTCTCTGAGCCTCAGTTTACTCTTTGGGAAAGAGGGGTGATCTACCTAGGCTGCCTTTCTCACAGTACCGTGCATAGAACTAGGTAAGAGATAATGGCAATTGTGCCGAATGCTTGGACAAGAGCAAAAACACATGTGATCGGTACTCATGAAGCTTTATTTTTAATAATACTCCGTCATCCTCATGGTGGACACTCTTTGCTCCTCTCACAACTGAGCAGGCCTCCCCCCTTCGGTGGCTCTATTCAGAGCCAACAGCTTCTGCAGGGCTAGGAAGCCATGTGCCTTTGTTTGCTCAGAGCCACACCCAGGATGCTCTACTCATTGCAGTGGGCACAAGAAGCCGCTTCAGCTAAGTTAATCCCCAACTGTGCCATTCATTAAAAAAAAAAAGCCACGCATGAAAGAGAGCTTTATAAATATTTCAAACAGCCCTTGCGGGCAGGAGCTAAGTGTTTCTGCTTTTTTGCTCTTCCGTCTCTAACCGGCTACTATATTATCTCAGAAAATATGGAAAAAAGAGGAAGACACCACCATCATCGTCAACATGAGCAGAACGATCAGCCTCCTTGCCTTTGCCGATGCTGCGCCCCTGCCTGTGATGCCCCTTCACCTCCCCCACTCTAGCTCCCACCTCTCCAGTCTCTGAACTCATTGGCAAAGCTACACCCTTATCCCCACTGTGCAGATGAGACAGCTGAGGCTCAGAGGGGCACAGGATGACCCAGCAACAAGCAGGTGGGGACCTGGGGATGAAGCTGAGAGCTATGCCTGCTACTCCAGCACTTCTTCCCATGAACCACACTTGATCCTTTCTAAGCCCCCAGGTCTCTCCACAGGCCACACACCATGGCTGTCAGAAACATCTCAACTGCCTTCATGATTTGATTTAACTGTGCAGAGGTTGCCCTGGGAAGCAGAGGGTGGGCTCTCCGGAGGCCGTCTTTCCTTCAGTTTCTCCAGCATGCCAACTCCCTTGCTGCTGGGGTCCCACGGGCTCCACGAAGAACCCTGCTCTCCTCCTGTCCCCTCTGTCTCCCCTAGGACCAAGCTGAGTGTCCCTGCTGGGGTCTCCTCCGCCCCTCCATATGATACCCTTAACACTTCACTACCACTTCAGGCTGAAATGTCAGCCTTGGCTAAGCTCTAGAAGGGCCAGGGCAAATGCATTCACCTCCTTCCCACTCTTCCTGGCACCCAGCACTGTGCTTGGCATGGCAGTCATTTGACAAATTAATGCAAACCCACTAACAGCCAATGGGTTTGCATTAACTTGTCAAATGCCTACTATGAAACAGGTTAAGGTGCAGCCATTTGAAAAGCCACAGTGCTCACCCATTTGTTACATGGCATTTAAGGCAGGGATCTGGTTCCTATCACAACACGTGTATGTGTGTTATTAGCAAAAGGTACTCAGGAAGATGAAAGGTCCCACAGTGAAGCCCCATACAAGTGGATCCTCTCTGATTTGTTGAAGGTTTTGATTTGTTTAAAACCACAAACCCTTCTGGCTGATGTGGGCCAAATGAACACAAATGATCCTCATCAAGGCCCTCTTTCCCAGGAACTAAGCATAACTTACAGCCTCTCTCCTTCCCATGCTCATTGAAATCACCTTTAGAGGCTGCTGGAACCACCCATTTGATTTCTCTTTACACACAAGTTGACTAATTGTTTCACATGAAGAACTAAAGCAGCAAGACCTGTCAGCAGATCTGAAGCCCTTATCATGCATCTAGCACACTAAACGCTTTGGAGGGTCACCTAGGATGTTCAGGAGTCCTGTGAAGGGGCCTACATCGTACAGCAGAGCATTGAGGTTCAGAGAGGCATCAGACACCCAGCTCCATCAGCTGGAAAAGCGTAGGCATCTCCACTCCAGAGGGTGACAGCCAGTAGGCCCAGTGAGCACTTCAGCTTAGCAGACTGGGACTGCACACTTTCGGAGGCAGCATCCCACAGACCTGCCTTGCAGGCCATCCTATTAAGTTTCCACCTTGGAGACTGGGTACCTGAGAGCAGCAGAGACCTGCTGTGGGCACACAGCCTCAAATCCAGAGCTCCTGACTCCTGAGTCACTGCCTCACCCCTGACCCCATCACCTGCCTCAGTTCCCTTGGGAGGCAGGGTTAGAGGGTCCCAAGGCAGGGACTTGCTCAAATATCACCTGCCTTCTTCTCACATTGCCCAGGAGGAAGCAACCATATGTCTTCTAGTGATTCTCGACAAACTACAGTGTTTACGAATGGGCCACTTACACCTCTACGTCTCAGAGGGCAGAGCTGAGGGACAGAGAAGAGGTGGTGCCTACCCTCCGGATGGGGGCTTGGCAGAGGCCTGCTGGCAAGAGCGGAGGCTGGGCCCTGAAGAAATTTTCTAACTCAAGACTCAGCCCAGAGCCGGGGCGGATGCAGGACAGTGCAGGGGAGGCAGGGGGCCTGCGGTCTCTCTTGACCTTCCTGTGGCAGAGGCCTTCACCCTGTGCTCCAGCCTCAGGGAGCTTTACGTGGGTAATGCCAGCCACAAAGCCTTGCTGCCACGATTTAAAGAAACAGGCCTGCAATACACAGGACAGGCCACTGGCAGGTGAGTGGAAGTGTCAATCCCTCCACCTACCTAAGGCTGCCCTCTGGCAGGTGCCCTGTGACTGTCCAGGAGCCTGAATTTTGCATAAATGAGCAGGCTGGGTCTCCCTCCAGTAGTCAAACCTCAGGAGTCACCCTGGAGGATTCCACCACGCCCAGAATCCCGCCTCCCGGCCCCGGGCTGCTCCTGCATACAGGGGCTCCAGTGGTCCGCATGGCTCAGGAACAGTCAGGCTCCACGCTGATGCCAGGCAGGACCTGGGGCGGAGGGCCAGCTCCTGACCGCTGCGCCCTCAGCTCCCCACCCCGAGACAAAGCGTAAAGACGGGGGTTCCTTTGTTTCCGGCCACACCCAGGGACGCAGCCCGGCTGTTCGGCCTCCACCACCGTCCCCACCCTCTCGCGGCCCAGCGTCGGCAGCATTAACCCTTCCCGGGCCGCAGCCGCCAGCGTCGCCCCATTAGGTTATTTTTAGCTGCGGGGAGGGATGGACCGAGCTTCCATCATGGCGCTGTCCCTAGGTCCGGACTTCCACTCCATCAGTAAAGGCGGGGAGTGGGGGGCGCTGGTTGATCTTTTTCCCTCCTCTGGCTGGGGAGGTACCGGGCTGTGGGGTGCATGGGCCGGACGGTGCGGGGGCCGAGAGAAAGAGGCTCAGCTTGCCCTCCCACCCCCGCGGGAGGCCTGCGGGAAGGGGGTTCGGGCCCCCGCCCCTCCCTCTTTTGTTCGGCTCCGCATCCTCCCTGTCCACGCCATCCTCTGGCACATCCCGTGGGGGGAGGGGGTGGCAAGCCCGCGGGGAGAGGGACTCCCGGCTCCAGCCCCGCCCCGCCATGCGGGGCTCCCCCACCCCCATTGTCCCCAGAGGCTGGGGGAGGGGGCTGAAATCCCGAGACCGGCCCCGCCCCACCCGCGGCGACGCAGGAGGCCTCGGGGGCCGCCCCTGCCGGCGCCCAGTGGATCTGGACCCTGCCGGACGCCCACTCCCAGCCCACAAAGGCCAGCGCGGGGCGGCGGGGGCGGGGGCCGCTTACCGTGATGTGCGGGATGCTCTTCTTGCCCTGGTACGACATGGCCCCCTCTGGCGCCCTCGGCCCGGCCGCTGACCTGCGGAGCTGTCTGACTCAGTCCGGCGCTCTCGGCCCCGCTCCCGGCGGGCGCGCTGACAAAGGCCCGGGAGGGATAGAGAGAGGGACGGAGGCTCGGCGCCCGTGGATGCCCACGCGCGGCTGCCCCGGCTGCTCGGCCCGCCCGCCGCCTTTCCGGCTGCCAGCACCGCCCGGCTCGGCGAGGAGGGCGGGAGAAGGAGGAGGGAGAGGCGAGGGCGGGAGGAGGGGGCTGCAGACAGCTCCTCCCGGCGGCGCGGAGCGAAGCCCGATTCGCCCCTCTCGGCTCGAACCAGGAAGCGCTTCCCTTCGGATCTCCCACTCCGCCCCCCGCCCCCCACCCGCCCAGCCCCGCCGACCCCCGCCCTGCGCACACGCCCTTGGCGGGCCCTGGCCTCGCTCTCGCGATCCAGAGAGTCTGGTTTTCAGGGCTACTTTAAAAGAAAAAGACGGCGCGGTCAGGGCCCGCGGGCGGCGCCACAGGTGTGCGGCCGCATGTCTGGAGGCCTCCCCGGTACATCTGCGGGGGTGTGGGCGGAGGGAGTGTGGGACAGGGGCCAAGGATCAGCCCAAGCTGCTGGGAACGTTCTTGGCCCTCCAGGATCGCACCCAAGGACCGCTCCCTTCTTGCCTCTCCTTCTATAGCCTCCGTTTATCCTTCCCGAGTGCCTCTCCCTGAATGCACCAAGCACTTTTTCCATCTCGGACCCCAAGCCTTTATTCACGCCGTACCCTCTCCCTGAATAGTCTACCCCAGACAAAAGGCTGCCCACTCCCCTGGACCCATCTCCAATGCCTTCCTCACCACGAAGCCTCTCCCTGCCACCCTCTCCATCCTCGCATTGAACCAGCCCTCCCTGGGGGCCTCTAAGGTGGAGCCCCCTAACTGGCAGGGGGAACAGCAGGGACAGAAGGGTATGGCCTTAATTAATGCTGACCTGTTCTACTCCAACAGCAGCTCCCTGGCCACACAGCAGCCTGACATTGGGGCCAACAGGGCACCCCACAGAATTGCCTCCAAGACAGCAGGTGTTTGGAGGGCTGGGCCACTGGCACCAAGGTCTCCACAGCCCGGGGACAAGCTGGGAGTCAGGAGGAGGACTAGGGTGCTCCTGCCTCACAGCAGTGTGGACACCAGCCCCAGAATCCATGATCCAGATGTTGCTCCAGAGGGAGGTGGGCAGGAAGCCAGGTCACAGCTTGACAAGGTTCATAACAGCAGAGGGGAAAAGATGAAAGATGGAGGAAAAGGGGGAGCCCCAGCAAGCCCCCACCTCACTGGACAGGTGCCCCAAGTTCCCAGGCAGAATAAAACACCAACCTTATCCACCACTTCGTTGTTCATTTTCTGCATGCGAAATCCAACCCCACAGGTCCTATGAAATGATTCATCTTTTCTGCTTTCAAGTTGCCATCCAGAGCGAGGGTGGCCTAGGCTTGGTACAGCTCCCCCAGCACCGTGGTTGGGGGCTGGGGCCCTGACCTCCACCACCCCAGAGGCCAGTCCCCTAATCCAGGGCAGGAGGCCATAGACACCTGGGCCTTAAAATAGAGGTGAGGTTTTAGCTTCACAGAGAAGCCAGCTCAGTATCCCAGGAACACTAGGCATAATTTTCCCATTTTACAGACAGGAAATTGAGGCTTACAGAGGTAAAATGATGTACCCCGCGTGCAAAACATATTAGCTGCAGCAAAGCAGCACGGAGATGCCAGGTTCCCCTACACTCTGTTTACAACTCATTTCCCTCCACGCATTCATGCATCCCTGGCTCTCAGCGGGGCCTAAAATCCTTGTCAATGACCGGAAATTGCAGGTGGGGACACTGTGCCTCCCCAAGTCCTACACTCCCTTCCTTGGAGTTGTTAAGTCCTAGGTTCCACGTACCAGGGCGTTCCCTGGGGTCAGTGTGGAAATCTGAGCAGAAAGCCCCCAGAGCAAGGGACAAGACCACGTGCGTATCAGGGGGAGGAGCATCCGCCCGCCACTGGCCAAACAGATCGCTGCTCCCAAGCAGATTTCGCCGGTACAAAGCGCCGCAGCCGCTCAGCCTCCGGCAGCGGCAATCGTTGCGCCTGCGCCGCAGAAACCCCTCCTGCAGCACAGGGAGAAGCCTGGTGGGCGGGGGGGAAGGGCCGGGGCACCCGTTGCAAAGCCCTGGAGTGGTGAGGCCCGCCCCGGAACTCGAGCCCGCTGTAACCCAAGCCTCAAGGCCGCTCTGCCCGCAGAAAGTAAAACCCTCCCTCCGTGGAGATCGCGAGCCCCTGAGTTCCACAGTCGCGAAGCTCGAGTGCTTTCGGAGCCCCGGGCGCGCCAGAGGCGCTGCCTTTTGTCCGGTCCCTGAGAAGCCATGGAGAAAGGCAGAGGGGACCACAGGGAGAAGAGGAAGGAGTAGCGGAGAGGAACGGGAGAGGTGAAGCGACCAGCGTCCCCAAGCGTCAGGGCGCAGCTGCGGGGCTGGCCCACGCTGCGCCCTGGGGAAGATGCTGGCGTTGGTGACATTGACCGCAGCTCCAGAGGAACTCTCCTTGGGACAGCTACGGGCCGTGCACAAAGCGCCCTCGCCTCCCTGGTACTCTACCACGCTTTGAGGAAGGCCGGGAGAAGACGGCCACCCCCATCTGACAGATGGAGAAGCTGAGGCTCAAGAGAGCAAAGCGCCTTGGCTGGAAACCCGGACTCCCTGGTGCTGGTCCGGCTTCTCGGCCCGCGGCCCAGAAGCCTCCCCATCGGGCTCGGGAGTTTGGATCCCAAGAGAGGTCGGACTACCAGGGAAGGTAGTGGACAGGGGGAGATAAAGAAGGGGTGGGGGAAGAGGAGGCTGGACTCTCGCACCGTCTCCCTTTCTGACCACCCCACCACCACACACACACACACCCTTGCTGTTGGACCTCTCCCTTGCGAGGCTCCGGCTTCAGGACCACGGAGAGCTCTGGAGCTACAGAAAGCCCGCCCTCGAAGGGATGGGGCCCGAAGAGGCCCACACCGTGTCTACCAGTCCCCTGCTCCTATTCCTCCAGGAAGCCCTCCCAGATACCTGCCCCGATCAAGCTCTGCTTCCCTCCAGGCTCACTCTGGGTCACTCATAGCATTTAAGAGGGGAAGGTTTAATTAAAATGATAATGATTGTAATAAAAGTCAACAACAAACATTTATTGAATGCTCACTACCGACCGGCATTATCTGATTTAATTCTCACAATGAATCCGGCGCTCACTCTAGCCTGGGAACTTCTGGAGGGTGGGGCCAGGTTGCTGAGCCAGGGACCTAGCGCCTACCCTGGGCCTGGCACCTAGCAGTGCTCCGGCATCCAGGTCTGGACCAATTCGAAAGCTCCCCAGCCCTCGGATGCTCCAACTTCCGTTTTTCTGGCGCCTGACCCTGGCTCTCGTCGGTCCGTCCAAAGGCTACGTCGTCCATCCGCCCTTCTTTCCCCAGTTCCCTGGTGACCCCCAGCTCAAGAGAGAATACCCACAGGGCCCAAGCCCTAGCGTTCCCTCTCCCTGATCCTCCCGGCCCCATGCTAAGGTCTGGGAGGCTAGAGACCCCAGTTCAAATCCCGGCTCTACCTCCACCTTGCTCTGTGAAGCAGGCACATCGGTGTGTGCTGTGGAGCTCAGGAGTGCCCCTTGAATCTATTGGCGCTTGAGGGTAGGGGTTTACGGCTCCAACTGCCCCACGAACTAAATCCTTAACCAAATCCTTCCCCCCAGCAAGCATGAGGGGAGCGGTCGGAAAAAAGCTCCTTCCAGCTTTAAGCTGTGTGGCCGCAGGCGACTCGCGGAACCTCTCCCGGGGCCCGGCACACAGTAGGTGCTCTATAATTACTACCGAGTGAGTGGATGGATGAATGGACCAACGCGGAACGGAGCTCCAGTTCTTTTCACAAAACAGAATGAGGGGCCTGGGTTAGCTTCATCCCAGAGGTTCCTTCGCGTTTTAAGTGTCCATGCGGTGGCTTTAGCCAACTTCCCCTCTCAGAGAACCTCGCTCTCCCTTTCTGCAGAAGAGGAGCCGGGACCGGATCCGGGAGATCCCTTCCGAGTCTCACGGACCACGCCGGCCAGCCCCCACCGAGTCGCCCCAGCTCTGGGAACCTCTTGCATGATGAGGTGGGGGAGGGGCCGCGCCGTGGCTCTCCCCAGCTTGGCGGCCGCTGCCCCAACACCGGGGCCGGGGCATGGCCCTCGGGCGCCCCATGCCCTGGGTCCTCCCGGGGCCCGCCCCCCTCGTCCGGCCCGCGCGCGCCCCGAGGGTACCTGGCCATTGTCCCGGCCGAGGGGCAGGTCGCGGGGCGCGGGGCAGCGGATGCGCAGCGTCGACGGCCGCTCGTCGCGCTCTCCGGGCGAGCTGACCGCAGAGCCCGAGGGCTCGCTCACGTCGCTGGCCGTGTCCTCGCTGCCTCCCGGCCCTGGCAGGCCGACCGCGTCGGGCCGGCCAGCGCAGCGCGGCGTGCGCGCCGAGCCGCGGCGGCCCACGCTGTAGGCGTCGAAGTCGATGGTCTTGTTCTCGTAGGCGCCCTCCACCGCGGCGAACATGCCGCCGTACTTCTGGCGCGGGGTCTGCGCCGCGCTGCCCGGCCGCGCCAGGTACACGGGCAGGTCGTCCTCCGTGTTCCACGCGCGCCGCCGGTCCGCCATACCCGTCCAAGGCCGGCCACCCACCGCGCTCCCGCCTGCCTGCCCACCCGCGGCCCTGGCCACCGCCGTGCGCCGCGCTCCGCGCCTCGGTGCGGGCCTGCG
The DNA here is from genome assembly GCF_006542625.1 of Nomascus leucogenys. Taxonomy (NCBI): domain Eukaryota; kingdom Metazoa; phylum Chordata; class Mammalia; order Primates; family Hylobatidae; genus Nomascus; species Nomascus leucogenys. The sequence continues at coordinate 76,885,325 of NC_044400.1, forward strand.
GCGGCCCTGGCGCGACTGCGGCCCGGGGAGGGGAGAGGCGGGGCGGGGCGCGCGCCGGGGCGGGGCCGGGGCGGGGCCTCCGGGCGGCTGCGGGCTAGCCGCGCGGACAGCTACAAAGGACCGGGAGGCGGGGATCGCGGCTGGGGCGGGGAGGGACTGTGACGCGCCCGAGCCGCAGCGCGGAGGGCGGGCCGCGGCACCGCAGTGCCCTCGCCGCACTCCCCACTCTCCGCCCCTAGGCGGAGCGCAGGGCGCGAGGAGAGCGCGGGGCAGGGGCTGTGTGCGTATACTCGTGCGCCCACACGCTCTGGAGGCACACGCGGGTTCATACCTGCACAGCAATTACGCCAAACACAAGAGAGATGCACAGATATGCTGGCACACACACGAGAGTCAATCACACATGCTCTCCGGAGATACATAGGGGCTCGATCGTGCACACCATACTCAATGTTGCACACACATACACATATATGCTTGTGCACATCCCGAGTTCATTACAAACACACAACAGAAATCCTCATTGTCTCACAACCCCACTCACACACGGTATCACACCCAGATTAATTGCACAACTGGAGAGGCACATACGTTGGACACACCGTTCATTCCATCAGTATTATTTTGCTGAGCGCCCACTAGTGCCTAGCACTGTTGCAGGAGCTGGGAACAGAGCCATGGACAAAATAGACCAAGGGCCTGCCCTCCAGGAGCTGACCTGCTAAGGAGGGGAATTGGATACGAAAGCACCCATATGGTGGACTAAGAGGTGGTAAGGGCCAGGAAAGGTGGTGCAGCAGCCAAGAGGGACATGCTAGGGGCACACTCCGACAGACACATAAGAGAAGCATATTCTTGCATGAGAACCAGTGACACACACATACACGTGCACGCCAATGACACCACACAACGCACCAATATCAAAGGCAAGCTCAGGGCGATTCCACACATGTGCATCATAAACTGGCAACAGGACGCCCACACACAAGTCCACACCAGGAATAAAGAAAGTCAAAATCTTAAATGAAAACGCTCCAGAGAAAGACACACAGAGACAGAGATGACCACACACACACAGCTGGCAGTCAACCAGACAGACAGATATTCCCTCATTGGAGGGGCACAGTCCACCTTTGTTGCTCCTGGAGCTTGCAGTCTGGGCGTTCTGGGGTTCCTCTGTTGCGGAGGTCGCTCTGCTGGGGCTCTCCTCTAAGGCCAGACACCACCTGCCTCCTATAGACACCTTCCCTTATTTCTCCACGATTATCAGGCAGAGGATCCTGCAAGTCCCTGGGGACCCTGCAGTCCCAGCTGCACTTCCTGGAGAGGCAGAATCGCCAGCTGCCGACCCCCTCCTCGAGCCAGTCTAGACAACCAAAGTCAGGACTGGGTGGGGACTGCAGAGGGGAGCATCAGTGCTTCTTGCAATGTCCCCCCACTCACAGCCTTCCATGCTGGGAGCTGTCCCTTCAACCCCGGGCCCTGCCAGCTGCAAGCCAGAGCTCCCGCAGTGTGGCCAAGCTCCAAGAATACCAGACAGACAGATGGATTCATGTTCTTGTTTTATGACTCTTGGGCCCCATGGACTTAGGATCCCGGGGCCATCAGATCCGTGGCCTCAGCTGACACCTCCCTGAATCTACTGTCTTTCAACCCTGCAACAAGGGGTCTGTGCAGCAGGTAGGTATTGTTACCTGCCCCCTCTTGGAAGAGGAAACAGGAGGGGAGATGTGAAATGGCTCCCTCAGGGCCTCAACCTCAAGGAGGTTCAGCCATGCCTAGAGCGTGGGCTCATCCACCCGGTGGGCATTTAGCAAGTTCTTTTTCTATGCTTGAGAGAGAGGCTAGTGTGGGGACACAGATGAGTATTTCTAAGTCTCTGCCTTCAACAAGTGTATAGTCTAATGGGGGAGAGAGTGTTGAATGTGAGAACAGAAAGTTCCACACACAGCCTCCATCTGCCTTCCACCCACCACAGCTGCATCCTGGCTCCTCTCTCCTTGTGTCCCTGGGTCCGCTGTGCAGATTTGCCAGAGACACTCCTCTTGAGGCCCGTCAGCCTGCAGGCTATCTTGCAAGTGTTTTCGATTTTTCAATGAAAATTTTTCTCTGTCCTGTGAAATGCTATTCCCAGCCCGTTCCAGGAAAGAACAATTCATGCTGAAGACCACGTAGAAACTTCTAAAACCTCTCAAATGTTCAGGGTGACATAACCCAGAGAAATATCAGAAAACTCAAGAACCTGAGTTAGGCAAACTTTGGAGGCCAGGCCTCCTACTGCATGCTTGAATCTGCTCTCAATATCTTGAGGACACAGTCTCTCAGGCTTTGCTGGCCCTTCCGTCCTCTTCAAATCTCTCTCACTCTGACCTCTGCTTCTGTTCTCTGATCTCCTTTTCTCAGACTCCAACTCTCCTGCCTCTCTCTCACTTAAAAGGACTCTTGTGATGACACTGACTCCACCAGGTGACCCAGGATCATCTCCACATCTTAAGATCCTTAAGCACAGCCACAGAGTCCCATTTGCCACGTGGAGTAACATGGGCAGTAGTTCTAGGGATTCAGGTGTGGGCATCTTTGAACATCATTATTCTGCCCACCACAGTCCCATATGTAATCTTACTGCTTTTAAAGAAAACCCTTTCCATTGTGAGAAAGGGCTGGGCAGTTGCCAAGACTAGAAGGAGTGACACGAGGAAGGAGCTGAGAAAGGGCTGTCTTTATGCAGAAGCAGGAAAGGATCTTCATAGCTTCTGCTTATAGAAAGTTTACTACATGCCCGGACCATTGTAAGCGCCTAACAGATAGTAACTCTTTCATGCCTCGCAGCAACCTTGAAATTACCATTTTAGCCTCATTTTACAGATGAGAAAACTGAGGTTCAGAGACATAAATAACCTGTCCAGGGTCACAGCTGGCAAGTAAGACTTCGAGGTTTAAACAGAGTAGTCTGGTGCCAGAGTCCACATCGAAACAACTACCCTTTCCTCTCCCCACGAGCCTGACTGAGGTGGTCCCACTGGGAGATAGGAGATAAAGGGGCCTGGTTTAGTCAGAAGAGTCTAGGTGGTTGAGTTAGAATCCTGCTTTCTATGCAGTCTTGGGCAACTAATCATTCAATATTCACCTAACACACCTTTGTGGCGCCCACTGCGTGTCACTGACTTTATATCACTTCCTCTCACTCTTTTCTCCCCGTGCAGAGGAGGGGATTGGACCCTTCTGAAACTGCATGCTGTGCATAAGGGTACTTGCACACACAGTTCATTTCCGTGCATCATGCTCTGCCTCATACACTGCTGGCTCCCTCAGGCAGCCCCACATGGCGAACCAGGCCACCTCCATCTTCAGGCTGGAGCGCTGAGGATGACAAACCTTAAGCCCATTGCTCAAGTGAACCACCGGGAAGTGACTAACCTGGGATTTCAGCTCAGGTTTGTCTGAGTTTTTTCCACACCATCTCATCTCAAGGTCAGTAACCCAAGCGTGCAACAGAGAAATGGAAGTAGGAAACAAAACCCAAGAAATGCACCCTCCAGTTTGCAGGGCAACAGAGAGGAGCAATATCTGCCAGGGACCAACAGAGGCAGCAGGGGAAGCCTGACCCCATCCCGACGACAGCTGTGACCTCCCCCATCCCCCAACCCATCCTCCAAGTGCTCCCAGTCCTCCTGGGAAGGAGTTCTTATAGGTGAATTACAGCACTACATTTGGTGAAGGACAAACCTTGAGCTCATCCTCTCAGACACGAAACCTTCTTCCTGGGTGATGGCAGAGAACAGAAAGGGACATGTCAGATGGGAGAGGACAAGAGGCCTGTTCAGGTCCAATGTGGATTTTGTTTTGGCAAACCAAAAAAAAAAACAAAAATTCATTGCAAAAAGAATGTTTTCAAAAAATGAAGGAAAGGGGATTGTAGTTTATCATCAGGGATATAGTAATGGATTATTGTCCTCATCTCAGATATAAGAAAAGATGTTCAGAGAAGTTAAACAAGCTGTTTGGTTATATGGCCAGCAAGTGATAGAGATGCAGTTCAAATCCAGGCTCATTTGATTTTTAAATGTCTGCTTTTTTCTGTGGCCTCCAAATTCGTACATATGGGACTATGGTGGGCAGAATAATGATGCTCAAAGATGCCCACACCTGAATCCCTAGAATACTGCCCATGTAACTCCACATGGCAAATGGGACTCTGTGGCTGTACTTAAGGATCTTAAGATGTGGAGATGATCCTGGATCACCTGGTGGAGTCAGTGTCATCACAAGAGTCCTTTTAAGTGAGAGAGAGGCAGGAGAGTCGGAGTCTGAGAAAAGGAGATCAGAGAACAGAAGCAGAGGTCAGAGTGAGAGAGATTTGAAGAGGAAGGAAGGGGCCACAAGCCAAAGAATGTGGGCAACTCTAGGAGCCAGAAAAGGCAAGGAAATACTTTCTTCCTGGGGCCTTCAGAAGGAAGGCAGCGCTGCCAACATCTTGGTTGTAGCCCAGGGACTCTGACTTTCAGAACTACAAGATAATGAATGTGAGTTGTTCTAAGGCAATGGGTTCATGGTCATCTGTCAAAGCAGCAATCAGAAATCACTACAGATATATAATGGATTATAAAGGAAATCATTTAATTATTTGTGCAAAGTGGATTTGAGTATCAAGAAAAGCATTTATTCCCCACCAAAAATCAAGGGAGTCCTAGCTCCTTTGCCTTTTTGTGTTACGTCAGGGTCGACAACACTTTGTAACAAACCATCAATAAATAAAACATTCAAAAGGGAAAAAAAACCCTTTAATTGTGAAAAAGCATACATTTTAATGTACAAAATTACACAAATTATACATTTAACTAACATAGAAAAATACATCTCAGTAACAAGAGAAAATGCCGGCCTATTTTACACAAATGGAGCGATCATTACAAATCCTGAAAACCCAGAGGGAGGGTTGAGCCCGACCCACAACCGGTCGGGAATCCAGTGAACATCTCCACGGACTGATGGTTTCACTGCAGGCGGGCCCCGGAGGACAGCTGCCCCAGGAACCAAGGCAGGTCCTGCTGAAGAGCTTCCGGAGGGGAGGTGTACGGTCCTGTCGCTGGACCACTCCCATGTGAACCAAGGCGGCTCACTCCGGGGAGGGGCAGGACTTGGCCTGCCAAAATTCTCAGCCTTGAGTTTATGAATGAGGGTGCATAGGAGACCTTGTAGATTCATGCAACCGCAAGGTGTACAGTTATTGTGCATTTGGGATTCAGCAGGAAAGTACACAGTTTCTAAACTGATGTCTGTGCTTCACAGCTTTCATGTGATTTCTGCCCAGGATTCAACCTGGAAGAACTAAGGAGCCCACAGAGGTTCTATCTAAGTGAACTTGCCAGCCTTGCTTATCGCTCTGCCAATGACACTCACGCCTCTTCCCTGCCTTACCTGCAAAAGCTGGTTGTGCAAACCCGAACTGTGGAAGAGATCATCTTATTCCCCCAACTCAGGTTGGTAGGATAGGCCCCAGCCTCCCACCAAAATGTGTTTGTGCAGAGCCCATTTTCAAAGGGGTGAGGGAAGGCTCCCAACATCCGCCGACATGCTGAGTGCTTTAAGAAACGTGCTATTTCTTTAATCTTCACACCTTACCCACTATTTCCATGGAGGACTTTGAGGCTAAGAGAGGTAGGTACCCTGTCCAAGCTTGCACAGTTAGTCGGTGGCAGAGCCGTCGTGTGTCTGGCCCCATAACTCACTCTCCTACTTCTGTTAGGTGCAGACCTTGTCCTTGTCCATTAAAGAATTAATGGTTATAAAGTCACTGCATAGACATTTATTTCCCCCATCACTTTCAATGTCCTATTTATAAATAATGTATTATATTACTTTAAAAAGAAAATACTGACTCAAAGTTGATATCAGGTTTTCAGCCATTTTTAACAATCCCATTAATTTGTCTCTCTCTTCCCCTGTTCTACCATCACATAAAGGGATCATCAGCCCATGCTTGGACACAGCCTGCTGGTGTTTTCACAGACAAAAAAAAAATGGTGTTGGAAAAAACTCATTTTTGACCTATCAGTTCTTCCATTAGTCTTTCCATTACTCAATACACTACATTTACACTAAGGATGCAGAAGTCAGAGTAGGATTTAGGGAAGTTCACACAGGAAAGAGAAAACCCAATCCTTCAATCCCAAGTCTACTGAGTTCTTGAAAGCGGTTTTAGGTCCAAGGTACAAATTATCTGTTCTTAGAAATTCCCGTAACACAGAGAAGAGGACTAAATACATTAACAAACCCCAGGGATCTTTTCCTTCTACACCACCTTAAGGCACCAGAGAACTTCCAATAATTTATTTCAAAGCCAGGTAGGAATGCAGTTGGCCATTGGTGCACATGCCGAAGACAAATCTACTTTTGTTTGCTTACCCAACTGGCAGATATATCTATCATAGAATATCTCTTTCTGGATATTCTGGAGTTTAGGATGCAAACAACTGCACCCAAGAGATTCATTTAGTGTGTCTATTGTACCACCCAATTATATTATCTGAACTTTCATGGAATTGTGCAGTGACCAGTCACCAAGAGCTCAGCTCCAGGCTCTGCCACAGTGGAGCTCAAAGCAGTAACACATCATGCATTTCATTTCTGTAAGAACCACCAGCTGTTTAAAACGCCCCCTGAGGGTAGAGTTACAAAGCCAACTCATGGTCAAAAATACTCCAAAGATGAGAAGTTTCCTCCTGTAGACTCTGAGGACACATTTCTTTCCTAGCTAGGAGCATAAATAAATATGAGTCTAACACAGAAGAAACCCACAGTAGCATTTTAGAACTTAATTAGCACAGGGAATGGGGGAGTGGAAAGAGACTACGTGACTGTATTCCCATGGTTCTCCCCCAGCTGCCCATTAGAATCACTGGGGAGCTTTTCAAATAGATCTCTGCCCAGGGCCCCACCCAATACAACTTGATTTCAGTGGCCTGGAGAGAGGCTTGGGCATCAGTTTTTTTTTAAAATCTCTGCATGTGAGTCCAACATGCAACCAGGGTGAAGAATCATCAGTACGGAATGTGGTCTTTACATCCTTCAAATGACCTGGAGGGGGTAAGTGGCAGGGCTGCAGCCCCTCTTACCCTGCCTGGACTCCCAGCCCAGAGCCCTTCCCACCGCCTGGCACTATCTCAACAGAGAAAAAAAGGTTGTGTCTAAAATATGTCAGAAATGTCTAGCACCCTATTCTCAGAAGTTGGCTGAGTTCTCAGAAGGTTTCACATTTCAGACGTAGAATTTCACCCTGGAACCAAAGGGGAGCTGTGAATCTCTTAAAAGAAGCTCACCAGCCTGAAGGTGAAAAGCCCCTCTCAAGTTTATAAAAGTTTACTCAATAAATTGCTGAGTAAAACAAATGGAAAGGACCTCAGCTGTAAAAGGACTTGGGTTCCCTGTTCTCTGCAATGATGGGCAACTAAACTCATATAATAATCTCATTCCAAAGCAATTCAAAATTTTTTATTTTTGATCAGCTTTGATGCTTGATTTCACACTGAGAAACTAGGTAAGGAAGGCTATGGAAGGGTGGATTTAAAGCTCAATCATGTAAGTCTAGCCAAAAAGTAGGTGAGTTTGCAAGATATCCTGGGATTCAGGGCTTCCCCAGGGTGAAATGCAGGCATGAATTCCACACAAAATGAAAGAATTCCTTAAACTAATATCTATTGCTAGATGATGCCATATAGATTGTAACCCAATAGAAAATTAATTGCATCAGACCAAGACCTAAAATTCTGAATCAGAAGAGCCTGCCCCATGGCACAGTTGGAGAATACTGCATAATGACATCCAAACCAGGTTCAGTCCCATTTGCAGTCAAGTGGCTTTGTCACTGGACCACAGATGTCAGTTAACCTCATCTGGGAACCAGTTTCCTCACCTGTAAAATGGGGAGGAGAAGGATGCTTACACTAGATGAAGTCTGAGCCTGTCTCCGTCTCCAACAATGGATGTTTCCAGATCTGTCACCTTAATCACTGCCCTGCTGGCTTGCCTGGGAAGGGCAATGGCAGGGCCACTCTGAGCACACAGCCCACATTGGTCTGCAGAGCAATCAAACCACGCTACCTCAGCATGTCCCCGTTGCCGCCACACCTCCGACATACCTATTTTAAGAACAGTGCCTAGCAGTTCATGGGGAAACGTTGCTATGCCAACTTGCTGGCTGTTGCTAATCATAATCTATGAATGCGCAGTACAACCATCTGACAAGTATTTCTTCTCTTCCTTAGCCTGTGGACTTTCTTCCAAATTGTCATATGACAGATCACCTCGTTCATAATGGCACACAGTAGGTGTATAATAAATGTGCATTAAATTAATGACGTGAGTAAAGTATACGCACAACATGTAAGCCTGCAAAATGCCTTGCCATCCAGTTTTTCCATTACTGCGCACAGTAGGTGCCAAGATGGGTATCTTATTATCTCCATTTGTCCAGCAAGTAAACTGAGGAGGGGAGGCCACTTTCCCTAGTCTCGGAGCCAATAAGTTGCAGAACCCAGATTGCAGGCTAGCTATTCTGGTCTTAAACCCCAACCTGTTTCTCCTACATCGGGTGGTCTCTGTCATCTCTCTAGAAGAAAGTCAAATAACACCAACCCTGTATATACATGTAGATCTTAAGAGTTTACAAAGGGCTTTCCATCCATATTCCCATTTCATTCAAAGTCTAAAGGTAAACTAAGAGGCAAGGCTCTCTGGGGCCCACACCTGGCCCACAGGGTGCCCTGTGTGCAGTGGGATGGACTGTTCACCACAGAAGTGCTTCACTGGCCTTGCCCAGGGACCCGGAAAGGACTGAGGGGATAACAGAAGCAGCTCAGGTGGGCAGGATCACCATGCTGCCTAAAGGTCCGGGGCCCAAGACAGGTATATTCTCTGGTACTGGCAGAGAAGTGCGTGGGGTCCAGATATGCCAGAATCACACAGACAGCAACAGTTGAGCCTTCCAGGTAAAGCCAGGGCCCTTGGAAAGGCAGCTCAGAAGAGGCCCTTAATGAGAACTCATGGAGCGACTGACCAGATTACGCAGAAGCCCACCCACCAGGGCAGCAATTTGGTCTACTCTGTTCTCTCCCAGAACCCCAGGGCCTATTGTGGTGCCTGGCACTTAGTGGTGCTCAATCAATGCTTGTTCCCTGAATGAGTGAATGAAAACTGGTGACTGACAAACCTCAGTGGGAAGCTGGAAACCACACTTTTCCTTGTTCCCTTTTTTGAAGATACTTGGAAAACATGCCATCTTTTTAACCTAGAAAACAGATTTCTGCTGGGGAAGGCAAGGAAAGGAATTAGACTTCATTTAATGTCTACTATGTGCAAAGCACCTTCCGTTTCTCATTTCCCCCTGTGCTGTCAAGGACAGTGATATTTTCCCCACTAAACAATGGAAGAGTTTGCAGATCAGAGAGATGGGCTCACCTGCCCAGTGCCCTCAGTGGCTAACGCGTCAAGCTTAGGTTTTGAAACCAGGCCAACAGACTCTGAAGCTGGTCGTTCCCATGATGTTACATCTCTTCCTGGGTTGTGTCCTGCAGGAAGAGGATTTGGAACCCTTGGACGTGACCTTACTTGTTAAGAAGTAGCATTTGTGAAGCGTCTGCTGGGTGCCAAGCCCTCTGCCGGATGCTTTTATTTTCTTTCCCTGCCTCAGTTAATCCTTGGAATAGCCCAGTGGGGAAAGGTGTGGCCCCTTTTCCTGTCTTGCAAATGAGAAAACAGACCCCCAGATGCTAGGTTGCCTGACATGGCCTGTGCTTTTAGTAACACCCCTTCCCATCCCAACTGCATTCAATGGTCAATACACAGCATCTCCTTCTGTCTTCACAATACTTCACGAGGCTGCAACAGAAGGTGCCATTTCTCCCATTTTCCTCCAGAGAGGAAACTTAGGTTCAGAAAGTTTAAGTGCTTTGTCCCAGGGACCTGGGACAAGCAGGTGGCAGAGCTGAAAGTAGAATCAAGGCTTTGCAATGCCCAGTTGCAGGCCCTTCCTGCATTTCAGCGGTTGTATCACTTCCTGGCCTGTGAGACCTTGGGCCCCAGCCACCCTTCCTCCCTGGGCCTCTGAACCTTCACCCATAACATGAGGGTGCTGAGCAGACGAGGTGTCACCAAGCCACAGCCTGTGGAAACCAGGCAGATTTTGCAGTGAGTGGAGGGGAAAGGAGTGGGGGCCCTGCAATCCACTGGGTGGGGTGCCTCTCAGTGCAGGAAGGAGCGAGCTGGCTTCATTCATCTCAAGTCCAATGCTGTCAGATACACTGATTTTCCAAGAGAAGCCAGAAATCCAGATTTGTATATGAAATCTCTTGGTTTTTAAATGTCACTTGCTAACTCCAATATTAAAAAATGCAACATAGGTATTTGTACACCTGTGTTCATAGGAGCAATATTCACAATAGCCAAAAAGGTGGAAGCCACCCAAAGGTCCCTCAATGCGTGAATGATAAACAAAATGTGGTCCATCCATACATCAGAATATTATTCAGCCTTAAAAAGGAAGGAAACTCTGACACATGCTGCCACATGAACCTCGAAAACGTTGTGCTAAGTGAAATAAATCAGCCATGACAGGACAAAGACCGTATGATTCCACTCACACGAGGTCCTAGAGTGGTCAAATTCATAGAGACAGAAAGTAGAAGGGTGGGTGCCAGCGGCTGTGGGACAGGGAAATGGGGAGTGAGTCTTTCATGAATATGGTGTTTCTAATTTTGCAAGATGAAAAGGTTCTGGAGATGGATGACGGTGATGGTTGCACCACAATGTGAATGCACTCTGTGCCACTGAAATGGATACTTAAAAATGATTAAGAGGATACATTTTAGGGTTTTAGAGAAACGTACCTTCTTAATCATTTTTAAGTATCCAGCTCAGTGGCACAGAGCGCATTCACAATTAGAAAAAAATTAAATGTAAGCCAAACATGATACATTTGTGGGCCAAATCTGGCCCAAGGGCTGCCAGTAACCACTGTGGACTGGAAACTCTCTAAAGTCTGTAATGTGATGTGGGGCCTGCCTGTTGCTCACCCAGCACTGACCACTGCCCCAGGTTCTGCGGAGATCTGAGACACCCATGGCCAACTCCATCCACCAGGCCTGACTTCCGGGCACCACCTGCTGTCTCACAGCAGCCAGGGCAAGAAAACATGTGGCTCACTGATGTTTCCCTGCTCAACAGCTGGAGTTTCACTGCATCTTCCTGGGTGATGCTGAGATTTCACAGGTCGCTGTCAGGCCCCTGGCTGCCAGTGTAAGTGGGCCTCACAGCCGTGCAGTTTACAGGGAAATGGTGTCAGAGGAAGAAGAGTCTCTCGGTCCAAGCACAGCAACTGGGCCACCATGCTCTTTAACTGCAGAGCAAAAGGAGCTGAAATGAGGCTGCATGCCTGGGCACTTTGGGGTGCTGTGGTCAGTTGGGCGCAACTCATGGACACAAGTTGAGAGAAGAAGAGCTCTTCACTGACTCTGGAAGCAAGAAGGCTGGGTGTGGAAGCTTCCCATCTGGCCAGAGCCTGCCCCTCAGTAGGAACTCGCAACTGGAAGGCTGTGCCACACCCATTTTACAGATAAGGAGCTGGGGCGGATAGAGGCCAAGGGACAGCCTTAAAGTCGCCAGCAAGTTGGAGGCAGAGTCCGTCTCTGAGTTTCAAGACAGAGTCCTTTCTGCCTAGACTGGGGTGCTTGGCTACTAGGGTGCTTGTCTACCAGTCTTATTTGCAAATCTGATGAAATCCATGTTCCTTCTCCCTAGGAAAGAGTTCACATGCATACAACTTTTTGTGCAGGTTGGGACCTCCATCCTAGCCCAAGCTTTTTCAGGAGCTCTATAATATCAAGATAACTACTACAATGATTTTTTTAAAACCATCATCCTATCATCCCCTCATCACCCATCTTGGATGGAAGCTATGCAGAATGGTAAATCAATGAGTCCTTATGGCAGAGTGCATTCCGGGACAACCATCAGTGAAATACCTAAGTTGAAGGAACTGCATTTTACAAACACAACAAGGATCCTGACACGTGGAAAGAATCTTACAGTGTTCAGGTGCTTTTCCAGCCATTAGCTAATTTGGTTGTCAGAGCAAAATTGTCAAGTAGGCATATGACCCCCAAACAGATGAAGAGGATGTTGGAAGAAGGTAAATTATTTGTGCACAGCGACCCAGCGCAGGTGCAGCAGAGCCGACAGGTCTTTGGGACTCCAGACCCGGCTTCCTGCCACTCATTCATGGCATTAAATATGGGCTTCTTACAGTCAACAGCCATCTCTTGGGTCCCCAGGTTGGTATCATACACAGTAGAAATATTCCCTATTAGTGACTTGAGACAGGAAGATGGTTGCTTGGCTTATAATTTGGCTCACTGAAAGGATCATAAATCATAGGCCACCTCTGCTCTGTTGGTCAGTTGAGAAGCATGTAAATATTTTCCAGCTTGCTGTGTTTGCCCCTGTGTTGTCTTCCTTCCTGCAATGACAAAATCAGGGAAACAGGTTCTTAAAGGGAACATAGCAACCGGTGTGGCTTCTACATGAAGCCATCCACATGCACACACCTTTACGTCACTGGGAGACCTGCTTTAAACTCCATATGCAGTGGACTTATATCATGGAGTATCTATCATACAATTATCAGCTGCTCTCCAGAAAAATCATAGCTTGGAATTATTAGATAACGCTCTCTTTATTTGGGGTGCTTCACACCCTTGACATGATATGGAAATTTTATGTTACTAAGCATTCATGCACATTGTGTAGAGAGGGTCTCTAGCTTTCAGGAGCCTCTCAAAGGGGCCAATGGCCAAAAGAAGGTTGAGAACAACTGAAGAAGAAAGAGACAAATTGGGGTGCTCTGGCATGTCTTCATTTGGGCACCTGCTGTGTAGTAGTCTCTGTGCTAAGCACAGGGGATGCCCTGCTTGCCCTCCTCAGGTTACAGAGGGTGACACAGGAATCATCAAACAAATGCAGGTCCCAGGTGCTGCCGTAAAGGAGGAGGGGTAACAGTGGAGGTGGGGGCAGCAAGAGTTGGTGTCAGGGTGTCAGGGGAGGAGCCTGCAGCCTGTGCAAAAGCCCTGGAGAGAGGGAGGGAGCAGGAGAAGCCGGTGTAAAGAAAACAGAGAAGCAAAGAGCGATGTGGCAGGAGATGAATCTGTGACGGTTGGCAGCATGGCAGATGCTGGCATGGAGAGAAGTGGGGGGGAGGGGACTCCAGACACCGTAAGAGCTCAAAAATGATTTTGCAAGGGGAAAGGAAGGAAGAAAATGAAGGAGGGTGAAAGAAAGACTGTCTGGAGACGGTGACATTCGAGCAGTCTTGGAGACAAACAGGAGTTTTCTGGGCAGAGGAAACAGCTTGGGCAGAAGCCAAGAAGTATGGGAGAATACAGGCTGGGAGGGGCTCAGCACAGCGTGAGTAGCGGAGAGTGGGTCTAAAGAGCGCAGTTTGCCAAGAAGAGCCTTCATGGATGCGCCGGATTAATAAACATATCTGAGCAATGTGACAGTGTGCAGAGAGGGACCCTAGGAAAATCAAAACCCTGTCTGTGCGCAGCATCCCTTTGCAGTCCCACAGTTGCCCCATGACTGACTTCACCAAGCCAGGCTTTGCTGCAATGCTAAGGGTCTCATAGCTGGGCAGAGATGGCTCACACACAGCTCGTGGCCGCATCCATCCCAAGGGTGTTAGTGAGGAAGCCAACCTACTCCGGGCATTGTTCGTGTAGGTGTCTTTAGTCTCCTTCTCAAAATGTATTTTTATCTATCTGTAGGTACACAGCTTCAAATCCTTTTTTGAGGAAGGAATAAGCAAGATAAAAATAAACCAAATTTCAATCCTTGAAGCTTATAAGACCATTGGTATAAGACCATTGGTATCCAAACTTACATATAAATCAGAATCACTTGGAGAGCTTTACAAGAATTCTTAGGCTCAATCTTAGATTGATGAATTCTGTGTTCATGAGGCAGATCTCGGAAATCTGTGTTTCCAATGAGTTCCATGCTCATGCATTAAGCTGGGGGGACTCTTTTGTGTTAAGCTCATAAGCACCTGGCATCTGGGTACTGCTGCAGTCAGTGATGCTCCACTACAAGGACAAAGCAACAAGTTAAGCTTGTAGTAACTGTCACTAGAAGCAGGTGGGTGATATCAAACACAAGAAGGCAACATTCTTTCCCTACATTATACATGATAACATATAGATACTGCATTCGCCAATAAGTTAATGGAGCAACCGTTTAAGAAGTAACAAGTACCACAGGGTCGCTTCCAAGATCCATGTGGAACACTAAAAGATGCTAATTTCTGATAAAGTTTCACCTAAAAAAATCACAAGAATTATAGATATCCAACATCTGAGAGACAATCATCAGATGCAATAAATAGGAGAGATCACTTCTGGCAGTTGGGGGGAGAGTCATGTAATAGGAATTCTAAAAGAAGACTTTAAAATATTAATGATCACAATATTTACATATATGTTCTGTAAATGAAAAATAGAATAACTGATAGACGATCTCTACAGGCAAGCTAAACAGTAGACTAGACACAAATGAAGGCAGATTTAGTAAGTTGAAAGGCAGATCTGAGGAAATCATTCAGAATTCAGCCCAGAGAGATAAAGAGGCATATGGGGGCTGGGGGAAGAGGTGCTCTAGATTGAGTTGTTAGTAAAGGTCTTTCTGAGAAGGTGACATTTGAGTTGAGACCCAAATGACAAGAAAGATCCAGCCATGGAAAGCAATAGGGCCAGGGGTCTTGGGCATAAAAGAGAGAAGTGCAAAGGCCCTAAAGTGGGGTCAAGCTGGGCAAGAACAGGTTGGCATGTTCAAAGAACAGAAAGCAGACCCCTGAGGCTCCACTCTATGAGAAGGTGCCATGAGGCAGACTCCGTGCTCTGCATGGAGTCAATGAGTAGAATCAGCTCAGAAAGCTGGTTAACAGGAGACATATTTCAGTTGAAGGTAAAGAAGGACTTTTTAACAACAAGAGCTGACCATTCACTGGTTCACTCATTCATTCATTCATTTGCTTGTTTATTCATTCACTCATTTATTTGCTCATTTTCAAGCACCTACTATATGCCAGGCTCTGTGTTCAAGGCTACGGAGAATGTTGAGATGAATAAAACCCAGACACATGTGTCCTCAAGGGCCTTATATCTGAGTGAGTAAAACAGACAAGCAAGCAAGTATAATGCCAGAACAGAAGGAAATGCTGGGTTACAGAAGTAACGGTGTGCCAAAGAGAGTCAGACGAAGGATCCACTTGAGAAAGCTGACTAAGACATCATGACAAGGTACCTGCAGGAAGCTCACTGCACTGCACTGCACATGTGAGGATGTCAGAGAGGACCTCTGACTTTAACCAGTGGGCTTTGTGATGTGACGATTCTATAAAACCACAGCAGGCATTCATATGCCCTGGGGAGTTGGGAGCGACTAGGCTACAGCCTCCCTTCAGAGTCCAGTGGAGGAAGCAGATGTGTGAAGCAGACAATGGCAGAGACTCCAAGCAGGGAGACGACCATGCAATGGGGAGGGAGAAAGCCCTAGGGTATCAGAAAACGAGGGCAAAAATGGGGACACTAGTCCATGACCTACTTAGTTCCAGACCTTTGTGAAGACAAAAGCTCCTCAATGAAAGAACACCATCTGATAGGAGAGATCAATACATACGCGACTGCCCTTGACACCATTCGCCTAACTCCCAAGGTCATGCAGCCTTCAGTGGGGATGCATAGGGGATGTCGGAAGGTCATACTTGGGGACCATTTTGCCACTGCCCTTTCTCTCACTCTGATCTGTAAATCAAAGAAGAACCAGCCTGACCTACTTCACAGATTTAAAATGCCTGGAAAGTACAGAATGGGGGCTACCTGCTCTGTCATTCACTCCCCTGAATGGCCATTGTCCCAGCCCAGCCCATGACTGCCTCTTAGCTGGACCACAGAGAGTTTCCTAACCAGGCTCCCTGCTTCAGGCTGTCCCCACACAATCCACTCTACACAGCAGCCAGAATTCCTGAGAAGCTGATGACATCATGCCATTGTTTCAAACTACCACATGTCTTTCTCTGCTTTTAGGATGCAGCCTAACTTAGCAAGACTTACAGAATATCCTGTCATATCTAGCCCTGCCTATGTCTTTGAGTCCATCTCTTGAAATTCAAACCCTTCTACATCATGCAGGGGCCACATGACCTCCTTGCAGGCTGAGCACACTGGCCTTGACCACCAAAAGCAGCGTTAGGTGTCCAGAGGGAAATAAATCATCTAGCTGTTGACTGCAACCAGATCTTTTGCCCATTTTAAAATCAGATTGTTTATTTTTCTGTTGTTGAATTGTTTGAGTTCCTTGTATATTCTATATAGCAATGTCTTGTTGGATGTATAGTTTGCAAATATTTTCTCTCATTCTATAGACTCTCTCTTTACTCTGTTGATTGTTTCCTTTGCTGTGCAGAAACTTTTTAGTTTGATATAATCACAGTTGCATATTTTTGCTTTTGTTGCTTACACTTTCAAAGTCTTATTTATAAAATCTTTGCTCAGACCAATGTCCTGAAGTATTTCTCCCATGTTTTCTTCCAGTGGTTTCATCGTTTTGGGCTTACATTTAAGTCTTTAATCCATTGTTGATTTTTATAAGTGGTGAGAGATAGGGGTCTAGTTTCAATCTTCTGCATGTGAATATCCAGTTTCCCTAGCACCATTTATTGAAGGGATTGTTCTTTCCCCAATGTATGTTCTTGGCACCTCTGTTGAAAATCAGTTGGCTGTAGATATGTGGATCTGTCTCTGTGCTCTCTATTCTGTTCCATTGATCTATATGTCTGTTTTTGTACCAGTACATACTGTTTTGGTTACCATAGTTTTATAGTATATTTTGAAGTCAGGGAGTGTGGAGCCTTAGCGTTTTTTTCCCCCTCAGGATTGTGTTAGCTATTTGAGGTCTTTTGTGGTTCCATGTGAATTCTAGAATTTTTTTTTCTATCTCTGTAAAGAACGGCATTGGTATTTTGATAGGGACTGCATTGAATCTGTAGATCGCTTTGGGTAGTATGATAATTTTAGCAATATTAATGGAGCTGAGATTTTAAACAAGATCTGTCAGACTTCAGGACCCATGCGCTTGAGCAAGACACAGAGAAACATACATAAAACAACCCCAAGAGAAACTGTTCATGAGAAAATGTGAACAGAGCAGGTGCTGACCAAGGACAGGTTAAACCCAGTTCAACTTAATGTGATTTTTACTGAATACAACATGGTTCCAACATATTTCCTCAGGGGATAGATAGCATTTCTCATAGGGAATTAAATCTAAAATTTAAGCCTTTCAAAAAGCTTCAAAATTTAAGAATCTCGTCACTCTGTTCCATCTGGTCACTAATTTTTATACTTTAAGTAATGTTTGTGTTTATGATCCACATTATGCTATAAACAGAATTGGTGTGAATTGTGGTGTTTTTAAGTAACATACTAGTTATTCCTAAGGAATTATCTAGAGTGTGTCCTCATATAATCAGTTGAGGAAAGAGATTTTCAAAGAGAAAATGACCCCACAATAATCACCCCGCTCGATCATGGCTGAGCTTGGAGTGGCCTCCCCAATTCCTCAACCAATAACCTCTCTACCTCAGCCCCTGCCAGCATTCTTCAAGAATCTTCTATGTGTGTAGCCCTGGGCAAGAAGCTTTTTTGGTGTTTGAGGGGAAATAAGATAAAGTCCCTGCCCTCAGGTGCTCTCTTTTTTTTTTTGTCAGTGGGGGTGGGGGGGATGCCTCTCTATTCAATTTGAAAGTAGCACCATGTCCCTATTTGTCTAACAGATGTTTCATCAGAGCCAATGGGTTTCTTCCCTTTTTTTTTTTTTTTTTTGAGACAGAGTCTCGCTGTGTCGCCCAGACTGGAGTGCAGTGGCGTGAACTCGGCTCACTGCAAGCTCTGCCTCCTGGGTTCACGCCATTCTCCTGCCTCAGCCTCCCAAGTAGCTGGGACTACAGGCACCCGCCACCATGCCCAGCTAATTGTTTTTTGTATTTTTTACTAGAGACAGGGTTTCACCATGTTAGCCAGGATGGTCTCGATCTCCTGACCTCATGATCCACCTGCCTCGGCCTCCCAAAGTGCTGGGATTACAGGCGTGAGCCACCGCGCCTGGCCTCTTCCCTTTCTATGCCTTTTGAACTTGTGGGGTTTTCTGGCCCTTCTCAAAACCAGAACCCCCACATCGAGCATCTGTGGTGGATGGTTACCCAAACGTGGCTGTGTCCTCTGATAGGCAGCCCACCAGCTGTGCCAGGGAAGCCTGTTTCATGGACAGCTCTAACTATTGGGGAATTCGTTCATGAGTGAAATTACAATGAGACTTGCTAGAATGTGTGTGAAGCCAGGGAGGGAATGCTTCACATGTCACTTAAAACCCCAGCAAGGGATCCCTTTACAGAGAGGGGCCTCTCTTCAGATAGGTGAGCCCAGTTCCCTGGCTGTCTGCAGGTCCCTCAGAATGAGAAAACATGCAGAAAGGCCCAGCTTGGCCTGCTTCACTGCTCAAGGTGGCAGGATCCATTTTGCCTGCCCCAGGTAAAAAGATGAAGAGGAAACTTGCTGCTCTCAGGCCCTGGTGGGGAACAGAAATGGAGAACCACAGTGGTGAGCTAGCAAATGTTTAACAACTGTCTCTCAAAACAAAAACAAAAACAAAAACAAAACAAACAAACAAAACACTGGGCCTGGTGGCTCATGCCTGTAATCCCAACACTTTGGGAGGCCGAGACAGGCGGATCACAAGGTCAAGAGATCGAGACCATCCTGGCCAACATAGTGAAACCCTGTCTCTACTAAAAATACAAAAATTAGCCGGGGATGGTGGTGCGTGCCTGTAGTCCCAGCTACTAGGGAGGCTGAGGCAGGAAAATCGCTTTAACCCGGGAGGTAGAGGTTGCAGTGAGCCAAGATTGCGCCACTGCACTCCAGCTTGGGTGACAGAATGAGACTCCATCTCACAAAAACAAAACAAAACAAAAAAACCACACAAACAAAAACAAACAAACAAAAATACCAGACCTGATTTTCGGCATTTTTAAATTTCTGTGGTGTAAACCCTCCCACTATGGCTGATTTTAAGCTGCTGATATGTTGGTAAGAGATGCATGCAATTGGCTCTCAAAAGGCAGGAAGAGCCAGCTCCAGTCTAGCACTCCACTGTGTGTGTGTGTGTGTGTGTGTGTGTGTGTGTGTGTGTGTATTTGGGGAAGACATACATGTAAGAATGAATGAAAGGATGCATGAATGAATGAGAGCAGGATACCAATTTTGCAAATGTAATAGGAAAGAATTGGAAGGAGCAAAATATTTTTATAACTGCAGCGGATAGGCCTTTATGAAGAAAATGAGCTGGGATGAGTGTACAAAGCATTCTCAGCAGTGTTTCCACCAAATTACTTTCAAGGAAATATATCTGTCCTTGTAAAAGGGGTATGATGGTAAAAGAGTGCACCAGTGTTCTAAAATGCACCCAGTATTTTGTTTTAATCAGGTATGGTAATGTGACAGACATAGAGACAACTGTGTTTGAAAGAAGAGTTTATTACTCACAGTTCCCTAGAGGAAGGGGCATGCCACACCATGCAGGGCCACAGAGGGAAGCAGGAGGCAGAGGAGTGCAGAGAGAGCCTGGCCCAGAGCCTTTATTGTGAGTTCTGCGGGAAGAAATGGGTGAGGCAGGGGAGGCAAGCCTGAGCATGCCCAGGACTGGAGAGTTTTAAAATTGTTGCATGCTCTGGGTTATATTTTCACATGTTCTCTAGTTGTTTGACACCTGGGCCTGGGATGACATGTGGCCGGGGAAATGTTGGCTTGGTGTGTTAGATAAAGGAGGAGACTGGAAACCTGCCAGGCTCTAGATTGTCTGGCTTGCATATGAAAGGCGTGCTCACAGGGGAGTCATTTCCATTTCTAGAAATTAGCCAGCCCTGGCAGGGGCCGTATCTCTCTGGCCAACAAGGCCCCAAGATGGCAAAACATCACCAACTATAGAAAATAAAACTTTATTAATACAACCAGCTTTGGAACCGACTGCCTGTGTGGCCTTGGGCAAGTGACTCAACCTCTTTCTTCCTCAGTTTTCCCATCTGTAAAATGAGGATGACAATGCCTACCTTATAGGGCTGGTGTAAAGAAGGAGATACTCAGAGGCCTTAGCAATGGCAGAGCTGGCATCTGATCCTGGGAAACTACTGGAAACTCCAGACCATAGCTCCTTGATGAGGAGGAGGCCGTATCTCTAGTGCTCTGCACAAAGCCTGGGGAATGGCAGGCAGGCAATGACTATTCTGGGAATACATTTTGAGTGAGGGTAGTGGTGGTCAGAGCAAGCTCTAGTGTGTAGAAATAGCATATACTATGAAACAGATGAACCTGTTCAATTTCCATGAGCTTCCTAATCACATGGGGTATGGAAAATATAGATGAGATAAAATGCTTTCTTCTCAAAATGCCCTAATCTTTGTTTCAATATCAAGATTCATTAGGGCCATTTTCACTTTCGCTGTTCGTAACATTCTGGTCCAATTGATGGATTCGTTCAGGAGTCTGGGTCCCTTTGAATCTCATTACACTAGGGCTCCTGGGTGTATTGATCCTATTTAGAAATAAGGCAATAAATCGTCCACAGACGTTGGGACCAAACCTCCAGGCTGCCAAGGGAAAGAATATAGAAAGTGGGGCTTTCTCGCCGCATTGTCTGCTTTTGATTTGACTTTTAGCACAAGTTTGAATTTCTGAACCAACAATAGGTATCAACAGCTTTAAAAATGTTTATTCCCTTGGAGATAATAATTCAATTTCTGAGAATCAATCTCCAAGAAATAGTCTTCTATGAAGACAAAGATTTATAGACAATGATAATCACGTCATTGTTTATTATAGCAAAAAAAAAAAAAAAACCCCAGCAGCCCAAATGTTCAATAACAAGGGTTGAGAAAGGTTCATGTTATGTAATCATGAGAAGTAAAGTTTATGAAGACCATGTTAGCATGAAAAAATGCCTACAAGACTAGATGAAAAAGTAGATAAAATTATATCTTGACTATGATTATGAATATTGTATGGAAACTTACCCATAGGGATAAAAAAGAATATGAGCCAAGAGGTTAACAGATTTTGTTTTTATGGGTTGTTTTTTTTTTTTTTTTTGGAGTCTCGCTCTGTCGCCCAGGCTGGAGTGCAGTGGCGCAATCTTGGCTCACTGCAACCTCCGCCTCCTGGGTTCACGCCATTCTCCTGCCTCAGCCTCCCAAGTAGCTGGGACTACAGGCGCCCGCCACCAAGCCCGGCTAATTTTTTGTATTTTTAGTAGAGACGGGGTTTCACTGTGTTAGCCAGGATGGTCTCGATCTCCTGACCTCGTGATCCACCCGCCTCGGCCTCCCAAAGAGCTGGGACTACAGGCATGTGCCACCGCGCCTGGCCTTTTATGAGTTTTAATGTTTTCTTAACTGCTTTTCTCTGTTTTCTAGTTTTTCTGTAATAAGCATACATCACTTAAAATTGATGATCACAGTTTGAATTTTTAATACCTAGATAAGTATACCATGTCCTCTCTTACAAAGCCAGCATACCTATCTGAAGAAATGTGTGCGATGGTGCTCCTCATTTTTCATTTGTTAGAAATACGTAGAGGGTATAATATCCTATTCTACAGCATGGAAGTTATTTGTACTTGATCTCACTTGGACATAACAACCTTGAGCTTGTTTGACAAGGCTGAGTCAGTAACTTAATGTAGGCTGGAATTTGCTTATGCACACAGAAATGCAGATAAAAGCCATTTCCATCACATCAAAAATCAGATGAAGGTGCCATCTCATAGTCTATTTCCCCACTAGGATAAATTCTCCTGTATTTCTAATGAGTTTTAGTTTAATCTCGGTTTTCTGTCCGGTCACTTCCTTGATCCAATAAGTAGCTCAGAAAGTAGTTACTCTAAATTCTACACCTAAAAATATAATCTTCAATACACAGGACAGGCACTGCAAATGTCTCTCCCCTGCTTCCAGTTCAACGCTCCTCCTAACCACCCTCCAGGGAACAGCCAGAGGGAGCTTTCTAGACTGTAAATCTAGCCCTGAAATAACCCCTTCCTGGGTCCACCTGCCTTAAGAGCCTCAGTGGTCCCCAGGGCCATGCCAGGGCCCCCCTTCATCTTGCCTGTCAACATCACCATTTCCCATCATTTTGTCCACACACTCTTAGGTTTGATCATATCTAGTTCCTTCCATTTTCAGACCCAGTTTGTTCTTGATACCATTATGTGCACACCTGCTACTAGGGAAAGACATGGTTCGTTGGCCAACCCACAGCTACTCCCAGTTCCTTTCTCCTTTGTCATCTCCTAGACTAGAGCTTGGAAAGAGGGATCTTGGCTCTTAGGTAGGAATGACCATGGGACACATTTGTGGGCATCCCTGGCCAATGTATGCTGGAGGTTTGCCTTTTTCCTTTCTTCTTGGGACACGGTTGTGAAGACTGAAGCCACAGCAGCCACCTTGTGACATGAGGCAATGACCACCAGGAAGAAAGGCTAGCAAACTGAAGACAGTGGTTCTGAAGGATGGAAAGCAGCTGAGTGGTTGGTGGCATCACCAAGCTACCAAACCAGCCCTGACGCCATGCACTTCGGTCTCCCTGATGAGTGGGTAATAAACACGTACTCATTTCAATAGGATGTGTCCTGTTTCTTGCAGCTAAGTGTCTCCTGCTTGACTCACTCTTCCCTCACAGGAGGTAAGTGCAGTGCCTGGAACATTCTAGAAGTTCAATCCAGGTTACTTCCCTCTCCTCTTTTTCCTGAGTGATCCTTTTAGGCTACACTTACCTGCTGGGAAGTACACTGTACCTAGAACCATAGATCTCACTGAGATAGACCAGGTTTTGTATCTGCATGCACAATTTGGCTGCTTGTGAAAGGAACCAAACTGACGTTGCCTAGGCAAAAATGGCACAGGAAGGCGAGGCTAGTCCTGTAACAAGGGATCGGTGTGCAGCTACCACAGGGGCAGAGCTCGGCTCCACACAGCAGTGACCAGGGACCCAAGCACTGCTAAGAAGCCCTACCATCTTCCTGGTTCCTGTGGGCTGTGACTTTTTCTTATTCTGCCCTGGCTTCCCTCACTGGACAGGGAACAGATGCACCAACAGCTCTTGGTTACTCTGGGGGGTCCATGCAGAGAGAATCATAGTTTCAGAGTGAAGAATTCCCATCGCCTTGCCTGGATTTGGTGTCTGGCTGTTGACCAATCAACTAGGAGAGGGGTGGGGCTTAACCACGCAGAACAGGCAGCCTTGGGTCCCTGCCCACCACAGAGAAGAAGGCTGGGAGCCAGGACCTGCCCCCAGAGCTCAGACCCCAGGCACTGGGTTGTTCTCCCTCACATCGCAGCCCCCTCCCTTCTTCCCCAGGACACAGAGGAGAACCAGGTTGCCTTCAGGGCAGGGTGACTCCCCCAAGGGCAAAGCTATTACTCTGCAAGTTCCTAAAAGCTGCCTGTCTTGGATTGGGTGCCCTCAAAAGCAGACCCTGAGACCCGGACAGGGGTGCAGGTGGTTTATTTGGGAGGAGATCCCAGAAGTAGGAGTGAAGGAGCAGGGAGGTGAGACAGGGAGGGCAGAGAAGACAATATCCAGATGGGTACTGAGGTCAGTCCTGCAGGAAATAGGGTCACAGCCCCGAGAGCACTTCTGTGAAGAGCACAGAAGGCCTTGCAGATCTTCTGCTTAGAGGACAGGAGCCTCTGCTTGAGGTGGGCACAAGCAGAGTCTGAGCTTGCCAGCAAGGCACTGCAGCTGAGAGCAGAGGCAGGCTGGGGACAGTGCCATCGGGCCCCAAAGGCATTGCTACGTGGACTGAGGAGGGTGGAAATCCAGAGCTGCCTTTCCCTAGAAGTTGGAAGTTTTCCTGGTTCGACACCAAATTAGCCAAACCCAAGTAAGGATTTGGCCACAGGAAAGTGGATCCAAGATTTCCAGATCACCTACATCATGCCTACGCTACCAGAGGCCCCCACATTTTTTGATGTAATTCTCAAATTGTATGAATACGGTATCCTTATCCCCCTGTTATAGATGAGGAAGCTGAGGCTCAAGAGTCATTGAGTACCTTGTCTAAAATCTGAGAAGGTGGGCTCATTCACACAGCCCCGCTCAGCCAGCCTGGGACTGCAAAAGCTAGACATTTTAAATCTTTAAAATAAAATGTGTCTGTGAACCATAATATACAGGAAAGTATAACTGAAAAATATACATGATCCTTCTTAAAAAATAAGAACCTGAAGCCATTGATGCAGGAGAGTCGGAGGTTTCAATTCCTGTGTTTCTTTTTTTTCCTTTTTTCTTTTTTTTGAGATGGAGTCTCGCTCTGTCACTAGGCTACAGTGCAATGGCACAATCTCAGCTCACTGCAACCTTTGCCTCCCGGGTTCAAGTGATACTCCTGCCTCAGCCTCCTGAGTAGCTGGGACTACAGGCACGCATCAGCACATCCAGCTAATTTTTGTATTTTTAGTAGAGACAGGGTTTCACCATGTTGGCCAGGATGGTCTCCATCTCTTGATCTCATGATCCGCCCACCTTGGCCTCCCAAAGTGCAGGCACGAGCCACTGTGCTCGGCCAATTTCTGTATTTCTACCGAAAGCTATAGTATGGTTCTTTCTTGAGCCTTGAAAGCACACACCCAACCCCAGAAGGCATTTAATTATCGAGCACTCCAGCGTTTCAGCTGCGCCCACCCCGGGTCCTGGTTTGCACAGGTCATTAGAAGTCATCCTGCCTTCGACTTCCATAAATCATCCCAGGCCAAGCAGGGGCCCAGGCGAGAGGTGGCATGCAATTGGCACAGAATGCAATGAGATGCGGCTGGTCATTCATCAGACAGCCGGGGACTGGCCCGACGCAAATGATGACTAAGAAAAATGATTCTAGGGCCTCAAGGATGAAGCAGGTAATGCAAGGGCAACATTCGAGAAAGAAACTGGGCTGTCACTTCTGCTGTCAGGAAGCTATGGGAAGAAGCCCTCAGAAATATTAGGCCCCCAGAACTCCAAACTCAACCACAAGAAACAAAAGAGGAGGCGAGGTCATACCGTACAACCACCTCCCACCGCAGCAGGGATGGTGAGCTTCAGTTATCACACAGCAGAAATAACATCGGCCAGTTCAAATCCAGGTAGCACAATTCACACCTCAGGTCTTATTTCACAGATGGGGAAATGGAGTCACAGAGCGGGAGGGCCTCGCTCAAGGCTATGCACCTATTATAGAAAGCAGTGCCGCTGGAATTCAAACCTGGGTAATTTCACTTCAGAACCACATTCCTAACTGGTTCACACTGTCACTTTTGGAAATAAAAACAACCCAGTGTCCTCCCACAGTTAAGTATTTGCAAGTGGCTTAAGTGGGCTCATTCACTGGCCATGAACTGAGCTCCTGGTCTTCGTCCAGCCACAGTGGCTGCAGCCCAGAGAGGAGTGGAGCTTAGGGCTGTGCCTGGTCTGGGCTCACCTTGTGATTTTCAGAAGGAAGCTCTAAGGGAAATGAGAGAGCAAATCCCATCTTAGCTGGGGCTTGTAAATCGACTTTTTGCTGCATCCAAGCATCCCAAAGGCACACTAAGGAAAATGATGACCTCTCTCAGCCCTTCTGCATTTAGCTACTGTACTTCCTTTGCAAATGGGCCCCACCACAGAGGTCACTCAGCTGGTGCTTCTCAGCCTGGAGGCATGCCAGAACCACTGGGGAGCTGCGAAAAGTGTCCATCCCTGGGCCATTCCAGACCAAATGAATGGAGTCTCCTGGCGGGGGACCCCAGCAATGCTATCTTTTAAAGCACACCCCTCCCAGGTGATTCTAATGTGCTACCAGGGCTGAGAATCACTGGTCCAGACTGCATTCCTCTGCACAGATGGGGAAACTGAGACCCGGAGGAGTCAAAGGGCTTGCTCAAATCTCAGTGCTTCTCAAGAGAACTTGCTGCTATGGCTCCTGGTTGGGACAGACATGGCTTCCTCTTTCCCAGGTGGGACATTGCTAGTGACTGGTAGCGGGCAATGCTGGGGTGTGGGGGCAACGTCAGATCGCAGGACTCCTCTCTCATTCAGGGCCCCTGGCTGTGCCATTTCCGGAGCTGAATGTATTCAGGGGCCTGTTTCCAGTTCAGAGGAGCCCCAGGCTTGAGAGTTGGCAGATCCAGTGCCTGGTTTCCGTGGCTACCACAGCTCAGGAAGGTTCTAGAAGTCTGGATGAACTGGCGTGGGGTGTGTATCACTTTCCACGTGACACATTAGATCTTCTTTCACTCACTCCCTGTAGGCAGTGGACTGAGGCAGGGGCAGGTGGCAGTGGGGGGCACACCCTTTCCTAAGGGGACTCACCTGCCTCATGCCTCGGCAGCCCCACAGAGACCCTGCAGGAGGCCATGTCAAGGACGTCTCCCAGGAAGGTTTCCCTGAGTAGCTATCAGCAGAAACATGGGTGGGGAGGACAGCTGCTGTCTCCAGAATCTCCCTTCCAATGCAACCACCCTGACCCCAAGGCATTGACCCCGGGTCAGCAAATGCCACGCTGAGACGCTGAGTTGTCAGGCTTTTGCAGGGCTGGCTGCTGCAAACAAGAATTGGTACCTACTGGGCCCTGGAGGGACCACACCAGCTGAAAGCGCTGCCATGGCAGACAAGAAAATGCTCTCTCGCTGAGCTCCCACAAAGCCCATGGGAGAAGACACTTCACCAGAATCAACTCTGAAATAGGGGTTCCTTCCAGCACAGGTGGCCCTCCGTATCCATGGGTTCCACATCCATGGATTCAACCAACCAGGGACTGAAAATATTCAAAGAAAACTTAGTCTGTGTTCAACACGCACAGACTTTTCTCGTCATTATTCCTTCAACAACACAGTATGACAACTATTTAGACAGTATTTACATTGTATTAGGTATTATAGTAATTATAAGTATTTTAAGTAATAGAGATGATTTACAGCACACAGCGTGTAGGTTATATGCAAATGCCGTGCCATTTTCTAACAAGGACTTGAGCATCCTCAGATGTGGG
This sequence comes from Nomascus leucogenys, assembly GCF_006542625.1. NCBI lineage: Eukaryota > Metazoa > Chordata > Mammalia > Primates > Hylobatidae > Nomascus > Nomascus leucogenys. The sequence continues at coordinate 76,912,481 of NC_044400.1, forward strand.
TCTCCTTAGGGGGTCCTGGAAACAATGCTGCATGGATACCAAGGATGACTCTATGTGCATTAGTGTTTGTTGCATAGCAATTGGGAGCCCAGGCTCTGGAACGAGACTGCCAGGTTCAAATCCCACCTCTGCCACTCACTAGCTGTGAGATCTGTTTTTACATCTGTGAGGAGGGCATGACAGCCATGTCTACTTTGGAGTTGGTTGCGATGATGAAGTGAGTTGAGGTGTGCACCTGGTGCCTATAACAGGGCCTGGAACATGGCAGGTACCTACTTCATGCTGGTTGTGATGATTATCTCAGCGTGGAGGATGAAGGGAGACAATAAATATTGCTTTTTTTTGTTTTTTTTGGAGATGGAGTCTTGCTCTGTCACCCAGGCTGGAGTGGAGTGGCACAATTTCAGCTCACTGCAACCTTCACTTCCTGGATTCAAGCTATTCTCCTGCCTCACCCTCCCAAGTAGCTGGGACTACAGGTGTGTGCCACCATGCCCGGCTAATTTTTGTATTTTTAGTAGAGATGGGGTTTCACCATTTGGCCAGGCTGGTCTTGAACTCCTCACCTCAGGTGATCCACCCATCTTGGCCTCCCAAAGTGCTGGGATTACAGGCGTGAGCCACAGCACCCGGCCAAATATTGCATTTGGTTTTCCGAGCACAAGTACCACGACGGTAGAGCAAATGCAAACAACTCTGTGCTCAGCAACTGCTGACTGCAAAGGTGTGCTGTGAGCTCCGAGGGGTACTAGATTTTGGTCTCACTGGTCAGGGCAGAATGGCTGAGCCCGTGGGAAGCCTCAGGTTGTAAGGTGCTTCCAGGAGTGGCAGGAGCAGTGGACAGTCACCCTCACACTGAAGAACTCTGACCACAGCCGGGATTTCTCTGAGATGTGGCCTGCTTAGCTGAGTGACCTGAGACCTTGACACCTGAGCGAGTAGCTGGTCCAGGAAGAGCCAGGCAACCTCCCAGGAGCAGTTCCAGCTCCCCATCCATTGCTGGGCCCTTCCACGCTGAGGGAGGATCCCAGGGGATGACAGGTGTCCGGCGGGGATGTGCGGTTGCCTGTGATGGGCTTGATGACGTGTCATCGTCCTGGGCTCCCTGACAGACTTTTCAGTAAATCTGCATTGCTCAGTCCTGCCATGCAAGTGGATTCTGTTCAGGAACTCAGAAAGAAGCCAAGAGCTGCCTCCCAGTCAGGCGGTGGGCTGGGGGAGGAGCCTGAGGCCCCGGGACAAATGGCCTCCGGGATATATATACACACATGCGTGTCTGCGTATGTAGACGGTGGCACATGTTCTGTGCACATATAGGGGAAGGGATGAATGCCGTGAGACAGTGCAGATAAAGTAACAGAATGCAAAGTTAGAGTTGGCTTCCAGCTGACGGACCCTGCCAGCATCAAAAAGCAGGAGGGCTTCGATGTGGGGAAAGCTTCCAGGGAGGCTCGGGGGCGGGGAGATGCTGACTGTGTTTCAGGAGGAGCCACGGGGTGGGTAAATTGGCAGGCAGAGCTGGAGAGAGGAGGGGGAGGTGGGGACACTCGAGAGGGTGGAAAGCTTCCATGGTAAGGTAGAGAGTTTGGATTTTACCCTGCAGATAAGAGGGGGCGGATATAAGAAGTATTTTTGCACACAGGAGTGATATAAAAAGTGCTGCCTTTCTAAAGAAAGAGCAGTCTGACGGCCGGTGCTGGGAGGTGAGGAAACGGGGCCAGGGAAAGCTGTGATAAGGGTGTGGCCAGAGGGCTGCCTGTGAAGGCAGAGAAGGCTCAGCTACTGCATCAGGCACGAAAGGCAGCAGAGTATCTCTCCGATCCCACTTGGAAGAAAGCCCCGGAAGGAACCTAGTGACTAGGAACAGCAGCCCCTGCTCTGCCCACAACATGCTGCTTTCTGGTCAAGCAGGAAAGTGATGAGAGCCCAGAGGAAATACACGCTTGAAACACATCCCGGGCGGCTGCCCCAGCTCAGATACCAGTGGCTGGAAGATGAGCCTGCAGGGTGAAGGCTGTCAGAGCCCAGAGCACAGGGGCCTCATGCAGGGAAAGTTAATCCCAGAGCGGCTGGCTGGGACCCACTGCAGTGCATGTGACAGTGATGGATGGGGACAGAGGATGGGCCCTCCCATCTCCTCAGAACCCCAGCAGGTGTGTCTTTCAAAACAACTGCCTGAAAAGATGCAAACCTTAACTCCGTGTTTCCTACACAATGAAAAACAAATAACCTTGTGGGTCGGGTAACCCATGCCTGGCCCTCTACTGCACAGAAGTCAGCTTTCACTGAGTTGGTCCAATTTGACACTTACTTATCAAACACCTTCTAGGTGCCGGGCCCTGCATCAGGTGTTGGGGCTATGCTGGGAAATAAGACAGAGTCCTTGGGGGAATCGGACCCCCAGAAAGGGGCAGGCATGGCATGCAATGGGCGACTCTGCAGAAGAGGTCTTCGGGGAGTGTGCCTTGCTTGTAAACTGCCTATCTAACCATCTCACCTGTAGATGGTAAGCACCATGAGGGCAGGAGAAGGGTTGTCCTCCTGTCCCCTCCAGCTCCTGCATCCACAGCAGTGCCCAGCTTGGAGCAGCCCTCGTGGCGTGCTCATCAAATGGGCAGATGGATGCTAGACTCTAGGGTGGGAAAGGACCCAGGGAGTTTGCTGGACTCCGGCCTCCTGGCTCTGAGTAACACACAACCCACGGTCTCCTCATCAGCTGTCTCTCCTCCCAAACCTGCCCCATGGCTCTGAGAGACCTTTGAAAGGCAGGAGCCTAGACCTTCACCTCACCCCAGCTTCTCTCCCAGCTGCCCTAAACTGTAATTAGTAATCATCATTCTAAACATTTTGATAGCACTTCAGCATTCACAAACCACTTTTCACACTATCTCCCTGGGAGCCCACAGAAACCCTAAGGAGGGACACAGAATGAACTTTCCTGGAGTAGACGTGATTTTCCCTGTTCCAGGAGGGAAAGGGACCTGACATTTTGCACGTGAAATTAATTTAATTATCTCAGCAACAATGCAAGAGAGCGATTATAATTCCTGTCTTACAGGTGAGAAATTGATATTCAGGGAGGCTACAAATGTGGCCCAAGGATCGCAGCTAAAGGGTGGTGGAGCTGGGATTCGAACCTGCTTCTGACTCCAAGTCCAGTAATACCAACAAGAACAAGGACAGAAACAATGACGGCAATGAGCCCTGAGTGTGAACTCTGGACCAAGCGCAGAGCCTGGCACCTCACGTGTGCTACTGATTGTGTTCATTGCTAAGAAGGGGAAGAGGGATGCGGATTAGACAGACTCAGGGAGGAGGCTTTTGTGGCAGGGGTGGCTGGAGACAGGTGTGCATTAGTGCCTGCCTGGACCCCACCCCACCAGCACAGGTGCAAGCAGATGGAGAGAATGATAGAAAGGAGGCAGAACCCACAGGGCTGGGCGAGGGATCGGGGGTAGGGGTGGAGGGGAGAAGGCTGGCCTTGTGCCAGGCATGATCCATCAGTAGGGAATGTGGGAGGCTGTGTGGTCACTCCTAACCCACTCCCTCCCACCGATCTTCCTTCCAATGCCTCCAGCCTGTAGACTTAGGCCACACACATTGAGAGCTGTGATGGTTAATATTGAGTGTCAACTTGGTTGGGTTGAAGGATGCAAAGTATTGTTCCTGGGTGTGTCTGTGAGGGTGTTGCCAAAGGAGATTAACATTTGAGTCAGTGGACTGGGAGAGGCAGACCCACCCTCAATCTGGGTGGGTGGGCACCATCTGATCAGCTGCCAGCGTGGCTAGAATAAAGCAGGCAGGAGAAGAGGGAAGAGCAGTCTTGCTGAGTCTTCCAGCCATCATCTTTCTCCCATGCTGGATGCTTCCTGCCCTTGAACATTAGACTCCAAGTTCTCCAGCTTTTGGACTCTTGGACCTACACCAGTGGTTTGCCAGGGGCTCTTGGGCCTTGGGCCACAGACTGAAGTCTGCATTTTGGCTGCCCTGCTTTTGAGGTTTTGGGACTCGGACTGGCTTCCTGGCTCCTCAGTTTGTAGACAGCCTATTGTGGGTCTTCACCTTCTAATCATGTGAGTCAATACTCCTTAATAAACTCCCCTTCAGATATGCGTCTATCCTATTAGTTTTGTCCCTTTAGAGAACCCTGACTCACACAAGAGCCAAAAGGCAAATGGAAACCAAAATCGCTTTCTGATTAAACTGCAGGAGCTGATGGCTTAGGCTTGAGGCCAAAAGTGGGGGCTCCTGGACCCTCCCCACATCCAGCCCTGGAGGCCTATCTTAGGGAGAACTGGCACAGGCACAGCACATTCCCAGCCTGCCCCACACCCAGGGCCAGCAGGAGCAGAGAGCAGGAAAGGCCGAACGGTCTGTTGGAGTCTGAGCAAGGGTAGAGAAACCTCCTGGCCTGGTCCCGAGCAGGAGCCGCTGTGAACCCCCAATCCCTGGCTACAGGGCTTTCAGTGCTGAGGGCCCAGGGCGGGCCTGGAGCAGCAGCCCAGGTCTTCTTCCATCAGAGTGGGGAAGGAAGGAGGAGGGGCTCCTGGGCCGGGGACCGAGATCAAGTTCCACGTGGATGTGGGGAGAGGGGTATCCACCTGCACAATATGGAGCGGCTTTATAGACGAAGATGCCAAGTCCAGCTGTAGCTCTGACTTTCAGTTGCCCACAGAACATCCAAGTGGGAACAGGAAGGTGCATTATTACAGAACAGCAGGTCAGAGGGTCTGGAGCTTAGCAGGGAGGTCCCAGTGGGCGCCAGGTGCCAGGGCAAGGGTGGAACCCTGGGAAGGAGCACTTGGGTGGCAGGTGCGCAGCTCGGGAGGAAGCCTGGGAATTCTCTGGCCAGGAAGGGGAGTGGGAGAGGTTTGGGGGGCGGGGCAGGAGGTTCTCAGTAGTGGCCATGTACCAGGTGGGAGAGGACCAGGAAGCTGCCTTTGGGTTTGCCAAGATGTTGGTCTGGGCCACTTGGGTTGGGAGGGATAGGCCAGCAGAGGGAGTGGAGACAGATTTCACTGAGTGGGGAAGAGAAGGGACTAGCTGATGGAGGGCCTTCTAAGATGGGCAGAGGGGAGGGATATGGCGCTCAGCGAGGGGAGAGCTGCATCCCCTGAAGCAGCAAGGAGGTGTGGTGGGGGGTGAGCTCTAGTGGGGAGGGCTGTTGGGGGACCCCCAGGCCACAGGCTCCCCAACTCTCTTTGCCAAGGACCATTCCAGGCAGGGAGGCATGGGGAGCCCTGAAGCTTGTGTGGGAACTGGTGACCGTACATTCCACAGCGCTAGAACTAGCAAGATAAACTTGAGGCAAGGCCACAGGGCCTCAGGACCAATGGTTGCCCTGTTGGGAGGATGGTACCAGTGGACAAGGACTGGCAGAAACAGCCAGCCTGGCCCCGGGAAACGCTGAGAGGAGGATGACTGTGTCCCACGAGCAGATCCTGTCCTTTCGCCAAGCATAACACTAGGTTTCTATGGCAACCTGCCTCTCCCACCAATGTGAGCTTCCACCCAGCAACGCCTGAGCACGGCCCTGTGGTCACAGAAATGCCCAGGGATGGCCTTGGCCTTGGGGGGGGGCCACGGTCTGGTAGAGGAGACAGACACCTACACCAGGGTTTGGGAGCAAGGACCAGGTTTGGGGAAGCACTGAGCCAGGCCCGGGACCCACCCTTGGGAGCGGGGGATGAGCTGGAGTTCACCAGGTGATGGAAGTTGGGAAGGGGGTCTTAAGGACTGGGGAGGGCTGGGAGGAGATGCAGACCCAGGGCAAGATCTCGGCAATGCAGAGAAACCTGAGGCCTCACAGGGAAGGCTGTGCCTGTGGGCAGAGAGGGGCTCCTGTGGAGATCGGCAACTGAGTCTGCCATGCAGAAGGTGGGGCCACGCACAGATCCATGCACACGACATGATAGCTGGAAGGAGGGACTCTAGGGGGTTTCCTTTTGCCCAATGTGTCTTTCAATAAGGTTTAGATTTTTATAATGAGCACCTATTAATCTGGTGACCTAAACACTCATAATAGTCAAAAAATGGAGACAACGAGAATGTTCATCAGCTGGTGAATGGATAACCTAAATGTGGCCCACCTATCCAGGGGAACATTATTTGGCCACGAGAAGGAATGACGTGCTGTCACCTGCTACGGCGGGGGCTGACCTTGAAAATGGGACGGTAGGTGAAAGGAAACAGACACGAAGGCCACGTGGTACATGATTCTATTTACACGAAGGGTCCAGAGCAGGCAGACCCACAGGGACGGAAGGTGGACCGCCGGCTGTCAGTTACCCCAGAGCGTGGAGGGAACAGACAGGGACTGCCTAAAGGGCCTAAAGGGGACAGTGTTCCTTTTTAGGATGATGAAAATGTTCTGAAATTAGTGGTGATGGTTGTACAACATTGTGAAGAGACTAAAAGCCACTGAACTGTGCACTTTAACGTGGTTCAAATGGTGGATTTTACGTCATATGAATTTTGCCTCAATTTTTTTTTTAAAGGGCAGGTGACCAAGCACAGTACCTGTGTCCCTGGGCCCACAGACCATATTTTTTAAGCCAAATGACAAGCGCAATAAAATGGTTGAAATAAACCAGGCTATAAGTTCAAAAGCAGCCCCCAGGCCCACCCTGCCTGCATGACCACTCATCCTTCCAGCTGTTTCCCACACCCACAGGAAACCTGAACTCTGGCCCGAGGCGGAACCAAAGTGGCTCTGCAGCTCATCCATATTCATTCATTCACTGACCATTCATCCGATCAGTAAATATTTTATGACTGCTTTCCTTGTGCCCATGTTTCTGGTGAAATACCTGGAAGTTCCTGCTTTTATGGTGCTTACTGTGGAAGGGGAAGAGAGACAAGGAGTGTTCTGGTGAAATGCATGGAAGTTCCTGCTTTTATGATGCTTACTGTGGAAGGGGAAGACAGGGAGCAGATGCATGCTTGTCAGATGGTGGTGACTACAAAGCAAGAGATGGAGGTGGCAGAGAATGACTGGCGGGTGCAGTCTCCCCTGGAGCTAGCTGTGCCTGGAGGCCAAAGGACAGGCCATGGAAGACAGACTGTGGAATCAGGGCTCAGAAGCAGGTCTTATGGCAAGAGCTCAGAGGGTCATGTGTGCAAAGCCTCTAGGCCTTGCTCCTTTTCCAGCCCATCTCTGACACTGACCACTCCCCTCTCCAACCACACTCAACTCCCTGCAGTCTTTCTAACCTCTCCCCCATGCCCCTTTGTTCCCCCTGCCTGGAGCTTACTCGCTTGCTTTCTGTCTCTGCCCTCTGCTTGATGACTCCTATCCAGTGATATGGCTTGGCTCTGTGTCCTCCCCCAAATCTCATCTCAAATTGTAAACCACATGTGTTGAGGGAGGGACCTAGTAGGAGGTGATTAGATCATGGGGGAGGTTCCCCCATGCTGTTCTGGTGATAGTGAGGGAGTTCTCATGAGAACTGATGATTTGAAAGTGGGAGTTTACCCTGCTCTCCCTCTGTCTCTCTCTCTCTCTCTCTTTCTCTTTCTCTCCTACAGCCATGTAAGATGTGCCTTGCTTCCCCTTCTCCTTCTGCCATGATTGTAAGTTTCCTGAGGCCTCTCCAGCCATGCGGAACTATGAGTCAATTAAACCTCTTTCCTTTATAAGTTACCCAGTCTCAGGTAGTATCTTTAACAGCAGTGTGAGAACAGACTAATACACCCATTCTTCATGCCTCAGCTCACACATGGCCTTCTCCAGGAAACCTTCCTCAAATGTACAGCCGATCCCCTCCCCAATACCTGCCTGGGTCCCTCCCCTGGGGTCCCAGAACCCCCATGTGCCCTGCCACTGATGTGTCCTGAGTCGACAAGCTCCACTGCACAGGAAGCCTGCCTCACTCACCTGAGTACCAGTTACGGCTTCCTGCAGGCCTCTGCAAATACAGAGCTCACATTAATGCATGGAACTTGCAATATATTAAGGAACATAATGTTTATGGTCCTCTATAAAGGGTAAATGTTCATAATACACCTGAAAATTTAATTCAGATAGCGCTCATTACAGTAAAAATAAAAATCTTTCACAAAATTACTCGGAAACAGTATCCATTTTCTATTCACTGAGTGTCTACCATACTCAGGATCCTGGAATACAAACTGCAAGGTAATCTTATAAGGTCAAAGGCAAAAACTGTAAACAAAACCTTTCATGGGCTAGCTCTTGCTCTTCCCCTCTCATACACACACACACACACACACACACACACACACACACACACACACACCAAAGCTACCTCAGACAGCAGCAGCTGGGTTCCAGGTCACCAAGGGAGTTCGTGGAGCAGATGATGAAAGACCTTCGTTTGCTCTGACCAAGTGCTTATGGAAACCAGCCGGCAGATCTGAGTGCTGACAGGGACAGGCACGGAGAAGTCATGATTTCCCATGAGGCTCTGGAGGAAGAAGGATGGGCACCGGGATGAGCTGAAGGCATGAACATCCTGCATGCTTCCCAGTGAGAAAACATCTCCCTGGGGCCAGAAGGCATTCTACTGCAGACGGCACTGTCTCCTGTCACTTTCAAAGATGCAGTGACTTCTGGTATACAGACACATTTCCTAAAAGGGGAACCTCCAGATGAACATGTCAAATGCTTTCTTAAAAACTTTGTTTTTCCCTACTAGAGATGTTTTATGTGTGCCTTACAGATATTTGGAGAAAGAGATAAAAACAAAAAATCAGTCAACCTTCCCAGTGTTTTGTGTGCTTTCAACAAAATTGAGATAATAACATTTCTGGGGGGTTTTGACTTTGCATTCTAAGACTTCCCCAAAGCATCATCTTCGTAGCAGTGATTGCTAACAACTGCATCATTTTCCCACTCCTCATTGCATAGCTACCTCCTAACACTGTCCCTGATACCCACAGTAGGCATTCGATAAAAATGTGCTGAACAAATGTGAAAAGGCCACTATTTCATGGAGTGAATATATCACTTCCTCACCCATTTCCAGGCAGTTGGACATTCAGATTGTTTCTAAGAACTCACTATTATAAATCACACCATGATAAATCCTGCAGTTAGTTAGATCTGTGTCTCGATGACCAACCAAGAACCCCCAGAGCAGCTAGTACTGGTCAGTTTGCAAAGGTGTGAATATTTTTCAGGCTCTGATGCGCCTGTCAGCAGACATTTTTTTCAAGCCCATATCTGCATCAGTTCGAAGGCGGGAAGTTATGTAAATATTCCTTTATCCCAAACCCAACAACCAAGGTAGCCAGAATTTACATTTTCTTTTGCAAAAGCGAGCACATTCTCCTTTAGGAATAACATTAAATTTCCTTGACTTTTATGCTCAATATGAAATATGCACTTTTATAAACGAGAACTGACTCTGAAGTGAATTGTGTTTTAATAACAGGGACTTGTACTAGAAACAAAAGGACAGAAGGAAAGGGGAAAGGAAATTTACAATTTACTTCTTATAAGCAGAAAAAATACAAGTGAGAAACTCCAGGAAATGCAGCTTTTACGAATGAAGCACGCCCTGAGTAAATACAGTGGCAGTGAACTCCAGGCTGCCCAGAGCTCTGTGAGCGCCAGCCCTAAAAGGCACTTGTGAAATTCCCCATCTGTGTGCACCACCAAATAAATAGGAGAGAGTCAGAAGTTCAAGTGCTTGGTCCAATTATCTCATTCTGCAATGATCTAATAAAGGGCAATTAAGTGTTGAAGATGCTAGACCATAAAGCTGTGTTGTGACAATAACCAGCTTTAAATATTAGCTACCCCACAGTGAGCAAATTTTATTGGGCTCTACGAGAGATTCCAAGTTAGAGGCGGCTTTTACTTGATAGGTTTATATCCTCGTGAATGTTTTTGGCCTTTAAATTGTGCTCCTGTAGCTAACAGGACGCAGGTGATACTTCCAGGCATGATCACAACCAGGTGTTTCTGATAGAGAAAACATTGGGCTCTTGACAGAGGCTGCGCTGTAAGGTGGGGAGTGTGGGTGTGCAGTGCTGAGAATCGGGGAGCCTGGACTCAGTGTCCTGTGGCTGCCTTCCCGTTGACATCTCTCTAGGCCTCAGATTCCTCCTCTGTTCAACGAGGATGTTAGATTGGATGGTCTCTGGGCACCTTCCATTTCTTTGGAAAAAAGCAACCAATTATAAGAGGTAACATTACCTACTGAGTGTCTTTATGTGTCAGGTGCTATTTGGACAGCTCTATAGGGATTAACCCTGACTTCCGGCCCCCATCCTTGCTTGACTTCCTATCCCTGCAGGCTGACTTTAGCTTCTGATATTGGCTCAATCCACCACCAGACTTTTTTGAACCCCTTTCTTATGTTCAGCTGACCACTTCATAAAGTTGTTAGAAGAATCAAAGTGTTCAGGTTTTGTGAATCTTGAAACACTAGACAGTTGTAATAACTTTAATCAATGTGTCTGAGCGGTGCCTCCCGTGTCTCACTGTGGGCACGTGTGCAGCAGCTCTGCATAGAGCGGGCATGGAGCAAGTGCCGCTGGGGCCCCGCCCACCCTGGGTGGGTCTGCTCATCACCCTCTGGCTATCTCCAGAGCCGGATCCCCCTCCATGAGTGAAACATACGTGTTACGGTTTACAGTGTTGCACTCAACTCCAGTGCCCGTCTCCCCTGGGAGCATGTGAGCACCATGAAGACAGGGACCATGCTTAGATTCACCTCTGCTGTCCATGATGCACAGCATGGGCCTGGCAGGTGCTCCTCAAAATGTTGAAAGACATAAGAGGAAGAAGAGTGGTGGGAATCGGAGAGGCAAGGGGTAAAGGGATAAAGAAGTAAAGAAGGGAGGGACAGTCCTGGCCAGGAGTGCACAATCGCCTCGTGCATAAATGAGCAAACAGTTCAGGTCCAGCTGGCAAAGCTCACATGAAAGTGGGAGTGCCTAAATCCGTCTCAGTGAGACTAGGATGAAAGAGCCGTGTCCCGGATCCTTCGGGTCACTGGAATCCACCTCTGTCAGGCCCAGCCGAAAAGGAACTCCCCAAGACTGGAGCTGAGCTGAAAACACCCCCTGCAGTGAGTCTCTGCAGACTCAAAGTCCAGGCTACCTGGCTGGTGTGTTCCCGTGACCTCAGGGGTTTGTATTCAGGGCAAAGGAAAGAGAACCAAGAGGTGGCCCCCAAGCACTGATGCACAGGTGCAAGGGACACCTAGCAAGTATCAGTTAGGGAATCTAGGAGCGGTGTTTGTTTCCCATGTGGAAGAACACATCTTTGCATTTGAACAGAGCTTTATGGTTTGCAAAACCTTTTCACTGTCAGCTTCTCAGGTGCGAAGATAAAGTGATTTACGAGGCTTCTCATTTCACAGAAGAGATAAAGGAAGTTTAAAAATATACACCAATTTTCCCTAAGGTCGTGCAGCCCTGGCAAGGCCGAGCTGAACTAGAAACCTGCCCTCTGCACTTCTAGACTGCCATGTTTCCATGATCCAAACACAGGCTCTGCGCGGCTGTTTTCCTCCTGTCCTTCCACACATCAGCCATCAGCAGCCCCTGTGATGTCTGACGGGGAGGCCCACTCCACCCTCCCTGCAGGGGGATCCCTCTCGTTCGGCTCTGCCTCCTCCAGGAAGGCTTCTGAGGAGCCTAAGGTTTGCACACCCCTCCCTCCCATCTTCCCCGTGGATCCAGGCTCTCCTTTAGGCTTTGACACAGAAATCACCACCCCGGGGTGTCACTATCTCATTCAATGTCACTTCCTCCTTCCATTCATTGATTCCAGAAAATCAGCAGAGCACACAGAGAAGGGGAAGCCAAGGCTGGAAAGGGGAGCCAAATTGTGCAAGCCACATAGAAGGGCAGAGGAGAAGACAGGCAATGTCACCAGCTCAGTATTTACAGAGAGTTGTCACCTGACCCTGAAATGCTAAGCTCTCCTCAACGCCCCCCAGCCCCTGCCCCTGCCAACTGTCTCTAATTTCCATGCAATGTTTGGCCTCCTGCCCCTCCTCTCAGGTGAGAAAGGCAGGTGTAACTTACTAACCTGCCAGGTGTAAACCCACTGGCCGGCTGTCTTCAGAGGCAGCTGAACCACGCACACAGTTCTTGGCTGAATGCCCAAGAGAGCAGAAGCGTGTTGCATTTCCACTCTGGCACACTCTTTCCTTGGCCCATTTATGGAGCACACATACGAGCAGCGAGGCTGGGCTCCCTAAAGAATCCAGCCATCAAAGAGGGAGGCAGGCAGGGGACAGCTTGCCTGGTGCTGTCCAGGTGCCCAGGTCCTGAACCTGAGGTGACCAGGTGATCATCTACCTGGAGAAGGAAGGCATCAGACTGTGGTGGGAACATGACAGTGTTTGTTTGTTTTGGAGACTGGCTGGAGTGCCGTGGCTCCATCACAGTTCACTGCAGCCTCGGCCTCCCAGGCTCAATTGATCCTCCCGCCTCAGCCTCCTGAGTAGCTGCAACCACAGGTGCATGCCACCACACCCAGCTAATTTTTATTTTTTTATTTTTTATAGAGATGGAGTCCCCCTGCCTTGCTCAGGCTGGTCTTGAACTCTTGGGCTCAGGCAATTCTCTTACCTCAGCCTCCCAAAGTGCTGAGATAACAGGTGTGAGTCACTGCACCCACATTACAGTATTAAAAAAGCAAGAGAGCTGGATTTCAATCCCAGATCTGCAGAAATAGAAGGTATCTTTTTTGAACTTCAGTTTCCTTCTGCACAGAGGAGAATATTACTAGTTAGCTTCACAAATTGTTACAGGGTTTAAATGAGATAGTGCATTTATAACGGTGGTGCAGCTCCTGGCATACAGCAGCCACTCAATAAATGGCGGAAACCATATTATCATTAATATTAAAGACCATCATTTTCTCTCGGGCTTATAGTTTTTGTAAACAAATTTCTCCTCAGAAGAGTTGCTCCCAGCACCAGGGATCAGGACCCTGACACCAGAGCCCTGGACGGGAGCCTGGTGCTGCCTGGTGCATCCTAAGCAATCCCAGTGAACCTCCTCTCTGCCACTGCATCTTCTCTTCCATGCGATGTCTTAGCTGCCCTCGTCACTCACAGAGGGTGGAAGAAGGATCAGATGCTGGGATGCGTGTGAAAACACTTTGTCAAGAGTGCTTTTGAAAATTAGCTTCATGGAACACAAGTGCAGTGTTTGCTTACTACCACCCCACTTAGAAACGCTGGAAGGCTCCCTACTAATTCTGGGAAAAGATCCACGGTCCCGAGTCTGCCACTCACAGAACTTTGGGATGGGGCTTTTCCTACTTCTCCAGCCTCTATGAATGGCAGCTCCTGCCTCCATCTCCTGTCCCTACTCCCATATTCCCCGTCTGCTGTGGGGCTGACCCCTGACCCTGACTCTGGGCTTTCCCAGCACACACTGGTACACACCAGACTCCACGCCAGTTACCTGCTCATGTGGCTGGAGTCCCTGAGGGCTGGAGCTATGTGGCTCATCCCCGTGTCCCCGACTCCAGCACTCGGCCAGCACAGACCCTCTAATGTCTGCTACTAAGTGAGCTGGGGGTAAGGGGCGTGCTCAGCAGGAGTTGTTTTGACTACGATCATGCCTCTCTGTGGAGCTCGGGTGCCCATGGGAAATGGGCTGGACATAGCAAGGTCCCCTCTGGCCCAGACCCCCTTGAAGGACACTGTTCCCAAGACCTGCACTGACGCAGCCCTGGGAGGCATGGGAGTGAGCCAGGGATGGTGAAGTCCCCTCCAAGATAGAATAAAAGCCAATATGGGGATCCTGGTGACAAACCTGTGGGGGAGAGTAGTGGGAGGAGGAGGTCAGGAGAGGACGAGACAGGAAGAGGAGAGGGAAGGAAGAGATGACAGAGAGGAGATCAGAAGCAGGAAGAGAGAGAAGGGTGTCTGTGAGCAAGAACCACCTCCCTACTCTTTTCTTCTAAAACTGGAGCAGCAGCGTGGTGTAGGGTTAAGGACACAGGCTTAGACATCTTCCCACTCCATCGCAGCCCCTGGCAATTCACTTCGCCTCCCTGCACCTCGGTCTCCTCATCTGTAAGAAGGGGTGAGCAGCTCACTGGATGGCTGTGGAGAATAGACTGCTGCATGGTAAGGCGAGGTGAACGGTGTTTGGCGGTGACCCGGGAGTCACGGCTGCTCTGAAACTCCACGACCGCCCACACACATTGGCCCTTTCCAGGTCCTCGCTGTCGTTATTCTCTTCCTGCTCAGACAGCATTGCCTGCAGATTCCTCTGCAAGCTTCCTTATATTGGAAAACTCAGCACAGAGTTTAGCATTTTAAATAAATCAAGCTCCACTCCTCCACAAAAGGACTTTGTGTGGCTTGTCATCCCTGCAGGAGAAGCTCCAGGCTCGCTGGTCTGGCTCAAGTGTTCTCTGCTGTCTGGCCCATCTACCTTTTCTCTGTGTCCTGCCACTCCTCCCTGCACCCTCCTCCCGGCCACACTTAACCCCTGGCATGTTCTTCACCCATGCTTTTTCCTCAGCTCCAAACCACCTGCCCCAGGCCAGCTACAGGCCCTGCACCCTTGCCATAGCCAGGCTGGAGCACAAGCCTCCCTTCCATGTGTGTCTGGCTGCCCTGGCCCATGAGCTCCCGAAGCCTGGAACCAGGGTTTACTTGTAAATAACAACAGCAACAACAATAATAATGGCATTTATAATAATAACGCCAATATCTATTATCGTGTACTCACTTTCATGGGCCAGGACCCAGGCAGTGTCTTCCCATAGCCTGAGAGGCAGCCCGGTATAGGCTTAAGCACATACATGTGACCCTAAACTGCCTGGGTTCAAATCCCAGCTCCCTACATTTCTGGCTGGGTGACCCCAAGCAAGTTACTTAGCAGCTCTGTGCTTCAGTTTCTCCAGCTGTAAAACATGGTTAATAGTGTGCAGATACAGTTGTCATGAAGGCTAAATTAGTTAAAATATGGAAACTGCTCAGAATAGCACTTGGCACACAGGAAGCTCTAGGTTCATGATTGCTGTGGTTAAGGTGGCCTTATTTTTTCTTCTACAGGAGGAGCAGGTCTCACAGGTCAGTAAAAGAAAACCCACATGAGCGATGGTGCCACTGCCACTCCTGGAAGGCTGCCCTGGCCTCTGTCAACCAGGGGATGCAGTTCAACATGGACACAGACAGAATCAAGGAGCTGGAACTGAGCCAAGGGCCTTGGAGGGCTACCCCTCAGTAACAGGGGGAATTAGAAGATAGAGAGGAAGTTTGTCCTGGCTTGAGTTCTAGGTGAGGAGAAAAAAGCCATCCTTAAGAAGATGTAACCATAGTCCTATATCTCATGAGAATTTGGGGTTGAACTCCCTTGAGCCTGTGATATACTCAGGACTGACGTTGAGACGCACAGGATTCCTGCAGATAAAGCCCCAGGGCTGGGTGCGGTGGCTCACGCCTGTAATCCCAGCACTTTGGGAGGCAAGGCAGGCAGATCACGAGGTCAGGAGTTCGAGACCAGCCTGGCCAACATACCACTAAAAATACAAAAATTAGCTGGGCATGGTGGCAGGCGCCTATAGTCCCAGCTACTCCAGAGGCTGAGGTGGGAGAATTGCTTGAACCCAGGAGGTGGAGGTTGCAGTGAGCCAAGATTGTGCCATTGTACTCCAGCCTGGGTGACAGAGTGACACTCTGTCTCAAAAAAAAAAAAAAAAAAAAAAAAAGCCCCAGAGGCCAACATTACAAAACGCCCAAGAAAACAATCTTTTATGAATGAAGACATAAGATGTATTTGTCAGGAAGGTTAAGTTCCCCCAAGAACATCAAATAGTAGAACTATTGAATAGAGATCATAAAGTGGATTCTTAACATAATTAAGGTAATGTCTAACTAACTTGGATATGGCACTTACGATGGGACAGTACAACTCTAAGAGCTTTATCTATAGTGACTTATTTAACCTCAAAATAATTTTAGGTTATTTTGGTAGGTAGGTGGAAGGAACCCACTTCGGTAGTAGGTGGAACTCCCACTTTAAAGATGATGAAACTAAAGTATGGAAAGATCACACGGCCTGGATTTAATCCCCAACAGTCTGGCTACAGAGTCTTCATGCTGCAGGGGAAAAAAAAAAATGAGCGTCAGGATTTATCTAATGAAATTACCTAGAATATAGCTTAGAAAGACAGAAAGAGGATGGGTGTGGTGGCTCACGCCTGTAATCCCAGCACTTTGGGAGGCCGAGGCGAGTGGATCACCTGAGGTCAGGAGTTCGAGACCAGCCTGGCCGACATGGTGAAACCCTGTCTCTACTGAAAATACAAAAATTAGCCAGGCGTGGTGGCGGGTGCCTGTAATCCTGGCTACTCGGGTGGCGGGTGCCTGTAATCTCGGCTGATGCAGGAGAATTGCTTGAACCTGGGAGGTGAAGGTTGCAGTGAGCTGAGATCGCACCACTGCACTCCAGCCTGGGCAACAATGGCGAGATGCCATCTCAAAAAAAAAAAAAAAAAAGACAGAGTTAGATATAAGTTAGATATAGAGGTTATGAGCCACAAAGGAAAAAATTGAGTCAGTCTAAAACTGTTAATATGAATTTCAGAAGGAAAGAAAAGACAAGGGGTTGAAGGTGTAATATTCAAATACATAATAACAGAATTTTTCAGAAATGCTGAAAGATACAAATTCTCAGATTCAGAAATCATGGACCCCAAGTAGGAAAGATAAAAATGAATATATATCTTATAGCAGAACTCCAGAATCAAAACGACAAATAGAAGATGCTAAAAGCAACCAGAGAGAGAGAAATAGATTACCTAAAAGTACATAGCAGTTACACCAATAACAGGCTTCTTCATGAAAGCCAGAAGACAGTGGAATAGCATTGTCATATTACCAAGAAGAAATAATAGAGAATCTAGAATTCTATATTCAGCTAAATGATCACCTAACCATAAAAACAAAATAATGACATTCTCAGGCAAAGACTGAGAGGTTTTTACTGCTAAATGCCTTGCTAAAAGAATACTAGTAAGGAATGTGCTCCCGGGAGAACTAAATTAAACTCAAAAGAAAAAAAAATTCAAGAAAGGATGGCAAGTAAAGAAACTGGTAAATCTAAAAAGTATTAACTATATAAAATAATAATAGTGGCTAATGTGAAAAGTATAAAAATAGAGTGAAAATATATTCCTGGGAAATATGAAAGATGCCAGGGGAGGTATGAAAATTAAAGCCTTCTTAGGATTTTCTGTGCGTGAGGAAGTTAGAGATGTCAAGCCGAGAATGCACATTGAAATGTTAAAGGGTAGCCACTAAAATAATAGAAATATAATGTACACCTAGGGTGAAAAGTAGAATAAAGAAAACTTAATCAGTTGTATATAAAGCAAGAAAAGGGAAAAATTAGAAGCATAGTAAAGGCAGGGTAAACAGTAAGCACACAATAAGATGATGGATAAATATATATATATATTTATCAGCTATAATATATATATTCTGATATACATATATCCGTTATCATAATCATTATAATGGACTAAACTTTCCACTTAAAAGACAAGGATTGTTCTAAGCTTAAAAAATTTAAAATACAGCTATATGCTGTTACTAGAGACATGCTAAAAATATAAAGACAGAGAAGGATTGACTGTAAAATAATGGGAAAAGGTGTACCAAGCAAATACTAGCCCAAGAAACTCAGAATAGCCATATTGACATTAAACAAAATAGACTCAAAGGCACAAAGCATTATTAAAGATAACAAAGGTTACTACCTAACTGTAAAACAAAGATTCATAGTATAATAGAAAAATACTAGACTTATAAGCACTAAATATTAATAATATAGCCTCAAAACGTATAAGGCAAAAACTAAGAAAATTAGAAAGAGAATCGCCATAGTTGGGTATTTAAACACATCTTCCTCAGAACTTGACAGCTCAAGCAAACAAATGTGCCAATGAGGAAACAAAGAAAATTTGAAGACCACGATGAAGAAGTTTCATGTAATGGACATACATATAAAGTCAGAAACATTATTGTAGTAACCAAATATGTAATATTTTCAAACATACATGGGACATTTGCCAAATGCATTTATAATATTGGAAATAGAGCAAGCCTTGACAAGTAAAACAAATGGAAATTATATGAACCATATTCTCTGGTTACAATGGAATTAAAACATAAATAATAAGAACAAAATAAGGAGAACCCCACATATTAAGAATTTAAAAGTATCCTTCTAAGTGACTCATGGATCAAAGGGACCATAACAGGAATTAGGAGAATCATACAGTCTTTGTCACCAAGGGGCTCTCTCTTCAATAACCCCCTCCAACAAGTTAACTCTTACAATGTGCCAAGTAGGACCCAAAGATCCAAGGGTCACAGCAGGAGGGGCCCTCTGATCTAAGGAGGTGGCCTTAGGAGGGGGAAAGACAAGCCTTCCCACCATTGGATACCAAAGCCTGGCAGAGACATAACCAAAAAAGAGAATTTCAGACCAATATCCTTGATGAACATTGATGCAAAAATCCTCAATAAAATACTGGCAAACCGAATCCAGCAGCACATCAAAAAGCTTATCCACCATAATCAAGTGGGCTTCATCCCTGGGATGCAAGGCTGGTTCAACATACGCAAATCAATAAATGTAATCCAGCATATAAACAGAACCAAAGACAAAAACCACATGATTATCTCAATAGATGCAGAAAAGGCCTTTGACAAAATTCAACAACCCTTCATGCTAAAAACTCTCAATAAATTAGGTATTGATGGGACGTATCTCAAAATAATAAGAGCTATCTACAACAAACCCACAGCCAATATCATACTGAATGGGCAAAAACTGGAAGCATTCCCTCTGAAAACTGGCACAAGACAGGGATGCCCTCTCTCACCGTTCCTATTCAACATAGTGCTGGAAGTTCTGGCCAGAGCAATCAGGCAGGAGAAGGAAATAAAGGGTATTCAATTAGGAAAAGAGGAAGTCAAATTGTCCCTGTTTGCAGATGACATGATTATATATCTAAAAAACCCCATTGTCTCAGCCCCAAATCTCCTTAAGCTGATTAGCAACTTCAGCAAAGTCTCAGGATACAAAATCAATGTACAAAAATCACAAGCATTCTTGTACACCAATCACAGACAAACAGAGAGCCAAATCATGAGTGAACTCCCATTCACAATTGCTTCAAAGAGAATCAAATACCTAGGAATCCAACTTACAAGGGATGTGAAGGACCTCTTCAAGGAGAACTACAAACCACGGCTCAATGAAATAAAAGAGGATACAAACAAATGGAAGAACATTCCATGCTCATGGGTTGGAAGAATCAATATCGTGAAAATGGCCATACTGCCCAAGGTAATTTATAGATTCAATGCCATACCCATCAAGCTACCAATGACTTTCTTCACAGAATTGGAAAAAACTACTTCAAAGTT
Source organism: Nomascus leucogenys (assembly GCF_006542625.1). NCBI lineage: Eukaryota > Metazoa > Chordata > Mammalia > Primates > Hylobatidae > Nomascus > Nomascus leucogenys. Next base: position 76,931,869 of record NC_044400.1, read on the forward strand.
CATATGGAACCAAAAAAGAGCCCGCATCGCCAAGTCAATCCTAAGCCAAAAGAACAAAGCTGGAGGCATCACGCTACCTGACTTCCAACTATACTACAAGGCTACAGTAACCAAAACAGCATGGTACTGGTACCACAACAGAGACCTAGATCAATGGAACAGAACAGAGCCCTCAGAAATGATGCCACATATCTACAACTATCTGATCTTTGACAAACCTGACAAAAACAAGAAATGGGGAAAGGATTCCCTATTTAATAAATGGTGCTGGGAAAACTGGCTAGCCATATGTAGAAAGCTGAAACTGGATCCCTTCCTTACACCTTATACAAAAATTAATTCAAGATGGATTAAAGACTTAAATGTTAGACCTAAAACCATTAAAATCCTACAAGAAAACCTAGGCAATACCATTCAGGACATAGGCGTGGGCAAGGACTTCATGTCTAAAACACCAAAAGCAATGGCAACAAAAGCCAAAATTGACAAATGGGATCTAATTAAACTAAAGAGCTTCTGCACAGCAAAAGAAACTACCATCAGAGTGAACAGGCAACCTACAGAATGGGAGAAAATTTTTGCAACCTACTCATCTGAAAAAGGGCTAATATCCAGAATCTACAATGAACTCAAACAAATTTACAAGAAAAAAACAAACAACCCCATCAAAAAGTGGGTGAAGGACATGAACAGACACTTCTCAAAAGAAGACATTTATGCAGCCAAAAAACACATGAAGAAATGCTCATCATCACTGGCCATCAGAGAAATGCAAATCAAAACCACAGTGAGATACCATCTCACACCAGTTAGAATGGCCATCATTAAAAAATCAGGAAACAACAGGTGCTGGAGAGGATGTGGAGAAATAGGAACACTTTTACACTGTTGGTGGGACTGTAAACTAGTTCAACCATTGTGGAAGTCAGTGTGGCGATTCCTCAGGGATCTAGAACTAGAAATACCATTTGACCCAGCCATCCCACTACTGGGTATATACCCAAAGGACTATAAATCATGCTGCTATAAAGACACATGCACACGTATGTTTATTGCGGCACTATTCACAATAGCAAAGACTTGGAACCAACCCAAATGTCCAACAACGATAGACTGGATTAAGAAAATGTGGCACATAAACACCACGGAATACTATGCAGCCATAAAAAATGATGAGTTCATGTCGTTTGTAGGGACATGGATGAAACTGGAAAACATCATTCTCAGTAAACTATCACAAGGACAAAAAACCAAACACCGCATGTTCTCACTCATAGGTGGGAACTGAACAATGAGAACTCATGGACACAGGAAGGGGAACATCACACTCTGGGGACTGTTGTGGGGTTGGGGGAGGGGGGAGGGACAGCATTAGGAGATATACCTAATGCTAAATGACGAGTTAATGGGTGTAGGAAATCAACATGGCACATGGATACATATGTAACAAACCTGCACATTGTGCACATGTACCCTAAAACCTGAAGTATAATAAAAATAAAAAAAATAAAAAAATAAAATAAAATAAAATAAAATCACACACACACACACACACACAAAAGAAACAATATTAGGGTGGTTTTGTAATCAGTTTACTAGGTCCCTTGAACAGGCCATTTTTTTCTCCCTGGGCCTCAGTTTCCTCAAATGAGATGGATGAGCTGATTCATCTCCAAGTCTTAGGTAACCTTTTTTAAATTTAATTTTAACCTGTCCTCAGTTTTAATTCTACTTAATATCACACTAATCAAGACAAATTCTTCTCTGCCATTTCCAAATCTATCAAACTCCTTTCATAATATGATATCAGTTTTCTTTTCTTTTCTTTTCTTTTTTTTTATATCATTTAAGACAAATGATGCCTCTTTTCCACCTTTGCTTTCCCCTAATCCTCCCAAGTTTGCTGCTGTGACAGATGGCGTCTCCATCAAAGAGCTTGCCTTCCTCTGCCTGCTCATGCTTCTCTGCTTTTTTGATTTATGAAAGAAATGGGGGCAGGGCTCAGTGGCTCACGCCTGTAATCCCAGCACTTTGGGAAGCCAAGGCAGGTGGATCACCTGAGATCAGGAGTTCAAGACCAGCCTGGCCAACATGGTGAAGCCCTGTCTCTACTAAAAATACCAAAAATTAGCTGGGCGTGGTGGTGGGCACCTGTAATCCCAGCTACTCCGGTGGCTGAGGCAGGAGAATCACTTGAACCTGGGAGGCGGAGGTTGCAGTGAGCCGAGATCGCACCATTGCACTCCAGCCTGGGCGACGAGACTGAAACTCTCTCAAAAAAAAAAAGAAAGAAAGGAAAGAAAGAAAGAAAGAAAGAAAGAAAGAAAGAAAGAAAGAAAGAAAGAAAGAAGAAAGAGAGAGAGAGAGAAAGAGAGAGAAAGAGAAAGAAAGAAAGAAAGGAAGGAAGGAAGGAAGGAAGGAAGGAAGGAAGAAAGGAAGGAAGAAAGAAAGGGAACACAGCAGTCTCCACAACCAGACAACATCCTCTGTCACCGTCCCCTCTCCACTAGTTTCCCATCTCTTTCAATCCTTTCTCCACAAGGATCCAAAATGGTCTTCCTAAACCACAAGAAGTCCTTCTCTGTTTGAAACTCGCCCTTGGCTTTGAGGGCACCATGGGGTCAAATATCAACAACAGCCAGGTGAGAGCCCAGTGTGCTCACTGACGGCTTCTCTGGCAGAGGCTTGAGACTGATCCTTTTCTTCTGGGCATCTAGACTATGGAAAACTCTGCTCTGCTGTTCAGAGGCTTTCTCATTCCATTTCCTACTCCCCACCCTGCACAGCTTTGGAATGTGGCAAACGTCTGGAGGAGAAACCCACCCTGGCCTTTGAAGCCCCTCAAGTCTCTACATCCCCATCAGTGGTCATTGCACTGAACCAGGCCTGGATCCTCAGCCCTGTCCCCGGTCCCCAGACTGTAGAAAACCCCAGCAGGAGAGCAGCACTGACTCGCAGAAGATCTCCCTTCTCCAGGATTTGGCTCTTTTAGTCCTCACTGCTTCAGCAGTGATAAGAGACCACCAACCATGCAGTGGTTCTGGCCAGTCTACAAACAATATGCAGAAAGGGTTTTTGCATCCTCTGCCCCACCTTTTGATGTCAGAAGGCTGAAAACACCCTCAGATCATGCTAATGCTGCCATTTTTGAACGTGGGTCCCATGCAAAAGCATGAAGCTCAATTGCACATGTGCATGTTTCTCCTTTCATAAATATTCATGACTTCTCCCATAGCTAATTAAATATGTATATTTGGCCACCCAACTCAGCATAAATTTCTGTTCTCTTTGTCCCTCACTGGAAGTGCCTGTTTCTGGCTTCTGGCCAGAGGTTATGCTCCCTAGCCTGCCAGAATGGCCACCCTGCAGGCTGCAATCCTTTATGGGAAATAAAGCTCTCCTTTCCAAATGTATGAACCTCATCATTCAGTTGACACACTTGATAGAAATCTTCCTTCTTATTTGTAATTCATTATACTATTATGGTTTTCCTAGAATTCTGCAATTCTCACTGACAGAAAGAACCCAGGTGCCCTTCCCCCAGGCCCTGATCTGCAGCCTGAATCCCACCATCTCAGATGCGTTAATGGCTTGGCAGACTTGGCCTGATTATAGTATTCCTGGTGACGGTGAAGTCCTCGCCTCACCATTTTGCTATGTGGATAACATCTGTGGAAGTTGAAGTGCCTGGTAAGTAATCAGGGCCTCAAAATGTCATTCCCTGCCAGCAAAAGACCGTTTGCAAAGCTGGTTGCAAGAATCCCTCCCACCTCTGTGTGCACATTCATTTGCAATGTGACTCCCCTGCCCCTCCCAGCTAGAGGTGGAGTCTAGTTCTCCACACCCCGGACTGGCCTTGCCACATGCTTAGACCAGTAGAAAGATGCAGAAATGACATTGTGAGAGATTTGAGCCTGGGCCTCAAGAGACCTTGAAGCTCCTGCTCTCTCTTTTGGAACCATGCCTTTAGACCACCATATGCAGAAACCTGAGCTAGTTTCTGGAGGCTAAGAGGACACATGGAGCAGAGATGAGCATTCTAGCTGAAAAACCAGTCAACTGATGGCTAGCACCAATGGCCAAACACAAAGCCCTCCTAGACTACTCAGCCCCAGAAGAACTATCTGATGAATCACCCAAGTGAGACCAGCAGAAAACCACCCTGCAGAGCCAATCTACATCTAATGTGTATACATGAATATATAAAATGGTTGTGGCTTTAAGCCAGTGAGCTTTAGGGTGGTTTATTACCCAACCATATCTAATTTATCTTCTTTCTTCTAATTAACAAAATGTTCTGATAATGATGATGATGATTTACATTACTTGGGTGCTTCCTTTGTGCCAGATTCTATGCTGAGTGTTTTATAAGTTTAAAGCTCGTGTCATTCTGACAACAACACTGCGAGTTAAGTACTATCATTGTCCCTATTTGCTTACAAGGAAATTGAGACTCCAAGAGATGAGGCAACTTGGCTACAGTTGCAGAGCTTGCCAGTAGCAGAGCTGAGACCGGAACTCTGGCATGCTGGTTCTGGTTCCTGCACCCGTTGCTACTCCTTACATTGCTTCTCTCTTATTCTACCATCTCCTCCCTCAACTTCCCACACCCTCATCTCTCATCCTCCTAACTATTCCCTGGTACCTGTGTAAGACGGTAGGTAGGGAGAAACTAACATTTGTTTGTTAAGTATTCATTTGTCCAATAACATTTCCTCATGCCTGCAGTGTGCCCAATACTCTTCTAGAAATTAAGGGCACCAGTTTCTACAACACAGAAGACAGGGCTTCTGCTCTTAAGAGTCTAAACTCATGCCCAGCACATGCTAAACAGTCCAAACACATTTCTCTCCTATTTTACTCACTGCAGCCTTGTCTGCATTGTACGGAGGAGGCTGAGGGGAATAAACTCACTCAAGGTCACACAGGGATTGGAACAAAGGTTGGCCTGGCCCCAGACCAAGGCTTTTTCCAATTTACAATGGGACTCTTCCTCTTCTCACTTTCACTAGGTACTCCTTGGGACAGTAGGGTCCAAGTCTTCTCTTAATGAAATACCCCATTTCCTTTCTTTGTCTTTCTTGGGTTTTGATTTCAGTCCCAAAGGCGTCTCCAATTATCAATTTATTTTTTAAAAGTGGCTTTCAGCTCAATTGTGCATGCATTTACGGAATGCCAGGCATCTACCAGGCACTGGAGAAAGGGTTGCTCCTGGGGGAATCTCAGTCCCAGCTGCCTAAGGAAGCTTTAGGGAGAGGTGGCAGCTGATTTGAAATAATCAGAGGTGTGGGGCGGGTTACAAATGGATTGAAAAGGCCTCCTTTCCTGCATACACAACCCCAGGTAGCAGCAACAATCAATGCCAGACAAATCAATAGCAGCATCCACAGTGCCTATCTGGTTTGCTTAGAGCTAAGATCAGGAGCAGGGTGGTCCGGGCACAGTCCAAGGCCTTGGGGCTCATACAGGACCTGAAGGGGTTTGATTCTGGCTTTGCTGATCCCTGTATGACTTGGCAAGTGACTCGACTGCTCCAAGTTTCAGTTTCAACATCTGTGAAATGGGAAGCAATATCAGTTTCTCGGCATCATTTAGAAATTCAACGTGACAACATGCATGAAAAGACCTTGGAAAACTCCCAGCACAAAGTAAGTAGTGGGGATGAGCGAGGGAGGCTTAAATAATTTTACTGAAATAATAATAACATCAAATATTTAGTGAAAACTTGCTCTATGCCAGGCCCTGTTCTAAGCACTTTACATATTTAGTTTGTTTACTCCTACAAGAGTATAAAAATGGTGCTGCTCTTATTCCCATTTTATTTAGGAAGAAATGGAGGCACAAAGCGATTAAGAACTTGTCCACAGCTTGAGAGACTATTCCAGAATCCATTATCTTAACCAACATGCTATCTTCTCCCTATAAAATAGCATGTCAATACTGCATGTTGAATGAGACATGCTTTAAATATCATCACATACAGTACGATCTCATTTTTTAAAAAGCCTGGATGTGTAAGGATAAATGTCAAAATGTTGAAAATGAACATTTCTTATTGGTGGAATTCCATGTGTTTTTGTCACTTTATTTTAATTTTCCAAATTCACTCAAATACGTATATATTAATTTTTATAAGCAGAAAAATGTTGTTTAAAATATGTTTCTTTCTCTCTGCTGTGCCAGGCTTGGTTAGGCACTAGGCATATATGAAAGGATATTTGATTATCCTAGTGTTCCAGGCAGGATCTTGGAAAACTTCTAGGCTGAGCCAGAATCAATGCTCAATAAACATTTGGCCTCGTTCCTCACAGAAGCAGCAGCTGTTTCCGTGTTGCTACGTGTCCGTTAGGCACCCTCAGTAGGCTTCTTCTTAAAGTGATCACATCTTTTCTAAAACTGTTCTGAACACAACAGAACTGAACAGTATCTTGATGGTTCTGTTTCTTTGCATTCACTTTGAAGCTAAGCCCCTGAGTTTTCCCAGGGGTTCACATTTGGAATAGCCATATTTAATTTTTGGATTTTACTGGCTATGCACCTTTGCACTGATGTCCAAGCACCAGGGGTGAAGTCTGGGACAGCCTGAAGGTCTGATTTCCAGGGAGCTGGGGGATCAGAGGAAAACCAGCCTCTCCCCTTCACCCCAACTGTGTAATCTTGGGAAGATTCCCAGACCTCACTGTGCCTCAGTTTCCTAATCTGCAAAATGGGTATCCTCTCTCCTCACAGCTGTGACACTCAAACAAGAGCACACATCAGGAGATGCTTTACAAATTGTGAATTCCTATCTGAGAGGCAGGAAGTACTTTTGAGCATCTCAGCTACGAAGCCTCTAACACACCCAAGACGTAGAAGTCAGAAAAAGGACAGGAAACTGAGACCCTGACAATACTCCTTTATCAGCTCCAGAAATCACATTCAGTTAGCAAGCACTGCCCTGTGCAAGATTAGACTCATCAGACTTCATCTTATTTCGTTAAACTACAAGTTCCTTTTGAGAGTGAAGATAAACCCCCCACAGCTGTCTAGATACGAAGATGGATGCTGACAGGGCATGGCCAGACAGTGGGGGCCAAAGGTCCCCCTCAAGCAGTCCTTGCTTACCTGTCATGTTACAGCTGGGCAGTCCCACAGTGGGCTCTTTGGGAGGCCTCTGGCAGTCCCCATCTGAACCCTGTCTCTCTTGCCACATGTCTCTGACATACAGAGACAAATAGACACACAAAACCCTGGCGAGGAAGTCACAATACCTGCGCTCTGGGCATCAAGTGTCCCTGCCTCCTGGTTCCTCCCTCCCCATGGACAGTCATAGTGACCAGTCTCCAAGCTCCCTTCTTCTCTCAAAGGCTGGGCTCTCAGCTTCTCCTGGCTTTCCCTGGGGAATTCCTCCCTCAGCCCCCCATGGAGGCTGAAAGCCCCTTCTTGCCCCTCAGCCCTCTGCAGGGGAATGACTTGTTTATATGGCTCATGACTCTGTCTCATTCTCTCTCTCCTTCATTCTCTGCCCCCCAGGAGTTATCCCCCTATCCTGTGCTCCCTGGCACCTTGGAGACGCTAGGTGAACCTTTGTGGAATGAAATGATCGATGGAACAAATAGAAGGAGTGAGTGAGGAGGCAGCCCCCAGATAGAAAGCATGGCCCAGAGTCACATGGCCCACCCTTCGCTATAGCTGGTGAGCACAAGCCAAACCCTGGTTCATACCTCGGAGAACCTTCTGGAAGCCCCATTGGAGGAAGCAGCATCCCCCATGCCTGGCCTGTGCTGGGATGGAAGATAAGGATTCAGCTTGGTACCCACATGAACCAGATGCACCCACACCCTTGAGGAGCAGGCAGCCTGCTGGGAGACAGGCAAGTGACAAGGAAACAGAAGAGGGCAGCTGGGACAGGGCTCAGCGGCGCGGCGGGAAACGGAAGCTGGCAGTTCAGAGGCCTGGGGCGGAGGGGTCTGGGAAGACTTCCCCGAGAAAGGGAGATCAGAGAGGAGAGGACTAACACTTCCAAGCAGCCAAGATGGATGAGCCAGCCTGCTGCCTGATTGACTTGGTCCTTACCAAAGTCTATTCCACATGGAAAGAAACGGAGGCACAGGCCACCGAGACACCTGCTCCAGGTCTTGTAGCTGGTAAGTGGCATGGCTGAAATTCACACCAAGGCTCCACACCTGTCCTCAGATTTCCAGAATGATTCTCCACAGGCCAGAGGCTTTAGCATTGGAGCGTGCGTGGGGAGGTGCCTTGGGCTGACGGTTTTGCAGTCCTTCCTGGGAGGAGGAAGCTCCAGGTCCTCCGAGCCCCCCAGATACCCCTGCATGAAACAAGCTGAAGCAGTGGGAGAGGGTTTCCCTTAGTAAGCAGCTTTCGGATTTGACTGCCTGGCGCTGGCATGACATCTTAATCAATCTTCCCATAGGGCTATTCACGATTCAGCTTGGTACCCACATTCCCAGGGGACCCCACAGCGGCTAGAACCCAGGCCCTGGCTGAAGCCACATCTCAGGGGACTCACTTCATTTTCTTCTGTGTCTTCTCCTGCATTTAAGTAGCCTGGCCTGAGTGCTAGTGCCCGGAAGAGGGGAAACCTCCCATTTCATTGACAAACATGGCTCCTGAATGTGAGCCTGGCACCTGCAGATCGGAGACCCACATGGAATCTAATGAGCAAAATGAGTCCGCGGGGCCCCGTGGAGTTGGGGCGGGTGGATCTCTTCCAAGGCCTTCACCTTGGAGATGAGGAAACAGAGGCCCCGAAGGGTGAGGCCTGCCCAAGGAGGTGCAGATCAGACTTGCCCCGGCCCCTGCCTCCTTACCATCAACCTCCTTGTTGCCGTCTCAGTTGCTTCTATTAATCATTTGAAGGAAACCTGCATTTTTCTTGACCAGCTGGCAGGCTGGGCCCTGGGCTGGGCTGGACCTTGGGCCAGTGCATCTGCCTTCTGTGTTTTCTCACACTCGGCTGTCCTGCTGGCTGTTGTTCTGCTCAGCCAACGGGAGGCACAAGGAGAAGGCTGGAGAAAGGGAGGAAAGAAGGTTCTAGAACTTACTCTCCACCCCATCAAGAGTAGGTCCCACAGAGGCCAGGCTCCTCTATGGCAGCCCCCAGCTCCAGCTCTCCCAGCCTCCAGGAGTGGCAGCGCCCTCTCCCCGCCCTCTGATCCTAGGGTGGTCACTGCTTCCCACGCTTGCCACCCTGTTCACCCCTTGTCCTGCCCCTGAGCAGGACACACCCTCTGCTTCCCAGGACTGCACAGTCAGCTGTAGGAACTCCCGGGGTGGGAGGACGGCAGCCAGGCCAGGGCTTGAGGGGGCCTGGAAAGGACTGGTGGGAGGGTTTAGTGCCTTCTTCAAAACCCAAAACCCCTAGACCTTCAATGCACCACCTGTGCTGAATATGATAAAAGACGTGTGTAGAAAGTAAAAGTTCCTCTTCAAAGTTTCCCTTCTCGTTCAAGAATAAATCATAAGTGTTAGAAATAATAGTTTCTTTTAAAGACTAACTTCATGCCAGACATGCTCACAGGCATGTAGTACATTCTATGTCCTTGTACTTTAACCAAGATGTCCATGCTGGACACGCTCACAGGCATGTCCCAGCTTGCAGCCTATGCCCCTCCCTTATTTGGGAATGTTATTACTTTCCCAAGTCCTTTCATAAGCAACTTCCTCTTTTCCTTTGTGTTTCTATTGCCTTTACCTATTTAGAAAAGTTGTAAACTGTTAGCCAATCGGGTTTTAGTTTAGATTGTGTGGTCTGGCTCCAGCCAATGGAGACAGGACACAGTAGCAGGGACAAACTGCATAAGGAATAAAAATTGCTTCCCTCCTTTGTTCGGATGTGCTCTCCCCATTATTACATCTGCGATGAGCACCCTTTCTGCAGAAAGTAAAGATTGCCTTGCTGAGAGAATTAAATTTGTGTTCAAGTGCTATTTCTTTGTGGCACCACAGAATATGTATTTACATATAACAACGTGGGAGGTGATAACACACATGGTGCTCTTGGCCAGTGCCCTTGGAGAGACCACCATTTAAATAAAGATGACAGCCAGGGAAGGTCACAGGCTTGGCCTGCACCCCATCAGAATTCCCACTGACTCATTCATGGAACCTATTCAAGATGAAAGGTGGAATATTCTGAGCAGTAATGTATTATTTTATTCTTCTTTTTATTATTTGAACAAATAGACTCCCTCAGTCACCTCTTTCCTGCTGAGACTCCATTCACAAGATGAGGAAGCTGAGCTGCATGACCTCCAAGAATAAAGCTGAGCTGTGTGACCTCCAAGAATGGCCTCCCTTACTGACCCCAATTTGAGCAATTGGAGAGTTTTATATCAAGCCCCCAGCAGGGTTGCAGATTTGTTAAGAAGAACACAATGCCCATGGCCCTGGAAGAGGCAAATGCTCTTAGATGAGGTGGCTGATGAGAAAGGAAGTTCAGCATAGGAGGAAAAGACCTCAATAATTGTGATGCTTGGGGAGCCTTGGGGAAAAAGAATGCAGCCTCCAGAAATATCCCTGACAACCAGGCGACCTGTCCATGCAGGCACGCGCAGAATGCAAGCTCAAGCAACAGATGGGAAAACAGCCCCCAAGAGGTTAGGGATCCCCTTCAAATCACCAACTGGTGAGAGGCAGAGGCAGCTCCCGCACTGCAGCCCCGAGGGCCTCCCATACTCACAACCCTTCCTTTTGCTGTCTCTGAGGTCCTTTTCACTCCCACTGGAGCCCCGGATGTGGCCTCATCCAGGCTGTATCCTAACACTCCTCCAAGTCCTGGAGATGGAAGGAAACCCCAGGATATCGGCTGGATCGTCCCCCTGGGAGCCCCTGATAAAATCAGGACTGCTTTATCTGCTGTCAGTTTCAAAAAACTAAACTTAGAAAGTCCAAAAGTGGGAGCTGTCAGCCCAGCCCCCAGGGTCCCTGCCAGCCTCTGCATGAGATCAGATACATCCAGATGCAGGCACCTCTTCCAGGAACTCCTCACTTCCAGGAGGGTCTGTCCCCTATGTGTGCCCACAGGATCTTGTCAGTACCTCTACCTCCATGGTCGATTTCGGACGAATCCACCAATGTACCTGTTTTTCTCTCCCACAGGTCTGTAACAACCCATGGGGTTGGGGACACTTCTCTCTGTGACTCCAGCAAGAAGCACAGAGCAGGCAGTTAGTAAATACTGGAGACTGAGAGAGTGAGGCTCACACATCACGTAAGCTTTGCAGGTGCAAAAATTCAATGAACTGAGGAACTGAAGAGGGGGCAATGGGAAGTGCTGCTAGAAGGAGTCTTCCAGCGGATAAGTGATGGAAGAATGATATTATAGGACACCTCGATTTCGTAACTAATGAGCTCATGATCTAGGTATTGGGCATTAGGGATGCTAACATCACAGAAAAAGAGAAAGCCAGGGCTGGGCACGGTGGCTCATGCCTGTAATCCCCACACTTTGGGAGGCCAAGGCAGGTGGGTCACCTGAGGTCAGGAGATCAAAACCAGCCTGACCAACGTGGTAAAACCCTGCTTCTACTAAAAATACAAAAGAGTGCGGTGGCTCACGCCTGTAATCTCAGCACTTTGGGAGGCCGAGGCAGGCGGATCATGAGGTCAGGAGATCCAGACAATCCTGGCCAACATGGTGAAATCCCGTCTCTAATAAAATACAAAAAATTAGCCAGGTGTGGTGCCATGCGCCTGTAGTCCCAGCTACTTGGGAGGCTGAGGCAGGAGAATCGCTTAAACCGGGAGGCAGAGGTTGCAGTGAGCTGAGATTGTGCCACTGCACTCCAGCCTGGTGACAAAGTGAGACACCATTTCAAAAAAAAAAAAAATTAGCCAGGTGTGGTGGTGGGCACCTATAATCCCAGCTGCTCGGGAGGCTGAGGCAGGAGAATCACTTGAACCTGGGAGGCAGAGGTTGCAGTGAGCCAAGAGCACACCATTGCACTTCAGCCTGGGCAACAGAGTGAGACTCCATCTCAAAAAAAAAAAAAAAAAGAGAAAGAGAGACGGCCAGACATTTGCCCCTGATGGAAGAACTTAACACCACCTTTAAAGGAGTTTTGAAAATAAAACCATTGAATCTGGATAAAATCAAAGCTCTAGAGCTAATGGCCAATTCAAGGACAGACAGCAGAGGGGAGAGCGCAGCAAACACCACAGCAGGGACACAGCAGCAAGACCCCCGCTCTGCGCACGTGAAAAACTGTATGTAGCACAGTGACCTGGTTTCCTCAACAGCATGTTGCAAGAAAATAAAAAGAGAAGGAGGCAGAAGCTATAGATGAAAAGACTTTAAAGACACACCACCAGTGTTCACAGATTGATGAGTGAACAAACAAGATGTGCTTCTCCTAGACAAGGGAAGATTATTCACCCTCAAAAGAAGGAAATTCCGGCCCACGCTCCAACACGGATGAACCTCAAAGACACTACCTAAATGAAACAAGCCAGTTGCTCACAAAAGGACAAATACTATGTGATTCTGTTCAGATCAGGTCCCTAGAGTAGCCAGACTCATAGAGACAGAAAGTGGATTGGTGGTTGTCAGGAGCTGGCAGAGATGAGAATGAAGAGTTAGTGTTTAATGGGAATAGAGTTTCGGTTTGGGAAGATGAGAAGGGTTCTGTGGGTGGATGGTGGTGATGGTTGAATAACAATGTAAATAAATGTATTTAAAGGTTAAAATGGGAATGTAAATAAATGTACTTAAAGGTTAAAATGGGCCGGGCCCAGTGGCTCATGCCTGTAATCCCAGCACTTTGGGAAGCCAAGGCGGATGGATCATCTGAGGTCAGGAGTTTGAGACTAGCCTGGTCAACATGGTGAAACCCCATCTCTACTAAAAATACAAAACAACTAGCCGGGCGTGGTGGCGGGTGCCTGTAATCCCAGCTACTCCAGAGGCTGAGGCAGGAGAATCACTTGAACCTGGAAGGCAGAAGTTGCAGTGAGCCAAGATCGCGCCATTGCATTCCAGCCTGGGCAACAAGAGTGAAACTCCATCTCAAAAAAAAAAAAAAAAAAAAAGTTAAAATGTAAATAAAATGTAAACTTTATAGGTTGGTGCAAAAGTTGGCGCAAAAAATTTTATAGGTTGGTGGTACTTTTAAATAGCAAAAACCACAATTATTTTTGGACAACCTGTTATGTTCTGTATATTTTATCACAAAGACAGACAATCACAGTGTGAAGACCTTATTTACATTCTGATTCAAATTAAACTGCAAATAATTTTTTAAACTATAAAACTGACAGGCCACTTAAAAATTTGAACACTGATTGGATATTTGATGAAGTGAAGGAGTCGTCATTTGAGGTGTGACGGTGGTATCATGACTGTTTAAAATATGAATTAAATGATATGATATCTAGCTTTACTTCAAAATAATAGGAGTGGAGAGAAGGGGGGTGGTGTAGAAATGAAACGAGATTATTCTTGAATTGGTCATTGTCGACGTTGCTGATATGAGGTTCCTTTTATTATTCTGTGTACTTTTGTAAAGGTTTGAAATTTTTCAAAACAAAATATTTTCAAAAATGGGGTTGAATCTGTTCTTTCACTCGCTAAGTTCTCCTGGGCAAGCTACTTCACCTCCCTCCTGCCTGCCTTCTTCAACCAGTTTTCCACTCAAAATGGCACTTCCTCCAGGACGCCTTGACTGATAACATCCAATAGAAAAGGTCACCCTCCTTGTTTCCTACTCACTGTCTCCACCCTGTTTTTCTTCCCTCACAACATCAATCAGGACTTGAAATTACACAATATATATGAATCTGTGTGTAGCCTTTCTCTTCCTGATGACTTGTTCATAGCTGAATCCCATACACCAAGAAGCATGACTGCACATAGGAGACGATCAGTAAGCATTGATCATGGGAATGAATGAATGAATGAATGAGTGGATGAATGAATGAATGAATGAATGAGTGGATGAATGAATGAATGAATGGATGGGTGGATGAATGAATGAATGAATCACCCACAGCATTAAGGCAATGACAAGAGTCCCTCCAGGTCAGCATAAGCATGAGTGAGACAAGGTGCTCAGCCCACACACAGAACAGAGTAGGGGCTCATGGCCACAATTTCATCCCCAAAGCAGCATGTGCTTTTCTTGCACTTGTTTTCATGGACCCTCAGCTCCTAGCTGGATGGCTGGCTGTCTTCTGGACCAGAACTAGAGTCCCGTCGAGAGTCCCCTCATTCTATCTCACTGCTCCCAAACCTGCCAACTTGAAAGTTTCTCTATGCCATGAGCGTCCTATTTACAAACTACAAAAGGTAGTTTTCTGTACAAGGTTGAGAGACTATCAATCATTCACAACTTAGTGTGAAATAGCTCAACCAAGTGGCTTTTCTCATAACAATATAGTAAAGCCACCTGCATTGAGGGAATGAAGCGGGGGTGGGTGGCACATGATTGTGAAACAAGAGAGACTCTGGAATGAGAAACTGAGGCTCAGAGAGGCTATGTCACTTTAGATCCCAAAGCTAGTTAATGACAGATCTGGTACTGGTATCCCAGTCTGTCTCATTCCAAGTTATTGTTGATTACCCTGCAAACCAACACTCGGAGAATAACCTTCATGAGCAAAGAAATACAAATGTGAAGCTGAGAAAGGAAGTCACTTTATCTATGGGGTGAAATTTACGGCCCTGTTAATAATGGCACAGATAAAATTCCATAATAAATGGTCTAAGACAGATGGTATGAAATAAATAACAGTCCTTCCAACAGAAAAATTAAATTTCAAAGCTGAAGAGAGTCTAAAGTCTCCCTGCTCTACCACCCTCCACACTTCCTGTTTCTTCTCCATCCCTTCCTATAATGCATTCACTCTCCGTCCTACCTACCTTCTTGCTAATCCAGACCTCTTCCTCAACCCCAGCAAAACTCGGGCCCTCTCCTCCTTCGGCAGCAGGTGGCAATGTGGCAATGTGCAGGAGGAGCTGGGTTCCAATCCCTCTCCTCCTCTGCTCTTCCCTGAACCATTGCCTTCCTACCCCCTCTACTCCCAAAGCAAAAATAAAAAGGATGATAAAATTTTCTCATCTAACAGAACTTGTACTAGAGACAGTGAAAAACAATAAAATATGTGCTTGGAAGTGCCATTAAAATAAAATGAAGTAACTAGTTCATGGAGTCATTCAACAAGCATGTACTGAGCCCTGGGAGGAGGCCAGCACTGTTCTAGGCACCAGGGATGGAGCTGCCAACAAACCAGGGTCAGGAGTCGCAAGAGGCAGCTGGATCCTGGGTGGAGGCGACAAGACCTACTGATGGAGGGGATCTGAAGATAGATGGGTAGATGATAGATAGATAGATAGATAGATAGATAGATAGATAGATAGATAGACAGACAGATAGATAATAGATGATAGATAGATAGACAGATAATAGATAGATAGATAGATAAGAAGAAGAGGAGAGAATAGAAGTTAAGTCACTTTTCAACTTTCTTTGCTCTACTGAATTTGCACAGAAAGCCAATGAGAAGCCAGCTGAATTGCACCCCAGAATCCCAGAAGGGCTGGCAGTGGGGACGGCAGGTGCCTCCAGAGCGAGGGAGCAGGGCGAAGTGCATGAGCACTGGCTGGCCCCTCCTCAGAAGCAGCGGGGCTGGTCTCTGGCCCCAGGCGGCACAGTCAAGGGACCACCGCTCCCCACCTGGCTGTGGGTGGAAGGTCCTTGGCTGGGGACCTCCATCCACTCTATCCACCCCTTCCCTCACCACTTCCCTTCCTTAAGGGAACCTGGGGGGAGATATTCCAAACTGCCTAAAAGGTCAAGCGCTATAGAGAGAAACGGGCTGGCTCCTTCGAGGACTCCATCGTTCTTTTCTGGACGTCTCTACTTAGATCCTCAGGGAGAAGCCAGAAACAAAGCCGGGTTTCCGGGAGAGGAAGGAGCGTGCTCAGAGAGGCCATGGACATGCACAGTTCCCGGCACCGGCACTCCCCCCTCCAAGAACAACTCGTTTTGGCACCGGCTGCGTGCATCCACCCCTGACTCCACTTGAATTCCCTATCATAAGTTTTGGTTTTGCCTAGAAATATTTTATGCCATTGTGAAGATATTCAAGGAACAGCCAAAGGGAGCCAAAAGCTGCTGGGAGCCTGCTCTGTGATGAGCACTATTTTCAGGTGGCTGCTTCTGGTCTTGACCCCTGTCCTGCATGGGGTGTCCTAGGTCTGCTGTGAGAGGCAGGAGGCTGGATGCTATCAGTTCTTCCTCCTCCTACCATAGCAGAGGAGTGTGAGTCCCCGCCCCACTGATGTTCATGCGACTTACTGTGGCATGGAGCGGGCCTGAATCCCAGCCCTCTGCCTGAAGCAAAGCCTCCCAGCTGAGCCCAGCCTGGTCAGCTGAACCCTAGCCGAGCTGCAGACCAGAGAGTGAGAAAGAATGGCTGGGAGTCACTGAGTTTGGGCTGGTTTGTTACACGGTAATATTGTGGCTACAGTTGACTTACACAGAGAGGTTAAAAGACTCACCTAGAGACACACAGCTATGAAGCAGCAGCTCCACGACCATTCCCACTGCCTTGGGTCCTTGTCCAGTACTAACCTGGCCTCAAGCTGGGCACGGGTGGAGTCACAGTAACTTCCTAAAGGAGGACCCAGGATGCAGGTGCTGCGACTATTTGGGGATAAAAGGCAGGACGCAGTGACAGCAGTATCCTAATCCCGCCAGTGAGCAGAGAGCACCGTCCCATCATCCCATGGCAGGACTGCTCGCAGGCCAGGTCCTGGGAGAGTGCCAGCCTCCTGAGTCTGGCAGGAGGGCGCATGGGGGCAGGTCCAGCCCCTCTGGCACTGTACAAGCGAAGCTGGAGGGCCCTGCTGGGAGGCCTTGGGGACTCCAAGACCTGCCCACCCCAGGCTGCTGACTCAGCATCGCCAGGTCTGAGTCAGCAAAAAACACTGTGCTGGGCCACACAGTGCCTTTGTGCAGAATTGCAAAAAGATGCCCGCTCCAGGTGGACATAGGTAGCAGGGCTTGGCCAGGACGGCTGAGGCAGCCTCTGTAAAAGGCACTGTTTCCTCCAGACAGGCACAGCCCAAGGAAAGAGTACGGCTGGATTTCAGCCCCTTCTGCCCCTGGACCAAGTGACTTGCTTAGGACACAACCTGAACAACCAGACACAGTAGCTCTGGAAGAGCGGGGTCAATGCCTCTTTGGTTCCTGCTGCTGACAGTGAGCCCACCCACAGCCAAGCTAAGAGCTGGCTCTGCCTCCCCAGCTCCCAGGACAGCGACAGCACACAGTAGGCCCACAGCAGTCAGTGTGTGTGCCATGGATGGACTATCAGTGACAACAGGGAGTGGCTACTCTAGGCTCCTGTCTGCAGCCTCCCCTTGTGTGTGTCAGGCTGGGGGTGGGGTATTGATCTGGGGTCTGGCCCAGTGTCCAGCAAACACCAGGAACCCAGCCCCAGGGCTGGGCATGGGGAAGCAGCAGCAGCTGGGAGCTCAGCTCCCCCCACCCCTGCCCTCAGCCCTGCACCTGCTGCCTGATGCTAAATTACTCTCAGCCACTCAGACAGAGCCATGGCTCGAGGGCCCCAGGGAGCAATGGGCTGAGATTCTGTAGCAGATAAGGGAATTGATGTGTGTTGGGAGGGAAAGGAGAGGAGAAAAGATGGACTGGGAGGATGGGGGAGGGGGATCAGCTCCAGGCAGCAAAGCTGACCTCCACTCCCATCTAGGGATCCCTGGGCAGGCAGTGCATGGAGAGGGGAGGGCTCTGGAGTGTCACATGCCAGCCTGTATTTGATTCATTCATTTTTAAAGGATCAAATCAAGTAAAAGTTACTGGCCCAAGCAGCAGGGATGCAAATTCTTCCAGATAAACAAATGTGGACATTTAGGGAACGGAAGATGCCCAGCTCAGCCCACCTCCAGAAGGCCCAGACAAAACAACCCTCAAATCCAAGGGAAAGGCTGTTCCAGAAAAGACTGACCAGTGGAAAGGACCAGAGATGCTGGTTGGGAGAGACCCGAGAGAAGCCTCAGCAGCCGCAGGCATTGAGCTCCTGTTACTTTCAGGATTAAAGCTGAGAAGGAAACCTCCGGACAGGCTCGTTACAACCCCTGCAGACCTCTGCTGACCTGCCCTGTGCACAGGCCCGAAGCAGCAGCCTTGCTTCCCTCTGACCCCTGCTGTCTTCCTCGTGAGCTCTTCAGCTGTGAGCGTGTCTCCCTCTGAGCGCCTGCCCCTACCTCTCCTTCCCACCCGCACCTTAAGTGATTTGTTTTCATTCTGTTTTTTAAAAATGACAAGCATGGAGATAAAGCAGTGGCGGCATTTCTGTAGCTCTAAGCATGTCACAGGGCCCCCCTTGAGTGCTTCACAGACGCTAACTCACTCACACCTCACCACCGCCCTTGGAGGCAGGCAACCCCATTTTACCAATGAGATCACAGAGGCAGGGAGAGGTAAGGGGAAGAGCTGGGGTCCAAAGCCAGGCGGGGGTGTGTGCTTGGCTCCTGGGTCACCTGCCTCCAGCGTTACGGGGGAAAGGACGAGGGGTGGTCACACACCTGGGCTGTGAATGCCACCACGGGGCACTGGCCACGTGATACCTTTCAAGGCTCCATGAGATAAGATGATGTCACAGGGCTGTAATTGCCATTTTCCCAGGAGGAAGCCAAGCCTGAAGGGGCCAGGCAGAGGGCCCATAGCTGCCGCATGGTGGATGAGGATAGGAACACAGGACCATATAAGCCTTCCTGGCTCAGCCCAAAGGCCACTTCTCAGCGCCTCACCAGCCTCCAAATTGCCCAGCGCTCTATCAGTCATCCCCGGCAGCCAGATCCCAGCTTCCCAGCTGAGGTCACTCCTGCTTGTGAGCACCTGCAGGTGGAAACGCAGCTGGCCCCTCCGGTGGAGTCAGCAAGCAGACACCTGCTTGCTAACTCCCATCTCCCCCACTCAGAAGCATCCTTGTCAGCACAGGGCCCTGTCTGTGATGCTAAATAGAATCCACACATCACAGGCAGGTGCTGGCAGGGTTGGGGGCCCCAGGCACCCCCAAGCTCCGCAAGTAGATTAAAACACTGCTACAACTTCAAAGAGGGTGAGGAGTGGAGTTTGGCCAAGGCCAACAAAATGACAAATGTTAACTTCCTCTGACCCAGGATTTCCTCTTAGCAATTTGCCCTCAGATACACAGTCATGCATATAACCATGGCGATAGGTTGTGAGAAGTGTGTGGTTAGGTGACTTCCTCATTGTGGGAACATCAGAGAGGGTCACACAGCAGGATCACAAAAAAGGCAATGTCTTCCTTCTGGAACCTTCCACTCCAGGATTACAGAAAGCCATGTATCTCTACCACCATTTCCTACCCCAACCCTACCTGGGCTTTTGCTCATGATTTCTCCTAGCTTGGAGGCCTCCTCTCCCAGGCTGATCCCTGCTCATCTCCAGGACTCAACTCAGAGGGTACTTCCTCCAGGAAGCCCTCCCTGACTGCTCATTGGTCAGCCGCCCACTCCATGGCCCCTGGGCCTTGTGTTGTCCCTGTTCATGTCACTCGGCTAGAGCAAAATCTGGAGGACAGGAACCTGGAGTGAGACTCCTGTGACCAAACCGCAGCCCTTCACCTGTCCTGACAAGTGCTCAGAGAAGCATCTGCTGAGCAGAACTCCTTTGCAGCTCAAGCAGAAGGCCTCCCAGGAGCACAGGAAAACAAGCCAGGCAGCAGGGAGGGACCTTGCACTAATGCTTCTGCTGCTTGGCCTCAGGCCAAGCCAACCCTCTCCTCTGATTTGCTTAAAAGCCGAGGTAGGGCCCCTTTATGCAGTGGGGGAGGGGTGTATTTACCTCGCAGGGTTTAGGGCTCCGCCTCCAGGGAAGTCCACCATTGTTGTTTGCTGACAGTTCGTGTGACAAATTGTTTTCTGCCGCAGAGCCAGGCTGGACCGTCTGGCTGGTCTCCAGAGGCCTCAGGGTCACTCGTAGAGTCATTCCCTGCCTGCGGGGCAGCCTGAGACCAGCTCCTGTGTGCCAAGTTCCTGCCTGAACCTGCTGGGGTGCCAGAGCAGGTCCTGCCCCCGGAGCATCTGATGGGTGGCAAGGAGCCACCACGTGCACTTCCAAAGGCTGCGGTCTACAGACCAGGCGAGGGGAGTCCGCCATCCTGTACTGTGCCCCAGGGAGCCAGGGCACAAAGCTTGAGCGGACCCAAAGTGCTAGACCCAGATGGGAATTCATGGCCTGGCAGAATAAGTGGCTCTGCCTTGGAAACATGATTTATTAGGGACTCGTTGTGTTAAGCTGCAAAGGTCGTCTTGGCTTGCTTTAATGGATTTCCTGGGTTGCCTTTCTGCCCAGGCCCAGCACGTGAGCACGGCAGAGGGGAGCATGAAGTGACAAGACACCGGATGTCTGAGCTCCTGGGAGTCCTGGAGACCAGATGTGGTGGCACCACGCTGCATCTCGCTGGCTCAGCAAGGGCTCAGCTGGCTGTCCTCGACTGCACCGGGTTTCTGTCCTCTCTCTGTCATGTTCCTGATGCTCAAAGCTAATGACATTGCCCCAAAATACACAGGGAGGCAGAAGGCGGATCACCAAACAAGTGCTGCAGGTCACTTCCTGCTTGGAAATTGTAGGGAAGCCCTAGGGTGGTCGAACCGACACAGGGATCACCGCAGTGGTTTCCAATCTGGGGATCCTTGAGGGGTGGTAACGGGGCCACAGGGTCTCCAGAGGGGTCCCTGAAAACCTAGATGGACAGCATCATCTTTACTTCTTCCCCAGCAGCATCCAGCCAGACGCTCGCACAGCAGTCACTAAATGCATATTGAATAAATAAATAGATCTGTGGGTAAATCAATCCAGGAATACATGGATGAAGTGCTAACCCATCAGAAAACTCCATAAACTAATTTAAAGGGTGGAACTCAATGTGCCGAGGCCGCGTTTCTTAACGTCTCAGTGGCTCCCCAATTTTCCTCGAAATAAAACCCACTAGTTTCTATAATTGTACAACATAAGTCACATGAGATGTTAACATCAAGGGAAGCCCGGGGAAGAGTCTACGGGAACTCTGTGTAATTTTCATTTCAAAACAAAAAGCTAAACTATGTTAAAATAAATCTGTGCACTTTGACACTTCCTGGGGAGCCCTCAGTTCCTTGTCCTTGTCCTTGTTTGTCCTTCCATGAAGGGACAGCCACTTCCAGGAGAGGACAGAATTGGACAGGTAGCGGCTTTGGCCTTTCCCTTAAGCCCCTCCTCAGCCCCTTCCCAAAGTGAGAAGTGACATCTCTGGTAGGTGAGCCTGGGTCAGGGTCTGGTGTGTGTCGTCCAAGCCCCCAGACTCTCTTTTTGGGGGGCTGCCCTCAGGATAGAAGTGCTCTTCTCCTGGGTCGCCCACCTGATTTGGGGCACAAGTCTCTGTTCTTGGTGGAAGGAAGGGGTGCTGGATGGGTGCTGGATGGGACTGCTTGCAGCTGGCTTGACAAGAGCATGCTTTGCCCACTTTCCCGCCAGGGGCACATCCACAGTTCAGTTTTATACCTCAGGGCCTTTGCACATGAGTTCCCTCATACAGCAGCACCCTTCCCACCTCACCCACGGGACGATGCCCAGCCATTCCTTTGTGGCTGACTTCCAATTCTCCCAAGCCAAGTAGAACGGACCCTTGCCTTCATCCCGTCATTCAGGGCACATGTGACACTTGCGTACGTGCTGATTTACTCACAAGAGTATCTCTCCCATTGTCCTGTGAGGTCCCCGGCGCCAGGATCAACATTGACTTGTCTCTTCTCCTTCATGCCACATTGCCTGGCATCCAGTGGATATCAATAGACATTTTTGGAGTGAATGGACTGATTAGAAAGTTCTGGTTAGTTTTAATGTTTTTAAATGTAAAATATATAATGACTTAAGTTAGGTGTTTCACTTACTAGACAAAAATTCTTCTAAAACATGGGAAGGACCCCGGGGGCAGAAAAAATAACAAAACAATTCTCCATGGCTGATCATGTTCGGAGCTATGAGATCTGTCCTCGGCTCTCGACCTCAGCATTGGCGACCCTCGGGCTGTAATTCTTTGATGTAGGAGGCTGGCCTGGGTATTGTAGGATGTTTCATAGCATCTTTGGCCTCTACCCACCAGATGCCAGTAGCAGCGTCCCAGCTGTGACAACCAAAAATGTCTCCAGACATGGCCAGATTTTCCCTGGGGGGCTAAAACTGCTCCCAGTTGAGAACCTCTGGACCAATCATTCAATAGGTTTTGGTACAGTAAATATTTCCTATGCTGCCTTGACACAGCCAAAGCCAAACTCCTCAGAATTTGCCAGGCACAGGCCAGCATTTCTCTCAAACTCTGACAATGAACACAAAATCCCAAAGCCAAAGACAAAACCACTTGCCACTAAATGAGGGCTTTGATTGCTACCAATTTCTTAAAGCACTCTCTGAAGGTTCTGCTTCAAATATTTATGGAGTCTATGAAATGGCTCCGGAGAATGAGTGGCCCTATTACATTTATAACTCCAGTGGTGATTTATGGACCTGGGAATTGCTGCAAATGCTTTGTCTAAGCTCTTGGTGAAAAGCCAGGATCCTCGCTGGGCTCAGGAGCTCGGAGGGTGCTGAGACGTTATCGACTTGGAGGGCAGGACAGGGCATTCCGCCTTTTTCTTGCAGACGTTGTGCGGGGAGTCCTGGTTCCACAGTGACCGCTGCCAGGCACGTTCCAGGATCAAGTGTGGACACCAAGGACAGAGGGAGCTGCAGGCAAGAGGACAATGAAATGGTCTCTGTGTCCACATGTTTGTAAAAGCCCCTCCATTCACAAGTTTAATCAAAGGAAGAGATGACAATGATAGCTAACAGTTACGGGGCACTTTCTGTGCCTGGCACCAAATACTCTTCACACATTGGCTCACTTCCTTTGGTGACAGTTCAATGAGACACACGCTGTCATCACTGCATTCTGGGTCAGAAAATGAGATTGGGGCAGCGTGAGGCTCCCTCTCCATGTCATGTGGTAGGTGCCTGACAATACAGTCATGAGCGGGCGTTCCTGTAGAGTGGATATCCTCTATAAATTTTCTCCTTCCCGGTGATAAGAGAAAGTGACCTTCCCTTGAAAGGGGAAGTAATGTCTTGCTGTTTGCAAACCTCATGCCCAGCACATCTCAGGGCTTTCCCCAAATATGCCGTCTTACTTGCCTTCACTTAGTTCCCCCAACAAGCTATCATCAGGCCCACTTTATAGATGAAAACCCACTTAACAGTTTAAGAGATTCTAAATGCCTTCACTAAATGTATTAGCTCTGAAGTGGCTGGCTTCAAGTTCAAAGCCAAGCCCATCTGATTTCAAATCTCCGCTCTTTCTACGTCTCCTTTCCAGTCACTATTGTACCTGTGATCCCTTCACGACCAGCATCTCACACCTCTCAGGCACCTTCCCTGCAAATGACAGGAAGGACCACCTCACTAGGTAACATGGTAACATGTGAGTCCTGCTAATGCCTCTTCTCCCTCCTCTAAAGGGTGTGGCAGGTGTGTCGATGCCTTGCCAGACAGATGAGCAGAATGGAGCCAACTTCTCCACCAGTCCTGGGAGGCAAGAGCAGCCGCAGGTTTGCAATGAGCAGGGCCTTTTGCCTCGCCGGTGGAAGACGGCTGAAAAAGAGGCTGGACAGCAGAGGCAGGGAATCGGCGATCACTATGTGCCAAGCCTGACCTTGTCCCTGCCCTCAAAGCACTTCCAATCCAGTGGGAGAGGCAGACACATAAACTCAATATTATGCTGCAGTGTTCAAGCCTGAAGAGAGACCCACACAGGTGCTGATGAAGCCTCCAGGACGGAAGTGCTGACTGCACACTGCGGAGCTGGGAAGGCCTCATGGAGGCAGTGTCTGAGCTCGGCTTTTGGGGAGGAGCAGGATTCTGTTATGTGTTTAAAACACAAGGTCATTCCGGGCTGACTAATATGCGTGTAGGAGTCTGGATTCCATCTTATAATAATAATAATGATAGTCTGCCAGGCTCATGCCTGTAATCCCAGCACTTTGGAAGGCTGAGGTGGGTGGCTCACCTGAGGTCAGGAGTTCAAGACCAGCCTGGCCAGCATGGTAAAACCCTGTCTCTACTAAAGGCGCTACCTGTCCAATTCTGTCCCCTCCTGGAAGTGGCTGTCCCTTCATGGAAGGACAAACAAGGACAAGGACAAGGAACTGAGGGCTCCCCAGGAAGTGTCAAAGTGCATACATTTATTTTAATGTAGTTTAACTTTTTGTTTTGAAATGAATGTCTCTACTAAAAATACAAAAATTAGCTGGGTGTGGTGGTGCATGCCTGTAATCTCAGCTACTCAAAAGGCTGAGGCAGGAGAATCGCTCAAACCTGGGAGGCAGAGGTTGCAGTGAGCCAAGATCATGCCTCTGCACTCCAGCCTGGGCAACAGAGGGAGACTCCATCTCAAAAACAACAACAACAATAATAATAATGATAATGATAGTTTAAGCCATATGAAATTACTGTTTCTGAGGGAAAGAGTAGTATAATATTGGCAATTTCCTAGGGTTCAATCTACAACAGTGAACATTTACTGAGCTCTTGCGATGTATCATTCCAAGCACTTTCCACGTATTGATTCATCGCATCTTTACAAAATCCAAGAAGATAAGTGCTATTATTATTATCCCATCATACAGATGAAGCAACAGAAGCCCAGAGAGGTGAAGTGCTGTGCCCAAGGCCACACAGCTAATAGGAGCCTGCTGCAAGATTTGAACCTAGGCCATACGGCTCTCAAGCCTGCCTGATTCCCCACCACAGTGACAGCTGAACCCAGGGATGTAGTGTTGGATTTTCAGTGGCTGAGTGATAGGATGAGGCTAATGATATAGAGGGCGAAACATTTCCTCACTCACTAAAGATTTGTCAGCCTTTTCAGGACATGTTTGCGTACTCTTAAGCTCTCTTCTTTTTTCACTAAGCTCGACCGTACAGTAATAGAATTGTGTGACATGCGGCAAATTTAGTTACTGCCCTTCAAAACTCCATGGCCTCATTTTCCTTGTAGGTCACTAAACCCCTGGTGTCATTATTTAACAAGTTTGTTTTCAGCATGGGAAGCTCTTCCCCAAAACCAGCCCAGATACATGGCTTGCAGTCTGTTTTTGCCCAGGGCAGGGAGCTCTGTCCCCAAATGCTCATGACGACTGGACAGAACCAAGACTGCAGCGAAAATGCAGTGCTGGGAACCAGGAGCACGTGCCGTGCGCCTTCCAGAGAAACAGCCTGATGGTCCCTGTCTCTGGCTAACTACTTACCCGACAAGTGCTTCTGAAGGCCTCCCATGGGCCAGGTACCATGCAAAGCATGGGAAAAACGTTTAAATTGACATTCTGCCATCTTGCTGCAAAGAAACAGAAGTCCTCTATGGACTTGAAATGATTTCCAACAGAGGAAGGGTTTCCAGTCCAGTGGCATTCTGTGTTTTTAGTGATAACTTTGAAGAAAGCTGAAGAACACCTGACAAACTTGGAACCATAAGGGTATTAAGATGCATTTTTGGTTTATCCATTCATGCAACATATCACTCCAACTATGTCCTCAAAAGCTTTGCTGCAGGTTTCTGGCCAGTATCACTGACAGCAGACATTAGAGGGTTCGTTCTCACACTGAGCTCCAGATTGGAACTTTGAGGGAGGGAAGAGGGACTGCTCCTCTTCCCGCAACCCCGCCCCATCCAGGCCACGCCCCATCTGGCCACAGAACGATCAGAGGGCCAGCTCCGGAGCCAGGTGCCCCGGGTTGGGAGCCCAGCTCTGCCACTTGTGAGCTGGGTGACCTTTGCCCCCTCTGTGCCTCACCTTTTCTCACAGGTAAAGTGGAGCTGATGCTGATATCTATTTGGTGGGCCCTTTGTGGGACTGGATGAGCCAATGTCGGCGCAGTAAGATTTGGGTATGTTTTCTGTTTCGCTGCTGTTGCTATCACTGTCATCATTATCCTCTTCTAGTCTCCTCTCTACCTCCTCATACTTTATGCTCCAGCGATGTTGCTTGCCATGCCTCCAAATGCCTCATGGGCACTCACCCTCCCGTCTTTTTGCAAGTGCTCCCTTCGCCTAAAATATTTTCTTCTTTTTTTTTCTTTTCTTTTTTTTTTTTTTTGAGATGGAGTCTCACTCTGTTGCCCAGGCTGGAGTGCAGAGACACGATCTTGGCTCACTGCAACCTCTGCCTCCCAGGTTCAAGCAATTCTCCTGCCTCAGCCTCCCGAGTAGTTGAGACTACAGGCATGTACCACCATACCCAGCTAATTTTTATATTTTTAGTAGAGACGGGGTTTCACCATGTTGGCCAGCTAGTCTCAAACTTCTGACCGCAAGTGATCCGCCCTCGGCCCCTCGAAGTGCTGGGATTACAGGCGTGAGCCACTGTGCCCAGCCTGCCTAAAATATCTTCTACCTGCTGCCGATAAGGTAGATCAAAATAAAAAATCAGAGGTAATTATCCTAGGAATGATCAAAGCTTTGTTTTTATTACTAGATAAGAAGTCATTTAAAATGAAGTTTACCCATCAGAAAAAAAAAAGTTTAAGGCCAATAACAATAGCTATCATTTTTTTAATACCTCCTCTATTTTTGATTCCAGGCACTATAATAAATACTTCATATGCATGATTTCATTGAATTGTCCCAACAAGCCTGAGAGGCAAATATTGTTGTCTCTTTTATCTTCTAGATAAAATAAATTAAAGTAATCATGGAGACAGGAAAGAAGCCATGGGGATAAAAGAAGGGAGAAAAATTACAATCGGCTGAAATAAAATGAGTAAGAGCAGTTTTCCTTCTGAATAATGGCTGCTTTCTCCTTTTTACTGTGAGCACCTCTGATGTGCCAGGCACACACTCAGCTCTGCCTGCCTGATTTCTCCTCCTAACAGTAGGACGCAGGCAGCCGCCTTTCACAGCTGACAGTTACGTGCAGGCAGATGAAGTACTTGCCCAGCATCACACGGAACTAAAAAGGGGTAGGGCTGGGACTTGAACTCAGATCTGCCAGACCCCAAAGCTCATAAGTAAAGTAAGTTTTCTCTGGGAAGACAGAGGGGAGTGCTGCTCTGGCAATGACTGATTAGGGTCTTTGGGACCAAACCTGCAGTATGTGCAACTAGAAAAGCTAGGGGGAAACGTAACAGAACATTTGTCTGAAGCCATCTGAGAGCTACCAAGGCCATGAGGACTTGTGAGACCAAAATTGAAAATAGAACAGAAGCCAAGAAAAGCGAGCAGGGCACTTGAGGACCTATTTCCCCTTGAGGTGAAGGCAGGGTCTGTGCAGGAAGGAGCCAGCTGAGAGGGTGAAAAGCGAAGGAGAGCTCTGAGCAGCCTCTTGGGGCCGACAGGGGAAAGGGCTCTCAGATACTCGACAGGCTTTTATGCCCTAGGAGTGAGCGTGAACCGGAAACGCAGCAGACCTCCTGAGCACTGGAACTCCTCGTCGACTCAGCCCTGATGTGAGGAAGATGGCCTGCCCTGAGCAGAACAGAAGAAGTCCTCTGTGGATGGAGATACTGTCAGGCCTCAAATTGTGTCATCAAGGTTTCATACATGATGTCCAACATCCACTAAAAGTCACCAGACCAGCCGGGTGTGGTGGCTCATGCCTGTAATCCCAGCACTTTGGGAGGTCGAGGTGGGTGGATCACGAGGTCAGGAGCTCGAGACCAGCCTGGCCAACAGAGCGAAACCCCATCTCTACTAAAAATACAAAAATTAGCCGGGCATGTTGGTGGTGGGCGCCTATAATCCCAGATACTCAGGAGGCTGAGGCAGGAGAATCGCTTGAAACCAGGAGGCAGAGGTTGCAGTGAGCCGAGATCGTGCCACTGCACTCCAGCCTGGGCAACAGAGCAAGACTCCATCTCAAAAAAAAAAAAAAATGTCACCAGACCTAGGACACATGATTTGACCAGAAACAAACATTAAAATTAGATCATAGAAGGAGACTGAGGGTGAAACCGGGGGGCTGTTCTGGAGTCGGTTGTGTTCTATTTCTTGACCTGGTGGTGGCTTTCTGGGTGTATAAAGCTTGGATAATTTGCTAAGCTGTAAATGTGTTGTACTTTCAATAACAAAGTTCATTTAGGAAATGAGGTGACAGGTGCCTTCTCACCTTCAGAGAATCCAGTTGGGCTGTCTGTGCTGGCCACTCCGGCTCGGGAACAGGCCAGGACTCTGAAGACAATGAGCTTTGGAGGACACTGTCCATTTCAGGATTCAAGAGGTATGTCTGAGCTGGAAGGGAAAATTCTCAGTCAAGCCTCCACCCAGGAACCTAGGTGAAAAGTCTACAAGTGTCTGAGCCCTGTCATAACCTTCTTCACTCTCTAGCCATTCCCAGATGATTCCCAGTTTCCATACCCTGGGGCAGAGGTCCTCTCAGATGCCTTTGAGCTCTCCAAGGACCTCACCCATACGCCTCTGATGGTGCTGTCATGATCTTGGGGCATCCCAGAAAACTGCCTGCCTGCCTGCCTGCCTCACCTTCCCCTACCTGGCTGCAAGCTCATTCTATGCAGGGACCACCACCTTTGCAAGCCGGCTTAGCTTCGTAAGCCCAGCAACACCTGTGTGGGATCTGGCACGTGGTGGCCCTCCAGAAATGTCCA
The DNA here is from genome assembly GCF_006542625.1 of Nomascus leucogenys. Lineage (NCBI taxonomy): Eukaryota > Metazoa > Chordata > Mammalia > Primates > Hylobatidae > Nomascus > Nomascus leucogenys. Next base: position 76,960,524 of record NC_044400.1, read on the forward strand.
ACAAAAAAATAACCTAATCGGTCTAGCGCATTTCCTTCTTTGAAACGGGATGAAGCTGAGCAAGAGAGGGAAGGAGACTTGCCTGGGGCCACAGAGAGAAAATTAGTGGCAGAAGCAGACCACCTAGGATCTGTGCCTCTCCAACTGTGAGAACAGGCACCAAGTCAGGCTGTAGGGACAGAAGGCCAAGGTAGAGAAGGACAGGCCCATCCTGAGGCGTCAAAGACTGAGAACACGTTTCTCTGCTCCTGTCCTGACATCCTGCTATGTGCCAGGGGCCAGACACTCCAGAGGAAGGTCATATTACCTTCCTCTTAAAAGAGTGTATGGCTCAGAGAGGTTAATGAACTCATCTAAGACCACACAGCTGGCAAGAATAGAATCTAGTAATAAGAACCACTAGATGAACAGGTCTCAGTAGCAGCTCTGTCTTAAAGGTAACACCATCCACACGTTCTACATGTTTTTATCAAGCACCTGATCCGAACACAACACTAAACAAATCCTTAGGAGCCCCATCCCACCCCCACGCTGAGGGTAGTAAGCTGAGCTTCAACAAGGCCCAATCAAATACCACCTGTTCCCCCAAAACTATTGAAATAAAAAAGAGTAAAACAAGGCCCAGGAAAATTCTGTCTGGTCAGGTAGCAGCTTCATTTTCTTCCTAATAATAAAAATAGGCTGGGTGCAGTGGCTCACGCCTGTAATCCCAGCACTTTGAGAGGCCAAGGCAGGCAGATCACATGAGGTCAGGAGTTCAAGACCAGACTGGCCAACATGGAGAAACTCTGTGTCTACAAAAATACAAAAATTAGCCAGGCATGATAGTGGGTGCCTGTAATCTCAGCTACTTGAGAGGCTGAGGCAGGAGAATTGCTTGAACTGAGGAGACGGAGGTTGCAGTGAGCTGAGATCATACCGATGCACTCCAGCGTGGGCGACAGAGCAAGACTCCATCTCAAAAATAAATAAATAAATATATAAATAAATAATAAAAACAGCAGAATTTAAAAAAAGCACTCATGTTACCAACTCTCTGAGTAACCACGACTAGTAGTTTAGTTGCTGTCCTAGCTTAAGTTGCAGATCAGACCCAGACGTGCACATCGAATTATACAGTTATAATTATATGAAACATTCCATATCCTAAGAGTTGTGTGTGTGTGTTTTCTTTTCTTTTTTCTTTCTTTCTTTTTTTTTTGATGGAGTCTCGCTCTTTCGCTAGGCTGGGGTACAGTGGTGCAATCTCGGTTCACTGCAACCTCTCCCTCCCGGGTTCCAGCCATTCTCCTGCCTCAGCCTCCCGAGTAGCTGGGGCTACAGGCACGTGCCACCACGCCCAGCTAATTTTTGTATTTTTAGTAGAGATGGGGTTTCACCATGTTGGCCAGGATGGTCTCCATCTCTTGACCTCGTGATCCACCTGCCTTGGCCCCCCAAAGTGCTGGGATTACAGGCGTGAGCCACTGTGCCTGGCCCATATCCTAACAGTTTTAAACTTAGTAGAACACGGTAATTCCCATGCTGTTGCATGGCGTTTCTCAGTACCATTTTAATGACTATGTTGTATTTCACTGATTATATAGGTTCATTAACAATACTGAGGTTTCCCTCTAATTTTTCACTATTATAGATGCACTGGCAGGAACATGCCTGTCCATAGAGTCTTTCCACATACAGAATTATCTACTTAGGATGAGTTTCCAGGAGTGAAACTCTAGCACTGAGGAATTTGAATGTTTGTATTTTTTCAGTGTGTTCTCTCATTGTGAAATAAGAAGGCAATGCCACATAGGAAAGGGGGAGGGAGAAGTGGGTCCCGTTCCTTTTAGTAGCATGAACGCGACAGTGGGCATCTCCCCCCTGGCCCACCTGTCACAGCGTCCTGCTGGCCTGGACTTTTTCTGAGCACACAGACTTTTCCTGAGCACACAGACTTTTCCTGATCAAAAATCACACTGACCTCTTAAAGCTGCCGTCATCTCAGACTTGACGTCCAGGTGGTGGCTTGTCTGCAAGAAAAGACATCTTGGCAGTTATTCTGCATGGCTCTGGAGGGACAGCCTTGCACAGAGGACTGCAATTGGACCAAGCAGGGCCATCACCCCTCCCCGAAAAAAACTGCATTCTGTGTAGGACCAGCCCTGCCTGTGTGCGTGAAGACCTCCCTCCTCTTCTCTCCAGGACACTCAAAGGAAAACAGGAATTGGTTTTGCTCTTAGGAAACATGGGCACAAAAAAATGATTCCATTTCCTTTTCTCAAATTAAATCTCCAAATGGAGACAGTAATAAAAGTGCTTTAGAAACTGCTATTAAAAAATATTTTAATGAGGACATCCGGTGCTCTGATGTCTCCCCTGAGGCCCCTGATTCAATCACCCAGGAATTCAGGTCGGGCTTGAATCTGAGTGCACCACCTGCACCGCCGCACAGACCAGTGTCCTCCTGGTTCCGCACTGCACGGGGCAGGTGAGAAGTCAGATGGCAATGATCACTCAATTGGTTGGCCCACGGCCCCCAAGTGGTTGAGCAAGAGCAACTGCTGGATCTTCAAGGCGGGTTAGAGTTGTTTCCAGACCGGCAGCCTGGATCCCGCTTCCTCTTGGGTGTTTCTGATGGGGCAGGGGCCTGTGTGCCATGCTGTTTTGATAACTGTCTTTCCTGTCTCCACTTCCAACACCCTGCTCACGCTCTTCCTCCAGGTATAGGAGGCCATCTCCATGTCTGGAAGGGCTCTGCCCGCTCTCTCTGTCTCTGGTGAACTTCTACTTAGATGTCAAGGCCCAATTCAAATGTTGCCTCCTCTGCGAAGTCTTCCCTGACTCCACCTGGCAGAGTTCAGCCACTTGCCTCTCACACAGCGCCTCCTATGCTGCAGTGACACCTGGGCTCTATGAGGGTCCCCTCTAACTGGATTGACTGGTGGAAGGCCTAATACTCTGGGGCATGGGTTATGGCTCAGCCGTCTTCTGGTAGTGACCGGATCACACCAGCACTCCTGGGAGGCTTCAGTACCAGGCACAATGCCTGCTCCTGAACGGTGCTCTTAGAGCACTTTGCTGTCACCCTTTCAACACCGTTGTGTCTTCAAGCCCCCTGGACTCTCCCACCCCCGTGCCTGTGCCCATGCAGGTCTCGCAGCCTTGAGACCTTCACTCCATCCTTCCAGCTGTTAAATCCTGCTTTCTGTCCTTCAAGGCCTGGTCTGAGTGCTTCCTACTCCAGAAAGCATATCCTCCAATCCATCTCTCTCTCCTCTCTGCTTATTTCCAGGGCTTTGAATGAATGCCTTTTATTGCCCCTGGGTTTAGAGTCAGGTGTCTCCTCATTAGACAGAGGCTCCTTCAATGCGAGACTGAGGTTTTGTTCGCCTTCGTAGAGGATACACCGGCAGAGTAGCCTCAAGCGCACTCAACTGACTTCTGGGTGGCCCTGCATTCGGTATGTGGTTGGGTTGCAAGGACCCTTGTCTCTTCCAGCCCCTCAACTACCACATTGGCCTGGAGTGGCTGCAGAGCCGCCGGGCTTTCTCAGGTTGGGTCCTGCCTCTGCCACTCACTGATTCCTTGCCAAGTCAGTTGAATTCTCTGAGCCTCACCCTCTCCATCTGCGGAACAGAAATACAGTACCAATGTGTCCTTTGTAGGGGTCCACCAGAACGATATGAGAAGGAATGTCCACTAAATGCCAGTGACACAGAGTAAGGGACAGATGAAGCCTTGTGCTACACTCTCCCGAGCCCTGCCTCTCTCCCCATGCAAACTTTTAGGGGAATATTCCAAGTTTCATAAAAGACAGGAGTTAAAGAGAAAATAATTGCCTGGATCCTTGGAGGCCCAGGCTTGGGGATTGCTGATTTAATGAACTGGGGGAGTTCAGGGCTTTGAGGGACAATTCTTCAATTGTCTGAGTATGACTGCTCCTTTTTTAGACCAGATTCCATTTCCAAAGGTCCGCAACTAGATCTCGTTGACAAATACCCAGAGGAAAGCAGGAGGTGGCAGGAGGAGGAAACAGCAGAGCGAGAGGAGGTAAAATGAGCATCTTCCTTACTAGGTCACCTACCTCTTTGCCCCGACTGGATGACTCTCCCCTGCTAGTGTGCCCAAGGCCCCTGGCTGCTCCCAGGGGAGCAAAACTGATGTTTTGCTTGAAGGTGCCCCAAAAGCTGTTGGGTGCCTGTGTGTGACAGGTGCTGTGCCAGGCATTTGACATGGGGTCTTTAGTCTAATTCAAACCTCGCAGAGCCCCATAGGGTACAGCAGCCCCCACCTGGCCTAAGACAACAGGTGGCTTAGGTAGGTGAAGGGCAAGTGCCAAGTTCATGAGATGGGTCATTATTTAGAATCAGGGTGTCATCATCTGCAGGTGAATCTCCGTGCCCAGGGAGAGGACAGGAAACCACCCAGCTAAGAGCACAGGAAGCTCAGGAGTTCTCTGTTCTCTGACGGGACCTTCCATCTGTGGAGTGGACCACAGGCCAGACCCTAGGGGTGGGCAGGAGAGCCAGCTGCCATCTTAGCCAGCGCTGTGTCCCAGGTGAGCCCCGGCAACCCTCTTCTCCTCTCCTTTGGTACCTGGACCTCTGCCTCCAAGGTCTCAGGGACAGGGAAAGGGGACGATGTAACCGAATACAAACAGCAAAAGTGTCTCATTTCATGCTTGTGAATATCAACAGCCTAGGTCCAGGCAAAACACAGGAAAAAAAAAAAAAAGGTCTGCTGGGGCTAGGGGTCAGGGGGGCATAGGAGAGGAAGCAAAACAGGCCCAAGAGGGTGCCCTGAGCCCTGCTCACTCAAGGTGTCCGGGGGACAAGGTGGAATTAAGAACTCCAGACAGGTTTTAGGAATCGGAGAACAGCAGGAGCCTGCCTGCCCTGACGGCCCATCTCCAGCTAACATCAGGGAGGCGCCAAGACCCGTGTTCCCAGCAGAAGGAAGAGTGACCTCTGCTGTGGCCAGGCTGACCTCGTGGGATTCCCTCCATCTCCAGAACAGGCACCTGAGCTAGAAAGAACCAGCAGAGCAGGAGGAGGGAAGCCAGGGCAGAAACAAGGGTGACCCATGGAGACTAGTGACCCGGATGGCACAACAGCAGATGCCAGCACCGACGGCGGCGCCAGGACCCGTGGCCCCCAGCCTATCACCACAGCCTGCAGAAAGTGTACTGGGGCCGAACGAACTGAGGCTCAATTTCCACCACGCACCCAAACCAGGACCAGAAAAGAAAATGGAAATACAAAGACTCAGTCACGTGCAGGGAGGGGAGGTGGTCACCGACTGCCGCCTGCATGGGCACCACGCCACGTCACCTCCTCCTGAAAGGGTAGAGCTTAGGGGCCCCAGCCCGAGGCCCAGCCCCCACCCCCTCAACAGCCCTGGGACGTGCTGAGGCTCAGGGTCCCCCGTGGAGCTTTGCAGCAGGATGCTGGGAGGGTGGAGTAAGCAGATCCATGGAGAGTGTGCGAGGGGGACGGCAGCGTGAGCCTGGGCCGCCATGGCTTGGCTGGATAAATGAAGGCAGCCTGTTCGGTCAGGACCCTAGCCCAGCCCATGCCTCCTACCCAAAGGCAGGGGCCAGAGAATGGGAGCGTCTCAGGACACTGTGGGCAACAGGAGCCCAGGACCCTCCAGGGGTGTTCCTAGAAGGTACATCAGCCCTCCACTGCCTGGCTGAAGTTCCCAGGACCTGTCCCTTGCTGCTCTGGCACTTCTCACCCCCAGCTCATCAGAGTCTCCCCAGCCATCCTGGCAGTCCTCCTGGGCTCCTAGCCAGAGCCCAAAGGCCTCCATCGGGAATTCCATCTGTGTCCTCTGAATCGAGACTTACTGCCCATCAAGCAAGCAGCACTACACCCGCTTCCTGCCCGGCTACCAGTAGGAGGAGTGGCCAATGCCACTCCCACCCTACTCTCCACTAAGAACCAAGATGCAGACACCCTGCCGGGGCACAGGTGCCTGTGGCCTCCCATCAGCCCAGCCTCCCCGGTCTCCTCCCCTGGGGACCACACTGCAGCCAGCCTGGAGCTCTCTGAATTTCTGAAACATATCACAATTTTTTTTTTCACTTTCAAAAGGTCTGGCAGGGACACCCTGGTCCACGGAAGCATGTCCGGGCCCAGAAGCACATCCTTATAGGAGATGAATGAATCTGTCCGATGACATTATTGCAATAACTCTCCCTGCTCTCATTCTGGCCTCTCAAGTGACAGATGAAGAAATGAATGAAAAAATTTGATTTTCCAGATAACTCAACTATAGGGAGAGAATATGCTGACAATTTTTCATCCATTCATCAGATACTTCAACCTGTGTAATAGTTCTATTTCTCGCAGGAAATTTAAAAATTAATATTCCAGTGTATACATCATTCTCTGTGAGTTTGGTCATTGTAAGTCAGCCTATCCAACCACAGTGAACATTTCAATTCTAGTTCCAGGGCCTGTGAGAGTGAGGAGCAGCCCTTGGAAGGTGGGCTGCTGCTATGATGTCCCCTCAGCAGCCAGCCAGCCGGCCTTCCAGGGTGACACCTGCTGCATTTGCTATTTGATACTTTCACAACCTGGAACTCTGCTTTCCATTTTTTTTTTTTGATGGAGTCTTGCTCTGTCGCCAGGCTGGAGTGCAGTGGTGCGATCTCGGCTCACTGCAACCTCCACTTCCGGGGTTCAAGAGATTCTCCTGCCTCAGCCTCCTGAGTAGCTGGGACTACAGGCACACGCCACCATGCCCAGCTAATTTTTGTATTTTTAGTAGAGATGGGGTTTCACCATGTTGGCCAGGATGGTCTCAATCTCTTGACCTTGGGATCCGCCCACCCCAGCCTCCCAAAGTGCTGGGATTACAGGTATGAGCCACCGCGCCTGGCCTGCTTTCAATTTTATCTCACTTAAGCCCCAGATATCTGGATCGCAAGGACTATGCAGGCACTTTGACAAAATTCTGCTCTCGTTTCTCACCCTTATTCTAGTTCTGAAGGAGTCTTGTACCCCTTGGGCAAAGAGAAGAGCAACAGACTGGGAGTCTGGGGCTCTGGATTCAAGTTCTGCCTATGAATCGAGTCAACAAATGGCCTTGAACATGCCTCTTGGCCTCCAGGCCTCCATCTCTGCTGTGCAATGATTTGGACCAGAGGGGACCTCTCAAGGCTGTGAGGGAAAGGAAGGGTCAGAGGAGGTTGGCCTTGCAGAGACCAGGCTGGGCAGAGCTGCAGAGGGAGACTCAGACTTGGTGCCAAGGGGCTGAGAGCAAGCCCTATAGGCAGAGCCTGGAGGGACCGTGGAAAACAGCCCCAGCTGTGTTTACCGTAGGAGCTGGTCTCGCCTGTGCACATAAGGAGCGCAGCTAGTCTGGCAGGGGCGTTGCTGGCTTGTCCCCGGGAACGGGGCTGCAAGTATGTGTGTGGGCAGGCACGGCTGGGCACCCGTGGGTGCTGACTGTAGTCAGGAGAGCTGGCACTTGTCCCCACGTGCACTGCCTGCGTGACCCAGAGCACATCTCCTAACCTCTCTGGCCTCAGTTTCCTCTTTTGTTGACCACTGGGAGAGGAGATTCTCATTCATTTGGTTCATTATTTCATTCATTCAACAAACATTCTTCCAGGTTTGTGGCAGATTCTCAGAGCCAGGCACTGGGAAGACAAAGATGGCTATGGAGCGGCTCTGGGCCCTTTGGAGAGGGGCCCACAAACTCCTGCAACAGCGGGAGAGCTCCCTGCTCATGCCCTGTCACGTGGGGCCACGTGCAATGGAGCACAGGGAAGGCTGTGGCTAACTCTCTGGTCTGCGGGGCTCAGAGCAGGCTGCCTGGGCAAGGTCACACCTGTACCTTGAAATATGGACAGGAGGTCATGGGGCGACCGAAGCAACCTGCCAGATGAAGTGGCCAGTGCACAGGTCCCGGCACAAAAGACCCGTCTTCTGACACACACGCAATGAAGCTTGTATGACGCTGAATTACAATCACTGTTTACATCTGTGCCCTGCACCATTTCCTGAGCACTGTAAAGGGTAAGGATTGCCAGATGCATCTTCCCATGCCCACCCAGGGCACAGGCACGGGCACAGAGGAAAAGCCAGGGGGTGTCTTCTTGGGTAGTGTCTGTGGATGGAGGGAGGGAGGAAAGGAGGGGCTGTTCCAGTCAGGCAGGGGCATGCAAGGGACGCACCCACACTCCCATAGGAAGCAGAGACAGGGCCATCTCTGGGACTCTACCTCTGGGACTTCCGGAGCCAGGAAGGCGGCCGCGTACTCAGCCAGTGCCACGTCGTTGAGCATGTTCTGTGCCAGCTCGGAGAGCAGGAGGTTCCCCAGCCCATGTCTGTGCAGCTCCTGCAGCAGGTGGGTGATCAGGCGGTTCCTCTCCTGGCACTTCTGGACCAGGGAAGCTATCTTGGCCTGAAAGGGAGGGAGGCCATGGATGCCGAGCTCCCACCAGGGCTGCATGGCTGAGCTGGGGGGCTGGGGGCCGGAGGGTCAGCTGAGGCCCCTACTCACCATCTCCAGCTCTGCCTCAGCTCAGCAGAGCGGCCTCCTCCCTGCGATGCCTCCCTGCCCCCAGAAGCCAGGCTGCTTTCAGAGCAGACGGCCACACACCCCCAGGGGTTCCGCACTGCCCCTTCCATGGGGTCTAGGCTCAAGGCAGCAAGGGTTAAGAGCGTGGATTTGGGCCCCACCACGGACCAGCTCTGTAAGCAAGCTCCCCTCTGCACCTCGACTTGCCCATCTGTACAATGGGGGTTGTCATGGACATCAGGATAAAAGGTGTCATGGACACCAGGATAAAAGCAGGCAGGCACCTACCGAGTGTCGTGTTTCTATCCTTATCTCACATTTCGATAGCACTTTAAAAGGGATGGCGGTCTCCATTTAAAGAAATGCTCCACAGCAAATGATGACGATGAGAGGGGGGAGGAGGGAAGCCTTGCACTGTGGGAGCCTCAGGGTCTGCTCTGCACCTTCCCAGCTACCACGTCTGCAGGGGCTCGGCAGGAATTATGACGATTTTTATTTTACAGGCGCCAACTCGAGGCTCAGACAGACATGGAAATGTGGGGTGGGAAGTAACTTTAGGAACTGTGTGGCTCATGTTTCTGATTTGACGGCTGATGAAACTGCGGCCCCAGAGGGAGGATGACTCTGCAGGTCGGCGGGAGTCCAGGGCATAACCAGGTTCTGCTGATGCCCAGTCCAGGGCACCTCCCTCTCCACTCTGCCCTGAGGCCAGAGAGAAAGAGCAGAGCCCCAGCTTCTCCCCAGATCCAGACCCATGTTTGAGATGAAATGTGTTACCTTAACCAAATTCTGTGTCCTGCTAGCAAAGAACATATTAAACCCCATGGGCGAGTAATGACATTTCCAGGAATTGATCTTAAACATAAATGTCTAGATACGTGGAGAAAACCTTTCTGAGAAAACCTGTAAATCAGCCGGATATGGTGGCTCACGCCTGAAATCTCAGCACTTCGGGAGGCCAAGGGGGGTGGATCACCTGAGGGCAGGAGTTTGAGACCACCCTGGCCAACATGGCGAAACGCTGTCTCTGCTAAAAATACAAAAATTAGCCGGGTGTGGTGGCGCATGCCTGTAATCCCAGCTATTTGGGAGGCTGAGACAGGAGAATCACTTGAACCCGGGAGGCAGAGGTTGCAGTGAGCCAAGATCACACCATTGCACTCCAGCCTGGGTGACAGAGTGACACTCTGTCTCAAAAAAAAAAAAAAGGACATCACAGTGTTTGTATACAATTAATTATACAAAAGAGGGAGCGATAGAAAGGAAGGGGCTTGAGCATAGAGCGCAGGGGTGGTGATTGTATGGACCAAGGCCTCTCGTGCTTCACCCCAGCATGAATAGTGCAGCCTCAAAGGCTGGGACCCACCTCCTAGGTCACCCCATCGAGTGCGAACATACGAACGTACAGCAGGAGGCAAACGTACAGGCATCGTAGGCTCTCAAACACATGGGAAACTGTACTGGAGGAAAAGACATGGAACTGCCATGTGCAAGCAGGGGCTGCTGCTTTCTGTCTCCTTCATTCTTCTTTGCGGTTGTTTTGTTTTGTTATGTTTTGTTTTGTTTTGTTTTGAGTCAGGGGCTTACTCTGTTGCCCAAGCTGGAGAGCAGTGACGTGATCTCGGCTCACTGCAGCCTTGACCTCCTGGGTTCAAGCAATCCTCCCACCACAGCCCTCCCAAGTAACTGGGACTATAGACGCACGCCACCATGCCTGGCTAATTTTTGTATTTTCTGTAGAGATGGGATTTTGCCATGTTGCCCAGGCCAGTCTCAAACTCCTGAGCGCAAGCAATCCACCCGCCTCAGCCTCCAAAGTGCTGGGATTACGGGTGTGAGCCACCGTGCCTGGCCCTATCCAGACTTTTACACAATACAAGTGGATTACATGTCTAATAGGAAAAATACTAAACTCTCTTTTGTTTTGAAAGAGGCATTTCATATTGATTTTATGAACATATTACCTTCAGGGGAGTCACCGCCAACTTTGCTTCATGTTGCTTTTTCTGAAGTTCTTCAAGCTGAAATAAAAGCGACATTTTTGACAATACTGCACTGTCACTTACCACTGTCCAGAGCTTCCCCAGGCAAGCTGGGCTTAGAGCAGCTGGCAGTTTCCTGCCCTCTTTACCCTCACGGGGACTCAGTGCCGGGAACAGGGGCCTTTCCCACCACCTGCCTGGCAGGATCAGGGGAGGACAGATGTTCTGAATATTCAAGAATCAGCTCAGCTGGGCGCAGTGGCTCACGCCTGTAATCCCAGCACTTTGGGAGGCCGAGGCGGGCGGATCACGAGGTCAGGAGATAGAGACCATCCTGGCTAACACGGTGAAACCCCATCTCTACTAAAATAATACAGAAAAAAAATTAGCCGGGCGTGTTGGTGGGCACCTGTAGTCCCAGCTACTCAGGAGGCTAAGGCAGGAGAATGGCGTAAACCCGAGAGGCGGAGCTTGCAGTGAGCCGAGATTGCGCCACTGCACTCCAGCCTGGGCAACAGAGCGAGACTCCGTCTCGGGAAAAAAAAAAAAAAAAATCAGCTCTGCCCAGCTGCAGTGGCTGCGGCCAGCTCCAAGCCCTCTTCTGAGTCTCCAAGCAGCCCGGCAGTTTTCTGGTCTTGTGATAAACATGCAAGTTCCTGAGCCAGACAGCAGGGGTCCTAATCCCGGCTCAGCCAGTCGCTAGAACTGAGATCTTGTGCAAGACACTCTCTCTGCCTCAGTCTTCTCATCTGTGAAGGGGGCTCATATGAGTGCCCATTCGCTGGTGAGAACTGTAGTGAGGATTCAGTGAACCCATTCATGTAAAGTGCTTAGAACAAGCCCTGGCACCTGTCAGTGATCAATAAACTGATGTTACTATTAGGCGCAGATGAAAGCTGGACACAGATTCTTTGAGACTGCTTCCCATGGAGGGGGTTCCTATCCCCTTCCCTCAGATCTGGGCTGGCCTGAGATGCCTTGACTCATAGAACGCAGTGGAAGTGGCCCTGGGGCCTTTGTGGGCCCGGCCTTGAAGAGGACTGGCAGCTTCCACTTTGGGTCTCTTCTGTTTCTGAGCCAGGATTTAAGAATTCCAAGTGCTCGCTGGGGACACCGTGAGACATGACAGAAAAATGGGAAGGCACCAGTGGGAGCTGCCTTCCGCCACCCTGTAGAGGGGCCAGGACGTGAGTGAGGCCGCCGGGGACCCCCCAGCCAAGCCTGGCATCCAGCTGGATACCACTAAGTCATGCCCACTGATCCCCTGGAGGGCAGAACGGCCTAGCCGAGTCCTATCTGAATTCTGGACCCGTAAGATACAACAAAACAGGTGTCGTGTGAGTTCTTCTAACTCTCTCAGTCCCTTTGTAGTCAGTTAAAAAAATCAAATAAAAAGCAACAAGCCTCTTCCTCACCCGCAACCTCTTCTGACCAACATACCCATATGGATCAGAATGTGTGTATATGAAATTATACTGTGCAAAAGATCTTGTATCTTGCTTCATAATTAAATAATATGCAAGATTTTAAAAGAATGAGATCAGTTTGTATGTGATACAAAAATTTTGATGTTATTGTCACATTAACACATAGAAACTGACCTCATTCTTTTAAAATCTTGCATGTTATTTAATTACAAAGTCAAAACAAAATTGATTTAACCAGTTCCTTGTTTATGGAAATTTATATTAGTTCTGCTTCTTTGTTTTACAAACAAGATTTCAGTGCATATTTCCATATATCTGTTTTGGCACACCATTCCTAATACATTCAAAGAGTAAAATTCCAGCTTTAAGCAGACTGTCTTATATTCAAAAGGCACTCAATCATATATGCAGGCTTGGATTAAACCTTCTGTCTGCTTCACTTTAGGAAATAACATAAATATGCCACAGTGAGATAAGTATTGGGCATTTGCAATCAAAAAGTGAACAAGAAGAAATTAAAAAGATAACCTACAGAATTGGAGGAAATATTTGCAAATCATATATCTAAGAAAGGGCTTCTATCTAGAACATAAAAGGAACTCTCACAACTCAACAAAAAGAGAGTCAATTAACCCTATTAGAAAAATGGGAAGAATCTGAATAAACTCTACTTCAAATAAGACATACAAATGACCCACAAGCACGTGAAAAGATGTTCCACATTATTAGTCATCAGAAAATACAACTCAAAACCAATGAGAGACAATCTCCCACTAACTAGGATGTCTTTGATAAAAAAGACAGCTAGTAGCAAATGTTAGTGAGGATGAGAAGTTGGAACCTTCCTACACTGCTGGTGAGAACATAAAATGAAGTTATCAGAGACACTCTTCCTCTTTAAAGCAACTGCGATTGAGATGTTCAGGAATTACATTACAAAAATTTCATCATAAAACTGAGAACTACAAAAAAGAATCATAGGGAAATTCTCGACCTGCAAAATAGACTAACTGAAATTAAGAACTAAAGTGAGTTTAAGAGTAAATTAGATTCATCCAAAGAGTATCATTTAGCTGGAAGAGAGATTCAAAGGAAATATTGAAACTGAGCAGAAAGAAAAAAGAATGAAAATAATTTGAAATCTACTTAAAGTCTAATTCATGTGTAACTGAACTTTCCACACACACCTCCTCCCCACAGGCCAGTGACAGATAAGAGAAAAAAGCAATACTAGCTCTTGTGTTGGTTGAAGACACGGTGAACAAGACACACTCATTTATTGCTGGGGGCATGGAAGTGGATACCACTACTTTGGAAAGCAATTTGTGATATATAGTTAAGAATCAACAATATTCCCACCTTTGGAGCCAGTAGTCCCAGTTCTCTGAACTGTTATATATAAACAGTTATGTGTAAGTTCATAGAAATAGCTCTAGATGCAACAATTGGGGAATAGCTAAGGAAACCACATCCACCCAATAGATTACTACACAAACAATCATAGACAATCATAGATTACTACACAGTCAAACAATCATACGTATGAAGACTATGCAGCCACATGGACAAATGAACGCAAAACTCTACATATAACATGCTTTGATCTTACAAAGAACACATGGGAGAAAAGCTAGAAATTATACCGTAATGCTGAGGCTGTATTTTTCATCCATCGACTTGTCCAAAAGTTGTAAAGTTGCTAACATTCAGGATAACAAGTTATGGGCAAATGAATAGACTCGTTTCTTCTTGGCAGGAGTATAAATGATGCTATAATTTTGGAGGGTTATTTGCCATTACCTATCACAGTTAATGATTTATGTATCCTTTCTTTTGCTAGAAATTTGCCATTTAGATATACAGCAGAAGTGTCTGCCGAGAGAAAGAGAAAAATGTTCACTGGAGCTGTGTTTGTAATGCAAAGAAACGGAAACAACTTGAATTTCTACAAACAAAAAACTTGATTAAATAAGTTATGATTTGGCCTCACGATGGCATAATTAACACACGATTTTAAAGGAATGAGGTCACTTTGCATGCGTTGATATGAAATACAACAAGATTCTTAGTTAAATGACAAAATGAAGATGCAGAATAGTTTTGTACAGTATAATTTCAAACATGTACACATACACACACATTCAGAAAGTGGGGAGATATAGTTGAAAAAATATTGGAAGTCAGAAAATGTTGAGGTTGAGGAGAAGGAAAGCTTTTATATTTTAGATGATTTAGATTTGCAGACAGTTGTAAGAAATAATACAGAGAGCCCTCTTGTACATGTTTCTTAGAGACAGGGTCTTGCTCTGTTGCCTGGGCTGGAGTGCACCTTGTACATTTTGCCCGGTTTCCCCCAGTGGGAATATTTTGCAAAACTATAGTGTCATGTCACAACCAGGAATTGAAATGGCCACAATTCACTGATCTTTTTCAGACCTCTCCTGTTTTACATATGTGCGTCTGCGTGTTAAGTTCCGTGCAATTCTGGTAACTGTATAGGTTTGCATCTGCACCACCGTGTCATAGTCACACCCACTTCCTTCCAACAGAGGAAGGGCTTTGACTTTTATTTATATGACACTGTAAACCTGCTTGACTTTTTGAAGAAACCACATATGTGCATTTTTTAAATTTAACAGGGACGGAATCATAGAGCCTGTGTTTTTTTTTCCTGGTACTGTCCTATACTTTAAAAATCCAGTACCTGCTCCCAACTGGCTGGGTCAGGGAGATCTCAGCAAATCCTTGTTCACTTCCAAAACGCCCTGGGTGTGGGAGCCCTGGCTGACAAGAGGGGAAAGAAAGCACTTCCCACACCTTGGCCTGGAGCTCCTCCTGGAGGCGGGTGGCCTCGTCCAGAGACGCCTGGTGGGCAGCAGCCTGGTCCCTGAGCTGGCACTGCAGGGTCAGCACCCGGTGATGGAGCTGCTGGGCGCGCACCCTGGGATCCTCCTCAGTAACCTCGGCCTCTGAGTCCTGGAGCTGCAGAAAGCACAGATTTGAATGAAATGTTTAGGTTATCTTCCAAGCAATTTGCCTTAGCCAACAAACTGTACTTGTTTCCCCACTCCTTAGTGTTTTTTGTTTTTTTGGTTTTTTTTGGCTTTTTTTCCCCCCCCGCTTACATTTCTCTTATAGTAAAACAGTTTTAGAAGATAAGGTAGCAGAAATCACTCCCAATCCAATTATCCTGCAGAAGCTTTATTATCCATAGATTTTCTGCAGACTTCCTGCTAAGCCCCTCGACATGTGCATGTATGGGAGTGGGTGGTTCTGCTTGGTTTCTGGAGGGGGGCGTTGGGGAGGGCCTGGAGAGCCCCAGAATAACAGCCTGGAATATTAGCTTCAAAAATATGTGCAGTGGGGTGGCATTCCAGAATCTGCTGTAATAGATGCCAGTCACTGTTATACTGAAACAGTGTGATGAGTGAAATAGAATGTTCCAATCAAATTATGAGATGCTTATTATGCTAAAGCATAATATATTTATATAAAACAGAAGATACTATATCTCCCACAGGCACTTTTCTTAAATGAATACACAATTGCCTGTCACTCTTCTTGGATCTAACGTGAGATTAGCGGGTTTCATTCAGATGCCAAAGGGAATTTCTGGGAGAGAGGACAGTGAGAGAGAACAGGCTGGCTTTGCATTGTGGGAAGTGTGGCAAAATGGGAGAGGTGCTACTGCCCCCAAATGGTTTTGAAGTCTAAATTCTTATTTTTTTAAATAACTCACATACATACATACACACAAGCATACATAAACACGTATACTAACATATTTTTCTACATAAAATTTAAAATATGATATATTTCTTTTGTTTTCTGCTTTTCTCCCTTAACATCATGTCCTGGGCGTTTTTCCATGTTACCAAATAATGTTGAAAATGCTGTTATTAGTATATACGCAGCCTCCTGGGGCCATGCTGAACACTCAGATTATTCTAACATCTTGCTGTTATAATTGGAACTGTGACAAAGGCCCTTGTACATAAATACTTGGACATACCTCTCATGCTTTCCCTGAGACCATCGGGGGGTATTTCCGGTCAAAAAGTGAGCATCTTTTTTTTTTTTTTTTTTTTTTTTGAGATGGAGTTTCGCTTTTGTTGACCAGGCTGGAGTGCAATGGCACGATCTTGGCTCACTGCAACCTCCACCTCCCAGGTTCAAGCGATTCTCCTGCCTCAGCCTCCCGAGTAGCTGAGATTACAGATATGTGCCACCACACCCGGCTAATTTTGTACTTTTAGTAGAGACGGGGTTTCTCCATGTTGGTCAGGCTAGTCTTGAACTCCTGACCTCAGGTGATCCACCTGCCTCAGCCTCCCAAAGTGCTGGGATTACAGGCATGAGCCACCACGCCCAGCCCGACATGAGCATCTTTAAGCTCTTGGTTCATGCTGCTAAGGTGGCCTTAGAAGGGAACAGCACTGCTAAAAGTTCCGTTTGTGAAGATTTAGGAGCCCAGAAACTCAGACAGTTCTCAAATGCCCTTCCCCCTTGCGATGGCAGCTATCTTTTCCTTTAAGGCAGCTTCCCTGGGAATTGTAAGGCCCCCAAAACTTATCCCGACCTAGCAGGGGTAGGTAGGAGGGGGAATCCAAGCTACCCTGCTTGGGAAAGAGAGACGAGGGAGAAGAGGAGGAGAAGGAAGAATTCAGGTGACTCCAGGGCTGCTGGGGTATCTCTCGTAATAAAATATACAATAGCAGAAGATTTTTTTTTAATTAATAGAAATATACACCACATGGACCTGAGATGCACAGGCTGGGCCCTGTTAAGAACAGATGGGTGCTCCGAATGGTCCCATAAAATTCAGCTTCAAGACTTCAAAACAACTTGACCTTTCTGGGAAGTACATTGCCTCCTCTGCCTCCCTCCTCTGGCAGTGACTTGGACCAGAGCTTTGTCCCATGGATCCTCAGAGAGCACCCAAGTGTCCTCTAAAGAGAATGGCTGTGCGGGTGGGGCCAGCCTGCTGTCCCATGGGACCACCCCACACAGCAGCCCTGTGAGCTGCCCAGAGAGTCTGCTGCTGTCTAGCAGACATCATGAGCACGTGTGCAGGGTGTACGCTGGCCTGAGATGGGCAGTGGTGACACTGCCCTCCAGGAGCTCAGGCTGGTGTGGAGAATGACAGGCAGGTAGTTCAACATTCAATACAGCCTGATAAAGGGAAGCCAGGAGGCTGTGACAACCTGAAGGGGGCACTGAACAGAGACATCATCCAGTTGGGGGGTGGCAACTGTACAACAACCACATTCTGAATTGGGGGGACAGTACCAATTGGTAGCATTTGCCAGTTTCCATGGTGTGAATATTCCCACCATGACTGACTGCAAGCTACCAAAATGGTATCATTGAAGGCAGAGTTGGGAGGAGACACACATGAGTTGGGAGAAGACACACATGAGTCGGCTCTGACTCGTCTCTGCACAGAACCCAGCCTGGGGGTGGGGGCAAGCTTTCCGGAACAGATGCCCCCCAACAGGAGACCTAGAGGAGAAAGCTGGGTTCAGGGAGGGGTGGATGAAGAAGGTGAAGAATGAGGGCAGAGGTGGCAGCATGGAGTGTGGAGGCTGGGGGTATAAGCAGCAACAGTGGAAGCTCCCGAGGGTCTCAGGGGCCAGAACACTGCTCACTGTAGGAAGTTTGGATCTCATGCCCAGTGCAGTAGGAAGCCACAGAGGGTTTTAGGTCAAAGAGTAACACATCAGGTGTTGGTGACTTCCGGTCCATCACCAAGTCCCATGGACTCCAGCTCCAGTTTTCACTGCAAATTCCTCAACCCCAGTGTCACCTCTTGGCTATCCAGCCACCAACTCCTCTCAACTGTTCTCCTTCAATCCACCCGAACCATTGTTCTTGGAGCAGACAGATCTTTTCACAGTATAAACTGGGTCACATCATTCTGCTCAAAACCCTCTGATGGCTTCCTACCACATCTAGAAAAGATCCAAACAAGGGCCTGCAAACCTTCTGCAACCTGCCTTGTGACAGCTTCTCCAACCTCATTTCACACCACACCCCTCCTTGCCATTGGAATCCAGCCACGCTGGCTACTTTCTGTTTTTCCAATGAGCCAGCCTCTGTCCTGCCTCAAGGCCTGGCCACTCGCTTTTCCCTCTACCTGGAATGCTCTTCCTTGCTGCTCTTTTCTAACCTTCAAAGTCTCAGCTCAACATTCAACTCCTCAGATTTCCACACTCCTACTCACTGGTATTGGACAACTATAGAATCTGGGGAGAATATATACAAGTAATGCTTTGCAGGCATTGGAAGATGACTAGTACAGGGCCACAATCCTTAAGAAAAAGCATGCACAACAAGGCAGGCTCCACATTTTCCCTAGGTTTCTCTCTGAAACATTTTCCAAACAAAGGTGCTGAAAATAGAGCCCAAGCTGAAAGTGGTGGTCCTGCTAGATGGAGAAATAGAGCTTGGAGTTTAGGGATGCTAAGACTGCTGGGGTTTGTGGGACAAAGTCACAGGGAAGAGAGAGTTGCAGAGAATAAAAGCCCAAATACTGTCCTAGAAATGTCCCTTGGGTCCTTGGCTGAATCATAAGCTATGTGACACAGTAGAAGACTCTAAGCCTTGCAAAGAACAGCAGCTTGGAAGTTAATTGGTGATGAGATGTCACAGGTCACACACTTCTGAGAAGATGGCAGAGTTCTGGCAAAGCCAAAATGGAGAGGACTTGGTGAATGCTGTGGAACTCAGCTGATATCACTGACAGGCCATGCCCTAAGAGCAAGGGCCACACCTTAGGAGTAATATCAAGCCCTACTAGGTCTGAGGGCAAAACTTAAATAGGCCTACACAAGAATAAGATGATCTGCTGATCATGCAACTATCTGTCAGAATAAAATTCACTCAACATTCTTTGGAGAAAGACAATAATCAGGAATCTTCATAACATACACGATGTCCAACATAAAAGTTTTTGAAATTCCTAGACATGAAGAAGTGGAAAAATGCAACTGTTAACCAATAAACAAAATAGTCAGTAGGAGCAGGCAAAGAGATGATCCAAATATTGGTGTTAGCAGCAAAACAAACAAACAAAAAACCTCAAGGTCTTCAAAATAATTATGATCTATATATTTTTTAAAACATAGGAAAAATAAAGAAAATGGATGTGAAGATGGACTATCTCAACAGAGAACCAGAATCTCTTTTTAAAATAATAAAATGGATATTCTAGAACTGTAAAATACAATAAATGAAATTAAGAAATCATTGAATAGATTTAACAGAAGATGGGACACGGTAGAATACAGGATTAGTGAACTAAAAGGTCAACAGAAAATCCAAACAGGAACACACATTTTTAAAACTGATACAGGATTTTTGAAAGATGTGAGAGAGAGAGCCAAAAAGTCTGAATTTCTAGGAGAGGAAAGAAAAATAGAACAGAATGAAATATTTGAAGAAATAATGTTCAAGAATTTTCTAAGTCTGATAAAAAGACATAACTACACAAGTTTGAGAAGCTCAAAAAACAATAAATAAAAACAAGCAGGACAAAAACAAATAAGACCATATCTAGGCACATTATAGTGAAACTGCCAAAACTCAAGGATAAATAGGAAATTACAAAAGTAGTCAGAGATAAAACAACACATCTATTTCAGGGGGAGTGAGGGAGAAAAACTGACAATTACGACTGATTTCTGGACAGAAACTATGAGAGGCAGAAGACAATGGAATGAGATCTTTAAAGAGCCAAAAGAGCAAAATACCTGGCTACCTAAAATTCAGAATCCAATGGGAAGAAAAAAATTTAATGAAGGTTAAAAAATTGTTTTCATAAAAAGAAATATGAGAAAATTAATCACCAGAAAATTCTCACTACAAAAAAACCCACAGTTCTTAAGGCAAAAGGAAATCAGAGCCACAGAGTAAGAAAGAATGAACAGCACAAGAACATGTAAAGATATGGGTAGATGAAAAAGATACGATTGTTTTAAATAACAGTGACTTATAAGATTTATTCTACATAGAAGTAATATATAACAAAAATAAATAATAAAAAGTAAAAAGAGAATAAATGAAATTAAACTACTGAAAAATTTTTGCATTAATCGGGACATGGTAAAAAAGCTAAAGTAAATTTAAATAATTACTAGATACATTTTGAAACGCTGAGGGTAACCACTAAAAGAATAACACTAAAACATAAGCTAATGGAGAAGAAAAATAAATAACAATATATAATTAATACCAAAAACAAAGGGAGGAAAGAAAGAATAAAAGAAAACAGAACAGATGAGACAAATAGAAAAAGTAGTAAACAAATAAAATAAATTGGCTGGGAACAGTGGCTCACATCTATAATCCCAGCACTTTGGGAGGCTGTGGCCGGTGGATCACCTGAGGTCAGGAGTTTGAGACCAGCCTAGCCAACATGGTGAAACCACATCTCTACTAAAAAATACAAAAATTAGCTGGGCATGATGGTGGGTGCCGGTAGTCTCAGCTACTTGGGAGGTTGAGGCAGGAGAATCACTCGAACTCGGGAGGCAAAGGTTGCAGTGGGCTGAGATCACACTACTGCACACTCCAGCCTGGGTGACAGAGCGAGACACCATCTCAAAAATAAATAAATAAAAATTAAAGAACATTATCATATATAGATTTTTAAATAACATAACTAAAATGAGAAATACACAAATGCACACTCAGAATGGAAGATTTTAAAACATGTCTTGGTTAATGACAAAACAAATAGACAACATATCAGCAAAGATAGAAGAGATTTGGCTAGGACAATTAACCAGCTTGGCCTAATTGATATGCAACAATCAAACAATGTTCGTTCTTTACAAGGGCATGTGGGATATACCGTTGGCCACAGACGATAACCCGGTCAATAAAACAAGTCTCAACAAATTTCGGAAGACTAAAATAATATACTGTATGCTTTCTAACAGCAATGAAATAAAACTAGAAATAAAGGACAAATGTATTAACTGAAAAATTACAGAGATGCTTAGAAATTAAGCAACATATTTCTAGATAACCCATGGGTCAAAGAAGAAATCATAATAGAAATTAGAAGCTATTTTAGGTTTTTTGCTGCTGTTGTTGTTGCTTGTTTTTCTTTCATCCTCTTGGACTTTAATTCCTAAATCAATAAAATAGGGCTAGCTATAACAATGTCATTTTTTTTTTTTTTTTTGAGACGGAGCCTTGCTCTGTTGCCCAGGCTGGAGTGCAGTGGCACAATCTTGGCTCACTGCAACCTCCACCTCCCAGGTTCAAGAAATTCTCCTGCCTCAGCCTCCCAAGCAGCTGGGACTACAGGGGCATGCCACCACGCCCAGCTAATTTTTGTATTTTTAGTAGAGATGGGGTTTCACCATATCGGTCAGGCTGGTCTTGAACTCCTGACCTCATGATCCGCCCTCCTTGGCCCCTCAAAGTGCTGGGATTACAGGCGTGAGCCACCGCACCTGGCCCTAACAATGTCATTTTGAGGCAATTTTGAGGAATAAATGATAGTATATAAATTTCCTGGCACATAGTAGATAGGCAATACATATTCCTTATCTCGAATCCTTAGAAACTATTTTGAACTGAACAGACTTCATCTCAAAATGTGTGGGATGCTTAGAGAGAAATTTATAGCTTTAATTGCATAGATTGCAAAAGAAGAACAGCTGAAAATCAATGACCTAAGTTTTCAACACAAGAAGCAAGAAAAAGAACAGCAAATTAAATCAAAAGAAAGTAGAAGAAAGAATATAATGAGGCCTGGCACGGTGGCTCACACCTGTAATCCTAGCACTTTGGGAGGCCTAGGTGGGTAGATTGCTTGAACTCAGGAGTTCGAGACCAGCCTGGGCAACATGGTGAAACCCTGTCTCTACTAAAATACAAAAAATTAGCGGGGTATGGCGGCATGTGTCTGTGGTCCCAGCTACTTGGGAGGCTGGGGCAGGAGAACTGCTTGAACCTCGGAGGTGGAGGTTACAGTGAGCCAAGATCCCGCCACTGCACTCCAGCCTGGGTGACAGAGCGAGACTCTGTCTCAAAAATAAAAATAAAAATAAAATAAAAATCGAAGAAGAAACCAATAAGTAAAATATAAACAATAAATAAAATTAATAAAACTAAAAACAGATTCTTTGAAATGATTAATAAAATTGTTGGGGGCAGGGAGGAAAGAGAGAAAGGAAAGAAGGAAGAGAGAGACAGAGAAAGAGGGAAAGGGAGGCAGGAGGGGGACAGCAAGAGACAGAAAGATGGAGAGATAGAGAAGGAGACACAGAGAGGGGAAAGGAGGGAGAGAGGGTGGAGTGAGATGGGACCAAGAAACAGAGATAGAAAAATGGAATGAATGAATGCCAGGGTCTCAACGCTAAATATCCTACACATATTTACACAGGGTGTAAATATCCCACACATGGCCACCATAGGAACATTATGAGTGTTTTATCCCAGGACTCCCAACAGTCAAGAACTGTCCACAGATGAGGAGAGTGACTCAGAGAAGTCTGCATGTGGCCTAAAAGTCACAGCTCTGCAAGCACAGAGCCAGGTTGGAACCCTGTTTTCTCATGCTCTACAGTCCACTGTTCTTTTCACTGCAACTTTCAAGACCCAATGTACAGAATTAGGACTTGGGCCACTTGAAAAACCCGAGGGTTGGAAAATGCAAGATCTGATCTTAAAGTGTGAACACCCCCTAGG
The DNA here is from genome assembly GCF_006542625.1 of Nomascus leucogenys. NCBI lineage: Eukaryota > Metazoa > Chordata > Mammalia > Primates > Hylobatidae > Nomascus > Nomascus leucogenys. The sequence continues at coordinate 76,983,151 of NC_044400.1, forward strand.
TGCCCTCCTGGAGCCTAAGAAGAGGGGCAGGCTTGAATCTCCCATGGCAGGTGGGAACAGAGATCCCGGGACCAGAGCGCCCAGGTGTGAGTCCCTGCTCCATCCCTCACTGGCTGTGCGACTGCAGTGACTGCATTTCTCTATTTTCTTTGTACCAATCTCTTCTCATCTGGTAAGCGGGGATAATGATTGTACCTCCCTCACAGGACTCTGGTGAATTGCATAAGTGAATGGGGTGGCCCCTGGAACAGAGTCACGTGTGATGAGTAAGCAGATATGCAGACCCAACCTACCGCAGGGCCATTGCTCGGGGACCTCAGAGCTTGCCCCTGAGCCTCAGAACACCTGGGCCTCTTCTCGTCTTTCTCCAAATGTGCTTCTTTCACTCTTGCTCTGCCGACATCTTGCAGGGCATTGGCTACACCAGCGTTTCTCCAGACCAGTGATGGAGGGGGAGAATCAGCACCGCATCTGGAATTCCTGATGCCTGTGGAAGGTCCTGTCTGCCCTGCAACCAGACTCGTTTCCTCTTCCAAGGCTGATCCACAAGCTCTTGAAAGCAGCTGTCCTGTGAGTGGAGTCACCTGCACCTCTTTGTCTACAGCATGCATCTCGGCTTTTCCCTGGAGGTGCTCCCTTCCCCTAACCAAACGCCCCTGATCCATGCTCCTCTGCAAGGTGACTTCCCTCTCCAGGACATGGACCCTGCGTAGAAGGTGCTCGTTCTCCCCGCTTAAGGCCCGGATCACGTCTTCTATTCCTAGCACGATATCCTTTATGAGCCCTTTATAACTGACGCCAAGCTTCGAGATCAGCGTCTGGAGCTTCCAGTTTTCCAGGGTGACTTGCTCCATCGTGTCTTTGGATTTCCTGACACTCTCAGACATGACTTTCTGGAGTTGACCCAGATTCCCTTTCAGTTTTTCATTTTCCTCTTCAAGGTCCAAAATTTTGCCGTAACTCTTCCCATTGCAGTCTTCAAGGTCAGAGATGGCCTGTAAATATTGGTCCAGTTCTTTCTTTAACTGAGAGATGTCCTCTACCAGCCTGCGGTTATCCCGCTCGAGCCTGGATATTTTTGTCACCTCTCTCTCTCTCTCTCTTTCAAGGGCGCACACTCTTTCATGGAACCTCTCTTGGTCTCCGTGAAGTTTGGTGTTGTCGTGTAAAATCTGGCTTCTCTGTTTCTTCAATCCAGAAATGAGCTGACGAAACCTGCTCCTCACTCTCTCGAGGGCACCCCAGGGCTCAGCGGGCCCCTGTGGAGGGTTTGGGCTGGCTTCAGCCCAATCAGGCAGTGTCCCTGGGTTATCAGGAACTTCGCTGGTGCCCAGGGCCGTGGTCTTTCCCGGCTTATCACCTTCACCACTCTCTTTAGACTTTGCTTCTTCGTCGGAACAAATACCCTGATTTCCCCAAACCTGCTGAGAGTGAGCTCTGTCCCCGCCACTGTGCCACTTCCGAGCAAAGCTCCAGTTCTCTCCCCCACACGCAGAGGCTGAGCGCTGCCAGCCCCTGCTGCCCGGCTGCAGGGCGGACAGCTGCTGGAAACAAGCCTCCACCGCCTGTGCAAGCTCATCAATTGTGAGTGCACACCTGTCGTGTCCTTTGCTCACAGCCTGTGGATGACCATGACCAGTGGGCTCGCCCCCGTCAGCTGGTAAGGCAAATCTGGGAAACAGTGGCAAACCTGTCTCTCCCACGAAAAAACGCATTTCCTTGCTGTCATGTTCCTGGGAGTCAGGCTCCTCGGGGGCACGCCTGCATCCCGGACTGGACGCTTCTTGATGCGGCACCTCCTCCTCCTCCTCCAGCCCTTTGTCCTCCAGGCTTTCTCCTGGCAGAAGCGGAGCATTTCCAAGCCACACTTGGTTTTCCTCCTTGCCCCTGGCTGTCCTCCCAATGGCTCTGCCTCTCCCTGCAATGAGCGGACTGTCTGTTGGCCACGGCTCTGTGGTCTCGCGAGCCCTGGAGAAGGTGGCTAGGGGCGCTGCTTCCTCCTTCTCTGGTGACAGTCCTCCTCGGAGACCCCAGACATATCCTTCCACCCTTTCCCTCCTTCTCAGGGATTCGGGACCCTCCTTTGATACTGAGGCCTCCCCCTGTAGAAGAGGCATCAAAAACTCCTGCCAAGGCCCAGGGCGGCAGGCGGCGGCCTTAGTCTCTGAAGCCCCATTCTGGCCCTGCACGTCCTCTGCGGCTCCAGCCCCATTCTCCAAGCTCAGGTTCTGACGGCTTTCCTGACTCAGCTGGTGCTTGTCACCAGGGATTTTCGCCTTCCTGCCCAAAGTCCCCCTTGCCTCCCCGTCTTCAGTTCTCCCCGCTGGGCTTCCTCCTCCATTGTTCCAAGTGTCTTTCAGATCCCTGGGGTGTTTTTTGGGAAATCGTTGATTTGAAACGTGGGGGTCCTCGTGGGAGAGGGAGGCTCCGCGGCCTCTTGCCTGGTGACAATCCCAGCCGGGGTGTCCTGTGGCTTTGGGAGGAGGCGGGGACCTGGTGACCAACTCTTCTTGGGTTTGTTGTCCATCTGAGGGAACCTCCTGGAGCAGCAGTGGTGGCCAGGAAGTGGAGTCCCCAGCCGGCTCCCAGAGAGGGAGTGCGGACGTCTGCACCAGGAGAGAGGCCTCTGCAGCCCGGTCAGCCGCTAGACTCTCTGAAATCGGGGCCAGGTCCATGGGGAGGACTGACTCGTCCAAGCACTCCCCTGGGGGGCAGCCACAGACCAGGAGAAGAATCTGTTCATCCAAGCTGGGCTCTGCCAGAGTAAGCTACGAATGGAGAGAGAAGATGAGGTGTGAAACAGCACCTTCCTCCATTGAGCACCCCCACCCCCACTCACCTCCTGGGGTTCTCCGTGTTTCCTCACCAGCTGCACAGAGGACAAGCTCTTTCCCACACAGGACACAGCTGGTACCGCCCCAGGGCCTTTGCACATGCTCTTCGCTCTGCCCAGAACATCCTTCCCCCAGATGCCCTCATGGCTCACTCCCTGGCTTCATTCACATCTCAATGCAAATGTGACTTCCTTGAGAAGGCCCTCCCTGACCGCCCTCCCTCACTCTCAGGCCATCCACCCCACGTCATCTTCTCCCACAGCACCCTCCATGCCCTCACACCATATTACATATTTCTGTCTATATCATCTAACTCCCCCTATAGCCCTGCCCCATCCAATCCACTAGTCATGGGCCACATGGAGCTCCTAAAATGTCAAGTAATTAAATCAAGGTTAACATTCAGTTCTGCGGTGGCACTAGCCCCGTGTGGCTTGTGGCTACCGTCTTGGGCAGCACAGACGCAGATTTTGAGCAGTGCTGCAGAAGGCTGTCGTGGATGGGGCTGGTGCAAGCCGTCCACTCCCTGAGGACAGGACTTCATCTCTGTTCAACTCTTGGGCCTAGAACAGTGCTGGGCACACAGGAGGTGTTTCCTCCATATTTTTAATGTATTTTTATCTTCACTTATTCAATGTGTTTATCCAGAGAGGAGGAGCCCAGCTCAAAGCAGAGGCCCCGGCTGGGCTGAGGGAGGCCTGAGGATGAAATTTGCCTTGAGCTAGGCTCACTGTGAGTCCCCAGGGGCTGCTCCCAGACCTGGCAGGCTGCAGGCAGTTCTAGGTGGAGCCCCTAGAATAGCTGGGAGAGGCTCAGCGGGTCTAAAGACACAGATGAGAAGGACACAGGGAGCATCTCAAAGGACAGAGGGGCTCTGAGCCTTTGGAGGTTGACATACCAGCAGGGGAGCCCCTTCAGGCAGAGGGGGCTTGAAGGCCAGGATTGCTGCCCCTGCCTGGAGGGGCCACTGCATCCCTGCTCCCTGGAGCTGCCAGTGGGCAGCACCCCATCCTCTGTTGTCTTTGCCTTTGTCTGCGATGTCCTTGAATCCAGACACCAAGGCACTTCCCAGCTGCCCACAGAGAAAACAGCACTTGCCCCAGAGAGGTACAGACCTAGAGACCTGGCTTCAATCCTGGGTGTGACCTTGAGCAAGTTCCTTAACCTGCTGGAGCCTCAGCTACCTCACCTGTCAAATAGGCCACCTCCATGTTCTAAGACATTGCCCTTAGGGGGCGGTGAGGAGCGGGGCATATAGGGATGTGACATCCAACAGCAAAAATAAGAGATGCATCGTGAGCGGGACATGAATGAATAAAGATATAACGGAGGGCCTCTCTATTTAGAACCACACAACCACAGCCAGGCTCGCGGGTCCCAGCACAGCTCTGTTCCTCAGGGTCGAGAAGATGGAAGTGGAGAAAGGCTACGACTGCCTCAGCCTCAGAGTGAGCCGCGGGAGGTGGGTCGGGGCGCAGGCTCCTGACCCTCAGGGCCAGCATGGGGCAGTGTGGGCCGTCGAGCCTGGATCTCGGAGTCCACCTCCAAGCTGGGGGCCTTGGGGAGTCACAGCAGCCCTTGGAGTCTCATCTCTTCTCCAGAGCAGAGGTGGCAGCAATGCCTCGTGGGTGTCAGGAGGTGTCAACGAGATGAAGCCTGTTCCATGGCAGCCCAGGCCTGGCACCCAGTTAACCCCCTTCCTCCCCACTCCCCATCCAGATCTCAGGATGTTTCATTTCCTCTCCTCAAATCTCTCTCTCAACTACTTCCAGAATGTTCTTCCAGACCTGGAGCTTCTTTACCCCTCCCACCTCCTGCGGGTGGCTACATAGCCTGCATGAGGCAGGGCTGAGGGGACCCGGGGCACTGCACACACTCGCAGAAAGCCTCTGGCATCACCTGTTCACGGTTGGATCCCGCCAAGTCTCCGGGGAGCTCGCTTGTGGTCTCTGGGCCTGGAGCCAAAACAGAAGAGGCCCGGCCAGGCCTGATGCAGCTCCAGGTGCAGGGCCTCTCCGGGGACTGGCCTGGAAAGCAACAAGACCCTGGGGGTTACAAAGACGCTCCCAGGGACTCTGCATGATTGCCTCTAGGGACCATGTCCCCTGGGCTTGGGTAAGATGGCACCCCCGCCACCCCCGACTGTGAGCCTCCCAAGGACAGACTGATGACCACCAGCACCTTGGTCAGGGGAGGAAGCTGAGGCTCAGAGACGTGAAACAGCCAACAGCAGGTGGGCAGAGACCCCAGGGCTCCATGCCACCTCTGCGGCCCACAGACTCCTGCATGGGACAAAATCCACCAAATCTTTCTAAGCCTCAGCATCCTCATCTGTCAAACAGGGTATGAGCCTCACCCCAGCCCTGCACAGCTGGCATGAGGACACATCTGCCCTGGGTCGACGTGGCAGCTCTGCTCCCCAGAAATGAGATAAAGGGAGAGCGCTGGCTGCATCAGTCAGCAGCACCACTGTGCTACACATACGCGGGATAACGCCATCCCTAACAGCCCTTGAGGTTGGAGGGCTGGAAATAAACCACAGATGCCCAGTTGGCTGCCATGGTTGTCAGGCTGCCTGAGTGCAGGGGCTCTGGAAGCCATGGCTGAGGCTGTTATGAGATATTGGCTCAAGCCGGGTGCGGTGGCTCATGCCTGTAATCCCAGCACTCTAGGAGGCTGAGGCAGGCGTATCACATAAGGCCAGGAGTTCGTGACCAGCATGGCCAACATAGCAAAACCCTGTCTCTACTAAAAATACAAAAGTTAGCCAGGCGTGGTGGTGGGAGCCTGTAATCCCAGCTACTTGTGAGGCTGAGGCAGGAGAATAGCTTGAACCCGGGAGCTTGAGGTTGCGGTGAGCCGAGACCACACAACTGCACTCCAGCCTAGGTGACAAAGCGAGACTCCATCTCAAAACAAAAACAAAAACAAAAACAAACAAACAAACAAACAAAAACCAGAGAGAGAGATATTGGTTCACATCAGGGACAAGAGGCTTCTAAGCCTCAGCAGCTTCCAGACCTGCCAAGTGCGATTCTCACTGCCTCACACTGGAGGTGTCACCTGGGAAGTGAGGGGACAGGACGGCTCCTGGCCATCATATGGACTTCTGTGAAAGCATGTCCCTGCTGCCAACCTGCTGGCCTGTGAGGCCCACTGGCTGGCACCCTCCCGAGGGCCAAGGGTGTGAGCCTGTGTTCAGCTGAGCCCGAGCCAAAGGCCCCTGGTGGAAGTTGCATACTCTGATCCCGCCTGCAGCAGCTGTGTGACCCTGAGAGAGGGACCCTACTTCTCTGAGCCTCGATTCTTGTCTGTAGAGAGGGGGGACCACCCCCTGCCCCTGCGTCATCGGGACACGATGAGGAGGAAGTGAGCCAGCCATTCAGTGGGTGCTGCCCGGGACCCGTCCTCCATGCACCGCAGTACCCGCGCACCTGCTGGGGCCCTTTGTCCGGGGGCATCATCGGACCGCACGGAGCTCTGCCAGTCTTGGCTTCTGCAGGGGTCCAGGGCCTCCACCCTGGGCAGGGGCAGTGAGTCACCCTGAACACAGCCCAGAGCGTCCTGGAGGAAGACAGAGGAAGTCAGGAGCCATCAGTGTCCTGGCTGAAGTGTACACTCCAAGCCCATCCCCAGGGGCCCCTCCCCAGCAGGGAGCTTGAGTCCCTTCCATAGGTGAGGAAACTGAGGCTCAGAGGGCAGAGAGCTCACAGCCTGGCAGCACGGCCCCGGTCTTGTGCTTTTGGTTCACCAGGCCAAACTGCCCCCTCTTAGCACTCGGACTCCTGTCCACAGACAACGAGGGCAGCATTCAGTCCTCGGAGGAGTGTGTCTGTCCAGCCAAGAAGCACCCAGATCCCCTACAGCAGGGTCATGGACCAGACTGGTACAGTCCGTGGCCTGTTAGGACCTGGGCCTTACGGCAGGAGGTGAGCAGCGGGTGAGCAGGCATTACCGCCTGAGCTCCGCCTCCTGTCAGGTCAGCAACGGCATTAGATTCTCATAGAAGCGCAAACCCTATTGTGAACCGCGTAAGCGAGGGATCTAGGTTGGGTGCTCCTTATGAAATTCTAACTAATGCCTGGTGATCTGAGGTGGAACAGTCTCACCCTGAAACTATCCCCCACAACCCCCTGCCCATGGAGAAAATGTCTTCCATGAAACCAGTCCCTGGTGCCAAAAAGGTTGAGGACTGCCGCCCTAAAGGGCACCAAAGGCTCCCAGCTCCACCCTTCCTGTGCAGGGGTCCAGGGCCTCCTCCCTGGGTGGGGGCAGTGAGTCACCCTGAACACAGCCCAGGGCACCCTGGAAGAAGGCACCTTCCTGTGCAGAGGTTCCTTCCATGTCCCACCCAGGGAGGGGGGTGTCTTCCAGGGGGTTTGGACCGTCCCGTCCTTCAACTGTCAATAAGCTCCAAATGCGACTGCCCGGTACCTTGGCAGCGCCCTGTCCCCTGGACTTCTCCACAGTGTGGAGCTTCCCCAGCTGCCGCCCTGCTGCAGATCAGGATAATTCAGAGGCAGCTCCTTCCCCCCTGCTACAGGGTAGAGTTGTGGGACTGCCAAAAAAAAAAAACTCAGCTGTCACCCACCACCCACGAGGGGCTGGGCACAGGTCTCCTCTGGGTTCCCACAGCCCCGGCTGCTTCCACTACGGTGCTCCAGCCCGGCGCTGTTGGCTGGCTCACCTACCTACTCCACTGGACCGCGGGCTCCTTTAGGAGGAGAACTTGGCTTCATTTTGTCTGCACCCTCACCCTAGCCTGTATACAGTAGGTGCTTAATAAATGTTTCATCATTGGGTGGACACATAGAACCTGAGGAAAAGTAGATGTTTTAGATTTACGAGTGCATTCATTCAGAAAACATTTATTAGGCTCCTACTGTGTGCCAGGTGTGGTTCTAGGCCAGGAGGAAACAGAAGTGAACAGGTAAGTGCCCTGTCCCCTTCTCACGTGCTCCCCAGGTCCTCACCTTCTCTCAGCAGACCCAGCATCGGACTCCTGGCTGGTCCTCCTACCTCCTTCAGGTTCTTCTTGCAGCTACCAGGGAGACCCGCTGATCACCCAGGCTTCCCTTGGCTCCCCTCTGGCTACAGGGTCAGCATGAAAGCTGAAATTAGGTGCTGGTGCCCATCTATGGGCTGTCATTGCTGCCTGGGCACCTTGTTCCCACCTCTGCAGCTTTGCGCCAGCTTCCCCTCACAGCAACCTGCTTGCCTGCCCCAGTGAGTCCGTGGTCTCCCTGGCCTCTGCACCTTCCCATATGCTGTTCCTGCCACCTGGCTGGTGCATCCTTCTTCGGAGGGGCCTTGATCGCTTGCCTGCTGCAGGCAAAGCTTTCTCTGCTTCTTGCTCCCGGCCCCTCCCTTCCACGCACCACTCAGCCCCCAGCGATGGCACTAAAATGGAAACTGGATCTGGTTGCTTCCTGCTTCTCACCCTTCGACGCTTCCTGTTACATTGAAAGAGAACCCCCCGCCAGCCTCACTGCCCCCACCTTCATCCCGCTACCACCACCCATGTCTGTGCTCCTGGAAGGGACTCTTCTCCCCACACCTCAGAGCCTTTGCACATTGTCTGGACCTCTCTTCCCACCCTCCTCCCCTTCTGGGACCTGCTTAAAGGCCGATCCTTACTGAGGCCTTCTTTGGCTTTCATCTCCTCCCACTCTGGGTTGGTGGCCTCCTGTTGATCTGTATGATGGTTTGGGTCTTGTCCATTTCTTCTCATAGGCCAGGGGCCTCAGCACGGGCCACATCATGGAGTCACCCAGAAGCTTTAAACAAGAACCAGTGCAGGAGCCTCAACCCAAACCTATTAACCTAGAGGGCCTGGGCAGCGGCATCCTGTCCTGACGGCCACCTGCCTGCACCCAGAGGGCCTGGCTGGCTGCTGCAGCTGTCCACGTTCTCACGGTCCTATTCAGCTGCCTCTTGTCTTTATTCATTTGGTTCCCACTCAACCAGAATTGCACATTTGTCAGCTGCTTAAAATCATCATTGGAGTGAGAGGGAAAAGAGAAAATGAAAGAGAGAAAGAAGGCATCAAAGAAAGGAAGTGAAAGAAGGTGAATGACAAAGGAAAAGGAGAGGGAATAGGATAGGGAAAGGAAGAGACAGAAATTCAAAGTGAAAGCAGGAAGAGAGAGAAGTCAAAGGAAGAGGAAGGACTAGATAAATAGAAAAAGGAGGAGGCTGGGGAGGCAGCGTGGAGGCCTCTCCATAGCGCAGAAGATAGAAATGGTCACTGGTGGTGTATTTTTTGGATTGTTATCACACCCAGGCTGACTTCAATGCAATTCAACAAATGCTCGCTGAGCACCTACTATGTGGCAGGCCCTGTTCTGGAGCTGGGGACACAGCCATGGATAAACACACCTAGATCCCCGCCTCGAGGAGGTGACACCCAGTGGAGACAACCTAGAAGACAGCGCTGTACTGAAACATTGCCCATTGTCTAGTTTACTCCTTCATGTCACAACCAGTGAAGGCAGTACTCAGTGAGGGTGAGCCACTTGTCCAAGGTCACACAGTAAGTCGATGGGAGAACAGAAGCAGAGCTCAGGTTTCTAAACCTGATCCGGAACTTTCTCTCTCCCTGCCTGCTCTATCAGTCCATCCTACATTCCAACCCTCAAGAAAACATTTGCCTGTAACTTAGTCTGGACCCAGCTTTCATGTGCAATTATAAGCAAAAAGAAGAAAATGAGAAATATCAGGATATCCAGGCATAAACACGAACGTGTTAGAGGCCCTTCTGGGCTTTTTTCTATGCATAGACATTGCGAAAGTTCTATTTATACAAAATGTAAATTTTTACTTTGTGAATTTTGCATTTAATGATATAGAAGGATCATTTCTCTACAGGATCTTCTGCAGTGTGGTTTTTATAGCTAACTAATATTCTCTGCTATAAGGGAGAGGAAAAAAGGGAGATAGTTCCAGATCAAATCAATTCCCTCTTATTGGGCAGTTGGGTTGTTTTGAATTTTTACCAACTATAAGCACAGCTGAGATAAACATGACTGTACATGACTCTTCTGCACCCTCCGATCACTTTTCGGATATATTTGTGGAAGTCAAATGGCTGAGACGCAGGCACAGATCTTTTTTAAAGTCACTTAATACTTATTGGTTGACAGCCCTTCCAAAGGGATGTGTTCATTTATACTCCTGATAGTTCAAACACCACATGGCTGCAGGCCCTTTTAACCTTTGACAGATATACAGAAGAAAATGGGATCCTGAAGTTTTTCTCATTGGTGTTACTTTTTAACTAATGGAGCTGACCATATTTTTTTTTAATAAGACCACTGGCCATTTTGTACTTCCTTTTATATTATTTGCATGTTCATCCCTTTTGCCTGTTTTATTTTTTGACATTATTAACACTGTTTTTTAAAAAGCTCTTGCTTGCTGCTGGAGTGAGAAACAAATGCAAAAAACTGCACAAAAGCAAGCAGTGAGCAAGGCTGCCTGCAATTCACCCAACAACAAAGAGATTCACGTAGCTGCCACCAGGGGTCACTCTATGCACACTGCCAGGGCACAGAGGCTGGTGGGATCATCCAGTAACTCCTAAAACCCCTGACACTGGATCGTGATCTCAGCTCTGGGATGACAGCGGACAAGGACTTTTTAAGAGCCTGGCTTTTCATCTCTCTGCACGAGCATCTCTGGGACCCTCCAGGCCAGGCACAGCCCTGTGCTGCCCTCTGCCGTAGCATCATTGTAGTGTCATGGTTTGCACCTGTCTGTCTCCTCTATAAGCTTTTGGAGGGCAAGGTTCATGCCTGGCTCACTGTGGCTGGGACATGGCAGGTGCCCAGTGCACGCTCACGGTAAGGCATTCAGATCCATCTGCAGATCAATCACGTTTGTCTTGTCAACTATGAATGGTTCTTACTTCCTTTTACCCTGAGCAGAAACCCTGTCCCCAAACTCCTCCCCATGTCAGGGTTTGTCCTTGCAGTGGCCCGTTCCTCTGGGGATCAAGGTTCCAAGTGACCTGCTCTGAAACATGTGACCTCAGGAGGAAGCATATGACCCTAGGCAAGTTACAGGAATCCTCCAGACTACAGGTTTGTGGACAGGGCACTGCCCCGGCTACCTTGCAGGGTCCATGAGTTCCTGTTTAGGAAAGTGCTTTGTGAGTATGAAGCAAAGGAAACACATTCCTATAATGACTGCCCTTGCCATAGTTCACACCACGGCTCCCAGGGCACATCAGACATAGCCGAGGGGTCACTGCAGGTGGGGCCAAGCCTGTGCCTCCTTTCAGATACTGCTGCTTCCACTTCCTTGGGGAAGTGACTTTACCTCCCTTCCTCAGTGTCCTTCTCTGCAAAATGAGTATCAATAATTCTACCACCTCATAAGCTTGTTGTGGAGAACGCCACACCTTACCACACCGGGCAGGCAATAAGCACTCCAAAAGCTGATGAAAGTCAGCTTTCGTGATGATTTTCTATCTGTGGCACACATCTCTGGGACTAGACCCTCCCCACCATTTCCCCAATTCTATGCCTCACTTCCGAGCGTTGCCACTGTGAAGCAGTCCCTTCAGCTAGAAGCTTCCTTTTCGCATGGGCACTGGAGCAAATAACTTCACTGATGCATCAAGGCACTCACTCATCAAGCATTTCACAGCTCGTGGCCAGGGACTGGGAATGGAGCTAAAGTGAATCAGTTTTTGATGATGAGGGGCTCACAGCGGAGGGGGTGGGCATCTGGGCACAGTGAACATCAGGGCCACCAGAGGTGGCTCGTGTCACCACGGAGGCACTGAGCTGATGTGAGATCAGGGAAGTCTTCCAGAGGAAGCAACATTCCCAACAAATAAAGAGAAAGTAGCAAGGCTTTCCAACAGCCTGAGTGGGGATGGGCACTAGAAGCTTCCAGACACAGGGAAAGCTTACAATGCAGAAGAGCCTGGCACATTCAGGGACCTGCAGCTCAGTGTGACTGAAGTGGCATACGGGGGACTGAGCTTGAAGGAGCAGGACACCAGGGGCCTTGAATGCCGTGGATAGGAAGTTGAACTTGATCCTGAGGCCGTGGGCAGCCATGGCGGGGTGCTTATGGAGGGAGATCCTTTGACAGTCACCACCGTTGTCCAGAGCAAGGTGCTGAAGACCTGTGTGTGGCTCTCAGTCCTCCTGGGTCACTCCCAGTCCTTTGAAGATGCACTGGCAGCCTTGGGCAGTCACACAGCATGCAATGCTCTCTGGACTCTGCAACTTCACAGATGTGCAAAGGCCTGGAAGCCAGAGCCATGGGCCACTGAGGCTCATGCAATTTCCACCAAGACACGAAGGGCCGCATCTGGCTTTGCAGTTTCCTTAGCGATGAGTTCTAACACTTTAATTTTTAAATTCCAGGCTGCATTCAACCTGAGAGCTGGTGGCTGGCTGGTGCTTCATATTTCCCAGTGGCCCTCTCAGGAGGAATTCTTCCTTTCCAGGCAGCCCTTTTTGACCTCAAGATGCTGTTTGTGGGGCATCGGCTTCCCTCTGAGAGATGGACAGAGTCTGGCAGCCTTGTCACACGCTGCAGCCTGGGTCCAGCCCCCACTCCAACACCAGGGTCCTCCCCCAGTGACCCACGGACTCCACAGGGCTCATTTCCTTGCCTTTCCTCTGCCCCTACCCCCTTCACCCAATCTGTTTTGTCATCCTGTGGGGCAGGGTCTTGTCTCACTCCCCAGCCCCTGTACTGAGCTCAGACTGGAGCCAAGAACACGCACCAAGTGGGTACCATCAAATCCTGACTGTTGACCTGTTGACCAGTATTTACTGAAGGAACAGGGCGTGGGACACAGCTAATGGGATCAGCCCACCAAAGGGCAAATCCTGGTCCCACCATATTACAGTCTGAATTTTCATGTCCCCCCAAAACTCATCCGTTAAAACCCCTATCCCCAAAGGAATGTTATTAGGAAGCGGTGCTGAGTCCCCTCCAAGGACAACCCATCGGTAAGTGGCAGGAGAGCCCACCAGAAGTTAGAGCAAGCGATACCAGAAATACAAAAGCAATGATAAAATGGATACACACAGCCAAAGCAAGCCTCTTGCTAGTCGAAATTCTCCTAACCTGGTTTTTCAAGGGCCATGGTTTTAGATTGCTAGAAGGCAGAATCGCTGATTCCCAATGACATTTTTTCTTTTATTTTTTGAGACAGAGTCTCGTTCTGTCGCCCAGGCTGGAGTGCAATGGCGCGATCTCAGCTCACTGCAACCTCTGCCCACCGGGTTCAAGCGATTCTCCTGCCTCAGCTTCCCAAGTAGCTGGGATTTCAGGTGCATGCCACCACGCCTAGCTAATTTTTGTATTTTTAGTAGAGTCAGAGTTTCACCATGTTGGACAGGCTGGCCACTTTAGGTCAGGAGTTTGTGCTCCATGATATTTTATGCTGAGAATGTGATCCAGCGTTTGTTCAGTGGGGTCCTGCAATTATGGTCTCTTGGGTTCTTCCCTCTGACACCACCAGGGAGGCAACTGCCGCTATTTCTCACCCAGTAGAAATCCACAGGGGAGGTGGCATGTCCCAAGAAACTAGTGTCCTAAACGAGCCGAGAAGCCAAATCATCTGTTTGCAACCTCACAGGGCTGAAAAGGGGCCTGAACCCACACAGGCTCCAGTAACTGAGAGTCAGTGCTATCTTCCCTCCTCCCTCCTTGCACTTAATAAATATTCACCCAGCACCTCTTCCGTGCCAAGGACTGTGCTAGTGCTGGGAATCCAGCAGAAAATAAAGAGGACAGTGCCTGTCTTGCAAGATGCATGTTTTGGTGGAAGTAAATGAATGAATGAATGAATAAATGTATAGCATGTCAGTGTGCCTGCGGCACTCAGCAAACACCGGGAAGGCAGAGCGCACCCAGCCCCAGCCCTGCCCTCAGGAGGCTCAGCCCAGCACTGACAGCAGTGCATGTGAGGGACCTGGTCAGGGAATACCTGGAGAGGAAACTCCTGGTCAGGGAATACCTGGAGGAGGAGAAGAGACCATAAGCCGTCATCTGCCACATAACTTTGTGGAGTGGGTTGAATTGTGCCTTCCCAAAAGAAATAGTACCTGAGAGTGTGGCCTTAGTTGGAAAATACTGTCTTTGCAGATGTGATCAAATTAAGGTGAGGCCATACTAGATTAGGCTGGATCCTAATCCAATAAAGATGTGGTGTCCATATAAGAAGAGAAGAGACACAGAAACAGACACACAGAGGAAAGAGGCCAAGAGAAAATGGAGGCAGAAATCAGAGTGATGCGTCTGCAAGCCGGAGATTGCCAGAAGCCACCAGAAGCTGGGTGTGGCAAGGAGCAGACTGTCCCCTAGAGTCTCAGGAGGAAGCATGGCCCCACTGCCACCTTGATTTCCGACTTCTGGCTCCCAGACCTAGGAGAGAATGAATGTCTGCAGTTTTAAGTCAGCAGGTTTGAGGTACTTTGTCACAGCAGCCCCAGGAAAATAACACGCTGTGCCTTGCCTGTTTCCTCAGGGCCCAACCTGCAGCCTTGGGAATACCCTGGGTGACCTGGCCCTTACCTGCAGCAGTTAGCTCCAAGCCAGCTGGGCACACCTTGCCTGCCGCTGTCACACTGTGTCACCAGACCTGTGGCTTGTTGGGGCCCCTCCTGCCCACTCAGACAATGCTCTCCTGCCCCAGAGCTTCCCCCCGCCAGGTGGGCTCAGAGCCCCAGCAGCCTGACTCAGGGTCGCTGCTGGTGCCATCCCCATGCCTTTGGAGGGCGGCTGTCAGCTGCATGAGCACCCACCGCTGCCTCTGGGAAACTCCCAACCCAGGAGGCTGGGTGGATATGAAAGGAAAGGCAGGGAATGGGAATTACATCGGGGCCTCGCTCCTTGATTGTATGACCCTGGACAGGACACTGCATCTCTGAGCCTTCTGCCTCCTCTATGAAGCAGACAGGAGGACACCTACCTGGCCATGTTGCTTGAGGATTAAGTGAGTAACAGATGGACAGCTCCCAAGATGAAAGCCAGCCCCTTCCCCTCGCCTCCTCTCACATCCCAGGTCTTCTGCCAGCCAGGGGGCTTCACCCACCTGCTCTGCCCTGCAGCAGACCCAGGTAAAGGTTCTCAGCTCCTCGGCCCAGAGAGCCGCCCACAGATGGCCCTTTGCACAAGGCCACTGCAGTTCTCTCAGTCTCCCCAGCCTATGCACAGGCTGCTGGGTATAGGAGCTGGTGACCACATACCCTGTCCACCCCGGGGACCTGTTGGCCTGAGCTCCCACCAGCCATGCAGGCAGCTCAATGGTGATAAATTACACTCACATCTAACCTACTCCGGTCCAAGAGAAGCCCTCAGGAAAAACAAATAAAAAGCCAAGAGAGAGAAAATTACAATATAGGTAGTGAGGTTGATTTACTCAACATCCTACTAGATGAGCACAAGCCCAGGAAGAGATGAGGAGGAGGGTGGCAATGGTGATGGTGATGGTGATGGTGATGGTGATAGTGATGAGGGTGGTAATGGTGATGATGGCGATGGTGGTGATGATGATGGTGATGTTGGTGATGATGGTGATGGTGGTGATTGTGATGGTGATGTTGGTGATGATGATGATGGTGATGTTGGTGGTGGTGGTGATGGCAGTGATGGTGATGGTGATAGTGATGATGGTGGTGGTGGTGATGGTGATGATGATGTGATGGTAATGGTGATGATGGTGATGGTGATGATGATGTGGTGGTGATGGTGATTGTGACTGTGATGGTGATGGTGATTATGGTGATGATGTGATGGTGATGGCAATGATGATATGATGGTGATGGGCTGATAATATGATGGTGATGGTGATGGTGGTGGTGATGGTGATGATAATGAAGACAGTGATGGTGATGATGATCATGGTGATGATGGTGATGATGTGATGGTGATAGTGATGATGGTGATGGTAATGATGGTGATGGTGGTGGTGATGGTGATGATAGTGATGATGTGATGGTGATGATGGTGATGGTGATGGTGATGGTGGTGGTGGTGATTGTGATGGTGATGGTGATGATGGTGGTGGTGATGGTGGTGATGGTGATGTTGGTGGTGATGGTGGTGATGGCAGTGATGGCGATGGTGATAGTGATGATGGTGGTGGTGGTGATGGTGATGATGATGTGATGGTAATGGTGATGATGGTGATGGTGATGATGATGTGGTGGTGATGGTGATTGTGACTGTGATGGTGATGGTGATTATGGTGATGATGTGATGGTGATGGTGATGATGATATGATGGTGATGGGCTGATAATATGATGGTGATGGTGATGGTGGTGGTGATGGTGATGATAATGAAGACAGTGATGGTGATGATCATGGTGATGATGATGGTGATGATGTGATGGTGATAGTGATGATGGTGATGGTGCTGGTGATGATAGTGATGATGGTGATGGTGATGATGGTGATGGTGATGATGTGATGGTGATGATGGTGGTGATGGTGATGATAGTGATGATGATGTGATGGTGATGGTGATGGTAGTGGTGATGGTGATGATGGTGATGATGATGGTGATGATGTGATTGGTGATAGTGATGATGGTGATGGTGCTGGTGATGATAGTGATGATGGTGATGGTGATGACGGTGATGGTGATAATGTGATGATGATGGTGGTGATGATGATGATGGTGATGATATGATGGTGATGATGGTGATGGTGATGATGATGTGATGATGGTGATGGTGATGATGATGTGATGGTGATGATGGTGATGGTGATGATGATGGTGATGGTACTGGTGATGATAATGATGATGGTGATGGTGATGATATGATGGTATGATGATGATAGTGATGATGGTGATCTGATGATGGTGATGGTGAAGATAGTGATGGTGGTGATGATGTGATGGTGATGATGGTGATGGTGATGATGCGATAGTGATGGTGGTGGTGATGGTGATGGTGATGTTGGTGATGATGGTGATAGTGATGACGTGATGGTGATGGTGATGGTGGTGATGGTGATGGTGTGATGATGCTAACAGTGACAGAAGCTAGATTTGACTGATCACTCAAAATATACCGGACACTGAGCTAAGAGCTTTCCCTGTGCTTTCTCATTTCATTCTCACAATCAGGATGCACTAGTATTATCATCATCCCAGTATTAATCCCATTTCACACTTGGGAAACTGAGGCACAGAGAATTCAGGAACTTGCCCAAAAGCATCTCAGGTGGTAGGAGGCAGAGCTGTGCTGGAATCCTCCATCATCTCCGCTCTCATTCCCGCCTGCACCTCTGAGTGTGAGCATCTTGCTCCACTCCAATGTTGAAGGCTCAGCATTCTACACTCCACAGGTTCCTGAGTTGCAACTCTGCTTTCTCAGCTACTCTGCTGATGAGAGACCGAGGCAGAAGTGGCTGGGGACCACACTTGATGGGCAACTTACGGAGCTTTCAAAGAAGTGTGACTGTGCAGGCCAGCCTAGAGCACAGCCTTAAGAACTGAGCCCCACATGAGGTGCAGTTCCCCTGGGTCACTGGGACTTTTATAAGAGGAAGCATGAAACCTTGAGAAGGTCACAGACACACAATGACAAGGATCCAGTGAGCTGATGGCATAGAATCTACTAAATCCAGCCACTGCTGGTGCCCCAGGCTCCTCAATAACAAACTGACCCCAGGATCTCGAGGTCCGGGCAGCAGGCAGAAGTCACGACTCTGCTCTGGCCATGTCCTCTTGCTGGCCAGGATACTTAACAGCTGGAGCCTATGATGTTGTCACTTAAACTTCCTGGGTCTCAGCTTCTCCATCTGTTCAGTGGGTAGACAGCACCTGTCTCACAAGGCTGTCCTAAGGATTACATGAGAAAACAGAATGGCCAAGACATGAGCAGGTACTTCCTAAATACATAGGTGCTCGTGCTATCTCCCAGATAACCATCTTCAAGAAATAGCAGGTCGCTATTTCTGAGAAGTGCAACTGTACACAGCAGCCTGCAGTGCAGCCTTGAAAGCCGAGCCCCATGTGAGGTGCAGTTCCCCTGGGCCACTGCGACTTTTACAGGATGAAGATAGGATGAATGGAGAGATTGGGGGAAGAAGGACTTAAGCCCACAGTCTAAAGTCTTATGTTTAGGAAAATTACAGAGAGAATTTTAAATGACATTTCCATCTATGCACACTTGTTTTCCAAAATTACAGCAAGTTGCCAATGTTATACACTTTGTTTTCCTTTTATCTGATGAACATAAGGAAGAAGAACAAACAGGAAATGTACGACAGCGAGAATAGGAAGATAAAGCAGTAAAAAGGTCAACTAAGACCACCGATGAAGCCATTAATACACTACTACAATCCTGAGAAAATTCAGATCATTTAAGGTTCCAGGTAATTTTAAATGGATTGTCCAGGTTTAAAGATAAATTTTATTTCCAAAAAATGAGCACTCCTCTTTGGGCTAACGTTGCTCACTCATTTTTCCTTAAATGCAAATTGAGCCACAGGAGAGAAGCAGGCTGTAGATCTCTTTGTGGGAGCTGAGTTAGTGCTTCCATTGCAGAAGGCAGGCTGCTACAGTAGAAATGATAAACTTTGGACTCTAATCAAATTTTGATCACATTCCAGTTCAGTCCCTTAATAGCTGTGTGACAACAGTTAAAAGATGCTGTCCTCTGTGCCTCAGCTTCTTCAAATGCAAAAGGAAGATGCTAATATCACCTGCCTTCATAAGCATTAAATGAAATAATGTCTTTGCAAACACCCAGTATGGAGCCGAGCACACGGTAGGAATACATAAAATGTAAGCTTTTACCCTCCCCTCAATCAAATGAATCAATACATGTCCAGCCTGCCCTCCAGAGTTTAAGAAGCTTGCCCAAGGTCACACAGTGAGTAAATATGCAAACCAGAAAGGGACCCTACTCTGTGTGCTCTCAACTCCACAGTCCTGGGGCCCTCCTGTGTGCTCCTATGGGGACTGAAGCTACAAAGACCATCATGTCTGGACCCTGCCCTCAAGGAGCTCACAGTCTAAAGAGGGAGAACTGAAGATGCACGCACAGAATTGCCATCAGGGTACTGTTGTCACCTTGGGTGCTACAGGTAAAGTGGGAGAGGAGGTGACTGCTTCCAGAGGAGAGGGACTGGACTTGACAAGCACATATGAGTCCCATGGCACAGCATGTTGAAGATCTTGTCTAGTGCAGGGCCTGGCTGTCAGCAGGAACTCATTGGATGTTGGACAGATGGATGGACAAGAGTGAGTGGACAATAAGGGATACAAGGTGGCTGGTTGGCTGCCTGGCCAGTGGCCAGAGGCGTAGATAGATGAACAGATGGTGTGGTGAATGAGAAGATAATGGAACGTGGCTAGACAAGTGGGTGGGCGAGTGCTAGGGTCTGAATGGCTGTGTTCCCCTCCCCTACCAAATTTATGTTGAAATCCCAATCCGCAATGTGAGGGTGTCAGGTGGTGGAGTCTTTGGGAGGCAATTAGGTCGTGAGGGTGGAGGCTTCATGGATGGTATTAGTACCCCAGAAGGCTCCCTCTCCCTCCTGCCCTGTGAGGACCCAGTGAGAAGGCACCATCTGTGAACCAGGAAGCAGGCCCTCCCCTGACACCAAATCTACTGGTGCCTTGATCTTCGACCTCCATCCTCCAAAAGTGTGAAAAATAAGTTTCTGTTGTTTATAAGCCACCATCTATGGTATTTTTTTATAAAAGCCCAAACAGATTTCAACAATGGGAAAACAAGTGGTTTAGTAAGTGGGCTCATAAGTGGCTGCGTGGACAAGCAGGTGTTAGGATGAAGGGCAAAATGATGGTGGGTAGGTGGGCGAGTGGTTGGATAGGTGGATGGATGGATGGTGGGCAAGTGTGTGCATCTGAGGATGGACAGGTGTGTGGACACGGTTGGTGGATGGGTGGTGAGGTGGGCGTGCACTGAATGAGTGTGTGAGGTTAGATGGGAGGATGGGTGGGGAGGTGAGTAGATGCAGTGAAGTACGATGGACAGGGCTGGCAGGGTTGGACGGGTGTAGGAAGAGGAGCCCGGGGAATGGATGGGTCAATGACTTGACCAAGTGGCTGGAGAAGAAGGAGAAAGGCAGAAGATCACTCCTGCCCGGGGTTCCCGCCACTTACCAGGCTGCAGTGACCAATAGAGGCCTGAGCTTCCAGCTCCTCTCGCAGGCACTGGTTCTGCTGGGCGAGGTCCTCCACCTGGCCCTGCAGGCCGATCTCTGACAGCTTCAGCCCATAGATGCAGCAGCGCAGCTCCTCCAGCTGCCCGCGGAGCTGGCGCTCAGTGGCCCTGTGCTCCTGCAGCCTGCGCGCCGCCTCCTCCCGCTCGCGCTCGCTGCTCTCTGCCCTCGCCTGCAGGGCGCGCAGTTCCGCGGCCGCCTCGGTGGCGCCCTGGGAGCCCGGGGCCGCGGTGTCCCACTGGGCCAGGAGGAGGCCCGCGGCGCGGCAGAGGCGCCGCACGTCGCGCTCCAGCCGCTGCACCTGCGCCCGCAGGACGCACTCCTGCTCGCGCACCAGGCCTAGCTGGCGCCGCTGGGTCCGCCGGCAGCGCTCCAGGGCCGCCGCCTGCTGCCCCAGTGCCTCGTCCTTGCGCCGCAATCGCTCCTGCAACCGCCGCAGCCGCCACTGCTGCCGCCTGGCCACGCTCTCCTTCTCCCGGATCTACAAGTTGGTGGTGGATGAGGGGGTCAGCAAGCCCAAAGGACACACCATGGCTCACATTGATCCTGTCTTGACTTAACATTTCCGTATTTTGTGCATGGTGCGTTTTTGCCTTTTGTGCATTATAATAGTGCATCAAAGTACTATCTCTTTGACTGTTTTGGCATCCTCTTAAATTTTGCATGGAGGCA
This sequence comes from Nomascus leucogenys, assembly GCF_006542625.1. Taxonomy (NCBI): domain Eukaryota; kingdom Metazoa; phylum Chordata; class Mammalia; order Primates; family Hylobatidae; genus Nomascus; species Nomascus leucogenys. The sequence continues at coordinate 77,003,830 of NC_044400.1, forward strand.
AGTGTCTCCCTCACTTCATCCACCCTAGTCTGGGCCCTGCACCTTCAAGAGCTCCCTGGGTCCTGGAAGGGAGCTGTGCAGGTGGCAGGATGGCCATCAGCGAGTAAACACCCTGAGCGCCGCTGGAGATGTCCCGATACTGAATACGTCCGCACCTGAGTGCACACAGCTGCTCCGGAGCCTCCCGCGTGTCCCCACTTCCACCCCAGAACTGCCCCAGAGATCCCCATTTCCTACCTACAGGGTCAATGCTTGGCCCACCCAGGGTCAGCTGGCCCCAGCAGGTGAGTCACGACACCAGTGCCACAGCAGCTGTCATTACTGTGGACACTCTACCTGGAGGGAGGTATGTTACCAGCCTGAGAGACACTCAGAAGTGACTTGCATATCACGCAGCTAAAATTCACTGTGGCCAGGATGCCAAGCGCCTTGTATCTGACTCATGCCTTTTCTTCTTTCATCTGCCCACCTGCCTGGCCAGGGAACACATCTGCCTCCTCCCGCCCATGGGCCGTGAGCTGGACTGGGGTGCACCACCCACTGCGAAAATTAGGGCCGTTGCCTACCTTTCAGAATTAATTCAAGCAAAGGGACAGAACTACCTCTACGTTAATCTTTCAACTGCCATCACTTGCCACTGCTCTTCTGCCAGGGAGCTTCCGGAAAACAAAAACAAACAAGCCAAGAGCAAACGTGAGAGGAAACCTGGGAACAGCTCAGACAAGCTTTGTTTGATAGTCTTGGGGAACATGGGGCAGATAAAAGTTGGGGTCAGAGTCCCTGGAGGAGAATTCTCCTGGTCTTCCTGAAGGCGTGTATTCTGTAATGATCTTTGCATGGTGCCTGGTGGAGGGATTTCAGAGCCTAGATGGTCTGCCTTTGACAGCTTTCAGAATGACCGCAGGTCACTACAGAAACAAGGCATCCTCATATGCAAATGCTTACTGGAAACATTGACGGCAACAAAGCAAAACTGCTATTTGGTACATACAGGTGCGAAGGGCATGGAAAACTCGCTCATGCACTCCTGCAAAACTAACTTCAAAATACAGATGTTTGTAGCGACAGACTTAGGGTTAGAGGGTTGGGGGCTGGGTGGCAGCTGGGCCAAGGGGCAACTGAGAGACCCTAAGCAATTTCCCTGTCACTTTGAACATCTGCTGCCCGTCTGGAAATGGGGTTTTGTGATGAGTCTTTCCCAGGAGCATACACAGCACATGAGACAGATTTAATAAGACGACGCGTGTAGAAAAGGGCTTAGTGTTCCCCTGCAGAAACTGCTGGTCCCTGCAGTACCTTTCACTCCCTAACAGCATGTCACTTGCTGTCACCCTCATCTTTTGCCCCTCATCACATTGTGAACACCATTACAGGGCTGGGTCCAATTCACCTTGGAAATCCTACATTCACACAGGGCACGGCTCAAAAAGTATTTATGACATTTTCCACAGAGACATCACATCAGTGGCGGAGGAGTCCCACTCAACACCACTCTACGTGTGTTAAAACTCCCTTCCAGATGGTAATGATGAGGTACTATGAGCCAAGGAGGAGAAGTAACTCGATTTTCTGCGCCTGAAGTTCAGTATAAAGGGGGAAAAAATTCCACTAGGATGTCTCCCTGGCATCTCAAGGACGATTTTCAATTTATTTGGAATCCTTATATTTCCACGTCTACTTCTATTTCAGCTAATAGCTATGTCAAGTGCTTTTCTGACAGTTTCCCACTATAAGAAACATGTATGAAACACCTACGAACATCATGCCCATTATACACACACCTGTGTGCAGCTGAAACATGTTTCTCAAAACAGCACTCCCTCTAGCACGTGCGATGTGCTTTTATATTTCTTAGTCTATATTGATTTGATTTTTAAGTGCTAGTTGTCAGCCCCTGAATCGATCTCACATCCCACAGATGGGCTGCAACCTGCAATTTGAAAATCTCTGGCTGCATTCTAAATAGCAGCAGACTAGAACAGGATGCCTCCAGGGACCGTTGGGTGCCGCATGCAGCTACCTTGGAGTTTTGTGGTTTTTGCCTCTGCAGCCTTTCCTAAAAGTGGCCTGCCCTCCAGCCCCATCGTCCTTCCCCTGGAAAATTTCAGTAATGGCTAATAATTATAAAAGCAGATAGTGTCATTTAAATACTTACTGTTGGGAGTCTTTTACATGTATCAACTCATCCCACACAACTTCTGAGGGGGTTGGTACTATATCATTCCCACTTCACAGATGAGGAAACTGAGGCCCAGAGAGGTTAAGTCACTTGCCCAAGGTCACACAGCTAGCAAGTGGCAGAGCCTCCAGAGCCCCCCACCCTTAACTGCCCACTGCTTCTCCAGGGAGCTCTCGAACTTCTCCCCCTGCCTCCATCATCTCTCTCTCCCATGCAGGGAGAATGGCATTCCCCAAATGACCATCCGACCCCAAGGCTTCCCTACTTAAGTCCTCTAAAGCTTGTTCCCCATTGTATTCAGAATTGGGCCATGCAGCGGAGTTGGCCACCTGGCCCCTCTGGAACTTTCCGACTCACCCACTCCATCCCCAGCGCGGTGATATCCTCTGTGTTCTCCCACATCTCTGTGCTACGGCCCATGCTGTCACCATGCCTCACATGCCCTTCCCAACAAGACCCAACTCACATGGCCTCAGCTCTCTGTAGCTCTCCTCAACTCCCCCAGCCCCCTGAACACATGCCATGGGGGATCCCACACTCCTCCATGGCACCCCACATCCAGGTTGAGAGTTATTTGTTTCTTATCAGTCTCCTCAATCTGCATAAGAGCTCCAGAACCCAGGAGCCCTGCATCAGCCAACTCCTGTCCTTAGGCTGTGGCCTGGCGCTGAGGTCCTCAGGCACAAGAGCTTCCAGCAAGCATGTAGCCCCCACAGATCACAGCCCCTACCCCCACATCCCTGCATGCCCCAGGCCCCGCAGTCACTCCATGCACCATGAACTTAGGGTCTCTCCAACCCTCCTGACTGGGCTCTCCCAGGCCCACCCTGTACTGTCTTTGCCCAACTGCAGCTGCTACTGAGTTCCCACGGCTCTGCTGGACAGGAAACAGGGACTGGAAAGGAGAAGGAAACGGTACCTGGCTGGCCAGCTTCCCCTGCAGCGCTGCCAGCTTCTCCTGGGCCTGGAGCCAGGCGCTTCTCTCCTGGGCCACGTGGGTGCTCAGCTGGTCCACCTTCCGGAGGAGTTTCCTCTCTGACAGCTCCAGCTCCTGCATTCTGCACCATGGAAAGCAGGGAGGCACTTGCTCAGGGTGCAGTCAACATGGCCTCAGGCTTTTGCAGACACCAGGGTCAGATTATTATTATTATTGTTTTTGTCATTGGGCCAATTTGATGTTCTGATAAAATTACATTTTGCATAATATTCATGTATATAGTTCTAAAGATTATCTACAATACTTCAAAGACGTCATTTGAACAAATAAGTACCATGCATCAGAAATCTTCAATGTCCTCACACCGAAGCCAGTAATTGCAGATTCAGGTAATGCCAACTCAGAGCACCTGAGCTTGAGCCATTTAGGCTAAGAGCTTTAACTTGGTGGTTTCAATGAATCCTCACATCACCAGCCTGCAGGTGGGTTCTGCTACCCCTACTTCACACGTGAGGAAATAGGATCAGAGGGGAACTAGGATCAGACTTTTGCCCAAAGTCACACAGCATTATAGAGTCTAGTCGGTCTTACTTCCGGACTCAGCATTGTCATCCTCTGCTCTGCTGTCTCCCATTTTAGCTACATTCTTATAAACCTAAGGAAATGATTGAAATTCAGAAAAAGGTTTCTGCAACTGAAAAAAATTAATTTCTGAGTTACTTAGTCTTCTAGGTGAGAAGCTGGAAGTGGCTTAACTGTGTGTTAGGAATGGCTAAGTCACAGGAAGGCTTTGCACGGTCTTGCAAACACACTGGGGCTATGTCACAAGCAGACGTGAACCCAGACTGAATGTGAACCCTGAGTGCAGCTCTATGGGAGGGAGACACAAGCAGGGTGGGGGGAGAAAGTCTGAAAAGAAGGCCCGGACTCCTGAACCTACAGGGAGAGGAGGCACTGAAAAGACTGGCCTGTCTCCCATTGTGCCTAGTTTCCAAGTCCCCTTAATGGGTCAATCTTGCCTCTATAATAGAAACCATGATACATGTGAAGGTGCATTCACAGCCTCCATGCCTAAGCTCTGCATATCCTCAGTCCTTCCCCAAGTCCACGCTGGGCACCTGCACATCCAGGACAGATACTGTTGCCCGGGTGAAGAACTAGCTTTGCCTGCTGGCTCTGCCATTCACCAGCCATGGGGTCTTAAGGGGGCTAGTTCAGCACTATGACCCCCAGTAACTTTATCTATAAAATAGAGGTCATTAACCTTGTTCAGTAGGTTTTCATGAAGATTAAATTATATGATGCATTATTATTAACGATAAGGCCAAGAGTCCCTCTCCTATCCCAGTTCTCATGCCCTGAGGAAAGGTCTCAAGGGTGGCAGACCAGAGTGTGCTCTCTGGTGAGGATCATAATCAAGATCCTTCCAAACTGGACCACAGGAGCAGCTCCAGTTAGCCAGAGTCAGGCTGAGCACTTTCCAATGAGTTATAGAATATGGGGAGATTTGCCAGGAAAAACAAAAGCCTTTCTTTCTAGTTCTGAGACCAATCTGTAACAATAAATGTGAGAACAGTATTTAATTCTGATATGATTCCTAATCTTAAACGGAGCAGAAAATGATGAATTTCACTTTGGCAGGGCAAATTTTGGCCCCAAGTTTATCCAGGCCCTAATCCCTGGAACCTATGAATGTTACCTTAAAATGCAAGAGAAACTGCAGATAGGATTAAGTCAAGGATGGTGACATGGGGATTTGGACCCGGATTCGCCAGCTGGTCTCTAACACCAATCACCAGTGTCCTTGAGAGAGGGAGACAGAAAGGGTTGAGTCTAGGGATGGCAGTGTGGCCACCAATGTGGGATTGCACGCAGCTGGCTCCAAAGATGGAGGCAGGGCCAGGAGCCCAGGAATGCAGCTCTAGACCTGGAGAAGACCAGGAAATGGATTTCCCCTCCAGCCTCGGAGAGGGCTTGGCTCCACTGACAGCTCGACTAGCTCAGGAAGACTCATTCCGACTTGTGGCCGCCAAGCTTGTGGTGACGCGTTACAGCAATCGCAGGAAGTTATTACACTCACAAATATGACATAGTGAAGGACCACTGTTCCCTGATTAAACCAATGACAAGTGTGGATGATACTTTTACTGTGTTTTTAGTTTTTTTGTTTTTTTGTTTTTTTTGTTTTTTTTTGAGCTGGAGTTTCACTCTTGTTGCCCAGGCTAGAGTGCAATGGCGTGATCTCGGCTCACTGCAACCTCCGCTTCCTGGGTTCAAGCGATTCTCCTGCCTCAGGCTCCCAAGTAGCTGGGATTACAGGCATGTGCCACCACGCCTGGTTAATTTTGTATTTTTAGTAGAGACAGGGTTTCTCCATGTTGGTCAGGCTGGTCTTGAACTCCCAACCTCAGGTGATCTGCCTGCCTCTGCCTCCCAAAGTGCTGGGATTACAGGCGTGAGCCACTGTGCCCAGCCTTGTATTGTTTTAAGGATTAATTATGTTAATACTTATTAAACCTGTGAACAGTGGCTTGGTACTGAACAAGTACTCAGTAAGTGCTTAGCTGTCATTAATTTTACTGCATTTAGATGGGGAATACATATGCAAAATGATAGTGTTATGAAGATGGGAGTGGCATTTTCTTCCTCACATTTCTTACAAAGCTGTTATATTATTTTGAGAAGAAATACTTTTGTGCTTCAACTCTTTAATTAAAGTGAACCCAACACATACTACAAGGCCTTTCCCCTGCCCCAGCTAGACCCAAATACGTTGTGACATTCACCTGAAATCTGTGCTCAGAATTGTGCTTTCAGACCCTGGCCTCAGCTTTTAGCAGCCCTGGATCACTTAGTATTTCATCCCTCAGCCTCAGTTTACTCATCTGTCAAAGGAGATGATGTCACCCTATGCATCACAGGGTCTAAGAGAACCAAGATGGGGCAAGTATGGGAGGGCCTAGCCCTGTGCCAGCTCCCTTTTCTCCTCCCCCGACCCCCTCTCCTGCAAGATGGTGTACCCCATCTTTAAAGAGAACAGAGGACTCAAGCCCACATTCCCCCACAGGCTCAGTCACAGAGGCCCCTCCTCCCTACAGCGCATGGTGTCCCCCTGGGAATCTCTGTCTCCCCCTCCCATGGAGGGGTGTCCTTTGGCTGGGGTTCCCTGCCTGTCTTCCTGGGGTCTGTTGATCTTCTGGTTTCCACCACCAACCTTTCTAGAAGATTTGAATGTACAACCCTGTATGGGCCTACGCTGCTAGTCTCTCAGGCCAGGGCCCTGCCTTCCCCAGCTCTCAGCACCTAGGACTTCTGTTACGGGCTCAACGCATCCCTGCAAAGCTCCTGTGTGGAAGGCCTAACCCCCAAGTTCCTTAGAATGGGATTATATTTGGAGATAAGCCCTTTCAAAGAGGCAATTGAGTTGAAAGAAAGCCATTAGCGTGGGCCCCGATACAATCTCACCGGGGTCCTCGTAAGAGGAGGAGACGAGGACACAGACTCACACAGAGGGAACCACGTGACGACACAGGGAGAAGGTGGAGTACACAAGCCAAGGAGCGAGGCCTCAGGAGAAACCAACCCTGCCGACCCCCCGAGCTTGGGCTTTTGGGCTCCAGAAATGTGAGAAAATAAGTTTTTGTTAAGTCACCCAGGTCCGCAAATAATGCCATTTCATTATAAAGTTGATGAGAGAAAAAAAAAAAAAAAGATTCCCAGCCAGGGCCACTGTCTATGTGGAGTTTGCCCATTCTCCTCCCCATGTCTGTGTGGGCTTTCTCGGGGTACCCTGGTGTCCTCCAGCAGCCCAAAGCTGTGCACATCAGGTGAGCTGGCGTGTCGACATAGTCCCACCCTGTGTGAGTGTGCACGTGGGTGTGAGTGTCCTGTTCAGGTCTTGTACCCTGAGCTGCCGGGACAGGCCCCAGCCACCTGTGACCCTGAACTGGAACAAATGGGTAAATAATCATCTTACTTGTGTTTTTTTGAGTCTTTCTTAAATTTAAATTTATTTGAGCCTTTCACTTTTATTTCAATGTTTAACATTAGAAGTGTTTGGGGTCTTTATCTCAAAGTTTGGTGATGTTTTTGTGACGTGAAATATGCTGTAGGAACTTAACTCTTATTTGTACCAATTAGCCTATGGTCAAATTAGTTTTGTGGCCAGGCGTGGTGGCTCATGTCTATAGTCCCAACACTTTGGGAGGCCAAGGCAGGCAGATCGCTTGAGGTCAGGAGTTCGAGACCTGTGTGGCCAACATAGTGAAACCCTGTCTCTACTAAAAATACGAAAATCAGCTGGGCGTGGTGATGGGCGCCTATAGTCCCAGCTACTCAGGAGGCTGAGGCAGGAGAATGGCTTAAACCCAGGAGGTGGAGGTTGCAGTGAGCCGAGATTATGCCACTGCACTCCAGCCTGGGTGACAGAGTAAGACTCCATCTCAAAACAAAGCAAAATAAAAAAACAAAAACAAATTAGTTTTGTTGTATGTTGCTTCACTTAGTTTCCAAGAACCTATGGACAACGTTCAGTGAGGACTTACTGTGTTTTGTCATGGCAACCCAGGCAAACTAACATAAATTAGTATATGACTCTTGGAGGGTAAGTGCGTTGCACAATGAATGAAAGAATGGGCAATCACATAGAGTAACAGAATAATTTTTCTGATTTGTGAATTTCTTCATGCATAAAATTTTACCAAAAGGAAGAAAAGTAAATCACATGTGCATACACATTCAATGGACTGCCTTTACTCAAACAAAAGCAAGGACAAGAAAATGGGGGAAGTCCCACAAAAGTTCAAGGCACGTGGCTGCTGAGATTTGAGTAACCTGTCAGAATCGATCCCCGCCGTTACTGCACTGTGCTTCCATGCTGGGTTTCTCTGATCTATATGCAAGGCCTCACCTCGTTCTGCCAGTCTGGGTGTCAAGACATCGTCAGGAAAGAGGAAGGGCTTTAGAGAAAGACCTGGATTCAAATGCCCCACCTTGGGACCAGGTCAGCTCCATCAGGCAAACAGAGCCCACACCAAGAAGTTCTACAGAGAGAAACGAATGCGGAGAACCTATTTCAAAGACCACAGCAGAGTCCAAAGGCCAGACAGAGATGACAAGCAGCCTGGATTAGCAACTGCCGGAAGCCACTTCTGCCCCTGGGGCTGGACAGCCACACAGGGAAGAGATGATGTTACCACGGCAGGGCGGAGCAGCCAGGCCACCCAGCGGGAGCTGGGACCACAGAGGAAGCTGAGAGCACGTCTGAGTTACAGCCACAGTGGGAGATGTCACTGTGGGAACAAGAGTGACTTTATTTTAAATGCTAATCCAGCACGTGACTCTTGACTAACCCTGAGTCCATGAATGCCTCCAAGATGTGGAGTTGATATAGTTCTCTTTAAATAGAAACACCTATTCGTTGTGAGTTTCCTCCAAAACAACCCTTGTCGTTGCAGAAACCATAGGCTGTGATGCCTGTAGCCACCTGTGCAAGCCTTCCAGAGCACACATGCTTTTTCCCCAGGATGTAAGCCCCGGGTTGGGGGTGGAAAGTTTGCTCTGTGGACGTCTACTTGTCTGGCGGCTGCCTAAAACCATGCTTCTGTCTGCAAGTTCCCCTAAAAAAAACATCCCAAACTGACAAACTGGATTTGTCTGCCTCTTTCTTTGGTTTCTCAGTTCCTTCTGCACTTCCAGGTCACTTTGTACATAGGGCCTTTTCATGGAACAGTCACCCAGAGAAGAAGAGAGGGAAAAGACCTGGCTTCTCCCTGCCTCCCTCCATTTCAGGGCCTCCCATTGGCTGCACCTACATGGAAGCCTTTGAGCAGAGGAGCCCGGGCAGCCTCATCTGCAAGTACAGAGCAGAAGAAGGAGGGTGGGAGGAGCAGAAGGCAAGTGACTGCGTGGGCAGGTTACGTGCCTTTGGTGAGCCGGTTTCCCCAGCTGTGTGATGTGATTCAACACACCACAGTGACACACTCTGATGGCCCCGGGGTTTGTGAAATACACACAGAGAGATCAAAATGGCATCGCTACCTGCTTCTCATCCCGGACTCTGATGTCACGTACTTGTCCTCCGCTGCCGACAGCTTCTGCTCGGAGGACTCCAGTTGCCTCCTGAGCGCCCCCATATCCACGTCTGGGCGACCAGCTGCTTCCTCCTGAAGACATTCCCACTCCTCAGCACTATCTTGCATGTCCTGGAATATCCAGGATGTGTCAATCTTCACATCAACGTTCATTGTGTCCAACCCCTCACTGCTGGGGGCTCTGATGACGTAGCTGAAACTCTTCTCAGTCCGTCCCTTAGCTGTTGGCTCCATCTCAGAAATATTTCATGGGGCAAGACTTAATAATAAAATTAAGTGAGTTTGCAACATTGACTTCCTGGAGATTTCAAGGTGGTGTTTGTGACTTCAGATTGTTCAGGAAAATATCCTTTGAGAAGGGCAAGAACAGGTGGATTATTCATGAGTGGGTGACTTGGGTTTCATCTGCACAAGCGTCATACAATATGAATGAAAGCCTCTCGTTTTACAAGTCAGCATGCCAGAACTCACACAAAGCGATAAAAAATTGCAGAAAAATCACTTGAGATGAAATGCCTAGTGATGAACACAGAGAGGAAAAATAAGACCTCCAGGTAAGGCCATCAGATGTTAGAGACTCCCAGTAGCCAATGAAGCTTATCTTTTTACCACATAATGAATAAGGTTCCACACCTTCTCTTTGAGCACAGCACATATTTTTCAAGGACCTAGAGTTTGCTAGGGGAAGAGGATGGGAAATTTATGCTACCCTGGGTGCCGTCTGTGCCCGGGGCGGGGACCTCTCATGTCTTACCTAGTCCAATTCTCCCGGTGACCTTATGAGGTGGGCGTTAACATGACCATTATACAGATGGTCAGATGGAGGCTCTGGAAGGTGAAGGAGCTTATCCGGGTTCCACAGGTGGGATGGGAAGTAGCAGAATCAGGATTCAAATATGGATCTGACTCCCAGACTGGGGAGTGTGTGTTCTGACACAGGAGATACAGTAATAGGTGAGCAATGAGACTCCAAAATAGGAGCAAACGCGTCCTTTGGGCACCCTGAGGAGGGGGAGGGAGCCCGAGGCTGAAGAGATTGTAGGAGGAATGGGGAATTGCAGCACAGAGAGGTGGGGAGCATCCTCAGGCCACAGCCCCGCACAGAGAGGCAGGACAGGTGAAGGGAACAGGAGGACCAGACTGAGTTGGCCCGGTGGACACACAGAAGGAGGAAGTGAGGAGTGAGGACAGAGGAGGCCGGGCGCCATCTTCTCTCAGGCACTCAAGGACTCTGGCGTTTCTGTGGGCCCCTGGGAGAAGGCAGGTGCCTGGTCAAATGTCATTTTGAGGATCGAGCACTCTGGGGTTTGCAGGAGCGAGATGGAGGCAGCTGGACCTGTAGGAGGAGGCAGCGCCACAGACCAGGCCTGCTGCAAAGAGGCGTCAGGACCGACAAATAGAAAGTAAGAGGCTTCCGTCTCCCTGTTAAAAATAAGAGACCTCCCCCCTCCCTTTTCTTAGAGCATCTACTTTAGAAAATTTGTAAGTTCTTTCTTTGTCCCTTTGAAATATGTGTGAATCCTTTTTAAAGCGAAATAAGCCTTTTGCCAGCTTTATGACTCGGGAATGTTTCCCTGAAGGACCTGGGCACCGCCTCTTTGAGATGTAAATTCGAAGGAAAACAGCGCCCCTAGTGTTCAGTGGGAGGAAGGAGCCTAAATGGGCAGGAGCCTGGCTCCAAGATGCAAAACCTGTCACAGGAAGTGACGGAAGAGTGGAACCCAGGTGCAGGAGAAGTTTTTTTTTTCCTTTGTATAAAACAAATTAATGAACACAGAGGGTTGCCCTAGTTGCCAGGTGAGTTTAGGATGAACCATGTGAAACAATGACGCTAGCAAGTCCTTTTCCGTAGGGATGAGAGAGGATGTGTGCATGGATTGTGCCTGCCTGGCTATGTAAAAGGGTGAAACTTCTTTCTGTCTTTGCAATCTCTCAGTGGGTTGCCTGTAATGCATCTCATATCTTGGTTTAATGCTTATTCAATAATAAACTTTTTTTTTTCTTTTCTTTGTGATGAAGTTTTCTGCACTGGGAGAAGCTTTTGTCTTTAATCATCTTTTCCCAACAGTGGCCAATGTCTTGTTGGCCACAAGGGGTTTCCGTGGACCTGGGGCGGTCAGAGGTGGGGGACGGGGGTGCAGTGGAGCCACTCAGATCCCAGGTGCTGGGACCAGGCTGCCTGGGTTCCAGGCCTGTCTCCATCGCTTCTCAGATGTGATTTTGGACAAATTACTTAACTTCTCCAAAAAAAGGAGGGTAAAAATCGTGCCTAAGTGAAGAGCTGTTGAGGAATAAATGAGTCAATTCCTGCAAAGCCCTCAGCAGAGCACCTAGCACACACTAAATACAGCATGCCGTTTGCTGGGTGGGGGCAGACGCAACACTGTCCAGCCGTGTCCAGCTTTCACGCCTACTTGCCGCATGATCCTAGGCAAGTGACCTGGTCCCTTGCAAAATGAAACTGACAGCAGTCCCCGCTCCCCGCTGAGGCGATGACTAACGGAGCTCTGGGGCGGTGGTGGGGGGTGGTGGCTGGTCCTGTACCTGCACCGCACCATGAGCCCCCAGGAACATCAGCCAGGAGGAGCCAGCGCAGAGCTGGAGGACTGAGTAACAGCTGAAGGCAACAGCAAGAGACTGAAAAATTACCCCAGGCCCACCAAGGAGGAGGAGCTGTTCCAGCCCTTCCTTGGGAGCAGCCCTGAGGGAGGGCACGTCCTTCCTTCTCACCTAAGGACAGGGGAGCAGGCAGGGCCTCTCCCGGGGAAGTGTTCTCAGGCTTTTTAGGTAAGTGACAGAGGCTCTTGGGGGAAGAATAAGGTCAAACAGAGAAAATCGTGGCCAGCCCATGGTTTACCAACATCTGTGGTACCCTGGGGTGAAGATCTGAGCCTGCAGGCCCCTCAGAAGTGCAGGGCCTGGGCGGGAGAAGGGGACAGATTGACGTGCAGATGTAAGGATGGGGTTCTGCCCCCTTGGGATCCTTAGGGAGGCTCCCTGAGACTGAGGGTGGTGACAGGGAGGACACAGGCCACGGAAGAAATCAAGAGTCCCCGTTTCTGCTGGAACAACAGCCCCTGAGAACTGGGGGGAGGCAGGGAGGAACGGAGGGAGGTCTGGCCTTGTGAAGACCTGGGCTCCACCCTACTTCAGAGCCGGAATCTGGGGCATAGAGAAGGGCCCCACAGAAAGCCTCAAGAGTCCAGACAAATGGGCAGGGGGGAGAAGGACCCCACAAGGGCACATTTGCGATTTCCCACCCAATTTGGCAGACCCCTGGCAACCCCTGTTTAAATGTGAGAACATAACCAAATATCAGACTGGCCATTGTTTGTCCTGGGAGTGTCAGGCAGGATTGCTACTGGTTACAGAGGGGTTATGGCAGGTGAGGGAGAAGCCGGGACCACAGTCCTGGATGCTCCCGGCGGATAGAGGAGCAGCGGATGGAGGCAGATATTGAATTTGCTTGGGAAGGATGGGAAGCCGGAGCTGAAGCGGGGTGTGCAACCAGCCAGGGTGAGCCTTGCCCCTGACTGGGGGAGGGGTCCACCCGCCCACATGTTTGTATTCCTCCCCTCCCCTCAGGGCCCAGCACCGAGCTGGGGCCAGGCTGCGTAGGATCTCACACCCTTGAGTGTGAGCTGACTCTCAGGGCATCCGTGTGAAGCACAAAGCCCATTTCACTTGAGGTGCTCGGCACGGGCACTGTGCGTCTCAGCCAAAACACTTGCGGCCAGCTGGAGACCCGGAAGGGAAGTGGGGTTCGGCGAGAAAAGCCTTGCACCCATGGGGGAACGACCTCCCAGTTTGTCCAGAACCTCCTCCATTTTAAAACAGGAAGTCCTCTGTTCCCGGAACCCCCGCTGTCCTGGACAAATCAGCCTGGCTTGTCCCTGCACAGCTGGTCTCCTGGCCCCAGCCCCGGCCTCGGCTCCTCAGCCCCCAGGAGGCTGCCAGAGTGTCAGGGACAGAACGCTGTCTGATCTCTCGACTTCTGTGCCCCAGCTCCTCCCTGGTCACCTTTGGCCTACAGAGGAATGAGGTGTAAGAGAGAGAAGCGGAAACCTATGTTTGTACCACGGACATCTCTGTGCCAGGAACGTTCAGGGCTGGCTCTCCGCTAAACCTCCCAGCTGACTTTTGGGCAGGGCTGCGCTAAAGTGTGGAGCCACACTTCTCCTTTCTACCTGAGGAAGTGACCTTGGGTTCCCCAGACTTTGTAACTCTGCTGCCCTGGAAACCACATATGTGTTACTACACAACAACATCCAAAGCCCTGGCAGATGCGCCTGACCTGGGCACAGGGCTGTGGATGAGGGGTGAGTGCACTGGGGCGCAGCACAGCTCTGAGGCTCCCTGCATACTGGGGTCCTTGCAACCAGAACTGTGCCTCGCAGGGAGCCGGGAATCCACGGCTGGGACTGTGACAAGAAATGCTGGTTCCTAACAGGGGCTCTGGATTTCTATGCAGGGAAACCCCCATACCTGCCAGTGTGAGCCTCATGCTTCCTCCTGCGCCGCCTCTCGGAGGGCCAAAGAGAACGGGTCCTGGCCCCGGGCCGGCCGTATGTACTCCTCCGAGGACAACTCCCAACGAGAGAACAGCAGATGCTATGTCTCCCACCAGCAGCCACGGTGGCCTATGGGAGCCTGCGGGTCTAACCGTCCAGCTCAGACCTCTCCCAAGGCCACGCATGGGAACTATCACTACCATTCCTCAGAGCGGCAAGGACATTGCCAATGCAATGTAGCAGGAAGAGGCCGGGCTGGCAGGGACAAATGGGTCTGACTTCAAAGCCAAGGCCATTTCAGTCGCATGATCTGAGTGGGAGAGCCCGGCAGACACAGACACTGCCCTTCATCCGCTGAAGGACAGGGACAGGCAGGCATGAGGACCGCACTCCTGCAGCGGCTGCAAGGGTGCTGGACCGACATTCCAGAGACCCATGGGTGCCCCTAGACTTCTGCCCGCAGAAGTTAGCACAGCAACGCCTCCTGTGCTTCCCGGCCAGAAAGAGTAAGCGTGACTTTGTTTTCACTCACTGTGCGATCCCACACGCCCATCGCCCCCTAGGCTGCTAGGATGCCTGTGTTTTCAACCGACATCAGTTTGTTTGTATTTCATCACCAAGTGTTGGTAAGTCACAGAGGCTGAGCCAGTGGGTGCTTTGGGGTTTTGACTTCAAAAGAGAATGGGTAATACTGGGCCATCCTGGTGCATGTCTGCTTAGAGATGGATCCTGGGATGTGGTGTGAACAGCCCTCCCCAGCTGGCAGGGCCCCTTCTGTGCAGGGTACTGTGTCCTTCTCCATCCGTGGATCTGGCCTTCTGAGAACTTCTAGCTCCTCTGTCGCCTTCACCCCATGAGTTCCCTCAACTGCCTAAAATTCAGTAATTTCCCTTTTGTCCAAAGGTCCTTCTCACCAGAGACCACAGAACTGCTCCTTCCACCTGATGAGCAGGGCCTGAGCCCGTCCACCTGCAGCCAGCTGAGGATGGCCCGGCCTGGCCCTCAGCCGGCTCTTCCCATGCAGACACAGCCAGCCTCCTCGTCACATTCAGTCTTCTATTTCACTTCGTCTATTCTAATTCCAAATATCTTCCCGTGCAGAAATTTGGGAGAGGCATCCTGTGAGCAGGTGGCTTCTTCTGGAGATGCCTCCACCCCCTCCAGCCTAGAATAACAACAGGAACATCATCAGAAAGGAACTTGGGGAATTTCCTCCTGGGCTGACCGTCCCCAGCTGGCGTCCAGCTCTCTGTGGCTGTTCCACTCCATCCACTCTCCAGGGAGGCCTCCAACACCCTGACAGCTCTCCCAGCTCCATCCAGGGGTGGCCTCCCAAGGCAGGAAGATCTCACTTCCCCCCCGCAGTGGTGAGAGCAGGACCTGGTCTCGGGACCACCGTGGAAATAACCTTGTTCCTGCAGGTGCTTCAGCGTCTCTTCCTTGGCAGCCCCTTGCAAATTACGATCAAGATGCAATGCAGGCCCAAGTGTGGCCTGGTTGGTGGTCATGTCTGCTCTATCAGTCCTCAGTCCACCTGGTCCCAGGGACAGTCATGCTCTGGGACTTTTGCTGTATCACACCCACAAGAGTGACAGAGTCCTCGGCCTACCTTCAGAAATCTGGGGTCCCTGAGGTCAGCTTCTCCATGATGGGCAAGGCTCCAGCCCCTCCTCAGAGTCCTGCCCTCTCTCTCTGGCTGCCAGCTGCTAAATCCAGCTGTGCACAGATTCAGAGGTTTTGCTGACCAGGACTTGAACTGGGGTTCACATTACAAGGACACTTGCAAGTCGCTCCGGCAGACAAACTCCAGGACGAACACAGCATGGTTCGTGGAGATTTATGTACACAGGGCAGAGATGGCACCCACCCGGGTCCAGCTGGACACACACACTGCGGCCTGGGGAGGCATCTGGCGTGGGGACGAGGACTCGGGCCTGTCCCCAGACAGTGCGGTGGCTGCCGATCCCTTGGTTTCTGGTAATTGCACTTAGTTTCCTGACATTCAGGTCTCTGCCCCCTTGGGCCTTCAAGGTGCCAGAGCTGGGACATGGATGTGGTTCCAAGTTTGACAAAATCCCCATCATCCCTGCCGAGTCCTTACGGCTTGGGCTGGCCAGGACCCAGCCATGCGTCCAAAGGCTTCCCCTTAAAGCTATTGTCAAATATACATAAATTCTGTTTGCAGTCTCTGGACTTTGAATAGCTTGTTTCGCTGTTGAATTTGGTTTGAGTGGGGTTGGGGTTGCCGTAGGGACTCAGTTTATTCCATAAACTCTTTTTCTATCCTGTAAGAGTAAAACATAATTTGAAACGACACAAGAACCAAGGGTTAAAATGGCTGGAGGACCTCTTGGCTTTATCTGCCCCCTGCCCCTACAGCTGAGCCCTGAGGGACCTTCCCCCAGGAGAAGCAGCAGCAGCAGGATCAGATCCCCCATCCCCCAACACCCACCCACCCCTGTGGTCACCCCACCTCTGCTCAGATCTGACTGAGTGTCAGCTGTCCTCTAAGACCTGAAATCCTTCCTTTACTCAGTCCATAAACATTGAATGAATATGACCATGTGTCCAGCACTGTCCCAGACACTTGGGTACAGAAGGTACCAGACCAAAGCCCTTGTGGACTGGGGTCAGCCTCAGGGACGCCCATGAGGACATCAGGCAGGGCCCTGGCCTCGGAGCTCAGCCTAAGGGGTCCAGGTAGCTACTGGGTGCTGCAGGCATCCCCGGAATCCAGGGGGCCCTCAGCCTGGGCTGGATTCAAAGACAGAACTCTAGAGTCTTGGGGTCCTGGTAGCCCCCGGCTCTGAAATGGTCACTCTCAGGGAGAATATGTAAGGGCCCAGGTGTCTAAGGTGGGAGCTGGGTCCTGGGGACACACAGGGCTCAGTGGTCAGAGCAGGACCAGATGCTGACATGGCCTTATTCCAGAGGTCCCTGAGCACGGCACAGGTGTCAAAACCCAGCACAGGACAGGGGTGAGAGGGGGAGGGAGCTGGGTGGCTTCTTACACAGGCTCCCTGGGCACTTTGCACATAAGTGGTAGTCTAGGCTCATGAGCCGTTTGTCCAGCAACTTCCTGCTCCTGCAGCCCGTGGCCCTGGAAGCCAAAGACCCTGGACCCTACAGAGGACTTACTGGTCCACACGGCAACAGAGAGCACCAGGGACTGAGGCCAGACTGGAGAGAACCTTTGGAATAAAACAGAGTCCCCCTTTGGGGATGAAACCCACAGAGGAGTCTCTTATTCACAGTGAGAGCCCCTGATCCCCCTCCCCGGGGCGGGCCTTCCCCCCAGTGACTGAGACCCATGAGCTGAGGCATCCAGCACAAGGCCACCTTCCACGGTGCCTCATCTCTCAAGGAACGTGACAGTCAGGGACTGGGAGGACTCCTCCTGTTTTAGAATATCATCATTTTCATCTGCAAAAAGGAAAGGATACCAACCCGAGGTCTTGGCTCACTGAAGTCATCAAGGCCACAGAATGAATGCTAGTGAGAAAAACAAAAAAAGGAACAAAAACTATAAAATAATACCAAAAGAAAACGAGGAAAAGAGAAGAAAAAGAAAAGAAAACAGATGTAAGATATGTAGCATGGAACGCAATGGCAGCATTCTACAAGAACTATGACACTGAGTTGTTGGGTTCAGAAAGAGAAATGGGAAGTAAACGGCTTTAGGAAGTGATCTCCCCTGGGAAACGCATCCTGGGGTCTTCCACGCTCAGGGTGGGTTATCTCGACCCACTCCCCAGACATGCAGCTAACTCAGACAGGGGAGATTGACACTCTGGACCGGGACAGGACTTTTTGGTGCTGTGATGTGGCCTTCATGCAGAACTTGGGCAGGCCAGTATAAATAGAGGAAGGCCCAGCCAATGGTCACGGTCAGCAGTTCCCACCAAGAGACGGGGGCATGATGTGTGCACCAAAGATCAAGGTAAATTCCACTCAAGGTCACCCAGTCCAACTTGCAGACAAGTAGAGCCCTTCTGCTTACACCATGCTTGCCCAACCCTCTACCCACAGGCCCCATGTGGCCCAGGGTGGCTTTGAATGTGGCCCAACACAAATGTAAACTTTCTTAAAACATTATGAAATTTTTTTGCATTTTTTTTTTTTTTTAGCTCACCAGCTATTGTTAGTGTTAGTGTAATTTATGTGTGGCCCAAGACAATTATTCTTCCAATGTGGCCCAGGGAAGTCAAAGGATTGGACACCCCAGCCCTACATCATCTTTGCCAGGGTTCTTTCTTCCAAGAGAGTCACTATTTAAAGTCTTTCATGCCATTTGATTAGTCTACTTATAGAGAAAAAAAAATCAGGGAAAAATGGTCTTAATGGGAGGAAAAATTAAACACGTCGACTTAAAAGTAGAATTTTTTTCTTACCCTGCTCAGGACTTGCTTTGTTCAAAAGGAGTTGCAAGTCATTAGGGGAAACATATCTGAACATCAACTGGGGTTTTTGAAAATAATCCTTGAGTTATTTTCCCCCTGCAAAACAAGGTAATATCTCCCTATATTATTTATTGGAAAAGTCCAAACTAACAGCCATCAACTTCTAAACAAGGTGTAGGATCATTGGAAGTCAGAGCTAGAAGAGGCCTTGGGAGTCACCCAGCCCTTCATCTTCCATGTGGGGAAACTGAGGCCTGGGGAGAAGGAAGAATGCATTAAGACCATTCAGTGGGGGTGTGGCAGGGAAGAGTTTCTGGCAATGACGAAGGAACCGATAAGCCAGGGATGGTGGTGGCTGGAGCTATTTCCATGGTCACAGGCCCCAGTGCCTATAAAGAAATGAAGGTGGCATGAGGCATCTTGGAAGGTTTCCAGCCCTACAGGCCTCATCAGGCATCCATCCTGGCCAGTCCCTCCTGCTCTGCATGCCAGCTTCTGCAACTCCCTTCTGTGGCAAAAGGAGACGACCAGACCCCAAACACTGGCTTTGAGAAAAGAGTCAAAAAAGAGCCAGAAAGACAATTCCAACATTTCCCAGGTATTCTCACTGCCGAGGATATAGTGAGTGTTATTTTAAGTGTGTGCTCATTCCACGTGACTTTTAACATTTTAATCAGCAAGGATGACCTTGGGCATGTTTTAAGCCTTTCTTTTATCATGTCTGGCTCTGTGACCCATTTTACCAACAGAAGTGGTAAAGCTAGCTAGGAGATGGGAAGAACCGGTGCTGCCAGTCCACACGCCTTGCCTGGGCCCTGGGCTGCGAACTTTCATATCCTCAACCTAATTTCATCCCTACATCCACCCTCAGAGACAGAGAACCATTCCTAGCAGCACATGAGAACACCAAGGCCTGGGGCAGAGGGGTGAATTCTGTGGGGCAGAGGGGTGAGTTTCCCAGGCTCTCTGGGCCCACCTGGGCAAGGCCAGAGGACAGCCCAGGCTCATCTATCTGCAAAGCCAGCTCATCCCTCAAGCAATTCTTAAATTCAATTATACTTGAGACCCCTTTGGTTTCTCAAAATATCCTTGGGAGGCTGGTGGGGGTGGGCATCTGGCAGACGGGGACTCTAGGAATCAGCTAAAACTGGGGTTCCCATGAGGGCGACCAGGGAACTGGCAGGCGAGCCCTGCTCCCCGCCCCTGCACAGAGATCCTCGGTCCACTTGCGACCCAGCAGGGCCCTACGCCTCCAGCAGAAATGGGAAGGTGATTTCATCTGCATGGAGCCGACTCTCATGAGAGAAGGGAGAGGAAGCATCTGAAACGGAGGTGGAATCTTAAGAGCTGTCCCATCTCTCTGGGCACATGGTTTGATTCCCTACAGGACTGGAAAGGCTGTCATCCCATTTTTGGACAGCCCTGGAATCTGCCTTCCAGAGATTTCTGCCCTGGTTTGTCCCTGAAATGAATCAGTTTCCTCTCTCACAAGACCGGCCTCAGACACACGAAGCCCAGAGATGCCCTTTCTACCTCCTCTTCCCAGGGCTGATCCCCCAGTGCCCTTTGAGATTCAGGTGGGACCCCCTCTTCGGGCACAGGCATGCCGGCCCCAGACCCCAGAACCTGGATGGGTTCAGCAGCTCTCCATCTTGTTGCCACACTTGAACTTACCTCCGTGACATTAAATAGGCAATTATTGTTTTTCTGTACTCATCTAGAATCATTTGCTTACTCATCCACAAACATTTGATGATGCCCTATCCTGTGGCAAGAACTGTCTTGAATGAAGAGATGAACACCACGTGGTCCCTGTCCTCAAGGATTCACAGCCATCAGGTGGAAGAAGGTGAAGGGCAATGCCATGATAAAGCTGCTTTGCATGTGTCCTGAGCAAGACTCATGTGTCTGTCTGGACCAATGTCATGTGGAGGGGCAGGGTGGGATGGCTATGACGTCCATGGAGACCCCAGCCATCCCTTCCTAGCTGTGGGACCATGGACGGGTGTCCTAATCTATCTCTGCCTCACTTTCTTCACCCATAAAATGGGCATCATGGTAAATGGGCTGGTGGAGCATACCCAAAGCCCAGTGAGAGACCAGCCTCACATCCTCTGGGATGGGAGAGGCTGTATCTTCCAAGAACATGCGACTGGTTTGGGGCACATAGAGGGTATTTAAAAAGTGAATGAGTCCATGGAGGAGAACCTGTGTCTGTGGTTAGGGGGATGCCACTGACCTCATTGGGCTAACATGCTTCACCTCTTTCCTAGTGAGACAGCAGGGGAGGGATTCAGGGGAAAGTCTTTTGTGAAAAAGACACACAGAGTTGGCCCCGGCCTGCAGAATTTTTGACAGCCATTGAGAAGGAAATGCCTTTACCAGAAAGGAATTTTGAGGAACTACCGATTTCCATGAGGTGCTGATTTAGGGCAAGAAGGGCAGAGAAAGGAGGGCTGGAGACAAGAGTCTATGCTTTGGACGTTATGAAATAAAATGATTCCGCGCTAACATTTCATGGAAAGAAACCTGGGGACAGTCTGAGCCGCAGTCACCTACCTTTTCCTCCAGTTCTTTCAGGTGCCGCTTCTGAAACTCCAGTTTGTCCTCCAGTTCTCGGATTCTCTGAAATACACCAGGTTATGCGTCAGAAAAAGTAAGTTTTCCAGGTTTAAAACCTCTGTTTTTATTTTTTATTGCGGTCTAGCACAGAAGCCATAAAAGATACCAACACTGTGGGCAGCCTGATGAGCTCTGATACGTGCACAAGCCCGTGTCACCACCGCCCAAAGCAAGACAGAGAGCGTCCCAGCTCCCAGGAGGCCTTGGTTCCCCGGCTCTATTCCAGCTCTGCAAAGGAATTCTGTTCTGACTTCTATTGCTAATAATGGATCGTGCCTGTTCTAGAAGGTTGTGGAAACAGAATTACACAGTACACATTCTTAAGAGGGGATCTTTTAAAAATAAAACATCGAGACTGGACCAAAACATGTAGGCACCCTGAGCACCTAATAAAGGGCATGGGTGGGATGTGACACCAAGTCACGTACTTGTCCAAGATTTATTTAGCTGCAGCCTGGGGGCTGGGGGGAGGGAGGGAGAAGGGCAGAGGAGGTCAATGCTGGTGGGAGCCACTGCACCAGCATCCACCCTGCCCTCTTAGAACCCCACTCAGCATGTGGTACCAGGGTGACCGACAGACCCGGTTTGCCCAGGACTTTCCTGGTGTGAGCCCCAGGGAACCCCTCAGTCCTGGGCAAACCGGGACTCTTAGTTACCCTCCTTGGCGCCGCACCTGCAGAATTAATTCCCCGGGTGGTTTACCGATCATTCCTTCCCATCCCACACAGCGTCTCCACCGAGGGAATCTGGTGAACTCCCCCATTTCCAGATCTTCATGTGCTCACAGGGCTTCCACCCCATCAAGGGCCCCACCAAGGTGGGTATCCCTGGGGCAACTCTGCCCAGCGGGCTGCTGGCCCTTGTCTGCCCCACACGGGATAAAGACCTCATACATTGAGACGATGCTGGGAGGCAGAAGGGTAGATGAGTCCAGCCAGCAAAAATTAAACGTGGGGTCACCATAGGCCTTTATTCAGGCCCAGAGAAGCCATCTCGCATTCTGTAGGGCAGTGATTCTCCAGCCTGTGTCAGCATCACCCAGAGAGCCTGCTCAAATGCAGATTGCCAGGCCCCGCCCACAGAGTTTCTGCCTCAGCCCAGCTGGGGTGGGACCTGAGTGAAAGTTGCACTCCAGCAAGCTCCTGGTTGATGAGGATGCGGATGGTCCGGTGCCCCTGCTTTGAGAATCACCAGTGCGGGCACATTTAGTCACTCAGTAAATAGGGTTCCATACGCCTGGGCCTGTTCCAGTCCTGAGGAGAAAGACAAAGTCCCTCCCCTTATAGTCCAATTACGGTTCAGACAATAGCAGCATACACATAAATAGAAAGGGCATCAGATGAATACAAACGCCATCAAGAAAACCAACAGGGGCCGGGCACAGTGGCTCAAGCCTATAATCCCAGCACTTTTGGAGGCCGAGGCAAGTGGATCACCTGAGGTCAGGAGTTCAAGACCAGCGTGACCAACATGGTGAAATGTCTCTACTAAATATATAAAAATGAGCCGGGCATGGTGGTGCGCTCCTGTAGGGAGGCTGATATAGGAGAATCACTTGAACCTGGGAGGTGGAGGTTGCAGTGAGCCGAGATTGCACCATTGCACTCCAGCCTGTGTGACACAGCAAGACTCCATCTCAATAAATAAATAAATAAAGAGGCGTGAGAAGGGGTGAGGTATCGAGCCATGGGCTGGAGGAGACGTGGAACCCAGCAGGGACCTTCGATAGTTCACCAGATGCACAAGAGGGGAAGGGAATTTCAGGTGGATGCAACAGCGTGTGCAGGAGGCCAAGAGGCCTGAGGTGGGGGGTCGGGGACAGAGTTCAGAGGGTCTGGAATGGCCCATGTCCCGATGAGGTGCTCACAGCTTTGGGGTTGCCATGGGGAGCCAATGACGGGTTCTAAGCAGGGAAATGATGAGCTTTTGATTTCAGGATGATCACAGGGGCAGCCGAACAGAATGGATTCCACGAAGGAGACAGAAAAAAAGATGATTCTCTCAGATCCGTGACCTTGGGCAGTTATTCTGCCTCCGTGAGGCTTGGTGTCCTTATCTATAGATGGGCGCTGCCCACATCTAAGGATTTAACAAGCGAATTTGTACCAAGTGTTTAGAGCACAGCTTGGCATTGAGCACTCCATACGTTATTTTTTTTAACTGGTAATTTTCTACTCTCTCCCACCCGAAGGGAAAGGTGTGACCTTAGTTTGGTAGTGGCAGGAGTTTCCGGGCAAGCCCTTCACGTGCAGGGTGGCTGAGGAGCTGCTGAGGAAGCAAGGCCTGCAGCCTGAACCCGGCTTGAATTCTGGGCCCCAAATGTAGCAGCTGTTGCGCTCTGGGTGGGTGACATGATCTCTCTGTGTCTGGACCCCTCTGCTACAATATCTGTGTGGGACCCCGTGACACCGAGGGTGAAATGGGATCTGTAGGGCAATGCTTTGTAATCTAATGTCCGGCTTTACAGCTTCCAAAGAACTTCTGAGAATCCCCCAGGAACAACTCCTGGGCTTTAAAAATCAGCCTGACAACCTGGCTCTCATTCTAATATTTCTTGATATTCACGCTTAGGAAACAGTGTCTCACCAGAGTGTGGGAGGCCAGAAAGAGCAGTGGGTAAGAGTGTCCTCATCTGATGACCTGGGTTCACAGTTGAGCTCTGTTGCTTCCTGGCTGTGTGACCTTGGACAAGTTGCTTACCTTCTCTGAGCCTCACTCTGCTCCCCTGTGAAAAATGGCATTAATGACCTGTCCTCACAGGACTTGTGTGAGTTTCATTCAATGAATGTCTATTGAGCCCCTTCTGTGGGTCAGCACCAGTCTGCCTTCCTGGGCTGGAATATTGCCACAGCACCTAGAACAGTGCTTGGTACACGAATGTTAGAACAACTCAAAGCAAAACAAAACACAACAAAACACAGCTCCATGATGGCCAGCAGAGGCATCTCTGAGACAGGTGGACAATGCAGCTGTGGCGGTTGGAAGGGGCTCTAGAGGGCTTCGAAGGTCAGACTAAGCAACCCAGACTTTGTACTCTGGGCACTAGGGAGCCAGTGAGGGTCTCAGGGGAGGTGCTGTGGTGGTGCTCTGTGTTAGGAAGGCTTTGGCAGAGAAAGAGACAATGGAGAGGGCATTGCCATCATGAATTGTCCCAGCAGATGTCTCTGCAGGCCAAGTGTGGCTAGGAAGTGAAACCAGTGCTACTGAACCCTCAGAGAGGGTCAGGACAAAGTGAATTTACACCAGTGGCTTCACTCCAACCTTCACTCAGGCAGAACCTTTTACAAAAGTGCAGAATCATTCTGTTGGGAAAGGTGCCATTCACTAATGAATGTTTTCACATCCTCTTTTCCTCTTAGTTAACAGGGCTGGAAAATGCCAATTTCAGCTGGGGCCGGGCAGGGGACATCACTGCACCCTGTGGGCCGGATTCCAGGCGAAATACAATGGTAATGTCCGCAGCAAACTGGGAGACTGGGAGGGTCTGTCCATGGTTGAAGTGGGCAGCCAGTGCTTGGGCCAGATCAGAAGTGGAGTGAATGTTGCCAGAGCACCTGGTTGTACTATGTAGTGTCGCCCGTGTTGAATACATGAGTGTTAGGGATTATTATGAATATAAAGGTGAGAGAAGACATGATAATGATTAGGTTGGGTTAGAAAAGCCAAGTGCAGCAAATGTTAGCTGATATTCATTGAGTGCTTACTTTGTGAGCACTTTAGATAAATTCTCCATTGACCACAACCCTTCAAGTTGTGTGCGTTGATTGTACCCATTCTACAGACAAGAAAATTGAGGCTCACGGAGGTGAACTAACTTGCCTCAGGTTACACCATAACTAGGGGCAGGATTTGAATAAAAACTTGTCTGACCCGAGAGCCTATGGCTCCTAATGCTGCATCATAGCTTTCCATATATAAACTTTAAAACATTAATTTTTATGGTCCTAGAGGGGAAAAAAATCACTGTAATGCAGGTTTGAATTCCTTCTCTTTGGAAAAAAAAATGTAGGTTTTGCAATACTCTTTTGAAAATACCAGATTTCTGGAGACTATCAAATGATAGCAACTAGCAAAGACTCCCAAAACATCAATAGTGAACCCTTAGGGGGTCATGCAGTGCGGAGACCAGGGCTCTGGCAGTGGACTCAGGATGGGACTGGCCTGGAAGGGTCGCTTTGTGGCTAGCTGACCTTCATCCAGCTGTTTTGTCTCTGTGCCTTCATCTCTCCATCTGTTTAAGCTGGTTTGAAGACTTAATTAGGTAGCCAAACACCTGTTTTCAAACAGGTGTTTTAATGAGGCTCATTACAACCACTGTTTCAGGGTGGTGGTTTCTCTGTAAAATCTTATATACAGGGTACTACTTTTGAAAATTGCAGCTGTTAGAAAACAAAGCATTTCCTCAACCACAATCAACTGTTCCCACCTCAGGGGCTTTGTACTTGCTGTTCTCTCTGCCAGGTGGCTGCCCGGCTCACCTCCTTGCACCATTTCAGCCTCTGCCTGTTTCTGACATCCTCAGTATTTATTTGAGTCTTGCTTGTTTCCCCTCCCCAGAATCCAAGAACATCCTCTCCACAGAAGCAGGACTTTGTCCACCGTTCCACTCCCAACAGCCAGAACTGTGCCTGGCATGGGCTGGGTGCCCTACACATAGTTGTTGAATGGAAGCCAGAAGCAGCAGCATCTCATTTCCCCAGCACCATGTGGCCACTGGGCTGACTGGAAAGTCTGCCCTCTGCCCCGGAATCATACCTAGACCACCCACTTCCAGGAAGACCTGTTAAAGGAAGCATCCAGTAAAACAGATGTGCTGCTAAGTCTGCACCTCTTTTATGAAGGTTCCAGGCTACTGGCTGGGGGCTCCGGGCTCCTGTTGCTACTACACATGTGCAGCACTCCGCGGGGAAGGGAAGCAAGAGTCAGCACACATCATGGCATCATCAGTTACACTGGGAGAGTTTGGCCAAGCTTTTTCACCTGCAGAGCCACACCGGAGCCTCAAGGCAATGCCCGGAGGTGCGGCTGCTCAGAACTACCCATAGTAAGATGCAGAAGCTGAGGCCAGCAAACGTTAAGCCTTGCTGACAGTTCTGGAGCTGAACTCAAAGCAGGGAGGAGGTAGAACCCTTTGCCCTGGATTCTGCTGCCTGGTGTGTTAGAGGAGGGAGACAGTGTGATGGGGAAGGGAAGGAATAAGAACTCATTTTCTTACTAAACCAAAAAAGTAACAAGACCCTTACATCCCCCTAGAACTCACAGCCATGCATCTATAAGACTAAGTAAGGTTTGACAACTTGAAGTTGCACAGAAATCACCATGGGATCTTCTTAAATGTGGAATCTGATTCCATAGGCCTGGGACAGGTCCTGAGATCCTGCATTTCTAGCAGGCCTCAGCATCATGCCAATGTCCCTGATCCATGAACCACACTGAGTGGCCAGAAGGCAGCACGCTACCTTGGGTATTGACATCCATGCGTTATGACATAAAGAGAGTCCTCTTTCATTGAACACCTACCATGTACCAGGTGAATTGATTTGCATATCTTATCTCATTAAAGCCTCAGAGCAATGTATTGTTGAATAAATGTATTGACTTCAGCTTATATGTACATATCACTGTATTTTAATAAAACTGAGGTCAGAGAAGTTTCAATATTCAGTGGGAGAAAGGAATGTCTACTAATTACTTTCAGCAGAATTCTCAACTAATTTGAAAATGATCCAAAGATAAAGGAAAAGCAATACCAACCCTGGTTAAACTACTGTTCAAGCTTCTCCATGCAATTGACTACACAGTTTGGTAAAAGGAAGTGATTTATCCCGTATGATCTTACAGAAACACCGCAAAACAGTTGCCTTTTAAATGACTCTTTTCTTTAAGGGATGCTAGTCCTCCACTGCCCAGCAGGCAGACACCGCCATGGCTTGCTTTTTGGCTTTTAAAAAAATCACCCAGATCCTGGGTTCATTTCTCAGCATGTGCAGCATGGGGGCTTTACCGGGAGTCACAATGGAATGTGGCATTGCCCTGTATCTTTTCGGTGTCCTCTCTAACCCATCATACATTTCAGACTTAGGCCACAAAAAGCAGCACATTCCATGAGATTTGAATCCTTGAGTGGGGTAACGATTTTTTTTTTTTGGCTCAAACACACCAACATCACTCTGTTCTTTGAGCTGGATCTCCTGAACACAAAATCAATTCCTTCATTGGCTGCACGCTCAGTGAGCAAGTCCTGAAAAGAAGGTACAGTGCTTGGCCTTAGAGACAAGCCGGCACCTGGCTCCTAACTCCCCATCTGCTCCTGCTACCTCCACCCACAGTCTACACTCAGCAAGAATCCATAGTGGTCTGCACTTACTGAGAGCAGTTTACAAGTAATAATTTTCTAAACCTTACCATGCCCCAATGAGACAGGCATTGTCATCATCCCCATGAGGATGACAGTGAGGCCCAGAGAGGTTAAGTAATTTGTCCAAGGCCACACAACTAAGTGGGAGAGCCAGAGTTCAGAGCCTGGCCGTCTGGTCCCAGTGTCTGTGTTTTCAGCTTCTTTGCTGCCCTAAGCTGACCCACACCATGCTGCTCTGCTGCCCAGAATGCCCTTTCCCTTTGATGGTGATGATGATTGATTTATGTTAACTTTGCTAGGCCACGGTACCCAGATATTTGGTCAAATATTCTAGATGTTGCTGGGCATGGTGGCTCATGCCTATAATCACAGCACTTTGGGAGGCCTAGGTGGGCGGATCACTTGAGGTCAGGAGTTTGAGACCAGCCTGGCCAACATGGAGAAACCCCATCTCTACTAAGAATACAAAAAGCTGGATGTGGTGGCGGGTGCCTGTAATCCCAGCTACTCAGGTGGCTGAGGCAGAAGAATTGCTTGACCCGGGAGGCGGAGGTTGCAGGGAGCTGAGATCATCCCACTGCACTCCAGCCTGGGTGATAGAGTAAGACTCCAAACAAGCAAACTAGATGTTTCTGTGGAGGTCTTTTTTAGATGAGATAAACATCTAAATCAGTAGACTTTGAGTAAAGCAGATGAGCCTCCATAATGTGTGTGTGTGGTTCATTCAATCACCTGAAGGCCTTGAGAAAAAGACTGAGCTCCTGAGGAGAGGGGCATGCTGCTAGCAGACGGCCTTCAGGCTTGAACCACAACAACTCTTCCCTGGGGCTCTGGCCTGCCCTCCAGACTGTGAACTTGCCAATCTTAATCTACAGTTGCATGAGCCAGTTCCTTAAAATAAGTCAACCTCTTTCTGTCTCTTTCTCTCTCTCTCTGCCCGCATCTCCCTTCTTTTTTCCTTCTGTGACATCTCTCCCCACCGGTAATCTAGATCCTTACTATCTGGGTGACCTTCAGGCACATGAGTTAACCTCCCTGAGCCTCAGTTCTCTCGTCTGGAAAATGGACATCATAGTGCCCACCCATAGGGTCCATGAGATAAGGGATCTGCAGTGCAGGGAGCCACCGCCTGACACACGGTGAGCACCCGACAAATGCTCTGCATGCTGCTGCTTCTTTCCCTCCATTGTCAATCAGGAGTCATGAAGCCCGCAGCTCCCCGTGTGTTCAGTAGCACATGAAACTCAGACGCAACATCAAACCTTGGAAGACATTGAGGTTTTCAGATGTACAACTGGTACAGCTTCCGGGCCCAATCCTCAAATGAGCTGCCATCACAAAAGGCAGCAAAAAAGCAAACCGTTCAGCAGATGCCTCCCCGTAACCAGCATCTGACCTGGAAACAGCGTGCAGATGCTGGAGGAGGAGGGCGGAGGGAGAAGGCACTTTGGTTTGGGT
This sequence comes from Nomascus leucogenys, assembly GCF_006542625.1. NCBI lineage: Eukaryota > Metazoa > Chordata > Mammalia > Primates > Hylobatidae > Nomascus > Nomascus leucogenys. The sequence goes on from NC_044400.1 coordinate 77,032,387, forward strand.
GAATGTTTCAGCGTTTGCTCTATAGAATGCCCAAGTGCCCCACGTCTTGCCCCGTCACAGGGAGTTATGATGGGCATCTATGAAATCTTGCTTCTTAGAAACTTGCTTTACCACCAACTCTCCCTGGAACGAGCCTGGGGCACTCAGAGGCCCATCAGGGTGCCAAGGTGCACACAGGACGACAAGGGTGCCAGGGGTGCTGTGGGCACAGCAGCTGTTGCCGCCTACCTGCTGGGCCTGCTGCAGAAGCTCCATGCGCTCCCGCAGGATCTGGCTGTCGAACTCGCGGCTCTGCCTGAGGATCTGCCTGCGCACCTTTTCCACAGCAGCCTGCAGGTCCTCCCGCTGGCCCTCACTCAGCGCCTCACCGGCCCTCCGCCCCGGCTCCTGCTGCAGCGCTGTGTACAGTGTGGCCTCCAGGTCTTGGATTTTCTGAGGACCCCAGATCACACAGACAGAGGAAGGTCACAAGGAGGTGGACAGGAACCACCAGAAGGCTGCTGCCAGTGGAGGCACAGTCAGGGAGGGGGTTTCGGGCAGGGAGGGGCAGCTGGCAGGGGCCAAGCACAGGGCCAGCAGTGCCCGGGGGAGCAGGCTGTGAGGGAGCAACTCGGCCCCGTGCACTTGTCATTTTTTACTCTATTCAATCCAGATGCCCCTACTATGCACAAGAGGGGACAAGGGCAAGAAGAAAAAGTAATCATAACATTCCCTTAAAATGCATGACTCAAACAGAGGTGCAATTCACCTGGGTTTTATTTCATCCTTGGCTTCCAGTTGGCTCTCCTCACCTTGGAAACAAATCTCCCCTTTTCTAATGGGTGCCAATGGGAAAATATGTCTGGATTTGCACACATTTGGTTTTCAGCTGCCTTAAGAATGCAACTCTAGCCCAAAGCAAGTAGTGGCAATGTTTTAATTGCCCCAACCCCCCACAAAAGCAAGACACCCTTTGTTGGCAAAGCTGAATGAGACATTAGTGACCACCTGGGGATCCTTGTGAAAGCTGAGTTGTCATCATTACAGGATGTTACTCCTTTTCACAGCAAGACACTTAAATATAGCTATCTTATGGGAATGTCTAAGGACAAAAGAAAATTACCTACTTTTCTGCCTTCCTAAATCCCCACCCACGTTCCTTACTAAGGAACAGCTACTTCTCTCCCAAAGAAACTACAGGTGGTATAGAGGAACCATGAGTTTTAACAGAAACATGTCACTGAGGCAGAGGTTAACCATTAGCCCTCCATCACCAAGGCAGAGGCTAACCAGTAGCCCTCCATCACTGAGGCAGAGGCTAGCCAGTAGCCCTCCGTCACCGAGGCAGAGGCTAACCGGTAGCCCTCCGTCACTGAGGCAGAGGTTAACCCGGTAGCCCTCCGTCACCGAGGCAGAGGTTAACCCGGTAGCCCTCCGTCACCGAGGCAGAGGCTAACTGGTAGCCCTCCATCACCGAGGCAAAGGCTAACCCAGTAGCCCTCCGTCACTATCAGGCCACTTGCTCTTCAAGTCTCCTCTGGCTTCTCCCCGCTGGGATCCCGGCCCATAGGGCCAGACTGATTTTAACCAACAAATATGATCACCTTCAGCTCTGCCCACCCCAACAGTTGCCCCTGGGGAACTAGAAGGCTGGAATCTGTTCCCTGGCAGAGCTGCGGGGCCCCCAGATGGGCTTCACATGGAGCAAAGCTTGTTGGTGCCTGCAGGCTCACCCCTTCTCTACTTAGCAGCCAAGCTCCCAGGACACCCCTGCGTGGCCAGTTTCCAGATGGAAACGCACCACTCGATTCTGGAAACCCTGTTGCGGGCCTGCCCCACCTCACTCAGCTCAGTGACAAAGGGACACAGGCTTGCATCTGGCACCTGCTGTCCTGGCCCCAGCATGGACACATGGCCCTGCCACTCTCTCAGAGCATTTCACTTCCTGACTGTTCATGAGAATCCAGGGCTGCGTCAGAACTGCTGTCTAGCCGTGCGACTGAAATCCCACTGGGAGCACAGTGCCCACGGCAGGCTTTCAAATACTCCAAGTGTGAAGGTAGCTTCTATATGGTGGCAGAACCAGCATGCAGGGCCCTCTTCTGCAGATCCAGCACTCTGAGGGGCCCCTCAGACCTTCCTGAGTTGGTGCTTAGACAAAGGAAGGGTGGACCCCAAGGTGTCCCGAAGTGCGTTTTAGGAAATGCCAGTTCTGCAAGATGTCCCTTGACAAAAGGTTCAGTGATCCACTGAACTTGGCACACCACTTGCTTACATTCCTCTTGGAGCCTCAACTCACCCTTTAGCACTCTAAGACCCCAAGAAGTCCTTCAGAGTTTTCCAACTTACTCTATTGTGCTACACTTTGTGGGACCCTAGCTTCCATCTAAAATCACATTCCTTGGAGATTTTTGGGAAACGCTAGAGAAGAACAGGGATGCATGACGGAGATGGACAATCCTGTGGGGTGTTTTCAAAAGGACCAAGCCTGGACCAAAACAAGGAACAACCTAAAAGATTAGAGAGGCAGGAGACAGACCAGAGTATAGATGAGAATGTCTCCATTCGTTAGTTGCCCTCAACACTACTGAAACATCGTGTAACCAGAAACAAGAGCCCAGAGGGAAATGCTGTGTCTTGATAAGGCTTAGTTCATTCTGATCTTCTACATCGCCTGCTCCTAGTCTCAAGGGATTCAAGCCTCACAGCCTCAACAGGAAGGGCCAAGGGTCATAGCTAGTTGAACCGGCCTTCACGTCTAGAATCTCCTGTCCATTTGAGCTAAGCCCAGGCTACCTGCTCTCTGTCTTCCCGGAGCCTGTCATGGGAAGTAGAGTTTTAAAGTCATTTTTTTTTTAGTGATTGGCTCTGCATTTTTGTAGGTGCAAATCCATTTTTGTAAAATGATTTTAACTACAAATGATCTGGGCAGAGATTTGCTCAAGACTCTGTATCACACTAGCTTCTTCCTACAAGGAATGACATTGAACTCTAAATTCTCTCTCCTGCAGGGACAAGTTTCTATGATCTTAGTCAACTCCCTGCCACCCCCAAGGAGAATTTCTCTCTGTGCCAGGAGCACTTAGCTTTGGGTGTGAGGACACAGGAGCCTGAACATCATCCCACTGTACTTTAATCACCAGGATGCCCAGAACCAATTTTGCAACCCAAATGCAATATTACATCCGACCTTACACCTCGTCCCTTCGCTTCTGAAAATCACCTGGCCTCATCTAATTGCTTTACCTCTGCATTCCTTTGTGATCATCTCTTTTTCCTCTTTATAGGAAAACTTGCTTTGGGACTTTAAGTCTAAATATTTAAGTAAAATCAAACGTATAAGAAATATAGTTTCTTCTCATTCATCTCAAATGATTACTAGAATTTAAGAAGCATGTCTAAGAAAACCATTAAGGTAACTTTGAATATTTTTGAAAATCACGATTGATTTGGAAAAAGGGACAATCTGTACGGTCATTCCAGTCACAAGGTGGAGATGGCATATTTATCGCTCCTGTTTGGCACTGGGGAGCGCCCTAAATGCGGTTTCAGCCCCAGAGGAAAAAGCAGCCTCTAATGTGGAGTCTAAGAAGCCAAAGTGTCAAACCCACTTCTGGTCCTACCAGGTAAGCCTGGTCAAGGGCTTGCTTCCGGTAGTCGAGCTCCTCTTCCAGGTAGCCCTTCTGCCTGCTGAACAGGTCCTGAGAAAGAGGGAGGCGCCATCAGGGACCAGCGTCAGAACAGGAATCCATGACAGCTTCAGAGCCCGTTTGCTAGAGAGTGGCAGTCTCACCGAATTGGGGGCACTCAGATAAGAAGGGACTTGGTGTTCTTCCCCGTTTGCCCCCACGTGAATCACCCAGCAGGAGCCTCACTGACCTGGGGCACCCTTGACAGCCACACCTGGATCCTTGGTCAAGACTATCCCATTCCTCCTGCTTCCCTGCCTCTTGGGTACCTGACTGTAAAGAAGGGACCCACTTCAAACCCAGGCGCAAGTCACAGGAGTCCTTCTAGGTTCTTCCTGCTACATCCTAGTGGCCCCTGAAGACTGTCTTCATGGTTCTCAGATGTGGCTCTTCCTTCCTGCCTGAATTGCATCACCCACCTCCCGACTGGTCTCACTGAGCACACTTCTCCCTGCCGCCCACATACCTGGGTCACTCTCTCAGACCCTGCAAGCATGATCTCTCCAGAGTGCAAATCTCTTTTTATGACTGATTTGAGGGTTTCAGGGTTAGAATTCATCTCCTGTAGCCACTTCCTTTTATAGACAAGGAAGGAGAGAGCCAGGGAGGACCAGAGCCTTGCCTTAGATGCCACAGTTGAGTGATGGCGGAGGTGGGAGTAGAAACCCAGGCCTTCTGGCACCAGTCAGGGCTCTTGCCGCACCACACCCTGCTCCTAGACCACACTAGTTCTTCCACCTTCCTCCTTCTCCTCCCATTTCCATTTCTCCTTGGAGAACTCGAATTGGCCTTTGACTACTCAATAACCACGTCTTCTTGGAAGCCTTCTCTGTCCTCCCCAGGCTCCCCATACATCCATAGTCCCAGTGAATAACCACCATCACCATTTATCAGGTACCCAAGGTGCCAAGCACAGTGCAACCCTGGTTATGTATGCAGCATTTCTCATCCCACAACCCAGCACAGCACAGATTGGAATTTCCCATTCATCAATGAGAAAACTAAAGTCCAGTTTCCCAAGCTTTCATGGCCAGCAAAGGTTTGAGCCTTGCCCACGTGTTCCTAGAGTCACTGCGCCAACATTTCCATATCTGGGCTGTGTCTCTCCTAACATCCTCATGCTGCATTCATGTGAGCTCATGAACGCATGACCCTGCAGGCCTGTGAGCTTGCTCCTGGTGGCAGGGACCCCACTTATTCATTACTAAGCCTCTAATCCTGGCATAGCACCTGGGACACAGCAGAGGCTCTGAAAATATGTATTTGATGAGTAATTGAGTGAGTGAAAGAGTAAGTAAATGGGTGACAATTACTTAGAACAACCACTGGGGCAAAAGCAAAATTGAGAAATGCATGCAAATCATTAGGAAAACACATGCAAGCCTTCCTGCAAATCGACCTCTCTGAGCTCTTTGAACCCTCTCCCCTACCCCCAGGCAGTCAAATTTTTTACCTTCTCCTTCTCCAGGTCCAGCATCTTCTGGGTCAGGGCGGCCTCGGTCCCCTCTATTTGCTTCAGCCACTAGAAAACAGCAGGGACAGGAGGGGTGCAGCAAAGTGAGAGTCAGAACCCAAGGGGCTGTGGAATTTCACAGGTGTGTGAATTTCACAGATGAGCTTCCTCAGAGTGTGCTCAGGAATGGGTCAGGTCACGGCACACACATGCCTGACCTGTGGATGGTGTGGTTGTGTGTGTATGGTCCAGCCTGTATGTGCAGGAGGTCACAGGTGTGAGTGTGACATGTACGTGGTGTGGAAGCTGGATTCAGAGCCTGGGTGGACTTGAGTGTCGGCGGCTGCGAGTGTGTGCAGCAGAGGAAGTGGCGTGGTATAGCTGATGTTACTGAGTGCCTGCTCTGTGCTGATGCTTCACGCAGGAGACCTCATCTGGCCCTCTTACGACCACCCCATGCAGTAGGCAGCGTCCCCCCCATTTTGCAGGTAAAGACATGGAGGCTGAGTTAAGTAACTTGTCCAAGGTCACACGGGTGCAGAATGGAGATTTGGAACCTAGCCTGCAGGATGCCAAAGCCACTGCCATCATCCCTCCAGCAACGTGAGTTGGAGCAGCCCAGAGTGCCTGGTGCCACCATGAGAGGAGGTGGAATCACACACAGGGTAGGGGGTGTAGGAGCATGAAAGCAGGGTTCATGCCAGGACATGAGGGCACAGGCACGGAGAGTATGGGGTGAACAGGTGGGGCGTGCACCTGAGCGGCAGGTAAGGGAGTGGGAGCTCTGTCCACGTTCCCTCTGGGGTCTGGGCTGGGGGTAAGCTCGGAGGCAGGTGTCATACGCGGATGTGCCTCCACGAGGAGCCCCTAAAACGGGAGGAAGTCCAGGCCAGCACAGGGTGGCTGCCCTGTGGGGGAGGGCCGCGGGGAGGTCAAGGCACCGAAAGGTGTCCGGGTTTGACAACACCATTGACCTCCTCATTGCTAAGGCTGTCGGATGGCCTCCTGCTGCCAGGCCCCAGCTGTGGAGTGCCCTCTTTCCCGACCCCAGGCCCCGCTGTAGAGTGCTTTTCCCGACCCCAGATCCCGGCTGTGGAGTGCCCCCTTTCCTGACTCCAGGTCCCGGCTGCAGAAAGCCCCCTTTCCTGACCCCAGGCTCCCCTAGCTTCCTTGTACTCCTTGCTTTCCCCCTCTTCTGGCGGCAGCTGGTCACCCTCGCCAGGTCACCCTGCACTTGTGAGGTCCTGGAGCCCTGCCCTTGGCCTTCTCCACCTTACTCTGCCCTCCCCCAGGATCCATCCTCCCTACTGTCTCTGAAATGTCTCCTACCCAGATCTGCCCCACCACGCCCTGTGTGCCGCTGCCTCCTGCACCCCTCCACTCCCGAGTCTCAAGGCATCTCTAGGGCCTGCCAGGACCCCTGATGGGGAAAAGTGCCCCCTCCTTCCTTCCGTCCATTTCCAACATATTGGCTTTGCCTCCTTCTGGTTCTCAAACCCACCCACAGCACTCCCTCCCCATCACCAAACCCCCATTCCCCTTTCAGCCCCCGGGTTCATATCTGAACTCTCCCTACACATCACAAATCCCTTTCTGCCCCCCAGCCAGCAAGTTCCCTAAAAAACACACATGGGCTCATGGAACCTCCCTGCTCTGCTCAGAGCCCTCCAAAGGCATCCCCTCACCCCCGACAACACTGGCAGGGTCCCAGTGTGGGGTGGCCCCTGCAATGCTCACAGCCTCATCAGTCAGCACTCTCCTGTTCCCACTGAAATCCCAGGCCCTGGTTATCCTAACTGCACAGAGCTCCTCGAACGTGCCCGGCCTTTCCATGTGCTGTCCCTACCTCTCCTGGCCCCAGCCTCAGCCCCAGGCCTTTAACGAGCTAGCATCACTCAGTCTTCAGGCCCTCAGCTAGCTGTCACCTCCTCCAGGAAGCCTACCCTGCCTGAGTCCATGGGGTCAGCTGACCTCCGTGATGCCCATGTCAGTCATCTTGTGAATGCCTGGTCATATCACTCACCTGACAAGCGCTGTTGTCTGTTTCACCCCTAACCCCGCTGCCCCCCTTGAAGGTGGGGACCACATTTGCCTCCTGTTGGACTTCCTTGCCTGGCCCAGGGCTTGACACAAGCAGGTGCCTAATAAGCTTCCGTTGAATGAAGGAGAATCGAGGGTAGGCAGGCTGGCGTGGTGTGTGCTGTCTGTACAGAGGGGACGAGAACTGGTGGGCTTCTGTCACAGAACTCCCTCCCTGATGTCACAGTGAGCTCAGCCCCCAGTACGGGTTCTGTGCCAGCCATGGTGGCAGCACCCAGCACCCTGTGCCAGCCGCTGAGGCCAGCACTTCCTCAAACAAGGCTCAGACAAGATGCATGGTTTCTTAGAAACAGACAAGCGTATTTTGGATGGGGAGTTACAGGTATTTCATTTTTAATATCCTCGTGCAAGCAGTCATAAAATGAATAAAATTAAAACGGGAAATTCGGGTTTGGATGATTACAACAAGCTGCTCTCAGAACGGTTTCTACAGAACAGTGTTGAGCTTTGTTGTTGCTGTCGTTTAAAAAATTGCATATAAAAAATAAATTTAACGAGACCTTTTCGGCAACTGGGAGAGAACATGAGAGCAGAGAGAGCTGGCCATGAGGACCCCCGACCACGTGAGATCAGAAATTTAATAACAAAGAGTTTGGCCAGATAGCTGTGGAGCCTCAGTCACTCCTGGGAGAAACAACGTTCATGGTTCTGCTCCAACCCCAGGAGAGGGGGTCTCGGGCTGGGGAGGAGAAGTGAGTCCACCCACAGGGAGGTGCTGATGAACTGAGCAGCCTCGCGGGGGCAGTCTGCTGCAGGGTGGGGGACGCTCTCTGAGCCCCGACTCCCAGAGCCCCTCAGGTGCAGAGCCTGGATCCCCTGAGACTGGTGGGGCTCATCTCCCCCCTCTCCCTTTGGGGATGGTCCCAAGACTTCGACTCAGGGCCAACTATTAGAAAGTCAGACTATGGCTCAGACCTATGCCTCATTCTCCTACCCATCTTTAGTAGTGAGAACACGGCCTTTAAGACATTCCCACCAGGCTGAGGCTGGTGTCTTTTTCTCGATCCACTTGGAACTTGAGGGAGAGGAGATATGACTGCTATGATTTAAAAACCCTCCAATGTCTCATTCAGTTACTCTGCGGGGCACGTGCCATGTGCCGAGGTGAGTGAGACCTTGCCCTGATCCTACACGTGGCTAACCAGAGTGGGGCTGATGGGCGCCAGGACTGATGCCTGCGCCCTGATGACTGGGCAGGGCCTCAGTGGGCAGAGATGAGGAAAGCACATGCCCAGGGCAAGATGCTGTTTGCAGCGAAATCAACACAGGCACATCATAGGACCTTCCTTCAGGTTGCACTTCACCTACACACTAAGCAATTGGCTTCGAGGCCGGGTGAGGTGTCTCATACCTGTAATCCCAGCACTTTGGGAGGCCAAGGCAGGTAGATCACTTGAGGTCAGGAGTTTGAGACCAGCCTGGCCAACGTGGAGAAACCCATCTCTACTAAAAATACAAAAATTAGCCAGACATGGTGGCGTATGCCTGTAATCCCAGCTGCAGAAGGCTGAAGCATGAGAATCACTTGAACCTGGGAGGTGGAGGTTTCAGTGAGCTGAGATCATGCCACTGCACTCCAGCCTGGGTGACAGAGTGAGACTCTGTCTCGGAAAAAAAAAAAAATTAATGCCTCTAAGGGAACATTGACATTGACTTCCACTTATTTGCATACCCGTATGGAATGACAATTTTTAAAATAAGGAGTATTTAGTGGAGCGGGGCTTAACTGGGGCCTGTCAGCAAGCCTTCTCTGGCAGTGACATTGCAGGTGCTCGCCCCCTCTGCAAACTTCCCTGCAGTGCCTGTCGGCTCTAGGGTGACCAGCTTGTCCTTGTTGGCCCATGACTGTCCCTGTTTTAGCACTGCAATTCTCACGTCCCAGGAAAGCTGTCAGTCCCAGGCAAAGCAGACCGTCAGTCCCCTAGCGGTCCTGCCAGGTTCTCAGGGGGTCCCGCTGATGCAGTTCCCACCCTACATGAGGGTCCATTTCTGGACCTGAGAAGCTCTCACACCAACATCCTCTCCAAGCTGGGAGAAGACGAGCGGCAACTCCCAAGCTTACTGGACCTTTATCCACAGACAAATGGCAGGGCCAGTGTCTCCTAGAACCCAACCTGAGAAAACTCTGGTTTAAGTCCATTCCTCAAAGATGCGGAGCTAGGCACCTCTGTGCCAGGCTCAGAATCGGGGCCCCATAACCATCAGTAGGGGTTGTGAGGGGCTGGCAGGCTAGAGCGACTGGCATGTCTCTCTAGCGTGTAGGGCACAAGGCATGGCACCAAGCTGACCAGCTTGGGGAGGTTGGTGGTCAGGGGCAGGCGGCTGGCAGTGGGGGTGGGCAGGGTGCAAGCGGGGAGGTGGGCAGCTGCCAGGCGAGCAGAGCATGGTGAGGGTCAAGGCAGACAGTGGCCGGATCCCAGACAGGTTCTACCTCCTCAGCTGTCCTAGAGTGCTGCTAATCTCACAGATGCCCAGAGGATGAGGAGCACTGGGGACCTAAGGTGCAGGCCTGGAACAGCTGCTGTGGGTCGGGCGTGGGGAGGAGCACATCAGGAATGGCTCAGGTTGGAGATCTCAGCGTCCTGCATAGGGCTGTTCTCACTGAGGCTGAAAGCCTCCTGCCAGCTGGTGCCCTGGCCCTCCAATGCCCTCTGCCCCAGCCCCATGATGAACCAGCCACCCTGAGTCACCAGCAGGTTCCTGCTCCTTGCTCACCCGGCCCACAGGCATTGACCAAGCATCTCCAGGAAGCAAGCATGGCCCCAAGGTGCTTGATTGAACCAGATGGCAATGCCTGATCCTACTGAAATATGCAGCCTCCCAGATTCCAACAGACACTGTGAGCCACCAGGATGCTCGGTGTCATGGCTGAGAGAGACGTGGTGAGAAACCGGCTGAAACCCCTGCAGCTGGCAAGTGGTGTGGCCAAGACCTAAGCCAGGAGAGGCCTCCCGGACATCAAAGCGGACACTGGTGGATGTGACATCTCCACGTCTCCCAGGGCCGTGCTCAGCATTTGACACTAAGATGCTGTTTCTCAGTAAATGTTCCAGTAGATGTTGAACAAACTGAGTCATAAGTGTTTAATCAGCACTTTGTGTGACTACATGGGGCACTGTTGGAGGAGCCTAGACAGCCATGGAGGGTTTTGCTGCTGGAAAGGAAGGTGTGCTGAATGTGCCCCATGTGCCCCGCCCCGTGCCTGCACCTGCACCTGCACCTGCACCTGCACCTGATAGCCACCAGCCGGCCAGGTGTGAGTCATCCCCGTCCCGCAGTTCACCTGAAGACACAAGCTCAGCCAGGTTTACTGATGATAGGAACAGGAGAAAGCTGAGTTCCAATCCTCTCACTGCCTACCAGTGTGACCTTGGGCAAGGTTTGGCCAAACGTCTTGTTACCAACATTTATTATCCTTTACTTGATTGAGGGATTGAACAGATGCCCTGGGAAGGAAACTATTTCTATTTTAAATGCCCTTCCAGAGATTCTGGAATGAATCCCAACTAAGATCATTAGGACCTCATCACTGCAAAAATAGCATTTTAAAGTTGAACTCATGTGCTTTGAAAGGAAAAGGTCTTTAGCCATAAACAGTTGTGTATTTCTAACACACCGTAAACCAATGTCAAAGGCAAACAAATTAGGAAGGTGTTTTGTAACCAACAGGTCAAAAAGTTAATATCTTTAATATGTAAAGCACTCAGAGAAGTCAGTAAGAAAGACAATGATTTGTCAAATGAATGAATGGATGGATGGGTGGACAAATCCAATGGAAAACCCTCAAAATAAATGCAATTACAATTCACAAGGAAGGAGAGGAAAATAGATAATACACATAAAAAAACTCAGTATCACTAGCACTCAAATAAAAATTAAAACAATGACGTGATACGGTTTTCACCATCAAATCGGCAAAGTTCTTTGCAGCAGTAACATGCCATGTCAAGCATAAATCAACAACGTGTAAGGCTGCAGGTAGAAGGGTATCTGGTGCCGCTTTTCTGGACACTGTTTTGACAATGCCGAAGTCCTTCAAGACATTCTTACTATTTGTCCCAGTCATTCTGCTTCTAAAATATATCTTATGGGCATATTTTAAGATGTAGATAGAAATTTATGTGTAAAAAATGTGCAGTTTACCACTGCATGATGGTAGAAAAAAATATCTAACAGCTAAGAGGGGCTTAAGTAACTAATGGTATAACCGTGTGATGGAGAGATGCACAGCCATTTAAACACATTTATGAACCATGTTAAATGGCATGGAGGATGTTTCTAAAGCCTGATTGAAAACTGGATGTCAAGTATCATTTCAACTAAGTTTAAAAACAATGGATGCAGGGAAACCACTGGAAGGAAATATACAAAAGTGACAGACTGTTTCTGCCACCGGGTTTTGATTTCGTCCTGCATCTCTGGGTTTTCTACAGTGAGCATGTGGGACTTCCGTCATGAAGAAAACGGAAAGGCATGCATGTGCACGTGCAGACGCAGACGGACTGGAACGCATGCTCCCACGCAAAGCAAGACGCCAATGTACAGTTTCTTGTATGGTGCTGGGAAGCTGGGACAAGGTGTGAGCACAGAAATGCCGCTGGCTTCTACCTTTTCACACAGGGCAAGCACAGTTCCAGCTTGGATTATTGCAACCTGTTCTTCATTTCTCAAATTCTAAAACACAAAAATGGGCAAGGGCATTTGACACTGGATCCCAAATCCACGTGCAGACAGTCAGCACCAAGCAAGTTTTTTTTTCTGTTGTTGTTGTTGTTTGTTTTATTTTGTTTGTTTGTTTTGAGACGGAGTCTCTCTCTGTCACCTGAGTTTGAGTGCAGTGGTGTGATCTCGGCTCACTGTAACCTCTGCCTCCTGGGTTCAAGTGATTCTCTTGCCTCAGCCTCCCGAGTAGCTGGGATTACAGCAGCTGGGATGCACACCACCACGCCTGGATAGTTTTTGTATTTTTAGTAGAGACAGGATTTCGCCATGTTGGCCAGGCTGGTCTCGAACTCCTGACCTCAGGTGATCTGCCTGCCTCAGCCTCCCAAAGTTCTGGGATTACAGGCTTGAGCCACCATGCCTGGCCAACACCAAGCAACTTTCCTAGCTTCTCTCCGAGCTGCACCTGAGGGTCAGCTCCCTCTCGCTAATGGGGCTAGCGCCTCAGGCAGACAGCTCCTGTCCCTCTGGCTGGGAACATTTCAGAGTGGCACTAAGCTTTTGTGAAACCTGGCTACATTCAAGCTCATCTTTCAGGATGGCAAAAAGATCCCTTTCTGATTTCAGCAATCTCGTGTGACTCCACCTGAATTCTGGATAGGGGTTCTGAGGCCTTCCCGTCCCCTCCTCACTCACAGGCCAGGGGAACCTAACTTCGGAACCCCACTTCTGACGAATGCCAACCCCACCACCCACACAGGAACACGGCCATACAAAAGCCTTACATTGTACTTCTTAGATCTCTTACATCAGAGAGAAATTAAAAACAAAACAAAACAAAAGTCACACAGAATACACCCAGATCAAAACAAGAACACGAAAGCAGAAACCGATCGCTCATAGTTACCCCGTTATCGCCAAGGATATCTAATTTCTTCATAAGTTCAGAAACATTCACATCCTGGAAGAGATTTCCAATGTTCATTTTTGTGTGAGCTACAGAGACCAACCATACCAATTTCTAGGGCCACGGCCTTTCCTCTCGACAAGACACCGCGCTCTTTCTTTTCTTTTCCGGCCAAGTTTTGCACCCAGCCGTTCCTCTGGGGAGTGAGGGAGAGAAGGCATAACTGCTGCTCATTTGCTGAGCTCATTTACACCAGCATAAACACTGCTTTCTAGAAAGGCCATGGAATTGGGTGAGTCAGGACGCTGTCCCTGGGGCTGAGCAGGGCTCTAGGACATGGCAAACCCCGGGCCCTTCTGGCAACCACAGCCACCATCTACAGAACCTTGCTGCATGCCAGGCACAGGGCCAGGCACTTGGAATCTGTTCATGATCTAATTTCATCATCACCCCAGCTTCACGGTGTGGGTATTGTCATTTGGATTTCATAGCGAAGAGGCTAAGGTTCTGAAAGTTTACAGGCCACAGCAGTGGTGGAGCTGGGGTTCACGCTCAGGGCTGTAGGCCAAGCCTCTGCTGTTTTAAACATATGGGTCAAAATAGAGTCACATTTGGTGACCCTTTAATAAATGGGCAAACTGTGACTTTCAACACAAGGGGTATCTCATGAAAATCAATTCTATCCCAGCACTCCCCCTTTACAGCTGAGCCAGGCACTGAGCGAGCCCTTGGCTGGCATTTAGCAGAGGCACCCCCCAGGCACGCTACCTTAACTCCTTCCTGGTGACAGAACAGCTGGAGAGCGCTGCTGTGGTTCTCGGGGAAGGTGGTGATTTGGAGGTTAAATGCTGGCGACCTCCTCTCTCTCTCCTGGGGAAAAGATTCGGTTTAAAAACAGAATGTGACCGGATTATTTACCACTTGCCATTTTCCCACGTTACTCAGCAAAAACCAAGGAATTCCAGTGGGCACAGATGTTACTAAAAAGTGCGAGTTCGGACTAGAAGCAGCCTCGTCCGTGAACTACGACGTTTTCACGCCTTCCCAGGCAGCAGTTCTCCTTTGGAAATGTGTTTACTTCTTCCCTATTCATCTAGGGAGAAATGGTTAACAGGGTACCATGGCTTTATCCATTGTGAGATCAAAACCCAGGAAGTCACAGAATTACAAATTTTAAAAATCACAGTTGCACTAAATTTGAATAGATAGCAAAAGCCACCATCTATGGTTTATTACTCTGTGCCAGGCACACCACTCTCCCGTTTAATCCTCACACAACCCCAGGAAGCAGGCTCATTGCTTTCATTCTGTAGACAAAGAAAAGGTGGTGGCTCAGGGAGGCTGTGTCTGAGGTCCCAGGCTAGCAAGTGGCAGGGCCAGGACCCCAAAGGCTGACTTTCTTTCTTTTTCTCTCTTTTCTTTTCTTCTTTCTTTCTTTTTTTTTTTTTTTTTTGAGAGGGCGTTCCGTTCTTGTCACCCAGGCTGGAGTGCAATGGCACAATCTTGGCTCACTGCAACCTCCATCTCCCAGGTTCAAGTGATTATCCTTCCTCAGCCTCCCAAGTAGCTGGGATTACAGGCATGCGCCACCACGCCGGGCTAATTTTGTATTTAGTTTAGTTTTTTTTTTTTTAAGTAGAGACGGGGTTTCACCACGTTGGCCAGGCTAGTCTTGAACTCCAGAGACCTCGGGCGATCCACCCGCCTCGGCCTCCCAAAGTGCTGGGATTACAGGCGTAAGCCACCTCGCCCGGCCCCAAAGGCTGACTTTCTCTTCTTTCTAGTACAATCTGCCAATACCATTCACCATTTTTTTTTGAACCACACTAACACAACAAGTGATCATTCTACCCCTGCCTTAGACTTACAGCAAAGCTCAATTAATTACTAAGGGAGAAAGAAGAGCAAGCCTTTTTCCCAGAAGAGGTATTTATTAATCATACATAAGTGACAAGTTTTTAAAAGGTCGGGAAAACCTAATTACTTACAGGGCTAAAGCACAGTGGCAGAACAGGACTCAGGTCTCAGATGTGTTTCCTGCACAGAATGGACTTTAAACACTTTAGCGATGGACAGATTTGTCATGGTGGGGCAGCAGAGAAAACCTTTTCAAATTACACCTTTAAATCAAACTGCTTTGGTTTGAGCAAAGTTATGGTAAGGTAAAAAATAATACGCTTTGGGCCATTCTAGCAGAATCTAGCTATGGAACCAATGGGCTTCTTGAATAATTCTACTAAGAGATGTAGCCAAGAGAGGCATGAATCTAGACAGCAGGGCTTAAGAAGATGCTCTAGGATGAGCCTGAAGGAAAGAGGGAGGGCTGAGCACTAATTCAATCAATTTCCATGAAGCCCTAACCTGACTAACCTAGGTTTGAAACAGTCTAATAAGAAAACCTTATTTCCCTTATTAGCCAAAATAAAAAAATCAAAAACAAACGAACAAACAAAAAAAAAAACAAATTTCATGATGGTTCCATTCCACAGATGCCTTTCTATCAGCAAATTTACTTAAATGGCGTCTCCATAGAAAAAGTGGCCCCAAAAGCTCAGATTTTATATGAACAAAAGTCATTTTGTAGGCCGAGCATGGTAGCTTATGCCTGTAATCCCAGCACTTTGGGAGGCTGAGGCAGGTGGATCCCTTGAGGTCAGGAGTTTGAGACCAGCCTAGCCAACATGGCGAAAACTGTGTCTACTAAAAATACAAAAATTAGCTGGGTGAGGAGGTGTGTGCCTGTGATCCCAGCTACTAGGGAGGTTGAGGCAGGAGAATCACTCGCACTCAGGAGGCAGAGGTTGCAGTGAGCCAAGAGTGCACCACGCCACTGTCCTCCAGCCTGGGTGACAGAGCGAGACTCTGTCTCAAAAAAAAAAAAAAAGCGATTTTGTTTCTGGTGGTTCTGAAGGATGGTGGAGACCATTAAAGAAAACTCCAGTAAACTGGGTAGTGCTTATAGAATTCTCATGAGAAAGACTCATAACAAGGATTTGTGAAAGGTTCTTTAACAGCGGCAGGAGTATTAACAATGACCTCACATAACTTGCAATTCTGTCGCACAAATAAAATGCTCATGTCATGCTGAGCCAAGAGCTGAGCCACTCTTGGTGTGAGAAATACTCAGGCCACAGGTCCCTGCCCACACGACAAGGTACACACGGTCAGTTCTAATGCAGACAGAATTGTAACTCAAGCCGGGAGGAGAAAACAAAATTGGGGAAGCCACAGACACTGTGAAGGTGCTCACTTTGAGGGTTTCACGCATGCAGAGGTTTCAGCTGAGAGACAGCAGAGCCGCGCCACTACAGGTGCTTAGAGAAACTCATCACAAACTTAAGTGATGTTTAAAATGCCAATGATTTTTCAACAGAAACAAAAAAAATATTATGAAGTACCATGAGAGCAAGGCAATACAGTAACACACCCGAGGTAAGATTTCAGTTGGAAGCAGTAAGACCATTAGTATTCTTTCACTGAATCTCACTCGGTGCATTGGGGCAGTTCCTGAAGGAACAGAATTTCTACAGGTGAACAGCAACTGATCTCCCTCCAGTAGTTTTGAGTTGCAGTTTGAGTTGCAAATAGTAATTTCTTTAGTCCAATATTGCTGCAATGCCTGGGTCTGTATTTACTGGATAAAAGAGTTTGAACAACGTAACTAGTTTTCTTAAACGCCTATGCAAATACATCCTTCTACTCTGTCTTTACTTACCTTGTGTTTACCTTGGCAAATAGAAAATGGGCCCAGACTGGCATTAAACACATTCTAGAGTCAATTGCTGGCTCAGGTCAGACTCTGCTATTTCAAAAGGTGAGATTTACTGCATGCAAGATCACTTAAAAAGGTGTGTTATTAATTGCAACAGTGCTTCCGTCTGGGTGTGCAGAGTGCGTACCCGGTGACTACGCATGCAGGAAAGAAGTAGTTATGGAAATGAAACACAAATAAAAAAGGCAAAATATTGCAAAAACAAATTATTTTATTAAGTGCAAAACAAGCCATAGGCAATAAATATATTAGCTCTGGTACATGTCCATAGACTTGGGTGAGCACGCTCTCCAGAACACATTAAGGCAGTGAAATTATTCTGAACATACAGATTTAAAAAAAAAAGAAAAAGAAAGAAAGAAAGAAACTATAACATGTCCCCTTTACACATGCTTGAAAACATCTGGGAGCTTTACATGAATTTCAGTTTGGGTTCAAAGAGAATGTCTGCTCCGTTTGAGAGTTTACAACAGATAGAGTCTCTTACTTCGAGTTCTAGCACTCTGAATTCTAACAGCTCGTTCTGATCCTTGGCGTCTTGCATTTCATTCTTCAGCTGGTTCTCTTCCATTTCCAGTCTGTAAATCTAGAGCAAAGATACCTGCGGATTAACAGGATGGGCGGGAGCACTGGGGTCCCCTGGTCACAGGCCACCTAACTGAGTGGCTGGAGGGAAACAGAGGACCGGCCATGGGGGCAAGGGGCAGGAGAGGGCAGGGTTTGCAGCAAGCAAACGAATGAGGTAGGCGCTGCAGGTCCTTTTTGCTGACGTGGCTGGGAATGAAGGAGACAGAGGCTGGGCCAGGTTCACCCCTGCACCTCTGAGCCTGGCACAGTGGAGTAGGGGCTACTTATATATTTGCTGAATAAATGAATGATGGGGAAACTGAGGCATGGAGCTATTAATCCCTCCCTTGAGGCCAAACACTGGGAAGCAAGAGTGCCACACCCAAAGCCTGTCCAGGTCTTTCCAACTCAAGCCCCACCAGATTCAGCCCACCCAGACAGAGGCCCAGCCAGCTGCGGCAGGGAGGCACCCTCCTGCTTCCCCACAGAGCTTGCGGAAGAAGCCCTAAAGGCAGCAGTTCCCTGAGAGCACAGATCAGTGTGAGAAGTGACGCTGCCTGCATCCCAGACCCAGCTGGGAGACGCTGGATCACTGAGCCCACTACTCCAGCCCTCAGCTTCTGTCCGAGAAGGAAAACAGCAGCACCCATCGCCTGGCAGCAGCGAGAAGTCACTAAAATAACGCATGTACACGAGGGCTTTGAGTAAAGCCTCATAGCATCATTGCAGAAGGCTAGAGGGGGGCCCTCTGCCAGGTGATCCCACTCCCGGGAGACCTTTAGAAATGGGATGAGGGGGTGAGGGTTTTCCATGGCTCCCAGAATTTAGTGAACAAGACACCAAAGATGCTAAAATTCTTCCAAGGCCCGGGGCTGCTCGCTGTCCCAAATGCCCTTGAGAAATGCAGGGAAGGGAATGGGGCCACATGCTGGTTAGCAGCAGAGAGGGGGCTGGGCCGAGGCCCCCACCAGGGCCAGGCCAGGTTCCTCCAGTCCTGGTGCTCCAGGACGCTTAAAAGCTGAGGCCTAACCTAGGGTTTGGCTCCACTTACTTGCACCATCCCGAGACAGTGGACTGGAGGCTGCCAGGGCCCGGGAGGCAGGGCAGAGGGGGGACTGCACACGGGCAGGAGGGGTCTTTATCAGGCTGATAATGTTCCAAAACTGCATTGTGGTGATGGTTGCACAACACAGTAAATTTACAAAAAGAATCAGTGAATTGTACACCAATTAGGAAAAAATAAGCTATGATTTTAATTCCAAAGCATTAGAGCTACTCCCCAAGCAGACTCTCCGAGAGCTCTGGAAAGTTCCACAACCAGGAAGAGAAGAACAGAGGCCCAGTTCCCATTATGGGTCAGCTGCACTGGGCTAAGATGGCCTGAGGATCTGCCCATGGACCTGCCTCCGGTGCCCACCACACTGGTGGTTGAAGGGCTCTGGACCATAAAGCCACAGCAGAGGTGGCCTGGAGCCCAATGTCAGGAAGATGGACCAGCCCAACAATAGGCCAGCCCTCCCCATTTCTGCAGGTGTCCTCAGAGGACAGGGGCAGCCCTCCCTATTTCTGCAGGTGTCCCTAGAGGTCGGGGCAGCCCTCCCCATTTCTGCAGGTGTCCTCAGAGGACAGGGCAGCCCTCCCTATTCTGCAGGTGTCCCTAGAGGTCGGGGCAGCCTCCCATTTCTGCAGGGTATCCCCAGAAGACAGGCCAGCCCTCCCCATCTCTGCAGGGTATCCCTGGAGGTCGGGGCAGCCTTCCCCATTTCTGCAGGGTGTCCCCAGAGGACAGGGCTGCCCTCCCCATTTCTTCAGGGTGTCCCTAGAAGTTGGGGCAGCCCTTGCCATTTCTGCAGGGTGTCCTTAGAGAACAAAGAAGCTCTCCCCATCTCTGCAGGGTGTCTGCAGAGGTTGGGACCTGTCCTCCCCATTTCTCCAGGGTGTCCCCAGAGGACAGGACCTGCCCTCCCCATTTCTGCAGGTGTCCCCAGAGGATGAGGCAGCCCTCCCCATTTCTGCAGGTGTCCCCAGAGGACAAGGCCAGCCCTCCCCATTTTTGCAGGTGTTCCCAGAGGACAGGGCAGCTCTCCCTGTTTCTGCAGGGTATCCCCAGAGGTTGGGGCAGCCCTCCCCATTTCTGCAGGGTGGCCTGGGAAGACAGGCCAGGCCTCTCCATTTCTGTGGAGTGCCCAAGGAGGATGAGCTAAACCAGCTCTGCAGACCTGGTCCCAGAGGATAGAACCACGGATGCGGCTTTGATTCCATGTGAGGAAGACATCTCTCCTCATGGGAGGTGTGCAGGACCTGAGGCCCTGGTCACTGGAGTGCCCAAATGGTGCTGGGCATGATCCCTGTGGTCTGAGCAGGCCCATGGGGTCCCAACTGCCCTGCAGCTCTGTGCTTCCCTGAAGTGGGGTCACGCACCTTTTCCAGCAAGTCTTGGTTTGTTCTGATGAGCAGCTGCTTCTCTTCAACCCACTTGGAATCCTAAGGAAAAGCACTAAATATGGTCATATTCATGGAAGCAAACAGATGGTCAAGTAACACACTTTTAGTGAGAAAGATCACTTTCTATGAAACTGACTATGGAAAGGTCATAGAAAATGACAACAGTGATGTGTCCTCATTGTCCCTGTCAACTTTTAAACCCCAAAAAGAGAAACGGCTGGTTTGTGGGGCATCCCTTCTCCACTTTGTTCACATTCCCAAAAGCACAATGACTCCATTCTGTCAGTCTGATTGACAGAAACATGGCTCCAGGGTGACTGGTCCACACTGGCAGACCCTCCATGCATGCGGAAGGCTGACCTCATACCCCGCGGACTGGCCAGAGCCACACTGATATGCTTTTGTTCATTCTACTCTCTCTGCCTGAGACGCCCTTCCTACGTTTCTTTGCCTGGTCATATCCTCTTGCATAAGTCCTGTGAGCACATGGCACCAAGTCCATCTTGTCACTGTGGCATCCTGAGCCTGGCACAGTGCCTGGCTCATGGGGACAGGGGGACGCAGTGAATCCTGGAATGGGCAGATGAAGGAATAAGTAAAGGCAAAGGATGCCCTTTCCAACTCCCCACAGAGTTGGGGCTGGGCCAAGGCCCCTCCCAACCACCAGGCCAGGCTTGGTGTTCTAGAATGCTGAGAAGCAGAGGCCTGGCCTAGGGTCTGGTCCCAAGCACATGGAATGCACAGAAAAGGCCCTGGTTGCCTCCAGGCTTCTGTCTCCCTGGCACCTGGCACCTGCATTGTCCCCATGCTGACCCATATGTGGGCCTCACCAGGCTGCAAGCACCTGTGAGGAGTGGCTGTGCTCCACCCACCTTTTGTCTGTGGCATATTATGGCCAAAAATGGCTGCAATACTCCCTCCCACCTCTGTGTGCACCCCCTTTGCCATGTGACTCGGCAGCTTCTCCCAGCAGGTGATGGGGTCCATTTCTCCAACCTCAAAGCTGGGCTGGGCCATGCCATGCTCTGGCTACTGGGATGTTAGCAGAGGTGACCTGAGCAGAGGTTTGGACCATGCTAAGGCCTTGGGCTTCCCATTTCCCCTGCCCCCAAACCATGGGGAAAGAAGCCAGGTGGGCCTCCCTGAGGCGGAGGCACCTGGCCGGGAGCTGGCAGTCTGTGCCCAGCCTGAGCCCAGCCCAAACTGCTGATCCACAGAACTATGTGCAAATGGAATCCTTGCTGTTTTAAATAACTAAGTGTTGGGGTGGTTTGTTACTCAGCAACAGCAAACTGATCCAGTGTCCCAGGTACCAGCACTGGGCCTGGGATGGGCGAGGGTTCTGGGAAGTGCTTGCTGGATGAATGGCCACAGGCTCTGCCTCAGACTGGCACTCTCCTCCAGCAGGCACGGAGGGCAGAGCAGGCCACACAGAGAGGACCCACCCCCCTGGGGGAGGCAAAGTGTGGAAAGTAAAAAAGTTCCTCTTCAAAGTTTCCCTTCTTATGAAAGAATAAATCATAAGTGTTAGAAATAATAGTTTCTTTTTAAAAACTAACTTCCTTCAAGCCTCCTTGCTTTTATACTAATAACTCTTTGTTAAGCCCCTCCTATGTAGCTGTTAGATATAAGGGAATAAGTACATTCTACGTCTTTGTACTTTAACCAAGGATATTTGTTATAGACATGCTCAAGCATGTCCCAGCTCACAGCTTATACCCCTTCCTTATTTAGAAATGTTATTACTTCTCTAAGTCTTTTCGCAAGCAACTTCCTCTTTTCCTTTGTTCTCTATTACCTTTACCTATCTAGAAAAGTTTTAAGTTATTAGTCAATTGGGTCTAACTTAGACTGGGAGGTCCAGCTCCAGCCAATGGAGATAGGGCACAGCAGTAAGGACCCAATGCATAAGGAATAAATATCTCTGCTTTTCTTTGTTCAATGTGATCTCGTGGTAGGATTGCTGACAGGCAGCACCCTTTCTGCAGAAAGTAAAATTGCCTTGCTGAGAAAACTTTTTGTCTGAGTGCTAATTTTTCCTTGCAGTGCCAAGGAATAAGCATTTACTTACAACACTGAGTCATAGACTGTGATCAGGCAAGTTACAGATATGTGGGCTCAGCCTGGAAGAGGGAAACTGAGGCTAGCAGCCTCAAAACAAAAAAGCCTTATCATCCTGCACCTGGATCTCTGCCCCAGCCACTCCTGGGTTCTTCTCTGTCCTCCTGCTTAATGTGTTAGGTATTATTATTAGCCCCATTTTAAAGATGAGGAAACTGAGCCACAAAGAGATTATGTAACTTGCCCAAGGTTATGCAACAAGGAAGTGGCAGAGCTGCCCTCTGACCCAGGTGGCCAGCTATAGCATGTAAGCTCTGCGTCATGATCCCGCCGCATGGAGGATGCAGACCACAGTTTAGAGAAGCCATTCCAGAGGGCCGGGCACTCATATTCCCCCACGCAGTCCATTGGTAAAGTCTGCTGTGGTGACCTGCTCTGTGCCAGGCATGCATGCTGGTCGCTGGCCGTCCACCTCCATGGGAACCTCAGTCTCACCCTGAGTCCTGCGGCAGCCGTTCTGAGCCACCGGCTTTGCAGCTTTGCAGTGCTCTTCCGGAGCTGCTTCTGTTAAGCTGCCTGGAACCTCTTACACCCCTTGCTTCATGCCTGCCTCCTCCTACTGTGTCCCACCAGGCCTAGGACCTGTGGTAGACCTCGCCCAGCCTCCTCAGCCCCCCATAGATGCCTCTCTGCAGGTGAGGGTGGGGGCCACCAGACACTCCATCTGCCCACACCCTCCTTGGCACCCTCACTGTTAGTGGGGCCACGTGACTGATGAACTTTGCTGAGGCAGCAAACAGCCAAGCAGAGGAAGAGTTCGAGATGGGGCAGTTCCAAGATGGTGGTGCCTCCTGCCCTGCATCCCTGAGAGGCCCCGGGGAGAAACAGGAGTGTGAACAGAATACACCTTGTCACATGGAGCCAGGGAGATGTTCAGGTTATGTCACCACAGCAGCACTTCTGACACAGAGGAGGCTGACCCATACTAACCTTCGCATGCCACCCTCTGAGAGGCCAGATTTCCACCCAGAGCCCTCTCTGGCTCCCCGGCTCCAGGGGACAGGTCTAGGCCCAGGCATTGCTTTTCTGCTGTGTCTTACTGTCAACCGGGCCTTGCCTAATCAAATGCAGTGAATGGGTGGGTGCAGTTGACTCTAACCTGAGCAGCACAGGACCAGACTGTTCTAAGACACAATCAGAGGCCAGAGGTGGGGCCTCTGCAATAACCCAGGGTTAGTCATAGGTGCTGGTTCATTTTCACAATTAAAATCTTGAAAGGAAATGACAGCTCTTCTTCAGGTTCAAGTCAAAAACAGTTTTGATCACACCTTTGCTTTTGGAATTACCTCTTTTTTGTGCATTTGGCAAACAAACAAAGAAAAGGCCAAGTTAGAATGCCATACCTTGTTTTGATTTTTTAACTCGCCACACAGGCACAGTAGGAAGCACATTCGTGCCTGAGTTCTGCTAGTGTTTTTTCCTCTAGTGTCTCTGGAGCTCCTGATCCAGCCCCACAGAATGTCCCCCTTGGCACATGGGCGAGCCCCAGGGATACCACCAAGGGGACAGAAAGGCAAAGATTCACAGAGCACAGATCACTCCTGCTCACCTGTCCCTTCTCAACCAGTAACTTCTCCAAATCTTCAATTTTGGCCTGACACCTCAGCAGATCAGCTTGTAGCTGCTCCCGAGTCTGGAAGGGAAAAGACCAGGCAGTGAGCAGGTCACCTCCAGTGGGTGACAGAGAGGTGGAAAGCGTCATGCTCCAATGCAAGCAATGCCTAGGGTCCTTATAGGCAAACCTTAGGAACAGGTACACTTTTAGCACCACATATTCAACGTTTTTTTTTTTTTGAGACGGAGTCTCGCTCTGTCTCCCAGCCTGGAGTGCAGTGGTGTGATCTCGGCTCACTGCAAGCTCTGCCTCCCAGGTTCACACCATTCTCCTGCCTCAGCCTCCCAAGTAGCTGGGACTATAGGCGCCCACCACCACGCCCGGCTAAATTTTTTGTATTTTTGTAGAGATGGGGTTTCACCAGGTTAGCCAGGATGGTCTTGATCTCCTGACCTCGTGATCCACCCGCCTCAGCCTCCCAAAGTGCTGGGATTACAGGCATGAGCCACCACGCCTGGCACATATTCAACCTTGGCCTACTAGAAGCATGCCTCAGCTTCAAACACAAAATCATTAAGAACAGAACAGCCTTGAGAGTTTGACAGGTCCAAATTGCTTGGTTTTACAGACAAGGAAAATGAAGCCTGGAGAAGGGACTCTGTTTTTGAAGGGGGTGAGTGAGCCAGAAGCCAGCCACACTGGGGGCCCAGGCCCAGCTCTCTGACCAAGTCCAGTCCTTACTGAACCTGAAGCTCATTCAGCCATCATCAGACTTCAACACGCCTGCACAATTGCGTAGCCCCCAGCCCAGGCCCCTTATCACCTACAGCAGGGGCTGCAAAGCAAAATACTTCAAGCACCAAGCAAGTCATATAAATAAGGGAAGTCAACTGGGTGTGGGATAACAGGGAGTGGTGGGGACTGTGGCAAGCCAGAGGCACATGTCACATCTCAGGGAGATGCTGCCACTCAGCAGCAGCCACAAGAAATGGGACGCCTGTTGCTGCCAGATGTTCTGACCTTTCAAGAAAGGTCAGGAACCTGGATTTCTCTATGGAATCTCTTTACTTTTAAATGTTGGCAAGTAGATGAAATTTAAAAAGCAAAACAAAAATTATTCAGCCCACACAAAGCCTCACAGTTTCCCTCCTCTGACCTAGATGACAAAGACTGGGCCTTTTATGGTGGGACAAGGAGCTTCCCTCCCTGCTGACCTCACTCCCCCTTACTCCTGGCTCCCCCCTGCAGGGCCACTGCTGCCCCTGGAACAAACTCCACATGGGCGTGGCCTCTCCTCTCCGCCTTTGCCATCAGATTTGCCAGGCAATACCCATTCTGACCCATCGCCTTTAAGACTACCAAAATCCATCCCTTTGTGGAATTCCTAAACAGAGCTCTGAAAAAGAGCACAGGCCCTGAGTCCGAGAAACCTGGCCTCGACTCCCAGCTCTGTTCAGCAGCATCTGGGTATCTGGGGGCAAGTTGCTCGGTTCTGAGCCTGTTTCCTCATTGGGAAGCTCGTGTTAATTCCTCCTGCCTCAGGGGGCCAGTGTGGGGGTGAGATGGGGGAGGGGATGCAGGGAAGCACCCCTGTGTGCTCTCCGGGAGTCCCCCGCACTCCCAGGAGGAAGGGAGAGCAGGCCCCAGTCTATGTGACTCCCGAAGGTGGGAGAAGGGCCAGCGGGTGGAAGTTTCCAGAAGGCAGAGCTCAGCCCAGCCTGAGGAATGGTGTGGCCTGGACTGAGGTGGTCACAGGGCCCAGGGTGCCTTGGTGGCTGGGGAGCACCCTGAGAGTCCCTGCGAGTGTTCTGGTGGATGTCCCAGAGGGCGGGGGGCTCGCAGCCCTGGAGGGAGGGGAGCCTGAAGCCTGCAAGCCGGCCAAGTCTGTGATTCCATCACTTAGTCTTAAATTCTGAACACGTGCTCTCCTCCAAACAGATGGCACAGGTGATGTGTAGCGTTGCTTCCTCTAATAGCTCAATGTTCCAGAGTGCCTGCCATCACACCGAGGATGCAGAGAGGCATCTAGAATGTCACCACAGCAAAGACCTTGCTATGGGTTCCCCATCACCTCTCAGAATCCCCTCTGAGTGTCCATGCCAGGGTATGTCACGCTTCTGGAAAGGACCTACATGACCTGGCCTTCGGCCCCTCCCTCGAGCCCTGAGGCTGGCTGCACTCACCCGGGCCTCCCTCTCAGCATCCAGCGTGCCCCCAACCTGCTCCTGGAGCAGGGCGTAGGCGCGTTGCAGGGCCTGGTACTCCCGGGTCAGCTGGCAGAAGCGCAGATCAGCCTCCTCTCGGGCTGTGGCCTTCACATAATGGAGAAGAAAACAAATAATCGAGTGCATAATTACAATAATAAATGATTTATGATTGATTTTAATAATAAACATGAATAATCAAACCCTTGCTGTGGCTTTGAGTGCCGGGGTCAACTTAGACAACATCAAACGGCCACATCTCACAGTGCTGCCATCGAGTGCTTAAGGAGCCTCGAATTGCCAGGAAGCAACTAGGGCATTGGAGGAAAGGGCTGCCGGGAGGAGGCACCTCCTCAGCCATCAGCGCTACTCCCAGGAGCTCCCACCCACGGGAATCACTGGAGTTATGTGGGAGCAGGTGGGAGATAAAGGGCTGGTGCCATGGAACCAGCCCCAACTCCAGAAGCAAAGGTCTCCATTGTAAAGGGTGTCTGTCCCCTCCCACCCAGCACCTCCTATTCTGGGAATTTATCCTAAAGAGATGGCCGGGCATGGTGGCTCACGCCTGTAATCCCAGCACTTTGGGAGGCTGAGGCAGATCACCTGAGGTCAGGAGTTTGAGACCAGGCTGGCCAACATGGTAAAACTCCATCTCTACTAAAATACAAAAATTAGCTGGTCATGGTGGTGGGCACCTGTAATTCCAGCTACTCGGGAGGCTGAGGCAGGAGAATTCCTTGAGCCTGGGAGGTGGAGGTTGCAGTAAGCCGAGATCATGCCACCACACTCCAGCCTGGGCGACAGAGCTAGACTCCGTCTCCAAAAAAACAAAAAAAAAATGGCCACATAAGCGTATAAAGACACAAATACGAAGGAGCTCCATGCATGGTTCACAGGTGTGGAAAACGACACAGCATAAATCCCTCATCAGTGCATGCTGCTCATCCATGGGAAAGCCCCACATGGCCATGAGAGAGGATGAGGCAATCCCATGTTCTGGTGCTGAAAGATGCCTATTACACATCACTGGCTGGGAAAAGGCAAGCTGAAAAGCACGCATCCTGTTTTAAGTTAAACATAAAAGGCCCATGGCTGAGAACAAGACCCTAAAGGCTGAGTAGCCCAGTCCAGACCCCTGTGCAGGACAGGCTGATGGACTGTGGTGTGTCTCCAGCACCAGCGAGGCCCCTCCCTCCAGCCGGCACTTGGGCTGAGGCTGGTGGACTGACGGGGAGGATGGTGTGTCTCTCCCAGCATAAGAAGGGATGTCTAGGGGACGACCCGCAGAGGTGACATGTGTCCCCTAGAGTTTTGGCACAAGATGGAAGAGCAAAGAGAGGGCCATCTTGGGGTCGGATGTGCCAGCGCCCACAGCATGTGCCACATTTTCCTATGGCAAATAGACCCATGGGAGGAAACCAGCCTAGGAGTCATTCCAGAGGGGACTCCAAAGAAAAGGCCACCAGGAGGGGACAAGGACAACGAGCAGGGGTTTGTGGGAGGTGGACCATTTAGAGTCTTGGGACGTGGGGGCACAAGGAGCTGCAGTGCTCAGTCCCTCACCAGGAAGCTGTGGGGTGCAGCACAGCAAGGGGAGCTCGTGGAGACCTGGAGAAGTGCTCCCCTGAGAGGCAGCGTGATCCACCTGCCCCTGCCAGAGGGCACTGCCCTGAGGGCCAGCTGCCCTGGCACATCCGCACTCCCTTCCCACTCTTGCCCTTCCCTGGGCTCAGAAAAAGCCACCAGGGGCCTGCATGGGAAGAGGCAGAAGAGCGAGGTGGGGAAACAGCAGCCAAGCCTGACACAGGCCCCGGTGGCGAGCAAGGGGAAGGTCTGCGCTGAATGAAGTCTGCAGTTTAGGAAATTAATCAAACGTGATTATTCCCATCACTGGAAGGCATAGAAGCCCACAAGGTCTGCCTGAGATGTAATCGGCACTCCTGAAAGAATTCACCTGGGGAAGGTGAGTGAGAACGAAGCTGGTCTTTGCCCCCTCGCGAATCCACCTTGCTCAAGAAGCTGGCTACGCACCCACATGGGCACAGGTGGTCAGGACAGGGTGAGGCAGCGACCTTGGGGTGATGGGACTTCAGGGCTCTTCACCTTCTTCTTTATATATTTTTGGATCACATGCTTATCTTAGTCAAGAAAGCAATGATGCTGTTTCTGCCCGGTGGTGTGTGCGTGTGTGCACACATGCATGGAGACCAGGGAGAGATCATTACGTAGCAGTTTTAATTGCAAATGGTGAGGAAACCCAAGGCAACATCCTTCAATGACTCAGCTTGAACTTGACAGCCACAGATTTCCTTGGTGGGAAAATCAGTGCTGGGGAAAGAAAGGGTCCCCATGTGCTGCCCTCTCGTCGCCATTCATGGAGCCCACAGCTGTGGGGGCCTCCTTCCTTTCACGCCATTGGCTTTGATAATGCACTGGTAGGAACGGGTCATCTGGGGTTCAGAACTACAGGCAAGGGAGCGAGACTTGCAACTATCAAAAGCAGGAGGTGCTGCCCCGAGAGCATCTGGGGTGAGGTCCCGCCCCCTCTGCAGTTTTGCTTACATCGTCCAAGTCTTCTTCGGGCGTGGCTGGGGTCCTGTCTGTCCTGTCTGTGTTGTAGGATGTTTCGGACAACGTTTCTGAGTCCACAGACTCCTCATCAAATCCAAAAAATGTCTCCACAACATGCTTCTGTAAAATGCAATTTGTATGATGTTAGCAATGACTGAGGATTGCCAGAGTCTACCAGTCCCTGGTCGTGGGCATGCCAGTGCAGGGGGGTGACAATTGATATTTGGGCCACTGGTGCATCCCAAGATGCGGTTGGTGGGCTTCGTAACTGACTGGGTGGGATAAAAGGTGGCAGCAGGTGGCAGATGACCCTAGGGTTTACAGCCTGAGTGAGCTAGTCTGGCCCTGGCCTTGGCTCTCCAGCTGTAGATCTGTGCAAACCACTTGGCCCCTGGAGCGCCAGCCACCTTCTCTAGCAAATGGAGTGAGAAGCCACCTCACCTGTGAGCACAAAAGGGGGCCGTGTGTGCCCTGTGCCCAGAAAGCAGCCCAGCACTCCATCCCGCTCCATAAGCAGCGCACTGGCTGTACCAAGGAGAAGGGGGACAGGGCCCAGGGAGACGTCGAGTTCCAAGGAGAAGAACTGGATGAATATGGACAGCAGAGGGGGCGACAGCTTGAAGGAGTGGAGAACCCAGCCATAGTCCTAGTACTCTGATTAGTGTGGCTGTGTGTGGCCCAAGTCCTGGCCAGACCCACACTTAGAGGCAATCTCTGCTGAACTTTTTATTATAGAAAACTGGGAAGATTCACAGAATGAGAAGGAATCATGTAATAGACCTTCACACGACCATCACTCAGATTCAGAAGCAAATTGTAAGGCTCTATGTGCCAGCCTCTGAGTTGCCCTGCTGGCACTTCTCCCACTCCAAATGTCATAGGATATGGGGCTTCCTTCATCTCTCTATCCATTCATTCACTCAGCAAACACTGGCAAAGCTCCTTCTATGGGCCAGACATGGGGCAGGCCTGGGGAATACAATAGGATCATAACCAGGCCAGGTCCCTGCCCCGAAGAGCCTGCATCCCCTAGGGGCTGCAAACCTCCACCCACAATCACCAGATCAATGTCCCTTATTTTAGGAACATAACTTTTTTGTTTTTTTCCCAAACAGCCCCTGACAAGGATTTTTATTTGTTTTTACAATCAACGAATGCCTTTCAGACCATGAAGAATGAATCAAAACTAAATTCCAGAGCCCAGCCCGGGGCTCTGCTGGCTCATCCAAAACGTGACTTCACCCAGAGCTCCCCCAACCCACAGAGAAAAGCCAGGCACTCCCCACATACTAAGGGCCCCTCCCAGGCCATGTGTTTTACCCAAATATCTGTAAACGTGAGAAAAATGTGACTGGCACAAGAATTAATAATGTGATTAGGAAATAATTCAGACATAAGGCAAGGAAGAAGATGCAGGGACATCTTTGTCACCTTACTCCGTTTCTGAAGGTGCTGCAAGGGAGGCACCCACCACCACACGTCACCCAGAACGTTCTTGCATTTGGCATCTGTCTTTCCACGCACTGCATCCCCCAACCCCCACATTCCTCCTTGCTTTTTAATATGCATGGGGAATACGCCTCTCCCCTGAACTCCAGACTCATGCGTCAGCTGCCTCCTTTATGGCACCGTGGAATCCTAGTGGGCAGTGACTTACCCCCAACACCACGCCTCCCGTAATCTAACCTGAGTCCAGCAGCAGCAGCTCATGCTTCAGTTGCCCAGGCCCCAATTCCAGGAGGCCCCCCCTCTTTTCTCCACCTCTCATGCCTGCCCTCCCTGGGAGAAACCCTGCTGGCTTCACCTTCAACTCAGAATCCAGCCCTCTCACCCCCTCTCTCCACTGGGACCTTCATCTTGGTCCCAGCCACCAATATCTCTCTCTCTGATATTATTAAAACCACCAACATCCATGCGGGCTACAAGTGGTCTGCGAGGCCCTGCAGGATCTACCTCCCATCCTGCCCTGG
This sequence comes from Nomascus leucogenys, assembly GCF_006542625.1. Lineage (NCBI taxonomy): Eukaryota > Metazoa > Chordata > Mammalia > Primates > Hylobatidae > Nomascus > Nomascus leucogenys. The sequence goes on from NC_044400.1 coordinate 77,062,382, forward strand.
CATCATCCCTCCCTCTCCTCCTCACCTCTCCTCCTCTGCTCCAGGCTCCTGCACCCCACAGACACCTGCCACGGGGCCTTTGTGCTCCAAGACGCTCTTCCCCAGAATCCACATGGCTCCTTCCCTAGATTCCCTTAGGTCTCTGCACAAATGCAACCATATGAGAAAAGGCTTCCTGGCCACCATACCCAGGTCCCTCCTGCTTCATCCCCACCCCAGCCTCTGGGGCCTCCTTCTTTATTCCTTTCCATAGCACGTCTCCCCACTGACGTAAGATCTGGCAAGCTGTTGTGTTTACTGATGGTCTTCCCCCCACCCCCTGAAATGGAAGCTCCATGAAGGCAGGGGGTTGGCCCTTTTGTTTCCGACTGTATCCTAGTGTTAATGAACTCAAAGCCACACTAGTTTGTCTATCCACAAACAGATTTTGTTTTGCACATGACACCCTTTCCATTCATTCACACAGCTGGCATCAGTTGGGCACCATGTGGTTACATGCCCCAGATGAGTCTCACTGGCAAGTACGTGAGGACTATGGGCACCATCAACTTCAATGTCATTTCTCTCCTTGCAGAGGCTGGAGACAATCATCTACTCAAATCTCCCCTCCAGATGAGGACCCCACCTGACTTCAGGCATCATGGACTCTTCCAATGAGCTCTAGAGAGCAGTGGTAGTGACATCCCATGGTGACAATGGCACCCACAGGAGTGATGCATCTGCAGCACTCAAGCTCTTCTGCACACACAGGTCACCCCCTCTGAGCTCCAGGTTCCACATTTTTCTGAGCAGCCACTGAGCTGACCTTATTTCTTGTAAACACTGCTAATTGCAAGGCCTCTGGGGACGAGTCTGTTTGTTGCTGTAGTCCAGGAAGCATCATCAAGTTACACACTTTCCAAACATTTAGGACACACTGCTGGGCTGTGACCATCCATGTCAGTGTCAGGGACCCTCCTGGGGGCAACGACTCAATGCTCAATTACCTAAGACGATCCATTGTGAAGGCCCTGCAGGACTACCAGTTAAAGACTAACTCTCAAGCCCTAATACAGGGCATTAACTACCAATGCTGCCAAAGACCCTACAGGACTGCTAGTTAAGGACTCAACTCCCAAGCCCTAATATAGGGCATTAGCTACTCATGTTGCTTGCCGCCTGTGTTTAAAGTAGAGCAGGCTTCGCAAACAGCCTAACTCCAGACCCAGTGGAGCCCCCGACAATATCATATCATATGGCCCCAGAGACCAAGACTCCACAGAACTATGCTGCTCTGAGGGAAAGAGGAAGGAGCTCTTAGGGCAGAAACCAAACACAAAAGGGCAGTTCAATTTGAATCCTGCAGCAATGCAGAGGAATCCACAGCCAGGCACGGCACACAGAGTTCCCATAGCAGCAAGGAGTTGTCTGGGACCCAACCCCTCAGGTTTTTATGCTGGATATTTTTAAAAAACATTTTAACTTTTTTTTTTGTTGAGACAGAATCTCCTTCTGTCGCCCAGGCTGGAGTGCAGTGGTGCAATCTCAACTTACTACAACTTCCGTCTTCCAAGTTCAAGCGATTCTTCTGCTTCAGCCTCCTGAGTAGCTGGGATTACAGGTGCGTTTCACCACACCTGGCTAATTTTTGTATATATATATTTTTTTAAGTAGCGACAAGCTTTCACCATGTTAGCCAGGCTGGTCTTGAACTCTTGACCTCAAGTGATCCGTCTATCTCGGCCTCCCAAAGTGCTGGGATTACAGGCGTGAGCCACCATGCCCAGCCTTAACTTTTTTTATAACATTTTATAACACTGGGTTAGTTGGTTTCCTTTAGAGAAAAGTTTTGTTGAGTGATTATATTATGCAGGAAGCCTACATGTACTTGATATCTCAATATATTTGTGCCTTTATTAATAAAAAATAGAAAAGATATATTAATGTTTAAAGTGAAAAACACAGTGGCTGTCTTCCTTGAAGGCAATGCAACTGGTGTTGCACGGCATTTTCGAAAAATGCAGGAAATAATTCACCACCTGCTTCTCAAGGGATGAGGGGAGAACCGCCTAGAAAATATTGTTTCCTCTCATGATTGGCACATAGTGGGCTTTAAAAAAATTGGCAAACATGAAAGAAACTGTTCATTTTTCTGTGTCTCCACTCTTTTAAGAGTCTCTAGGTTTTTCCTCACAAGAGATACATTAGGAGCAAAAACGTCCACCATTTGCTCATTCTGAGCCCATCTACTGAATAAAAAGGTAATTCCTCTAGCCTTCCATGTTCCTTGCAACCAAAGCCTCTCCTCGTTGACTCGTTTCTACAGATGAATCCAGATTCAGATTAAGATTTAGTTTTGGCCGGGCACAGTGGCTCATGCCTGTAATCCCAGCACTTTGGGAGGCTGAGGCAGAAGGATCGCTTGAGCTCAGGAGTTCAAGATCAACCTTGGCCACATAGTGAGAATCCATCTCTACAAAAAGTTATTTAAAAAGTTGGCTGAGTATGGTGGTTGACACCTGTAGTCCCAGCTACTTGGGAGGCTGAGGTGGAAAGATTACTTGAGCCTGGGACGTTGGGGCTGCAGTGAGCTGTGATTGTGCCACTGCACTCCAGCCTGGGTGACAGAGCAAGATCCTGTCTCAAAAAAAAAAAAAAAATTCAGTTTTGGCAAAATGAATGAAGAGTAAACATGTCTCCTCCATTTACATTTTGAATATACAGAGGTGCTCTTCCTTAGCAGGTCAAATGAAGCAGAGGGGAAAAGAGGAGGTACCCCCAAAACAAATAGCCCCTCAACCGGATCCAGTCTCTCTCAGCTACCTGTCTTCTCATCTTCCTTTCATTTTCAACAGAGCTGCCTGTCACAGGCAGGAGCATCGGTTGGTCACAGCCAGGGACCACCACAGAGACTCAAAAAACAAAATGCCAAACCAGCTGCCTACCTTCATGCTTATAGGTCATCTCCTGGCAGCCAGAGAAGTACAGGCACACCAGGGCGCAGAGACACAGGAAGAAAGAGAAGTACAGCACAAAGAGGACATATTCCATGGTGGCGCGATGCTGCAGACACGCCAGCCCCTGTGCGTGGGCTTAGGCAAAAGCCACCTTGTCGGCATCCATTTTCAGGGCTTCCTCCAGTCCGAGGAAAAAGCACCACTTCTCTCCCCACGCACTCCCCTTTCCTCTAACACACCCGCCCTAGGGTCTCCACGGCTTCCTGTGGATCCGTCTGCTGCAGAGTCCGGAGAACAGGAGTGCGCCAGAAGACGCACCTTCAGTAAAAGGGAAGCCAGCTCCAGGGCAGAGCCCAGATGCTGGCCACGCCAACCGCGGGCTGAAGGGAGTGGTTTCCAGGGGCGGGCTGGGGTGCATTCGTCACAGAGGACAGCTTCCGAACCAGTTTATTCTCTGGGGACCTTCCTCCCAGATCCCGTCCTCCCTGAGCCGAGAGCCTGTTGTCAACACCATGGCACAGGCCCTGGGTCCCCAGACAATCACAAGGCCCCCGGGGCAGCACTAGCAATGGCAACGCCATGAGAGATTCTCCCCCAGGACCCAAACTGAGGAGCTGCCTCTGTCCTCATGTGTTTGAGAAATTTCTCTGCTGTTCCCCGGCCACCTCATAGGCACCATAGACTTGCCAAATTCATTGGCTTCTCTACCATCATTTTGTCAGTGTTCTACCATTTTTGTAGGCCAGAACAAACCATTATTTAATAGAAAAACTGATTTTTTTTAACTAGATCAAAGTCTTAAGATTCACCTGCCCAGAAGGGGTGTCTCTGAGAGTCTTCCATCTCTCGGAGAAGCGTCACCAGACATAATATCAAAAGCAAAAACTCTCATGCTGGAGAAAAAATGGACAGACTTTACCATAAAAAAGTAAAACGTCTGTACTTTGACAGATACCAAAGCAATATTAAAGGGCAATGGACAATTCATAAAAGAAGAAATGTACATAGCAAAGTTCATGTATGTTTCAACTTCGACAATGCGTGATGCTGTATTCCTTTGGAAGTATCCGTCAGATGAATTGTGTGACTGGATTGTGCTACTCAATTTAGTGCTGACTGCCCTTTAAGCCACGTTTCCTAATGAGGCACCTCCCGGCCAGGCAGTGCAGACCTGAGACAGCTGGGTTTGGCCCCAGGCAGTACAGACTTGAGACAGAGGGGCCTGGAGGGGTGGGGCTGCAATCTGGAACCTTTGCTTCAAGCCCCTCCCCACGGGGCCTGAAGTCACCTCCTGAAACCAGGCAGGAGGCCAGGCGCCTACAGAGCCAGCCTCTGCAGCAGCTCCTCCCGGAGACCAGGACTCACCACGCTGCTCACTCCTGGCGCTGGAGTTTCCTGCCCTGTGTGAACAGATTACCTAGAACCACCATAGGTAATGGCACCTGTCCCTTCCCAAGTCTGCAAATGGGAGCCAGATGTCCCCACGGTGTTTGCTACCCTGGACAAGGTACCCAGGCGGCCTCTGTGGCCAGGTCAGGCTCCCGAGCTCTGCTCCACCCACACCAGCTGCAGCTCCTCTGGCGGTGCCTCCAGGACAGGCACAGACATTGTGTGTGCTTGTCTGCTGAGCCACCTGGGTGTGGTCCAGAACACAGCTCCTGTCTCTTCATAATCACCCCAGTGTCCTATCCCCAGGACCCACATCTTCCCTGAGTCCTTTACCAAAGGGCCCCCAGCAGGTGGGACATGGAGCAATGCTCAAAGGGGACTCCCATGCTTCTGGCACAGAGCCCGCTGTGAAAGGAACATAAAAACTCTGAACCCCAGTTCACTCCACCAAAAAGAAAAACTTAAGCTGAAAGCTGAGTCATGCAAGAAGCTGCCTTTCCTTTTGTTCCTAAGCAGAGAGCTGCAGAGAAAATGTTAAGCATCTCTACAGGTAGCTGCTCCATGTTCACCTTATCTTATGTAAAGTGCTGATTTACTGAGCACAAGACAATTACATAATTTGGACTATTCCCCTACCTGCTCCTTTTCTCTCACAACCTGTGGATTCAGTCATGTGACCACACCCCCCCTCTTTCCCCTCCAGCCCGCTTTTCCCCTTTAAATGTTGAACCCCTCAAAATCATCTTTGGAGAAAGGCTCAGATCTGTCTCCAGGGTACATTTTTAACCTTAGCAAAATAAACTTCTAAATCGATTGAGACCTGCCTCAGAGACTTTTTGATTTACATCAGCCACTCAGCCGGCGAGGCTGGCACAAAGTCCTGCTGCCTGTGCCCTCTTTACCTTTGATCAGAGCTGCGTGAAATGAGTCCTGATGGCTGTTGTGGAGGAGGGACCAGGTGACAGGGACACTGCTGAGCCAGGAGGGAACGAGCCCTCTCCCCTCCCAGCAAAGGGCCCACAGTTACACAACAACTGACGCCAGCCCTGTAGACAGACATGAAGTAGACACTGGTTTCACGCAGTCACTACTGTTAGCCCCTCTGAGTGCAGGGCACTGTGCCAGCAGCTTCGAGTAGCTGGATCCCAGGGCACCATCCAGCCCTCACGAGTTCACAGACTGGTGACAGCCGTGGGGAAGGCAGCCTAGGAATAAGATCAACTGCAAACAACCACGAAGGAAAAAATGGGTAGCTTTGGCAAAACTTGCAAATGAAAAATGCATGCACATGATGAAAAAATGTTTGACTTTGGGAGGCCGAGGCAGGCAGGTCACTTGAGGTCAGGAGTTTGAGACCAGCCTGGCCAATATGGTGAAACCTTGTCTCTACTAAAAATACAAAAAAAAATTAGCCAGGCCTGGTGGCACACTCCCAGCTGCTCAGGAGGCTGAGGCATGACAATTGGTTGAACCCAGGAGGCGGAGGTTGCAGTGAGATGAGGTCGATCGCGCCACTGCACTCCAACCTGGGTGACAGAGCGAAACTCTCTAAAAAAAAAAAAAAAAAGTGCTTGAGCTTCCTAGGCAGGCAAAGGTACTGTACAACCAGCTGCCAGTGTCTGTCCTTCCCTCTACCAGGCAGCAGGATTGGCCTCAGGGGCGTGGGGCTAGGGGTCAAGTTTAGATACGTCCTATGTGTTTTGATAGGTCCCATCAGAATGGATGCAAAAGTCACTGACAAAAATGGCCCGCCAGACCTCAGGCATCCTCCAACCACTGGCAACAGCAGACCCAAGGTCATTCGGGGAGGAGGGGACACAGCTCTGATGCACTGGCCCAAGAAAGGGCCTCTCCTTCCGAGGGTGCTTTGATGGTTCCCAGTGCAGCTCCCCAGTCCTCCCTTAAAGGATGATTACTGCAAAAGGCATTGAGATCCCACCTCACTATTATAAATTAGTGGGGGAGGCAGGGTGTGGGCATGGCCTGGGAATCTGCATTTGACAGGCCCTCCAAAGGAAAGTTGTTGAGCTATAAGGTAAAGGAAGAAGGAGACACTCTGACTTCCTGATCACCTGCTATGCACCAAGCAAAGAACCAGAAGCTTCCTTAGATTCCATGGATATAATGTTCATTTTAAGAATTAAACTGAGGTTCTGAGAGTTTAGATGACTTGGTCAATCCCATCCAGCTAGTAGCTAGGGTCTGACTCCCATACTGCTTGGGGCTACAATTTCCCAACCTTATCCAAAATGATGGGTCCTTCTTTCAACCAAGGTGTGTGAGTAAACTGTACTAATTTTTAGCCATTATGCATATGCTTAGAACTCTATGATGATATAGCTTCTGTGCAAGTTCCAATAGCCTGCAACACAATTTACTGCCACATGGCCAGAGGCCCAGGTCCTGAGCAAGCCCCCTACCCCAGTGTCCAGGGCACAGCCCAAGGAAGCACTCAGGATCCTTCTCCCGCAACCTCTCCCATGGGGCTAACCTGAGTCCATGCTGAACCAGCAGGCTCCCCGGGAAATGAGATAATCGACACCAATCTTGTCCCTGGAAGAGATCCCATAAGGGGACTGTTGGACAGGCCCAGTAAGACAGAGTCATGGCCCTCAGGGACTCAAACGCCCTGGGAAGACAAAGGCGGACACCCTCTGCTTTGCCCTGACTGCATCTTCTGCAAGGCTCTGCCCTGACTACATCTTCTGTAAGCTGGGGTGTGGGAGTGGACTGGAGGCGCCCTCCTGCAGGGAGTCCAGGGAGGTTTGCTAGGGTCCTTCTGACAGAGTCAGGAGCTGGAGAGCAGGGATGGGGCTGTCAGATTTCTGGAAAGTTCTGGAATTTTCAATGCATTCACCACAGTACTCTGTCAAGCAAAGCCTTTGGTGAAGTGTTAAAGCACTTCCATGTGTGATGGACAGAGAGCGGTGAGGGCATTTCAGGGGAAAAAGAAACCAGTCTAGTCATCCTGCGGTATCCATGGGGGACTGGTTCTAGAACCTCCCACGAATACTAAAATCCACGGCTGCTCAAGCCCCTTACACAAATTGGTGTAGTACTTGCACATAACCTACGCACATCCTCTTGTACACTTTAACTAGATGACTTCTAATATTGTGCCTAATACAATGCAGATGCCCTGTAAACCCGGTCACGTGCAGCGTAACAGCATCTCAATCCCCAACAGTATACAACAACGGTCCCATAAGATCATAATACTGTATTTTTACTGTATATTTTCTATGTTTAGATACACAAATACCATTGGATTACAACTGCCTACAGTATTCAGTACAGTAGCATGCGGCATAGGCTTGCAGCCTAGAAGCCACAGACTAGACTGAATAGCCTAGGTGTGTAGGAGGCTAGACCATCTGGGTTTGTGCAAGTACACTTCATGATGTTTACATGACAAAGTCGCCTAATGACGCATTTCTCAGAATGTGTCCCTGTTGTTAAGGAATGCATGACTCTAGTTTTAGACTGTATTGTTTAGTGAATGATGAAAAGGAAAAAAATTCCGGGAGGTGGAGGCTGCAGTGAGCCAAGAGCATGCCACTGCACTCCAGCCTGGTCAACGGAGTGAGACTCCGTCTCAAATCAAAAAGAAAAGGAAAAAAAGGCTGTATATGTTCAGTAGAGATGCAACCATCCATTTTTTATTTCCTGAAGGTTTTCAATCAGAGGTTGGTTGAATCCACGGATGTGAAACCCACAGATAGAGAAAGCCACATGTACGGAATGCCTGTGGCCTGTGGTAGAGAAGAAAGAGAAGCTTCTTAGGCCTGAAAGGCAACCCTGGATTACAAAACCTGCTCGGTCCCGAAGGATCCAAGTATCAATTCCATCCAGCCCTGCACAACGCCAGGATTAAGTAGGAACATGGGAGAAAACTTGGTCCACACGGAAGTCTACACTGAATCTTGAGAAAAAGAAAAAATGCTGGTGGGCCCAGGAAACAGTGAATAGAAAAGACCCTAAACCCACCTGGAAAGTTTCTACACAGATCCCCAAATTCGGCCTCCTAATGACACGGAACTATCTTCAGTAAAGTGACCACACATCACCGTTCTTCTGGGACAATCCAGTGTCATACAAGTACATTTTTCCAGTAAAGGCAATTCGCTTATTTAGCCAACAACTATTTAGGGACTATTTAGTCAACACCTACTCTGTGCCAGGCAGTGAACAGGCCACAGTGGGCAGGACAGACACAGCCCTTGTCCTTGCCTGTTGTACAGGCAATGTAGCAAATCACGATTCAATTCTAACCCTTTGTGAATTTCTCCTCCAATAAACACATTCAAAAATCAGGAAGAATGGCCGGTTGTGGTTGCTCATGCCTGTAATCCCAGCACTTTGGGAGGCTGAGGCAGGTGGATCACTTGAGATCTAGAGTTTGAGATCTGCCTGGCCAACGTGGTGAAACTACGTTTCACCGTCTCTACTAAAAATACAAAATTAGCCAGGCGTGGTGGCACATGCCTGTAATCTCAGCTACTTGGGAGGCTGAGGCAGGAGGGTCACTTGAACCCGGGAGGCAGAGGTTGCAGCAAGCCGAGATCATGCCATTGCACTCCAGCATGGGCAACAAGAGCAAAAAGTCTGTCTCCAAAAAAAAAAAGAAAGAAGAAAGAAGGAAGGAAGGAAAGAGAGAGAAAAGAAAGAGAGAGAGAGAAAGAAAGAAAGAAAGAAAGAAAGAAGAGAAAGAGAGAGAAGAGAAAGAAAGAAAGAAAGAAAGAAAGAGAGGAGAAAGAAAGAAAGAAAGAAAGAAAGGAGAAGAAAGAAAGAAAGAAAGAAAGAAAGAAAGAGAAAGAAAGAAAGAGAGGGAGGGAGGGAGGGAAGAAAGAAAGAAAGAAAGAAAGAAAGAAAGAAAGAAAGAAAGAAAGAAAGAAAGAAAGAAAGAAAGAAGAAAGAAAGAAAGAAAAGAAGGAAAGAAGCCAGGAAGATGGGGAACGGGGAAAGGAGCCTCTGTTTAATCCAGGCATTCTGATACAGACTTTAAAAATAAAGTCTTGGCTCAACAATGGATTTTTCAAAACCCCATATGGAGGCTCTACGGGGTGTGTAATGCCACAGCACATCCCGTTAATGGGACAAACTGCACAATCTTTAGATTTGTGCCTTTTAAACATATGTCCCATGGTGAAAATGGCTGTTACACACACTCCCAGCAGCTGTGCAGAATGGTGCAACTCTTCCATGAGGCAGTGGGGTGGGGTGGGGACGATGCTCTCTGGTCAAAGCCTTCTCACCCTCTGAGCCATATTTCAACTTCTGGGAATCTATGCATGGAAACGATTCTGATTACGGACACAGCTTTCCAGACAAAAGCTGGTTGCTGTGGCGACATTTACAGAAACAGCAAGTCCAAACGTAGGGGAAAGGGTAGCTAAATAATGGTATAGTCACTTAATGACATGTTCAACAGGGAATAAAATAGAGCTGGGCCAGAAAGAGCTGTCTGCGTAAACAGAAGCACAGATATTGCAGCATTATTCATAGGGCTGAGGAGCTGTAAGCAATGTGCCCAACAATCGCAGAACAGTAAACCAGTTTATGCTCCATCTCCTCAACAGATTATGTAGCCATAAAAATTTATATTTACAATGACAGCTATCACAGGACAAAGGCTTGCAGTCTAATGTTAAATAAAATCCAGGGTGCAAATGTGTATACCGCAGTTCCAGCTGGGGAAATGAATTAAAACAGCAACACCAATGTGCCGGGGAGGCACTGTGGTGATAGATCACTTTTTATTTCCCAGATATTCTATAATGTGGTTCTATGTCTTCTATAAAAGTATATATTTAAATATAGGCCGGGCACGGTGGCTCACACCTGTCAGCACAGCACTTTGGGAGGCTGAGGCGGGCAAATCACCTGAGGTCAGGAGTTGAGACTAGCCTGACCAACATGGAGAAACCCCGTCTCTACTAAAAATACAAAATTAGCTGGGCGTGGTGGCACATGCCTGTAATCACAGCTACTTGGAAGGCCGAGGCAGGAGAATCGCTTGAACCTGGGAGGCAGAAGTCATGATGAGTCGAGAACGTGCCATTGCACTCCAGCCTAGGCAACAAGAGCAAAACTCCATCTCAAAAAAATAAGTAAATAAATAAGTAATAAAATAAGCAAACAAATAAATAAAAATAGACAAGTTCTACTCAAACCACTTCCCATTTCTGAGTTTCCAATGTCAACGTGCAGAAATTTGCCCTGTGTTCCACTTGGCTTGGTGGGAAAAGCTTGGGCCTCGCAGTCTCAGACTTGAGTTTGAAACTCAGCCTTGTCAATTTAATTTTTCTCTGAGTTTTTGCTATATTTTATATCTATATGGCTTCTGTAACTGTAAATTTGAAAAAATAATACCAACTACACGGGGTGGCTGTGAGAATTCAATGAGATTGTATAAATACCCACTCATCCGAGAATCCAGGACCTAGCAAATCATCAATGAGCCAGGCCACTCTAAGTGGCATTACCTGAACGCTGCAGTAAAGGCCACCAGGAGGCAGCCTGGGAGCCAAATTGCACCCATAGATATATTTCATGTGGCCCACAGGTCTAATATATTTTACAGGCTGAGTGTCCCTTATCTGAAATGCTTGGAACCAGAAGGAATTTTGGATGTTTTTGCAGATTTTGGAATATTTGCATAAACAGAATAAGGTATCTTGGGGATGGGACCCAAGTCTAACATGAAATTCATTTGTTTCACATATACTTTATATATAATACATAGCCTGAAGGGAATTGTATATAATATTTTAAATAATTTTGTGCATGAATCAAAGTTTGACCGTGTTTTTACTGCAACCTGTCACATGAGGCCGGGTGTGAAATTTCCCTGGCCTCATGTTGGTGCTTAGAAAGTTTCAGATTTTGGAGCATTTTGGATTTCGGATTTTTAGATTTTGGATTAGGGATGTTGAACCTGTATTCGGACATTTAAAATTACAGACAATTAAAATCCAACATTTAAATCCTTCCATTTCACATAAAGTAAGGTGTTATGGATTAAACTGTATCTCCCAAAAAGATAGGTTGAGGTCCTAACCCCAGTACCTCAGAATGTGACTTATTTGGAAATAGGATCATTGCAGATGTAGTTAAATTATCATGAGGTCTCACTGGAGTAGGGTGGACTCCTAATCCAGCATGAGTGGTGGCTTTATACGTGGAGCCACAGAGATACACAGGTAGGATGTCACTGACAATGAACGCAGAGATTGGAGTACAAGCTGCAAACCAAGGACACCAAAGATTGCTGGGAAGCCACTCTAAGCTAGGAAAAGGAAAGGAAGGGTCTGCTATAGGTTTTAGAGTGAGGGAACATGGCTCTATCGACACAACACCTTAATTTTAGCATTCTGGTCTCTAGAACTGAAAGATAATACATTTCCGTTCCTTTTCTTTTCTTTTTTTTTTTTTTTGAGACAGGGTCTTGCTCTGTCACTGAGGCTGGAGTGCAGTGGCACAATCGTGACTCACTACAGCCTTGACCTCCTGGGCTCAAGCAGTCCTCCTGCTTCAGCCTCCAAAGTAGCTGGGACTTCAGGCGCCACCACATCCAGCTAATTTTTTAAACTTTTTGTAGAGACAGGGTCTTGCTGTGTTGCCCAGGCTGATCTCAAACTCCTGGGTTCAAGCGATCCACCCACCCTGGCCCCTCAAAGTGCTGGAATTATAGGCATGAGCCACTGTGCCCGGCCTTTTTCTGTGGCTCTAAGCCACTGATTTTGTGGTACTTTGTTAAGGCAGCCCTAAGAAGCTAACAGATAAGGATTTACATTTATCTTGAAAAACTGGACTATCTGATGCCATCGGTCCACCTTCTTATAGCAACCAGGATTCAGGGCCCAGTTTGCCACAGTCCCCACCATTCCCTGTTGTCACCCTGACACGAAGACCACATGTCTTTGGCCATTCACTATCACATTTGCACAGCTGTTTTCCTTATAGATGAGAAATATTTCTCTATAACCACATCTCAATCAAAAAATAAACCAAAGGGGGCACTTGTGTTCAAGAAAAAGGAGAGGAGACCAGCCTAGCCAATATGGTGAAACCCTGCCGCTACTAAAAATACAAAATTTAGCCGGGCGTGGTGGCTGAGGAAGGAGAATCATTTAAACCTGGGTGGTGGAGGTTGTAGTGAGCTGAGATGGTGTCATTGCACTCCGGCCTGGACAACAGAGTGAGACTCTGCCTAAAAAAACAAAACAAAAACAAAAACAAAAAAAAAAACACAAAAAAAAAGAGGAGAGGAGACCTGTGTCTTTGTGGAAGCCAAAAATAGGTTTACGGGTTTAAAGGCAAACTATACTTTTTTTTTTTTTGGTATCAGCTCCAGTGTGCTCTTTACCTTCCAGATTGGTCCCTGTGGGCATTTGAATTTTACAAGCCCAGCTCCTTCAGACACCGTTACTAGGAAATAGCAGCAGACCTATATTTTCCAAAAAGACTACAGTTCTGCATGATTCCAAAAAACACGAAGCTCCTGATTTTTTTCAGAACAGGATATGCTCTGATATAAACCAATCCTGAATGTCCCTTAAATCCTTCAAAAGGTTTAAGTATTTATGTTTGTAATTTTGGGTGAATATACCCTGAGGCTTAAGTGGAGAATTCATCAGGAAGTTTTCCATGCATAAATTACAATAACTAGGTCGCATGACACGGCCATATTTATGTTGCTTTGAGAGACAGTGATGACAGGCTTTTCATCATCAGGCATGCAGAGATGTGTGTGTCTGCTTCAGGACCCCTCTGTAAAACCTCCCCACTCCACGACCCATCTGCCCTGCAGATGCATGACACAGCGGAAAGGCAGGGCAGGTGCACCATCGCAGGCTTACCTTGGGCGGTTTCAGACTTTTCCCTCGATGCCTTTTGGAGCGCAATAGCCGTTCTCTCTCCTAGAAGGAAACACAACGGTTGGTATTTCCAGCCAGCCTCACATCTCACGAACCAAAGCCACTGGCTCTCAAAGGGAGCTGGGCCTGCCCAGCCACACCAGCCATGGCTAGTTCAAGTTCTAAGTGCCCAAGTGATGGCTGCTTCTCTGAACTGAGAGCTACAGGGAGAGTTTATTATCCACCTTTTGACTTTATTGTTATTTCATTGAAATATATTTTTCATCCTAAGCTGCAATGAGTCTTTTGTATAATGAAGCAAAGATGGATGGATAGATAGATGGATGCATAGATAAGTGGATGGAAGGATGAAAGAATGGATGAGTGGATGGATGGATGGATGGATGGATGGGTGAAAGGAAGAAAGAGAAGTTAAAGAGGTAGAGGGAGATGGAGGCAGGCAAAATGAACATGAAAATTATAATCAAAGCCTTTTCTAGAATTTTGATCACTAGCTTTTCTATTCTTTGAAGACCAGTGCATGGAACCATCACGCACCCACTTCGGTGAGCAGAACACATTCTGCTTCTAAGATCCAACTAAAGCTCCCTGCAGGTGTTCTCTGCCTGTTGCCTAAGTTCCTTTCACAGAGAGCTGTGGAATTCTCTGGATGTAATTCCCCACCTGCTTAGGACATGCTCAACCCCCTTTGATAGATGCATGCCCCATATACACGTCCAAAACTCACACAGACAGCCTTAGCAAGGTGCTGGTCTGATTACAAGGTTCAAGTGTGTGGGCGCAAACTCACAGTCTGCAACTGCTAAGCTAAAAACCAACCAACCAAACAAACAAAAACCCTTCTCTGGAACAGATCATGCCCAGTCTCTAAAGGCCAAAAGACATCCTTAAAACTGATGCTTCTTAACCACAGCAAGCCAGGGAGAAGATGTGAGAAAAGGGTAGCCATGGAAACTGTCCCCAGGTACCAGTGATCTCATTTAAGCCAAGGCTGCTTGATGGCAGAATGAAGCAGGAATGTGCCCACCAGGGTGAGCTTGGTGAGTCCCAAACTCAGCACTGTCTGACCCTGACCCAGCTCAGCAGCATCACCCTGAGCCCCAGCGCCTGTTCCTGACACCCAAGTCAGCCGGTGCCACCCCCGCCAGGGGCAGCCGCGCCAGCTGTGCTAGATGTACCAGTGAGAGGTCGTCAATGACGTGCTGCTGCTCCAGCACCTGCAGCCTCAGGAACTCGATCTCCTGCTCATCCCTGGTCAGGCTGAGGTCATTCAGGGAGGTGTGCCGCTTCAGAGACGCCTGCGCTGACAGCTTTTCTTTCTGCAGCCACAGGGAGACAGACAACCACAGGGTTACCCGCCAACAATGTTTGTTAGGGACAGTGCTGGAGTGGAGCTCAGGGGTGCAGGGACAGAAGGATGGATGGGAGGATGAAAGAGATGATGGCCTGATATGGTTTGGCTGTGTCCCCACCCAAATCTCATCTGGAACATTGCAGCTCCTATAATTCCCATGTGTTGTGGGAGGGGCCAGGTGGGAGATCATTGAATAATGGTGGTGGAGTCTCTCATACTATTCTTGTGGTTGTGAATAAGTCTCTGATGTTTTTATAAGGGGTTTCCCCTTTTACTTGGCTCTCAATCTCTCTTGTCTGCTGCCAAGTAAGACGTGCCTCTAGCTGTCTGCCATGATTGTGAGGCCTCCCCAGCCACGTGAAACTGTGAGTCCATTAAACTTCTTTTTCTTTATAAATTACCCAGTCTCAGATATGTCTTTATCAGCAGTGTGAAAATGGACTAATATGTGGCCACCTTGTCCTGTGCTGGGAGAGGGGACACGGCAGACCAAAGCCAAGCCCAAGGTGGGGCTGAGCATGCACACTCTTCACAGGAAGGGATGTGCAGGGCCTGGGGGTGGAAGATGACATTTGAAATGAGCCTAGAAAGCTGGGAGGGGAAGGCAGGGGCAGGAGAGGACTCCACACAACAGCAATTACACACACACAGACACACACACACACATCTGCACCTGCTACAGTGCAGACAGCAGAGCACGTGTGGTGACAGAGCCTCCGTCTTCCCGGCTGTAAAGTGGGGGTTGATACTACTCTGAACAATGAACCTGAAATCATTCTGTAAACTGTCAACTACAAGACACCTGCCCTGACCATAAGCACCAGGCATCCTAGCTGGAGGAGAAACCCCTCTGCAGGGCATCGCCAGCGATCATCGTGATGGCTTTCACATGCTGGGTGTCCTCTGGGCCCATTCCCTATGAGGTCTTTACATGCTGTCATTTCACCCTCTTGATGATCCTCCAGTGTTGCTATTTTCATTCCCATTTTATGCATGAAGAAACAGAGGCTCAGAGAGAATGGGGGATGTGTTTAAGGACACAGCTGTCTGACTCCCTCTGGGCACAAACACCCACAGCACAGTGAATGTGAGACAGGTAGAGAGAAAGGAGAGCCATCTGTGACTAACACTGCGCCTGGTGCTTCATGAGGAGGTGGGCAGCAGGTGCGCCCCAGAACATGTGAACCGGGAAGTTCAGGGCTGAAGAATCCCAGACAGAGACGAGAGTACCAGGGCTGGCCCCAAGGGGCCCACGGCTTACCATTTCCACGTTTTCCCGCGTGAGGTTCTTGATTTTCTCCTCCATCCTCTGGATACTCTGCAACAAATCCTCATTCTTCTTGTTCATCCGCTTGTTCTTCTCCACCAGGGGCTTCAGCTGAACCTCGGTCTCCCGCGAACGTTTCAGCTGTGGTTGGAAACAGACACAGAGGCTCAGACAATTTGACGACGGACAGCCGAGGTCACAGCACCAAGGTGAGCAGAGACTCAACCCGGTTAGGACCCCTTCTGAGGCCAGTGTCCTGGGTGACACATTTGTTTGCTAGTTGCATGACAATGGGCAAGTTCCCAGCCTCAGTTTCCTCATCTATGAAATGAGAATCATGGCAGCTCCTGTCTCCTAGGCACATGGGGAGAAGTGAATGCATAGTGGTAGTCTCCCAGTGTTATTTTCATGGAAAGAATTAGAAACAACTTAAATATCTATCAATATTATGATAACCACAGGCACAGCCAACACATGTGAAGGGGCCACCTTCCCCATCCCCATTTTGTAGACAAAGAACCTGAGCCCAAAGAGAGGAGACAATAGGCCCAACTTCACAAAGGAAGTGCCAAGAATGCTTTGCACTTTTGCAAAGATTGGTGGTTTGAGCTCACCAAGAGTCAAACACAAGAGACTGACTCTAGACCCCTGTGTTTACTCCCTAGGCTGTAACTGTTAAGGTAAAATATTCTGATGGTATAGGTTGAAATAGAAAATGTACCATGCGACCCATGCATTCTACTTCTAGAAACCTACCTCCCCCCAAAAAAATGCCATGTAGAAGGTACATGTGTCTTTACTGACTTGAACCTTTATTTAAAGTCAGTAAAGACCCATATGTATCTTCTACATGGCATTTTTTTTTTTGAGACAGAAGGTAGGTAAAATGACATGGGTCATTTTGACAAAGGGTCTCACTTTGTCACCCAGGCTTGAGTGCCATGGCGTGATTTCAGCTCACTGCAGCCTTGACATCCTGGGCTCAAGTGATCTCCTACCTCAGCCTCCCAAGTAGCTGGAACTACAGGTGTGCACCACTGCGCCCAGCTAATTTTTTTGTACTTTTAGAGACGGGGTTTTGCCATGCTGCCCAAGCTGGGCTGGAACTCCTGAGCTCAAGGAATCTTCCCATGTTGGCTTCCCGAAGTGCTGAGATTACAGGCATGCGGCACCTCACAGAAATCCAGAAAGCAGCAACAGCCTAAAGATCCACCACTGGGAAGAGAGTTGAACAGACCATGGTATATCCACACAATGGACTACCAAGCCACTGGTAAAAAGACAAAGACAGATCTCTAAGCACTGATGGGGAGTGATGTAATTGATCAACGAGGTGAAAAAAGCAAGTTGCAGAACAATACACAGCAGGGAAAAAAATCCCAATTCATAACCATAAAATAAAACAAAGTCTCTTGGTGAGTTTCAAGGCATTTATTTAAACATTAAGAACATGTAAGAACCACTCCAAACTAGCAGTAGTTACCTCATGATTTTAAGATTGAGGCCAGGTGCGGTGGCTCACGCCTATAATCCCAGCACTTTGGGAAGCTGAGGCAGGCAGATCACTTGAGGTCAGGAGTTCAAGACCAGCCTGGTCAACATGGTGAAACCCCGATCTCTACTAAAAATACAAAAATTAGCCGGGTGTGTTGGCAGGTGCCTGTAATCCTAGCTACTTGGGAGGCTCAGGCAGGAGAATCACTTGAACCCGGGAGGCAGAGGTTGCAGTGAGCTGAGATCACGTCACTGCACTCAAACCTGGGCGACAGAGCAAGACTCCACCTCAAAAAAAAAAAAAAAAAAAACGATTGAAGCGTTGGCAAACTTATTAGTTTCTACTTTTAACGACTTCAGTCTGATCTGACATGTTTCCAGAAGCCTGTGTTTTTTCCTAATCCACTCAGTAAACTATTATGCAGCTCATGAGTATTTATGAGCTTATAAATATTTAAATGAAGAGTAGAGACATAATATTAGATGTACAGTCTGATTAGAGCCAAAAAAATAAAACCTTTAAAAATACTGGAAGGAAGTAAATTTATTTTGATCCTGTTAAAGTTGTGAAGAGGTGATACTTATGGACACTTTTCACCACTCATTTTTTTCAAATATTCTGTGGATATACTTCTCTTCATAATAAAAATTAGAATAAACATAAAAATTATGAGGCATCTGTCAAGAAGTTGATGTATCAACTGCCATTACATAAAAATTAGTTTTGCTGTTATCCAGAAAATGTGAACATATTCACGAAATTGCTATTTTTACTGGAGATTTCTTTTTTAACCAGAAGTCCATGTTCATTATTTTTAAAATTAATGTATAAGTTTTAGTTTACAAGTATATAACATTTTATGCAAAAAGTAAATAGATAAGCACAAATTAAAATTACCCATAATTACACCACCTGAAAGAATAACTTCTAGCCAGACGTGGTGGCTCGTGCGTGTAATCCCAGCACTTTGGGAGGCTGAGGCGGGCAGATCACCTGAAGTCAGGAGTTCAAGACCAGCCTGGCCAACGTGGAGAAACCCTGTCTCTACTAAATGTACAAAATTAGCCGAGCATGGTGGCGCATGCCTGTAATCCCAGCTACTTGGGAGGCTGAGGCAGGAGAATCGCTTGAACCCAGGAGGTGGAGGTTACGGTGAGCCAAGATTGTGCCACTGCACTCCAGCCTGGGCGACAAGAGTGAAACTTTGTCTCAAAAAAAAAAAAAAAAGAATAATTTCTAATATTCAAGACGATGACAATGTATTATTGTTCTGTAAAATGCATTTTTCATTTAATTTACTATGAACACGTTTCCATTTCAATTAAATAGGGTCTCCATCATCAATCTTAATGATAGTCTAGAATTCATTGTATAACTACTCCATAATCGCTCTGCCCCATGCCTTAGTATTGAACAATTGGGTTTTTTGGTTTTTTAATTGTTGATTTTTTTCGGTTTGGGTTGGCATAAACAACACTGCAATGAACATCCTCTCCACGCTTCTCATGGAACTTCTCCAGTTGTTTGCTAAAGATAAGTCCCTGCAAAAACAAATGGCATTAAGAGATTTCTTCAACGAGCATGTGTTAGATTTTTAATCAAAAAGAAGTAAGAAGGAAAGTTCAGAGAACCAGAAGGCTTCTGCATTAACTTTCTGTGCAGCACATGTTTCAGGGACTCAGGGCCCCTTCCTTGCACCCGATGAGGTGCTGCCTGTCTCTTGGGGCTACTTACCAGTTCATTCCTCTCATCTGCCAACAGCGTATTTCTGTCTTCCAGCTTCCGTATCACTGAATTCAGTTCAGCAATTTTTAGTTGAAATCGCCTCACATCTCGCTCGTCCATATGTTGATCCTAAAAAAAAAAAAAAAAAAAAGTCAAGATGTAAATGTACTTTGAAGAAGTTGTGTGGAGCCTTCTTAGAAAATTCACATGACATAATGGGTGAGATCCTTATTCAGGGGCCCACATGCCACACAGCAAGGTGGGGAACACCCAAGCCCACTGCACACCTGCAGAAGACTCCATCTAGATGGCCACTGAGACTTCAAACCCTTCCGTGGCTCCCTGGGGACCTTGTGGTCAGGCCCCTCCCACCCTGTATCTCTTACAAAGGCCACCACGCACCGGCACCTCACACAGTGTCCAGCACAAAGAATTTGTAACATCCCCTCCAATACTGAGTGAATGAATGAATGAATGAATGAATGAATGAGTGAATACATGCTGACTCAGTATCCTCTGTGGCTGACCAGAAGAATGCCACATAAATGGGTGGGGGACCAGCCTGAGGCTGGCACAAGCTGCTGCCCCTCACCTGGACGCCCATGAGCTCCACCATGTCCCCGATCCCAGGGGGCAGCTCTCTCTTTGGACTACTGTGGTGCCGCTCGGCCTCCTTGACCTGAACCAGCTGCTCATCCAAAGCCTCTTTCTGCAGAAGCAGCTTCTGGGTCTGCCCAGCCTGCACGCCAAGTTCCTTCTCCAAGGCCAGAATCACACGGTCTTTCCCTTTGATCTCATCCATCTAAAAGGAGAAAGAACAAGCAGTCAGGCCTAGGGGCTCATGACAAAGGAAATCTCTCCCCCGTTTGGGGCCTTCGGCCCAGGGAAAGGTCAAAGCGGTGTCTTGGGCCTGGGTCAGCTGAATTCAGTAAACTCCGGACGCAGAGCAAGCATAGCCTGCAGCCCAGGGCTTGTTCCCCGTCACTCCCACAAGACAGAGGAGACAGAGCTAGGGGTTGAAGCACGTATATATTCAACCTGACATGCAAACTGACATCAATGTATGCTTCTGTCTCTCTCACTTTAATGAAATACAATAAAACACTGCCAGCCCACAGCCACGCCTCTGCAGCTCAGCTTCTTGGCAGAGTTGGCTTCTCTCTCCGTCTCCAGGCCCATGTCTCCCTCTGTCATTGACGCTCTCCTGCCTGGCCACAACTCCCCAACCCTCACCACCAGACAGCTCCTGCCAAGGTCACCAGTGCTCTCCTGGCCACCGAACCCACTGGACAACGTTCTGTCCTCCCGCCCTGACTCCGTCACCCACTCCCAGACTCACGACCTCCTGCTCCCTCTCCCCAAGGCCACTTCCCAGTTTCTATCTTCTTTATAGACTGTCTTGCTCTGGCTCTCATTGAAGCCTGGAGTTTCCAAGGCTTGGCCCTCTTCTGACTCTGTATCCTCTCCCGGGCAGCCAGGTCCTCCCTAACGGTATCAACCCCACATATGCAGCAGATCTTAAACACATGCCTCAGCCCTGGCTTCTCTCTGAGCTCCACAATCACAGAACCAGCTGGCTGCCTGACACCTCTGCTTGGATCTCGGAGGGACCACAGCCTCTCCACGTACAAACCTGAACTTAATCTTCAGTTCACCCCCAGCCCTGTCTTGTCCAGCCTTCCTACGGGGGAGTGTCAGAAAGGACACAGGTTCAACACAGTGGGCCGGGTGACAGTGAGGAACCACACCAAAAAAAGTATGCAGAGGAAGTGTCAGCCCCAGGTCAACCACTCTAGCTTTTTCTGGATGCTCCAGTGAGGGCACTGTCCTGGTTGAATAGCAGGCCCCCAAGACCCATGGCCTTCCTGGAACTTCAGAATGGGACCTTATTTGGAAAGAGGGTAACTGCAGGTGCAATTAGTTAAGATGAGGTCATCCTGGAGCAGGGTGGCCCTTATGACTGGTGTCCTTATGAGAGGAGAAGAGAGAGACAGAGGGGAAGGCCATGTGAGGACGGAGGCAGAGGCTGGAGGGACACAGCCTCAAGCCAAGGAACTCAAGGTCAGCCAGCAACACCAGCATCAGGAAGAGGCTGGGAAGGATCCTCTTCCACAGCCTTAGGGGGAAGTGTGGGCATGCAGACACCTTGATTTCAATCCCCTGGCCTCCAGAACTGTGTGGGAACACATTTCTGTTATGTTAAGCCATGAAGTTTGAGATTATTTGTTGCGGCAGCTGCAAGGAAACAGATGCAAAGCCTCCTCCCGCTCAGCCTGCTCACGTAGCAGGTTACATTTCAGTAGATTACAATCCAAAGCTCTTACTTCTAAAGCATCAACCTTGATTTCAGACACAGACTGACATAGCAGAGAATTCAGGTGAAGGGCCCTCTTCTGAAAGCAGAGAGAAGCAAGCTAAAATCCCACCCACCCCCCAACCCTGACCATATGACCATGGGCAGGTTGGGCCACCTCTCTGACTCAACTTCTGTCTCTGTAAAATGTGGACAAGAAGAAGACTTTAGAACCAACTCTGTCTAACTGTTGAGGAGCTTTAGAGCAATTTGGGAAGAATTTGGTACAGTGCCTGGCATATCGCAAGCCTGCCATCAGTGTTCACTGCCACTGTTAATCTCTTCTAGCCCCTAGGTAACACGAGGCTATTTTATTTTCAAAGAAGACCACTAAAAACTAAAAAATATCATAGAGATGAGAGAAGAAAGGAAATGGTGCCCCTAGACTCCAGACTGAGAGGTTTTCCAGCCACGTGCCATGGTGCTACAGTTCTGATGTGGAATTTCTGTCACTTGCAACCAAAATAATCCTAATTGACATAGAGTTCAGGAAAGAACAACAAACTTGCCAGTGGTGTCACTTCTCTCTTATGTGCTAGTTGTGAGCTAGGTACTAATTTGTACTTAAGAGCTCTCTGAGGCACCTTTCTTTGGAAGACAAAAGGCTGTTTCCATCTGCCAGGATCATCTCCTGGCCCCTGCAATGGGTGCCCCATGCAGCTTCTCCTAAGCAGCCGCTGCATGTGCCCACTGCTCCCCCTGGTGATGATCCACCAGCATCTACCTGCTTGGGCCAAATTCCGAGTACTGCAATTTCCAAATGGGTAGGAGCACTGTCCCTTCCACAGGAGGAATCTTTAAACATGCTCAAAACACCACTGCCAACGTAGATGCCAACCCCAAAGCAAAAATCATGCAGAAGGAGTTTATTCATTTAATTCACTCAAGCACACTTTCATTAACTCAACACATACTGAGCTGAGCACTATCAATCGGTGCTGAGAAACATCAGTGAGCAAAAGAGATCAGCCCCCCTGCCCTGGGAGCTTCTATTCTGCTAGAGGGGGGAGCAGGCAATAAACATAATAAATAAACAGACATTGTAGCGATTGAGAGTGATTTGTGCTATGAGGGGAAAAACAAACAATAACAACATCAAAACGAAGGAAATCTGTAGGGGCAGTTGAGGGTGTTGCAAGCCAACAGTCTGTCCATCACGGGTAAGGGAGGGTTCTCGTCTGCCCCTCAGTAACAGCTTTGCAGTGAAGCCCGCACCACTGCCTTCCACTAGCTCCCCACAAAAGGCAGCACCATCGCGAGCAAGACATCTCCAGGATCCCACATTCTCCACCTGGAAGAGCACCAATTCCCCCTTGTCCTAGTAAGTGAGACAGAGGGCTTCTGCCCCCGTCATCACAAGAAAGTTTCCTGGAAAATATTCACAAACAGCAGAGACGGCATCTAGAAACGGACGGACGGCCAATGCAGAACAAATTCCGGAGCCAGCATGAGAGTCCTGAGGCCCCAGAGGTTAAGACACTGGCCAAGCTCACGTAGCAAGAGGCAGGCACACTCACAGTTCACTGACTTTACTCCTGGATCACAAGCTGAGCTCTTAGTGATCCTACCTCACTGCCCTTGGAATGCTGATGAAATCCTGAGCTTCCCGGAACTGCTCAACTGACCATATGGAACATCCCTCAGCTTCCTTCCTGCATCTATTTCCCCTTCTCCCACACGCCCAGTCTCAGCATGTGCAGTAGGAAAGGGGTGGAACTAACACCACTGCAAGTTCCCAGGGCAGTCGCCGATTGGCTCAATCCACCCAAATGTCCGTGTCCCAACAGTAATTGCTTCAGGGATGGATGCACAACCCAATCAGAACCAACGGCTGGAAGAAGGCAGCACCAGGATCCTCCTGTTTTTCTTTAGGAGTTAAGAAAGGGACTCTGGGCTGTGTGGTGTAAGAACACGGGACCTGGCACAGTGGTGGCATCCCCTCAGCACAGCATGAGAGCCCACAGCCTGGGAATGATGCAGCAGGAGGCAGAGCAGAGCCCAAGAACCCAGGATCCTGGATGACATCGTTAGTGCACCTGGAGCTGCACCTACAGCAAATCCCATGACTTCAATTCGGAGAGCCAACAGACACACATGGCCTAAGCTGGTTTGATGGAATTTCTGTCACTTGTGACCAAAAGAATCGCAATCAACAGAGTTCAGGAAAGAATGACAAACTTGATGTTGGCTATCACTCCTCTCTTAATGCTAGCGTGAGCTAGGTACTCATTTGTACTTAAGAGACATTCTCTGAGTCTTTAAAAGATCCTCAAAGTGGACATCATTTACCCCAAGTTACACACAAACTTGAGGCCCAGAAAGGGGAATGTGGTAACACTCTAGTTAGCAGCAGAACCATGACTCAAATGCAGATTGTCCTCTCCAAGCCCTCCCTGTCCCCTCTGCCGCAAAGGAAGAGTCCGGTTGTTTCTCGGCAGTCAAGTCCACCAGGAAATGTATCTCAGTGAAAACAAGCCCACTGACCCATGACTGATTTGGTGAGCTCCACTTTATTGCAAAGTTTGGGGGAATCAAAGACTGAAGCAGAGGCCACCACCTCAACATCCATTCTCATTCTTGGTACCCGTAGTGGGGTAAATAATGTCCCCCAAAATGTCACGTCTACCCCAAAAATCAGAATGTGACCTTATTTGGAAATAGGGCCTTTGCAGATGAAATGAAGATGCAAATTAAGATGAGGTCATACCAGGTTAGGGTGGACCCTAAGCCCACTGACTGGCAGCCTTAAAAGAAGAGGACACCTGTAATCCCAGCACTTTGGGAGGTCGAGGCAGGCAAATCACCTGGGGTCAGGAGTCTGAGACCAACCTGGCCAACATGGTGAAACTCCGTCTCTCCTAAAAATACAAAAATTAGCCAGGTGAGGTGGTGCATGCCTGTAATCCCAGCTACTCGGGAGGCTGAGGCAGGAGAATTGCTTGAACCTGGCAGGCAGAGGTTGCAGTGAGCCGAGGTCATGCCACTGCACTCCAGCCTGGGTGACAGAGTGAGCCTCCATTTCAAAAAAAAAAAAAAGAAGAAGAAGAAGAGGACAAGCTGCAGGGGAGAAGGCCAGGTGCAGGCAGAGACTGAAGTGGTGCGACTGCAAGTCAAGAAATGCCAAGGACTGCCGGCCACACCAGAAGCTGCAAGAGGCCAGAAAACACTTTCACCCCAAAGCTTTCCAAGGGAGCATGGCCCAGCCCATACCTTGATTTGGGACTTCTGGACTCCAGAACTGTAGAGAAAATAAATGTCATTGTTGTAAGCCTCCAAGTTTGTGGTAATTTGTTACAGCTGCCCCCAGGAAACTAACAGAGCACCACACCAGGGTTTCTCAGAAGCCACAGGCCACACAGTATGGGGCTCCAGGATCACCTTAAACAAGAACATCACTGTCCCATGTTGACCATGATCACCTTAAACTATAGTGTCACTGCCTCATGTTGACCTTAACCACCTTAAACTAGAGCGTCACTGCCCCACGTTGATCATGACCGCCTTAGAGTGTCAAAACCCTATGTTGACCATGACTGCCTTAAACTAGAGCATCACCACCCCAGGTTGACCATAACCACCTTAAACTAGAGTGTCACTCCCCATGTTGACCATAACCACCTTTTCTTCTTGACTTTTACTAAGAGGCATCCTAATGTGTAGATAAAAGTCCAAAAGCCTTCTTGCATTTCTAATCCAATCCAGCTGACAAAGAAATGAAACCAGCAGCCCATCTTCTGAATGTGTTGCCATGGGCAACAGGTTTGCTTAAGGAGTGACATTTATCAGACAGGGTGTGGGTGAATAGGAGAAATGAACATTCTATTTTTTTCACTCCTTCTCCTAAGTGGACCATTTTGGGTGAAAACCATCCACACAATGAGATACCTGAATGGGGGAGATTTTTGTTTGGCACTGAAATGGAAATGGAGCCTTTACGATACTGGATCCCTGGCACATTTTAAATTAAGCTCAAACCGTCTCTTGTGCAAATACACAGGGTTTTTCCCCCCATTTTATTTCTTTTAATATACATTTTTCCTATAACAGAAGAACACATTTTACAGGTATCCTCTTACAGAAACTATAAGCTGCTAGATGCTTTAGCTCACTTGCTTGTTTAATTCTAACTCTCGGCAGATATGGGAATACCCCCATTTTATAGGTGAGGTGCTAGAGGCTTGGAGACAGCAACCACCTGTCCCAGGGTCGCATGGCAAACAAATGGGGAGCCCAGAGTCACTCAGGGCAGCCTCCCTCCAAAGGCTTCTCTTCCCACCATGTGATGACGTCTCCCCTGAACACACATCCATGAACATATGTGATAGAGAAAAGGGGCTGGAGACCGTTCCTGAGGACTCAGTATTGGTGTGCTTGCACTGTCTATAAATTAGAAATTTTAAACTGACACACAGCTCTTCTGCCATTCTTGGCACAGTATGGAGTTAAGGCATGAACTGGTGGTTTGTCACCAACTGTGGGACCCGGGCTATAGATGGATGAGGACTTTAAAAGGGTGCCTTGTCACCTGCATCCAGTCCCAAAATCTCTTCCAGCATCTCATCTCCCACAGAGGGCTCCCAGCCCCAGTTTACACTCTCCCCATGCTGGGACACTCACTACCTCCCCAGGAGGCTCTTAGTTTCTAAGAACCTTTGGAATCTCAGAGTCTTTCCAATATTGAGGGTGGGGAATAAATGAATATATCCTCAAATCATCAGGACTTTTTAAAAGGTAAGAAAAAGAAAAGAGAGAACTCCCTTCTTCCCCAGCAACACCCTCAGTGCCTTTCACTGGGTGTCCCCCCCCCTTCCCTCCCAGCCAGCCTCACCTGAAGAGCACACTCCAGGTGTGGTGGAATCCCGGCCAGCCCACAACCTGCATGCGGAGGAGCCCTGTACTGTCAGTGAGAGGGGACCAGTGTGGGTACAGGCACTTCTGCTCTCTGAAGTCATTCACTTTCCCTAGATCTCCTTCCTGTGCTACAAAATGAGACACTGGGCGAAGAACCATTTCCTGCCAATGGGCTTGTGTACCCAGAGGAAACCAGAGCACCACCCACCTGCGGCCGCAGGCTCCCCTCCCCATGGCCACACCCGCTTCCTGCTCCTCTGGGAATGCACGGGGCTTGGCAGAGGTGGGTTTTAAGCCATTGAGAGAACATTGTTGGTTCTGCCCAGCTATGAAAGTCTATAGGAGGAAAAGATAGAATATAAGCAAAATACCCTTCGTCGTTATTCTGTCCCTGAAGCGCTCAGTGCACAGCATAGTGAGGTCTGCAGGGAAGCACGGCCTCTTCTAAGAGGGTCCTTGACCCCAAGTCATTGGAAGGCAGAGAATAGGAAACCTTTTCAGTGTTCGTGTAGACCCACTATATCAGTCATCACCACATGCATGGGAGATAGAATCAGAAACGCATTCCTGGAAACCATTCCCCCAGATTCAGGTGCAGGGGCCTCGATTCTACCTGTGATGCTTCATCTACTGTGTGGTGGGCAAAAGGGGTTTGTTTGTGATCTCATCTACACGTTTTGCCAGAAATATTTCACACCTTTAAAACTTCTATTAAAAGTAAGAAAATAAAGTCTCCAGTATTTGACAACAGGATTCCATTATATTTTCATTTTGTATTTTACTGGGAATCCAAGTACCAGATATCATCAGGGCTATTTTAGAGATATGGTTAAAATGATCACATCATGCCCCTATTACTTCCAAACCTTTGCCAGTGTTTCTCCCTCAGCATAGGATCACCTAACAAACTCCTATGCATCCTTCAAAACCCAGCTCAGACCTCACTTCCTCTGTGAAATGACTCCTGCATCTACCCACAGAAGTGATCACATCCTTTTCTTTGTTGCTGCCTCTTTGGCTTGCATGGTCCTATTACCAAACCGTCCTGCTCACACTAGAATAATCTGCTCACACTCCTGTTAACTGTAAGCTCTTTGCTGCCTGGAATCATGTCTTATTTTTCTCTATAACTCAGTAAATAAATATTCAACTAAGGGGGAACTGTCCTGCCCAGGGCTATATGTGTTCTTGGGCCATTCTGACTGACAGCAAATTTCATCGCTGTGGATGACTATAAACAGTGTCCAGCTCCCATTAAACTGATTGTTTACTATTAACATGCAGCAATTGGCAGCAAGTCCAGATCATGTGCTGCTTCCAAGGCTGATAACCAACCCAACGAGATGCCCCAAAAAGAGAGCTTCAGAAACAATCTCTCAAATTCTTATGCAAAACAGTCGCCTCATAAAGGTCAGCAGTCTCTTAAAGTTCAGGGTCCTGAACCAGACACCTCCTGTATTACAATGAATGACGTCCACCTGGACAGGGAGGTGTAGCTGCCATGCCCTGAAAAGTATTCCGTCTATGCTTACTTGGGAAGAGGTCACTTTCCTCAAAGAAGGAGCCAGGTTTGCAGGTGGTGGGAGTCGGTAGGGGACAAGTCCTGGCCCGGTGCCTCTGCCCACCACCACTCAATGTGTCTGGTCAACCTGTGTGCAGGGCTCCAGGGCTCCAGAGTCCCACCTGCCCGGGAAGGCTGCATCTTCCCTCTTTTCTGCTGCCCTGGCTGGGCTGGGCAGTCCCCAGATGTCCTGCCCTTCACCTCCCAAGCTGAGATCACATGGGAGCGGGTGTCACCTGTCACCCCAGTAGACCGCGAGCTCCCTGCAGATGGCCAGGCAGGGTTTTAGTCACGGCCCCCCATGACTCCCCCGAGAGGCTGGCCCAGCAGGCATCTATACAGGGAACATGTATCGAACACATGCCACTCTCAGTTCATGAGTTTTAAAAACAACCATTATGGTTTTATAAAAGCATAAAATAAAATCTCAAACAATCTGTGCTAGCCCTGGGTCTAGCTCACAGCAGGTGCTCACCAAATGGAGTGCCCGGAAGATATATAGCCTCTCTTCCGTAATTTTCTGGCAAAAAAAGAAGGAAAACACTCTCCTTTATCTCCTAGCTGCCTGAAGCTAGATGTGAAAGGGCCACTGAGAAGGCCAGAAATGGGCCACTCCTACCCAACTGACAGGGGGAATCGTGCTGAGAAAACAGCCCGGCCCCAGTGAGAGGGCTTGGCAGACAGTCATGGGAGTAAACAAACCTACCAATCTCCGGGCCCCTGGGGTCTCAGGAGCTGTGGGCACCCAGCCTAGGCTGGCCCATCGGCCCCTCTTCTCCTAGTTGAGATCCTGAGGCCCATGGCCTTAAGCTGTGCCTTGATTCCTCCTACCTTGACAAACTAGTTCCCAACAGTGGCACTCTTTTAAAAATAAAGTTTTAACTCTTATTAGGAAAGGAATGCAGATCCATTATAAAAAATGAAAAATACAGCCAGACACAGTCGCTCACGCCTATAATCCCAGCACTTTGGGAGGCAGAGGCGGGAAGTTTGCTTAAGCTCAGGAGTTCCAGACCAGCCTGGGCAACATGGAGAAACCTTGTCTCTGCAAAAAATACAAAAAATTAGCTGGGCATAGGTGGTCCTGGCTATTCAGGAGGCTGAGGTGGGAGGATTGCTTGAGCCTGGAAGGTAGAGGCTGCAGTGAGCTGTGATTGCACCACTGCACTCCAGCCTGGGTGACAGAGCAAGACCCTGTCAAAAAAGAAAACAGATAGAAGAAAGATAAAAAGGAAAAGGGAGGGAGGGAGGAAGGAAGGAAAGAAGCAAAGTGGAAGGAAGGGGGAGTAGGGGAGGGAGGAAGGGGGGAGGGAGGAAGGGAAAGAAAAGAAAGAGGGAAATGAAAGAAAAGAAAGAAAGAAGTAGCAAAGGAAGGAAGAAGGGAAGGAAAGAAAGAAGAAAGTAAGGGAGGGAGGGAAATAGAAGAAAGAAGGAAAGAAAAGAAAGGAAAGGAGCAAAGGAAAAAGGGAAGGAAAGGAAGAAAGGAAGGAAGGGAAGGAGGGAGGGAGGGAGAGAGGCAAGAAGGGCAGGGGAAAGAGAGAGAGCGAGAGAAGGAAAGGAAGGGAGGAAGAAAGGAAAGAAAGAAGAAAGGAAGGAAGGAAAATTAAAAATACAACAAAGAACAGAGAAAGAAACAGAAAGCCCCCATGATGTCAGGATCCAGAGGCAGCCCCTGCCAACCTGTCACCAGCTTCCCCTCATTCTACTTCCGCAAGACAGAGTCCTGTTTGCGGCTGTACATCCTGTTTTTTAACCGTCTGTGTTCACTTTCCCAAGTCCCTATAGCTTGTCATAAACGCCTGAGTCATTGTCCTGACTCAGAAACTCGAGGCAGCAAATGCGGAGGCAATAGACCACTGGCAGAACACACACGGTGCCATCTGATGTGTACGTAAGATTTTGTGCATGCTTTTGCACATTTCCGTCGGTAGACTCCTGGAAGTGGAATTAGCACACTAAAGGGCAGGAGCGTGCATAAAGCTGTTGTTTGCACAGAGGTGCGGGGCATCTGCTATGCCCCACACTGCACAGGCTCTGGGCTTTCACAGTGAACAAGACAGACTCAGTCCCTGTCCTTATAGAACTTGGATCCTAGTAGGGGGAAACACAAGAAATAATCAGAGACAGATAAAAATATCAGATGAGAAGTGCTGTGGCAAGGATGGGAAAGGGTGGCATATAACTGAGTGACTCGGGGCTGGTCTAGATGATGCCCAGGCAGGCCTCCCTGCACAAGGGACACTGAGGTGGGAGCTACTCAGTGAGAAAGAACCAGCGGTGCAAAGATCGGGGGTGGAGCACTCCTGGCCAAGGACACAGGAGTGCCTGTACAAAGGCCCTGGGGCTGAGAAAAACCTGCCAAAGGCACCTGCTGTCTTCTCTTTTGACACTTAAATTATACCCTACCTTTAAAAAAAAAAAAATTCCTGGCTAATTTGATTGGGAATGATAGCATCCTTTCCTGTTTTAATTTGCATTTCATGACTGGTAAGGTTAAACTAATTTTTATATTTAATAGGCATTGCTTTTCTTCTTTGTGAACTGTGTGTTCCCATGGCTTGACTAATTATAAATTCCCATTGTTCCTCTTGCAAACTTGATAAACTTTTTATACACTGAGGATATTAACCCTCTGCCACATTGTTTAAAGAATGCTTCCCAGGCTATATCTTCACTCTCCATTTTTCTAAAGGCCTGCTTGCCATCTGTGCATCAAATACTCTGTTGAGGAAACTGGGGGTAGAATATTCGTCATTATCATTATAACAAATTCATTTTCAGATCCTATTGGACATTGCTTTTAATCCTGTATCATTCAGAATTGAGTTTTTAAAGAGGATCAATGGCCTGAGGCTGAGTATAAAATTCCCACTTAAAGGGAAGGAACCAGCGGTGCAAAGATACCCTCTAAAATGGGAGTACGGGTTGAGTATCCCTTAT
The DNA here is from genome assembly GCF_006542625.1 of Nomascus leucogenys. NCBI lineage: Eukaryota > Metazoa > Chordata > Mammalia > Primates > Hylobatidae > Nomascus > Nomascus leucogenys. The sequence goes on from NC_044400.1 coordinate 77,093,132, forward strand.
CTGAAATGTTTGGGACCAGAAGTGTTACAGATTTGAGGATTTTTAGATTTTGGAATATTTGCACATACATAGTGAGATATCTTGGGGATGGGACCCAAGTCTAAACATGAAATCCATTTATGTTTCACATACACTTATACATATAGCTGAAAGGTAATTTTATACAATATTTCCAATAATTTCGTACATGAAACAAAAGTCTGTGTACATTGAAACGTCAAAAAGCAAAGGTCTCACTGTCTCAGCCACCCAAGTGGACAGTCTGGGGTTTTTTGGCATCACCATCATTCCTGACAGTGAATTTATTTATTTATTCAAGACAGACTCTCTCTCTGTCACCCAGGCTGGAGTGCAGGGGCATGATCATAGGTCACAGCAGCCTCAGTCTGCTGGCTTCAAGCAATCCTCCCACCTGCGCCTCCTGAGTAGCTGGGACTACAGGGGTATGCCACCACGTCCGGCTAATTTTTAAATTTTTTGTAGAGGCAGGACCTCACTGCCCAGGATGGTCTCAAACTCTTGGCCTCAAGAAATCCTCCCACCTCAGCCTCTTGAAGTATTGGGATTACAGTCATGAGCCATCTCGCCCAGTTCTGACTCTGAATTTATATGCTACCAATATGCAATCATTTCTTACGCTTATTCACACATACCATTGATACAGTGGAGAAGATGTGTTCCTGGTAACATGTGAGCATGCTTGCATGGGAAGTCTGGGTGTGTATTGAAGCTACATCACATCTGAGGGGGGCTAGGGGGATCTTTTATCCCCTTGAGTATGCTGAATACACTGCGTTGTACACCTGCATTTTGACTGTGATCTGTCACAGGAAGTTGGGTGTGCAATTTTCCACTTGTGGCTTCATGTTAGCACTCATAAAATTTCAGATTTTGGAGCATATGGGACTTTGGATTAGGGATGCTCAACCTATTTCTATACCACCTTTGGAAAACTCCATAAGGACAGGGGAAGCTTTACAGATCACTGCCCCATTTTGCAACAATAAATGCAATAAGAAGTGTTCGTTCTCATCATCATTTGACAAATGGCGTGAGTCAATCATTCCATGGGAAAAGCCAGGCCCGTGCTTGCTTAGGCAGCTTGGAGAAATGCAATCTGGTTCCCTTGATCAAAATCACTCAAGACCAGGATGTCAGGTTTTTGTCTGGCTTTGAATATTTCAGAGGTAGTGAAAGCTCTCTCCGTGGAACCGGAAAGAATAATTAAAATGCAATGCCCTTTATGGCTCACTTACATTGGTGAGACAAAAAAGCATTGACTGTGACTTGAATCAGAGATAACGAAAGTGTAGTGTCGAGTTTGGAGTTCGAGAACATGGTTCTGATACGCATGAGTCTGATTTAACAAGGTGCTGTCCAAAACCACGCCTGCCTGAACACACTTTATGCAACTACCACCCAGGTCAGAAAAGAAACATTCCTGGTTGCGTGTGGTGGCTCACGCCTGTAATCCCAGCACTTTGGGATACCAAGGCAGTGGGATCACCTGAGCTCAGGAGTTTGAGACCAGTATGGCCAACATGGCAAAGCCCTGTCTCTACTAAAAATACAAAAAAATTAGCCAGGCGTAGTGGCAGGCGCCTGTAATCCCAGCTATTCGGGAGGCTGAGGCAGGAGAATTGCTTGAATCTAGGAGGTGGAGGTTGCAGTGAGCCGAGATCACACCATTGCACTGCAGCCTGAGCAACAAGAGCGAAACTTCATCTGAAGGAAAAAGGAAGGGAGGGAGGGAGCGAGGGAGGGAGAGAAAGAAAAGAAAGAGAAGGAAGGAAGGAAGGAAGAAAAGAAAGAAAGAAAGAAAAAGAAAGAAAGAGGAAGGAAGGAAGGGAAAGAAAGGAAAGAAAGGAAGAAAGAAAGGAAGAAAAGAAAAAGAAAAGAAAGGAAAGAAAGAAAAAGAAAGAAGAAAGAAAGAAAGGAAAGAAAGACAGACAGACAGAAAGAAAAGAAAGAAGAAAGAAAGAAAGAAAGAAAGAAAAAGAAAGAAAGAAAGAAAGAAAGAAAGAAAGAAAGAAAGAAAGAAAGAAAGAAAGAAAAAAAGAAAAAGATTCCTGATACTCGAGAAGGCTGGCTCCTGCCGCTTCATGATCAACCCCACACCTGGAGGTCATCCACACTCTTATTCTAGCACCTTAGATTAGTTTTTACCCTTCTTAAACTTCATGTGAGTAAAATCATATAGTATGTAGCTTTTGTGCTCATCTTCTTTGGCCTGGTTCTGATACCAAGTCTAGGAAAGTCATTCATTTTCTTGCCTGTTTTGGAAATTCATTTTTTCCCATTGCTGTGTAATATCCCATTGACTAAATACACCTTTATCCACCCTATTGCTACATTTATTGCTCACAGAGCATATTTTCTATCCTTTTCCTTCAGGGAAAGTGGGTCTTTATATTTAAAGTGTGACTTTTGTATCCACTCTGACAATTTCTGCCTTTTAACTGGTTTAGTCCATTTATATTTAATGTAACTACTGATATGACTTATTTAATTCCACCATTTTGCTGTCTCTTCTCCATTTGTCCTGTCTGTTTTTTTCCCTGCTTTGGTCCTTCTTTGCTACCTTCTTTTAGTGCAAACATTTCTTTAGTCTCTCATTTTATTTCCCCTATTTGCCTTTTAGCTGTGCCTCCTTATGCTGCCTTTTTAAACCTTGATTTGTCACAGCCTCCTTCAATTCATAGCGTCACGCACCCCCTCAGACAAGATTGAAGGACTGTGCCAGAGCACAGATCCATTTACCACCAACCACGCCACCCCATCCTTTCTACATTATTTTATGCATTTTACTTCTGCATATGTCATAAACCCCACAATACAGTGTGATTGTTTTGCTTTAAATAGTCACTTGTGTTTTAAATAAATTGAGAAAAAAAGATCATCTCAGACATTGACTCTCCTTTACCCACTTCTCCTGTTCTTTATTCCTTTCCAAGAGAACTAAATTCCTGTCTGGCATTGTTTCTCTTCACCTGCAGAACGTCCTTTAGCATTTTTGGTGGTACAGCCTCTGGCAACAAATAATCTTAGCTTCCTTTTACCTAAAATGTCTTTATTTCACTCTTACTGTAAAATAATCTTTTTTGCTGGATAAGAAATTCTGAGTTAACAGATGTCTCTGTTTCGTTTTAGGGCACTTTAGTGTATGAGATGCTACCGGGGGGCACGGCTGCTCCACGTCCTTGCCATTTCTCGGCACTGTTAGCTTTTTAATTTAGCCATCCTGGTGCCTGGGCAGTGTTATCTCATTGTGTGCTTTTCTTCCTCTTATAGATATGCTCTTTTTAAATGCAAATACAAGATCCACCATTAAACTTTTATCAATCCTATTTAAATTTCCAATTTTTCTTGTTTTAAACATTTTAGATTTTAATTTATATATCATGAACTTCACCAATTTTTAGTAAGTCTTCCAAGTTGTGGAGCCATCATTATAATCTGTTTCAGAAGTTTCCTCACCCAGTAAGATCCCTCATGCTCATTTACAGCTAATCTCCTTTCCAACTAGTCCCCGTCAGCCACTAACCTACTCTCTGTCTCTATAGATTTGGCTATTCTGGAGATTTCATATAAATGCAAGCATACAATATGAGGTCTTTTTTGTCTAGCTTCTATCATTTAGCATAATGTTTCTGAGGTTCAGACATGTTATAGATATTGAAGCATATATCAATATTTCATACCTTCTCATTGCTGAATCACATTGTGCTATATAGACATGCCACATTTATCCATTCACCAACTGAGGACATTTGGGCTTTTCCCACTTATTGACTATTATAATGCTATAAGCATTCACGTACAAATCTTTATATAGATACGTGTTTTCATTTCTCTTGGGTAGATACTTAGGAGTAGAATTACAGAGTCCATAAGTGTCCTTGTTTTAGACTTTTTAAGAAACTACCAAACCATTTATCAAGGTGGCTATACCATTTTAAAGTCCTATCAGAATGACAGTACCCATTCCTCCACATGCTAGCCAACATTTACTATTGTCTATTGCTTTTTTTATAGTCATTCTAGTGGATGAGAATTTGTATCTAGTTGTAATTTTACTCTAGTTCCCTGATGATCAATGAGGTAGAACACCTTTTCACATATTTGTTAGTCATTTAATTATCTTGTTTTTGAAATATTCTTTCAAGATTTTGCCCATTTTTAATTGAGTTATTTTTCACATTGTTTTATAGTTGTTTTTATAATCTGCACGAAAGTTCTTTGCGGTATAGGTATTGAACATGTCTTCTCTCAGTCTGTAATTTGCCTTGTCTTTTATTGGTGCCTTTTGATGAACAATGATTATTTCATGTCCAATGTACAACCCTCTCTGAATAGTATATTTATGTAAATAGTGTGTTGTGTCCTGCTTAAGAAATATTCATCATGTCCCAAGATCATGAAAATAGTCTGTTTTCTACTAGCAGCTTTATTGTTTTACTTTTTACATGTAGGTCTATGGACCACTTTGAATTAATCTTTGTGGGTAGTATGATATAGACTTCATACTCTATATAGAGAGTGTGTGTGTGCAGTGTGTGTGTGTGTGTGTATTTCCTGTTTTTTTTTTTTCTTACGGATAGCTAACCAGTCCAATATTGTCCACTGAAAGATCATCCTCTCCATAGTGAACTGCCACGGTATCTTTTTCCACATACGTGAAGATGTACTTCTGGACTATTCTGTTCCATTGACCTGTCTCTCTAACCTTCAGCCTTACTGTCTTGATTACTGTAGCTTTGTAGTAAACTTTGTTATAGGTTGTATGAAACCTCCAATTTTTCTCTTCTTCAAGATTGCGATTCCGCATCCTTTCAATTTTTACATCAAATTTAGAATCTGCTTGCCAACGTCTGCATTTAAAAAGTCTGCTGGCGGCTGGGCATGGTGACTCACATCTGTAATCCTAGCACTTTGGGAGGCCGAGGCAGGTGGATCACTTGAGATCAGGAGTTCAAGACCAGCCTGGCCAACATGGCAAAACCCTATCTCTACTAAAAATACAAAAAAAAAAAAATTAGCTGGGCATGGTGGCAGGCATCTGTAATCCCAGCTACTCGGGAGGCTGAGGCAGGAGAATTGCTTGAACCCAGGAGGCAGAAGTTGCAGTGAGTTGAGATCACGCCACTGCACTCCAGCCTGAGCAACAAAGCAAGACTCAGTTAAAAAAAAAAAAAAAAAAGTCTGCTGGGATTTTGGTAAGGGATAGCACTGAATCTGTAGATCAATCATGGAAAAACTGATATCTATACTAAGTCTTCTAATCGATGAAAATGATATCCCTTTCCATTGATTTAGATTTCCTTAAGTTTTTCTCAGCAATGTTTTATAGTTTTCAGGGGAGACATCTTACACAACTTTCCTTAGATTTATTCCTAGGTATTTGAATTTTGTGGTGCTCTACTGTAAATGATATTTTTTAAGATTTCATTTTCTAATTGTTCACTGCTGATATATTGAAACAACTTATTTGTGTGTATGTACCTTGTATACACAGACTTTGATAAACTCACTTATTAATTCTAATAGTTTGTAGGGTCTTGCCATGTTCTGAATGTGTCTCACAAAAATTCATACATTGAAACTTATCACCCATGTGATAGTATTAGGAGGTGGGGCCTTTAAGAGGTGATTAAGTCATGAGGGCAAAGACTTTATGAAGGGAGTTAGTGACCTTATAAGAGAAATATGAGCTGCCTGTCTCTCTTTTGTCATTCCACTCCTTCTGCCATGTGAGAACACGGCATTCAAGGCACTGTCTTAGAAGCAGAAACTGGACCCTTGCCAGATACTGAACTTGCCAGTGCCTGGATCTTGGACTTCCCAGCCTCCAGAATGGTAAGAAATAAATTTCTATTATATATAAGTTACCCAGTCTGTGTTGTTTTGTTATAGCAACAGTAATGAACTAAAACAGGTCTCTTGGATTTTCTACATCACAACCATAGCACTTGCAAATAATGAGTTTCCCTTTTTTCTCCCTAAAACTTTTTTTTTTTTTTTTTTTGAGACGGAGTCTCGCTCTGTCACCCAGGCAGGAGTGCAGTGGCGTGATCTCGGCCCACTGCAAGCTCCGCCTCCCGGGTTCACGCCATTCTCCTGCCTCAGCCTCCCGAGTAGCTGGGACTACAGGCGCCCACCACGACGCCTGGCTAATTTTTTGTATTTTTAGTAGAGGCGGGGTTTCACCATGTTAGCCAGGATGGTCTCGATCTCCTGACCTCGTGATCCGCCTGCCTCGGCCTCCCAATAAAACTTTTATTTATTTTATTTTGTATTTGACATCCTGGCCAGTGCAATGTTGACTAGAAGTGGTAATAGTCAACATCTTGTTTTGACCTTGAACTTGGGTGGGAACTGTTCAATATTTCATCATTATGTATATTGCTTGTGACAGATTTTTGATAGAACCATTTATCATATTAGTGAAATTCCATTCTCTTCCTGGTTTTCTGAGAGTTTATATCATGAAGTTGAATTTTACCAACAGATTTTTCTGCATCTATGAAGATGATCGACCACATGGTTTTTTTTCTTTTTTACCATATTATTATGTTGAATTATATTCAGTGATTTTAGAATATGAAGCCAATCTTTATATTTTCAGAATAAACCCAGCTGGGTTATGACTTACTAGCCTTCCTATGTATTGCTGGATTTGATATGTTAATATCTTGCTCATACTCTTGTATCTATGTTCATAAAAGCTAATCCAAAAGTTTTCTTATCCTGTAATGTTATTGCTTTTGGAATCAGAGTTACACTGGCTTCATAAGTTAGTTAAACTGTGTTCCTAATTCTCTATTTTCTGGAAGAGTTTGGCTAGAATTAGTTTTACTTCTTTCTTAAACACTTGAAAGAATTCACTTGTGAAGCCATCTAGGTCTGGGCCTTTCTTCATAGGAAAATTATTCATTACAGATTTAATTTATTTAGGAGCTAAAGGACTACTTAGATTTTCTATTTGTTTCATGTCAGTTTTGGTACATTGTGCATATTCAAGGAATATGTTCATTTTATCGAGGTTTCAAGTTTATTGGTATATGCTGTTTGCTGTGGTTTTATTGACTGTAGGAGCTGTGGTATTTCTCCCTTTACATTTTTGATATTAGTAATTTATTGCCTCTGTTTTGCTTTATCAATATTGCTAAATGTTTGTCAATTTATCAGTTTTAATTAACTCTTGAATTTGTTGATTTTCTTTATTGATTTTATTTCACTGTTTCTTGCTCTTTAAAATTTCCTTCCTTCTACTCTCTGAAGTTTAATTTGCTGTTCTTTTTCTTTCTTCTTGAGATAGAAGCTTAGATGCTTGATTTTCAGCATTTCTTCTTTTTGTCTAAAATATGTTTTGCTCTAAGGACTAATTACAACCCACAAATTTTGAAATGTGGTCTATAGTGACAAAAGTATGTCATGTCCACAGTATTCTGCAGTTGTGGAATAGAGTGCTCTGTCAGGTAAGTTCACGTCGGTTAATTGTGTTGGTGAAATCATGTCTTTATTCCTTCTTTGTCTGTGTGTTCTACTGTTTGCTGAGAGAAGTGTGTTCATCCCCAACCATAACTGTGGATTTGTCTGCTTTAGTGTTGATAATTTTTTTCTTTTAGACATTTTGAGGTTTTGTTATTGAATGCATTCCCACTGAATTGACCCTTTATTATTAAGAACTGTCCTTTTGTGTCTTTAGTATTACTTCTTGCCTTAGAGCCTTTGACATGAATACAGCCAGACCAGCTTTGCTTTTGGGAAGTGCTTGCACAGTGTATCTTTCCCCATCCTCTTATGCTCCATGTCACCACGTCCTCATAATTAAGATGTCTCTCTTGTAAATATCACTGTTACTGTTTGATCCAGTCTGAAAACCTCAGCTTACTTTACTTCTTAGCCTCCTGCCCCACACAGCTTCAAAGTGTGACAAACGCCCTGAGGGGCAGACTGGTCATGTGTTTGTGGCGGGCCCCCTGCCTTTGTCTCCTACGTCCAGTGAAGGCATGGGAGCTGTCACTCTGCCTTTCCAGCTGGGCTCACCAGCCTCCCCCTTCACTCCAGGACGCAGGAGGACCTCCTGTGCAGCAAGCTGGCCTAGGTGGGGCTCCTCTGGTTTCCATTCTTTCATGCCCACTCTGAGATGGCAAAAAGTCCTACTCGTCTCTCTTAGGACATCCAATCTTCAGCCCACACCCAGAATCCACAAATGCCCCAAGGGAAGAAAGCAGCTGGCAATTAGGCCGCCTAGGCAGGGCTCTTTCCCCTTCCCTTTGGAATTTTAGTTCATCCACACTCCACAGCTTCCACAGATCTCCAGTATCTTTCAAAACAGGACTGTTTGCAATTTATATTTTTCCCTTGCTGTTGCAGCCAGTTGGCCGGCCTGCCCTGACCTGCGGCATCTTACCTGGAGATGGACGTCTGCTCATGGTTGTTGAAGTAAATGAATCAATAAATGCCCGGCACTTAGATATGCTATCACGATGCATTTGCAACAACCCTCGCTAGTCTCCATTAAGCTCCTTTGACAAATGGGGAAACTGTTCTCTGAGCCGATTGCCTGCAGCCCCAAAGCCTCCTTACCACACCTAAGACGGCAGGGACGTTGCTGGGGCCCCAGTGCTTTGAACAACGCCCGCAGCACAGCAGGTCCTCGGAGCTCCGCATTTCCCCCATGCGTGCAGGGAGGGAAGGCTGCGTGCCCACGGGCGGGGGAGGGGGCGACACGTACCAGCCTGCGGATGTCGCGCTCGCACTCGCGCTTAATGCGGTGCACCTCGTCTTGGTGTGCCTGGTAGGCGGCACGCAGGTCGGCTGCCTTGGTCTTGTCAGCCTGCATGCAGTTACTGAGCGCCTCCTCTGCCTGCTTGCGCGCTGCCTTGAGCTCCAGGATCTCCTGCTGCAGCCGCAGGCGCTCTCCATCGAAGGCCCTGCGCGCCTCCTCGCGCGCCTCGGTCAGCAGCGCCGTCTTGACCTTGTCGGCCGCGCCGTCGCGCAGCACGTTCAGCGTGGCCTGCAGTCGCTGCAGCTCGCCCTCCTTGATCTTGGCGGTGCGCGCCGCCTCCTGCTCGTGCTGCCGGATAAGCCCCTCGCGCAGCGCCTGCAGCTCCTTGGTCTTCTCCTCATGCAGCTTGGCCTTGAGCTCCGAAATGTAGGCCGTGTGCCGTCGCTGCTCCTGCTCGCGCTCCAGCTTCGCCTCCTGCAGCCGCTCGCGCAGTTTGCCCACCTGCAGCCAGAGCGGCGAGAGAGCCGGTCAGGGTCAGGGTCAGGGTCAGGATCAGGGCCACAGCTGGCGGAGCTGGCCACAGCCTCCCCACGCCCAAGACACCCACCTGGGCCCACGTTCCCATGGATTCCCCCTTCGGCAATGCCCTGCAGGCCTGACCCTCCTGCCAGCCCCACTTAGAATCTCTCCTGCTAGTTCCCTGAGATTTTCCCTGGGGGTGGAAACCCCCTGAGGATGTTGGAGAGGCATTCAAGCCTTTGGCATCTCTTCCAGGTTGTAGATTGAGACAATTGCTCAATCACAAAACACACCCTGCAGAAATCATCACCAAGACCCAAAAGATTGTAAACCAGAAATATATTTCCAGGGCCCCATGCACGGACTCTGGAGTTGGAGAAGACAGACCAGGCTTCTAAGTCTTGGGGGGCAGTGAGCAGGGGGCACCATTCTTGTTGAGCGGGGTCCCTAGCTGGGCTGGGGGCTCCAATGCATCACCCACATTGCCACATTAACCCCTCACGGTCTTGGGAAGGAGGTAGCAAGCTCCCTCTCTTTCTCCCTCTCTCTCTCTCTTCCTCTCTCTCTCCTCTGTTTTATCATGAGGCAGCCAAGGATCAGAGATGGTCTGGTGACCTGCCCAGGGTGAGGGATGAGGACCCTGTGCTGCCAGCCGACCCACCCTGCCTTGAGCCTATTCATTTTATGAGCAAACAATTCAAAACATTACTTATAAAACGTCCCAAGGGAGTGTGTTCTTAAAACACTTCAAAATGCTTGCTTTAACCTTTTTGTTTCAAATATCACTCGACACACATTCCACAGGAATGCTTGACAAGCCCTTATTTCCTGAAATCTTCCCCTCTCTGAAGACCTGAAATGAATTGCCTCTGATGGACAAGCTGCTTCCAGGGAAAATGGCAACGTTTTTCCCCAGACCACACTGTTGATAGCATAGTAACATGTTAAAATTAATTTTAGGTGAGAAGTTGTACAATGGCACCTGAGTATTGATAAATCCTTACTTACGACAGCAGATAAAGAAGCAAATAAAACCAACCCAGGCAAACACACAAGATCAACATCTCCTTTCACCAGATACTCACAATTATAGGAAAGAAGCCAGGAGACCAGCCTATGCTCTGTCCACCTTACCCTGGGGGCAGCAATCAGCATCTTTTCCTAGTGGATTTAGTAGCAGGACGCCAGAACTTTAAGTATTTAACATAATTGTCCCGGTTATGGACAAAATGTTTTTGACTGTTCTCCCTCCTGCGAGGCAACACTGTCTTAAGTCCCTGGTTAATGCCGACAGCCACCTGGGGTCAGCAGGGTCAGATCCAATGAGATCCTAATCTGCTTTGATGAGCTGTGTTTCCCCAGGCAAATCTCTCTACCTCTATGGTGGTTGATGTTGTGGGTCGACTTGGCTGGGCCACAATGCCCAGTCGTTTGGTTAAGCACCAGTCCAGATGTGGCTGTGAAGGTATATTTTATGAGATTAACATTTACATCAGTAGACTCTGGGTGAAGCACAGTGCCTTCCACAATGTAGGTGGGCCTCATCCAATCAGCCGAAGGCTTTAAGAGAAGACCAAGGTCCCCCGAGGAAGAAGGAACTCTGCCTCCAGACTGCACTGGGACTCAAAGCTGCAAGATCAACCCTTGCCTGAATCTCCAGCCTGCTGGTCTGCCCTACACATTTCAGGTTTGCCAGCCTCACAATTGCATAAGCTGATTCCTTAAAACTAACAAACAACCTCTCACTCTGTGGTGTGTGTGTGTGCGTGTGTGTGTGTGTGTGACAACCTATTGTTTCTGTTTCTCTGAAGAACCTGACCACACAATCTTCCAGAGCTTCAGTTTCCTCTGCTAGGAAACAGGGATGTCAACAGCTGCCCCTCAAAGGCCCGTTGGGAGGAGGAAGATGAGGTGACTGTGGGTGGGTGAATGGAAGTCTGTTGTTATCGTGGTTCTGACTTTGTGCATCAGGTGTGGGCAGCCTCGTGTGAGAGACACAGGTAGAAAGGGGGTGAGGAACATGGAAGGGTGGGCAGAGGCCTGTGCAGGGCAGCCCGGGGGGTCTAGGGGCTGCTTCCTGGGAAGGGCAGAGGTGCTGCTGAGGCTGGTGATCCAGGTGTGTAGGGCAGGGATGGTGACAGAGAGACAGGGGCCTGGGGACAGGGCCCTGTTGGGTCCCTCCAGCTCTGCCCAAAGCTGCTGAGGGCCAAGCCCAGGTGACATGACCTATGCCACAGAAGCAGCAGAGTGAGGCTGGGGTGACCCCTGATGGGCACAGAGCACTCCCTCCCACCACCACTCCATCCGGCTGAGCAGGCCAAAAAGAGCCACCCAGCACTTCACCTCCAGCTGCCTCCAAGCTACCCCAAGTGTAGAGGCACCCACACCAGCCGCTCCTCAGCATTTGGACTCTAAATGCAGTCATAACACAAAGGCCAAGACAGGGAGCATGCCCTGGGGGTGTGGGGGCTGGTGTGGAGAAATTATCTGAACCACCGGCACCACCCCCACTTGCCATTCCCACTCAGAGAGTGAGTCAGATTCGTCCCTTTCCATCCCCATCCCCATTCAATCCAGCAACGCTGGCTCTCCATGCCCAGGCCTGGCCACTTCCCCACTTCCCCCTTGCCCAAGCCACCTGCAGCAGCCCTTCCCACCACACCCTCCATGCTCAAAGCCCTCCAAATCTCATGGGTACCAGTTAACTACTCTGAAACCATCATACATGTATAGTGTTGAACAAGAAAGTGATGGCAGGTGGGGAAGCCACGTTTCCCACTTGGAGTGAGAGGTTACAGACAAGCAAGAGGAGGCTGAAGTGAGCCATGTGGCAGTGGGTGCGTCTTGGGACATCTATAAGAACTCATGTTTGACTTTGTATGGATATAGATGTCATATATGGAAATAGTTACAGGCATGTGTACATATGCAGGTCAGTACACGCATATATTTCCTTGTTCTGGCAGCTGAGAGGGCCTAGAAACAATGACACCGCAGCAGTGATGGGCACGCCTGGTGCCCAGATCTTTGTTTCTAATGCCATTCTCCAACAAAAGGAACCAGGACCCCTTAGAGAAATTGCTGGGTCTAGGGCTGGGGGTAGGAAATATACAAGATGAGCCTGGGGCATCTTTTTTTTTTTTTTTTGAGTCGGAGTCTCGCTCTGCCCCCCAGGCTGGAGTGCAGTGGCACGATCTTGGCTCACTGCAAGCTCTGCCTCCCAGGTTCACGCCATTCTCCTGCCTCAGCTTCTCGAGTAGCTGGGACTACAGGCGCCCGCCACCGCGCCCGGCTAATTTTTTTATATTTTTAGTACAGATGGGTTTTCACCATGTTAGCCAGGATGGTCTCGATCTGCTGACCTCATGATCCGCCCTCCTCGGCCTCCCAAAGTGCTGGGATTACAGGCATGAGCCACTGCGGAGCCTGGGGCATCTTATAATGCCAGAAAGTAACCCCCAGAAAACTGCCCCTGTGAAGCCTTGGGTTCTGCTTGTCCCTGCACTATTTTCTAAAACCTCTGATGCAATGTGCCCAGGGCTGCTATATTGCCGGCTTCCTGTGAGCCTCTGTACCCATCTGACCTGAGGACAGGGGCTGTCTCTGAGTTACTTCCAAACACTTCTCACTCAGCCCAGGCATGGAGCATGCGTGCCAGGGGCTTGCAGATGAACAGACAGACACGTTTATCACCCTCCCTCATCCTACAGTGTTCAACAGGGATGCTTTGCTAAAATACCAGCACTTTAAATGGGACATTGACAGTGATTGTGAGATCACGTCAAAGTAACACTTCAATGCAATTGTAAAGTTTGCATTTATGTTTTTTGTGCCGGTCAATAAGCACGTTGCTGAATTCTCAGAGAATTGAAATTCTCCCAGCAGCCAGATGGGTAAAGTCAACCTGAAGGGGCCACAGGGATGGCTGGATTGAGAAAATAAGCAGCCAGCGTGCATCCAAGTGGAAATTGCCACACGTCCGAGAGGCAGGGAGGCAGCCTGGTAACGGGGAGGCCCAGCCTGGGGTCTGCATGGGCCTGGCTTTCAACCCAGCAATACCACCTACTGTGCTGGCCTCGTGTGTGGGGCTAAACTGTGTCCCCCTGAAATTCATATGTTGAAGTCCGAACCCCCAGGACCTCAGGATGTGATTGCATTTGGAGATAGAGCCTAATGAGGTCATTAGGGTGGGCCCTAATCCAAGTTGCCTGGAGTCTTTGTAAGAAGAGCAAATACAGACACGGACACACACAGGAGAAAGCCACGTGAAGACACAGGGAGAGGGCGGCCATCTGCAAGCCAAGGAGGGAGGCTTCAGAAGGAGCCAATCCTGACACCTGGATCTGTGGCTGCCAGCCTCCAGGACTGCGAGACAGCAAACGTCTGTTGTGTAACCTGCCCCATCTGTGGGACTTGATTACTGCAGCCCTGGCAAGCTAACACACCTGGGCAAGTCCCCACCCTCTCCAGCCCTTGGCTTGCTCACCTGTAACACGGGGGAAGCCACACCTGACCTCTCAGGTCACTGCCAGGGTCATGACACCCTCTAAAGCACCTGGTGCTATCTGCACAGTAGGCATGTACATGTCACCCTGATGGTCATGTGAGAGTATGACAGGCAGCACCCAGGCCCTGTGTGTCACTGTCTTATTCATTCCTCAAACAACCCAGGAGGCAGACACCTTAGAGGTCCCCATCTACTGATGGGAAAACTGAGGCGGGGGTTACACAGCTTCTAAGACCTCAGGCAGGGGTGGCGGTGGAGAGGGGATGGAGCCCAGGCAGCGTGATGTGAGTGAGCAGCTTTCCCTGTCACCACAGCTGCTGTGGCTACGTCCAGATACAAGCTGCCAGCCCTTACACCCCCAGCCAGTCAGCCCCAGCCCCAGCCCCAGAGGTGACCTGGCCTCTTGACCTGGCTAAAGGGTGAACAGGTCATCATCACCAGCATCCATGTCTAAAAGAGGCTGGATGCACTCGGCCTGGAATCTTGAACACCTAGGGATGGAGACAGGTGCATCTGTGCCCAAGTTCCAGAAGCCCAGTCCCCTGGTCTAGAACTCAGCCTTTGCTCTGTGCGGCCATCCTGAGCTGGGGTTGGAGCCAGATCCCAGGCCCCAGCCCCGTCCCCACCTGGAAGCTGGATCTGGCCCAGCACTCCATCGGCGGCCTGAGTCCCAGCTCAACAAGACAGGGACACCTGCTGCAATCCCCCAAGCAGCCTCCACCCATCACTCCAGGTACTACAGCAGGAGCCAGAGGGCACCTTCAGGGCTTCAGGTAGACCTTCAACTGCTCGCGCCACCCAGGAGCAAGCCTGCATCTCCGTCCCCTTTCTGTGCTCAGCCTGGCTGGCAGCTCCTCTCTCGGCTCACAGAGCCCTGGGCTTGCTCTACCCTCAAGCCCACCCAAGTCAGAACCAGGCCACCAAACAGGACTGCAGCTGTGCCTGGGCACCAGATGTTGATGGGGCTTTTTATTGCATCCATTAATCAGATCCTCATGACCATCTTAATCCAGACAGCTATTATTACACCATAATAGCTGGTGTCAGATGAGAAGTCAGAGGTTTTGGAGACTTTTAGTCACCTGGCCAAGATCATGAGACCAGTTAGGGGACAAGCTGAGGTTTGACGCCAGGTCTGCCTAGAAAGCCTGTGCTCCTCCCGTCTGTGACAGCCCGTGCTTTAATTACACTCCCAGCACCCAACCAGGCACTGTCCTGACCAGCTCCAAAGCTCAAATCTGCTTTAGGAGAGAGGAAAGTAGCTCACACCCGAGAGCCAGGCTCTGTTCCAACCTCTTTACCTAGCAGAGCCCTGAGTCCAGACCACAGCCCCACCACATCTAGGAAAACACATATATGGCTTAGAAGACCTCAAGGCAGCATAAACCAAAAATAAACTTTGAAGCCTCCTGACCATCTGAACGGATCCCTCGTCTCCACCAAGGGTCTTCCAAAGTTAACCTGAAAAGCTAGTTCAGGCCATGATGGGAAGCGGGGAAGTGGGACATACCTCACTATGCCCTCCTCCCTTTTGGAATTTAGGAAAAGCTGGTACCGCCATGACCCTGCTGAATTAAACTAAACTTAGCCTGAGGATGCCTTCATGCATGAGTTCCTGTATAATGAACTGCAACCTAACTTAGCAGGCAAACTAACCGAAAACCTGACTTGGGAGCATTTTTAAACAAATAGCCGAGGCTCAGCCAATCACAGCAGCTGAGCATGAGTAAATCACAGGTGAGCCACGGATCAAGGGTCAAGCTGTAACCGGTCAAGTAGCCTCAGCACCTCTTCTGTTTTCTGTCCCCATAATGAATGCTGTCTGACCACATGCAGGTTTCTCTGAACGTGTTCTGTGCTGGGGACTGCCCCGTCCTCAAATCGTTCTTTGCTCAGTTAATCTCTGCTAAACTGAACTTGTCAAACATTTTTCTTCTGACAACCCCCATCTTGCAGGTAAGAGAAATCAAAGAATGGGGTGTTCAGTGGCTTGTTGAAGGTCACAGCAAGCACTGGTGGGGCCCAGACTCCTGCCCAGCAGTCTCTGTACTACAAAGGGACAGACAGCAGGGCAGAGAGGTGAAGTGGCCCCCCTCGGCCCCCCTTCTGGAACAGGCTCTCCACACACATGCCTCAGGGGCAACACTGCCCAAAGGGACATTTGCAGCCCAGCCGCTGCTGAGCTGGCGCCAGCCCCCACCTTGCTCTTTTCCTGCTGGAACTCGATCTGAATGCTGGTCAGCTTGGCCCGCAGCTCCTCGTTGGCCATCTGCACCGCGTCCGCCTCCATCTCGGGCTTCTCGCCCTTGCTCCGGCCTTTCTTCGACATGCTTCCCCTTGGGTCAGAGTGCTGAGATCCTGCGGTTCACACCCGTTCACGCACGCCAGCCAGCAGGCGTGGCTACCAGCTCCACCGTGCTAACCAGTCGCGCGGGACTCAGCTCGCCCTCCGAGGAAACCACCATCACTTGGGATCCTGAAGGAAGGAGGGAAACTGAGTTAGTAGAGAGAGAAGGGTGGGGAGCTGGTGTCCCTCCCTCGGGCACCCTGGGCCAGGCACCTGCCTCATCTGGAGCATGACCTGCCACTCCCAGACTGACTTACAGCCTTCCCGATGGGGGCTGCAGCAGAATCGCTTGGAGGTTAAGGCGTGGAGTCCTGGGCCCACCCCTAGAGAATCTGATTTGCATTTCTAATAAGCTCCCAGGTGAGGCTCCCAGGTGACCACACCTGGAGTAGCTTCAGTCCATCCTGCTCCTATCAGGATGGGACCAGCCCATCTCAGCAGCCTGCAGACCATGGTCTGCCAACATCAGTGAGCCTGTGTCTCCCAAGGTGCTTCTTCCAAAAAGCAGGGCCCTGGGCCTCATCCAGAGCTCGACGCATGAGGAGCATGGTGGGCCAGGGAATCTGCATTTCCATCCACAATCCCGGCAATTCTGGAGCAGGGTGTGAAGACCACACTTAGAGAAATGGACTTTTCGATTTCAGAGGTTAGTGGTTTCCATCCCTACTAGGTAGGTGATGTCACCCAGTGTTACAGATGAGGAAACTGAGACACACAGAGGTTGACTGCTGGTGATGTCACTCAACTACTGAGAGAGGAAACAGTATGAACCTGATCAAGGTCCACAGCTGGAAGCGGGTGAGCCAGGACTGAGCCTAATCACCGCCCCAAGCTGCCTCGGAAAGCCCGCCTCTGCTCTCCCTTCCCTTCACCACGTCTCCTTCTCATTTTCTATCTGACAAACTGTAATTGACTTAGTTCTTATCTATGTCCCCTAAATGAGGACGGGTTCCCAGTAAGCAGGGCCTGGGCCTGCTCTGCCCCTTCTGTGTCCTCCATGCCTAGAACAGAGGGCAGCAGGTAAGATGCATTCTATCAGGATCCGCCAAGTGCATGAATGAATGAGTGAGTGAGCAACAGCAGGAGAGTCATGAGGTACCCATCAGGTGCCAGGGCCCGTGACAGGAGCTGGGAATCCTGTCCTATCATCCTTGGAACACCTGGTGAGAGAGGATTTTACTAGGCCCATTTTAGAGATGAGGAAATGAAGGCACAGAGAGGTGAAGTCAGCTACCTAAATCCACACGGTCAGTGAGTCGTGGCATTGGGATTAGATCACGTAGGGAATGAATGCAGAGCGAGGAGGGAACACTCCGGTGTTGAGGAATGCTAACTTGGGAGCTTGGGCAGATGAGACAAAATTGGCAAGGAAGGCCAGGAACAGGACGGAAGGAGAGAAAGCCCCGGGGAGGCTGCAGAAGATCGTGTGTCTAGAAGAAGGACGGCTCCAATAGCGGGCAGCCCCAAAGAGGTCAAGGTGAGGACCTGAAGCTGGACATTGGATTTGGCCTCCTGGAGTCCATGTGACCTCAGCCTGTGGACAGGAGATGCAGGAAGTACCGGACAGGGGTGCCCAGGAATGGTCTGGGGTGGGGTCTCCACACCGCCAGTGCATCCAGCAAGTTGCAGATGCTCAGTGGCCATGAACTGAAGTCAGGCGGGACCTGCTAGCCCTGGGGCCCTGGGACATCCCTCCGAGCTACAAAATCTGGGAGGCAGTGATGGAGGCCGGCTGCCTTCCTCCTGAACAGGAGAGAGTGGTGTTTCTCAACACACCATGAAGGATTATTCTGGGCTAATCAACATCACTGCTGATCGATTCCAGAAAGGTACATTCTGTCTTCAGATAAGTATGAACTCCATTTGCCTTGATCTGACTTAGAGCTTGATACATAATTCATTCCTCGCCTCCGCTGACGTGCCGCTTTTATAACCACAGCAGTTCTCAGAAGTCAGCCTTCGAGTCTGAAGTGCACCTCCCCATACCCTGATGGGCAGGAAGACACACAAAATACAACACCAGAAAAGGAAGCTTGCTCCTTTTTACTCCTTTCTGTGGCCACTTCTAGGAATGTGCTTTAAGGAAATACCAGAGATACAGCCTCTGATAGAAACACTTGGATGTCCATCCCAAAAACACAACACTCAGCCAGAAAGGATCGATCAAGTAAATGACGTCTAAGCCCCGACAGAAAAGTCCACATGGGGACAAGGTCAGTACCACAAAGAGTGAAAAAGGTGAAATAAAAAAACAGGCCGGGTGCGGTGGCTCACATCCCAGCACTTTGGGAGGCCGAGGTGGGCAGACCACCTGAGGTCAGGAGTTTGAGACCGGCCTGGCCAACATGATGAAACTGCTTCTCTACTAAAAATACAAAAAATTAGCAGGGCGTGGTGGTGTGCGCCTGTAATTCCAGTTACTCAGGAGGCTGAGACAGGAGAAGTGCTTGAACCTGGGAGGCAGAAGTTGCAGTGAGCCAAGATCGTGCCATTGCACCCCAGCCTGGGAGACTCCATCTCAAAATAAATAAATAAATACACAAAAATAAAAAACAAATACAACTTATAGTTTCAATTTTCTGCTATATATATAGTTGCTCATTATTTTCACTCAGTCACAAATATGTGTTGAGCACCTGCAAGGTGCCAGCCCTGCACCCTGGGGATACAGTGGAAAGGACATGGCAGCCATGCCCCCAGGATGCTGACAGGGACCACCTGGGGGATGCAACTATAGGTGATATCTATTCTCTTCTTTAGACTCTTCTAGGTAAGTACAATTTTCTACTTCAATGACTGCTTTTAAGAGGAAACAGTGCAGTTTTTTTGTTTTGTTTTGTTTTGTTTTATAAGAAAGGCAAGAAAAATATCTGCAATTAGCCAGGAAGGACACCACTAAAAAGCTGAAGAGAAAGCAAAAGGACCACATCCACAGGAGCGGCCCACAGGCCTCGCAGGCAGGATGGGGCAGCTGCAAGTCTGCCAATTCTTTGGGCTGCCGGTGGCGGAAAGGGCTGCCCTGCCCCGTGTGTCGACTGTCAGCTCCTCTGGGTCAGAACCTTAGCTCCCACCTTTGTGCACCCCACCCTGTGCCCAGCCCAAAGTCCAAGCTCCATCCAATTCCAGGATGAATAAATCTCCATGGGCTGATGCCAAGCCTGGTACTCTCAACACCCCATGCCAGACCCTGCCAGGCCGGGCCACAGTGAGTGTGGAGATGAATGGAGTGCAGGAGGGGAGGATGTCCAAAGTTCTGGGCCAAGTCAACCTCGGAGCTCAGGGTGGGCCTCAGCAGCCGGCCTCTGTGCCACGGACACACTGTTGATAGTCCTGACGCTCACAGTGCCACACAGCATCACTGTGATTAGCCCCTCCGGCTGCGGGCTGCACAAAGGTCTCCTCGGCAGGAGCAACAGCAGGGAACTCTCCTGCTGAGCTTAACTTGGTGTCTGCTGCGCCCAGGATTTTCACTCTGAGCCTGCTGCCCATCAAGCAGGAGATGGCACAGCCCACTGTTGAGGAAGGGGCACGGCACTGGCTCAGCGCCTCAGGCTGGAGGGTGACAGCCCAGGACACACAGGAGGTGGAGTCCTCAGAGAAGGCTCCTTCCTCAAGGCACAGGGAGCCCCCGCTGCTGACCCTGGACCTCGTCTGGCATAGAGGCTAAGGTTGGCGAATATTCATCTCCCTTAAACCAGTCCTGTTGGCCCCAGAACTGAAATATCTCTGCAGCCCACCCATCTCTGACATCACATGTCCCCTGTCCCAGCCTCCATGTCGTTTGTGCCTTGGCAGTGCGGGTGCCCTTTAATTGCCCACAGGAAATTAATATACTGGGCATGCAGGAGGACCAGACAAGGTCCCGGCCATCACAGAACTATCTAGTCAGGAAGACCACTATGGAAATGAATACAGAAAACAATGATGGCTTGTGGTAGGTGCTGGAAAGAACAAGTCTACAGGGCACTGTGATACACAGCTATCAAATATCACCGGTCACGGGCAGGCGGTGGGAAGGGAAAATTGCCAGACCACGTGGGGGTTCTACACCAAGCACAGAGTCAAGACCAGCTACGTATTTGCAGCCCAGTGCAAAATGAAAACGTGAGGTTCCTTGTTTAAAATTATTAAGACTTGCATGACGGCAACAGCAGAGCATTAAGCCAAGAGCCAGGCCCTCTGAGTGTAGGCCCTGCAGGACAGCACAGCTCGTGTGCCCGTGAAGCTGGCCCTGGACAGAGTTCAAGCCCTGCCCTGAGCATGCTGGGAAGCCATTAGCAGGGTGTGACTCGGATTTCCATTTCGCTGAAGTGCACATGGTAATAGCTCTACCCCACTGGTGGTGGCGAGGGTGAAATGGGTCCCTGCCTGTCACACAGGAAGCACTGCAGAGGCTCTGCGACTATCATCCTGCTGTTTAAAGGGCACCCGGGCTGCTGAGACACAGACAAATGACATGGAGACTGGGACCAGGGACGTGGTGTCAGAGATGGGTGGGCTGCAGGGATATTTCAGTTCTGGAGCCAACAGGACTGGTTCGCAGAAGGTGGATATTCACCAACCTTGACCTATATGCCAGGCTCTTGGCCTGACCCCACAGCCTTCCACAATGCCCACCACCAACATCTGCCCATGCACTGGGGGCAGGGCCTTGTCTGGCCTTCTCAGGCCTGCTGAAAAATTTCCTCCCTTCATTAAAGCACAGCTTCGTCGTGACAACATTGTAGAGGCAAGCAGAAGGGCTGGGACACTGGACTGAGGCCACAGGAGGCAAGGGCAGAGCTCTGGTTGGCCAACATGGGCGAGCTTCTGGCTGATGAGGGCTGAGGCGGGCTGAATTGTGGCCCCCAAAAAGATACGATCACATCCTGCTCCCCAGAACCTGCAGATGTGCCCTTATTAGGAAAAAGGGTCTTTGAAGATGTAACGAAGTTAAAGATCTCAAGAAGAAATCATCCTGCAGTAGGATAAAGTCTAAATCCATTGACAAGAGTCCTTCTAGGAGATGCGCAGAGAAGACACACAGAGAAGCCCACGCGAAGCCAGGGAAGAGATCGGAGCGCTGCAGCCACACCAGGGAAGCCCAGGACAGCCGACAGCCACCCAAAGCTGGAGGGGGGAAGGACTGACAGCTATTTTTAAGGGAATTCGACCCTGCCAGCATCGTGATTTGGGACTTCTGACCTCTAGAACTGCGAGAGTAAATTTCTGTTTACCACCCAGTTTGTGGTCATGCTTTATAGAGGCCACAAGAAATTAATATACCAGGCAAGCAGGGAAAAACCACTCCTGGGGCCGGGAACGATGGCTCACGCCTGTAATCCCAGCACTTTGGGAGGCCGAGGCGGGTGGATCACCTGAGGTCAGGAGTTCGAGACTAGCCTGACCCAACATGGAGAAACCCCCTCTCTGCTAAATATACAAATTAGCTGGGCGTGGTGGTGCATGGCTGTAATCTCAACTACTTGGGAGGCTGAGCCAGGAGAATCGCTTGAACCCGGGAGGCAGAGGTTGCAGTGAGCCGAGATCACGCCATTGCACTCCAGCCTGGGCAACAAGAGTGAAACTTGGTCTCAAAAACAAACAAACAACAACAACAAAAAACCACTCCTGGGACACACTCAGCACTTTGTTTAATGCCCGAAGGCAACCAGCTCCTCAGAACATGAGTCTGAATAAACCTTGCTTTGCCCCTCTCCACGGTGTGTGTAATATCATCAAGAAACCACAACGCCTCCCTGCTGAACAGCTCACATCCCTCTACAGTCACAACTCACAACCTACAAGGTGAGATTAGAAGGGACCTTTGCCTCCAAGGTGCAGATGAAAAAGTAAGGCTCAGAAGGCAGAAGTGAGTTGCCCAAGATTGTTGGATGACCCGGTGGCTGGCGTGGGATTTCCAGCTCAGGTCTCCTGCCTCCAGCCCCGCATGGCCTGACAGTTTTACAGCAGGATTCAAATAACACAGGCACAAAAAGAAAATTAGCTCCTTCAAGACAACTCAAGTTCAAATAATATCTGACAAGCAGAAATTCCAGCCCATCACCAAGAGGTCTTTGTAACACTTCCTGCAAACTTCACCAAAAATTACATGGAGATCCCAGGGGTCTCCCTGGAGAAAATAAGAATGGGGTAGGTTGGTAGAATCAAATCCTTTCTGTGGACAGAAAACAATTTATCCTAAAGAATCTAGCCATACTTTTTTTTTTTTTTTTTAACAAACGTTCATTACTTAATGAGTCCTTAGGAAAAAAATCTCTCTCTGAGTAAGTACGTGACTTTGGTTTAAATATCTAAATCCAAATTGATTGTGCTGACTTAAAAAGCTACTACCATATTCCTACCCCAGGCACAGTAATATGCTTCCTGAAATTTATTCTAAGGAAGTAATTCCCGAAAGGAAAGAGCAATCTGCCTAAAGATGTTGCGAGTAGCATAATTTGAATTGTTGATGGCAATGGAAAACTGGAAATAACCTCAGGACCCAAAAGTTATTGATGGCCGAACGAGCAAAGGCACATCAGCTAACTCAGAAACAGCCCAGGCAGAGACAGGGAGGGAGGCCCACGGACAACAGTGGCATGTGAGCCCTGCCGGGCAGCACCTGGAGAGATGGGGAATGTGCTTCTCATCAGTTCACATCCCGCGATTTTCAGTTTCGCTTTAAACCCAGTGATGGTGGCCGTGCTGTTTATGCAATCAACAAAATAATGAAAGAGATGGTACTGGGTTCTCTTTTGAGCAGAACTGAAATAACAGAGTGAAGCGCACACCCCAGGCAAGCTTCAGCTCCTTCCATGAGTCCCTTATGGCCCAAGTGGAGACTCAGAGGCTGTCAGAGTCCCCACTCCGCAGAGTTGCTGGAGGCTAAGTGCCTTCAGGTTTGGGCATTTCTTGGCACACTTCCTGGCACAAAGCAATGCTCAAAAAATGGCAGCAGGCCGGGCACAGTGGCTCACACCTGTAATCCCAGCACTTTGGGAGGCCGAGGCAAGCTGATCACCTGAGATCAGGAGTTCAGGACCAGCCTGGCCAACATGGTGAAAGCCCGTCTCTACTAAAAATACAAAAATTAGCCAGGCATGGTGGTGCGCACCTATAATCTCAGCTACTCGGGAGGCTGAGGCAGGAGAATCGCTTGAATCCGGGAGGCAGAGGTTGCAGTGAGCCAAGATTGCACCACTGAACTCCAGCCTGGCCGACAGAGCCAGACCTTGTCTAAAAAAAAAAAAAATAGCAGCAGCTTCATCTTCATCATCATGATCATTCTCATTGGCATGTGCTGCCAGATTTACCAACAATGTCCATAGCTTGACCCAGGATTTTTCCTATGACTCTATCAACAGTGGGCTGTGTAAGGAGCAAGGGCGTCAAATGGTCCTCAGTGTTCAGGCCCGGAACAAACAACGTGACTGTTTGGAGGCCAATACTCTCTTGCCTTCAACTTCCCTCTCACCTTCCGAAGAATGGTGCCAGGCATCAGGAGAGCAAAAGTTGGAAGCAACCTAAATGTCCCGCCATAGGGAATTCCTTGTACTAGTAAATCCCGTGATGGGTATGCAGTGGAGAAGTGTACACCATCACAGACATGTGGCCTGCCCCCGGACCTAGCAGGGAGCACACAGCAAACGTGCAGGAAGTCACTGGAGTGAGCCCTCGGCACACGCCATCTACTCCAGTGATCGCAAGGCGGCTCCAGGGATGTCCAAGAGCATTAAACAGAGGAGCCAGATCTGATTTTTCCAGAGAAAGCTGACATTGATTTTTATGTGAAATTTTCCAATTTGTATACGTTAGAAATGAATTCACGTAAATTTGTTTAAATATTTTTCAGCCCAAACAAAAGCCATCTGTGGACCAGATTTGACCTGCGGGCATCACTCTGCCAACTCTGAGGTTTGCCACCTATTAAATGGAAAAGCAACTTATACAATTGTACATACAGCATACTACAGTGCATACGTATATATAATGTGTATACATAGTGCATATAATATACACTGTATATATGTGCATTTGTAGGCAGGCTTATATTTAAGTGTAGGCACTTAAAATAGCATAGACAGGGCCGGATGCAGTGGCTCACGCCTGTAACCTTAGCACTTTGAGAGGCCGAGGCGGGCGGATCTCTTGATGTCAGAAGTTCAAGACCAGCCTGGTCAAGATAGTGAAACCCCGTCTCTACTAAAAGTACAAAAATTAGCCTGTAATCCCAACTATTCAGAAGGCCGAGGCAGGAGAATCGCTTGAACCTAGGAGGCAGAGTTTGCAATGAGCCAAGATTGAACCACTGCACTCCAGCCTGGGCGACAGAGTGAGACCTGTCTCAAATAATAATAATAATAAAATAGCATAGACAAATATTTACAATCCATTGAGAGTGGACATCTTTGAAAAAGGTAAGGGTACTTGGGTTTTTCCTTCTTTTTGGATTTGATTTTTGCCTGGATACATTTTCTAAAGGGACTACAAAAACTCTGCATTGCATATTTAGCATGAAATCACAAAAGATTCTTGTCTCTAAAAGACGGTGCCGAGATTCAAGGCATGGCAGAGGCCTTATGAAGAAAAATAACATAATGTGATATAAATAGAGGTTAGAGGGAGCAGCTGCTGACCTGAATTCAAGTCCCACACAAGCAAGTGCCGGCTCTAGGATGCGGGAGACGTCAGTTCATATCCCTGAACTGTCATTTAATCAGCTGCAAAGCTGGGAGGACAGCGCCCAGCCCATGTGATGTGGAGGTCAGGGAGGGGGATGTGGAGGGCAAGAGCACGGGCTCAGGAGCCAGAGTGACTGGGTGGATTCTTAGCTCTGCCACTTACCAGCTGTGTGACCTCAGACAGGAGACTTCGCCTCTCTGTGCCTCAATTTCTTGATCAGAAAATGAGGCTAGTAATAATTCCTTCCTCCTAAGGTTGTTTTGGGCATGAAATGATTTCATACTTTTAAGGTATTCAGAACAGGGACCAGACTGTAATAAGGACTCAGTAACAGTTAACAATTATAATGATTTAATTGCAAACTACAAAACCCTTTAAACGAAAGATGTCACTCGTTAACATTCTGATAATTTAGGAAATGCAAAAGGCTCTGTTAGTTTTTCTATTTTCTGCCAATGCTACTAGTTTGCAACATACCCCCAAAAATGCACACCTATCTGGAGGTTGTACAGTCCCATGGAACAGAGCTGTTGCCACTGGCAAAGGAGGCATGGCTTCTGGGGGGCCCAAACCCCTCACCCAGAGCCAGTGCACACCACACAGTAGGCAAAGTCCCCATCCCAGGGACACAGCTTGATTCTCAGGATTTTCACTTAATCCTAGCAGCTGAGCTGTCTGTTCTTCCAGTCCCGGGGCCTAAGGGACACAGGGAACTGGAAGACAGCATTGTGCAAAAGGCGAAGACACAGGCAGGAAAATGAAAGGCAGCAAAGATTTTCTAGAAAGCAAAGATTTTCCACCATGCCACCACCCCAAAAGAGAGAGAGGAGATTAAAATAAAGTCTTTTAATACTTAAAAAGAAGAAGCCTCAGGCCGGGCATGGTGGCTCAAGCCTGTAATCCCAGCACCCTGAGAGCCCAAGGCAGGAGGATGGTTGAGCCCAGGAGTTCAAGACCAGTTTGGGCAACAGAGGAAAACCCTGTCTCTATGAAAAAATTAAAAAGTTAGCTGGATGTGGTGGTGCAAGCCTGTAGTCCTAGCTACCCAGGAGACTGAGGTGGGAGGAGCACCTGAGCCTAGGAATTCAAAACTGCAGTGAGCTATGGTGGCACCACTGCGCTCCAGCCTGGGCGACAGAGCAGTGACACCCTGTCCCTAAAACACACAAAGAAGAAAAGGCCTGGGAAGTCTAGGAAATTAACTTTCTTAGGAGACCTCATTTTCCAATTACAGGAAATTAACAAGGTGCTTGCTGTCCCTTTTTATACTGATGCAAAATAGTTAGAGGGAGTTTTAAATGAAACTTCCATAAGGCGTAGTCAATAATGTCAACCAAGTCAGGTTTTCCTAACACATACTCTGGGCTTGGAGGTGACCCGGAGAGGAGCAGGAATGAGGAGCAGGACCCAGAATGAGGAGCAGGAGGCTTAGTCACTTGCCCCAGCTCTGCCACCATCCCCTCCATGGCCCTGGCCCGGCTGTGTTCTCTCCACGCAGGACTCTCCATCCATAACGGGGGTGGGCCGTGCAGATGGCACCACGTGGAACGAGGGCTGGTGACCGTTGCTCATCCTAGAGAGGGCCACCTGTGGCCAGGGCTCCCAAGCCCTGTGTCCCATCACTGATGCCAGGAGGTCACAGTTGGTGGGTCTCATCAACATAGAAATGATGACAGAGCAGCCACCTGCACCAGCACATTCAGGGAGCACTTGGTGACCTGGACCCAGTTCCATGCTTAAGCGTGGCATCTTAATCCGCGAATGGGCCTCAGGCTTCCCCAGCCCTCAACATCCAGCCACCAAGAGCTGTCCCCTATCACCAGTTCTCAGAGGTGTCCCCTACTGCCACTGCCCCAGCCAGCCCTCATCCTTGCCTGTCTACATTCATGTGACACAGTGGCCTCCCCTGGTCTAGGCCTACATGCCAATCCATCGAGGCTCTAGGGCCATGGGGAGTGACCCTCCCCACCGTTCACTGCTGATGCCCTGTCGGGGAAAATGTGTCCATGGCTACAGCAGCCAGGCCCTGCACTGCACCCTGCTCCTTGCTCCAGCCTGGGCCACGCCTGCTGTCCCCTGCAGGCCTCTGCATGTGCCCTTCTCTAGCTCACAGGCCACCTGGGATCACCTCCTAACTGTCCCCAGTACTTGGCTTGGGCCACACCTCTTTTGGGCAAACCTCTTCTGCAAGGTTGGGCGTCCCTGAGGCCCAAGCCTGACTCTAGGCCACCATCGGGTGACCATCTATCTCCAGGACTATGAGGTCAGCTGGGTTGAGAGTGCCACAGGAGACAGACCCATTTTACAGATGAGAAAACTGAGGCCTAACAGGTCAGGGGCTGTAGGTCACAGAGGGAGTAGGAGAGGAGAACCTGCCTCTTCCCCACCAGTGGTCAGCCAGGCTATGGTCAAAGGCCATAGGGCGGGCACCACTCCACATAGGCACCACAGTCCCCAGCCCCAGCTCTCTGAGGTGCCCTCAGCTCCCACTTCCCTGGGCAATTATGTCATCAGCACTGCAGCAGCCGGAGCACCCCCGCCTGGGCTGGCTGACCCCTCACCCAGGACCCTCCCATCCCAAGGGCAAAGACCCTCAAGCCCCTCCTCGCAGACAGGGCCACACAGTCCCACCAAGCTGGGACATAGGCCACTCGATGCCACTCTTCCAGCTCCATCTATGGCCACAGTGACCCACAATGTCTGGAATTCCTGTTTTGGGTCAGGTTGTTCATTCTTCACCCAACAAACACCTAAGAGTCCCTCATGTGTACGGGAAGGGGTGATTCTGTGCATGTTACACACACAATCATGCATGTACCATACAGAAACACACACACACACCATACACACCATGCAGAAACACACACACACCATACACACCATGCAGAAACACACACACACACCATACAGCAACACACACACCATACACACCATGCAGAAACACACACACACCATACACACCATGCAGAAACACACACACACACCATACACACCATGCAGAAACACACACACACCATACACACCATGCAGAAACACACACACACCGTACACACCATGCAGAAACACACACACACCATACACACCCTGCAGAAACACACACACACCATACAGAAACACACACACACACCATACACACCCTGCAGAAACACACACACCATACACACCCTGCAGAAAACACACACACCATACAAAAAAAAAAAAAAAAAAAAAAAAAAAAAAAAACACCATACACACCATGCAGAAACACACACACACCATACACACCATGCAGAAACACACACACACCATACACACCATGCAGAAACACACACACACCATACACACCATGCAGAAACACACACACACCATACACACCATGCAGAAACACACACACACCATACACACCATGCAGAAACACACACACACCATACACACCATGCAGAAACACACACACACCATACACACCATGCAAAACACACACACACCATACACACCATGCAGAAACACACACACACACCATACACACCATGCAGAAACACACACACACCATACACACATGCAGAAACACACACACACCATACAGAAACACACACACACCATACACACCATGCAGAAACACACACACACCATACACACCATGCAGAAACACACACACACCATACACACCATGCAGAAACACACACACACCATACACACCATGCAGAAACACACACACACCATACACACCATGCAGAAACACACACACACCATACACACCATGCAGAAACACACACACACCATACACACCATGCAGAAACACACACACACCATAAACACACACACACACATACACACCATGCAGAAACACACACACACCATACAGAAACACACACACACCATACACACCATGCAGAAACACACACACACCATACAGAAACACACACACACAAATACACACCATGCAGAAACACACACACCATACAAAACACACACACACCATACACACCATGCAGAAACACACACACACCATACACACCATGCAGAACACACACACACCATACAGAAACACACACACACACAAATACACACCATGCAGAAACACACACACACCATACACACCATGCAGAAACACACACACACCATACACACCATGCAGAAACACACACACACCATACACACCATGCAGAAACACACACACACACCATACACACCATGCAGAAACACACACACACCATACACACCATACAGAAACACACACACACAAATACACACCATGCAGAAACACACACACACCATACACACCATACAGAAACACACACACACAAATACACACCATGCAGAAACACACACACACCATACACACCATGCAGAAACACACACACACCATACACACCATGCAGAAACACACACACACCATACACACCATGCAGAAACACACACACACACCATACACACCATGCAGAAACACATACACACCATACAGAAACACACACACACACAAATACACACCATGCAGAAACACACACACACCATACACACCATGCAGAAACACACACACACCATACACACCATGCAGAAACACACACACACCATACACACCATGCAGAAACACACACACACCATACACACCCTGCAGAAACACACACACACATGCAGAAACACACACACACCATACAGAAACACACACACACATGCAGAAACACACACACACCATACAGAAACACACACACAAACACACACCATGCAGAAACACATGCACACACCATACACACCATGCAGAAACACATGCACACACTATACAGAAACACACACACCATACATACCATGCAGAAACACATACACACCATACAGCAACACACACACAAACACACACGATACAGAAACACACACACACAAACACACACCTTACAGAAACACACACACAAACACACACCATGCAGAAACACACACACACACACCATGCAGAAACACACACACACAAACACATACCATGCAGAAACACACGACACACGCCCCCACCCCCACACATACCCATACATACACCACTCACAAGCATGCCCACACCATACAGAAACACATGCACACACACACACCAGGCAGAAACACAACACATGCGCCGCCCCACACCCATACATACACCACTCACAAGCGCACGCACACACACACCATACAGAAACACAACCCATGCACCACACTGCACCACACAGACATGACATACGCATCATACAGAAACCCATACCACATAGGCCACACACACACCACAGATACACACCACACACAAATATACCCATCATATACAAACATACACCCCATACAACACACACACACCACACCATACACAATCACACACATCATACAGAAACCCATACCACATAGGCCACACACACACACACACACACACACACACAGAAGACACACCCCCATACCACACCCAGCAGCACAGAGTTGGTGGCTCCGAGCAGGGCAGGCTCCCCAGCAATCCCCGGCCAAGGATGTCATTCTCTTTCTTCTGGGGGAGAATGGGCTGGGGGGCTTCAGAGCCTGGCATGTCGCCTGGCCAGCGAGCCCCGTCCACCTCACTACGCGCTGCCCACCCTGCCCACCTGACCCATCTGAGCCACAGCAAGCCGGAGGGCAGGCAGGGCATAGGCTGTTCCCCCAATTTAGAGATGAGAAAACTGAGGCTCAGAGCCACAAGCATGGCACACCCCACACACTGAAAACTCACACCATAGGGTTTGCTGAAAAGCTGGCCATTCTGGAAGGAAAGATGGGAAGCAGAGGAGACGGGAGATACTGTGCCAGGGGAAGCCTGTGCCTGAGGGAGCAAGAAGGGGCACAGGCTGGGCCCAGAAGGGGAGGATCGGTTGTCAGCCTCGGGCTCCCTGGCAATGGCTTGGTGGGACCTCGCTGGCACCTCGGTGAGGCCCAAATGGGGCAACAGCTGTGGCCCAAACAGGGCAAGAGCTGTGACAGGACTTGGCAGGCTGGGAGGAGGCCTGGAACTGTGGCCCCGCACCGTGTGAAGAGAAACAATGCGAAGGAACACAAGGCCAGTGCACACCTGGGAAGGCCCCACAGGCCACGTCCCCCCTTCACTCCTGTGGGATTCCCTCCTTGATCCCCTTTCCCCAACACGCGGTCCCCCAGCCTCTCTCGAAAGTCCTTCCAGTGACAGGAGTCCCCCCTCTGGCTCACCCTTGGCAGCTCTCACTTCAGAAAGCATTTCTCATTTCGAACCAAAAAGAAGCAAACAAAAACCGATGCCCGTCTAACCTCTGCCCTTAGCTCCTCCGGGCACTCGGAAGCCCCCAAAATGTGTCCACTCCCCCTCCTGCACACAAGAGCCCTTTAGAGATAGGGAAGTTCCCATCCCACTGCCCCCATCACTGGGTAACACCTGCTATTTATCAGGCGCCCCATCTGCCTTTCACAGGACAATCTCATTTGACCCCCACAACAGTGCCCTGTAAAGGCTGTGATGCCAAGATTACCACCACCTCCACCTGCGGGTGAAGACTCTGGGGCCCGAGACAGAAACTGGCCACAGCGATGTGGTTAGAAAAGGGCTTTAGAGCCAGACAGACATGGATTCACCTCCTAGGTGGGTCACTCGGGGTCTAGGGTCAGTTCTCTGAGTTGTCTGGGCCTCAGTTTCCCCATCTGTGAAAGGAGGATCTCTCACTGCATCCAGGCTCCTGGACTATCAGAGTCCCACGAGTGGTGGCTCTCCATGGAGTCAGGGCAAGGGAAGTGTCCCCACAGGTGTGTTCTCCAAACGGGTGGACAGAAGGCCACCTGCTTCCGTAGCTGGGGCCCAGGGGCTGCAAGCAGTGAATGAGCTCAGAAGGGACCAGGAGCAGGGAGGGAGGGAAGGGGACTCTTTATTGGCACAAGGTCCAAGCCCATGGCCTGGGAAATTTGTCCCCACAACAGGAGACCCAGCTGGTCTTCAATGTGCTTCTTCAAGTGGAAAAAAAATGAATAGATCCATTGTCTGCCTGACAAAGCCCCAGGCCGGGTGAGCAAACACGGGAGCCACGTGCCTCCTCCGTCCATTCCCTCCGGGGCTCGCTCCCCACGTGCACTGCCCAAGTCCCATGCTCCATCTGCCAAGTCCTCTCTAGAGTCCTTCTGGTGCCCCCAGCCTTGCCACCTGCAGCTGGCTGACCTCACAGGCCTTCGGGGTCTCCCTGCCCCTCCTCCTCCTAGCCACCCCCCCAGGGCCACCAGAAGGCACCACCCACAGCAAGCATCAGCCACACCCCACCCCTGCACAGAGATAAAACAGCAGTAACAGGAACCCACCTGTGGCAGCCCACTGCCCAGAACCCCTACACCCAGGGGGTGGCTCGCCCAGCCCCTGGCCATCTCACCTGGGCGTCGGGTCCACTTGCAACCTTCAGAGCTCCTTCCACACCATCAGGTTTAGTTGAGTCTCCAGTACCAGGCAAGGTGCCTTGCCCTGAGCAGGTGTCAGTACCCCTGGGAGCCCTCTTTGGATGCCTGCTGGATGATGAAGACATCACATACCCCACTTTCACTCTCGCCCTGTGGGGTGTCTTCACATCTACAGAGTTCAGGCAGGAGGACACACGCCATCCAGCCATCAAGGGACACAGGTTTCCTGATTCCTTGATAAAAACAGTCCCCCCTTCTGCAGTCAAGTACAACTGGACAAGAGCTGGCACATGTGTGGTCAGATGCTGGGCGTGGCCCCACCCCATGCCAGCCAGGAACCACTGATATTTAAATATGGCCTTTGGCTAAATGGTAAGGTACTGACCATCAAGGGTCCTTGGCCTTGCTCTTGGATAAACAAAGCCATGAGTGTTTGATCTCTATAATCTACAAGGTTTGAGATCACATTGAAGTCGACTGGTTAAACACATCACCCCATTATCTGTTGGCACAAGTTTGTGCCATGTCTCCTGAAAGCCAGGTGCCATGCTGGTACGGGGACCAGGATACCAAGCAGGACCCACCATGCCCTGCCCTCATGATGCTGATGGCCATTCCTGCTGAAAGCTCATTCGTCCAGACCCCCACTCAGCTGCTGTTCTCAATATTTCCCTACACAGATAAGGAGGAAACCATCCCTCTGCATTTGGTAAATATGACCAAAGAGGTTATGATGAGATTTCTCCATGGAGCACCACTCCTGTCCCTAAAAAAGTATTCTGAGGTCAAAACACCCTTCCTGTTTCTGGCAGCCTCGATTGCCACCATCACCTGTCACTGTCCCCCAGTCAAAGAATCATCACGTTCACCTCTGCTGTGGAGGACTGCAGGAGACACAGCAACAGCTGAACACCGCAACGACCCTGCCCTTAACAGCCTCCTTCTCCTGGTCCTAACAAGTCCATCTTGATATGTCCCCAGTGAAGCCAAGTTCAGGAGGAGAGGCCTCTCTAAATTTGGAAGACTCTGGAACACCTCTGGCCTCATGGTCAGAGACTCACAGAGCCCAGGTCCAAGCTCATCATGCCAACCCCAAAAAGATCAGAGAAACTTCCATTTACGGCAATACTCTGCACTTACCTGCCCCAGGCCACTTTGGCAAAGTCCTGCCCAATGAAGTGGGGGACTCTATACAAGAGGAAGGGAGGCAGGGGAAGAAGGAGGGAGGGAGGACGCAATGAGAATTGAATCAAACTTTTAGTTTCTGGTCTGTCACATAAGGAGCTTAGAAGCATGACTCCCATCTAAATAAGGCAAGTTAAACAGAATGCAAATCAAGAACTTTTCTTGGATCCATCAGACAACTGAGGTCATAGGACAAACTACTGCTCTAGCATTTGGAGAGGCAGACAGGCAGATACACAGAATCACAACGTACCACAGCAACAACCTCCACAGGAACCAGTTTAGGTTCCTTTTACCAAATGCATCATGTCTGGCTCTCAACAAAAACCGTTCCAAGGCATACTAAAAGGCAAAAAAGAGAGCCCAAACATTGGAAGCAGACATGGGAGAGAAGCTGGAATGATCAGACTGGAACTTTAAGAGAACTATGATTAATATGCCAAGGATTCTAATGGAAAGAGCAGACAACATGCAAAACCAGATGGGCAATGTAAGCAGAGACAAAAATTCTAAAAAAAGGATAAAAAGGAAAAGCTAGAAATAAAAAGCACTGTGACAGAAATGAAGAATGCCTTTCACGGGCTCATTAGTAGACTGAACACAGCTGAAGGAAGAATCAGTGGGCTTCAACATACGTCAATAGAATATTTCCTAACTGGAAAGCAATGAAAAAAAGGACTAAAAATAAATAAATAAATAAAACAGAATATCCCAGGACAGCCAGGTGCGGTGGTTCACACCTATAATCCCAGCACTTTGGGAGGCTGAGGAAGGCAGATTGCTTGAGCCCAGGAGTTCGAGACCAGCGTGGGCAACATGGCGAAACCCTGTCTCTACAAAAAATACAAAACTTAGCTATGCGTGGGGATATACACTTCCCACCTCAGCTGAAGTGGGAGGATCACCTGGGCTCAGGAGGTTGAGGCTACAGTAAGCCATGATTGCACCACTGCACTCCAGCCTGGATGACAGAGTAAGACCTTGCCTCCAAAAAAAAAAAAAAAAAAAGAATATCCCAGGACTATAAGACAACTACAAAAGGTATAAACACATATAAAAAAAAGAATAACAGGCTAAGAAAGAGAGGAAGAAATTGAAGAAATATTTGAAGCAATAGTATCTGAGAATTTCACAAAATTAATGTCAGACATCAAACCACAGATCCAGGAAGCTCAGAAAATAGCAAGAAGGATAACTGCCAAAAAAAAAAAAAAAAAAAAAAAAACCTACACTTAGCATATCATATGCAAACTGCAGAAAAGTAGAGATAAAGAAAAGATACTGGGGCCTGGCATGGTGGCTCACGCCTGTAATCCCAATGCTTTGGGAGGCTGAGGTGGGCGGATCACTTGAGGCCAGGAGTTCGAGATCAGCCTAGGCAACATGGCAAAACCCCATCTCTACAAAAACTACAAAAATTAGCCAGGCATGGTGGTGTGTGCCTGTAATTCCAGCTACTCAGGAAGCTGAGGCATGAGAATCGCTTGAACCCAGGGGACAGGGGTTACAGTGAGCCCAGATGGTGCCACTGCACTCCAGCCTGGGCGACAGAGTGAGATTCTGTCTAAAAAACAGTTATTAATACATCTGACTTCCCTGCAGAAACCATGCAAGCAAGAAAGAGGAGAGGGAAATACTTAAAGTGTTGAGAAGAGGAAAAACTCACCAGCGTAGAATTCTGTAGCCTGTGAAATTATCCTTCAAAAATGAAGGAGAAAGAAAGTCTTTCTCAGACAAACACAAATTGAAAGAATTTGCCATGGACACCTGCCTTGGAAAAAGGAAGATTAAAAGCAGCTCTTCAGAGTTGAGGGAAAATGACAAAGGTCAGAAACTCAGACCCACATAAAGAAAGGAAGAACTTTAGAGAAGGAATATGTGAAGATAAAATAAAATCATTTTTTATTCTTAATTGATTGACTAGAACAGTTTGTTTGAAATAATAACAGCAACAGTGTAATTGATGGGTACAGCTTATGGATAAGAGCAATGAATGGGAGAGACAAAACAGGACTCATGTGTTGTGAGATGCTTCCACTACACAAGAAGCAGTGTGTTGTTATTTGAAAGTGGACTTGGATTAGTTGTGAATGTATATTGCAAACTCTAGGGTGACTCCTAAAAAAAGTTTTTTAAAAAGTACACTTGATATGTTCAGAAGGACAGAGCATGGAAATGTTATTAAAACCACAGAAGGCAGCTGGGCATGGTGGCTCACACCTGTAATCCTAGCACTTCGGGAGGCCAAGGCAGGCAGATCACTCGAGGTCAGGAGTTCAAGACCAGCCTGGCCAACATGGTGAAACCCTGTCTCCACTAAAAATACAAAAATTCGCCAGGAGTGGTGGTGCACACCTGTAGTCGCAGCTACTTAGGAGGCTGAGGCAGGAGGATCACTTGAATCTGGGATGTGGAGGTTGCAGTGAGCTGAGATCTCACCACTGCACTCCAGCCTGTGTGACAGAGCCAGATTCTGCCTCAAAAAAAAAAAAAAAACAAAAACAGAAAGCAGAAAAGGAGTAGAAGACAAAAATAGAAACAAAGATTAAGGGTAACAAATAGAAAATAGTAACAAATACGATAGATATTAATCCAACTCTATCAATAATCACTTTAAATGTCAACGGTCCAAATACACCAATAAAAGAGACTGTTGGGGTGGATCAAAAAACAAGGCCCAACTTGTGTTATTTGTTTCTGTGCTACAAGAAAGCACTGCATTTCAAGACTCGCATGCACAAAGCCAGCCAACTTCTACACATTCATAGTCAATTAAGGGAAATGCAAGCAGCAATTAATTCCCAGCCACTGTTCATCTCTTGGTGTTGACACAATCTCTAAACTACAACCAAAAAAGCAAGCCTTATTTTTTTTAATTAACAAAGATCTTTGTAATAAATTCAATCAGATAAAAATGTCATTATAAAAATGATACTCGAGGAGCTCATAATGAAATAATATGGCCCAACAGAACATCAAAAAAAACTCATAATGACAAAACTGAATGAAAATCACAAAGACAATGCCCGTGCCAGCCAGAATTTTCAAGTTAGCTAAGCTCCTGAATATTTCATAGGCAGACCTCCCCTCCTGCTCAGTGCCAAGGTACCTCCATTGATAATGGGGATGGTGACTCTGAGCACAAGCTCTTTAAAAGCCGTAGAAGACACACAACCATAAACATTTTGTTTCTATATGAAAAAGGTTAGAACAAGTACTCCTTATTATTTAAACTTTCAGAGGGAGGGAAGAAGAGCAATAGAGAGATGGAGCCCATGTTAAACTCAATTCCTTAAAAGGCAAATGAGCAAGAGTTCTCCAAGAAATTAATCCTTCCCAGCCTGATGCAAGCAGATTCATTCATCTTCACTCTGCAACTCTGTTCCTTCTGTGGGTCTAGTTTCTAGCCATGATGTTAATGCCTGATAGTGGGTAGTGGGCAGGGGGTGCATGGAGGGAGAATCATTGTTTTACCAAGTTTCTTGCAAAGCTAATTTTGCCCTGGGACCATGCTTCCCATCAACACTGTGTTCTCCTGGCCTTGGCACCCCAGCAAGTGTGTTCCCCACGGTGTCCTTGGCAAATCCTCCACACAGTTCCTGACATTTCCCAGATTGCCTTGCAGGAGGTAGGGGTCATATCACTAGACCTGACCTGTGTCACTTCTGGGCTAAAGCTCTTAAAAGCTCACATCACTCTTCTCTCTCTTCTTGGCTGCAGGGACCTTTGAAGCCATGCATTGAGATGGTTGGATGACCAGATGGAGGGGGCTGGATCCCTGAATCACCCATTGGAGTGGGCCTGCGCTAGAGCATGTGTGAATTAGAATGGACTGATATGGTTAGGCTTTGTGTGCCCACCCAAATCTCATCTTGAATTATAATCCCCCTGGATCCCCAGGTCGAGGGAGAGACCTGGCGGAAGGTGACTGGATCACAGGGGCAGTTCCCCCATGCTGTTCTCATGATAGTGAATGAGTTCTCACAAGATCTGATGGTTTTATAAGTGTTTGACAGTTCCTCCTTCACATACTCACTCTCTCTCGCCTGCCGCCATGTATGACATGCCCCTTCCCCTTCCACCATGATTGTAAGTTTCCTGAGGCCTCCCCAGCCATGTGGAACTGTGAGTCATTAAACCTCTTTTCTTTATAAATGACCCAGTCTCAGGTAGTATCTTTATAGCAATGTGAGAACAGACTAATATACAGACCTTTTGAGGTTTCTTTGCTACTGCAGCCTTGCCTCATCAAACCTGACTGACGCTCTCTTCTTGAAATGCCCTTCCCTCTCTTTTCCACCTGTTCATCTTCTTTAAAATTCAGCTTGGGCATCACCTCTTCTGGGATGCTTTAGCTGGCACCACTTCCCACCCCTAGGCTGGGTCAAGGGCTTCCTCTGCATACCGATAGTTCCTCAAGCTTCCCTGTCTCACAGCTCTGATCATGCTCTGCTGGCGTTGCCCATCCCCCTCACCAGACTCAGTGCCCATGACAGCCAGGCCTGTTGCCTCAACCTCCCAAGAGCCTGGCTTGGTGTCTGCCAGAATCAAAGCAGCTCTTGAGTGCCTGTGAAATGGACTCAATCTGTCCACACAATGGTGCCGCAATGCCCTCTTTCACACATGCAAATACTGCACCAGGCCTGGGGAGGCAGAGATGAGCCACCTCCTCTCTCCCCCACCAGAGCCTCAAGCCCAACATGGGAGGGTGGCACATGCATAAATAAAGACAGCCCAAAACACGCAGTGTAGATGCAGATAAACCACTGTGGATGCCCAGAGGCAAGAGAAGTGTCTTCTAGCTGGGGACTCCACACACAAGACAGCATCTGGGCTCCCTAGCAGGCCCTGGACATGTAGAGACGGCAGGTGCAGGGCTCGCGTGTCTCTAGTCTGGTATAGCTGGGGCAGAGCTGCTCAGTCTCCATGGGGGCCAGTCCTCCCCATCCGCTCCCATTTTCAAGCCATGGTATAGGGGCTGACTTGTGTCCCTCCAAAATTCTTATGTTGAATCCCCAACCCCCAGCACCTCAGGACATGACTTCGTGTTTGGAGACAGGGTCTTTAGGGAGGTAAGTTAGGTAAAATGGGGCCGTGGATTAGGGTGGGCCCTAATCCAAGATGACGGATGTCCTAACAACATGAAGAAGGCCGGGCACGGTGGCTCACGCTTGTAATCCCAGCACTTTGGGAGGCCGAGGTGGGCAGATCACAAGGTCAGGAGATCGAGACCACGGTGAAACCCCATCTCTACTAAAAAAATACAAAAAAAAAAAATTAGCCGGGCGTGCTGGTGGGCACCTGTAGTCCCAGCTACTCGGAGAGGCTGAGGCAGGAGAATGGCGTGAACCCGGGAGGCGGAGCTTGCAGTGAGCCGAGATTGCGCCACTGCACTCCAGCCTGGGTGACAGAGCGAGACTCCGTCTCAAAAAAAAAAAAAAAAAAAAAAAAATGAGGAAAATAGGACACAGACACATAGAAGGAAGACCATGCAAGGACATGGGGAGAAGACGGCCGTCTACAAGCCAAGGAGAGAGGCTTCGGAAGAAACCAACCCTGGTGGCCGCTTGATCTCGGACTTCCAGTCTCCAGAATTGGGAGCAAATGTCTGTGGTGTGAGCCGCCCGGTCTGTGGACTCCATCATGGCAGCCCTTGCAGACTGACACAGAGACAGATGCTCCTTGAGCCGCCCGACCCCACTCCAGGGATGGGCATTTCGCAGGTCCAGCCTGGCCTAGCCTTGATAAAAAAGCCATGTACACGGCATTTTGCAGATTAAAATAATGTAGTTCCCTGCATACCACTGCATCAACCATACCACCCTCACTGAGAAGTTGCTTCTTGCCCCATGTTACCTATGAGAAACCAGAGGCTCTGAGAGCCACAGCCAGCCTGGACTTGAACCCAAGCCTTCTAAAGCCCATCCCACTGGTTCTTCCCCCAAACCACACTGCCCAGCACAATGCTGGCTCACACAGAACTTCTTACTAACATTTTCAGATACCCGCCTAACACCTTGGCAGAGGCTGGTGTCACAGGACTTAAGAAATGGTGGGAGGGAGGTGGTGGGGCAGCAAAAATAAGGAGTGAATGAAGTGTCCCTTCAACATGGACTGAGGCTGGGCACAGTGGCTCACACCTGTAATCCCAGCACTTGGAGAGGCCAAGGTGGGTGGATCACTTGAGGTCAGTAGTTCAAGATCAGCCTGGCGAACAGGGTGAAACCCCATCTCTACTAAAGATACAAAAATTAGCTGGGCATGGTGGTGGGTTCCTGTATTCCCAGCTGCTGGGGAGGCTGAGGCAGGAGAATCACTCAAACCCAGGAAATGGAGGTTGCAGTGAGCCAAGATCACGCCACTGCACTCCAGCCTGGGCAACAGAGTGAGACTCAAAGTAAATAAGTATATAAATAACACGTACCAAAGTGCTTGACGTCTAAACGCAGGCATCTGTGAATCCATATTTCAGTCTGCTTGAACCCGAAACACCATGGGAATATTTAAGCACTTCTGACAGATCGGCACCCTGGTGATAATATCTCCCACTGGGAGCAGGAATGAAGGAAGCAAAGCCACAACATTGAGGGACCTGCTGGAAGGAACTTGGTGTCAGCCCACAGTGATCTATTTAACCTCTCAAGGTCCCAAGAGGGAGGCCTCACTTCCCGTATTTTGTATCTGAGACAATTTGGGCACTGAGCGGCTAAGTTCCTGTCCACGGTCACACAACCAAGGATGGCTCGTGTCACCTGCCCCTTGCTCAGCTATCCTTTTCTTGCCTGCTTTTCTGGTTTTTGATGGTGATTAGCACCCAGTCAGCAGCCACACTAAAGAATCTGGAATTCCAAGAAATGACCTGTCCAGGAAAAATAAATAAATAACAAGACCTTCCTCCCTGTCCAGTCCAGCCAGCTGACCACAACCCACATCGTGGGGGTCCTGACTACACAGAAAGCCCTCAAGAACCACTGGCAGAAAGCAAAACGCTAGTTACCAGCAGCAGCACTACCCGTCACCTAACAGGCA
Source organism: Nomascus leucogenys (assembly GCF_006542625.1). Lineage (NCBI taxonomy): Eukaryota > Metazoa > Chordata > Mammalia > Primates > Hylobatidae > Nomascus > Nomascus leucogenys. Next base: position 77,133,476 of record NC_044400.1, read on the forward strand.
TTTAGACACAGTTGTGTTGAAGTTTGGCAAGCCCATGGGATTCCACTGACCATGCCATTGTATAGATGAGGAAACTGAGGCTCAGGGAGGTGGCGTGGGGAGCCAGGATTCCACCAGGCCCCTGGGACTCTGCAGCCTACTCCCTCCGGTGCTCGTCTGCACCAGTAATCAAACTCCCACACGGTGTCCCCTCCGATGTCCCCCCACTGAGGGAATAATCACTCTTCCTCCTCAACATCCCCCTCCTCGTTTTCATGGTAAGGTGCTGGATGTTCCCTTGCCTTGCAGAGCCTCCCCCACAGGGCCTTGGAATCGAGCCACGTGCAGCTCTGCCTGCTCCACCTGACAGGACATGTGCTATGCCAGGTCTTGGCTTCCCTGTGCCAGCAGCCGGGCTCACCAGGGCCCACCGAGCCACAGCAGCCATAGTGGCTGCAAGATGGCACGCGCTGGCATTTTCCTAACGGACAGATCAGGTTTAGACGGCGCTGTTCCCGTGCCTTTGCTGGGATTCAGGAAATTCACGGCTCTGGCCCACGGAACCTTAATTGCGTCACACCTGATACAGTTCCTGAAAAGTCGTCTCACACCCCGGGTGACAGCACACGTGCTAAGTAGGAACCCCCTTCAAGTCCTTTGCTCAGGGAAATCAGGAACTGTGATTTGGTTGAACATTCCAGATGACCTCACTCGGGAGATGCTCTTCCTCAGCCAATCCACACTCCCTCTGCACCTGGAGGAAATGACCCCCACAGGGGACCAAATGTGCTATCCTGAACTGCGGAGGCTAAAGAGCCACAAACCACATCTCCCAGACTCCCTTGGAGCTAGGGCTCTGCACATCACTTAGGTTCCATCATTCATTCAATTCATCAGTCCTTCAATCACACAGGCCTGTCCTGAACACAAGTGAGAGCCAGGTGGTGATGGGGCAAGGTGCCCACTTGCTGGTATGGGCCTGGCAGACAAAGTATGCTCCGGTGTTGGGGGTCCAACCATGGCCTTCTCCTTCCTGGCTTGCAGCTGAGGCTGTAACCAGCTCTGGGACAGTGGCTCCCAATCCCCCAGCTCCCAGAGGTGGCAGAGGGGGCAGCTCCCAGGAGGCCAGCTCTGGGGTGACACTCTGGGGGTCAAGCCTAAGCCCAGACAAGACTCTGCTCCCTGACCTTCCACTACCGGCACCTACTTCCCTGTGCTCCGTCCCTCTACTTAAAGTAGCTGGACAGAGTGGCTTCTGTTATCTGCACCTGAACACAGATGAAAGCTGGGGTACCCCAGAACCCAAGTTAATTTAATTTTTATTTCTTTTTATTTTTATTTTTTTGAGACAGAGTCTCACTCTGTCACCCAGGCTGGAGTGCAGTGGTGCAATATTGGCTCACTGCAACCTCTGCCTCCTGGGTTCAAGCGATTCTCCTGCCTCAGCTTTCCAAGTAGCTGGGATTACACCACACCTGGCTCATTTTTGTATTTTTAGTAGAGACGGGGTTTCGCCATGTTGGCCAGGCTGGTCTCAAACTCCTGACCTCAGGTGATCCACTGGCCTCGGCCTCCCAAAATGCTGGGATTACAGACATGAGCCACTGCACCTGGCTTAGAACCCAAGTTAAAATTAAAGAGGGACACACAAAACCATTTTAAACACAGAAGCAGAAAAACAAATATTTTGACGATGTTAACTACAGACAGACCCTCCACACACCTACATCCACTGGCAGAACTTCACGTTCTAGAACCATGGAATGGCTGTGCAGTGGCGTGTTCTCAACGGCCAGCTCTGTCTCAGACTGGGTACGAATCTTGACTCTACCACTTGTTAGCTGTTTGTCCTGGGGCAGGTGACTTGTCCTCCCTGAGCTTCAGTTTCCCCCAACCTGGAAAAATGAGGAAAATCATAATACCTGCCCCGGCAAAAGTGAATGCGCACAGAGCACTTTCAACAGAGCAAGGCCAGATGGGCGCTAAGCAACTACTGCTTACTGCCCTGATTCCTGGGCTTACTGAACTCTCGCGAGCCTCTTTCTGGCTGGAATACGTCTCCCCACCCCACCCTGTCTGTTCATCCTCCATGGCCTTAGTCAAGCTGTTATTGTTTGCATGTGACATCATTAGAAACACACACACACACACACACACACACACACACACACACCCCTCAGCAGGTCAGCCCTGCTCTCCTCTGGACTCCTCTTGTGCCTGAGCCCCACTTTCCCCCTGAATTTTAACCTGCTCTGGGAGGTTTCCCATGGGCTTCAGAAAATTTCACTATTTAAAAGGCTTCTGCCCCAGTTAAAAAGCATTTGAGAACCATAGCATCAGAAGAGTATTTCAAGGACATTGAAAAGTATTCTTGATTTATGTTAAAGGGTTTAAATTGTGTCACTCCCAAATTCATACACTGAGGTCCTAACCCCCAGTACCCTCAGAGGGGGTCTTACGGGAGACAGGGTCTTTACTGAGGTCATCGAATTGAGATGAAGTCAGGAGGGTGCGCCTTAACCAATATGATGGGTGTTCCTACAAAAAGAAGAAATGGGGCTGGGTGTGGTGGCTCACGCCTGTTAACCCCAGCACTTTGGGAGGCCAAGGCAGGCGGATCATGAAATCAGGAGTTCGAGACCACACTGGCCAACATAGTGAAACCCCATCTCTACTAAAAATACAAAAATTAGCCTGGTGTGGTGGCACACACCTGTAGTCCCAGCTACTTGGGAGCCTGAGGCAGGAGAATCGCCTGAACCCAGGAGGTGGAGGTTACAGTGAGCCAAGACCGTGCCATTGTGCTCCAGCCTGGGTGCAGAGTGAGACTCCATCTCAAAATATAAAATAAAATAAAATAAAATAAAATAAAATAAAATAAAATAAAATAAAATAAAATAAGGAAATGGGAGCACAGAGACACAGAGACAAGGAGAATGCCATGTGATGATGAAGGAGGAGGTCACAGGGCGGATTCCACGAGCCAAGGAATACCAAGGACTGCCACCAAAGCACAGGAAGCCAGGGGAGAGGCCTGGGGCAGAGTCCCCTCACAGCCTCAGATGGAGTCAACCCTGCCCACACCTGGATCTCAGACTTCCAGCCTCCAAAACTAAGAGACCATCCATTTCTCTTGCGTATTCCACTGTACGGTGGCCCTAGGAAACGAATACATTTATTAGATGTATTGAGATGTACTGAGAATAGCTATGAACTATTGTCCCAGGTTTTTGGAGACCAATTTCATACATACAGGGGAGAAAGGCTGACAGCAGCAGAAACAATCAGTGTTCACGCGGCTCTCCACCCGGACATCTGGGCTGCTCCCTATTTTTCTTTTTTCCTCTGTTTTTTTTTTTTCTTCCTGTGGGGAGGGACTTTCACCAACATTTGTGTGATACACATCTTCCCACATAAATCATAATGCACACCTGATGATGGGCCGACCATAAATCCCCCCATGTGGCGAGGCTGGCTCAGCGGGAGCACTGTCCCTGTTCCCCCAAAAGGCCTACCACAGACCCCCACCCCAGGAGCATGTGCTCAGGGCCTGCTTCATCAACACTGAGGGTCAGTGATTCTTGGTCCCCCTTGACCAGCTTAAGGCTCCTTCCAATAATGTGGCTCGGGTCTTTCTGCAGGGTCAGAAGGAAGTCTGCCCACTAGGCGACAGTGGTTCGCAGTGTGAGGACCTCTGTGCCCACTGCTCCTGGAGGGGTGAAGAAACACATGATTTTTTTTTTATCTCCTTTTGATCTGTCTTCTCCAAGACATTTTCCACAATGAAAATGTAATGCTTTTACCTGCAAAAGGGATGACAAAGCATCCCAGACAAGTTGGTAGAATAATATTCCTCTCGTCTGGTGTCATCCTTTGGGCAATAAGAAAGATGCAATTAAGTAGGCAACTGTCATAAAGAAAATTACTGACCTCAGGTCAGCCACAGGCACTGGTTGGAGCTCATCTGTCCTCAGTGCAGTGCCTAGTGTATGGTAGACACTGGAGCATGGCGGGATCCCTCTCTTCACAAAATCAGAAGCTGAGGTCCAAAGAGGGAAAATCACTTGCCTAAGACCCCAGAGCTGGGTGACGGCAGAGCCAGACCTGTGGGCCAGGCATCTGGGACCTATAACCTCAGCAGCCAGCATGGGCCCCCTGCCCAGCATTCACAGCGAAGAAGCCTCAGTCAGTCGCTACCCTCCTAATTGTATCACGTAGAATGAGAAGCAGCTACCAACATTCAAAGTAGTAGACGAGGCCGGGCGCAGTGGCTCATGCCTGTAATCCCAACACTTTGGGAGGCTGAGGCAGGCAGATCACTTGAGCCCAGGAATTCGAGACCAGCCTGGCCAACATGGCGAAACCCTGTCTCTATTAAAATACAAAATTAGCCAGGGGTGGTGGCGTGCATCTGTAATCCCAGCTACTTGACAGGCTGAGGCAGGAGAATTGCTTGAACCCGGGAGGCAGAAGTTGCAGTGAGCCGAGATCCTGCCACTGCACCCCAGCCTGGGCGACAGAGTGAAACCCTGTCTTAAAACAAAAAACAAAAACAAAAAACAAAGTGGTAGATGAAACCCTTAATGAGTTGCTGCTTTACAAAACAAATATTGACTACATCCTCAGGACCCCCATAAAATTAGGGCAACAGCACCTATGCCCCAGGGCCTGGCCTGTGAATGCCCTTTCTCCTCCACTCCCAAATCCACATGATTCTCCATCTTAACCTGCCGGTAGCTGGCCCAGCCCTCGTCCACAGAAGCCAGGTGGGGAAACGCAAGAGCTATTTCTGCACCAAATGGAAAGTGGCCCCAGGACACTGATGCCGAGGATGCTGACTGTCCACCCTTCGGCAACCTCCCCGGCCACTGAGCAGCCCAGTGGGAGCCGAAGTTGACGTGGAAACCACTCATTTCTGCCATCAGGCTCTGGCATGGAGAGGAGCTTATGCTTCCTAAGGGCGTTAACCGTCTCTCTCTCTCATTTTAAGAATCAAGTTCACTCCAAGAAAGAAACCTGGGAGAACACAGAAAAGGAAAAGGAAGAGAAAAAGAAACTTCTCTTCCATCCCCCACCCCCACCCACTGTGAACACTCCACTGACTTCCTTCCGGGCTGCTTTTCCAGGGGTAGTTTTTACTCAAACTCTTGTCTATCAGTCATTTTCTAGCTTGTCTTTTCCTCTTCATATCACGAAATAAGAATTTTCCAAGACGCTCTGAAGAGTGGTGGAGGCCTTCTTACCTCATTCCATCCTGGATTTAGGGACATTTTGGTTATTTCTGAGGATTTTGTACAGATTTAGAATTTTTCCCCATGGAGAGATTCCCTTTCCAATCCACTGGCGAAACGCTGCAAAGTTTCGAAGAGGCTGGCACCCACATATGCCTGCACAGGCAGGGGGAAAGGGAGCCCCTGGGAGCTCTGTGCTTTAAAAGGGCAGTTTCTCGTGTTCTGTCCTTCCCGAGTCCAGTGTTTTTTAAATGACTGGTTTTTGCACCTCCAGCCAAAGTCTTACATGAATTTGTCACACGATAGAAGTCCTACGTATACTCAGCAATATGAAAAAGCTAAGGGATTTTGCTTTTATTTCATAATATTGGCGCTTTTGTTAAGCTACCATATCACAATAATCAGAATTCCAACCATAAATCCTTAAAATACAGCTGGAGTCTCTGCTCTCGGACTTAAGAGGCAGCTGGCATTGGGATCAAGTGTGTGGCCTCTGGACAGGCACAGCTCTGCTTCCCAGCTGCCACCCTGAGGTTTCCAGGAGATGGCAATGGATGGGGTTCTCTGGCCATGGGGCCTGGTCACAGGCAGAGATCAGTTCACGAAGGCTGAGCTGGTTATGTGACAGATCCTCCGAGGAGTACAAATGGCATCACAGGATTTTCAACAACTTCATTGCTTACAGATGAGGAAACGGAGGATGGAAAGGTTTAAGGGACATGGCCGGCAATGACAAAGCCCAGCCTGGAGTCCTGGGGCCCCTCAGTCCAGCACTCTGTGTGTGTGTGTTTGTGGCCTCTCATCTCTGACTATACTATCAATACAAAAAGAAAAACTGCCTCAATGCCTTCTGGGGGCAGCCTGGTGGACTCTGAAAGGCTGAAGTTCAACACAGACTCTGGCTCTGCTTCACTGTGTGACTTTGAGCAAGTTTCTCAGCCTCCCTGAGCCTCTGCCACCCACCTATTAAGCGGAAAGCAGCACAGCTCTCCCCTGTGAGTACGAGCTAAGTTAACCCACGCACAGCACCTTGCACAGTGCCTGGTGCGTGGTAGAGTTTGCAGAAAGCACTATCTTAATTTTTGTTTTTATTTTCCTTTGGATACATTCTAAAAGCTTTATGAACAGACTTGGGGGCTTCCTGACTTCCTGTCTGAATCTCAGCCAATTCTGGGATCTGGGTGTGGGAAGCCTCCTTTGCCATCAGCAAGGCCTCAAAACTCAGCTGCCACCAACTCCTCTCTGGGGCCATGTCTGAACCCAGGCTGCTAAGTGTCACTGGGTCCCCTCTGGAGCCAGCCTGTGCCACCTCACACTCCACAATGGGACAAGAAGCAGGCCTGCTGGATCTGGCCTGGGTCCCATCTGGCCTCTTTCAGTTACGCCTCCGGCCCCTGGATAATATTTTTAAACTTTTCAGTTAATTTTGGCACCTCCCCTAGAACAGCAGTTCTCTGAGTGGGATCCTTAGACCAGCAGCATCTGCATCAGCTGGGAGCTTGTCAGGAGTTAAAATTCTTTGGCCTCAACAGTAACCTACTGAACAGAACCTGGGGGTGGACTCAGCAGTGTGGGTTTTAACAAGTCCTCTGAGTGATTCTAACACACGCTGCTCTAGAACAGTTTTTTATTTAAATAGAGAAGAAAAAAGAACAATTTTTGGTCATCAGGGAATAACAGAAGGCTTGTAGGACCCAGGCCAGGCAAGCCCCATCCCTTCCATTGATTGGCTGATGGCTCTGGGTGAGTGCCTTCCTTCCTTCTCAGTCTATAGGGCTGGAGCAGGGACCACAGCATCTGCCTCACAGGCATGCCAGGGAGTCAAAGCAGAGAGGCTCACTCGGGCCCAGCTCAGAGCCTGGCATGGAGAGGAGGCTCAGGAAGGAGGAGGTGCATCATGACACAGAGGTTTGCTTTGGACAAACCATAGGCCCTTCTGGCCCCCACATCCTGTATGTTAAAAAAAAGTGCAAATCTGATGCAAATTCGTCCTTTAAAAGCCCTGGCTTTGTCAGCCATTCCCTTCCCATTCAGGTAAAACTGTAATGCCACAACAAAAAGTTGAACACAGTAGTATGCTAAACATACTTAACACCTAGATACAAAGAAAAGCACAGGCCTAGATGGCTGCAGGGGTGAATTCTATCAAATGTTTGAAGAGGAATGAATATCCAACTCTTTCAAAAAGTAGAAGTGCAAAGAACATTTCTCAACTCATTCTGTGAAGCCAGTATTATCCTGATACTGAAACCAGACAAAGATATCATACGAAAACTACAGACTAATATCCCTTACAAATATAGATGCAAAAATTCACAACACAATACTAGAAAACCGAATCCTGCAATATATAAAAGAACTATATGCCATGAGCAAGTGAGATTTATCCCAGGAATGCAAAGTTGGTTTAATATCCCAAAATCAATCCATGTATTATACCATATTGATGGAATAAAGGATAAAAACCACATGACCAGTAAATAGGTACAAAAAAGACATGTTACAATATCCACCAGATTTTCATGATAAAAACACTCAATCAGCTAAGAATGAACAGATGGGACTTTCACAACCCAATAAAGAGCATCTACCAAAACCCCATAGCTAACATCACTCTCAATGGTGAAAGATTAACACTTTCCCTTAAGATCCAGAACAAGACAAAGATGTCTGTTCTTGCCAATTCTATTCAACATTGGACTTGAGGTCTTAGTCAGGGCAACTAGGCAAGAAAAAGAAATAAAAGGCACCCAGATCAGAAAAGATAAGTAAAATTATCTATTTCTCAATGACATGATCTTGTATATAGAAAATGCTAAGGAATCTACTAAAAAAACTATTAGAACTAATAAACAATTTCAGCAATATGGCAGGATACAAGCTTAGTATACAAAAATCAATTGTATTCCTATACACTAGCAATGAACAATGTGAAAACAAAATAAGAAAACAACCGGATATAGTCTAGAAGACGCAAGTACCTTTTGGCATCACCACTGGATCAGCATGATCATTAATAATGAATCGTAGAAACAGCCACTATGCATAGGCACCAGCCCCATGCAAGGCACTGAGCCAGGCCCTTTCCATGCAGCATCACCTTCAACATTCACAAGAAATGGAGTTCTCCCCATCTGACATATACATAATCTCTGGGGTGAAGAGGTAAAGTAACCTGCCCAAGTCACAGAGCTGATTAGTGGAGGCACCAAAATTTGAACCCAGACAGTTTGACTCCAATATTCAGGTCTTGTCCCTGCACTGAGCTCACACAGCCTTCATAGTCCCAGTGGTTCTTGGCCTAGGGTGCTCTCAAAAATATCTATACCTAAAAAAAAAATTACCATATGGTCCCAGAATTCCACTTCTGGGTATATATTCAAAAGAATAAGAGCTGGGTCTTGAAGAGATATTTGTGCACCATGTTCACTGCAGCATTATTCACAATAGCCAAGAGGTGGAAACAACCTATATTTGTGTGCTAGGCTGCCACAACAAACCACTACACATTGGGGGGCTTAAATATCAGAACTTTTTTCCTCGCAGTTCTGGAGGCTGGGCATCTAAGATCATGGTATTGGCAGGGTTGGTTTCAGTATAAGACCCTCCTTGGCTTGTAGACCTTGTCTTCTTCCTGTGTCTTCACATGGTCATCCCTCTGTGTATGTTCATGTCCTAATATCTCCTCATAATCACACCAGTCATATTGAATTAGGGACCATCCGAATGATCTCGGTTTAACATAACCACCTCTTTACAGGCCGTATCTCCAAATACCGTCACATTCTAAGGTATGAGGATGAAGGCTTTGACATAGGAACTTTGGGGGGACACATTTCAGCCCATAACACATCGCAAGTGTCTCTCAATAGATGAATAGACAAATAAACTGTGGTCTATACATTTAGTGGAATATTCAGCTTTAAAAAGGAACGAAATCCTGACACATGGTATAAGATGCATGAACCCTGAGGACATTACGCTCAGTGAAATAAGCCAGTCACAAAAATAACGGAGAAGTCAAACTCATAGAGACAGAAAGTCGAATGGTAGCTGCCAGGGGCTGGGGGGAGGTGGGGGAGGGATGAGGAATTGTTGTTTAACAGTATAGTTTCAGTTTTGCTTAATGAAAAAGTTATTTATTTTGAGACAGGGTCTCACTCTGTTGCCCAGGCTGGAGAGCAGTGACACAATCATGGTTCACTGCAGCCTTGACCTCTCGGGCTCAAGTGATCCTCCCACCTCAGCCTCCCAAGTAGTTGGGACTACAGGCATGTGTCAACACTCCCGGCTAATTTTTTATTTTTTGTAGAGACAGGTTTTCATCCTGTTGCCCAGGCTGATCTTGAACTTCTGGGCTCAAGCGATCCTCCCGCCTCAGCCTCCCAAAATGTGGGGACTACAGGCATGAGCCACTGTGCCCAGCTGAAGAAGTCCTGATAATAGACTGTGGTGATGGTTGCATGACAATGTGAATGTACTTAACACTACTGGACTGTACAGTGAAAAGTGGTTAAGATGGTCAACGTTATGTTACACATAGAGGATCTGAGGTAGGTGGTCTGGTCTGCGGTGGGGCACAGATGTTGGTATTTTTCTAAAGCAGCCAAGGTGATTCCAGTGGTGGAACAGGATTTGAACTTGGGTGTGAACTCCAAATTCCTCCCTCTCCCTACCGTACACTTGAGGTGACATGAGGAGATGGCATGAGAAACTTCTCTACCTCATTAAAGGATGAGAATTTTTAAAAGACAAGCTGTTGAAATACAACCAGTTATGAGCCTAATTCGGTTTTTTGTTTGTTTGTTTTTTTGGGGGGATGGAGTTTTGCTCTTGTTGCCCAGGCTGGAGTGCAATGGCATGACCTCGGCTCACTGCAACCTTTGCCTCCTGGGTTCAAGTGATTTCTCCTGTCTCAGCCTCCCGAGTAACTGGGAGTACAGGCGCCCACCACTATGCCTGGCTAATTTTTTTGTATTTTTAGTAGAGACAGGGTTTCACCATGTTGGCCAGGCTGGTCTCAAACTCCTAACCTCGAGTGATCCACCTGCCTCAGCCTCCCAAAATGCTGGGATAACAGGTGTGAGCCACCGCACCAAGCCTTAACTCAGTTGTGTTTTTTTGTTTGTTTGTTTTGGTTTGGTTTAGTTTGGTTTTTTATTTTAAAGGCACACATCAGTAAGTAACAAGGAAATAGTAACTGGCTGTCCATGCAGAACACATCTGTGCCAGTCATGAAAACATGGGAGAATGTCTGGGCAACGGCCTGGTGAATTAAGAGCTGAGGCCAGGCTGGGCTCTGACTGACAGCCTCGTCTGTCTCCCGGGCTCTGCTGGCCCAAATGTCTTCCACGTGGTCCTCAAGAGCCTCCCATTGTGTCACTCCTGTGACTAGATGGCTCCAAATGGTCCCCCAGGCTCAGGATCCAGCTCGAGCCTGCTGGCCAGGCAGATAAAGCCCTAACCATCTGCATACTCTGAACACCTCTGAACGGCCTCTGAACACTCAGTGTCCCCCACCCGGTCCACACCAGCTCTCAAGCCACCTAGGTGTGGGTTCTGTCTCCGCACCTCCCTCTGCCCAGAGGGCCCGGCCTGGGTCCGCACGCTCCCTCCTCAGCTCACAAGTCTCTCCCATCATCTGCTGCAGGGCACCCAAGCTCTTGTGCTTCCCTCTGACATGGCCATCCTGGCCCCACAGGGCTGGCATCAGACTTGTTCCCATCCAACTGTTCATTCATTCAACAAATATTCATTGAGCCTCCCCTCTGCGTGGAGGATGCTGTTCTCAGCACTGGGAACACAAAACAGACAGAAATCCCTGTCAGCCTTGAGCTCACATTCTCTGAATTTTCATTCCTTAGGAGGAAGGACCGTGTCTTAGTCATCTTTGTGCTCCTAGGACCAACCACAGGTACTAAGCAGGTGCTCAGAGAATAGCGAGTGCAGAACTGCAAATTAGGCCTGATCTCCACTGCTAAGCAGCTTTCCGAAGGTGTCCTGGGTTGGGTAACACGTACCTGCTAACTGGACTCTCGTGTACCCCCAAGTTGAATAGCAGCTGGAGTGGAGTGATGTGATGGCTGTGGTGCATCTGTTTCAGACCAAGAGCAGGGCAACTGCATGTCCTGGTAAGATGCCCCAGGAGGCAATTTACCTACAGTCTTGAAGGCTGGCTCATGCCCAGAACAGTTTCCTAGCACAGAAGAGTCACCATTTTGCATTTCTTTCTTCCTAAGCAAATGAGGACTTCAAGCCTCGGCCTCAGGGCTCCAGGAAACGCATACACTCATTACTGTTCCCCACAGTCCTTCGAGATACACGGGACACCACTTGGAATCGGAATGCTTTGTATGGGCACAGACTCTGCGCCAGGCACGTCCTCCTTTTCAAGGTGGCAGAAGCCAATTTATTTCGCTTTTCCACCCAGTTCCATTCACCAGCATTTCCTGGTGCCCTCCACTTGTGGGAAACAGGAGGAGGGGAAGAAGGGAGGCTGCAGGCTGAGCCTGCAGGAGCCCCAATAAACGGCAGCCTTGCATTCTTGTTTATTTTTACGTGTTTATCACTGTGCCTCCAACTCCCACCCGCACACGCATCACACCTGAGGCTGCAAGGCCCAGGCAGCCAGGACCTCGTCTGCCAGCATGACCACAGCATCCTCAGGCCTGGCCTAGAAGAAGCACCCGTTTTATTTATGAATGGACAGATGGACGTCCACGCACAGACACGCAGAAAAAGGAGGAGTATTTTCTAGCCGGGGCATGGGGGCTGGATGTGGTGAGAGGGGGAGGAGTCAAGGAAGGCACCTGAGTTTCTGGCCCAGGTGACAAGGTGGTGCCACGGATGCTTTAGGTTTGCAGGGGAGGTGGTGGGAGTTGAATTCCAAGAGGCCGTGTAACCGGCAAGAACACAGCCCCAGGAAACAGTGGCCGGGTTTGCACTGACATTGGCCACGGCCTTAGAGAAGGGCCACCGGGGCTGGACAGCTGGGCAGGACTAAGCTGAATGCTTTGTCGGGTCTTTTTAAAATAAGTAAGCTTTTTAACTACATACAATTAAATTAAAATGAGTAATTTTAATAAAAGTAAAATCATGCTCATCAAATAAAAAATGTGAGAGTTTCAGAAGAGAAGACAAAATAAGTGTCTACTCTCCCCACAGGCCAATGCAAAGGGCTTTCTCCCAGAAGGAAAAGACAAGCCGGGAAGGAGTGCTTGGCCCAGGCCCAACCAGGCCACCCACAGCTGACCCTCACCATCTGTCGCAGGAGAAACCTCACCAGATCCAGGTGAGAAAGTGGAGTCCCAGTGAAATCTAGGGACGTGGCCCGAAACCAGCAAGTAAGAAATACTGAATTTGGGACCTGAAACCAACTCGCACTCGAAATCCCAGGTTGCTACACACATGCTCAAGATAGAAATGTCCATTTCATCTCTCTTCTGAAGATTAAAGAAATAGGGCAAAAAGTTCCTAATTTAACATTCAATATTTATATCGGCTCATAAAGTCCAAAGTATATCAAGTTCCCTTTCTCCCTGCGGGGTTTTTTACTCCTGATCTGGCCAGCGCCCCGTACCTCTTGACCCCCCACCAGCAACAGAGCAGCCCTCCTTCGCTACTGGGCTGGGGAAGATGAGGCCAAACACTTCTCGCCCAGGCTCAAAAGCATCTCAGCAACTGCATCAGGCTGATGGTCAAGATCCTAGAATGCTGCCCCGGTGACCTCTCCCATCCAACTCCCAGCTCTCCCCACCCATGGCCCACCCTCCAGCTGGGCTTCTCCTCCTGCCTCCGCTCTGCACCTTCCACTGACCCTGTTTACCAGGAACATCACCTGCCAATTCCAAATCTCCCCTTGCCTAAATCTCACATCCTCCAAGGTCAATTACACACTCGTTCTTCTAACAAACACGCCCACAAGTTTGCAGAGTGCCTGCTATATGCCAAGCTCTGGGGAAGAAAGTGAATGATACAGGTAGTGCCCCCCTCGGCTACTTCCCCACAGCACAGAACATTCTCCTCCATCAGAGAGACAGAGAGAGAGAGAGAGAGAAGAAAGTGCTGGCACAGGCCCCATGCTCTGGGCTTATGTGTATTAGCTCAGTAATCTTCATAATTCTTTGAAGGAGGTGTCAGCTTCCCTCCCACCCAACCTCCCAGTACAGAGAAGGAGAAACGCCTCAGAGAAAGCAAGCAGCCTGCGGAGACCAGGGGCTGGGGCTGGCCCCCGGCGTCATCTTCTATCTAAAACCCTTACCGTGCAGCAGGCTTCTCAAGGACGGTGTCCACGGCTCATCCGCCTCTACGTCCCCAGGGCCCTGTCCGGGGCCTGACACAGCAGGTACACAGCCCTGTTTGCTGAACTGAGTGGTTTCTGCATCCAGGAATAGACACCCGCTTCTTAATCCCTGCCTCGGAGGCAGCTCCCACGGCGCTCTACCAACTCCTGACCTTCATGAACAGACCACGGGGCCGGCAGCACCTGCATCAGCGTCTGTCTGGCTTCCTCTTCGAAACCCAACAGACTCTATCTGGGCCCCAGAAAACTGCCCCGATGCTACAGGTAGGAAGAAAAATCTTTTAAAAGCACGTTAAAAGGCAGGCCTCTAAAATCAGCTTCCTAGACCATGGCAGGAAGAAGAAAACGGGCAAGAAATTTCCGCATCCCAGCCTCAAGCTCCTCCACTTGAGCAAGACAGTAATAATGTCTCCCACCGAAAGACACCCAGTGCAACACCTGAAGCAGTCAGCATTGAGTGTGCCCAGGTGACACACATTTACAGCCCCACCAGTGGGTCCCTGTCATCCACCAAAAGTAAAACACCTGGTGAAGGCTGCTGGGGATGGAAGCTCTTTCTCCCCAAGCTTTGGCTTCTATGTGACCTTGTGCAGCCCCTCTGCCATACCTTCCCCAGTCCCCTACTGTCTCCAGGCTGTGGCCCAGGTACTTTGGCCTGGCATTCAAGCTCCTGAGCTTGTCTCCTGCGGCCCTCCCAACTGTGACACGGCCATACCACTCTACATGCCAAAAATGAAAACAATGGCCACCAGGTCTATGTTCCATGCAGGACCTCATTTAATCCTCTCAAAAACCCTATGAAGTGACTTCTGTAATTATTCCCATTTTCCCTATGGGAAAACTAAGGCTTAAGGAGTGTCTGCAACTTTCTCAAGATCTCAAGCCCAGCAATGGCAGAGCCAAGATGAAAGACGAGATCAGACTCCTATGTTCTTCCTCACTGCACCACAAAATCCCGCCTCCAAATCCCCAAATGCTCGGCGCCCTCTCTGATGTGCCTCCATGCCTCTGCCCAAGCTGTTCTCTCTGCCCAGAAGGCCCTCTGCTCGCTCACCCACCATTCTCACCACCCTAGACCTGGCCAACTCTAGCCTCAATGTCACCTCCCCTAAGTCTTCCTAGAGCTTCCCACCCCACATCTAGTTGCACTTACAGCACTGTGACCATCACAGCCGCATTTAAGCTCGGAGTCCTCCAGTCCTCCTGACTGGAACCACCTGTTCTCCTGTCTGCTGTTCAAGTTCTCTGAAACTTAGAGTTGAAGGTGGATCTCAATAGCCATTGAAGCTGGACGGCAAAGTGGCTAAGGGTATGGAGTGAGACCTTAGGCCAGTGAGTCCTTCCACTTGTCTAGATCTGTTTCTTTACCTGTAAAATGAGATTATTCAATAACCATACCAAACTCACAGTGTTGTTATGAGAGTTAAACGAGACAATATAAGTAAAAGCAGTGAGCACAGTGCCAGGTATATGACACTGAGATTCTCTGAACATTAGCTGCTGTTGTTATGATGACTTTTACTTGGTAACCACTACGGGGCTTGCCACTATGCCGGATACACTGTAACCACTTAATAAAGGTCTCAGGGTTGGAAGGGAGAAAAGAAGCCGGGGAAGGAGGAAGGAAGGGAGGGAAGAAGAAAGAGAGAGGAGAAGGAAGAAGGGAGAGAGGAAGGAAGGAGAAAGGGAGGACGGGAAAAGAGGAGAAAGAGAGTGAGAGAGAGCAGGGAGGGAGGAAGTCAAATCAACTCAGAATAAAACTATCTAACCAGCAAACGCTGCTCTAAATGGGAGTAAAAAGGTGAAATTTCTTCCACTTGAGGCCATGACCTCCCACTGGGACTCTGATCAAGAGCCTCACTCATCTAAGCCTTCCTTTCTTCCTCTTTGGTGGAGGCTGCATTACCTAAGCCTGTAGCCCCGGCTCCTAGAGCTGCCCTTACCCAGCCCCACCACCAACTGGCTGGGGAGCTGCCTGCTGCTCTGCATCCTATGATCAGAGATAAGGCCTGGCATTGGAAGAGTTTGTGTCCACACGAATAAAAGGCAGGCAGTCTCTAAGAGAAAACCCGACCTCTGATCCTGATGCCGGGGAATATTTATGTGACCCTTTAACCCCTATATTTAAACACTAGTTCTTTGATCTCAATACTCAACACTTGACTCTTGCAGTAGATCTTTGCAATATTCTCACAGAAGTGGGCATCCTGGCCGAGTGTGGTGCCTCACGCCTGTAATCCCAGCAGTTTGGGAGGCTGAGGTGGGTGGATCACTTGAGGTCAGGAGTTCGAGACCAGCCTGGCCAACATGGCGAAACTCTGTCTCTACTAAAAATACAAAAAAAAAAAAAAAAATAGCCGGGCATGGTGGTGGGCACCTATAATGCCAGGTACTCAGGAGGCTGAGGCAGGAGAATCGCTTGAACCCAGGAGGCAGAGGTTGCAGTGAGCCAAGATCACGCCATTGCACTTCAGCCTGGGCAACAAGAGTGAGACTCCGTCTCAAAAAAACAGAAAGAAGTGGGCATCCCTTCGCCCCAATTCTAGGAACATCACCTTCCTGTTAACCTGAGCTCAGTCTGTTTTTCTGCGACCAGCCCCACCCATGCACACCCCCCTCCCCTACCTGCCTGAAGACTACACAGGCAGATTCACACTTGCCAGCCAAGGCTTCAAAATCAAGCTCCACCAGACTCTCCTGGCGCCCAGCTCACCAGAGGCTGACACCTGCTCACCATTTGACAGCTCCCTGATTCCTACACAGAGGCCCCGCCATCCCTGCCCCTGGGCCTCAGCTCCAGGGGTCTCCCCGAGCCTGGCCTCCTTCACACAGGCCTTGGTCACAGGCAGATCTGGGTGGGAAGAGGAGCTACACTGAGCATCAGGAGCCCTGGGATTTGAAGCCCCTTCTTCTCTCCACAGCCTTGTGAGCCTGGCCCTCTCTAGGCTTCAATTTCGTGTCTTGAAAAATGAGCACTGGAGCCAGTGGTGTTTCCCAAACCTCAGTCATCAGTTGCCGCCGCTGTGACTTCTGCACAAAATGCACAGTTCTTCCTTTCTTAAAATCAGCTTTCCGGAGGTGTAATTTGCACTGTAAGAGGGTGCACCTCAGAGAGCCCTGACAATCCGGACAGAAAACATTTTGTAGAAGGCCATCACGTTCCCGTATGCCCCTCGGCACCTTACCTTTATGTGCTTAGTACTTTTCTTTAACACTACTGACTTTTGAAAAACCTATACACTACTTCAGCCTTATTCTAAGCAAAAATATCCCCCAAATCATAGGCTTCATGTGCTATATTTTCTAACTATAAAATAGTTATATTTTCCTTAATGCACACTAAAGTATTATTAAAATAAATTATGTTTGGCTACCGTCACCTAAAATCTCACATCGCAACACCAGTGAGCACTCCCACGGAGAAATGCGGAACCAGCCACCCGCTCCCTGAGGCCCCTTTTGTCTGGGAAAGTCTGGATCCTGCCTCTTACTTGTCACAAAGTCTGCCCAGGCCTTGTATGCAGCAGATGCTTACTAAATACTGGCTGCTGAACCAGAGTGAGAGTCCAAGGCCATCTCTGTAGCCCCCAGACCATGCCTGGCTGACTGCATCCTGCTGCCCGTGGTGAGAAGGCACAGGCTTATGTCCTGCAGAGCTGATAAACACTGCACTCAGGGAGACACTGGCCCTCGCAGGAGGAAGACAGAGTGGAGCTGGACACAGGCGGAGGCTGAAGAAAGAAGCAAATCACTGGACGTGCAGAGAGGCTGCAATGGGGAGAGTTGCTCCTATTTTAGGCCATTGAACTATTTTAATAATTCGGTCATTTTCACATCAAAACCATTGCAAGGAAAACCCCCTAGGATGTTAAATCTGCGTGCCCAGAAGGGATTTACCACAAACAGCGTGAAGAGACCAGTCCCCTTCCAAGTCCCCATTTCACAACAAGCTAAAAGCCGAACAGAAGCCTTTAGTTCCCTGAGTGATGGACAAGGAATTTGTCAGATGCCTATAGTCCTTTAAAAAAAAAAAAAAGCAGGGGGGATATAAAAGGAAGAGGGTGCATTTCAGCCTTGAAAAAGACAATACTGAAAAGGCAGACACCAAGAAACTTAGTAAGGCTTCCAAGAGCCCTACACGCACAGCCCACCGCACGCAGCGACCGTGCCCTACTCCGCAGCCCTGACAGATGCAGCTCTTTTCAACCCGGCCCACTGAAACCCTCTTTCAGTTTACTCACTACCCAGCCCACTCCTAACTCCCCACCCCCAGCCATCATGAACTACAGACAGCGCCCTAAACATCCTGTTCTGCCTTCGTATCCAGTGGATAGTCCTTCCTTCCTCCTCCACTTGGGAAGCTCCTATTCATTCCTCGAAGGCCTATTCGTCCATCGCCTCCCACAGGAAGCCCCCCAGAGACCCTCTCACCCCACAAACCAACACAGAGCACGCAGGGAAAGGTGCGGGGTCGGGTGGGGGGCTTAGCTGGGGTGGAGCCTGGGCCCCAGAGGCTTCCTTCCTTGTCCTGTGGATGAAGGAATTTAAAGCTCATTCCCGAGCAGTGGGAAGACAGTCGGGAGATGCCAGCCCAGCCTGCTCTCTGGTGACAGTGTTGGGGTGTGCTGAAATTGGATCTGTGACAATGCAGTCGACTCTCCGGCATCAAAAGGCCTATACATGAATGCCTGGCTGGAGCTTCCCTCCACAGTGACCCTGCTGTGTCCAAGAGGAGGACGAACGCACCT
The DNA here is from genome assembly GCF_006542625.1 of Nomascus leucogenys. Taxonomy (NCBI): domain Eukaryota; kingdom Metazoa; phylum Chordata; class Mammalia; order Primates; family Hylobatidae; genus Nomascus; species Nomascus leucogenys. The sequence continues at coordinate 77,151,736 of NC_044400.1, forward strand.
CCTGAGGAGGAAACAGCATTCCCTCCTCTGCGCTCAACGCCTTTTAATACCAGCAACCACCACTCAACCACCACCCCCGCAAATGTCTACCCTGCCCTTATCCTGTGTCAGCTCTGCTCCAAGCACTTTATATTTAACCCTCACGAGAACCCTAAAACGTAGGTGTTTTAGAGATTTAAAAAGCATGGAAAGGCTAAAACACTTGTCCAAAAGTGCACAGCTACTAAGCGGGACTCAAATCCACACAGTTTGGTTCCGGGGCGGGTTATGGTGGTTGGAGAAATGACAGCAAACTCCTGACTGGCTCTGAAAACTTCTAAACGCCCAACGCTGCTACCCAATTTCCCCTAAAGAACTCACGCAGGATTTACGCGCATATTCAGCTGCAGGGACATGCATGGATGTGCTGTTTACAACAAGGAAAATAAGCGGCCAACTAAATATTTGCTAAATATTCACCAACAACTGCGTGTCCCATGGCACATTTATAGAACGAGATATTACAGAGTCCTTTAAGCTGAAGCTCTATCATCTCAAATTTTGGTCTGAAGGCCTGTGTATCCTGATTCCGGAGTGTGCTTGCTAACATGCAGCCTTCCTGGGTCCCGCCCTAGACCTCATGAATGGCACTGTCTAGAGGCGGGGTCTGGCAATGTTAAGTTTGCACATACATTTTTCTGCGTGGTAATGTGTGACAACCACTGCTGGGGATGAATATCTACTGCCATGGAAAGGGTCAGCTCTGTGACTTCTGTCCGTGGTGGGTTCCTCAGTGCCTAGAACAGTGCCCAGCACAATAATGGATCTTCAAGAAATATTTGGTGATCCAGAGAACCCATCAATCAATAAACTCTTCTGAAATAATCTGTTGGCATTTCTAAATACCTGACCCATCTGTGTGCTTCTTGGGAGCAGAGATCAGGAACATCTTCTCACCGTAGCACGCCCAGCACAGAGCCAGCCAGCCACGCACAGAGCCAGCCAGCCACGCGCAAAGCCAGCCAGCCACGCGCAGAGCCAGCCAGCCACGCGCAGAGCCAGCCCTCGGAAGTGGCCCACCAACACAGGAACAAGTGAATGCCACTGTATTACACTGATCTTAAGGTAACGTTTCTGAAATCAAGATTCATCTCACATTCAATGCCCCATCATCATTTAATGAATAGCACTTTTTCCCATTTCTTTAGTGGTACAAAAATAATAATGCATGACCCAATTGACAGCAGCTTAGATTTAATAAAATACAGTACCTAACAGAGTCCAGAATTCTGATTTAAAAGTTTAAATTAGCCGCCAACACAGCTAACAGATTGTTGTGCATTTCCTTTCTTATAATTTGCAGAAATAAATCCAGAGCCTTCTGTTCTGAGCATTCGGCTTCAGCCCCCAGTCGTTCTGGTGACCCAGGGCTTAGCTGCTGAGATGCAACTCAAAGATCTGATGCATGTGGAAGGCTTTCATCTGTCTTCACCCAGGAAACGTCTGACAGCATCCCCTGAGATGTGGGAGCTAAAATATCTCCTTCATCGAAGGCTGTAGGATGCACAAGAAAGGTCAGTTCTGGGCTAGACCTTGGTTACATCCCAGCTCCACTGTCCCCAGATGTCTGGTCTTGGGAATCTCATGGCCACACCTGGCACATGGACATGGTCTGCCCATGACAGGTGTTGGTCACGTTACAATTGTTCAGTAGACCCACACCCCACTGGCCAACAGCCATAGCCCTGAATTTTCTATAACAAGTTCCATGGCTAGTGGTTTGAATGTGTCCCTCAAAGTTCACTGTTAATCCCCAATGCAACAGTGTTAAGATGGGGGACCTTTAAGGGGTGATTGGGTCATGAGGGCTCTAACCTCATGAATGGATTAATGCCATTATCACAGGAGTAGATTCCTGATAAAAAGCTGAGTTCAGCCCCCTTCTCGGCTCTCTCTGGAACTCTCTTGCCCTGCTGCCTTCTGCCATGGGATGCAGCAAGAAGGCCTTCGCCAGACGCAGGCCCCTCCACCATGGACTTCCCAGCCTCCAGAACTGTAAGAAACGCATTTATTTTCTTTATAAACTACCCAGGTGGTGTATTGTGTTATAGCAACACAAAATGGACTAAGACGAGTGCACCCGGGCAGGTTACTCCCTCTGCAAAAAGGCGCACGGGATGGGAAGCTGGCCCACAACACAGGGTTGTCCCAAGAACCAAAGGAGATTAAATTGAAAACTCTCTAAAAAGCAGCCATTTCTATGGTAATTCAGGTAATTTTTGATATTTAGGAAGCTACAAATTATAGATATAAGAATCTTCAAATTTTCAAATCAAACTTCAGTGTACACTTTCCATAACACTTACCTTTTTTGACTAAGAATCCATCATTTTCCTAGCCTTTTCATGAGCCACTGGCACAGACCATCACAACTCAGAACCGGGATCTCTGAGCTACAAACCTGCTAGAATCCTAGCTCAGCCATCTTCCCCAGCATAGCCCTGGCCATGCTACCTAACCCCTGCTTTCTCCTGTTTAAACTGTGCCAGTTGTCTGTGGTTTCATATTCACTGTGCAGGTTAGATCTGCCTCTCCGTAAACACCAGCCATGAAGCAGCACACCCAGTAGGGTGTGAGTGAGGGACTGCAGAGTCGAGAATTCCGAGGAAAAAACTTAAATTAGATGCCAACACAGCTAACAGATTGTTGTCTATTTCCTTTCCTTGGGCTCTGTTAGAACCAAGTGTGTCTTGCTTTGCATCAGCAGCACTAACTCCTGATACAACAGCTTTCTTTCTATGGATCACTTCATTCTCCCAAAGAACACAGCTTCCACAACTTCAGAAGAGTTATCTGGGCCACATTTCCAGGGCTACGTGATATGAGGTAGGGCTCAAGCTGTCAGCCAGTGCTGTCCCTTTCCCTGTGTGAGACGCTGGTCAAGTTACTCCTGCTCTCTCTACCTCCTCTCCTGACCTGGAACGCAAGGATGGGGAGAACGGATCGCCTCACAGTGTGGAGGGCAGACCATGCTGTAGGTCATGCAGTGCACGCTCCATACATCCCAACTTTGCCCTGTGGACACTACATGCTTCTCACCAGGGGTCACAAGCTCAGCTATGAAGCACTTGAAGGCCCAGAACCTAACATCATAGGGATGGTAATGGGATGGGGTGGTGGCTGCCTCCCAGTCTGTATCCATGTAGGAATCTCAGTGATGGCCACAGGTGAACATGGCTCCAGGAAGGCTTCCAGAGGCAGGACCCCTGTGATGTTCACCTGGCCACCCACAGCACAGGGCCTGGCTGGATGAGATGGAAAGCAAATTTTGGAGTAAAATAAAGGGCTGGGGCTTGGGTTTGAAGTCACAGGTGGAACATGATTCACTGGAAAGAAAGGATGAGGATATTCCAGAGGGCCTGGGGGAGTGGTCAACTCCACCCCATAGGGCCATTTCTTCACCCCCCACCCCCACCAGCCCCAGCTAGTAGTTGTCATTTCCACAAAGGAAGTCCATCTTTTTAGATTAGGAAAGAAAGTTTGGTTTGAAAATTTATTGGATAAAAATAGGGCTATTTGATTGATCAGTGAGACAGAAGAGAAAGTCCAAAAACAGATCCAAGGATGTACACAGGAATTTCAAACACATAATGGGCCGGGCGTGGTGACTCACACCTGTAATCCCATCACTTTGGGAGTTTGAAGCAGGAGGATTGCTTGAGCTCAGGAGTTTGAGACCAGCCTGGCCAACATGGTGAAACCCCATCTCTACAAAAAACACAAAAATTAGCTGGGCATGGTGGCATGCACCTGTAGTCCCAGCTATTCAAGAGGCTGAGGTAGGAAGATAGCTTGAGCCCTGGAGGTCTAGGCTGCATTGAGCCATGATGGTGCCACTGCACTCCAGCTTGGGTGACAGAACAAGACCCTGTCTCAAAAAAAAAGAATTAATTAAAAAAAACACACATAATGGTGAAAAAATAACAGCTGACCAATAAACACTGGATTAACACTGGACAAAAGACTAGCTATTTAGGAACAAATAAAACTGGATAGCCACCTACAGCCTCACAGCAAAACAACTTTCATGTGGATTACAAATTTAAATACAGAGAAACCACAAATCTGCTTAAAAAAATACTTAAAAGACTCTGGAGGAGGAGAGAAAAGGTGTAAGCATCTACAAAAGGCAAAAATTTTAAATCTCTGTACAGCAAAAGCATCATCATAGAGCAAAAACACCAAACCACAAGTTGGAAGAAAAAAATCTGTGACACATAACAAACCCCAGGTTAATAATAGATTAAGAGGTTTCAGAAGTCAAAATTGCTTTAAGCAGCATGCAGGTGGAAAAAAAATAGTATAAATAATGGAGAAACAATTCTCAAAAGAAGAAACGCAAATGGCCAATACACAGACAAGATATTCAGCCTGCCTGGTAACTAAAGAAACCAGAACCAGGATACAAGTTTTCACTCATCATATTGGCAAAAATTTTAAAGATTTGCTGTTGGCAAGGTTCTGGGAAAGTGCTATTCTCATTCACTCTTGGGTACAAACTGGCACATGTTTTCTAGGGTGCCGCTGGGCAATTTCTGTTCAACGTGGACTGCTTTCGCTAATAGCTTCACTCTGAAAATCTATCCTAAGGAAATAATCCACAAAGATAGCCCTGGTAAGAGACTGGTTAAATAAATCATAGTAGATCCAAACCGTGGGGGCCTGAGAGATGTTCATCATACCTGCTGTAGGGAAAGTGGGTCACAAACAATATGATCCCATTTTTCATGGAGAAAAACCCACATCAGACACTCACTGACGTCACAACCCTAACGATCAGGATTAAAGCAAGAAGGTGATTTCCTTTTGCGAGTAAGGGAATTAGGCTGTTTGAAAAAAAGAGAATTCTTAGAAAGAGAAGGTGGAATGCTCCTAGCAAGGACAGGGAAAGTAAAAAAGAACTGAGGAAACAGGAGAGGGTAAGTTCAGGCCAAGAAAACAGAGAAGAAATTAGGTCAGAGAGAAAAACATCAATGGCACCCAGCAGGTGAAAGTCAAAATGTCAGGTCTGAGATGTAACTGATGGGATTTTTAGAGTTCTCCCAAGTTGCTGGGTGAAGGAAAGTGCCAAAAAGCATAATGTTCTTTCCTCTATACCAGCAACAACCAATTAGTGGATAAAACTGGAAGAGGATCCCATTTATAACCGAATCGAAAGGAGCTAGGAATAAATTGCACAGAATGTTCAGGAAAGAGAAGAAAATGCGATTTCTTTATTAAGGACACAGAAGAAAACTGAAGTGCAAGCTAGACGGGATCACCCTCGAGCCCTCGCTTCCATCCCACATGCTGCATGCCCTGCTCCCTGGCCCTGGACCCCTTCTCATTCCCACCTTTTCCCAAACCCTCCTTTATCCTGGCTCCTGAAGCATCCCTCCCTCCAGGACCCCTCATCATCAGACTCTCAACACGCTTGCTCATCCGCATTCAAACAAAACAGGTCTTCCTCTGTCCCCAACAGGCCAGCCTCCACCCCTCCCTGCCCCTCTACAGTCCTTCCAGATGGTCTCCACCTGTCGTCTGAAGTCTGCACTGCCTCTTCACTTCCCTGTGAGGGGGCTTCAGCTCTCCCACCCCCACTCACCTCCACTGACCCACTGACCTCCACCCACCTCCCCTGCCAACTGACCTCCACTGACCTCCCCGACTCCACTCCCTACCCTGACTCCACTCACCTCCCCGATCTCCACTCACTCCCCTGATCTCCACTCACCTCCCGATCCCACTTATCTCCCCTGACCTCCACTCACCTCCCTGACCTCCACTCACCTCCCTGACCTCCACTCATCTCCCCTCACCTCCACTCACCTCCCTGACCTCCATTCATCTCCCTCATCTCCACTCACCTCCCTGACCTCCACTCACCTCCCTGACCTCCACTCACTCCTCTGATCTCCACTCACCTCCCCTGATCTCCACTCATCTCCCCTGACCTCCACTCATCTCCCTGACCTTCACTCACCTCCACTCACTTCCCCTGACCTCCACTCACCTCCACTCACTTCCCCTAACCTCCACTCACCTCCCTGACCTCCACTCATCTCCCCTGACCTCCACTGACTTTTATAGCCTCCACTCACCTCCCCTAGCCTCCGCATTGCAAGATTGAGCCAACTTTTTGTGGTCTGACCTATCTGGCTGCCCCGTGGGCTTTGGCATGGCTGGCAGGTGTGCTAAAGGAAAGGAGGCTGGCCCAATGGGAAGGTGGGAGAGCCACACCTGCCTGAATGGGGAGGTCCCCAAAGACTCTGACCAAGAAGTTATGCTGAGCTGAGCTCCAAAGAAGAAAGAAGGCAAACCCAGTGGAAAAAAAAAAATAGAACATTCCAGATGGAGAGAGCTGGTGTACAAGCAAGGAGAGGGAAGGCAAGGAACACACGGAGGGCCTAGGTCTCAGGACCTTGGACTCAGGAAGTCCACCTTGCTGTCCGAGGGTGACCAGAGCCACCGGGTGCTCTGAGCAGGACTGTGTCCTCATTGGTCCTGGGGTTTGAAAAGGTCCACTCTGGATGCTGGATGCTGTGTGGAGGAGGAACTGGAGGGTCGGATTAGATGAGGTAGAACCCAGGAGGTTGTCACTGTGTCCCAGAGATAAATGGTGCAAGTTTGGGCTGGGCTCATGGTGCAGAGGTGATGAAGAACAAGTTATGTTTGAAAGCTTTCTTGCTGGGACACCTGAGAAGACTTAGTGATGTACTGAACATGGGGTCAAGGAACAGGTGGGATCAAAGTTCTCCACGGTGTCTGCCTCATACCACGGTACATGGTGCCTCCTTGATGGAGCCGAGCAGGAAGGAAAGGGGTGGACTGCACAGGCCAGCCATGAGCTCAGATTCAGCCATGTCTGGGATGGGGTAGATTATGGGCCAGACAGGGGGCCAAGAGGTCAGCAGGGCCTCAGGGAAGGTCACCAAGGGGCTGTGAGCTTGGACCTCATCCTGCTGGAGGGCAGTGGGAGCTACTGTAGACCACTGGTCTTGTGAGGAATGGGACTTCTCAGCTGCTGGAAGGCCTACCTAGGTGGTGACAGGGCCAGCAGAGGAGAGACTCACCAGGACACTGCACTGCAGCCGAGCTTGCATCTGTGCAGCTAAGGCAGACAGAGTCTGGGAAACTCTCGGCACCCATTTCAGCCCAACCCTGGTCTTTGCTGGTGAGAGTCCTGGGGAAGTCGCCTCCAGAGGCCACGTGAGCCAAGTGACAGGGGCAGGTGGAGCCAGGGCCTTTGGTCCCTTCTACACAATCCAAATGAGGTTACACATGTTTCATTCCAAAAAGAGAATGCAGTATTAGCATTCTGGTTAGCAGGTTAACTTGCACAAGGCAGTCATGTCAACAGGGCAAAGGCACCATCTCATTCAATCTGCCAAGCTCAATGTGGCACTGCCCATCTGTTAGCTCCTTAACCATCACAACAACTTGTTAAGGGCATAGCATTACTATCGTTGTCATCATTCCCACTTTACAGGTAATGAAACTGGCTCAGAAAAGTTAAGTGACTTGCCCAAGGTCACCCAGCCAGGAGCCAGGTGTGGGACCCAAGTGTTCCCAATTCCAAAGCCTGGGTCCCTAACCATCAAGGACTCTCTTGAATCCAAAGCCACTCACTGCCACTCCCTCCCATCACCAAAGAAAGCACATCTGTACTAGCCTGCAAGCAGCAAGGCTTCCAGGCAAAGCCTCATCATGACCATGTGAGGCCACAGCATCAGACACGGGAAGATGCTGGGAACATCTGGCTCTGTTGTCTGCTAATCAAATCCAGCTTCAGCGTTTGACATGACTCTCAACAGAAGAAAACAGCTGTACCCATGAGAGCTGCCAGCCCAGGGTTCTGCAGAGTTCAGACACCGGGGCTCCCACGATGGAGGCTGTGTTAGTTTCCTGTGGCTGCTGTGATAAGTCACAGACATACCTTGTTTTATTGCACTCAACTTTATCGTGCTTCACAGATATTACGTTTTTCACAAATTGAAGGGTTGTGGCAACCCTGTGACGAGCAAGTCTATCCGTGTCATTTTTCCAACAGCCCATCTCGTGTCTCTGTGCCACATTTTGGTAATTCTTGCAATATTTCAAACATTTTTGTTTTCTGTCACGGTGATCTATGACCAGTGATCTTTGATATTACTATTGTAACTAGGGACATCATGAACCATGCCTATATAATACAGAGAACTTAATGGATAAATCCTGGGTATATGCGACCGCTCCACTGACCAGCCATTCCCTGGCTCCCATCACTCTCCCTGGCCTCCCATCACTCTCCCTGGCCTCAGGCCTCCCCATTCCCTGAGACACAACAATGCTGAAATTAGGCCAATTAATAACCCTACAATAGCCTCTAAGTGTTCAAGTATGAGTTGCATGTCTCTCACTTTAAATCAAAAGCTAGACATGATGAAGCTTCATGAGGAAGGCAGGTGGAAAGCTGAGATAAGGTGAAAGCTAGGCCTCTTGCATCAGTTAGCCAAGTTGTCAATGCAAAGGGAAAGTGCTTGAAGGAAATTCAAAGTGCTACTCTGGTGAACACACAAATAATAAGAAAGTGAAATAGCCCTATTGCTGATATGGAGAAAATTGGAGTGGCCTGGGTAGAATATCAAACCAGTCACAACATTCCCTTAAGCCAACGCCTAATTCAGAGCAAGGCCCTAACTCTCCTGAAGGCTAAGAGATGTGGAGAAGCTGCAGAATAAAAGTCTGAAACTAGCAGAGGTTGGCTCAAGAGGTTTAATGAAAGAAGCCATCTCCATAACATAAAAGTGCAAAGTGAAGCAGCAAGTGCTGATGGAGAAGCTGTGGCAAGTTACCCAGAAGATCCAGCTAACATCATTGATGAAGGTGGCTACACTGAACAACAGATTTTCCATGCAGATGAAACAACCTTATATTGGAAGAAGATGACATCTAGGACTTTTTGAGTTAAAAAGGAGAAGTCGATGCCTAGCTTCAAAGCTTCAAAGCTTCAGAGGCTGACTCTCTTGCTAGGGGCTGATAGAGCTGATGACATGCCAAAGTTGAAGCCAATGCTCATTTCCCATTAGGAGATCCTAGGGCCCTATGCTCTAAAAATGCAACAGCAAAGTTGGGATGACAGCACATCTGTCTGTAGCATGGTTCACTGAATATTTTAAGCCCACTGTTGAGACCTACTGCTCAGAAAAAAAAGATTACTATTACAATGTTATGGCTCATTGACAAGAACTCTGATGGCGATGTAGAGGAGATTGATGTTGTTTTCATGCCTGCTAACACACCATCCATTCTGTAGCTCATGGATCAAGAAATAATTTTGATGTTTAAGTAGTATTATTTAAGAAATATATTTTGTGAGCCTATAGCTGCCATAGATAGTGATTCTTCTGATGTATCTGAGCAAAGGACATTGAAAACCTTCTGGAAAGGATTCATCATTCTAGATGCATTAAGAACACTTATGATTCATGAGAAGAGGTCAAAATATTAACCCTAACAAGAGTTTGGAAGAAGTTGATTCTAACCCCTGTGGACGACTTCAAGGTCAGAACTTCAGTGGAAGTAATCGCGTAAGTGGTGAGAAAAGCAAGAGAATTAGAATGAGAAGTGGATTCTGAAGATGTGAGTGAACTGCTGCAATCTCATGATCAAACTTGAACAGATGAGGAGTTGCTTCTCATGGAGTAAATGAAGTGCTTTCTTGAAATGGAATCTACTCCTGGTAAAGATGCTGTGAACACTGTTAAAGTGACAGCAAAGGATTTAAAATATTATCTAAACTTCATTGATAAGGCAGTGGCAAGGCCTGAGAGGATTGACTCCAATTTTGAAAGAAGTTCTACCGTGGGCAAAATGCTGTCAAGTATTGTGTGCTACAGAGAAATCTTTTGTGAAAAAGTCCATCGATGGGACAAACTTCATTGTCTTATTTTAAGAAATAGCCACAGCCACCCCAACCTTCAGCAACCACCACCCTGATCAGTCAACAGCTATCAACATCAAGGTAAGAGCCTCCACCAGCAAAAAGATTATGTTGAAGGCTCAGATAATCATCAGCATTATTTAGCTAAATAGCTAAAGTTGTTTTGTTTTATTTTGTTTTGTTTTGAGACATTGCTCTGTAGCCCAGGCTAGAGTGCAGTGGCACAATCTCAGCTCACTGCAGCCTCCACCTCCTGGGTTCAAGCAATTCTGCCTCAGCCTCCCAAGTAGCTGGGACTACAGGTGCACACCACCACACCTGGCTAATTTTTGTATTTTTAGTAGAGACAGGGTTTCACTATGTTGGTCAGGGTCTTGAACTCCTGACCTCAAGTGATTTGCCACTTCAGCCTCCCAAGGTGCTGGGATTACAGGCATGAGCCATCGCACCCAGCCCTAAAGTATTTTTAAATTAAGGTATGTACATTATTGTTTTAGACATAATGCTATTGTACAGTTAAGAGACTACGACAGAATGTAAACATAACTTTTACATGCACTGGGAAATCAAAAAATTCATGTGACTCGCTTTATTGCAATATTTGCTTTATTGAGTGGCCTGGAACAGAACTTACAATATCTCTAAGGTCAGCCTGTACCACAAACTTGGTGGCTTAAAACAACAGATTTGCATCCTTTCGCAGTTCTGGAGGCCAGAAGTCAAAATTCCTTATCACTGGACCAAAATGAAAGTGTCAGCACCTCCTCACTCCCTCGCAAGGCTCTAGCAGAGTCCACTCTCACCTCTCCCAGCTCCTGAGGGCTGCCGGCATTTCTGGGCTCGTGGACGCGTCACTCTGCCCTCCACTCCACTTTCACGTCACCTCCTGGGTGCCTGTCCAGTCTCCCTGTGCCTCACTCTTAGAAGGATCCTGGTCCCACTCAGAAAACTCAGGACGAGCTCCTCCTCTGAAAATTCTCGATCACATGTTTTGCCACATAAGGCATATTCACAGGTTCCAAGAAGCATGTGGGCTTAGCTTCTGGGGGGCCTCCATTCAGCCCACGATAGATTCGACGTGTAAAAGCCAACCTATTTGAACCCTGGGTTCTGAATCCAGTATCATGTCCAGCTTCGTGAAAGCCTCAGCTACCTTAGATAAACCCAGCCAGCAGCCTGCCTGAAGGCCCCCTGGGCTCCCCTCCCTAAGCAAGACTGGCCCAGGAAGGGAGTGGCCCAGGCCACTTACTGGAAAGGCAATAGCCAAAGAAGGAAGGTCAATAAGCTGCCTGAAGTGAAGATACCCCTTCGCTGTCCCACCCAAGCAATGACTGTGGCCAGGGACACAGGAGCCAGGATGTGTGCAGGCCCAGATGGCCCAGGTGGTCAGGGCTCTCTACCTGAGGTCATAGGGGCGGGAGGACCTCCTGCAGCCACTCTGAAATCTGCATGCATAACTGAATAATAATGAGAACAACAGGTGTGTCATTCATTATCTACTATGTCAGGCAGCATATGTGGCATTTTATGTGAATCTTCTCTATCGCGGTGTAGAACAAGCAGCACCATCTGCAGATGGGAAAACGACAGGCGAGGTCTGTGGCAGCTGCAGGGGTGCTGCACACTTTCGCTCAAATGGCCACAGGGCCTAAAGGCTAAAGCACAGGCTCCAGGCTCACCTCACCAGCTGTGTGGTCTCAGGCAAGTTTCTTACCCTCTCTGTGCCTCTGTGATATTCCATATAGCCACCTCCCCACCCACCTCCTCACCCCCAACTTCCCCTCCTCCACTCTGGGACAGCCACCCTTCCACAAAGCAAAGCTGCCTCTGATCGTCATTCAGGATAGGGGTTATAACAACCCTTACCTCCTAGGGTCTCGCGAACACTGTATGTGCTACCCCACATCAAGTACTTGGAACAGTGCCTGGTGTGTAGGGGGCACTCAGGGTGGGGTGCTGGTATTATTAAAATTCTTGAAATCCATTGTCTTCCCCTAGACCTGCTCCTCCTTCCAGGGCCCTGCCTCCGCAAAAAGCATGATGTTCTGGCCACTCATCCAGACCCACGGCCTGTGAGTTCACCTGGAGCACTCCCTCCCTCCCTCTTGCATCCAACCAGTCCCCAGGTCCCATCAGAGCTGGGACTTCATCTTTCACGTGGCTCCTCCTCCCCCTGACAGTGGCCCTTGTCTGCCTCCAGCCTCCTCTGCTCTGGCCTGGACCACTCTAGCCACCTCCTCACTCACCACCCTACCCTCAACTTCTCCTCCTCCACCCTGGGACAGCCACCTTCCCACAAGGCAAATCTGCCTCTAATAGTGGTTAAGGACGCAGACAGGGATGGTGTCACAGCTGTGCAACCTGGGCCACTGCAAAGGGCTCTGAGCTTTGAAGGGCCCGTGCTTAGTGCTCTTCCGATGCCATCTTGAAATTCTTAACCATTTTTTAACAAGGAGCCCCAAAAACTACATAGCCGTTTCTGACAACCACCAGCCCTAACCACAGGCTTCCATGGGCCGGGCACTGAGCTTAGCGGGACACGTGTCAGCTCCCTCCACCCCACCATGAATGTACTGCTATCCTCAGTTTACAGATGTGACCTGCCCAAGGGCACGTGGCTTTTCCATGGCTCTATGGATGTCTTAAATTTCACTTGTGAGCATCTCAACTTGAAAATTAAAAGACAACTGAGTGCACTGACTGCTTCGGTTTAGAACATGCCAGAAATCAGAGCTGGCTAGGACCAGTCAGGCTGACGCGCCAGATCGCTGCACCAGTTAGACTTTGTCTCCCACAGCTGACAGCATGCAGACAATGAGGAGTCCTCCCATCCTCCACATCACCCCGTGTCCAACAGAGAAGACACACAAATGGCCAAGGAGCACCTGAAGAGATGCTCAACGTCAGCAGCCCTCAGGGTAATACCAATCAAAACCGCAGCGAGATGGCACCGCACACCACCCAGGATGGCTGCAATCAAAAAAACGCACAACGACAAGTGTGGGTGAGCATGTGGGGAACTGGACCCCTTATGCATTGCTGGTGGGGTCATGAAATGATGCAACCACTTTGGAAAACAGTCTGGCGGTTCCTCAAAATGTGAAACGCAGAATCACCATGTGACCTTGCAGTTCTACTCCTAAATATGTAACTGAAAGATGGGAAAACATATGTGCACACAAAAACATGTACACAAACATTCATGGCAGCATGACTCCTAACACCCAACACGTGAACACAACCCAAATGTCCATCAGTTACAGATGGATAAGCAAAATGTGCTCTATGATATTCCATAGAGCAGAACAGTATTTGGCCATCAGAAGGAATGAAGTCCCAACACCTGCTACAACATGAATGAACCTGGAAAACGTTCCACTAAATGAAGAAAACCAGTCACAGAATACCACAGATTGAATATTCCATTTAGATTAAATGTCTAGAATAGGGAAATCCATAGGGATGGCCAGGCGCGGCGGCTCACACCTGTAATCCCAGCACTTTGGGAGGGCGAGGCGGGCAGATCTTTTGAGTCCAAGAGTCCAAGACCAGCCTGGACAGGATGGCAAAACCATGTCTCTATGAAAAAAAACAAAAATTAGCCAGGACTGGTGGCATGACCCTGTGGTCCCAGCTACTTGGGAGGCTGATGTGGGAGAATCACATGAGCCTGGGAGGCTGAGGTTGCAGTGAGTCATAATCACACCACTGCATTCCAGCCTGGGTGACAGAGTGAGAGCCTGTCTCAAAAAATTAAAACAAAAAAAAATCATAGGGACAAGAAGTAGATGTAGTGGTTGCCAGGGGTCATGTGGAAGGAAGAGTAGTTGGTGGTGAGGACTGTTAATAGGCATTGGATTTCTTTCTGGGGAGATTTTAATGCTCTGGAATTAGATAGTGATGATGCTTGCATAACACTGTGAATATATTAAGAATAGCTTAATTGTACACTGTAAAAGGCCAGATTTTATAGTACATGAATTATATCTCAGTAACACTATTATTTTAAAAATGTTTATGTATTGGGTTGAATAGTGCTTCCCCCAATCTCATGCATGTCCTTGACACAATCTCAGCTTGTGGCCATATTTGTAAATAGGGTTGCTGCAGGTGTCATGAGTTAGGAGGAGGCCATGATGGACTAGGGTGGGCCCTGTATTCAGTACGACTGCGGTCCTTATAAAAGATACTCAGACAGACGCAGCAGAAGGAGTCCACATGACGATGGAGGCAGAGCCTGGAGTGACGCAGCCACAAACCAAGGAGCTCCAAGGACCGTCGCCACCACTAGGGGTTGGGAGAGGTGAAGAAAGATCCTCCCCTAGAGCCTTCAGAGAGAGCATGGCCCTGCCCACACCTTCATCTCAGACTTCTGGCCTGTAGAACTGTGAGAGAATACATTTGTTTTATGCCACCCAGTTTGTGGAAATTTGTTACACTAGCCCTAGGAAGTGTGTGTGTGTGTGTGTGAGAGAATTTTTTTCAGGTGATGAAACTGCTGGTCTAAGAATCACACCTAGGGTAACCCCAGCTTAGTGCAGGCCCTGAAGCCAGTCTACTGGGGTTTGAATCCCAACTCTAGTATGTACTAACCAGGTGGCCTTGTGCCTCAGATGCCCCACCTGGAACATGGGGCTAGTGGTGGTACCTACCTCATAGGTACAACAACCCCATGTTGTTATGAGTAGACATCAGATTAATATAGGTAAAGTGCTCACAAGAGTGCCTACAATGCACTCTGTAATCTTTAAGTTTTTCTACTACCACCAATACTACCACTACCACCACTCTCACCACCACCACCACTATCACCACCACCCTCACCATCATCACCACCACCACCATGACCACCACCACCCTCACCACCACCACATTCCCATTACCACCACCACCATCACCACTCTCACCACCATCATTACCACCCCACCACCACTGCCACATCCCCATCATCACCACCATCACCATCACCACCACTTCCATCACCATCACCACCTCCACCACCCTTCTCACCACCCCCACCACCTCCATCACCATCACTACCACCATCATTCTCAACACCATCATAATGCTCTCCACCATCACCACCACTCCCCCCACCCTTCTCACCACCACCACCACCATCACCATCATCACCACCACCACTACCTCTATCACCACCGCCACCACAACTATCACCATAACAACCATCACCATCACCATCACCACCACCACCATCACAATTACCATCATCAGCACCACCACCATTACCACCCTCATCACCCTCACAACCACCCTCAGCACCCTTACCACCATCACCACCACCCTTACCACCATCACCACCACCATCACCACCATAATCACCACCACCACCACCTCCATCATCACCACCACCACCATCACACCAACCATTGTCCTCATGAGTGTCATCACCACCACCATTAACATCAACACCATCATCATCTCTACCATCATCATCATCACCACCACCACCACCATCGCTATCATCACCACTACCATCACCACCCCATCACCACCATCACCACCACCACAATTACCACCCTCACCACCCTCACAACCACCCCCAGAAACCTTCTCACCATCACTACCACCATCACCACCATTATCACCACCACCACCACCACCTCCATCACCATCACCACCACCACCACCATTACCACCATTGCACCCACCATTGTCCTCACCAGTGTCATCACCACCACCATTAACATCAACACCATCATCATCACCTCTATCATTACCACACCAACCCCACCACCTTTCTCACCGTCACTATCACCCTCCTTATCACCATCACCACCAGCATCCCCATCCCCATCACCACCCTCACCACCACGACCACCACTACATCCCCATCACCATCCCACTCTCACCACCACCACCACCACACTTCCATCACTATCACCACCATCCCAGAAGCACCACACCACCACCACCATCCCCATCACCATGACCACCATCACAATCACCACCATCACCTCCACCACCACCATCACCATCACCACCTTTCTTACCATCACCACCACCACCAGCATCCCCATCACCATAACCCACTATCACCAACACCACCATCACCACCCTTACCACCACTGCCATCACCATAATCAACACCATCACCACCCTCACCACCATCACCGTGATGACCACCATCACCACCACCCCCATTACCCTTCCTACTAATACCACCATCACCACACCACCACCTCCATCACCAGCACCACCACCATCACCAACACCATCTCCATCACCATCACCACCACCATCACCATCACCATCACCACCACCATCACCATCACACCTACCACTGTCCTCATCAATGTCATCACCACCACCATTAACAGCAACACTATCATCGTCTCCACAATCACCACCACCAGCCCCACCATCCTCCTCACTTCCACTACCACCCTCCTTACCACCATCACCACCACCACAATTATCACCAACCACCACCATCATCAGCACTACCACCACTCTCACCACCATCACCATCACCACCACCATTTTCACTATCACCACCAGCAGGCATTGCCAGTATGTGTCCAGCCATCAAAGAACATCAGCATAGTGGAAAGGTAGATGAGAAATAGAGAGGGAAGGATCCAGAGCCCACTGTGATGTGAACCATCTCGATCCCTCCAAGTATGTGTCTAGTAGGGAATGCCAAGAGCATGAGTGCACAACAGTGATAGGTGTGTGAAGACAGAGTCTTTTCATGTCTTGAAGGTTGGCGGTTCACTCTCAAAAACTACCAAACCCAGGAGTGCCGTGCAGGTAGGACTGTGCTTCTCTCATCTCAAAAGCCAACTCCCTGCCTGGCACGGAATCGAGGCTCGTTTGTTGGCTGAATGTGTTAACAATCCCTGACTGCACAAAAATTACGTCACCACCCAGTTTATGACTCCATTAAGTGGGGACAACGCCTGTTTCAAACCTGGTGATGTGTATATTCTTGCAAAGCCATGCAGACATTTAACAGCCAAGCATTACTGATTTTTTTTTATTAATAAGCAACAACTAACAGAAAGCAGAATTCCTTCCATCTCCCCACAAGCTCCCCACGTGATACCTGATTGTTGTTCCCTGGACACATCCCACACCAGGCCACGCAGGAATTCTCAGTCCCACTCTTTTCTCTTAAGGTAAATCCTTCTGAAACACTGGTCCAATGCTTCTAATGTCTAGGATCCTGTGATCAGGCCAGCACAGATTCCTCTGGTCTGACTTGGCAGGAAAGCTACTCAGGCCAAAGGATGCTTTCCTCCATGCTGCCTGAGCACTGGCCGAGAAGCCAGTCCTCAGCTTTACATCCTGTTCAACTTTCAACTTCCTTCAGCTGGTAGTGACCTGGTCCCCTAGCACCCACCAGACGATCTGCAGATAACATTAATAAATCCCAGCTGCAGAAAACAGTGCCTGTAATGAGGCAGGACTGGGAATCTTGGAAAGACAAGAGACCCAGGCCAGCCCATGTCTAAATCCCATGCTGCTCCAGCTCTGGCCTGGGTTTCTTCCAGTCACCCCTGAGAACCCCAGCGTGTTCTGATCCCTGGGGAGGAGAGAGGACGCAGCCCTGGCCCCCTCTTTAGGTAGCTCACGGCCATCTCATCTGCCCTACCCATACAGGACACTGTGCAGGCACAGAAGCAGCCAGGGGATGGGAGCCCCTAGTGGCAGTGACCAAGGTCCCCAAAGTGACCTTCTGTCCCCAGGTGCTCAGGGCCCTAGGACTCTGTTCCCAGAAGCTGGAAGGGATGTTTGATCGAGAAAACTTATGTTACCTGCAAGCTCAGCTCATGTGGCGTCCTTACCCAAGATGCCCCACCCCGCCCCCGTGTCACGCCACAAACACTGACTGTACATCTCTTGGCTCCCAGATCGAGTGCAGAGGGTGAAACAGGAACAGCTGCTGCTCTCACACTACCCGAGATCAGTTAAAGGAGGAATCTGGTAATCAGATGATTGCACTGGGGTGAGGTTGGAGCTGAGAGCCTGGGGGCTTCCTGGATGAGGGATGCCCCAGCTGAAACTTCAAGGTTAGCAGGAGGCTAACCTGATTAACAAAGGATAAACAATGAAAAGAAGAAACCAAGCCCTACAAGATGTTCACGCCTATCTGTGTGGGTTCCTGCAAGCACAGGAAAAAGTTCAGGAGATTTCACCTCCCACTGGTTACCATACAGGGGGTAGAATCTGGAGGGATGGAGAGAAAGAAGGTCTGTTAATGTCCTTAGTCTTTTCTCTAATTGAATAGTTACAACTACAAACACTACTTCAGTGATCTTACAAGGCAATCAAACTTTAATAAAAATGTAGGGGAAGGAAAGAAATGAAAATTTGAAGGAAAATTGGTCTGAAGGCAAAGATTCTAAAAATGTAATGATTTCTCTATGGGGAGAGGAACAAACTTCGTCAAAAGCCTCTGGCTTTATGTCAAAACTGCTCCCCAAGAGGATGCCAAATATGAACTATGGAGCAAGCATTCCACTCTGCCTCAGGTGACCAAGACCACAGGACTGACAGATGGATACAGCCTGGCCACTAGGAACGCCTTTTTAAAAATGTCTTATTGCAAAATTCCAAAACCTACAGAAAAGTTCCAAAGACGGCAAACAATGAATCCCTTTACACCTTCATCTTGATTCACCAACTGTTTAATTTTTCCTTATCCCATTTATCTATCTATAAAGATAGATGTATGTATTTCTATCCTTGTGGGCCGTTTGACAGTAAGCTGCAGACACCATGACATCTCACCCTAAATGTTGTGACTTTTATCTCTGAAGAAAAGGATGTTTATAAAATCATAACACCAGCTGGGCATGGTGGCTCACGCCTGTAATCCCAGCACTTTAGGAGGCCGAGGCAGGTGGATCACTTGAGGCCAGGAGTTCGAGACCAGCCTGGCGAACATGGTGAAACCCCGTCTCTACTAAAAATACAAAAAAAAAATTAGCCAGGCATTGTGATCTCAGCTACTCGGGAGGCTGAGACAGGAGAATCACCTGAACCTGGAAGGTGGAGGTTGCAGTGAGCCAAGATGGCAACACAGAGCAAGACTCCATCTCAAAATACATACATACATAGGTACATACACACATACATAAAATCACAACATAATGATCAAAATCAGAAATTTTATCACTGATGCATTTCCTATTCAAACATCGCCAATTATTGCAATACTACCCTATATAGCAAAATGATGATGTGAGGCCTTGACCCAGGCCTCAGAACTTATTAATATGAAAGAGCAGTTGTAAATAGGATGCAGCCAGGTCTCTGTCAGAGGTATCGTGAACCACAAACTCCCAAAATAAGCGGAAACGTAAAATTTAATGACAATCAGGAATAACCGTCATCACCAGGGCAAGAGTCAGGTGTGACATATGATGAGGGAGGGCTGCTGGGAGGGTCCAGGCACATGGAGAAAGGACCGTGAATCCTTGGCTGATGCCAGACCTGGTCTTTGGCTCTGTGTTTAAGAAATCAGAGGTCACATGCCCTCAGGCCCAATGGTTCCCTCTTGTCCTTGGGAGCTGGCCACATGCACCAGAGCGAACCAGGGTGCAGAAGAACAGGCCTGGGTTCGCAGCTCTCAACCTGCTGGGTCCTGTGGAGAAGTCGCAACACTGCTGCAGCCCTCAGTTTCCCCATCTCTAGAGCCTTAAGTCTTCCCCGAAACCCCTTGGAGCAGCTAAAACATGCTCCATTACCCCAGGCTCTCCTGAAAGGGCTCCTGGGAGTGTAAAGCCCCACTCCCTCCCTGCTTATGCCTCAGCACCCCAAACTAGACCACGACACCCAGCTCCCAGGTGACCCCATCATGTCAAAGACTGGTTCCTTCCGTCTTCCCAACTGTTTTGCATCCTGGCCCCTTCCTCACCCTCTGCCCACCCATGCAGCCCCATCTGCCCCTGGACTGTGGCCACCCTCAGCCATGTGGAGTTCTGACCAGTGTCTCTTGATCTTGGTGATGGCCACTGCTTTTCTGAGGAACAAAAAACAGTAAAACATAACCGCAGACTATCCTTGGTTTCCCCACTGCCCTGCAGGTAAAAACCAAACTCTTTAGCCTGGACAAGGCCCTTCCTCATCTAAGCCCCCACCTCCCCTTCCCACAAGTCCCCCCAAACTCCCCTCACCTGCCAAACTGATCAACATCGGGGGCAGCAACACAGCACCGACACGCAGGCAAGTGACACTCTCCAGGCCCGCTGAGGCCCTGAAGGCTCAGAAAGGTTGAGGAACCTCCCCAAAGTCACAGAGCTCCCATGTGATAGAACCTGGACACAAGTAAGTGAGCTCCAAATGAGGTCCCTCCATTCCGCAATAAAAAGTAAAATGTTTCATCTCTACCAACGGTCTCTACATTCACGCTGCCTCTGGACAAAGCCTGAAAGAACAGCAACACAGCAGTTCAGTGCTGGGAGTACAGGTGAATGCCACTTTTCCTTTTTGCAACACTTTCATGAATTTTGTAGACAATTTTCAAAATTCCCAGTAGCAATACTGACTAGAAGTCAGCAGACACTGAGGGATAAGGAGTCCCCAAGCATCTCACTCATTACTCATCACTGATCTGCTCTGCACAAGAGATAAAAATGGTGGCCTGCTTTCAGCCAAGGACTCACTCCAGCATGGCCGGCACCAGGCAGGATTTCCCACCTACCCAGCTCCACCCAGGCAGATGGATGCTGCCTTAGAACGCCAGCACCCTGCTCGTGCCTGGGGCATGCCTGCCAATCCGTGGCTCTCTCGGCACCTGGAAGAGACAGGATTCAAAACTCAGACTTTTTTTTCCAATTAAAGTAGCAGATGCCTTGGAACTCTCTTTAAATCGATTAAATGGTTAAATGTAAGTTTACTCAACAATCGTCTTGACCCATCAAGGCCCTTGTCCTCTCTGAACCAGTTTCCTGAGGTTCCACATAGAGATAACAGTGCTACCACTGTCCACAGGGCTGTAAATTGAGAATCTTTATAGCAGATGAGGTCCCTTGCTCATTATAAATACAATGGTAGTCAGCATCATTATTGTTTATTGAAAAACCTACTAAGTGCCAGATACTTCCCAGGCATTAAACATACAAAAATGAACACGGTGTAATGCCGCCCTGGAGTAGTCACAGATCTAGTGAGAAGAAGGGACTACAAATCTCTAACAGGCTTGAGTTTGACTTTGAGCACAGTGGGGAGCCATGGAGAGGGTTACACCTGGGTGGAAAAGGACAGATCGCCTCCTCATGCGTTTCAGACCAGCTGCTCCAGAGTCAACATGGAGGACTGCCTGGCAGCAGGTTCCACGGTGCCCCTAAAGGCGGAGACAGTGTTTAGGCTGTGTCCCGGTCTGGTGGGGTATGAAGATCCCTGAGGTGAACCATGAATACAAACATTTTAGGAGGCAAAACCAGATAGGACCTCCAGCCTAGCTGAATGGGACCAAGGAAGGATTTCCGAAGTTCAGCTGTATTGTACATTTTAATCTATTTACCAAGCTCCTCAGTACTCCTACCACAGGACTGTTGTTCTGCAGAAACAAGATGCAGCACCATACCACATCACCCGGACACACTCAGAATGGGGCAAAGGGGTCAGGGAATTAAGGGCTGGGAGATAACTCCATGTTTACAAATGGGGAAACTGAGGCTCGCAGTGGTAGAATGACTCACCCAAGGTTCCACTGAACATGCAAAAGGACCCAGGATTTGCCAGCCTGGGTGGCCAGCATGAAATTGGAGCCTATATCAAAGTGGTGGGCAAAGCTGGGCACCATGGCTCACATCTGTAATCCTAGCACTTTTGGGGGGCCGAGGTAGGCGGATCACTTGAGCCCAGAAGTTAGAAACCAGCCTGGGCAACATGGCGAAACCCTGCCTCTACAAAAAATACAAAAATTAGCCAGGCATGGTAGCATGTGCCTGTAGTATCAGCTACTGGGGAGGCTGAGGTGGGAGAATCGCTTACATCGGGGAGGTTGAGGCTGCAGTGAGCCATGATTTGTGCCACTGCAATCCAGCCTGGGTGACAGAGTAAGACCCTGTCTCAAAAAAAAAATTTTTTTTTAATGGTGGGAAAGGTACAAACCTTGTTGTCATGAGCAGTGACCATGTGACCATGCCTAGACACCCACTGGCATCCTGAAACCAAAAGGGAGCTTCGGGTAGGAGGGTGTTGGTAGACAAATGTCAATCTTCCCAAAGGGAAAAAACACTTAGCAAAAATTGATGTAGAGAAGTGAGCTCCAAAGTTGGAGAGAACTTTAAGAAAGGCCATCTGATCCAACCTCCCCATTGCACAGATGGGATGTGGAGTCCAGGGAGGGCGTGGCTAATCCAAATGTACATAGAAGGACAGGATTTGAACCCAGCCCCTTTACTGCCAGTCCTGTGCTCTAATTACTCTGGGCCTCAAACTTAGCCTAGTAAAGGTTTATAAGCCACATCATCACCTACTCCAGCAAGCCCTCCATGTTTGCCATGGCTTCTGCCTCTGAACATTTGGGCCTCCTGGCAAGGGTGTAAGAGAAAGAGCCTGGGCTTCCCTGTCAGTTGGACCTAGAGTCAAATCCTAGATCCAGCCCTTCTGCTGTGTGACCTGCATCACCACCTCACTTCTCTGTCCTGAGGCTGTTGTGTGGATTAAACGAATTAAGGCATCCACTGCAGGGTCTGAAGCAGAACAGCCCCTCCCACAGACTGAGGCAGATCATAGCCATCCTAATAATGGCTGCATCCCCCAAACATCAATGTAACCCCCTCCACTCCACCCCCAATGCCACTACCCACATCAGAGCCACCATCTTCACAGTGACCTGGGCGGTCCCTGCCTCCGCACTGTCTCTGAGCCTCTGCACACGCTGCAGGCTGTCCCTCTGCCCACAACTCCTCTCTTCCCCAGCCCCAGCCAAGATGTCTCAACTCAAAGTTAATTTTGCATAGAAGAGATTAACCCTAACCACTCAACCTGACGCTTCCACCTCCAAGTGCATCCAGCTTCACTTCCGGCTGCAGGCTTTTAAAGTCAAACATGACTCCTCCCTTTCCACTTCCTGCCCAGCCCCTAATCCCGCCTCCTCGGCCACGCCCACTTCATGCTTCCTGTCCCCGCCCCTCCTCCCTGGAGGGGAGGGATAGGAAAGAAGGAAACAGAAGCCCAAGGCTTTGATATAATTAGCCTTGTCCCCCATGGGTATAAAAAAGTGATCTTTTAATGTTTTGTATCTCATTTTTGAATTGAGAGACGTGGCTACCTTTCAGGTAAGCAGTATTTCCTTTGTTACCCTATGATATGGTTTGGCTGTGTCCCCACCCAAATCTCCTCTTGAATTGTAGTTCCCATAATCCCTATGTGTGGTGGGAGGGAACCCTCGGGAGGTAATTGAATCATGGGGGCAGTTTACCCCATACTACTCTCATGATAGTGAGTAAGTTCTATTTGATGAGAATTTTACGTGGGTTCTGAGTATGTTACGAGTAGCAATTTTATCAGAAATTATTTGTGTTTGTGGGTGTATTTGGTGCGGAATTGAAGTAGGTGGTTTTCTGCTGATATTGGAAGCATTTCATGAACTGGGATATTTCGAAACTGCATCTCCCTGATGCCGCCAGGTGAAGAAGGACGTGTTTGCTTCCCCTAAGGCCATGATTGTAAGTTTCTTAAGGCTTCCCCAGCCATGCAAAACTGTGAGTCAATTAAACCTATTTTCTTTATAAATTCCCGTCTCAGGTATGTCTTTATTAGCAATGTGAGGACAGACTAATATACCCTACCATATTCTCTAGGTCATGTCCCCAGAGAGGCTTCCACTGACCTCATCCCCACACAAACCTCCCCCATCTCCCAACCTCAGAGCACCTCATACTTGATTAAGTTCCCTCCCTCTTCATATGGGATTGTTCACCAGCTGTCTCCCTGCCCCAGCACAGTGCCTAGCTCGGAGGGCACACTCGGTCATTCATTTATGAATTGTTTCTCTGGAATGTCTTCAGAATGGATTGCCACATCCAAAAAGATCAGGTTACAAAGCTAGTATAGCATATTCCCAGGAAAAAATTAAACTGGGGTATATGTTCAGAGACTGGTTGGGAAAAGAATGTGCTTTTCAAACCTTTGTTGCTCTTTTTCATGAAATGGTCTTAGAAGGACCCACAGGCACACCTAGGTCTCCCATGCCACCTTTGCTGAAACCACCTGGGCAGCCCTATGTGGCTGGAGAGAGGGTGAGATTCTCATCTCAAAGCCCCAGACTCACTAACTCTAACTCCTAAATGACTGTTAACCTCGTGGGGTCTTGGTTTCCTCCTACCTTCTTGCATGGTGGTTGAGAGGCTTAGTGAGGAACCTAAAACACCCCCTCAGGTGAGTACTCAGTAAATGCAACAGCCAAGAGGCAGACTGGATGGAACAGGACAGGAAGGCTGAGCCCCAGACAGGGAGACCCTGCCCCATCCACCACCACCTCCTTCCTATACCTTCCTGACACCCCCCACAGCCACCATCAAGGGACAACACTGCAAAGCCACAAACAAACCCACAGGAAACCAAGCCCATTGCCCTGACACAAACCCACCTCCTCTGCAAAAGGTGACCCTGCTCATTGCACCAGGCAGAGAACAAGGGAAGGGAAGTAGCCCAGCAGTGGCCCTGAGTCAGGCTGCATGAGTCTCTTGGGGTATCACTCCTGCCCCCAGACCAAAAGCAACAGCTAAACCAAGAGCCGCCACTCAAAAGAGCCTATTCTATGCCAGGTAGTGTGTTGGGTACACCTCATCTCAATCCATCCTCAAAGCCTCCTTATAAAACAGGCAGCAATAGTATCCCCATTTGACAGATAAGGAAACTGAGGCTCAAAGAGGTGAAGTCACTTTCTTAAAATCCATAGCTTGTAAATGACAGAGTCAGGACTTGAACCCAGGTCTCTCTGACTCTAAGAACTGTGTCTGTTTTGTTTTCCATCCCTAAGACCAGCAGCATGCCTGACATCCTCTTAGAAGCCATGCAGGAACATTTTCAGGGATAAACAGCAGGCTCCTTCCTGCACAACAAGCCATGGCCCTCTTAGAACAAAGCATATTGACAGAAAATTAAGTGCCACTGAATTAGCCCCAACGCTTTCATAAAAAAGCAATTTCGAAATATCCCAGTTCATGAAATGCTTCCAATATCATCAGAAAACCACCTACTTCAATTCCCCACCAAACACACCCACAAACAGAAATAATTCCTGATAAAATTGCTACTCGTAACATATTCAGAACCCACAAAAAATTCTCATCAAATAGAAATGAGAGTTGTTTATCAACATTCAAGAGAACATAATGAAGCTTCCTTTAGAACATTCTGTGCACGTGAAGTCTTCTTTCTTATTGAGATTTTCACTATAAAATCTTATCAGGTGGTGAACAGGAGAGAAACTTGGAGGTGAGGATAGGCAATGGGGACTGATACGTGTGCTACAAGAAGAATTAAGCACCATAACAACACAGACATCCCTCTCCCATCAGATAATTTACTACAATTCAACAAACATGCACCAAGTAATAACAGTCACCATTTATATAGCTCTCACTGTGCAGCAGGAACTGCTTCAAACTCTCCAAATTACCTAGTATTCTGTAGCCCTGTGACAAGAGTATTCTTAGTACCCCCATTTTAATGGACCAGCAGGAAGGGGTAAAGTACTTTGACCAACATGACCCAATTAGCAACTGGGGGTGGAGGTTGTAGCAAGTGGATGTTGCAGCTAATTCAGTGACATTTAATTTTCTGTCAACATGCTTTGTTCTCAGAGGGCCATGGCACGTTGAGCAGGGAGGAGTCTAGCTGCTCAAGTCCCAAGCTTAGTATAAAAACTTTTTCTTTTTCAACTGCTACTTGCTGGCTCTTGGCCAACTCATTACCTCATTTTGGAATCTCCCCTTTATTAACGTGCAAAGGCCCCTTAAGAAGTCCCAGAAAAGGCCCCAGTCATCAGGTCATTTCTGTCTCACCTCTGCTGAAATGAGTCAAGAGACTAGCAAGGAACCACACCACCAAGAACAAGAAGGGGCAGTCAGTGACTTGCAAGCAAAGGGCAACTTCTTTTTGTGGTTTCTACATCCTTTCTATACGCACCACCCTGTGTGGGCTTGATATGTCTAGATGCTGAACAGGGCGCTCCTTGACAGACACCTACCAAACACCTCCTGTGTGCACAAGGCTTTGTGAGATGTGCTGGGGGACGCAGTTCACATTTCTCAGGCTTCCTCTCAAGAAAGCAGTTCCAGAAAGGGTGGAGGGGAGGGTCATGCTGAGACAGGAAGAGACCAGGGGCTCGAAGAATAACACTAATTACAGGCCTGGAGTACATAAACCAAGATGAGCTTACTGCCAGGTTACTACCAGGTCACTATCAGGTTACCACCAGCTCAGTACAGAAGGAAGTCCTTCTCAGGTGCAGACATTTGCAGAGTCCCTCAATGTCCCAGTGGCTTCCCCATCCCTTGAGGAGCTCCTAGCCAAGCAAAGGAGACACTGTAACAAGCCCAGGTGATAACTGGCAGACTAGGGCCTATGGGTGCCAGCGTGGTGAAGGAAGGGACATCCAAAGTGGGCTCTGGCAGGGGTGAAATCGAGATATGCAGATGGAGGAGCAGGAGTCAAAGAAAAGTCAATCAGCATCAGAGAGGGAGAGCAGCAGCAATGCAAGCTCCATTCATTCATTCATTCATTCAACAGCACCCTAGTGCCTGTTCCATGCCAGACCCTGTGCTGAGCCTCAGACATGAATCTCACACAGTCCCTTCCCTCACAGAGCTCTAGCCAGCGGGGAAGAAGACTGTGAAAGGCATCAGTCACACATTATGACCATGGCTGTGACAGACAGATGTACAAGGAGGGACCTGCCCTGGCCTTGGGAGGATGGGTGATGCCCAAGGAGATGAGCCTGTGCAGACAGGAGGAGGAGGGGTCTGGGCACGTTCAGGGAAAGCAGAGCATTCCATAAGGTAAGGGACAGTGTTATGGAGTGAATGTTATGTCTCCCCAAATTGATACATTGAAACCCTATGGTGGGTAATTAGGTCATCAGGGTGAAGCCCTCATGATGAGATTAGTAACCTTATAAGAAGGGACAGGAGACCAGGCTCGGTGGCTCACACCTGTAATCCCAGCTCTTTGGGAGGCCAGGGAAGGTGGATGGCTTGAGCTCAGTTCAAGACCAGCTTGGGCAACATAATGAGACCTCGTCTCTACAGAAAATAAAAAAATTAGTCAGGTGTGGTAGTGCACATTTGTAGTCCCAGCTACCTGGGAGGCTGAGGTGGGAGGATCACTTGAGCCCGGGAGCTCAAGGCTGCAATGAGCAGTGATTGCACCACTGCACTCCAGCCCGGGTGACAGAGTGCGTCCCCGTCTCAGAAAAAAAAAGAAAGAAAGAAAGAAAAGAAAAGAAAAAAAGGAGGAAAGGAGGAGGACACAAGAGAACTTACTTCCTTTCTCTCTCCACCATGTGAGGGCACAGTAAGAAGGCAGCCGCCTGCGAACCAGGAAGAGGGGCCTCACCATGAACCAAATTGTCTGGCACCGTGATCTCAGACTTGCAGCCTCCAGAATGGTGAGAAATAAGCTTCCGTTGTTTCAGCCCCTCTGTCTATGGTATTTCTGCTATGGCAGCCAAATGGTCTGAGACAGTAGGTAACAGCAGGAACATCAGGAGATAAGGCCACATGTGTGACGACAAGGAGTCTGTGCTTTATCCTGGGCCATGGGGGAGCCCCTGGAGCAGTGTAGTGACAGCGCGGTGTGAGTTTCAGAAACATATCACCCTTTCTAGATACAACTGCTCCTTTTCCCAAACACTCCCTATAACTCCACAGCCATTCTGAGGAAGAAGGGAGCAGATATGACCTGGAGATGCCTAGGAAGGCACAGGTCCCTCAAGGTCTGCTCGCAGAGACTTGGAGGTCAGGCCAGTGCCAGCTCCCATGGCAGCCCTTCCTCCCGCTCAGCTCAGCTCAGCTCAGCTCAGCCAGTGATGATCCTGGAGGCTCCAGGTTCCCAGGTCCCATCTTAGTAATACAAGGACTCTTGAAGGTTGAGACAGAACAAAGAGCTAAACGTGATACAGGCAGATAACAATACCACAGATACCTAGACACACAGACACAGGTGCCCTGTGAAGGGGTGCTGGCTGATGTCTAAACTGGTGGGCTCATACCTGTAATCCCAGCAC
This sequence comes from Nomascus leucogenys, assembly GCF_006542625.1. NCBI lineage: Eukaryota > Metazoa > Chordata > Mammalia > Primates > Hylobatidae > Nomascus > Nomascus leucogenys. The sequence continues at coordinate 77,179,887 of NC_044400.1, forward strand.
TTTGGGAGGTCGAGGCAGGTGAATCACCTGAAGTCAGGAGTTCGAGACCAGCCTGGCCAACATGGTGAAACCCCATCTCTACTAAAAATACAAAAATTAGCTGGGCACGATGGCAGGCGCCTGTAATCCCAGCTACACGGGAGGCTGAGGCAGGAGAATCGCTTGAACCAGGGAGGTGGAGGTTGCAGTGAGCCAAGATCACGCCATTGCACTCCAGCCTGGGTGACAGAGCAAGACTCTGTCTCAATAAATCAATAAATAAATAATTTTTAAAATGAAGGTAAAATGGAACAGAAACTTCAGCACTCAGGGTGCTGGGACTTGGTTTTCAAACCACCTTCCATGGAGTCCTGGTGCTCCCTGAAGATGTTTGGGGGGGCTAGGAGTCAAAGGTCTGGAGCAACAAATGCTTGACTTCTTTTTACTAGGTGTAATAATTTTAAACTATGAAAATATCATACCAACTCAAATGGGCTGCAAACCCAATATTAACCCTAGTAGACCCCACTGCAGGGACCTGGGCTGCCAGGTGAACACTCAGCTTTGTGCAGGGCTCGGGGGATAGCCTCTCCTGTCATCTCCAGTGAAATGCACTCTGAGAATGCAAGGCAAGTCACTCCCAAAAACAGAATCACAAATGCAGTGTGCAAATCGTCAGAACAGAATATTTTCACAACCACAACAAAGTCCATTAATACTCAAGATGCCACAGCTGTTCAGATTGCAACTGTCACCCTATACTTTTCGTGTTGAAAGTTGAATTCATCAGAGCAACCTCACTATCATCATTGACTGACCTTATAACTAGTAAATGTTGTCAGTTTAAAGTCATAAGACACATGTGAGAATAAACCATCACTTCTGTGTTATGTATATTGGAGCAGGGTGGTTTAGCTATTTAAACATTTTATTTTTGAATAGACTTCATTTTGCAGATGGGAAAACAAACCCAAAGAGACGTGAGGGTATCACACTGTCCTGTGAGTATCATCCCTTCTCAATAGGCAGAAACCAGGTGCCCATCACGTAGCAGACACTCTACAAGTGCCCTAGGGAAGGAAGGACCGCTCCCAGGCACCACAGCCAGGAAGGGGGCAGGACTTGAACACAGGCCTCCCCACTCCCAGCCCACTGCTGGTTTTCAGACTCTGCTGCCTTCCCGCCTTTCCTAGAAATGACAATACAGCCCACACTCAGCATCACAAGGAGGGAGAGGGGGCAAGGCAAGGGCAGTACAAGAGCCAGGGCACCTTCCCTCTTCCTCAAGAAAATACTAGAAGCCAAGCACACCCTTCACCCTGAGCGCCAGTGTGGGATGTGTGCTATATGGATGGGAAGAGCTGCCATCTGCACTCTAGGAAACAAGGGTCCCCTGCACTCACCTGCAGATTCAGCAAGAGAGCAGGGGTGATTGTGCCTATCAAAGGGAAGCAACCAATTGTCAACTATTTTCGAAACAGCCAAACAGACAGAATGCATAACTACAGGATAAGTGGAGTGATGGTTAATATTGAGTGTCAACTTGATTGGAACGAAGGATACAAAGTATTGTTCCTGAGTGTGTCTGCAAGGATCTTCCCAAAGGAGATTCACATTTGAGTCACTGGACTGGGAGAGGCAGACCGGCCCTCAGCGTGGGTGGGCACCATCTAATCAGCTGCCAGCACAGCTAGAATAAAGAAGGCAGAATTTGGAAAGAGCAGACTTGCTGAGTCTTCTGGCCTCCATCTTTCTCCTGTGCTGGATGCTTCCTCCCCTAGAACATCGGACACCAAGTTCTTTAGCTTTGGGACTCTTGGACCTAGACCAGCGGTTTGCCAGGGCTCTCAGGCCTTGGGCCACTGACTGAGGGCGGCACTGTCAACTTCCCCATTTTTGAGGTTCTGGGACTCGAACTGGCTTCCTTGCTCCTCAGCTTGCAGACGGCCTAATGTGGGGCTTCACCTTGTGATCGTGTGAGTCAATTCTCCCAACAAACTTCCTTTCATATGTATACATCTATCCTATTAGTTCTGTCCCTCTAGAGAACCCTGACTAATACAAGTGGGAACCAGCCCTGTCCACCCTGGTTCTCAAACTGGAGAGTGTATTGGAATTGCTCTGAGGGCTTGTTAAAAGCCAGACCCCAGGGGCTGGGCACGGTGGCTCATGCCTGTAATCCCAGCACTTTGGGAGGCCGAGGAGAGCAGATCACGAGGTCAGGATATCGAGACCATCCTGGCTAACACAGTGAAACCCCGTCTCTACTAAAAAATACAAAACATTAGCCGGGCGTGGTGGCGGGCACCTGTAGTCCCAGCTACTCAAGAGGCTGAGGCAGGAGAATGGCATGAACCCAGGAGGCAGAGCTTGCAGTGAGCCGAGATCGCACCACTGCACTCCAGCCTGGGCGACAGAGCGAGACTCCGTCTCAAAAACACAAAAGCCAGACCCCAGCTGCAGAGTCCCTGATCCAGGAGATCAGGGTGGGGCCAGAGGACCTGTGGTTCTGAGCTGCTCCCAGGTGAGGCTGCTGCTGGCCCGGGACCTCATTTTGAGAACCACGTCTCAGATCTGTTCATTACAAACCCTCCTGATTAAGGCTCATTAAGGCAGGTGTTCTAGACAATATCTTTAACAGCCCACAGCCAAGTTTTCTATCTAAACTATTAAAACTACACTGAGAAAATATTTATAGACTACAATTAAATATGAGACTAGTTCAGACTGGACTTTTTTTTAATTACCTCACTGTGGAGGTCATTTCCCAATTGTGCTGGACAATAAGAGGGAGAAGAGGGGCACTCCATTCAGCAATGGAGATGAAAGTGGACACAGCCAGCCACTCAATACAGTGTCTGGTTAGGGGCCACAGGAAGGAGAATGAACAAGGTGTGGTGAGAATTACACAAGTCCCAAGCAGGGAAAGCTCCCAGCTGAAGTGAGGGGAATGGAGGAACAGCAGACGAGGCTTCCCTGGAGCTTGCCAGGGGCAGGTCAGGCGGATGGGCAGGATGCAGACTGAGGAGACACAGCAGGGTGGGGAAGTCTGAGGAACGGGCATTCCAGGAAAGTGGGACGGTGAGCAAAAGCATGGAAGTTGGAAAAGGAGGTGATTAGTGTGGGGAAAAGAAAGAGAGATCAGCCTGTTACTGTGGCTATATAGAAGGAAGTAGACATAAGAGATTCCATTTAGTTCTGTATTTGAGATGCTGTTAATCTGTGACCCTACCCCCAACCTTGTCCTTGCTAGAGACATGTGCTGTGGTGACTTAAGGTTAAAAGGATTTTGGGCGGTGCAGAATGTGCTTTGTTAAACAAGTGCCTAAAGGCTGCTTATGGTTAAAGGTCATCACCATTCTCTTAAATCTAGAGAAAAAGAAAAACATTTGTCTCCTGCCCGTCCCTGGGAGATGGAACATCTCCAGGTGAAACCCTTTGTGTGCTTTGTTTACTGAGTAAGGAGAAAACCGCCTTTAGGAATAAGGTGGGGCTTGCTGGAGCAATACTGCTAAAAGGTTTATGGAGATGTTCGCATATACATCTCAAGGCACAGCATTTTCTTTTAAACTTATTGATGTTGTTCATATGTCTTACTGCTGATTTCCTCCCTACAATGATCCTATTGTCCAGTCACTCCCTTATCTTTTTGATGGTAAAGATAATTATCAATAAATACTAAGGGAACTTAGAGGCCGGGGCCGGTGTGGGTCCTCTGTAAGCACAGCACCGGTCCCCTGGGCCCCGCTTTTCCTTCTCTACATTTTGTCTCTGTGTCTTATTCCTTTTCTCAAGTCTTTCGTCCCACCTAACGAGAAGCACCCACAGGTGTGGAGGGGCAGGCCACCCCTTCAATTAGAATGAGGGAAGTAGTCAAGTAGTCAGTTTGCAAAGGGAAGTGAAGGGGCAAGCAAGAGTGATGAAGGATGAGACAGGAAGGGAAAAGTGGGGGCCTCTGGTGTCTGACTGGCAAGAACCGAACATCAGCTACAGGCCAGGCACAGCTTGATGCTACTGACTTCTAACTTCATTGCATTGTAGTCACAGAACATGCTTTGGTCTTTTGTTTGCTTGTTTTCTCTCCTTTTAATTTTACTGAGGTTGTATTAGGGCCTAGCATATGGTCTATCCTGGAAAATGATTCATGGGCACTGGAGAAGAATATTTATTCTGATGTCCTTGGTCTAGTGTTCTACAGGTTTCTGCTAGGTCTAACTGGTGTACAGTGTTGTTCAAGTTCCCTGCTTCCTTGATGATCTACTGTTGTGTTGTTCTATCTGTTATTGAAAGTGGGTATTGACATAATCAACTATTATTGTTGAATTATCTATTTATCCCTTCATTTCTGTCAGGTTTTTTGTTTGTTTGCTTATTTGTTTGAGACAGTCTCTCACTCTGTCACCCAAGCTGGAGTGTAGTGGTGCAATCACAGCTCACTGCAGCCTCAACCTCCCCAGGCTCAGGTGATCCTCTCACCTCAGCCTCCTAAGTAGCTGGGACTACAGACACACAACACCATGCCTGGCTAATTTTGTATTTTTTTGTAGAGACAGAGTTTCATCATGTTATCCAGGCTGGTCTCAAACTCCTGGGCTCAAGCAATCTGCCCACCTCAGCCTCCCAAAATGCTAGGATTTCAGGCATGAGCCACCATGCCCAGCCCGCTTCTGTCAGTTTTTGCTTCATATATTTTGGTGCTCTGTTGTTAGGTGCAAATATGTTTATAATTGTTATATATTTCTGATGTATTGCACTTCCTGTCATTATAAAATGTTGCTTTTTATCTCTAATAACTTTTCTTGTTTTAAACTCATTTTGTCTAATATCAGTATAGCCCCTTAGCTTTCTTATGGTTGCTATTTGCATGATATATTTTTTCTCATCCTTTCACTTTCAATCTATTTGTATCCTTGAATCTAAAGTATGTCTCCTATAGATAGTGCTATGATCTGAATGTTTATGTACCCCAGAATTCATATGTTTCTAGTCACCAGCATGATAGCATTAGGAGGTGAGGCGTTTGACAAGTGATTAGGTCATGAGGGCGAGCCCTCATAAATGAGATTAGTGCCCTTGTAAAAGAAACCCTAGGGAGCTAGCTCACCCCTTCCACCATGTGAAAACACAGCAAGAAGACTGCTGTCAATGGGGAGGCAGGCCCTCACCAGACACTGAATCTGCTGGTACCTTGATCTTGGACTTCCCAGCCTCTAGAACTGTGAGAAATAAATTTCTATTGTTTATAAGCTATCCAGTCTAAGGTGTTTTGTTATAGCAGCCTGAAAGGACCAAGATAGAATATACTTGGATCATATATTTTATCCCTGACAACATCTACCTTTTGATTGGCTGATTTAACCTATTCATCTTTAATAGTATTGATATAGTTGGACTTATGTCTTCCATTTTATTTTGCTTTCAATATGCCTCACATCATTTTTGCTTCTTTATTCTTCCATTACTGCCTTCTTTTGCACTAAATGAATCAGACACCGTGTTGGCCATGTAAGTCAGGAGCAAGGACTTCAAAGAGGTATGTCTTTTAAATTTAGAGAGCAGAATTACCTTTCTGACAATGTTAAGTTTCTTAAATGGCTAATTTTCAAATCTGTCATCTTTTTTCTTTTTGGTTCCAGTAAATGGGAGCCAATCAATTATTTATCCAAGAGTCTCTGAACCCCACCTACAAAAATGTCCACTACCAGCTTCCTGGGTTGGAAGATTGGAAGTCTACAGCTTGACCTTCTTACAAGGAGGCAGAATGGGGCCATTATATTTTCGAAATCCCCTTTGTGACATGTGGTGACTGGAAGTGTGGAGACAGCTCAGTGCTTCAGACTAAGGTGGTAAGGGATGGTCAGGATTCAGAACAGAGTCCACAATTACAGTGTTTTCAAATGCTGTGGCATTGTTCTCACAGACACCTGCTCAGGAGGTTCTGATAAGGAGAGGTCCTTTCTCCACTTCGAACAATAAACAGATAAGACACCACCCCAAACTGTTCAGCCCACATCCTTAGCTAACAGTGACTTAACACACCCCAAACCTCCTTGCCACTTGACCTCTTAGCATACCCCCAAAGCCCTCTGCTCACTAACAATGATGAAGGGAAGCTACAACCCAGGAGCAAATGAATCGTGAAATTCCAAATTAACAACTTATTAATTTGGGGCACCTGAGGTTTGGAGCACCTGCATCCCTCCCCCATCTTCTGGCTAGAGCACCCCAATTTCTAATATCCTATCCAGCAATAAGACTTGTTTGTGTCTTCAGTCTGAAGTGTCTTGCGTTCGTTTTTAGCCATTCCTACAGAAAAATCCGGGGCTCTGCAATGCACAGGCTTTCACAGACTTGGTTCATCCTGGGTGCCTGTGGTACTTCCTGGAGAGATAGATCATGTCAGGAAAGCACCCATCCGCCCAGTGGTTTAAATAGATTAGGCACAATGTGGGGGCATCCAGGCCCTTTTTCAAAATAAGATATCTGGTTTGCAAAAAGAACCTCATCAAGCCCTGAGCCTGGAAGGCTCCAAGACTTGCTGCAGAAATTCAATTACCGCTGGGCATAATGAGCTCACTCACCCAGCGCCCTGGCCCAACAAAGCAGTCCTGCCAACATCCAGAAAGAAGGTTTGTCTTCCAAAGTGCATTCGGAGGGTATGGCTTGGGAGAAAGAGAAAAACCAGGCTAATGGAATAAGAAATGTGGCCTTCCGGGAACACAGGAATGCGGTTTGTTTCTGAAGAACAGCATTCTAACATTTTTCTGCTCCCTTAAACTACAAGCAGGCTGCACCGTAAGGTAGCAAAATCCCAGTCTGACGAGGGAAAGGGAAACTCTGAGTTTTACAGAACCTTCGCAAATGTCATCTCTGGACTGATACAACAATCTGGGGCATTCCCACCCCAAGCATTATAGTATCTGAGGCTCAGACAATTGACTGTCACTAGAGGTGGCTTCTGCAGAGAACAGAATGATGTTTTTTTAAGCACAGATTGGACCTGATGCAAGCAATAGAGAGAACAAACACACTGTGCTCCTGCTAAGGTCCCTCCCAACACTGACATTATGGGAATCTGAGACTAAAAGCCAAAAATCTATTAACTACCTACTGTGCACCTTGCCCTGGCCAGGGTCTGGGAGTCCCAGTGTGAATCAGAAAGCATTCCTACCCTCATAGAGCCCTCTGTCAAGCGGAGGAGTCAGACAAGTCATTGGCAGCTGCAATACACAGTGGCCAGGGCAGATGGTGGCGTGGGGCAGAGAGGGCCCTGGGGTTATGCCTGGCCCTGCCTGGCCCAGCCTGGGGATGGAGTTTTCTGGAGGAAGGTGCATGCTGGATCTTAAGCACAAGTGGATGGGGCTGGGGGAGGTGAACAGGCAGATCCATCAAAGGGAACGCATGTGCAAAGGCCTGGCTCAGTCGAGAGCAGCCGGGGGACTGCGTAGCTAGACACAGGCTCTGCTGCAGGCATGGCAGGACAGGGAGGCGGCGTGGGCCATGCCACACTGGCAAAATCAGAGGAGGGAAGGAAGCCCCATTAGTCCATTCCCTGCCCCTGGGCCTGTCTGAATCTAGCCCCAATGACTTCATTCACTCAATCCTCATTTGTAGAGTAAGTAAGTGGGTCTCTCTCCACTCCTGGGGCCCAAGAAGGATGGAGAAGTGGCACCTGAGGAGCAGTGCTCAGGCGAGGCTGTGGTTCATGGGGGAAATGATGGGACCTGAATTGGGAGCAGGCCATGGGGGGCTGCAATGCCAGGCTAAATTTACAACATGATGTTACAGGCTGCATATAGATCATAAGATGGTTACTATAGTGAAGCAGATTAACATATCACTATCTAACAGTTACACATTTTTTGTTGCAAGAGCAGCTAAAATCTACTTATTCAACAAAAATCCCCAATAAATGCAACTGTATTAACAAAGTCCCCATGTTGCACTTTTCCTCTCTAGACTTGCTCATCCTCCACTCTTTCCATAAGTGAACAGCACCCTTAGGAGTAGCCAGAGCTAGGCTGAACCCGCCACTGCCATTTCCACCTGTGCAAGCTCAGATAAGTCACTTGTTCCCCAGCAATCAGGTGGTGGAGGTCCGAGGAGAGGCCTGGGGAGGAAGGTCTGCTGCCATCGTCGATAATCACCTGGGGCTCTTCCTGCTGATTTGTGAGCACACCCCGCCTCGCACCCCCAACCCCAGCAGGCGGCACAATGCCAGGCACCTGAGGGCAGGTGTGCACAAGGAAAATTAGGATGACAGTGTTTGCTGACCCCTACAAATCTCAGGACAAAGTTGCCCCCAGGCGTCGCTCCACGTGGAACAAGCACACACACCCAGTGACAGGGATGGGGTGATACCCCAGGACGCCAGAGCTCCCAGGCTGATGTGACATGTCTCCCTTGTGGCTCCTGGCTGGGTTGGGAACTCAGCTCATAGTCCCCTCCTGGGCCTGACAGAAAGCAGTGGAGATGGAGTCCAGAGCAGAGTGGGGGCATCAAACAAGAGCACAGGCAGCCTGCACCACATCCTGAGAATCAACCGCCCTCAGCAATCAGAGCTGGTGTGGGGCAGTTCCAGGATGGGGACAAACAGCAGCTTTGCCCACACTAGGGGATGCAGGGAATGCAGAAAATGAACATGAGGCTGCAAACTCTTAAATCCTGGTGCAATGGATATTGCAAAAGGCTTACACAGGCTGGAGCCACTGAGTGGCCAAGAGGTAATAGAGTGGCCCCACACTCTTGGGCCACGCCAAAGTCATGGGCTTGGCTGCCAGTGAGTGAGAGCCCAGTGTGTGTCAGGCTCCAGACTCCAGACAGCTCTACCCCTGTGCTCCTCAACAGGCCTTCCCAAGGGCTCACAGGCAGGGACACAGCTCCCACCACCAGTGTGACTGTCCCCTGCATGTCCCTCCCGAAGCCCCCAGAGAACTCATCACGGGCCTTAGTGGCTGGGTCAGCCTCTATATTTCACCTGTGGAGGCTATGGGTCTCCCCTCCCCCAGAATGTAAGCTGCTGTGGGCAGAGACCATGCCACCCCTTGTCCTCATGGGGCCCCAGATCCTAGCAGGGCACAAGGTGGCCCTCAAAGGTGCATTGTCATTGTTTGTCATCAGGCTGAGTTTCTTGTTTACAGAGGAGGAAACTGAAGCACAAAAACCATTTCATTAACTTGCCTGAGGTCACAGACCTCATAGAAGGCAGAGCTGGAGGGTGAGCCCCATAGACCTGAGCCTGGACCCTGCCCTCTGGAGCTTACAGCTACAGCAGCAAGGCCCAGTGGAATACAACATGCATGCCACGTGTAATTTCACAGTTTCAGTAGCCACATTTTAAAAGGTAAAAAGAAGATGAAATTAACAATACATTTCATTTAGCCCAAATACACAAAATAGCATCATTTGGAAGTGAAATTCATGTGAAAGTTATTACTAAGATATTTTACATTCCATTTTCTTCATACATCTTCAAGCCCAGGAGTGCATTTTATTTATTTATTTATTTATTTATTTATTTATTTATTTATTTATTTTGAGATGGCGTTTCGCTCATCACCCAGGCTGGAGTGCAATGGCGCAATCTTGGCTCACTACAACCTCTGCCTCCCGGGTTTGAGCCATTCTCCTGCCTCAGCCTCCCGAGTAGCTGGGATTACAGGCGTGTGCCACCATGCCCAGCTAATTTTTGTATTTTCAGTAGAGATGGGGTTTCACCATGTTGGTTGGTCAGGCTGGTCTTGAACTCCTGACCTCAGGTGATCCACCCTCCTCAGCCTCCCAAAGTGCTGGGATTACAGGCGTGAGCCACCGTGCCTGGCCAGGGTGTATTTTTCACTCACAGTCCATCTCAGTCCACAGGAGCCACACCGCAGTGCTCAATAGCCCCTACCAGTGAGTGGCTACCGGAATGGGACAGCTGAGCTCCAGGAGGTCCACTGGCGGCCTCAGGACAAGCGTATGAGTCACCTGGCATTAGGAAACTCATTCACAATCACGATGACCATGACTTCCACAAGTAACACCAGCAGCAGCGCCGGCTGACAAACACCCACTGCACGCAGACGCCACTGAGCCTGTTTTGGTTTTGGTCTACATCCAAAACCAACCCCAAGAGATAGGGACATTCTCTTTATTTCACAAAAGAAGGAAGTGAAGCTCAGAAAGACGAAGGAAGGAGCACTCGATCACAGAGCTAGCAGGGTGGAGTTCGGAAATTAAGTCAATAACAGTGATTACTTATTGCACACCTGTTCTGTGCCAATGCCCAAGGCTGACAGAGGAGGGGAAACCCCATAGGCAGGGTTCCTGCCCTCATAGTGCTTGATTCTAGCTTCTGGGGAGGTGAAATGAAAATAAAATCATTTCAGATCATGATGATTCTCAAAAGCAAACAGGGTACTGATGGGGACCGGGGCACAGCCGCTATCCGGGACGGTCAAAGACCTCCCCAAGGAGAAGAAATTTAGGCTGAGACATTGTGATGGTTAATATTGAGTGTCAACTTGATTGGGTTGAAGGATGCAAAGTATTGTTCCTGGGTGTGTCTGTGAGGGTGTTCCCAAAAGAGATTAACATTTGAGTCAGTGGACTGGGAGAGACAGACCCATCCTCAATCTGGGTGGGCACCATTTAATCAACTGCCAAGGTGGCTAGAATAAAGCAGGCAGGAGAAGATGGAAGAGCAGACTTGCTGAGTCTTCCGGCCCCATCTTTCTCCCATGCTGGGTGCTTCCTGCCCTTGGACATCAGACTGCAAGTTCTTCAGCTTTTGGACTCTTGGACCTAAACCAGTGGTTTGCCAGGGGCTCTCGGGCCTTTGGCCACAGGCTGAAAGCTGTGCTGTTGGCTTCTGTACTTTTGAGGTTTTGGGATTCAGATTGATCCACCACTGGTTTCTTTGCTCCTCAACTTGCAGACAGCCCATCGTAAGACTTTACCTTGTGATTGGTGAGTCAATTCTCCTTAATAAACTCCCTTTCATATACACATATATCCAATTAGTTCTGTCTCTCTAGAGAACCCTGACTAATACAGACATGAGGGATGAAAAGAAGCCAGTCTGGGCCAGGGCAGGGATGAACATTCCAGGCAGCAAGCAGCTCACACAAGCGCTCTGAGCAGCAAGAATCCAGCATGTTTCTGCAACCGAAAGAAAGGGGGCCAGGGCTCCCTGCGCTGTGCCAGCTGCCTCTCTGGGGCACTCAGCTGGCCCCTGCATCGTCCCTCCTGCCTCGGGGCGCTCCCACGCTCTTGCTTGGAAAATAAGAAGCCAACAACCATTCTGCAGGCTTCAAGGAGAAGTCAAGGCTGGGGGCCCCCAGCACAGTGCTGATCATGAGAGGCTGAACTGATGCATTAGTGAGCAGGGGAGGAGAGGGCGGAAGAGCCTGCAGAACAGGACCTGGGCAGCCAAAGCCCTGGGAAGAAAATGTTAACACCCTGAGCACTGCTTCCAATACCAGCCACAAAGGTGAGAACAACCCCAATGTCCATCTATAGATGAACGGACCATTGTGTTATATACACACCATGGAATACTACTCAGCCATAAAGAAGAAGGCAGCACTGACACTCGCTACAACACAGGTGAACCTTGAACATATCAGGCAAAGTGAAAGAAGCCAGCCACAAAAAGCCACATACGATCTGGTTCTACGTCTATGAAATATCCAGAATAGGCAAATCCAAGGAGACAGAGGGCAGATGGATGGGTGCCGGGGCTGGGAGAGGGGAAGTGAGGAGTGACTGCCCATGGGCACAGGGTTTGCTCAGGAGTGAGGAAAATGTTTTGCAGCTAGATTGAGGTGACAGATGCACAACATTGTGAATGTAGTAAATGCCACTGAATTGTATAATTGAAAATGGTTAATTTAGAGTAAATGAATTTCACCTCAATTTTTTTAAGAAAAAGAAGGGGAAAAAGAATTGCTTCAATGGAAGACACAGGTTATGATCTCATTCAATACAGCCCCATGTCAGAACAAGCAGAGAGGGGTGACCAGCCACCAGATGCAACAGGATAGGGTGGGAGAAGACAGGAGACAGAATCTCCAAGGGTAAAAGATAGTGGAAAGCTACTTACCAGCTCACTCCTTGCCTCCACTGTCAACTTCTCAGAGTCCTCACGGAAGGAAACCCCGTAGTGATGTGTCCCACCCCCTCCAGCGCTGAGGAGGGACCCAGGGCCAGTCCAGGCTCCTGACTCAAAATGCAGCCAAGGGAGAAGCTCAGAGGCCAGCACACCGAGCCAGCGCCTCCTTCTGACCTGGCAGGCATAAGGGTATTTCTGCCACAATGAGCACCCGCTGGCAGTCCCTGGCTGGTGCACACAGAACCCCTTTCATTCCTTAAAGTGGCCCTTCAGCCAGTCTAAGCCACAGTGGGAGACAGGAGAGCAGGCAGCCTGTACCCGGGTCCTCCCAGGCCAGTTGGGAGTTTTAGGATGTGCAGTGGGTCCTGAGGATGCTTGCGGGCCCTGGAAAGGATAAAGGGGCCACCTCAGATCACACAGAGGGGAACGGGCTGACCTAACACAAGTGGGTGGTGGTGCCCACCAAAGGGACCCGCCAATGCAGCTGCTGTCCACGGCGTGATGCTAGACCAGGCCTTTCACCCCTGTTCTTTAATCTCATCCTCACAACCGAGGGATGTGCAGGGACCAGACTGGAGTGATCCCCATTTCCCAAATGAGGAACCTGAGTTGCAGAGGGTTCAGGGGGCTGCAGACAATAGCACAAGATTAGCCGGTAAATGGCAGAGCCGGTGCTCAAACCCAAGTCTGATGTCAAAGCCTTCTCTGCTAATGCTAAATTATGATGCCATTAACATTTGTTTTATTCCACAAAACTCCCAAAAGACAGCACAGGGCATCAGTGAAGAATGTGGGCTGCAGGTGAGGATGATAGAGAGTTCTAGAGGTGGACAGTAGCACTGGTTGCTCAGCAGTGTGGATGTACTCATGCCACTGAATTGCACACTTAGAAATGGTTAATATATTTACCATGATTAAATATTTTAATATATTTAGTATATTAACCATGATGAAAAAATATTTTAAAAAATGATCAGGCGCTAGGCTATCAAGGAATTGTCAACAAATTTTTGAAAATAGATATCATACATACCACATTCTCTGAACATGGTAAAATTAAATTAGAAGCTAATAAAAATATACATCTCCCTGCTCCTGTCCCCCCACCCCCAAAAAAAGAATATGGGCTTCTTGGCTTCAAATCTCTGCTCTGGAACATACTCGCTTTATAATCCCTGGCGAGCTTCAGAGCCCCTCTGTGTGCATCTATAAAATAGAAAGGCAGGTGCGCGCCTCCCTCTGGGACTGAATGGGTTCAGTCAGACCAGGGACAGCACAGACCAGCGGGAGGCAAACTCCTCCTGGAAAAGGCCAGGGAGTAGATGTCTTTGGCTTCACAGATGTCTCCCCCAGCTGCTCAGTTCTGCCAGTCTGGCACAAATGCAGCCACAGACCATACATACACAAATGGGCGTGGCTGTGTTCTAATAAAACTTTATTTACAAAAGCCCCTGGCATAGATCCTGGCACTCGCTAAGTGCCATTCACACATGTTAACTGTTATAATGAAGAAAAACAGCCTTTCTGTCAATTCACCTCTACAGACTTATGAAAGGCATAAGATTTCGGGTTTCAGTTCTGAAAACCAATACTAACATCAAAGGCAGGAGGGAGCCCCCGGCCCCACTGGGGAGCTGCCCCTCCCACACTCTGAGCTGCCCCTAGGTGCTTTCACCATGGGCCCTTTCTCCTCTACTTTACAGTATGAGGTTGGTGCAAAAGTAATGGCAAAAACCGCGATTATTTTTGCATCTAATAGTGACCTCTGTGGCCACTCCCTGCAAGCGCTCCTGCTTCCCACCTCCTGCGGGAGGGGTTCGTAACTCAGCCCTTCACAGCATGAGGCCCCCAGAGCCCCTTCCCTGTCCCTGCCCCTCCCTGCTGATCCATGGCCCCTGCACTGTCCACCTGGCCTCAGAAAAGAATGAGCAAAGAAAACACTTTCTGAAGGCATCCATGGCTAGAGTCAGGATGCTGTGGTTCCACCAGTGGCCAGCCCTGGGGTCACTGTCTGAGCCTGCGCTTACAGCAACACCAGTGGTCACTATGCACATGATGGCGACGTGCTTCCGTTAAAAGCACCGAGAAGGGGCCAGGTGCGGTGGCTTAGGCCTGCAATCCCAGCACTTTGGGAGGCTGAGGCAGGCAAATCACCTGAGGTGAGGTCAGGAGTTTGAGACCAGCCTGGTTAACATAGTGAAACCCCGTCTCTACTAAAAATACAAAAAAATTAGCCAGGCATGGTGGCAGGTGCCTGTAATCCCAGATACTTGGGAGGCTGAGGCAGGAGAATCACTTGAACCCAGGAGGCGGATGTTGCAGTGAGCCGAGATTGTGCCACTACACTCCAGCCTGGGCAACAAGAAAGAAACTCTGTCAAAAAAAAAAAAAAAAAAAAAAAAAGCACCGAGAAGGCTTTCTGATTTATTCTCATGCCATCCCTGTTGGAAGGTCATTTTCCATTACAAGGGTCAGTGTGCTCCGTGGGGCAACATCTGAGGCCTGGAGTCAGGGAGCCCCACTTCTGAGTCCCCCAGTGTCCTGAGACTCGCCTCCCTCTCCGGTGTTCACGTAGACCTCACCCTGTGTGCTGCCGTGCAGCAAAGATGAGATAACCCGAGGCAGGAGCGGGAGGTTAAGTGATGATATTTCCTTATGTGGCCCTCATTCCCCTTATCCAGACAAAGGAAGTGAGTACAGGGGCTAAGTGACTTGCCCAATGTCACACTGTCAGTAGGGTGGGAGCTGGTCCTCAAGACAGTTCCACTGACCTAGCCTGGTCCCTCATACCGCTCAGCCCACCACAACGGTGGCTGCTGCTCTGATCATTAGTTTCATCGTTAGCTAAAGAAGGACCCCAAATGTGGGTGTGGGAGTTCGCTCTGTGACAAGGCTAAATGAATAAATATTCTCATAGCTTCTTCACCATCATCACCCCTCATAAAGCTGCTACCTTCGTTCAGGGACCACACCTCTGATCCCCACACCAACCTAGCCAAAGAAATACCACTGCCCCCTTTTATACAGGAAATGGAGGCTCAGAGAGGTTATTCCTCTTACCCAAGATCACACAATGATAAGGGATAAACTACAGGCGGGTCCAACTTCAGAAGCCCTGCAGGTTGATCCCATCGCCACTATGGGGGCAGGAGTGACCCAGGAGAACTGGGACACACTGCGGGCATCCTCAGACTCCCCAAGGGAAGCCCTCATTTAGTTAGGAAGCCCAGCAGGGAGGCACTTGCCCAATCACAGCTAAGTGAGGCAGGGCCTGAATGGGAACCCTGGCAGTCTGGCTCAGAGCCTGAAGACAGGCAAGGTCCCACCCTCAAGGAGTTAAACAGATAGCCATAGCCTGCAGTGGCAATCGCTGCTGGCTTATGCATTAGAAATTGTTCCCTCTGCCACTTGTCCCACAGCCCAATCCACCCTTACACACCAAGAGAGTGGGGCCACGGTCCTGCCACTTCCTTGTGCAGCCTTCCTGGCTGGGCCAAGGGGGGACCTGTCCCCCTATCTCCTTGCACATGGCTCTCTGACAGCACGGGCAGTGTCTGTGTGGTCACCTCCCCAGGAAAACAGAGCCCCCACCAAAGTGGGACCATCTCTCAGGCCACCTCACTGTGTCCCGTGTCCCCAGTCTCTAGTGGGCAAGATCTGCTTAAGGAAAAACTACACAAACAAATATCACACTGTATGTGTATAAAAAGTTCTGAGAACACAAATGAGAGAACCACACAATCTTTCCGGCAGAGTCTGGGAAAATCACAATGATGGAACCTAAGAGCTGGGCTTAATCATGAATCGTTCTCCAGATACTCAAGAGAGGGGAGCACTGTTTCAGACAGGGGAAAAATAAAAAAGCATGTGGGGGAAAAACCCAAGTGTGAAGACATGTATACACAACACAGAGGCAGCAGGCGTGGCTGAGACATCGTGGCAGGAAGAGGGGAGAGATAGGCCAGGGAAGCCAGGATGTGAGGAACTGGTGAGGTCGTGGGGGCAGTGGGAGTCATGGGTGGTTTGTGAAGGAGGAAAATGCCGGTCATCTCATGCATTGGGTCCACACTGTGATCCTTTGGGAGCTGCTTACTGCAAAAAGACTACAGGTAAGAATTACCCCAGACTCCAGAGTGGAGATGTTCAGCATTACAGACCGGTACACACCTCAACAGCAACAAAAATCTTGCAACAAGCCACAAGCCTCCACTGTGCGCTACAACATCAGTCTCTGCAGAGCCGCAGGTCTCCAGGAGGGTGACAATGCCCTGCTAGGAAAGGATCCTAATTCCCCCACTCCATCCCCGAATGTGTCCCTCCTCCTTGCCCATCCCAGCTGCTGGAGCCACCACCCACCAGCCCAGGGTGCTAGAGGAAGGGCCAGCTCCTCCCATGGCCTCGCCCTCCACACCAGCAGGTTGCTCTGACTTAGGGGGAATGGCCCCTCTATGCCCAACATTCACTGTGGGTGGAGCCCGGGGAGAGGGGCTGAGGCTGCCCTGCCCTCCTCCCCACCTCCTCCTCTGCTCTGGAAGGCAGAGGCCATCAGACGGTAACAGCATCCTGGGACAGCAGCTCCACGGTCCAGGAAAGCTCAGGAGGGGCAAGGGGATCTCCCTGACCTTAGTCTACAAGGAGCTGGCCAGCTGAAGTTAGGGCATTCGAGAGAGAGCACAGCACTGGCAAAGGCCAAGGACAGCGTGCCTGCGAGTGTGCGCAGATGGGGCGGGCGGCGGAGGAGGGCTGGCGGTTAGATACAGTATCGCTGGAGCTCAGAGAGCCGGGCAGAGGCTGGCGGAGAGCCGAGGCTGCCCCAGCCTTCAGGAGACCGGCGAGCTGGGGTGTGTGGGAGCGAGATGCTTCTAAGGCGAAAAGAAGCGCCAGCCTCGTAAGCAGCCTCTTTCTGGGCTGCCGAGGCCGGATCCTCAGGAGCCCACAGCAGGGGGGATGGAGCGAAGAACCGAGGGGCTGGGAGGCGAGGCCGCAGCGCACTGACGCAGGCCAGCGAGGCCGCTGGCCCCGACGCAGGGCGCCCGGCAAGGTGTCTGGCACCACGGGAGTCAATCCTTGCGCGCCATCTCCGGAGGCCAGTGCGCCCAGGGCGCGCCGGCCCGGCAAGAGGGTGGGTGCCAGCCTTTCTTCCCATCTCTCCAGCCTCCTCCCCGGCGCCCACGTGGGCGGAGCAGCGCGAGGGTGTGCGTGGAAGGGGCCGCGGCGGCGTGTGCCGTGCGTGGGGTGGGGTGCGGGCTGGGCGGCCTCGCCTTCGGGCCCCCAGCCGCCGGGGCGCGGCCCCCAGCTCCATCTTCTTTGCCACCTGGGCGGGGATCTGGGGGACTGCGACCTACCCTGAGGAAGACACGGAGGGGACCGGCCGGCCACACCCCCCGCGCCACTCCAGCAGGCACCGGGTGGGTCCCCCTCCCGCTCCTTGGCTTGGGGGCGGAATCCGGAGAGGAGTGGAAATAGGGGTGGCGTGAAGGAGAGCTGGGGGCTGGGGGCGGGACCGGGAGGGGTGTTGGGGGAAGCGACGCAGCGGCTGGGAGATTTTGCAAGGGGGTCTGACGAGGAGTGGGGGATGGGTATAGAAGGGTGGGGGACCACTGAGGTGGAATGCGAGAGTGGAAGGGGGACCCAGAGGGGGCGCGGTAGCCGGGGGAGGGGGAGATGGACGATGGGGCAGGGCGGCACCGGTCGCCGCGTCCCTCGCCGCCGGGTCCGCCCCTCCGTCGCCGGGTCCACGGGTTCCCTCTGGCCAGCGCGCGCCTCCCGCCCCCCGGCGAACCTGTACCCACCTGCTCGGCGCTCAGGCCCGAGCCGGGCAGTAGCAGCGGGCGTAGCGAGCGCAGCCCCGCGCCGCATCCTCCGGCCGCCCCCTCCCCGCTGCGAGCTTACGCCGCTGTCGCCGCCGCCACCGCCTTAAAAAGGACAAAACGGAACAGAAAATGAATGCATGCACAAAAAAATCGTAAAAAGCAATTGAGGAGGACGGCAGTCGCGCCCGGGGCTCGGCGTGGCGGGAGTCGAGAGGCCGCGGCACTGGTAGCCGCGATCGGGGCAGGCGGCCGGCGCGTGCCGCACGCTGGTGGCTGCAGCTCCCTCGGCCGCCGGCACCCGGCTCAGGCACGGCCCCGCCCCTCCCCCGGGGAGCTCCTCCGATTGGTCTATCTTCCTGCCAGTCAGGCAGGAGGGCGCGGCGCCCGCCCCGCCCCGCCCCCGCCCCCGCCCCGGGCAGACGCCGGGAGCGCTCCTGCCACCGCGGGAGGGGGCGCTGAGCTGCCGGAGCGTGCGCACTGGGCCAGCCCGCGGCCGGGGTAGGGCTGGGGTCCCGGTGCTGAGCGCCCCCAGCCGCGCCGGGCACCCTGGCGCCTCGCTGAGTCGGAGCAACCCCCGGCAGGAGCTTTCAGGCTCTGGTCAAGGCTCGGGCCCCGGGAAGCTATCCCTGCCCTCGGGGGCTCGAGCCTGGAGCGGGGCTTGCAGGTAAAGCGGGGCTGGGGCCGTCCTGGCCGTCAGTGGTCAGGAAGACGCAGCGACCCCGGAAATCCATGTCCCCCTCTGTACGGATGAGAGGTCTGAAGGTCAGAGGTAAAAGCGCACGCTAAAGGCGGCAGAGCCAGCAAGCGGCAGAGCTGGGCGGATGCCAGCCTAGGGAGCCTCCCCCTACCAGTCCAGACTGCCCCCAGCAAAGCCACATCACCAGGTCATAGCCAAATGAAAGATGTGCTGTCGAGCTGAGACGGGAGGGGCAGGACTCAGCTGGGCAAACACTCATTCATTCAGTGTCATTAGACAAATATTTATTGAGCACCTGCTGTGTGCCAGGTAGTCACTAAGATGTGGGGACACCACAGTGAACAGCAGAGAGAAAGCGACTGCCCACTAGAGCTTACTTTCTAGCAAGGAGAAGCCAGGGAAGAGCACCCACCAAAGGGAGCAGCATGGGGGGAACACCCTGACTGCGGTGAACGGGACATGTTTGAGAATCTGATGAAAGTATCTGGGCCACAGAATGGTGAGAGGGAGCATGTGGAAGATGGGGGGCGGGGGCACAAAGGGGCAGGGCTTGCAAGGTCTTGCAGGCTGGCGAGAGTTTGGAGACTGTCTCACCTGGAAGGTGGTCCCATGGACCATTGTCAGATTGATACTTTTTAAAGTGCATCAGTCAGGATAAGCTATGTTAGCCACAGTAACAACCAAACCCAAATCTCCCTGGTGTGTCTTGCCCACATCATACATCCTGCCTCTGTCAGTGGGGCTCTGTTCATCAGAGTGGTTGGGTGCCCAAGCTGCTGGGGCTGTCTCCCAGCCGAGCACCCACATGGTGCAGCAGTGTGAACGAAAGGTGACAATTATGCTGGCTTTGAAGGCTTCCGCCCGGAAGGGACTCTCATCACTTCTGCTCACGTTTCATTGGCCAGAGCAGGTCACATGGCCATGCCTAACTTCAGAAGAGGAGGAAGTGCGGACCTCTAAGGTTCAGGGGATCAGGAGGAACTAGGAAGTTTGTGAGTAAATGTGAGACTATCTTTAGCAGATGCCCTGGCTGCCCTTGGGGCATGGGCTGAAGTAGTCAAGAGTGCGGACAAGGAGGCAGTGTGGGGGCCTCCTCCACGCTGATACAGTGAAGTATCAGCGCATCAGAGCAATCTGGGTGCAGAATTGGCAGGACATGCTCATGGCTTGGACGTGGACAGGAGGGAGGGAGGGACAATCAGGGACAATGCCCACGTATTATGAGATGAATATTATGAGATGAATTGTGTTCCCCCCACCCAAAAAAAAAAAAAAAAAAACTCCTATGTTGAAGTGCTCACTCCCAGGACCTCAGAATATGACCTTACTTGGAAATAGGGTCGTTGTAGATGTAATTAGCTAAGATGAGGTCACAATGGAGTAGGTTGGATCCCTAATCCAATCTGCCTTCTATCCTTATAAAAGGGGGAAATTGGATACAGAGACACAAGCAAGGGGAGCATGCTGTGTGAACATGAAGGTAGAGATCGGGTCAAGGCATCAGCTAGCCAAGGAAATGCCAAAGATGGGAGCAAACCCCCGGAAGCCATGAGAGGGGCCTGGGACAGATCCTTCCCCAGGGCTTCATAGGGAGCGTGGACCAGCTGACACCTGATCTCAGACTTCCGGCTTACAGAAGTGAGACAGTACATTTCTGTTGTTTAAAAAGCCCAGCTGGTGGTACTTTGATACATGCGTATAGGTTAAGGGTTATGTCTGGCTGTGAGTAATCGGGATCACAAGTAGACAGCGGCTTAAACAGATTTTTATTCTCTCTTAACAAGAAATCCAAAGGCAAGCTGTTCCTCACTTTATCCTCTCTCACTCCTTCACCCTCAGAATGTAATTTTCTTTTTCAAAATGTCTTCTATGTGGCAAGTTGGCTGCCTGTTCCCAGACATCTCATCACTATTCCAGTCTAGAAGGGGAAGAACAAAAGGCATACCCACACTAGGTCAGCTCCACTTCACCACTTTCCTGAAAACTCTCCCCAGAGAGCTCTGTTTTATCTCATTGGCTGGGACGGTGTCTCATGGCCAGCCCTGGCTTCAGAGGAGGCTAGGATTGTTATTATTATTTTTTAAGATGGTGTCTTGCTCTGGTGCCCAGTTTGGAGTGCAATGGCGCGATCTCGGCTCATTGCAACCTCCGCCTCCCAGGTTCGAGTGATTCTCCTGCCTCAGTCTCTCAAGTAGCTGGGATTACAGGCCCACACCACCACACCCAGCTAATTTTTGTATTTTTACTAGAGACGGAGTTTTGCCATGTTGGCCAAGCTGGTCTTGAACTCCAGACCTCAGGTGATCCACCCGCCTTGGCCTCCCAAAATGCTGGAATTACAGGCATGAGCTACCACGCCCAGCCAAGGATTTTTTTTTAATTGAAGGCACATTGCTGCCTGAAACGAAGTCAGGGTTCCATTAGTGAGGAAAAGAAAAAGAATAACTTTAAACAGGTAACTAGTGGTTAGTAGATCAGGTTTTGTAAAACCTGGAGCCTCTACAATCCCCCTTAGGAAGAATAATTTAAACACCCCAGTACAAGACTTGGTACAAAAATGAAAACTCATTTAGAATAATAACAAATCACAACAAATTTTAAAATATTTTAAGTCGACAAATATCAAAAACATTGCAAAAACATTATAAAACTAATATAAAATTGTATTAATTGGATACCTGACATCCACCTTTATCATATCTTTTTTTTTACATTTTTTGCTTCTTCGTCATTTTTGATTACCTCTTTGGAAGCCAATGATTTTATAATATTTTTCCTGTGGAGAAAATAGATAATTCAGAGTACTCCTATAATGATGGGAACAAATTTTAATGTTGGTTCGAAAACCTTGTCAGCCTCATAACTCATTACTGGTAATGTCATGTAGTTTTTTGAGATTGTTTTCAAATTTGGAGAAAGGTCTATCATTCTTTCATAAATGAATGCTAATACTTGGAAGAATTCTATTTCTTCCAGGTTTCTTATTGGGATTTTATTAATTTTCATGATGAAAAGCAAGTGAACAATTGCAAACCAGAACATGACTCGACTAACACCTCCTAAACCTCAGTGCTGGTGCCCGTCACCTGGAGAGGCATAGGAGAAATGCAGATGCCCAGGCTCCTCCACATCCCACTGAATTGAAACCTCAGAGTAGCAGGGTCCAGGAATCAGTATTTTACAAAATGCCCCATGTGACTCCTGCTGAGCAGTCCTGGGCTATGCGACACCTCCAGTTGCCTTTTGACTCTGAGGATCTGCAAATCTAGACCTCTCCTGTTGGAAGAATTACATTTTCAACCCTTATGTCTCTTCCTCTGCCCATAGACTCCTGGTGCCAGGCACCATAGCACACATTGCCAGTGCCATGGCAAGGAGGGCACTCCTGGGAGCCATTAGCCTGTTCAGGAAGCAACAGCTCGACCCACACAGACTGACTCAGACCTACATAAACACACCCCACTAAACCCGAGCCAAGGCATCCCCAACTCAATCCCCTTTCAGCTACATCCCCAAAATGCCCTTGGCCTCCCTAGCAGCTCCCAAGTGGGAGGAAGCATGATGAGGGCGGCATAGGGAAAGAGACAGAGGGTGTTATGGGTTGGATTGTGTCCTCTGGAACTTGAGTGCTGAAGCACTAACCCCCAGGAGCCCAGAATGTGACTGTATTAGGAGATAGGACCTTTAAAGAGGTCACTGAGCTTAAATGAGGTCTTTAGGGTGGGACCTAATGCAATATGCCTCGTTTCCTTATAAGAAGAGATTAAGACACAGAAGGAAGCCCCTGTGGAGACTCAGTGAGAAGATGACCATCTATAAGCTGGAGAGGGGACTTGGAGGAAACTAACACCTTGATCTCAGACTTGAAGCTTCCTGAACTGTGAAAAATAAGTTTCTGTTGTTAAAGCTCTTCAGTCTGTGGAACCCTGTCTCGGAAACCCTGGCAGCCAGCTTAGCCAGTTACAGCTCAAATATCTCGCTTTTGGAAAATATTTCCAAACACATGACCACATGAACCCAGAGCTCAGGTTCTCCCAGGCCTTGGAAGGGTCTGTACTTACCTTCACAGAGAATCCACCCCCACTGCCACCACGTGGTCACTACATAACCCTCAGGATGACCTACGAGGCAGGGGGCCAGGTACCACCAAGATCTCCCTATTAGGGACGAGAGGCTGGGGCCCAGGGGCTCACTCACAGCAAGCAGCGTGGAAGCCACGAGTCTTCCGAAGCCAAAGCTGCTCTCCCCGCCCCATGTGCCCTGAGCTCACACCTGGAAGTGGTAGGGAGGCAGGTTTCAGCTCCCTGTAAAGACAAACATTCTCATCAGAGGGGCTCCTCTCTGGGAGGCTGTGAGCACCCAACACCTGTGATGGGATGGCCATTGCAAAGATGCTGAAAAGAAACTTCAGTTCCTGCTGCTCTTGCAGAGTAGAGTGTGGTCACCACCACCACTGCGGGGCTGGGCTGCTGGGATTAAATTCCAGCTTTGCCAGGTAGCCGTGGTGACCTTAGGCAAGTAAGTGAACCTTTAGTTTTCTTATCTGTAAGATTAATCTTATAATCATAATAACTGCATAAGTTTGGGTGGGGATTCAGTGAGTCAGTATATGTGACTCTGGGTTTGTTTCCTGGGCTGCCCTAATACAGTATCACAGACCGGGAGGCCTGAAACAACAGACATTTATTTTCTCACAGTTATGCCTGGCCGGAGTCCACAGTCAGGGTGTCGGCAGGGCTGTGCTTCCCCTAGAGGCTCTAGGAGAGGATCCTTCTTGGCCTCTTCCAGCTCCTGGTGGCTCCAGGAGTTCCTTGGCTTGTGGCCGCATCACTGCAGTCTCTGCCTCCATATTCACATGGCTTCCTCCTCTTTGTCTGAGTGTCTCTTATAAGGACACTTGTCATTGGATGGAGGACACACCCAGATAACCCATGAGGGTCTCTTCTCAAGCTCTCTAACTTAATCAGACCTGCAAAGACTCTTTTTCCAAATGAGTTCCCATATCACAGTTTCCAGGATGTGGACATACCTTTAGTTATTACGAATTATACAGTTATTTATCTACAGCTGTGATCATTCTAAAGGAGGAAGAGAAGGTGGTAGGAGACCATGTAACATGGAGCTTGGCTTGGTCTGAGGGGCGGAGAGTCTTCCTTGAGGAGGTTAGCTTGAGTATTAGCTAGCTAGAAGAAGAGGAAGGGAAACAAAGTCCCAGGGCCGGTGAACAGCAGCATGAAGGCCCAGAGTTTGGATTTGACCTTCCAGTTGAAAGGAAGCCATTGGGGGTTCTCGACGCAGGGCGAGAGTGGCAGGATTAAAGGAGGCCTGTGAGCATGTGTGGAAGAGCAGCCTGACCTCACCAGCCCTGTGGAAGATCCCACCAAAACCGGTGCACATCTACTGTGCTGGCACTCTGCCTAGGCACCAGGAACACAGCAGGGAAACAGCTGTTTCTGCCCCCAAGGGCTCATGGGCCAGTGGGAGAGACAGAAGGGCACATGGATCGTTATGATGGGGTAGCCCTGGGCTATAAAAGTGCAGAGGAAGGGGCCAGGTGCAGTATCTCATGTCTATAATCTTAGTGCTTTGGGAGGCTGAGGCAGAAGGATCCCTTCAAACCGGGAGTTCAAGCCAGCCTGAGCAGCATAGCGAGACCTTGTCTCTACAAAAAAAATTACAATTAATTAGCCAGATGTGGTGGTAAGTGCCTGTACTCTTAGCTATTTGGAAGGAGTTGAGGTGGGAAATTCACTTGAGGCCAGGCCAGGAGTTCAACGCTGCAGTGAGATATGATCATGCGACTGTACTCCAATAGGGGCAACAGAGTGAGACCGTGGCAAAAAATAAAAATAAAAAAAATAAAAAATCGCAGAGTTAGGACTGCCTAGGGAGTCCAGAGAGGCTTTCTAGAGGAGAAAACCCTTGAGCTGCAGTCAGACAATGAGAGCAGAAGCCATGCAGAGGGCCCAGCATGTGCAAAGGGCTGGAAGCATGAGGACCATGCCATGAATTTCCCACCTGCGTCCCCGAGAGGGCAGACAAGGTTGGAGAGTCTGGCAAGGTCAGATCATGGGGAGCCCTGAAGGCCACACTGGAACATCTGCTGATTTGTGAATTTTGAACAGGACACTGCACCACTGAAGCTGGTGCAGCCTTTGCATGGAGGCTGACGGGAAGGTGGACACTAGAGGCTTTTGAACTGATCCAGATGAGGGAGGTCAAGGGCAAGAGCCAGGGCAGTTTGAGCCACGGTCCCAGAAGGACAGGCCAGGACTCTTTAAGTAGCGTTACTCTCCCCTCCACTGGGTGGTTGAAACTGATCCCCCTTGTAAGTCCTGCCTTCTGGGCAGTGGGCTGTGCTTCCGGGGCAAGAGGGAGGATGGCAATGACACTGAGAGCAAACATGGCCAAGCTTGAGCTGCAGCAAGCACTGACTTAAATACTTTCCAAGTTCATTGTGGGTTTTTCGTTTGTGTTGTTATTTGTTTGTTTGAGACAGGGTCTCTGTCACCCTGGCTGGAGTGCAGTGGCAGGATCACAGCTCACTGCAGCCTCAACTTCCCGGGCTCAGGTGATTCTCCCACCTCAGCCTCCCAAGTAGCTGGGACTACAGGTGTGCACCACTACACCTGGCTAATTTTTTGTAGAGACAGGGTTTCGCCATGCTGCCCAAGCTGGTCTCAAACTCCTGGGCTCAAATGATCCGCCCACCTCAGTCTCCCAAAGTAAAGCTGGGATTACAGACGTGAGCCACTCTGGCTGGCCTCCAAGTCTTAATCCTCACAATAGCCCTAGTTGGAGAGTTCGCTTAAGATCACACAACCGGTAGAGCCAGGGCTAGAGCCCAGACAGCCTGGCTCCAGGGGTAAATAAAAACTCATATTGTTAATAACAATAACGTTGACGGAGCACATACTGTGTGCCAGGTACTGGGCTGAGCTCCATAGATGTTAACTCATTTTAATCCCCACCCTACCCTTAGAAATTGAGGGATGTAGGTCGGGCATGGTGGCTCATGCCGGTAATCCCAGCATTCTGGGAGGCCAAGGCAGGTGGATCACTTGAGGTCAGGAGTCCAAGACCAGCCTGGCCAACATGGTGAAACCCTGTCTCTACTAAAAATACAAAAATTAGCCGGGGGTGATGGCGCGCACCTGTAGTCCCAGCTACACGGGAGTCTGAGGCAGGAGAATTGCTTGAACCCGGAAGGCAGAGGTTGCAGTGAGCCGAGACCGTGCCATTGCACTCTAGCCTGGGCGACAGAGCAAGACTGTCTCAAATAAAAGAAAGAAAAAAAAGAAATTGAGGGATGTGAAGGTTCAGTAACTTGCCAAAGTTTACCCAGCTGGAAAGTGGTAGAGCCAGGATTCACACCAGTCAGCCCAGCTCACAATATCTACTCCCCTCCTTTCATCTCCTATGCGGCAGGGACCCACTTCTGTGCTTCTGGGAAAGCTCCAGGCAAGCCCCTGAGGCAGAGGGACCCAGGAAAGCCAGTGCTGGGGAAGGAACAGGGAGTACCAGGCTTTGTCGTTGGCTCAGCATAAGTTAGCTGTGTCCCTAGG
Source organism: Nomascus leucogenys (assembly GCF_006542625.1). Taxonomy (NCBI): domain Eukaryota; kingdom Metazoa; phylum Chordata; class Mammalia; order Primates; family Hylobatidae; genus Nomascus; species Nomascus leucogenys. Next base: position 77,206,035 of record NC_044400.1, read on the forward strand.
ACAAGTTCCTTCACCTCTCTGAGCCTCAGACTTCTCTCTATCAAATAGAGATGGTGCCACACCCCACGCCTGCCAGGCAGTCTGGGACTGGAATCCTGCTTCCACCACTCGCTCCCTGCATCACCTGGAGGCCCCGCTCCCTCATCTGAGTACTGAAAGGAACAGAACCTATTTCATAGGCTAGTTAAGTTGTTTCAGGAGATGACACTCATGGCGCACCTAAAACAGAGTTTGGCACATCGAATGTGCTCAGTTGGGAACACTGCCAGCATTCATGGCAGAAAATCTTCCCTCCTTCCATCCCTGCGCTAGTTCAATGTTCCAGAGGAGACAGAGGGAGCATAGGTAACTTGGCCATGTTCACTCAGACAAAAAGTATCGGAAAGCCACACAAAGTTCATATTCTCCATCAGTTCACTTTCAATTCCAAAAAGACAGGGATGAGAATTATGCCGAGTGAAAAAGACAGTATGATTCCATTTATATAACTTTATCAAAATGGCAAAATTATAGAGACAGAAAACAGATCCGTGGTTGCCAGGACTTTGGGAAGGGAAGAGAGAAATGGCTGTGGCTAAAAAAGGGTAGCTGAGGCTTCTTTGTTTTAAGCTGTTCTGTATCTTGACTGCAGTGCTGGGCACACAAACCTACATGTGATAAAAGACATAGCACTAAACATGCACGCACAAGTTCATGTTAAACCAGAGATGTCTGAATGAAGGGGGATGGATATGGGCTCTCTCTGTATTATTTCTTACAACTGCATGTGAATCTATAACTATCTCAAAAATTTTAAAAGATGCCGGGCGTGGAGGCTCAAGCCTGTAATCCCAGCACTTTGGGAGGCCGAGGCGGGCGGATCACGAGGTCAGGAGATCGAGACCATGGTGAAACCCCGTCTCTACTAAAAATACAAAAAATTAGCCGGGCGTGGTGGCAGGCACCTGTAGTCCCAGCTACTAGGAGAGGCTGAGGCAGGAGAATGGCGTGAACCCGGGAGGCAGAGCTTGCAGTGAGCCAAGATTGCGCCACTGCACTCCAGCCTGGGCAACAGAGTGAGACTCCGTCTCAAAAAAAAAAAAAAAATTTAAAAGACTATGATGAGCACTGTCCATCTTTTGGTGAATATGGAGGTAGCTGATCTAGGCTTTTGCACGGCATAGGGCTCCTGCCTGGGGCAGGGAGATGGGACCAGGGGCCTGTGAGATTTTCCTCCAGGAAGAGGGTAGGTCTGGCCAAGGTGACTCCCACCTGTAATCCCAACATTTTGGGAGGCCGAGGCAGGTGGATCACCTGAAGTCAGGAGTTTGAGACCAGCCTGGCCAACATGGCGAAACCCCATCTCTACAAAAAAAAAAAAAAAATTAGTTGGGCATGCTGCCACATGCCTATAGTCCCAGCTACTTGGGAAGTGAGGCAGGAGAATTGCTTGAACCCGGGAGGTGGAGGTTGCAGTGAGCCGAGATCATGCCATTGTACTCCAGCCTGAGTGACAGAGCAAGACTCCGTCTCAAAAAAAAAAAAAAAAAAAAAAAAACCAGGGTGTATCAGCCATGAGGGCTGTGAGGCAGGCTGAGTCTCCAAGTTCTCCATCACAGACCAGCACAAGGAGAGCCTGGCCAGCGACAGGGTCCCTAGGCCTGGGCATTCTTCTTTCTTTTCTACCTTTCAATGAAAACAGCTTTCTGTGGGCTCTTTCTGTTTCCATGAATAATACATGCCATTGTAAAGAATTCAAACAGTAGAGGCAGATATAAAGAAGAAACCAAAGGTCACCTTGAATCTTGCTAGCCAAGGGTAATCCCGCGAACACTCAGGTGACCCTCCCTTCATGCTTCTGCACATGAGCAGATACATGTGTGTAATTTTCCAGGAATGAGCTTATTTTATGCATGATGTTTTTATTATGGATACTTCCTCCTCTCCCTCCCATATCATATCCCCCACCAAATAGCTCATGTCAACAACCTAGCTTGTTTTATTTCATATTTTTTATATTTTTCTCCATAAGAATAAATAACCACATTCATATATACATACATACATATGGGGCGTTGGGGTCATTGTTTTACAAAACGAATTCATGATAATCACATTTTCTGCTTCTCACTTTTCACACTCATCAACACCTCGTGCAAATTCCTGCTAGCATCTGGGGAAATCTCTAGACTGACAGGCTGAGGCCATCCCACAGTTCATAGAGCCTTTTCCTATGGGTTAATGTCCCTTTGTCATTACCAACCAACAGCCATGGGCACTAAATATTCTTCCACAAACCCTCAGATAGCAGGACTACTTTTATTTCTGTGGGATGGATTCCCAGGAGTGGAATGGCTGGTTGGAAGGTCTAAACTTTTGTCTGTTTGTTTGTTTGTTTTTTGTTTGAGACAGAGTCTTGCTCTGTCACCCAGGCTGGAGTGCAATCTCAGCTCACTGCAACCTCCACCTCGCAGGTTCAGGCGATTCTCATGCCTCGGCCTCCTAAGTACCTGGGATTACAAGCACACACCACCACCCCCAGCTAACTTTTCTATTTTTAGTAGAGACGGGGTTTCGCCATGTTAGCCAGGCTGACCTTGAACTCCTGACCTCAAGTGACCCACCCGCCTTGGCCTCCCAAAGCGCTGGGATTACAGGTGTGAGCCACCGTGCTTGGCCAAGAAGGTCTAAACTTTTTAATTTACATTTTTAAATTAGCAAATAGTAATTGTCCATATTCAGGAGGTACATAGTGATTTTCTGATACATATAATGTGCAGTGATCAGCTCAGGGCAATTAGCATAGCCATCATCTCAGATGTTTATCATTTCTTTGTGTTGGGACCATTCAAAATCCTCCTTTTTGAAAAAAATAAAATAAAAACAGGGGCCAGGCATGGTGGCTCATGCCTGTAATCTCAGCACTTTGGGAGGTTGAGGCAGGTGGATCACCTGAGGTCAGGAGTTCGAGACCAGCCTGGCCAATATGGTGAAACCCAGTCTCTACTAAAAGTACAAAAAAAAAAAAAAATTAGCCAGGCATGGTGGCGGGTGCCTATAATCCCAGCTACTTGGAAGGCTGAGGCGGGAGAATGGCTTGAACCCGGGAGGCAGAGGTTGCAGTGAGTGAAGATCGCGCCATTGCACTCCAGCCTGGGCAACAAGAGCGAAATTTCATCTCAAAAAAAAAAAAAAAATAGGCAGATTACCTTCTCAAGATTCTAACACACACCCTTCTGCTTCAATGTATTTCCTGCATTGCCAACCTCAACCCACGCTGCAGCATGTGTAAATGTTGTCACTCTGATGGGTGCACAATGATGTGTCCTTGTTATTTTAATTTGCGTTTCTCTGTCCATTGGTGGATTTGAGCACCTGGTTTTATATATATATACATATATATATATGTGTATATATATATACACATATATATATACACATTATATATATAACATATATATATGATTTGCTCTTTTAGATTTGATTTGCACTTTTGAGGATTGTCTATTCTCTATCCTTTGCCCATTTTTAGTTGGGACGTTTTGTCTTGTCCACTTTTACAGCTCTCAGCATAACAATTACCCGTTTGCCTGTCGCCAACGTTCAAGCACCTTTTCCAGATCCAGCATTCATCTCTTGACTTCATGGCATTACCACACAACAACAAACTTTTTATATAGTTAAATATGTGTCTCGCTTTTTTAAAATAGCTTCTGAGTTTTATTCTTGGTAGAAAGTCTCCAGGACACATAGACTCATTATGCAGCTTCCAAGATTTTCTTGAGAGTACAAGAAAACTTAGTTCCACCGGACAGTTATTACACAGTGCTTATTTGCAGTACAAAAAAATTTAAAAGTGGTTTGGCTGGCAAATATGACCTTATAAAATACCTTTAAGTAAAGAAGTTTTCTATTATTTTAAAAATGTTTTTAGTATGAAATGTTGTAAGAATGCCAAATATCATATATATAACACATATATGTTCTCTAAAGTACAATAAGAGGATTTCATTTGCATTCATATACTGCCTCTAAGGAAAGGCACGTGTACACACATACACACAAACACACACACACACACACACACACACAAAAGGCAGTGGAATTATACCATGTGCAAGTGGTCCTGGAATGACCCAAGAAAGCTTTGAATGATCATAGTCCCATCTATAATTCACCGCCCCTCCAGACAGTGAGAAGTTCTGATTATCCCTTTTGAAAACAGGGGCTGGTCAGAGAACAGGATCCAATCACTAATTGTTGAATTGTGATATCTGTACTATCTGGGACATGACTTCAAGTTTTTACTATATTCGACGAAGAGAAAATAATAAACAAGCATAGATGGACCCACCATTCAACTTAACACATAGAGTATTAGCCATATCCCACAAGCCTCTCCCCATTTGGTAACCATTATCTTCAAGCATGTGTTTATCTTTTCCCAGTTTCATATACATGGTATCATACGTCTTCTTCCACATTTTACTTTTTAATTAATATCAAGTTTTAAAATCGATTTTGATATCTGCGGCTGAACTGGGAATGGAGATGAGTTTTATTCATTTTACACAGTGCCACTGTGGACCCCTGCATTCTTATCTTCTGATGCACATGCATAAGATATTTCTAGAGCAGAGATATTCAACTGCAAAACTATCGACCTTTGGGCAGGATAATTATTTATAAAGGCAGGCTGTCCTGTGCATTGTACAATGCATAGCAGTATTCCTGGCTTCTACTTAAGAGCTATCAATTGCATCCTTCCCTCAAAATGCGACAAAAAAAAGTGTCTCCAGACAGTGCCTTCCAGAGGGCAAAGTCACCCCTGATTGAGAAACATTATTCTGGAGTATATGTTATAGAGATGGAATTGCTAAATCATGGGCATGAATATCGTCAACTTTACAAGATGCTATGTTTTCTAAAATGTATATGCCAATTTCTTATCCAACTACTAAGGACTGAGTTTTTGTGTCCCCCTAAACTTCGTATGTGGAATCTCTAATCCTTAATCTAATGGTATCTGGAGATGGAGTCTTTGGGAGATAATTAGGTCATGAGGATGGAGTCCTCACAAATGGGATTAGTGCCCTTATAAGAAGAGACAGGAGAGAGATGATCCCTCTCTTTATCATGTGGGGAATACAGCCAGAAGGCGGCCATCTACAAGCCAAAACAGGGGCCCTCACCAGAACCTGACCACGCTAACACTCTGATCTCGGACTTCACCCTCTAGAACTGTGAGAAGTGAATTTTTGTTGTTCAATCCACCCAATTAAAGGCATCAGCCAACAATCTATAAGAAACCAGTTATTTCACATATTTGCCAATGTATAGTATTGGCTGAATGTTAAATTTTTGCCAACCTGGTGATGGTAAGGTAGGTACATGTTTTGCATTTATTCTTTTTTTTTTTTTTTTTTTGGGATGGAGTTTTGCTCTTGTTGCCCAGGCTGGAGTGCAATGACATGATCTTGGCTCACTGCAACCTCCGCCTCCCAGGTTCAAGCGATTCTCCTGCCTCAGCTGGGATTACAGGTGCCCACCACCACGCCCAGATAATTTTTGTATTTTTAGTAGAGACAGGGTTTCACCATGTTGGCCAGGCTGGTCTCAAACTCCTGACCTCAGGTGATCCACCTACCTCAGCCTCCCAAAGTTCTGAGATTACAGGCATGAGCCACTGCGCCTGGCCCCTTGCACATATATTCTTTTAAGGGCTTGTCTTTTCAGATTATTGTAGTTTCCTTTGGGTGTATAGAAATGTTCACTATAATATAGTAGGGCCAGGCACAGTGGCTCACAGGCTCACACCTGTAATCCCAGCACTTTGGAAGGCTGAGGCAGGCAGATCAGTTGAGGACAGGAGTTTGAGACCAGCCTGGGAAACATAATGAGACCCATTTCTATACAAAAATTAAAAAGGTAGCCACGTATGGTGGTGCGTGACTGTAGTCCCAGCTACCTGGGAGGCTGAGGCTGGAGGATCACTTGTGCCTAGGAGTTCAAGGCTGCAATGAGTTATGGTCACCCCACTGCACTCTAGCCTTGGCAACAGAGTGAGACTTTGTCTCTAAAATAATAATGATAATAATATAGTCAATATTTTCCTTTGTGATGTGAGCTTTTTGTGTTTTGTTAAAGAAATGCTTCCTTTTCTTGAGGCAATAAAAATATTCTACCATATTCCCTTTTAAATGTCTTCAAGTTTTACTGCTTGTTTTGAGAATAAATGCTTCTGGAATTGCGTTTTATGTACAATGGGACCTAGAGAGTCTATTTATTTTTTCTCTCATGGCAATGACCAGTTGCCTAACTAGTTGTCCTGGCATTGCTTATTTAGAACTCCATCCTTTCTCAGTTCAACCTGTGACATATATTAAGCTTCCATGAATGCACGGCCTGCTTATTTTATTCCATTCGTCTATTTCCATGCTAATATCACACTGGCACAATTACTTTAGCATTATAGCAAGTCTTGATATCTGTCACAGTAAGTTCCCCCAACTTGTTCATCTTCTTCAGAGCAATTAAGCTATTCTTAGTTCTTTTCTCTTTTATATAAAATTTGGAACTAGCTTGGCAACTTTTGCAAAGAACCCTGTTGGGATTTTGATTGGAATTGCATTGAACCCATCACACAATTTGGAGAGGCATGACATCTTATAAGACTGAGTTCCCCCACTTATGAATCCTCCTATTTATGTAGGTCTTCTTAAACATCTTTCTATATGGAAGTATAATTTTCCATGCAAAGGTCTTGCATATATGTCAATAGATTTATTTTCAGTAAATTTTATTTCACTATTGTAAATGGTATCATTCTTAAAATTATGCGTTCTTTATATGAGAGGCAGAGGATTCTGTGTGTGCCCCTTAAATTAAGAACATTAATTGTGTTGTTCAAATCTTTTCTATTCTTACCAATTTTTCTTTTTTACTCTTTGGCCTGTCAATGAAAGAGGTATGTTGAAACATCACACCCATTAGGATGGCTGCTATGATTTGAATGTGTCCTCCCAAAGTTTACATGTTGAAGCAGAATCTCCAATGTGATAGTATTAAGAGGTGGGGCCCTGTGGGAGGTGATTAAGTATTGAGGTGGGACCTTCATGAATGAGATTAATAAGAGGCCCAAAGGAGTCTGTTTGCTCATTCTGCCATGTAAAGACGATGCCAGAAGGCACCATCTATGAAGCAAAGAACAAACCCTCACCAGACACAGAATTTGCTGGTGAGTTAATCTTGCACTTTCCAGCCTCCAGAACTGTGAGCAATAAATTTCTATGGCTTATAAATCACCCAGTCTATAGCGTTTTTGTTATAGCAGCCCAAACAGACTGATGCAATGGCCATTATTGTTTAAAAAACAAAAACAAAAAATAGGAAGTGTTGATGAGCATATGGAGGAATTAGAACCCTCATATGCCGTTGATAGGGATCCAAAATGGTTAAGTCACTGTGGAAAGCAACATGGCTCTTTCTCAAAAAAAAAAAAAAAGCATAAAATTAACATACAATTCTGCAGTTCCACTTCTGGGTATACCTAAAAGAAGTGAAAGCAGGGACTTGAACAAATATTTGCACACTCATGTTCATAGCAGCATTAGTCACAACAGCCAAAAGGTGGAGGCAACCCAGGTGTCCATCAACAGATGAATGGGTAATAGGATGTGGCATGTACCTGCAACGGAATGTTATTCACCCTTAAAAAGGAAGACATTTTGACACATACTATAACATGGATTACATTATGCTAAGTGGCATAAGCCAGTTACAAAGAACCAATATTTTATGGTTCCATTGATATGAGGTTCCTAGAGTAGTCAAATTCATAGATACAATCTAACATCCTGCTTGCCAAGGGGTGGAGAGAGGGGTAATGGGAGTCAGTGTTTAATGGGTAGAGAGTTTCTGTTTCGGATGACTTAAAAGTTAAGGAGATAGGTAGTGGTGATGGCTGCACAACAATGTGAATGTACTTAATATCACTGAACTTATAACCATTTAAAAATGGTTAAAATGGCAGATTTTATGTTATGTATATTTTACCACAATAAAAAAATTTAAGTGATATGTTAAAATGCTCCACTAAAGAGTGAATTTGTCAATTTATCCTTTCAGTTCTCTCAATCTTTGTTTTATGTATTTTTGTTTCCTATACAACATCATGCATGAAGTTCTAGAATTGGGATCTCTTCATGGTGAATTTATTATTTGGTAGCAAACCTCTTTATCCTAATTATTACTTAATCTAATCTTAATCTAATGATTTTGTCCAATATTCAGAACTGCTGCAGCTGTCTTTTACTTCACGTGCCTTTTTCCATCCTTTGACTTTCAACCTTTCTGTGTCCTCCTCATGCTTTGGGTACATCTCTTGAAAAGAGCATACAATTGGGTTCTGTATTTTTATCCAACCTGATAATAAGCCAGCATATTCACCTAAACAGACTATAATTACAGATATTTTTGGAGTTCTTTCTACTCATCTGATTTTGTATTTTTACTTGTCTTGCTTTTTCTTTACTTCCATTTCTCCCTCTTTTCCTTCTCCTTTTGGATTGATCGAGCTTTTTTTCCTATTTCTTTTTCCCCTACTGTCTTAAAGTTATACAGTTTACTTCCATATTTTCAGTGACTAACATAGACATTTTACCATATTTTTTATGGTAAAATAAATCAAATCCTACAGGAATCAAAATCTCAATTGTCATCTCAAACAATAAATGCTTTAACCTCAATTTCTTTTCTCACAGAAACATGTGTAAAACACATGCTATGACATGAATTACATTACGCTAAGTGAGATAAGCCAGTTACAAAGGACAAATATTTTATGATTCCATTGATATGAAGCTTTCCTAGAGTAGTCAAATTCATAGGTACAGTGTAGAATGGTGGTTGCCAAGGGGTGGAGGGAGGGGTAATCGGTATCTGTGGCTTTTGTCCAGGTTTTTAGTTTTAACATCTACGTTTTTAGCATACAAATTAGACCACTAATTTTATATGCACAATACATATTATCATTCACTCTTAAATATGTTATTATATTTCTCCTCTTTTCAATCATTCTTTTGATTTCTTCCTTGATCCATGTATTATTTAAAAGTGTTTTGCTTAATTTCCTAATATTTGAGGAGTTTTGTAGACATCTCAGTGCTACTAAAGTCCAGTTTCAAACTACTATCATCAAATAATAATTTGAAAAAGTTCACATTTTCATGTTTCATTTGTCTAATAATCTTTCACGGAAGCTGGACATTGTGAGCATTATGCTGTTGAGTGTTTAGTTTTGTTTTCTTCCTTTAAAGAATGCTTGGCTTTCTTCTGTCCAACACTTAATTTACCTGCAGATCAGTTTGATGCCTTTGCAGTTTAGTTTTAATTTTTGTTAGGTTCGGTCCTAGGGTTGCTTTTACATGAGCGCTTGATCAGCCCTTTACCTAAGTCATGACCATTCTGGGCCCTCTACTGAATGCCAAGGGAATTCAGCAAGATCTTTCCACTCTGACTGATTAGAACTCAAATGTCTCCCAGCCTTGTGAGAGATCCAGTAGTTATTCAATTTTCAGCTCCCTTGTAGCTTGTCTTTGCCTAAATGCAAAAAGTTTCATCTGTTATATGTTTGGCTTAGTATTCATTCAGAGACTCAAGAGGACCCAAATGTAGAGTTTTAGGGCTCTTTATGTGCATGGCTCCCTCTTGTCTGATACTCTACCTCTCAAATCCCAGCTTCCTTGGCTTTCTCTGCCTTCTACCTCTCCTCAGCTCAGCAAAATCACCATGCTCTGCTTCAGTTCCTCTTCTTACATTACAGTTGAGAAAGTGCCACGTCATCATAGAGTTCACCTTATTTGCGTTTCTTCTCTCAGAGATTACTATTGTGCTCTGTTTGTTGCCCAAGACCTGAAAACAAAATTTTTTTCATATAATTTGTCCAATTTTCCTCATGGATAGGCACAGAAATCTCAACTCTTCGTTTTCTCTCAGCATCTTGAACATATTAGTTCTCTGTCTTTGGGTTTCTATTGTTGCTGTTGACAATTCTGTGGCCAGTTTACCATATTTCATTCATAAATGTTCATAAGATACCACTGAATATGCAATCCATCATTATTTTATTAACAGTAAGAAATAAAAAACTGCCAATTATAATTGTAAGACTCCATCAATGATAAGATTAATCCCAGTTTCAAATGTGTTAAATTGTGGGAAAATACATATCTTGGAATTGATGAAATATGGTCACTTTTATTTTTTGTAGAGTATCTTTTCTGTTTTTGTTGCTTCTTGATTTCTCTTGATGTATTCTTATTTCATCTGAAATTATTATAGGTAGATTATTTTTCTTTATGCTGCTTGATATACTTTGTTTTTCCTAGATTTGAAATTTGTCATCTTTGAACAGTTGTGAAAAATTCTTAGGCACCATCTCTTCAAATATTGCCTCTCCTCGGCTTTCTCTATTTTAATCTTCTGGAACTTCAATTAGACAAGTGTTAGACTTTCATATTTTATCATGCATGTCTTCAAACCTCTCTTATTTCTCTTTTCTTGTCACTTTGCATTGCATTCTCGGTAATATCTTCAGATCTGTCCTCTGGATCATTCTGTCTTAAGGCAATCTGATCTGCTATATAACACAACAATTGAGGTTTCAATTTCAATCATTAAATTTCTTTGTTTGTTTGTTTCTTTGTTTGTTTGCTTTAAAGACAGAGTCTCACTATGTTGCCTAGGCTGGTCTCAAACCCCGGCACTCAACAGATCCTCCTGCCTCAGCCTCTTGAGTAGCTGGGACAATAGGTATGTGCCACCATGCCTAGCACATTCACTGTATTTCTTACTACAAGATGCTTTAGTTGGTTCTTTCTCAATTCTTCCTGGTCGTTTTGTTTGACTTTTGCTCTTTGAACTTTTAAATTCCATTTTTAATTTCTTAACACAGTTTATGTTTATACATGATTATTTTTGCTCTCTGAATTAGATGTCTACTATCAGAAATGCTTGAGGACCTAAATATATTGTTTATTATTCAGCTGATTCTTGCTTACATTGAGCCATTTCTCCCTGTGTTGGGTAATTTTTATTATGAGCGCAGGCAGGATATGTGGTGATGGGACTAGATTGAGGATGCTTTTCTCCAGACATCACTGGCATTTGCTTCTTCTAGGCTCCAGGGGGCGCTACCAATCTGTAACTATAATATTTTAATTTCGTTGCCTGGGTGATGTTTCTTGACATTAGGGGCAGTATAAATTTGAACCTCAGACACACAACAGAGCAGTCCTCTGGCTACAAAAGTTCAGGGAAGACTCTCTAGCATTGTGTATGTGTTTCCACCCAGAGGTAGCAGAGATGGCTTTGTTCATTTGTCCTCTATATCCGTATGAATCCCTCCAGCTTGAAGTTCCTGTTGCAGGTGCCTGTACCCATTGGGGCCTGGATTTCCATTTTCATAGCCACTCTAGTTTGGGCTGATTATTCCTCTTTTTTGTGAAGAGGCATAATCTTTGAGCATTACTCTGGATTCTCCTGTGAGTTTAGCAGGGCATTTTGAGTTTGTTGTAAATAGTTTCCCATCTCCATATTTTAATCTGTGAAGGTGTTTCAGTTGACATTTTCAGGTGAGCATACCATTGGAATCCCAAAGCCTTCTTGCAAATCTTTTATTGTTTACTTTATTACATTTAGGTATTTAATCTGTCTAAAATTTACTTTTGTATTCGGCATAAGGCCAGAGTCCATTTTCCCCTTTCCAATGGCTAGCCCGTTACCAGCAATATTTATTATTAATTTATTCTTTTTTACTGAATTTAGCCATTAGATTTGTCATAAACTAGTCTAGCACATGTTCTAGATTTAATTCTAGTTCCATCTTCTGTTTGACTCATCTATTTGTCCATTCCTATATCAACACCAATTACTGATTAGATTCCAGTGGCTCTTTGTATCCTCTGATGTAGGAACACTCGAGTCTCACTTGGATGTTCTTACATTTTGTAATTTTTAAACTACTCTCAAGGATTTGTTTTCAGAGATTTGTTTGTACTCACTTTGGTAAGGAGGCAGTCTCAGCATGTATTTGCTACACTTAATTAGACTAAATTGAGAAGCTTCATGGGGAGGTAGACAGAATTTCACTTGGACAAGCCACTTACCCTCTTCCAGACTCAATTTCCGCCGCTGAGGAAGGATGGGCTAGTGCCCTAGACCTCTGAGCTCCTTGCCTGCTCTAGAATCCCAGCCCAGACTGGCTTCTCCTTAAGCACTGGACAACATGCAGTGATAAGAACAGCTGTTTGTGTATGTGTCTTTTTGTTTGTTTTAGAGACAAAGTCGTGCTCTGTTGACCAGGCTGGAGTGCAATGGTGCCGAGATAGCTCACTGTAACATCAAAACTCCCGGACTCAAGTGATCCTCCTGCCTAAGCCTCCCAAGCTGGTACTACAGGAATGTACCACCATTCTGAGATAATTTTTAGAAAAGAGATGGGGTCTTGCTATGCTAGCCATGCTGTTCTCAAACCCCTGACCTCAAGTGATTCTTCCCACCTTGGCTTCCCGAAGTGCTGGGATTACAGGTGTGAGCCACCGCACCCAGCTTTTTTGTGTTCTCATTGGCCAGGTAATGCATGTCAGGTGTCCTGCTCAACCAGTTATCTATATTCACCCCTCAGCATCTCATTTAATCCTCAGACATCCCTGGGAGACAGGTGCTATTCGTACTCTCTCCATTCTATAGAGCAAGGAACTAAAGAATGCAGAGCTGTACTGACTTATTTGCTGAAGATATTGGTTGATTAAAAAAGGAAACAAAGGAATGGAGTGGCGAGCTTTGGGGGAATATGCAAAGACCAAGTTATGTTATTACATAATTAGTGCACATTGTTCTTGATACATGAAGAAGACCTCAGTAATAATAGCTTACTCGTTTGTTGAGTGCTTCCTGTGTACTTTAGGAATATTAAATCATTAATCCCACAACCTTGTTAGCTAATAGGCACTATTATTATCTCCAGTGTACGGACCACGAGATTGAGCCCCAGATATGTGAAGTCACCAGCCCATCGGCACCCAGCAGAGGTGGCTGATGAGCCCAGACCGCTGGGCTCCAGGGACTGTGCCGTCTCTAGGCAACCGCAAAAATTACCACCCACAGATGTGGTGAACTCTGTGATTGTCACCAGCTCACCTGTCTCGGGCGGGAAGGGGACGTGCAAAAATGGAAGCGTTGCCATTGGAAGGAGGGATGGAGCTCGTGGCCATTTCTAATGTTTAAAACTATCGTTTAAATTATACTTGGAATGTTTTTATGTAAAGGAGGTGCACCAAAGGGTTAACAGGTGGTTGACTCTGAAAAGGACTCCCGGAGAACAGCTGCTCTGAATTTTCTAATTTCGCCACAGTGGTGATGTATCATGTATTCTTGTGTGATTCGAAAATGTTAAAAGTCATATAAATAATGTAGAAGACGACCCTTCGCGGGCGAGGTCCCCCTCTCGCCCGCTGAGGGCAATTACGTAACTGCAGGGCGGGGACAGGCCTCCGCCGGGTGAGCGGCAGGCGGGGGCGGGGCTGCCCGGAGCCTCGGCCCCGCCCACTCCTCTGCCCCGCCCACTGTCCCCGCCCAGCCCCGGGCTGCTCGGAAAGGCCGGAGGCCGGAGCACAGTAACGCACGGAGCGGCCCGGCCCTTCTGGCGGTCCCGCCCACGCGACCCAGGCGCAGCGACGGGCGCCGGACAGCTGCCCCGGCGGGCGAGCGACATGCAGCGGGACCGCGGGAGGCTGCGATTCGGTGGCTGGACTTGCGTGCCCCACCTCCTCTGTCGCGCGTGCCCCGCTCCCCAGTCGGGGCGTCCCGGGGATGGGATCTGGGCTTCCGGCGCAGCGCGGCTGAGAACACCCGAGCGGTTCTCGTGTTCTGGCACGTGGCTCGGGCCTGCCCCCTGGCCTGGCCGTCTCCCGGCGCGTTCTCCGGTGCAGGTGCCTGGCCTGTGCCCCACCATCCCCGCCCGGCGCCGCCGCCGGTGCTGAAGGAGCCACGCCCCGGGCTCCGGATCCTGCCTCTGCAAAGTCCAGGCCCGCGGCGCGGGTCAGGGCTGCTGCTCCGGGCGGACGGGGACGCGCGGTCGCAGGCAACTCCTGTCTTAAGGGCAAGTGAGACAGGATCAGGGCTGGTATGGAGGCATCTCCATTAGCAGGGGACCAGACTCCTTCCATCTGACTGCTCTGCTATCCTTGGCATGCTGCCTCATGGTCCAAAGTGGCTGCTGCGCACCAGCCCTCGTGTCTGCATTCTAGCCAGCAGGAAGGAGGTAAGAGTGAAAAAAGATGCCATTTCTTTATGAGTACGTCCCAGAAGTTCATATAGATCACAAGAAGCCAGTCCACTTTACAGGCAGAGGTGGACTCCGAAAGGTCTGATGACTCTCAGAAGGTAATGTGTGCAGCGGGGGAGCAGGATTCAAATGTAAGTGGGCTGCCATCCGTACAATAGCAGCCAACCGGAGGGCTCCCTGCACTCCAGCACCTATCCAGCGCTTACCTAGTCGTTTAATCCTCACAGCTAGTGAGGGAAGAGCTGGTTACCCTATTGTACAGAGGAGGTCACTGAGGCTCAGAGAGGGTAAGTGATGTGCTCATGATTTCAGAGCCAGTACGTGGAGAGGTTGGGACTCCAATCCGGGCAGTCTGCTCCAGAATCCACACTTTGACCACCACCTTCCACTGTCACTCAGCATCGTAAACTCTCCCCTTGGAATCCTGTCTGCAAACCTGGTTGAAGCTGAGATGAGAAATGAGGCAAGGGAGGGACATTAGTGTCTAACAGTCCCGTGTTCAAAAATAATAAAGTACAGCATGGGCAACATAGTGAGACCACCGTCTCGACAAAAAATAAAAATTAACTGGGCGTCATGGTGTGTGCCTCTAGTCCTAGCTACTTGGGAGGCTGAGGTGAGAGGATCGCTTGAACCTGGGAGGCTGAGGCTGCAGTGAGCCAAGTTCACACCACTGCACTCCAGCCTGGGTGACGGAGTGAGACCCTGTCTCAAAAATAACAATAATAATAATAATAAAGTCCTTCTTTTGCAGTGTATTCGTCACCTTGGGCTGCCATAACAATATGCCATAGATGGAGTGGCTGAAACAACAGAAATTTCCCCCAGTTCTAGAGGCTGGAAGTCCTAGATCAAGGTGCCAGCAGGGTCCAGTTCTGGTAACGAACTCTCCCTGGCTTGCTGGCTGCCTCGCTATGTCCTCACATGGTGGAGAGAAAGATTTCTCTGCCTTCTTCTTAGAAGGTGACAGTCCTATGGGGTTAGGGCTCCACCCTCATGATCTCATTTACCCTTAAATACCTTCTAAAGACCCTATCTACAGATACAGCCATATTGGGGGTTAGGACTTAAACATCTGAATTTGTGGGGGCTGAATGGAGGATGCAATTCAGTCCACAGCACAGGGTTAGTTTACTTCAGAAATAAATGAACTAGAATTTCAAAGTCAGGACTACAGTATCAAAAGGTGAGAACCCAGCCTTTAACAGTTTAACTTTTCTCATGGTGTCTAGAACGATGTAATCAACATTCCCACTGTTCAGATGGGGAGACTGCTGAGTGCCCTTGACAAAGTCCTTGGGAATAGCCAGGACCTAGACTTTGCTAGGGCAGTTGTTTGTAAACCCACAGAGGCCATGGGCCATTTCCTGACAGTGATTGTCATCATCTTCCGAGCTTAGGTCTGGCTCCCAAATGATACGTTGCATAAACTAAAATACTTTTCCCTTTGAGGCTCGCTCAGCAAGCTGCAGAATCTGGTTGATCGGTTTGTACTTGAGTTTTTTCCCTTCCTGGTAAAGAGAGAGAGGGAAGGCATGTGTCGAGTTCGGCCATGTGCCAAGCCCTTTGCAAACATTAGCTCCCCGACCCCACCACTGCTCCTTGTTGCTTCCCAGTTAGCGGCTTCGGGGTAAAGGGGCTGTCCGGGTCACACCATATCAGAACTGGAGGGTGAGCCCAGAGCTGTCATTCAAGCCCCTGTTTGCTTTTGCTCCTGCTGACCCCCAAAGGAGCTTCTCTTCGTAAAACAAAATTCTGTTTAAAAAAACTAAATATCCAAAATTCACCATCTGTTGCAATCTCAATGTATTATGTTGGTGCAAAAGTAATTGCAGTTTTCAAAGTAATTGAAATTGCCATTGAAAGTAATGGCTTAAACTGAAAATACTTTTGCACCAACCTAATAAAAGGGCTGTGCTGGTGAAAACTGTTGGAATTGATTTTTCCCCTTGGAATCTTGCCAGTCAATTAATTTGCGGCTCTGCTACTGGCCTTTCTAAAACTTGAACCTGGGAGGTTGAGGCTGCAGTGAGCCAAGATCACACCACTGCACTCCAACCTGGGTGGCAGAGGGAGACCCTGTCTCAAAAAAAATAGGTTTTTCAGCCTTCCCTTGCTGGGCCATGCTCTCTTCCTCTGTTTCCTCTGTAGCTGACACACTCCTGTGTGTGGGCAATGTTCTCCATGTAGTAACACCCTGTACTAATGATGAGTGCGCTGTCTACGTGACTCTATTTAGGGCAAGGCAATTCGGTGTAAGTCCTGCATGAGGAATTCAACGAGAACAAAAAGCTTCAGAGAAAAACATCCTGCAGCCTTCCCCTTTGTCTCAGTAACTATGGTTTCTGGGCAAATTAAGAAAACACTCAAGAAGGTTTTTTTTTTTTTAATGGAGCTGAAGCACAGAGCCTCAGATGGGCACAAAGTGATGAACACATTTATTTTGATTTTTTACTTATAATACTAGCATATAGAGAATTACAATAAATATAATATTCCCTCCAATTAACAACAACAACAAAAAACTTTCCCTGTGCCAGAGCAGGGAGGCTGACCAAGAAAAGAGGAGAAGATGGCCACTGTGCTCCAGGGCAGAGGATACCTGGCCCACCTTCCCCTGACCCCAGAGAGTTGTGGGGCCTCTGTCAGGAGGCACCAGCTCTAATAAGAACTGTGGGTGTGCTCTGGGCTTTCTGCTTGGCACTGCTGCTCAGTGATCAAATCACATCATCTTTCTGAGTGTCTTCTTATGACATGCAATGATGATATTTGCTTCAACTGGAAAAGGTGAGACTCAGATTCAGGGATATGTGTGTATTTGAGAGCCCTGGTGAACTCAAGCTGTAGAAATAGTGGTCGTTAGCAGAATCCATTAGATGAAATTAGAGCCGACCCAGGGCCTTGGGAGCTCTCCGGGGTGCTGAAAGGATTGTCCTCAGACTCCAAGGATCAGCATAGTCTGTGCATAGGAGTGAGCCAGTGAGAATGTCATTTATTGAGCACCTACTGTGTGCCTGGCGCCTGGCTTCCTCCGCAGCATTACCTCATTAACACATATGGTTACTACCAGGCTGTTTGCCTCTGCCTGGCCTCAGCTTGGCCCTCCTGCTCCTGAAGCCCCCAGTGCCAGCCGCTGCCTCAAGCTGTGTGTGGCCTGACCGCCTGTCCTTTGGTCTCTAGCACAACTGGCTTGCCTATGGCAGTGCCACCCAGCCAGCCTGCTGGGCCACTGACTTGCTTTGTATCTCCTGG
Source organism: Nomascus leucogenys (assembly GCF_006542625.1). Taxonomy (NCBI): domain Eukaryota; kingdom Metazoa; phylum Chordata; class Mammalia; order Primates; family Hylobatidae; genus Nomascus; species Nomascus leucogenys. The sequence goes on from NC_044400.1 coordinate 77,223,613, forward strand.
CCTTGGAAAGGCTGACATGGGCATGTTTGTGAGGGAGCTTGGAAAACTGGAAGCTGAGGTTCTTAAGGTCACGTTTTGATTATTCTGTACCATTTTTGTCGTGTGTGTTTGGTTCAGGAAAATTTGAAACTGAACCGTGAGGACAGGGGCATCCAGGCTATCATCCTATAACCCCACTCCCCTGTGCTGGACTGTTACAATTATTTCTATAAAATTAGCCTCCCCATGGCACTGTGAGCCACTTGAGGGCAGAGCCTGTGCCTTATCCAGCCCTCTAGCTTCTGAGCCTGGCACAGGCTCCTGATGATAGTGGGGGCGCAGTCACCGTTGATGAACCCAGAAATGAAATGGATGGAAGAGTGAGCCCACAACTTGGATTTCTGTCCTGAGAGCTGGCGTCTGTTGGAGAGGGTTCTGTATACAGGCATGCCAGCCTGCACTCACTGAACACTTGCTGGCTTCTGGCTCTGTTCTCAAAACTGCATGAATATCAACATTTCTAATCCTCACTGCAACCCACGAGATAGGGACTATGATCCTCATTTTACAAGAGGGGAAACTGAGGCAAAGAGCGATGCATAACTTGCCAAATACCACACAGCAGGTCAGTTGCAGGGCTGAGACAAGAACCCCAGCGGAGTTGCCAGCTCAGCTCTCAACCCTCTGCACCACCGGTCCCGGTGCCAAGGCTTCGTCCCATCCCCCATGTACCTAGTAACTGAAACTTTGGGTGACTTTCTTGATTGTGCCCAGTGACCATCACGCAGCTTGGATGGGAGGGAAGGTCCTGGCTCCCACACTGCTGGGAGATGCTGGGGGGAATCACTGCATCTCTCCATGCCTCAGTTCCCTCAACTTCAGGGGGAGGCTGACTCCCACCGTGGAACTGCTAGGAGGTCATAGGCCATCTGTGTGAGGCCCAGGGCCCTGTAGTAGCTGTGATCTGAATATGATCAGTCATTATTGATGGTCTTGAGGTTTTCCTGTGTGGTGTTTCTGTTTCAGAAAAGGAAAGGGGGCTGGCCTAAAGGCAAGAAGAGAAACCCCCCCAAGGGACCTTGCTGTTCCGTGCTTCTATGACAGGGTAAGATGCAGGGAGATTACTCTGACCCAACGTTGACATAATCTGCAGGGCTCACCATGTGGCCTGGGCCACGTAGCTGGGTTGGCACAATCCCATCTCAGCTTTTACCTGTTCTTTTAGGGCCCTTGGTTAGTTAGGGGGCCTGACACCACTGGGAGTGTGGGGTGGGCTGCTTAGTTCTTTAAGCTGTAATGAGGTCCTGGTCCTGGAAGAGAGAGGACAGAAGAACCAGGCTTGGGTTCCAGACAGGAAAAGGGGTAGGTGTGGGCTTGGTGGGTCTGCTTTCCATCCCAGGCTTGAAGACAGGGGTGCTCTGTGGCACCTGTGAGCAGGTGGCATTATGTTCATTATACAGAGGGGGAAACAGAGGCTCAGATTAAGTGATTTGTCTACATAATGAAGCATGGCTATTTGAACGTGTCCCCTGACAGACACAGCCACCCAGCCTTCATACACCTCGTGCCCTATGGGGAGCCCCTGTTCTCGTTCCTAGGCCTTTTACGAGACTCTGGGTTAACAAGCCATTGGAGGATGTTCCCCTGTTAGCCTTCAGTTCTCTAGTTAGACTGAAAAAGATGGGCAAACCCGTGACTCGTTATGAAAACCAGAAACTGGAATGAGCTGCCCCTGGCCGGATGCCTTCCCTGCCGGTTCCCAGAGCCACGTACGTCCCTTCCATGGCACAGGTAAGTGATATTCCTGAATGAGCAGAGAAGTCAGCTGAGGGCCACACACCCCGATCTGCCTTTCACGGAAATCATGAAGATGCTGGCTGCTCAGTGGGCTCAGCTGTCTCAAGACAAAAAGGGGTAAGTCCTGTTTTACATGGTGAATACAAAGCGAGTCCCTCCCTGAAATGGGGCCTGGGCAGCCCGCAGCCACCACCAGGGGCCGTTCCCTCCTAATCCATTTCTCACACCAGAGCCAGAGGGAACCCTCTAGAGTGCAGACATGAGGTACCACTCACTCACCGGTTTAGAGCAATTAATGGGTTCCCTTGCTTTTGGCAGCATCTCCTAAACTGGGTCAGGCAGAATGGCCCATCCAGGAAACATGGGCCAGCTGTCTAATAAGTCTAGGAAATTCTGGAGGAAATCAAGATCGTAGATTTCTCCCTCAACAGGACATTTTTGGTGCACATAAAATATATTTGTGTAGCACTTGTTATGCCTGGCAGCATGCTAGGTGCTGGGGACATGGCCACGAGCACGGCCGATGGGGCCCCTGCTGTCCTGGAGTGAGGCTGTGGAGGAAGAGGCAGCGCCAAGCATGTAAAGGGGCATGAGAGTCTCTACGTGTGAGCACTGGTGTGCGGTGTTTCTCAAACTAATCTACCAAGGAGCCTCTTTTTCACAGAGCACCTGTTAACCTCCTCCAAAAGCATGTTCTGGGGGCCAGGGGAGGAACGCCAAATTATGGCATAAGGTCAAAGCCCATTTCGCCTGAAATACTGTTACCGTCCAATGTCACTTCTGCCACCCCCAGCTGTACCTTCCAGCCACACTGAACAAACGTGTCATTTTCTGTTCAAGCCATCCCTGCCTCAGTGTCACCTCCTACAATAAGCCCTCCCACACCCCTAAGAATATCTGACCTCAAAGCCCATACTTTCCCCAGAACAGCACCCTGCCTCCAGTGTCATTTCCTCAAGTCAAATACAAAGATGCTGATGTGAACTTCTTTAAACCTCTACAATTTCATCTTGTTTTAGTCATAGAAAACTCATTTACAGTTGACAAAATCCTAATGGGGGGCTCAGTTAGTAACATCCCTCTCCTTCCTACCCACGTTTTCAACCAACTAGGAGCTATCCAGTAGCCAGTCAGATGGAGATTAAATGTCAGCTGTATTCACGCAAAGCGAGGTGGAGGGTGTCTTTAGATCAGTGGTTCCAGCTGCTGGCAGTGCCGGATAATTCCTGGCACTAGGTCAGAGCAGGCCCCTGAGCATGTGGCCAAGAGCAGCGCAGAGCCTTCGCTGCCTGCCAGCAGATGGCAGGGGCAACGAGAGAGGGAGGGGCTCCGCTCAGCATCCCAAGGCCTGGGGTTGGATCTGATTCATCTGTCACTAGTGCTCAGCCCAGGACCCTGTGCAGGGAAAAGTGCTGATGTTTGCATGAGGGATCATTGTAGAGAAGTCTAAGGTTCCCCTGGCGGGAACTGATAATGCTCTCCTTCTCTGCAGTCATCACACCAAACCTGGAGAATGGTGGTGGCCACAGCAAGGCAGATGCCAGTTGATGGGAAGGAAAACAGTGCCATTCAAACAAGGAATGAACTTGCTTGGAGGTAATGAGGTCCCTGTCCCTGGAGGTGTGCAAGCAGAAGCTGAGCAGTAGCTTCTTGGGATCATCGTAAAGAGCCCCAGGGAGGTTGGACAAGAGGATGCCCAGCCTCCATCCCCATCCCAACCCCAAATCTGGAGCGCCTCAGAATCTCTGTGCTCCTTCCTCCAGAGGTATGTGTCTCAGGTGGACGAGGACAAGTAGGGCTATGTCTGCGAGCTGCAGGCCTTCCAGAGCTCTGAGGCCTACCAAGCCTTGCTGCAGAGGTGTGCAGCCCACAAGGCGCTGTGTGGGATGCAGGGGTGGACTGGAGCTCACCTCTCCCAAGCCGGGGTCTGGAATGCTTATGCAGCAGAAAGTGCACTGGGAAAGCCCTTGGGGTTACTCCACCTCCTTCAGTCGCCTTGATTGAAGAGCCAAAGCAGTTGACATCCAGTCTTCCTTTTCAGCCCATCCTGAACCGGTTAAAGACTAAAGATAAGAGGCAGCTTGTTCCCTCCTACCTGCGAGGGTCAGTGGACATTCAGAGAGTGCTGGGGCAGCAGTTACTTTGTAACGTTTAGAAAAGGGAAAGGAATCACAGTGACAGGCCTGGCACTTCTCAAATTCCAGCATGCACAGGGTCACCGAGGGTCTTGCTGGTAGGCAGGTTCTGCTCCAGCAGGTTCAGGGAGGGGCCTGGGAGTCTGCGTTTCTGACACGCCCATGGGCCATGGCTGCTGCTCCAGGGCCCACACTGACTATGCTGCAGGTTGGTTCCTGCAGCACTCACCACTCCTACATGCCGCGGCACCCTCCCTAGCCCAGCATCTCTGCCGTGGGCTTTTCTCAGATGGCCATGGGGCCAGATGTGCAGGGCAGAGCTAGTGAACTGAACATCTATGTAAACCCATGCAGACAGCTTTCCACCACCACCGACATGGTGAGACAAATCCCAGGTGGATTCCATACCCCAGAGTTCCCATGGGACTGAGCCCCGTTCCTGTAATGGCCCTGCCCAGCCACCTGACTCACTCCCAGCCCTACCGGTGCTTCCTGAGATCAATACCCACATAAACCATTGACACCAAAATCCTCATCTGGGGGACCCGGCTCTGCCCCCAGAGCCTGAGGCAGAGGAGGGAACCCTATCCGTTGTCTACTCACTATGCCTTCGCCATGGAGGACAATTTCCACTCATTTTTCTTTTTCATCCATTTTGAAAGTATTCTCAATCGCAGAGCCCATCAGAGGCACATTTACATTGAGACCCACAGGGCGGCCACCAGCCACCAGGATTCCAGTCTCCTCTGAGGGGCACAGGCCCGCAGGGCAGCATTGAGGGGCCCTTGTCAGTGGCAGTCCAGGCACCAGTCTCTGGCCCCACCAGTGGCTGCTCCAGGGCAGAGGTCGGCTTCTCCCAGTGGTCCTGGGTCCACCCCCATTCGCCCTGCATGTTCCTGCCCTGCGCTCTCCATGGTCAGGGCCGGCCCGCCTCCCTAGGACGTCACAGCAAGGCCTGCCTATCCTTCACGTTGCTGCCTCTTTGGCTGAGCACCAGAGGAAGCATGCATCGGGGCTCTGCCATCCACGAGGCTCCAGGACCAGCCACGTGTGTCCCATGCTCCCACTGGGACTGGCTGAGAGAGCGGCCTTCCTAGTCACCAGGGTGTGGGCTCCAGAGTCCAAGTGCCCGGGTTGGAATGCCAGCTGTACCACTTGGTGGCTCTGTGGCCTTGCACAAATTGCTGGAACACTCACTGCCTCAGTTTCCTCATCTGAAAAATAGGGCTGTCACAGGCCCTTCTCCTCAGGGCTCAGTGAGGATGAATGAGCTAAACCACAGAGAGGTTGGTACTCAGCGCCTGGTACATGGCAAGTGTGCAGTAAGTGTTCACACTTAGTGCCCCTCCCTGTGTGCTGGGGCACAGCCCCCACCCTAGCTTCCTCCAAAGCAGGGGTCAGCAAACTTTTTCTGGAAAGGGATAGATAGCAACTGTCATAGGTTTTGTGGGCCACATGGCCTCCATCGCAGTCATTCAACTCTATGCTTGTAGCAGGAAAGCAGTCATAGACAATATGTACACAAAGGGCCGTGTCTGCATGTCAATAAAACTTTATTTATAAAAACATACAGAGGGCTGAGTTGGTCCACAGGTAGGTCTACTCTGGCCTGTCGTACTTAGTGGGTTTCCACATAACCTTTGTTTTCAATCAAGTGCCTGTAGATAAAAATAATCAACTGGAAAATCTCTGGTCTGGCATAGAACTAGCAGATATACCCAAGCATGGTGGCATCTCTGATGGTTCCAGGGGAGCTGCAAGGCCTCTGGTCCTCATCATGAATGTCAGATCTCTTGGTACCAGAGTTAAGCAGAGGGTGCCTGAGAACAGCTGTCATTCTTGCTCCTGGTTTTCTTCCAAAATGCCATTTGTGCGAGCTTAGCAGAGAACCACTCATCTTGCTGAATTCTTCATTCATGCTGAGGCCCTGCGGCCTTCTCCTTATTTGGGGGATTGTTTGTAAATTGTCATCATGCAAAAACCTGGTGTGTTACAAGGAAAGATCACTCCAACACAGCAGCTTGGTCTTTAAACAAATAAAATATATCACTGCCTTATTTAAAACATAGTAAGTTTAAGAGTTTGCCATATAAAAATATATTAGTAGCCAATATACATTTTTAAAATATCACTTAGAATCTGCCACACTAAAAAATGAAATTTTCGTTCTTCCTTGTTTCTCCCTCATCTTCATTTCACACCTAGCCAGGTCCTTATACATTGACATTGGAGGTACCTGCTGTTCCCTCTTGGCTTATTGGGGTTTACAGACCTCAGATTAGATTGAACAGCATTGATCCTCCTCTGGCAGGTAACATGAAGACCCCTTGAGATGATGTTTGCAATCAAAGAAGTCACCTCTGACCCTCTGATTGGTGTCCCCCAAATAGGGCTGAGCCGTTTCCTGAGACAAATTCTCAAAACGCACCTCTATCTACTGAGGACCTAGCACTTTCTCTCTCACCTGATGACAGAGGTCTTGAGATGAACTGAAATTCTCATCTGTGCTCAGAAAGGTGTCACACCTAGCACGGAAATGTGCAGTGGGGAAAGGGAGTCGCAGGACCCAGCCCTGTCCACACAAAGCCCTGTGTCTTTTTCAGCTGATTTTATGTTCAGAGAAGGCTGGATTGCCTGAGCCTCCTCCCTGCTCACCTGAAACCCTTTCTGTCCTCAGGGAGATGAACGCAATGACCTGTACTGCGGGACCTGCAGGCAGCTCTTCAGCTCCCTGCGCAACAAGAAGGAACCTGCTGCAGAGGCAGCACCTGCAGCACCTCTCAGGTAACCAGCCTAGGCCACGCCGCTGAGCCGCAAACGCTGGCCTTGACTCCACCTGCGCCAGAGGTGACCAACGGGCAGCCCGGGCCAGGCCGCTCAGCCACAGACACTGGCCTTGGCTCCACCTGCACCAGAGATCACCAACGGGCAGCCCACGTGATGCCTCTTGTTATTAAAATGCAATTTTAAGACAGACTCTAGTCAAGCCCACTTACCACCAGGCGGGTGTTTAGGACAGGGTAGGTGTTCCACTGTATCTGTTTTCCTCTTAGTTCACTAGGCCCGCCTGCTCTGGGCCACCCAGGACACGGACCTCAGCTTCTCCTAGAGCCCTTCCTCACTTATTTCCATCTCTGCAAGCTCCTTAACTATCTCAGAGCACCCCAGGCCCGTGGCCACCTCGGGTCTGGATGCCGCATTCTGACATGTGGCACATTCTGGGTGCCCATGATTATGATGAGGTTCTGTGCCCATGTGGCCTCAGGGCTCTTGAGACCACCCTTCAACCAGGTCTTTGCTCACCTGTCTCCTGCCCAGGGACGCCACCCAGGTCACTGGTGCAAATCTCCAGCCCCTGCCCGTTTCTCTTCGTGATTGCATCACCACCTCGCAGCCTCCTCCACTGCTCACTCCTGGTGTTATTGCCTGTCTCCCTCTGGAGGAGAAGGCTCTCGAGTTCAGTGATTGTTTTGCCTGTTTAGTTCACTGTGGTGAACCCCGGGCCTAGAAACTCGCTTGGCACTCCCAGTAGGTGCTCAGTAAGTATCCAATGAGTGGACAAATGAATGAATGTGTTCAACCAATGACCCTAGAGCCTGTATTCCTTCCAGGGACAGAGCGAGGTACTAGGGACACAGGAAGGACGAGGCAGAGCTCCATGCTGATGAAACTAAGGGCCAAGCATGTGGGTGAATACGAACATCCTGGCATTAAAACGTCTTGCATTCTAGTGAAATGAGACCCATTGGACACAGAGAGGCCCGACCACAATTGCATCTGTGTAAAATTGAGACAAAGATGGTGAAAACAGCCGTGGCAGGTGCTGGACTAAGGGGTGACATTGGGTTTTCTCTCCCCACCTATCCTTTAGGGTTGTTAAAACAGAAATAGATCTCACGTAGGCCCCTGCTCTGCACCCTGCTTGCTGAGTCACGCAGGGCCAGTTACGCAGCTACCCTGTGCTTCCCCGGCCTCATCTGTAAAATAAGGTTGACACTGCCTGCCTGGCAGGGCTCTCCTGAGAATACACAGTGCCTCGTGCAGGGCCCAGTGCAGCTGAGAGGTCACCTCCTCCAGGAAGACTTTCCTGACCTAGACTTGGGGTTGGGCCTCCCCAGGGTTCCTAAGGCTTCCCCCATATACCCTTCACTTTGCAATCATCATCCCCTGTTACTGTCCCACAACACACATTACACACAACACCATACAAACACATGCATTCTACACACACACAACACACACATGCACTACATATAACACACACTATACACATTACATACACAACACATACCCCACCCTTCACACTCATATACACACGTACACCACCCACATACACACCAAACACTCCACACACGTACAAACACATGCTACATACAACACACTCATACCACACACATGCACACACGGGTCTGGAGGGCGGTGCTGTGTGGGGCTCGGCGCATCCCTGATCCATAGCAGATACTGAATATTTGCTGAAGGAATATCCAGGAGACTCATGCTACGTCTGGTGTTTGAAAGGAAATGAACTGTTCTTGGTAATGTCTTGTTTAGGGTGAATAATGGTACTGAAGACAGAAAATGCATCGTATCACCTGCTCTGGAGCAAAACATGTGTGCTTGGATGCGTAGAGTTATTCTGTGTCAATTACCCACCAGAGAGAATTCAGGCGTATTTCAAAATCTACAAAACCGTGTGCTGGGGGACCAGGAAAAGTTGCAGATGCATGTGGCCGTGAACCACTGTAACTCTCTGGGGGCCTGTGTGACTATTTAAAAGGAAACAGACATGGGCAAATCTCATTTCATCTTCCCTCTAAATCACCTGCAATTTTACAGTAGCAGTCAGGCTCTTGAGGGCTTTCCCATTTCCACTTTTCTTGGTGGATCTTGCTGGAAATCAGTGCTTCTGGCAGCTGCAGTCGTTGAGGCGGGGCCCTGATTGGGGACAGGGTGTTAACCTTGCATTCTTTGGGGTTCAGGTCTCAAATGGCTCTTCTAGCCCTGGGATCTGAGGAGCAAGACCAGGACCCAGCTATCCCCACCCCGGAAGAACCTTCTCTGCTCTTCCACATCCAGCCCAGGCCTCTGGTTCCTTGTCTGCAAAACGAGGGTGCTGAGAAGATGGGACCAGGGGTCCAGCGTTTTCTTCGGCAGGGCTGTTGAGATGTAATTCCCATGCCATAGTGCCCACTGGCTGAAAGTCTATATAGTTCAGTGGTTTCTAGTATATTTTAAGATATGTGCAGCCACCACTGTGGTGGGCTTTAGAACATCTCTGTGACCCGAAAGAGCAACCCCGTTTCCATTGGTGCCACTCCCCCCGCTCCGCATCCCCAGCCCAGCAGCCTAGGACAAGCTTTCTGCCTCTGCAGGAGGCCCCCAAGTTTCGGGTCTTGATGTCTGCTTTCTGTGGGGAGTCCAGCAGACATCTCCACCTTAGGGACAGCTTAGTGGACAGTGCTGTGTCACCATCAAGGGCCTGAATCCCCGCTCTGTCACCTACTACCTCTTTTATCTTGGGCAAATTCTTCACCCTTTGCCTTGGCTTCCTCAGGTGAAAACGGGATCATCGTGCTGACCTCAAGGGCTGCTGTAGGATTCGTTGTTCCTCGTGTCACAGTCTCTAACTGTGTGGCACATTCTGGGTGCCCACGGTTACGATGATGGGTTTGGGGGCTGGAGAGATCAGTGACTTTCTGCCTCCACCCCCTCTCTAGGAAGAGCAGGCTGCTAAGGAACCCCACAGGCACCTTCTGTGTGGCTCCCTACACACTGCTCTTCTCTTGCTGTGGCTTTTCACCTTTGTGTGCCAGTCTTGCACCTGTTCATGCCTCAAAACCCCATCAAAAAGACAATAACAGGTGCTGGCAAGCATGTAGAGAAACTGAAACCCTGCTGCTCTGGCGGTGTCAGAGGGCACACTGCATTGGAGAACGGTCTGACAGCTCCTCAAAAGGTTAAACATAGAGTTGCCGTGTGACCCAGCAATTCCGCTCCGGTGGCCAATCTGAGGTTTCAATCCAGGCTGTCTGGTTCCAAGGACTCTGTTCTTTACCACTTTCTATGTCTATACCCAAAGAACTGCAAATGTATGATTAACCAAAAATATGAACATGAATGCTCATCAATGCACAGTTCGTAACACCCGAAAGGTGGAAACAAACCAAACGCCCATCAAGGGTTGAATGGATAAACAAAACATGGCCCATCCTTACAACAGCGTAACCTTGGGCCGTACAGAGGAGTGAAGTGTGATATGCGCCACGATGTGGAGGAAACTTGAAAACACGGTAAGTGAAAGAAACCAGACACAAAGGATCACACACTGTGTGATTCCATTCACACCAGATGTCCAGAGCAGGAGATCTGTAGAGGCAGAAAGGAGATTGCTCGTTGTCTAGGGCTGGGTTTCGGGAGGATAAGGGAGTGATAGCCAAAGGCTGCGAGGTTCTTTTTGAAGGATGAAAATGTCCTAAAATTGCAGTGATGGTTGCATGTCTGTGAATCTACTAAAAACCACTGAACCACACACTTACTTTATTTATATTTATTTATTCATTTATTGAGTCAAGGTCTCACTCTGTCGTCCAGGCTGGAGTCCAGTGGTACAATCACAACTCACTGCAGCCTCAACCTCCCAGGTTCAGGTGATCCTCCCGCCTCAGCCTCCCGAGTAGCTGGGACTACTGGCGTTGGTCACCATGCCTGGCTAATTATTTTGTAGAGCTGGGTTTTACGCCATGTTACCCAGCATGGTTTCGAACTCCTGGACTCAAGGGGTCTGCCCACCTCGGCCACCCAAAGTGCTGATATTACAGGCGTGAACCACTGCACCCAACCATGATGTGTGAACTAGATCTCAATAAAGCTGTTAGGCAAAAAAACAAAAAACAAAACAAAACAAACAAAAAAAACCACCATCTCAGTCAAGGACCCTTCCTCCAGGAGGCCTCCTCTGCTGGCCTCTGCCCCTGCCTGGTCCTGGCATGCTCTGCTTGTCTGTCTCTCTGTCCACCAAACGGGGGACCCTGAGGCACAGGCTGGTTCACCCACATTTGGAAAGAGGGCCAGGCCTGGAAGTGCTGCTCATTCTCTGCTCGTGGGCTGACCTCTGTGACAGGATTTCTCTGCTTTTTAGGGAAATTGAAAAAAGATCCTGCCACGTACTCAAAGCACCCAGAGCCTCTAAAGGAAGAGATGGGACAAATGAGGCCAAGTCAGAGGAGGAAGCTGAGGGCCCCGAGTCCCTTCTGCTCAGCTGTCCACATCCAGAGAGGAGTTCTGCTTCTCTCAACCTGTGTTTCTTGCAAGAGTTTATCTATAAATTGCTGAAAAATGAGTAATCAAGTTCAGCAACTCCCTGGCATCTGTGATGACCTACGGTTTATAATCCTAGTCAGAATCACCTACATAGAGTTTATAATATTAATCAGAACAAAACAGAAAAGTCGCTAGAGGAATAACAATAGTAAAAATTACAATCAGATGAAGAATAAAGTTTTCAATGAGGCACAGTTCTAAGCACTTCATACAAATAAACTGTCTTAATTCTCATAAAAGTACTGCAAGGCAGGTGCTAATATCATCTCCTTCTAAAGATAAAATGCAGCACAGAGAGGTTAAGTAACCTGTCCAAGGTTGAACAGCTAGTGAGTGGCCAATCTGAGATTTAAATCCAGGCTGTCTGGGTCCAAGAACCCTGTTCTTCACTACTTCTCAACAATGTCAACTATGTAAAATGATACACACACATAAACCCACATCAATGGTAATGGTGGTTATCTCTGGCTGGCAAGATGAAAGAAGACGTTATGTAATTCTTCAGTCCTTTCTGTGTCTGCCACATTTTCCCCAATGGATAGATGCCACTTGAATTATCAGAGGAAGAAACAAACTCTATTAAAAGGAATTTCAAGGGCCAGGCAAGATGGATCACACCTGTAATCCCACCACTTTGGGAAGCCGAGGTGGGAGGATCACCTGAGGTCAGCAGTTCGAGACCAGCCTGGCCAACGTGGCAAAACCCTGTCTCTACTAAACATACAAAAAAATTAGTCGGGCGTGGTGGCACATGCCTGTAATCCCAACTACTTGGGAGGCTGAGGCAGGAGAATCGCTTGAACCTGGGAGGTGGAGGTTGCAGTGAGCCGAGATTGCACCACTGCACTCAAGCCTGGGCAACAGAGCAAGGCTTCATCTCAAATAAAATAAAATAAAATAAAATAATTGTTTTATTCTGCTTATAAAATTAGCATATTCATTGAAGCTAGGCACGGTGGCTCCTGCCTGTAATCCCAGCCCTTTGGGAGACCAGGGCAGGTAGATCACTTGAGGCCAAGAGTTCGAGACCAGCCTGGCCAACATGGTGAAACCCCGTCTGTACTGAAAACACAAAAATTATCTGGGTGTGGTGGCGGGCACCTGTAATCCCAGCTACTTGGGAGGCTGAGGCACAAGAATCGCTTGAACCCAAGAGGTGGATGTTGCAGTGAGCTGAGGTTGCACCATTGCACTCCAACCTGGGTGACAGAGCGAGACTGTCTCAAAATAAATAAAATAAAATAAACATATTCATTGAAGAAAATTTTGAAATTTCAGAAAAGTATATGAAGAAAACGTAAACACTATCAGTAGAGAAGCATTGTTGACATTTCAGTGCAGTGTTTCTAGTCTAATTTTCTGTAAATATCTGAATCTACCTGCCTATTTCTCTATCTCTCTACCTAAATATATCTGCATGTTATTTGTATATCTGCAAATTTATCTTGTATTTATCTAAATAAATATATCTAACCATATCTCTATATAGACATAGAGATAGAAAGATGGAGAGAAAGAGAGATAGGGAGATGGACAGGAGGGTAAAATCCATCCTGCAGCTCCCATTTGCAGGAGAGTGTGGGCATCTTCACGTCTCCTTCGACGTTCTTTTAGGCATCGCCCCTCCTGGCTGCATAATATTTCATCATGTGCATCAGCCGCACTGGCTGCCCAGTTCCTGTGTAGTTGTTTGTTTGTTTGTTTTTTGTTTTGAAACAGAGTCTCACTCTGTCGCCCAGGCTGGAGTACAGTGGCATGATCTCGGCTCACTGCAACCTCCGCCTCCTGAGTTCAAGTGATTTCCGGCTAATTTTTGTATTTTTAGTAGGGATGGGGTTTCACCACGTTAACCAGGCTGGTGTTGAACTTCTGACCTCAAGTGATCCGCCCTCCTCGGCCTCCCAAAGTGTTAGGATTACAGGCGTGAGCCACCGCGCCTGGCCGTTATGACTGTCCGTTTTGGTGACACCTGGTTCTTACGTTAGAAATCGGGCTGCTGAACGTTCTGCTCTGTGTGTGTCTTTGTGCCCATTCTTGTCAGCTTCCTTAGAGAGATTTCTGGAAGTTCTGTGATTACGTAAAAATCACAAGCCTTGCTGGGACCCTGGAGAGGCGTTGGTGTCTGTCGTGGTTAGGAGCCCAGGCCCTGGCCTGGCCGTCGGGGGCTGGAATCCTGGCTGTGTCCTTCGCAGCCATGTGCCTCAGGCACCTTTCCTCACCGCCTGCCTGTCATCTGGGGATGCAGGTAGGTCCTGCTCCATAGGGTTGCCATGGCCATCACAGAGACCTGTCCGTGTGGACCACCTACAGCAGTACCTAGCAGGGCACCTGACACCCTGGGGTCACCTTGGATCAGGGTCGCAGCTGGCCCACTCCCATCCCTCCCACAGGCCCTTCAGCCCAGACTTTTGTGCACCCCAAATTCCATCAAAATCCCTTTTCCTTTGAGAGTAACTTTATTCCTTTCCCTGCAGCTTGTTAATTCTGAAGAACAGTGGGTGTTAAATTTTTTAAAAGAAAGAAAACATTCCAGTAATCCAAAGCCATCACGCAACGGCCCACCCGAGAGAGGTCACTGAAAAACAGCCCACAGGGGTCCTTGGGGTTTGCGTTTTGCTGTCCACGACCCTCTGAGCAAGGTGCCTCACCTGGCGGAGCTCCCGAAGACAAGAGCTCCTGAAGACAGGCGCCCCCTCCTAGGATGCCAAAGGTCAGAGGCCGCAGTGGGAGAGGCCTGGCTGACAGCTTGTATTCCAGTGGGCTGGAGCCTCCAGAGCCCTCACCCCTGGGCTGCCCCTGCTCTTGGCTGGGCGGAACCCGATTTCCACCTGCACAGCCCTGATGAAGCCACGCAAAGGGAACCTGGGAAAGGCTCAGGTCCAGAATTGGATGGACACAACTGTGGAACTCAGCCCTCCTCCCCGGCTGGGGGCTCTGGGCGGGTCCCTGAGCCCCGTGGACCCTCGCTCCCCAGCCTATAAAATGAGGCAGGCATGCCTCTCTGAGGGTCTGGTGCGCTCTTGAGCTCCTGCAAAGGGCCCAGAGTGAAGTAATAGGATTTTTTGAGCCGAATTCTCAGTCTGTCACTCAGGCTGGAGCACAGTGGTGCAACTGTAGCTCACTGCAACCTCCACTTCCCAGGTTCAAGTGATTCTCCTGCCTCAGCCTCCTGAACAGCTAATTTTTTGTACTTTTAGTAGAGACAGGGCTTCACCATGTTGGCCAGGCTGGTCTCAAACTCCTGGCCTCAAGTGATCTGCCTGTCTCGACCTCCCAAAGTGCTGGGACTACAGGCATGAGTCACTACACCCGGCCAGAAGTAACAGGATTTTAACGAGTGGAGACAGTGTGGGTGGGGCCATTATTCCACTTCCTGGAGAGGAAGAGAGATCCTGGCGATGTCTGCGATGTCTGTAGATCTCAGGTGCTCTGCAGGGCATGAGCGTATTTATGTACGTATTTATTTACTTGCTTATTTATTTATTCACCTATTTATTACTTATGTACTTATTATTTACATATTTACTTTTGATTTGCTGACATATGTATTTACTTACTTATTCATTTACTTATATATGTATTTATGTACTTCATTCCCTTTCTTATTTACTCTTTCACTTGTTGCCCGTCCATTCATGACATCTGAGTGTCTCTCTCCCAGTCGAGGTCAGGGCGTGTACCTCTCATGTTCCTTTCAGAACCAGCAGTAGAGGTTGGAGGTGGAGCTGGCAGGGCTGAAGACCTATGGGGAGGGGGGTCCTGGAGAAGGAGTTTGAGCCCCTCAGCATGGTGCTGATGCTGTCCCACTTCAGCCTGCAAGCGATGGACACCGCGTGAGCCGGGCAGTGGAGGGCGCTCACTGCCCCCTCCACTCTCCCTTTTCCCCTCTCCCCTGCCGCATGCTCCTCCTGGTCCTCACTAGGCCATACAGCCAAGGCCCTGGGAGACTCCTGTCTGTCCATTGACTTATTCGTACATGCTTCACTCTTTTCTTCACTCAACAAACATTCCTGTGTGTCAGCGCATCCCAGCTATGCTGGGTGCTGGAGGATGGGGAGATAGACAATGACTCCGGTCATCCCTAACCCAGCCCCATGGGTGCCAGGGCCTGAGCTGGGCACTGGGTGGAGGAATGCAGAGATGAAGGAGCCCCTGGTAAGGAGCCTGTCAGGGGGCAGGGGCAGGGGGCTGGAGACTCTGCCTCCATGGACAAGGTGCCGTGGGCACTCAGGTGGGAGGCAATGAGTTATGTAGCAGGGTGGCTCAGCGAAGGGCCAGATAGAGGCCAGAGCCTTCCAGCAGGGCCCATGGGGACAGTTACAAACTCCTTCATCAAAGGGGACACCAGCACACAGGCAGGAAAACCTGTGCATGCAAAGGGAAGGAGATTGGAAATGCAGAGGGAGGGAGGGAGGAGAACAGTAGATGATACACCCTTGTGCAGGATCGGAGGATACACGCTTTTTTTTGTTGGTTTGGTTTGGTTTGGTTTGCTTTGGTTTGCTTTGGTTTGGTTTTGATGCAGTCTCGCTCTGTCGCCCAGGCTGGAGTGCAGTGGCGTGGTCTCTGCTCACTGCAAGCTCTGCCTCCCGGGTTCACGCCATTCTCCTGCCTCAGCCTCCCGAGTAGCTGGGACTACAGGCACCTGCCACCAAGCCTGGCTAATTTTTTTTTTGTATTTTTAGTAGAGATGGGGTTTCACTGTGTTAGCCAGGATGGTCTCGATCTCCTGACGTCATGATCTGCCTGCCTCGGCCTCCCAAAGTGCTGGGATTACAGGTGTGAGCCACCACGCCCAGCCAGATACACTCTTTTCTTTAAAGAAAAATTCATGAGTGCCGTTTCATCCTAAAATATTCAGACACAATCCTTTGGACAGTCAGAAACTGCGGCCATTCCCCTTCCTCTCCCTGGAAATTTTCACTGTTAACATCTTCATGTGCATCTTTCCTTCCAGGCATTTTTCTATTTATGGATGAATGGGTTGATAGTTGAATATTTGAAAACCGGAACTTCTCAGGACGCCACCAGCAAACAGGCTTTGTCCTTGGAGCAGGGTCCCTGGGGGTCATGTGCTGAGCCAGGTTTCAACACCTTAGATGGTGGAGGGTCCAGGGGACATTTGCCAAACAGACCTGATGTGGCCTCACTAGTGCGTTTCTGACCAGCTGTCAGCACCGTACAAACACTAGCAGAGAAGCTCGCCTGTCAGCAGTGTGATTCCTATTTCTTACACATGGGAAGGCACTGTTCATATTGTCCTTGGTGCACTGTTCTGTGCCTGACTTAGCACTCCTTCCCATCTACACGTAGTCCCCTTTGTTGTCACCTGTGTATAGTGTGATGCAGCCAACCCCAGCACCCTGTCCCCGTTGATGGACACTGCAGTGGGGACAGCCTAGGGTTACACCAGCACACGATGGTGCACTGACTCCTAGGGTACACCATGGCTGGACACAGGCTGGAGCACTCCTGCTCTCAAACAGTGAAGCTCAGGCCCAGGCCCCTGGCATGAGGGGGTGGGTGGGTCCTGCTGCTGCAGAAGCTTGGAGAGACCCTCTCCCTCCATGCCCCTCTCATTCCCCCGACTTTGAGTGAGAGCACTGGCCTTGGAGTGATTTCCAGGTGAAATTTTACACATGCATCATGTAGGATTGGACAAAAGTGGTCAGGCTTGAGGGCTACTAAGGGAGTAGGAATAGGCAGACTTGGGTCTTACTGGATGCAGGGAGCAAGTAGGAGGCACACTCTTTAGTGTTAATAAACCCACCAGCCCCCATTCTGTCTTCCTTGACACTCAGATGCAATTCCTGCAGTCATGACATTGGCCACTTTGGGAAGCAGCTGCAGAGTGCTGTGGGCTGTTGGGCAGTGGTGGGGGCGCTGGCTAACGTCAGGTGCATTCACAGCGTCCTCACAGGGAAGGTGTGATGGAAGGTGCTGGAGCTGGTACCTGGGCAGTGTGATGAGAAAGGAACATGGCTTTCAGAAAGCAGAGCTACAAATGCATCTAGGATCAAGTAATGTCCAGAAAGCAGTTTTGCCAGGTTCAGCTCCTTCCTGGCTCCAGCCGCTCTCTCTATTTCCTGCAGTTCGTACTCCAGTCCACTCACTCAGTTCATTCCTTCCAGAAGACATCTTCTGAGCACCTACTGTATGCCAAGCCCTGGGCTTGTGCTGGAAGTCCAGAAATTAGAGATGTTTTATGACTTCACAGGGCTCTGAGTCTCAGAAGCATGGCACAGGAGTAGTGAATCAGGGGTACTGGTGTGGTCAAGGCATCAGGGTGACCTTGAGTCATGTACAGCAGGGGTACCGGGGGTGCCAAGGTGGGGAGCAGAGCTTCAGCCTTCAAGACCCAGTCCCAGGGCAGAGCAAGCATCCAAGTCCTTTCCCAGGCCCAGTAGGTCTCCAGGAGGGTTTAAGAAGAGAGTGAGTTAATTAAGATCAAGTGAGGTTGGTGCTCCCCCAGCTTTGTCCTGGCAGTAACTCTTCCTCTCCCTTCCCAACTCTGCAGCATAAGGCCATGTCCTGCCCCAGGACCAGCCTCCAGGACCCCTCCCAGGTGCTCAAGAGTGGCTTCCATGGCAGCAAAGGAAGGATGCAAAGTCCCAGGGCTTTGCAGATGGACAGTCAGACGGCTTCGCTGACCAAAGAGAAAATAAATTGTGCGTGTGTGTGTGTGCATGAGTGTGCATGTGTGTGCATGCATGTGCATGTATGTGTGCATATGTGTGTGTGTGTGAGAGCAACTGGCTCAGTCTTTGTCTGTGTCTGGGGCTCAGCAGAGCATCTGCACTGTAAGTGTTCCTACTGTGGACTATATCCTGGGCAGCTTTGATTTGGGAAGATTTTGGTAACATGGCTCCATCTTTCCACACCTGACATCCCTTAGAGGGACATGTACACACCTACTCTGAGCATGTGCACAGGCACCAAGCAGCCATGGGGACCAGACCTCTTATGGTCTTGGCCTCTGGAGCCCTGATTTTGAGCCCATTGCTACCTCCTGTGGGCCATCATGGTGACTTGGGGCACAGTTGGTTTTCTCCATTGAGGAGACAACCAACAACATTAGGACAATAATCGCTACTTGTCAGCCTCAAATGGTGGGGTGAAGATGGAGTAAGGCAATCAACTTGTTCAAGTTTGGGTCCCCAAGAAACCAACCCTGAGATCAGCATTTGCCTGCAAGTGGGTAATTTGGGAGGTAATCCCAGGTAGGGGATGTTATAAATAAATTTTCATGGCACTCAGACATAAATTTAATTTTCTCAGCAAGGCAGTTTTACTTCTATAGAAGGGTGTGATTCGTGGCTGGAGCAATAGCGAAAGCACACCTGAACAAGGGAGGGGAAGGGGTTTTTATTCCTGACTCAAGTAGCCCCTACTGCTGTGTCATTCCCCTATTGGCTAGTGTCGGACTGCACAGTCTAAGCTAATTCCGATTGGTCATTTCAAAGAGAGCAGGGGTAGGAGCTGGAGTGGTGGGGTGAGTAGTTTGGCAGGAAAGACAGTTACAGAACAGGTGACTCAGGATAACTCAAGTCAGAGCAGGTGACCAGGGGTAACCCAGGACAGAGCTGGTGATAGAGGCAAGGAGGGGGTTGTTTACTGAAACTAGGGGCAAGGAGACCAAAAAAAAAATGAGGAAGTTAAACTTTAAAACGAAGAACAAAGAACAGGGGAACTGAACATACTGATACATTAGTTATTTGGAGAGGATCTCAGAACTCATTGTACTTAACAATTTACAGGCTAAAACCTTTGAAGAGGAATTTATTATATGCTATAGGGAGTTAGGGAAGAGAAACTAGGAAGGGAAGACAGCTTTGTGAGTTAGGGGGTTATCCTAGCCACTGGAGCTGGGAAAGCCAGAAGCCAGCCCAGCGCGTGCATCTGAGAGTCAACACGTGATGGCGAGGAAGCCAGGGTGTTTGTGCAGCAGCTCCCTCCAGTCTGCAGGAGGACCGCTTCCAGGAGGACTTCCGGCCTGCTGCACCAGTGGCAACCTGCGCACAGAAGGCCAGAAGAGCCCCTGGGCAGGGAGTGCGGTGCTGCCCCCGGGAGGCTGTGCCCTGGGTGCTCGGATGTGGGGGTCGCCTGGGAGCCGATCCAAGGGCGCGCAGCCCGCAGTGGGAGAGGGGGTTCCTGCGCAGCGCGGGAGGAGCTTCCAGGCCGGGAGCTGTCGGGGGCAGAGCCCTGGCCATGGTGGCCTCGCAGCACAACGAAAGCACAGGGACTGCGCAGTCGGGAGGCGCTCGCTCTCCGTGCAGCCCCCTGGGTGCGCCGCCGCCGTGCCTGCAGCCATTGCCCTGCGGGGCCTCGCGACTCGGGCATCGCCCCTGCGCTCCAGGCAGGACTAGAGCTTCCAGAAAGTCCCAGGGCGCCCCTCGCGCATCCCAGGGGCCAGGCGGGCGCTGCAAAGCCTGCTGGGAGGTGTAGTTTTCGCTGAAGACGGGGCTGCCCAGAGCCCATTGGCTCCAGAGCAAGAAGCCATCGTGGACGCGGCGTCTGCGGGAGGAAAGCGGCTCCCTCTGGCCTCGCGAAGGCCGCCTAGTCCAGGAGCCCCAGGGCCCTTCTCCCAGCCAGGTGGATGACAGTTCCCAGCGCCTCGAAGGCCTGCTCTGTGCCGCGCGCCCTGCACACACGATTGCATTTCCTGCACGCAGCCCCCCGCCGGGGCAGGTCGAGCCGTTTACAGATGGAAGAGAGGAGCCCAACACCTCGTTGGAGGCGCCGTCAGCAAAGGCGCGGGCTTCTTTTCCATCCTGATTGTGTCTGTTCTCTGCTCGGACCGCGGGGCCTGCAGGACTGTTAGCCCCATTTGCAGGACGAACCGCACCCTTTTCTTTCCAGATCGGTCTCTCCCTCCGGTCAGTTACCACCTCCCCCCTACCGGCCCTGCCTTCCCACTTTACCCCTCCCCACGGTATCGGGCATTCTCCCTGCTTCCCCTCTGGACTGGGAGCTCTTCCAGAGCCCAGCCCCTGGTGCCAGCTGGGCCAACTTTGATGAGTGATTAACACTCAGATTCTCCAAATTAGACTATGAATAGGATTGACAGATAAAGCAGATAAAAATACAGACGCCACCAGCTAAATCTCAATTTCAGATAAACAACTTTCAGTGTAAGTCTTACAGTAGGTAGGTAGTCAGACAGGAGCAGGGCAGGAGAGCCACCCCCGCTCCCCATGCAGCCAGGGCCAGGGAAAGGCGGTCTCCCAATCCGTAGAAACACCTGAAGCTGGTGATGAGCAGCTTTCCGAATAGATCGCAGGAGTTGGGTGACTGGGCTCAAGCATGCACACTAAGAGGCAAAATGGCGGAGTTTAACTGGTCTGCAACCTACTAGGAAAACTCCACTGGTAAGGGAAGCACAGCTCAAGAGAGCATGCGTACAACTCTGGTAAACACACTGCAATGCAGCCCCTCCCAAGTACTGGCAGGCCACTGTGCATACAGACAGCCCACCTCAAGGAAGAATCAGGGAGAAGGGACACAACCCCGTAGAAGCATGCCAACATATAAAACCCAAGGTCAAAGGCGAAACCGCACAGTTGATCTCTCAAGTCACCCGCTTGGCCCTCTTCCAAGTGTACTTTACATCCTTTCCTTCCTGCTCTAAAACTTTTTAATAAACTGTCACGCTAGCTCTAAAACTTGCCTCGGTCTCAAACTCTGTCTTATGCCCCTAGGTTGAATTATTTCTTCTGAGGATGCAAAGAATTGAGGTTGCTGCAGACCCATATGGATTTGCCACTGCTAACGTAAGTATATCCCTTGCAATATTTGGGATATACTTATATAAAAGTTATCCGTTGTTTATGTGAAATTCTATTCTAACTGGATGTATTAGTCTGGGTTCTCTAGAGGGACAGAAGTAATAGGATAGATCTATATATAAGGAGAATCTATTAAGTATTAACTCACATGATCAGAAGGTCCCACAATAGGCCATCTGCAAGCTGAGGAGGAAGGAGAGAGCCAGTCCGAGTCCCAACACTGAAGAACTTGGAGCCTGATGTTCGAGGGCAGGAAGGATCCAGCATGGGAGAAAGATGTAGGCTGGGAGGCTAAGCCAGTCTCTCCTTTCACATGTTTCTGCCTGCTGTATCTTCTAGCCGGGCTGGCAGCTGATCAGATGGTGCCCACCCAGATTAAGGGTGGGTCTGCCTTTCCCAGTTCACTGACTCAAATGTTAATCTCCTTTGGCAACACCCCCACAGACACACCCAGGGTCAATACTTTGTATCCTTCAATCAAGTTGACAGTATTAACCATCACACTGGGCATCCTGTATTTTATCTGGCAACCCTAACACTGACTACGTAGCTCATTTAGCTCAGCCCCTTCCTGTCATCATAGGGAATACAGGTGCCCAGAGGGGGAAAGGGGTCCTCCCAGACACACAACAAGTTGATAGTAGCTACCCCCAGGCACCTGGAACTGAGATAGGGCTTTTCCACAAAATAACACTAAAGTGGCAGTTTCCAAGTGAGGAGGGAGCAGTGCCATGGTCCAGGAGGTGCAGTGTGTGTCTCGGGCAGCAAGTGGAAGGATTTACCTGCAGATGGTGGGCAGGGTTAATTCTGGCCTTGGTGCTACCTCCAGAAGCCTGCAGGACCTGAAGCCCACCCCTTCACCTTTTTTCCCCACTGCCAAAAACGAGTTAGAATAGCTGGGGGATCTAATACTCCCAGTCTCATGTCAGCAGACATGCCCAATCCCCACACTCAATCTTATTTCCACCTTAGCTCAGGTGGGGCACTGAGCAGGGCACTCCCTCTGTGAGCCTCAGGTTTCAGATGTATAAAATGGGATATCAATACCTGATGGGATTACTGCAACGATGAAAGCAGATGCATTTTTTTAAAGTGCCCTGCTTGATGCTTGTATCCTGCAGGGGCTCTAGACCTAGTTATTCATGTTGTTATTGACAGTCACTCTCCCAGGATCAATTCTGGGAGATGCAGTGATAATAAAACCCAGATGGACTCCCTGGCATGTGCCACGCCTGGGCTGACTGTCTCGTGTAATCCCCGTGGTTGAGCCTTATTGCTAAAGTGATTCCATTCACAGTGCACCTTGGGGTTCAGGTTGGGCCTTGGGTTTCATGTCTGGCCAGCAAGCAAGCCCCCCAGCTGAGGTGCCCACACATCTCCACCCAACGAGCCAGCACTTACAGGACCTAGGGTCACCATTCTGGGTCACTGGGGATGAAACAGCCAAACCTGGGCCTTCAGCATTGCGGGTGAGGCCAAGGAGCAGAGAGGAGTGACAGACACAGACACTGGTGCATCCTCCTAGTGGGTTGGGTCGTCAATGCCAGCCTGGCATGTACCTGGAGCTTGGGTCCCAAGCCTCAGCAGGACATTCTTCTCTAGGCAAATTTAAAGTGCCCCAGGAAACCAAATCACTAGGGGTAACGGAGCACAAAACAGGACCATGGCTGCCCTGGGACAAAGAGGAATGAGCTGGGTGGGGAGGCTTCCCTGGCAACAGAAGGAGAGATGACTGCACTCATCGGTGAGCCACAAGTGTGCCCCCTAGCAGGCAAAGCTGTGGCATCACAGTCTGAGTCACCCTGCTAGGACAGGAGGCATGGTAAGAAATGAATTTTACGTATGACCGAGCACACAGATATAACTAAGACCAAGCCCTTGCCCAACAATATTTACTCCACTTCAGAGGTGCGCTCTGACCCTTTGTTTTCTTTTCTATTTCATATGTTTTAGCTACTGCGCACAGCCCATTGAATTGCTTTGAGGACTTCCTAATAAAGCATGGGATGCAGCTGTAAAATCTTAGACAATCCTCGTCACAGCCCCTTTAAATTTGACGACCCACTTTTATGGCCAGACAAGTTGAAGTCGCGGGCCTGAACTATTTCCTCTCTTCATGCTGGGAAGTGCCTAGACCGCAGTGGGGAGCTGGCCAGCCCTTCCATCCCAAGAGCCAGCCCCTGTGGCTCCTGCGGCCCCTACATAAATATGGAACTCTCAGGCCAGGATAGGAACTGCCAGGGCTCAAGCAGTAAACTTTATAAGTTATTACAAAACAGAAGTGTACACAGGGACACTAGTAAAGCATATTGGGAATTACTGGAACTCTCCAACGAGTTTAGAATCTCTGGTTTCAAAAACTATTGCAACATTGTAATAAGCAAATACCCAAAAGCTTAGAAATAGAAATTAAAGATAAAGATGGTCACATTTGACCAAAAGAACAATATTTTCATACCAAGCTTTGATGATACAATTATTAATGAGGAAGATAATTTTAAAATTAAATTTCCCTTGTAATTCAAGATACAGTGATACAAGGCATAAACGGGCAATTACACTATAGTGCATTCAATCCTTAAAGCCACTGCTGGTTTTTTGTATAACCCCCACGGGTTACAGGAAGGTCAGCTGTGAAACATTAAAATACCACTGTCTGTCTACATTTAAAATTAAATTCAGATTCACATAAAAATGATTTGTATAAAGAGTTAAATATTTTTAGAAAAATTGTTCTGCAAGAATCATCAGCTCTAGATATACTAACATTTGTATTTCAAAATTATAAAAAATGTATCTCAAAGTAATTACAGCCTATAAGATACTCTGAATAGCTCCAATAAAAAATGCATCAGCAGAAAGGTCCTTCTTAAAGTGAAAAGTGTCTTAAAATAATTTGTGAGCTTGTATTTGCCAAGAGCAACTGATGTCACATTCAATTATATCAATTGAAAACAAAGTTGCTAAAAGTATAACCTTTGATGACCTAATAAATGAATTTGCAGAAAAGTGAGCCAGGGAAAACTTCTAATCCAGTTATCACATTAATAAAGTATTATTTGTTTTATTGTATAAATAATCACACCCAAAATATTATTTTGACAAATTTGTAAGTTTATGTTGTTACTCAGGCATCACTATTATCCCTATTACATTGCATAAGTAATAAATTTTTCAAGGGAAAAGCTTTCTATTTCACTCCTGTAACTGCACTTTCCTCCTGCTGTTTGAATAAGGGGCCTGAATTTTTATTTTGCACTGGGCCTTTCGAATTGTGCAGCAAGGGATGACCCCGCAGGGGGAAAGCTCTGAGCTCTGAGTGGACTGTGCCATGCTGTCTGTGATACCTGCTAACACAGAATGTCTTCCGATATGTTACTGTGCATGTGGGGAGTACTGGCTTTGAATCAAAAGATCCTTGGTGAAAACCCCTGCCTCACCACTATGTGTCCTTGGGGAAGTCACCTCTGCACCTTTTCTTTGGCGTCAGGTAGTGAGATGGCACAGGGAAGCGCCTCCTGTGGGCACCTGCGTAGAGGGGAATGTAGGTGACTCTTAAGTGCTGAATCTCTTCCCTACACAAAAGTGTCCTCTAAGCACCAGCCGCATCGACATCACCTGGGAACTGGTTACAAATGCCGAATCTCGAGCTCGCCCCAGACCTATTGAGACATAATCAGCATTTTAATAATATTCCAAGATGATTTGTAGGCCTGGGAGTGTCTAAGAAGCGTGGCCCTAGACAAACGGCTTGGGGCAGTATTACCTGAGTACTTTGCCCTTTAAATTTAGTCCTAACTATTGCTATTCAAAGTATGACCACTAGAGGGCACAAGTGTCAAGTGATTAGTTGATTTACCAACCAGGAGCTTGGAAAGAGAAAAATAAAATGTCACAAACAGGGCTGGGAGTTACCTCCAAGAGTCAAATCCTCCTCTACACCCCCGATCCCCACCCCAAAGACAAGAGCTTTCTGCTGACCTCCTGAAAAGCATGGGTTTTTTTTGGGAGGGCCAAGGTGAGGGTTGGGTTTTTTTGTTTGTTTGGGAGGTTTTGTTTTTGTTTTTTCGAGGCAGAGTCTCGCTCTGTCACCCAGGATGGGGTGCAGTGGCGTGATCATAGCTCACTGCAACCTCAACCTCCCGGGCTCAAGCAATCCTCCCCCTCAGCTTCCCAAGTAACTGAAACCACAGGTGTGCACCACAACGCCCAACTAAATTTTTTATTTTTATTTTTGTAGAGACATGGTCTCACTATATTGCTCAGGCTGGTCTCGAACTCCTGAGCTCAAGCGATCCTCCCACATCAGCCTCCCAAAGTGCTTAGAGAGCAGGTGCGAGCTTCCGTGTCCGGCCTCAAAGGCATGTTTAATCGGCAATGTGCATTGGCTATGGGCCTCCAGATCTGAGGTCGGAGGACTGATTTCCACAGCGGAGGCCCTACGGTTGAGCCAGCCTGCGGGGATGTGGGAACCCAGGACTGGGGGTCTGGGGGCTTGCATGGCGCTCACTGCCACCAGGTGACCTTGGGCAAATCACCTCTCTCCTGGCCCGCGTGCCTCTATCCTTAAAGTGCAGGCAGTTGGCGCGTGAGATTCCCAGGGTCCCTCTCAGTTTTAAAGGCTAGGCTTGCATAGTATGGGTCTTTTCCTGTTGCAGCTTTCTGGTTTGTGCCCCAGAATTTGCCAGGGAAATAGAACCAAGCCCCAAGTTTATGTCTCCAGAGATAAGATGGCCTTCTCTTCCTGTCATTTAAGGCCCTGGGAGGCCCTAGAATTTGGAGTGTCTGGCAGGCCTGGACTGTTAAGGTGCCCAGCATCCCAGAGGCGATGGCACATTTGTCTGTGTCAAGGAGGCTCTGGGCATGGGTAGGGAGGTGTGAGGTAAGAGAGGGCAGAGCTGAGGGCACAAATCCAGCCATTTCACAGATGGGAAAACCAAGGTTCAGAGGAGGACATGGCTGTAGCCCGGGTCCCTGTAGCCCAGAGTCAGTGGTGGAGCCAGGACTTGAACTCAAGTATTGGAATGCAAAAGGCGGCAGCCCAAATGCTGACAGCGTCCTTGCGAGGGCTCTGAGCCCTGGAGTCAAGTGGGTGCTTGTTGCCTGGGTCTCTGGGGGACCTCGCACTCCCTGGCATTCTCATGGGCACCTCCTGCCCTGGGCAGAGCTCCAAGCCTTGGCCAGCAGAGCAGGACAGGCCTGCAGGGGCTGCCCACGGTCCTAGTGTTCTCGGGGTTTCTGCCAAGGTAACAAGAGCAGGGGGCTCCCTCCCCATGCTGGGTCCTATCCAGTCCTCTGCTTGGCTCCAGGGGCACTAACTGGGACCCTCAAGCCTGCTGGGCCACAGTGGTAGGCCATATCATCCCAGAGCATGGCTCTGACCAGGCCACTCCCCTGCTTAAAAGCCTCTAGGGGCCGGACACAGTGGCTCACTCCTATAATCCCAGCACTTTGGGAGGCCGAGGCATGTGGATCACAAGGTCAGGAGATCGAGACCAGCCTGGCCAGTATGGTGAAACCCCATCTCTACTAAAAATACAAAAATTAGCCAGGCATGGTGGTGCCCACCTGTAATCCCAGCTACTCGGGAGGCAGGAGAATCACTTGAACCCAGGAAGCAGAGGTTGCAGTGAGCTGAGATCGCACCACTGCACTCCAGCCTGGGCAACAAGAGCAAGACTTCATCTTGGAGGGGAAAAAAGCCTTTAGGGGCTCCCTATTGCCTGGGTGATACAGCAGGTGACATCCACACTCCTCAGCCTGGTGTTCAATGCCTTTCGGCTTGGGACCCACCCTCCTTGGCCATGCACACCAAGCTGTCATGCCCAAGGGAATCTCTTGCTGGGCCTACCTAAGCCCAAGCCTGCCTGCCCACCTCCCTCTTTCCGTCTCTATTTATAGAGCCCCTGCCGGGTGCCAGCCAGTGCTCTAGGCTCTGGGGGGCAACAGTGAGCAAACAGAGCCCTCCCTCTTTGGACTCACGTTCTAATGGGAGGCAGGCAAAGAAATCAATAGCTAAGCTTATGGCACCCAGCAGGGAGGAAGGAAGGGGGACGGGATGGGAGGGCTGCAGTGTCCCCTAGGGTGGCCAGGGAGGGTGTCTGAGAAGGTGGCACATGTGTTGGGATCATGAACTCTGGGCGTGGCTGTGCAGCATCCAGGCAGAGGGAACAGCAAGTGTAAGGACCTGAGGGAACAGCAAGTGTAAGGGTTCAGCATGTTCCAGGACCAGCAAGGCCAGCTTGAGGCCAGGGAGCAAAAAAAGGTGCAGGTGGGAGATGGGGCCCACGGGTGACACCGCCAGGCCATGCAGGGCCTTGGGGGCATTGGAAGGACTTTGGCTTTTACATTGAGAAGACAGAAGCTCCAGGAGGGCTTTGTCCAAGGACTGATGAGCCCAGACATCACCGGCTGCTCCGGTGAGCCTGGAGGGCAGACAAAGGAGGAAGTGGAGAGACCACGGGAGGTGACCCGTTTCCATAAACCTGAACCCCTGCAGATGCCGTTCCATCTACCTGAGCCCCTCCCTGCAAGCTGTGTTCCGAGGACGCCTATATGTTCGTGAAAGCTAAGCTCAAATGCCACGTGCCTGCTCCTTCCTGCACCCCAGGTAGAAATACCCTCGTTTGCCTCTCAATTCCCACTTTCTTTGAGCACTGATTTTGAAAGCACCTGCTTTGTAGACCCCTACAGAAATTCTCACTTGTGAGCATCTCCTGCTCTGGTACCGGATGCTGAGCCCTTGCAAGAGAGCAGGGGGCTGGGCTGGTTTTGCCACCATGGAGCAGTGCACCTGACCTTCTGCACAGGCCCCCAAGCCACCCAGCAGGGCCTCCTGGGCAGCCTCACCCAGACTAACGGAATCAAAATCTGTGTTGGGGGGTCAGGGGTTGAGCTTCTGCTTTTAAAGTTCTTCCAGGGGTTTGGGTTAATTTGTCTCCCTGGGGCTTTGTGTTAATTTGTCTCACTGGGAGTAGGGCCCAGGGAGATCGACCTAAATTCAAATCCTGCAGCAGCCATAGTAGCTGTGGGATGTGTTCACTTAATCTCCCTGAGCCTCAGTCCCTCTTCTATAGCCCCAGGTGCCCAGCAGGCCAACAGAGGCTGTGGCCGCCTCTCCCACCTCTTTGAATTGGGATGAGAGACAGACGTGCACCATCCGGAGAGGACCATCAGGCTGAAGGAGGCACAGCTAGTGTCTAACGGGAGGGTAGGTTCTAGGGAAGCGAAGATTTATGAGAGAAATCAGTGAGTGTGATCATGTGTCTCATACCACAGTGTGTGAGCCTGTGCAAACACCATGTCTGTCCTCTCTCAGGAGAACCCTCTCTTGGAGCTATGAAAATCCTTACCTTGCCTCATTCAGACTCTCAAAGTCTGAACTCTGTCACTTTCGAGCACAGGACTCAAACGCAACTATGCTTAGGAATCGGATGGGCGTTGGGTTAACATGCAGATTCCCATGGGCAGGTCCAGGGCAGGGCCCAAGATTGCATTTCTAGCTCATCCTTGGTGATGCTGGCACTACTGGTCCACAGATGGCACTTTGAGTAGCAAGATTGCGGCCCCTAAGCCCTACTGACGTAGAATCTGCAATGTAACACTATCTCCAAGAGAAGTGTTTGCACGCTAATATTTGAGAATTACCAGTGCAGAGACTTGGAAGAATGCTTATTTTGGGGTTCAGCATGCCCTAGAGAGAGGCCAAGAATACATTTGTCATTCTGGTCTCCTTTCAATAACTGTGAGTACCTCTTGTTTTATTGTTAGACATCGAGTTATTCAGATAATTCCTAGTCGGCTCCACAAAAGCCCCATGTGAGTGTGTGCAACCATGTCTGGCCCCCAGTGGAGGAGTGACAGAGGGTGTGCGATGGCCCGGGAAAGGTGTGGGTTCTGCAGAGAGGGAAATTAACTTTGGTTAAGGCTGCTTACTGGGTGCCAGCTTTTGTGCAGATCACTGCGCCTGGATTAGTTACTGTATGTACTCCTCACAGCAGCCTTTGGAGGCGGATATTACTACTGTGTTACAGATGGGGAAAGCAAGGTTGGGAGGAGGAAAGGCACTTGCCCAAGGCAAGCTGGCTAGCAGAGGGTGAGACTGGGATTGAAGGCAGGCTTATCTGTGTGTTAGATAGGGCAAGGCTAGCTGCGGCAACAAATCAACCCCAGATTGCAGGAGCCTGGCAAACAGAAGTTCGTTTTTGTTCCATAACAATGCAAGCTGGTGCTCCTGGTTGGTGGGCTACCTTCCTCCACATGGTGACTCAGGGACCCAACCCGCATCCAGCCTGTGGCTTCACTCTCCCCAGGGCCTCAGAGAGCCCCCTCCTGGCTGGCAGTTGGAGGATGACTGTGTAGAGACGGTAGAGGCTTCTTTAAACCCATAGCGCAGAAGCGGGACTCATCATTTCCCAGGCTTCCCATTGGTGAGAAGCAGTCACATGGTCACACGCAGGGTGAGGGCACTGAGAGCTGTCACCCAGGCTGGAGTGCAGTGGTGCAATCACAAGTTACTGTAGCCTTGAACTCCTGGGCTCCAGTGATCCTCCAGCCTCAGTCTCTAGAGTAGCTGGGGACTACAGGTGCCGGCCACCATGCTGGCTAATTAATTATTTATGTATTCATATTTTTTGTAAAGACGGTGATATGGTTAGGCTTTGTGTCCCCACCCAAATCTCATCTTGAACTGTAATCTCCATAATTGTCACATGTCAAGGGAGAGACCAGGGAGGTGACTGAATCATGGGGGCGGTTCCCCCCATGCTGTTCTCATCACGGTGAGTGAGTTCTTTGAGATCTGATGGTTCTATAAGGGGCTCTTCTCCCCTCGCTCGGCTCTTCTCTCTTCGCTCTGTGCTTCTCCTTCCTGCTGCCTTGTGAAGAAGGTGCCTTGCTTCCCCTTCACCTTCCACCGTGATTGTAGGCCTCTCTGGCCATGCTGAACTGTGAGTCAATTAAACCTCTTCCCTTTATTAATTACCCAGCCTTGGGCAATTCTTTATAGCAGTGTGAAAATGGACTAATACAGACGTGGTCTCATTGCGTTGCCCAGGCTAGTCTGGAACTCTTGGGCTCAAGCGATCCTTCCACCTTGGCTTCCCAAAGCACTGGGATTACAGGTGTGAGCCACCGTACCTGGCTGGGGTTGTGAGGTTGAAAAATCACACAGCCTTGGAGTGAGAAAGGCTCTGAGGTTCTGTTCATCCATCCGGCACCTGAAGCTGCTCTGCAAAGCTGGCAAGATGATCATCCAGCCCCTGCCAGACACCAGGCCACAGCAGGCCCAGTGACCTGGAGTCACCCTCTGGTAAGGCTGCTGCCCTGGGACCTGCGTTTCTGGTCTGCTGCTGACCTCCGCCCTCCAGGCTGACCTGAGGCTGACTGGGAAGCCCAGTGGTTCGAGAAACTAGGAAAGGTGGGAGTGCGGGCCCTCCGAGTCACCTCTCACCCTCCCCAGGTCACAGTGATTATCTGATTCATTCATTGATCAGTCAATAGATACCCTGGACTGGTTGCTAGGGACAGTGGGTGTACTGGTTGAATGGCCCCTAAATCCATGCCCACCTAGAACCTCAGAATATGACCTCATTTGGAAATAGGGTCTGGGGAGAGGTAAGCAAGGGAAGATGAGGTCATTATGTGACCAGTGGCAAATACCCTGACATTCCTAGTGGGTTGGGGAAGCCTTCTCCTGCCCTGCTTATGTCTGTCTCACCACCTGTAGCAGCTAGGAGGGGTCCTACTCTGAGGACTGGTGCCCTTTTAAGAAGAGGAGGCCGGGCACAGTAGCTCACACCTATAATCCCAGCACTTTGAGAGGCCAAGGCAGGCTGAGGTCAGGAGTTCAAGACCAGCCTGGCCAACATGGCGAAAACCCATCTCTACTAAAAATACAAAAATTAGCCGGGCATGTTGGCGGATGCCTGTAATCCCAGCTACTCAGGAGGCTGAGGCAGGAGAATCGCTTGAACCCAGGAGGCGGAGGTTGCAGTGAGCCAAGATTGCGGCACTGCACTCCAGCCCGGGAGACAGAGCAAGATTCTGTCTTAAAAAAAAAAAAAAAAAAAAAAAGAGGAAACCGGATACAGACACAGAGAAGCTAATGCCATGTGAACAGAGACAGGGAAGACTCTGTGGAACAATGGGGACGCGATAGGAGTGATACCGCCACAAAGACCACCAGCAACCAGCGAAGCCAGGAGAGAGGTAGGTAGCCAGGAAGGAGCCAACCCCGCCCACACCTGGGTTGCAGACTCCTGACCCTAGGACTGTTTGGGAGAATGCATTTCTGTTGGCTGAAGCCACTCATTGTGGCGCTTTGTTACGGCAGCCAGGGTACCACCAACGAGGGGCAGAAACCAGCGGGTGGGCCATCTGCGGGCCAGGAACAGAGAAAGAGGAAGACGCAATTCACAGGCGAAGACACAAACAAAACACAAACAAGGGAGACAAAGAGAGCCTGCACTGAGCAGGGGTGGGAGGGTGCGGCGGAGGGCAGCAGGAGAGGATGCTGTGTGAGGGTGTGAGGAAGGAGGGATGAGAGTGGGCGCCTTCGTGAAGCAGGGACTCTGGGCAGAAAGAACAGCATGGACGAAGGCCCTGGGCTGGGAAAGAGCTTAGTGTGTTCAGGGGACAGGAAAGAGGCCAGTGTGGCTGAGTGGGTGGGAGGGGGCAGACAGGGGCCTGAGCTCAGCGGGGAGGGTCACTCTTGGAGGCCACAGGAAGGAGTGGGCATTTTCTTCTAAGTGCATCAGGAAGTCTTTGGAGGGTTTTAAGCAAGAGAGTGACATGATGGGATTGATGTCATTTGGACTGCTGTGTGGAGGATGTGAAAGCATTCATTCATTCATCATTTCAACAAGTAATAATACAAACAACCTCAGGACCGTGACCAGGCCTGTGGATGAAAGAAATGGCAGAGATCACAGCCTTGGGGAGTCAGGGCTGTCGGAGAATTCCCTTCTAAGAAGACCTGGAGCAGGGGCCTGGAACAGCCATGGGAGGGCTGGGAAAGGGTGTTCCAGGGTGGGCAGCAAGCACAAAGGCCGGCTGGCAGCTCACACCCCTGCAAGCCCTCTCTCCTCCAGGCCGGAGGCGGTGCTTCCTACAATTACTTCTCACGACTTTCTCATTTTGTGAGAAATTCCTGATAATGATGCTCTCAGCTTTCTATCAAAGAGCTCAATCGTTCCTCAGGCGCTACGGATCTTAATCGTTGTAGTCAAGAAGTTTTATAAGCACATTTTTATTTTTTTATTTTTTGAGACAGAGTCTTGCTCTGTCGCCCAGTCTGGAGTGCAATAGTAAAAGCTCACTGCAATCTCCTCCTCCCAGGTTCAAGCAATTCTCATGCCTCAGCCTCTCGAGTAGCTGGGACTATAGGTGTGTGCCACTACGCCCAGCTGATTTTCCTAATTTTAGTAGAGACAGGTTTCACCATGTTGGCCAGGCTGGTCTTGAACTCCTGACCTCAAGTGATTCTCCTGCCTCAGCCTCCCAAAGTGCTGGGACTACAGGTGCGCATCACCATGCCCGGCTAATTTTTGTATTTTTAGTACAGATGGGGTTTCACCATGTTGGCCAGGCTGGTCTCAAACTCCTGACCTCAAGTGATCCGCCCTCCTTGGCCTCCCAAAGTGCTGAGATTACAGGTGTGAGCCACCAAGCCTGGCCTTATAAGCACTTTATAATTTGCAAAGCCCTTCTGCAATTCAGTTCAATAGCCCTTCCCTGGCCCAGAGCTGTGGGGAGAAGGCAGATGTGCACACAGATCTCATCTCACCTTCAGGAAGGTCTGACTCCATCTGGTCATACAAGATAACCGCTGTGGAAGTTCCAAAGCAAGGCCAACATAGAGACACATGCCCAGGTGCACTGATGTGAAATGTTCACCCATCATTCAACTCCCAGAGGGACCTCAGAGGCAGCAGTCTAAAATGTGGCAGGTTGATAATGAGCTGGTGGTCAGGGTGTGTCTGTGGGCACAGAGCTCCCTGCCAGGAGGGAGAAAACAAGATTTGGTCCTTGGCTCTGTGGCCTTGAACAAGTGTCTTAACCTTTCTGAGCCTCAGCTGCAAAAGATCAATTCCATTTGATTCTCACAGGAGGCTCTGAGCTGTCAAGGGTGGGTCAGCCTGGGCCTGGCACAGTGGCTCACACTTGTAATCCCAGCACTTTGGGAGGCCGAGGCGGGCAGATCACCTGAGGTCAGGAGTTCGTGACCAGCCTGGCCAACATGGTGAAACTCCATCTCTACTAAAAATACAAAATTAGCTGATCGTGGTGGCCAGCGCCAGCTACTTGGGAGGCTGAGGCTTGGGATTGCTTGAACTCGGAAGGTGGAGGTTGCAGCGAGCCAAGATCGCGCCACTGCACTCCAGCCTGGGAGATAGAGCAAGACTCCGTCTCAAAAAAAAAAAAGAGGCTGGGCGCGGTGGCTCACACCTGTAATCCCAGCACTTTGGGAGGCTGAGGTGGGTGGATCACGAGGTCAGGAGATTGAGACCATCCTGGCTAACATGGTGAAACCCCTTCTCTACTAAAAATACAAAAAAAAAAAATTAGCCGGGTGTAGTGGCGGGTGCCTGTGGACCCAGCTACTCGGGAGGCTGAGACAGGAGAATGGCGTGACCCTGGGAGGCGGAACTTGCAGTGAGCTGAGGTCGCGCCACTGCACTCCAGCCTGGGCGACTCCGTCTCAAAAAAAAAAAAAAAAAAAAAATAGAGTGGGGTCAGGCTGGGCATGAATTCCGCGTCTATCAACTACCACCTGATCCCGGACAAGGCAGTATGGTTTCCTGAACCATAAAGTAGGGGGAGTGATGGAACCTACCTGATAGCTGTTCCTTCTTTAAGACTGAGCTCTGGTGTCACCCTTTCCCCAAGCCCCTCGAAGTCCATCTCCGGACCCCACCATCCATGCTCTGCACTTGCCACCCTGAGCCTCATTCTGAAAATACCTGCATGTGCTGCCCTCAAAGCTCAGCATGTCTTGGGCCCCCAGTGTGTCTCCAGGCAGGGTCTCTGCACAGATGTCAGGCCAGACTGTCCCTCTTTGCTCAGGGACAAAGAAGATGAGCTCTCAAGGTGCCAGCCTGTGGTCCCTGCACTGGAGCAGGACAAAGGTAAGTAGAATCGAGAATCACCACCAGGACTACACTATTCCCAGGAAAAACCTGAAACGAGTTCATGTAGCATTTTGGATCCCACCAGAACAGCAGCCCTAGAGAAGTGGAACCCGGGGACGAGCCTGCAGTGACCAAGAGGCATGCACTCAGCTGGTGAAAGGAGACTCTCTCAAAAAAAAAAAAAAAAAAAAAAAAAGAATTCCTATACCCAAGTTTCTTCTCTTTCTCTTACCAGAAGCTCTTTGGCATTTCACAAAGCAAGTTGCAACCAGAGTGTGGCAGCTTCCATTGTATTGAACAATTAAGGAAAACAATGATCTGTGATCACGGCAAGCTTCTGGGTAATTTATATTTCTAAAGATTGTCAAAAACAATATCTCCTTTGCTAAAACTGTTCAAATTGCTCCCACAAACATCAAAAGTGCTCCCCACCCCACCCCTCACTTTCTCTGCCCGTCTCTATGGCAACCAACGTGGAGCTGTGCTATTCTGATCACTGCTACCAAGCCAAGCAGGTGTCCGGAAAGTTTTGGGGAGGATTTTGAGTTGGGTAATTTTTGGCTCTTCTTGACATTTCCTAAGTGCCGTGATGCCTAAAATTTTGTTCTATGGGTTCCTGCTAAAGTGAACAAGAAGTTCCCTCTCCCACCAGCTGTTTTTTTTTTTTTTTTTTTTTTTTTTTGAGACGGAGTCTTGCTCTGTCACCAGGCTGGTGTGAATTGGTGCAATCTCAGCTCACTGCAACCTCCGCCTCCCGGGTTCAAATGATTCTCTTGCCTCAGCCTCCTGAGTAGCTGAGACTAAAGGCACACGCCACCATGTCCAGCTAATTTTTGTATTTTTTAGTAGAGATGGGGTTTCACCATGTTGGCCAGGATGGTCTCGATCTCTTGACCTTGTGATCCGCCTGCCTCAGCCTCCCAAAGTGCTGGGATTACAGGCGTGAGCCACTGTGCCTGGCCTAGCTCTGGGTTTTGAAACAATGACAGGAGAGACTCAGGGCTGAAAGAAGTGAGGGAGGAGGCCAGGGTGGTGGCTCTTGCCTGTAATCCCAGCAGTTTGGGAGGCTGAAGCAGGTGCATTTCTTGAGCCCAGGAGTTCAAGACCAGCCTGGGCAACATGTAAGACCTCATCTCTACAAAAAATACCCCAAAAAAAAAAAAAGCTGGGAATGTTGGAGTGTGCCTGTAGTCCCAGCTACAGGGTTGCTGGGATGCTGAAGTAGGAGGATTGCTTGATCCCAGGAGGCTGAGGTTTTGGTGAACCGAGATCACTCCACTGCACTCCAGCCTGGGTGACAGAACAAGACTCTGTCTCAAAAAAAAAAAAAAGAAAGAAAGAAAAGAAAAAAGAAAAGAAAAAGAAGTAAGGAGATGCTGAAAATGCCCCCCCACCCCAAACCACACCTCAGGGGTGTTTGTCTAAGAAAACATCTTTTGTGACCTGTGTGTTACCTTCTTTACAGGCATCTGAAATGCAGAAGGGAGCTTGCTGGGTCTCAGACATGGGTAAGTGTGGGGTGGCATTGCAGCAGGGATTGGAGGCCGTCAGACCAAAGAGGTGACCCAGAGTGGCCATGGGCACAGGACTCAATCTCTCAGAGCCTCTGGTTCCTGGTCTATAGCCTGGGGACGATCTCACCTCCCAGGTTGTCGTGTGGATTTAATGAGCCACCAGGTGTAATCATTATTCAGGAAGGGGTAGTAATGATCTCTGGTGTGGTTATGGAGGAAGCTGATGTCCACCAGCTCCACTTCCACACAGGTTAGCTCCCAGGTCTTCCCAATAACCCCTTGGGACAAAGGATTTACTGAGCTGATGCTCAGGGAGGTCCAATGAGTTGCTCCAGGTCTAATGACATTGCCTAAGCATGTCATAACCCCTCCCCGTGCTCAGTTCCCTGATTTAAATCAGTGCCTCTTGGAAGCAATCACAGTGTCCTTCGGGAGGTGAGTAGATACGTAAGTGGATACGTAAGCTGTGGTCCATCCAGACAATGGAATATTACTCACCAATAAAGAGAAATGAGTTATCAAGCCATGGAAAGCCATGGAGGAAGCTGAGCTGCATATCACGGAGTGAAGGGAGTCAGGCTGAAAAGTCTACACACTGCACCGTTCCAACTCTGTGACATTCCGGACAGGGCACAACCATGGAGATTGGGAAAAGATCAGTGGTTGCCAGGAGGCAGCAGGAGGGAGGGATGAATCAGTGGAGTGTAAAGAGCCTTAGGACAGTGACGCCAGTCTGTGTGATGCGGCAGTGGTGGTCCACGTCTTTCTACATTTTTCCAAACCCACAGAATACACAATGCCCAGGGTGGACCCCGATGTAAATGCTGCACTCTAGGAGATAGCAATGTGTCAGTGCAGGTTATCCATTGGAACAGGTGTGGGGAGGCTTTGCATGGGGAGATGTGGGGTCTATGGGAACTGTCTGCACTTTCCACTCAGCTTTGCTGGGAACCCCAAACTGCTCTTAGAAATAAGGTCTATTAAAAAGGGGTAGGGGGTGGCTGGGTGTGGGGGCTCACACCTGTACTCCCGGCACTTTGGGGGGCAGAGAGAGATGGGAGGATCACTTGAGCTCAGGAGTTCAAGACCAGCCTGGGCAACATGGCAAAACCCCTTCTCTACAGAAAATACAAAAAGTAGCTAGATGTGGTGGTGTGTGCCTGTAGTCCCAGCTACTTTGGAGGCTGAGGTAGAAGGATCACCTGAGCCTGGGAAGATCACACCACTACACTCCAAGGGAGTGAGACCCTATCTCAAAAAAACCTGGGAGGAGTAGGGGGCAGAATAAAGCCAGCACCTCCTCCAGGGAGCCTTCCCTGACCACCATCACCTGCTGCAATTTCTCCCCCTGCCGGGAATCTGCAGGCTGTCATCACTTCTCCTCTGGTTAGCCCCTCCCCAGAATAACAGTGGCTGGGGTTTCCAGCTTCTGGACCTAACAGGCCCCTCCAGAGCAGGTACGGGGCTATGCGCCTTAGACCCTTCCACCTCACACCAGGGCACCCAGCGAGACCTGTGAGGGAGTGGGTAGCAGGTGTTGAACGAATGCCCCGTCCTGCCAATGACCGACGTTTGTAAGAGAGACTCAGCATGAAATGACAGCTGCACGGTGTGGGCACATTGATGTGCTCAGCAAATGAGGCCCCTGCTGCTGCTGTGTCCTGTGTCCAGTCCTGGTGACAGAGCCCTGGGACCTGAGACCTGTGCCCAGGCCCCATGCTGACTGCTGTCATGGTCACTCCTCCCTGCATCCAGGGCAGGCTGGGCCCATTTCGAAGGTGAGGGCTGGGGGAGGTGGGGGATCTCAGCTGGCAGTGCTCAGTGACGTAGGGGCATGACTGGGACACAGGCAGGCCTGGGAACAGCGACTCTCCCCACACGGGCATTTTCCTTCTGCCTCAAAGTTGCTTTTGCATCCTGGCTTTTTTTTTTTTTTTTTTAATTCCCCAAATGAAACTTCCCAATGCACTTGGTGACTCATCTGCAGGCTGTTAAGTGGCATTCGCTGTCTGCCTTCAGAGATGAGCACATCACGACTCAGACCCATGGGAGGGCTCAGAACTACCCGGCGACAATGCAGTACGTGTGTGTGGCAGGTGGGCGTGTGCATGGGGGTGTGTGTGGAGGTGCTGGCAGGCGTGGGCCTCTGATGTGGCACCAGCCCTGGTGACACAGAGCCGTGTGACCAGCACCAAGCCCCCCACGACACCCCCACCAGCCACAACTCCAGCCACTTGGGCTGTGATTCCAAGGAGACTGTAGAGTGGGCAGGGAACTCAGGTTTATAAAGGGAACATTGGGAAGGAGGGAGGAGTGGTGGGCCCAGGGTGGGATATGAGCAGGGAAGTGGGGGAGGAGGAAGGAGGGGGGTGGGAGCCCAGAGGCTCTACGGCCCTGCAGCTGCAGGGTGTGTGATCTTGGGAAGCTTCCATAACCTGAGACCCTCGGACAGTGAGGGAGGCCGCCCTGTGTGTCACATTGTGTTAGGAAGATCTGTCGGGGTGTAACAGCAAAGAGAGCTTCCTGCCTTAGGCATGGTCAAGGCCTGGTGGGATGGCCTCAGGAAAGAGGCAGTGGATGGGGCACATGGCCTGAGTGAGCTCCAGACCTTGCTAAATTGGAAAGGCACCCATGCGGCTCCTCTGCTGCACCCCTCTCCAGGACTCCCCATAGAATGCAGACTTCTGGTCCAGCTGGCCTGGGCAGGACAAGCTCTCCAGGTGGCTCTATGTGCACAGCCTGAGCTAAGCACCTCCGGCTTGGAGCACGGCTTCTCTATCTTGCTTTATTTATTTATTTAGAAACAGGGTCTCACTATGTCATCCAGGGTGGTCTTGAACTCCCGGGCTCAAGCAATCCTCCGGCCCAAGCCTCCCCAGTAGCTGGAACTACAGGCATATGCCACCACTGGCGCCAACCTTAATGTGCAAGCAAATCCCAAGGGCATCTTATTAAAATGCAAATTCTGACTGAGGAGGTCCATGGTTGGCGCGGGATTCTGCATTTGTAACAGGCATCCAGGTGACTGAGGAATGCTGGATGCTGATGTTGCTGGTCTGGTGGACCCACCACACTATGAACCACCCTGCTTTATAGTCGTGGGTCTCAAATGCTCCTATGTCTCACAAACCCCCCAGGAACCTGGTAAAATGCAGATTCCTGGGCCTGGCTCCCAGGGATGCCGACAAGGGTAGTCCTAGGGTTTCGCTGTGCTAGAAGTCCAGTTTGTGGCCAATATGTCTCAACATGTTCTGTTCTTTCTTTTCTTATCTCTTTTACTTTTCCCTCCCCTCCCCTTCCCTCCCCTCCCCTCCCCTCCCCTCCCCTCCCTTCCCCTCCTCTCCCCCTCCCCTCCTCTCCCCTCCCCTCCCCTCCCCTCCCTCCTCTCCCCCTCCCCTTCCCTTCCCTTCCTCTCTTTTCTTTTCAGACAGGGTCTCACTCTGATGCCCAGGCTGGAGTGCAGTGGTGCAATCTTGGCTCACTGCAGCCTCGAACTTCCCAGTTCAAGCAATCCTCCCATTTCAGCTTCCTGAGTAGCTGGGACTACAGGCACGTGCCACCATGTCTGACTGATTTTTAAATTTTTTTGTGGAGATGGGTTTTTGCCATGTTGCCCAGGCTGGTCTTGAACTTCTGGGCTCAAGCAATCCCCCTGGCTTGGCCTCCCGAAGTGCTGGGATGACAGGTGTGAGCCACCACGCCCAAGCAGCCCCACATGTTGTTTTTTTTTTTGTTTTGTTGTTTGTGTGTGATGGAGTTTCACTCTTGTTGCCCAGGCTAGAGTGCAATGGTGTGATCTCGGCTCACCGCAACCTCAGCTTCCCGAGTAGCTGGGATTAGGGGCATGCACCATCAAGCCCGGCTAATTTTGTATTTTTAGTAGAGACAGGGTTTCACCATGTTGGTCAGGCTGATCTCGAACTCCCGACCTCAGGTGATCCATGCCCCCCCGCTCCAGGCCTCCCAAAGTGCTGGGATCACAGGCGTGAGCCACCATGCCTGGCCCATGGTGTTCTTATCTCATTAACTCAGTGGGCTAAAAACTCATTGCCGCACTCAGTAGCTTAAACCACAGAAATGGATTCTGCCACAGTTACGGAGGCCGGAAGTCTGAAATCAGTAACACTGGGCAAAAGGCAAGGAGACTCTGTTCCCCGCTCTTCCAGATTCTGGGGACTGCCTGCATTCCTTCACTTGTGGCCACATAATTCCTATCTTCAATGCCAGCGTCTTGGAATCTCTCTCTGCTCTATGTCCACGTCAACTTCTCTGTGTGTGGTCAGATCTCTGTCTGCCTCTCTCCTGCAAGGAGATAAGCCAGGCTAGTGGCCCCTTCTCAAAATCCTTATTTAATCACATCTGCAAAACCCTTTTCTAAATAAGATACCATTCACAGGCTCCAGGAAGTGATCTTTTTGGGGGCCTGGTACAGCAATAGCCTGTAAACCCCCAAACTCTGCTCTCTTTCAGATGGTAACTCACCAAGCCTCTGTC
The DNA here is from genome assembly GCF_006542625.1 of Nomascus leucogenys. Classification (NCBI taxonomy): domain Eukaryota; kingdom Metazoa; phylum Chordata; class Mammalia; order Primates; family Hylobatidae; genus Nomascus; species Nomascus leucogenys. The sequence goes on from NC_044400.1 coordinate 77,263,767, forward strand.
TTCATTTTCTTTGAATACTTGGCACGTAGCCCAATGCCTGGAACAGGTAGGATGTCACTAAATGTTTATATGTTTTAATTTTTATTTATTTTATTATTATTGTTATTATTTTTGAGATGGAGTCTCACTCTGTCGCCCAGGCTGGAGTGCAGTGACGTGATCTCGGCTCACTGCAACCTCCAGTTCCTGGGATCAAGCGATTCTCCTGCCTCAGCCTCCCATGTAGCAGGGATTACAGGCATGTGCCACGACACCCGGCTAATTTTTTTTGTATTTTTAGTAGAGATGGGGTTTCACCATGTTGGCCAGGCTGGTCTCGAACTGTTGACCTCAAGTGATCCACCCACCGCGGCCTCCCAAAGGGCTAGGATTACAGGCGTGAGCCACCACACCTGGCCAAAAGTCACTAAATGTTTGTTGAGTAAATGGAAGTAGGTTTTAAATAGGTGTAGGGAAGGAAGTGGGGCAGGAACTTGAATGCGGAGTCTGAAAATCATGGGCAGACATCAAAGGACTGAATTGTGGGGGGCATATTTGGATGTCAGGTTAAAGAGTTTGGACACTGTCCTATGGGCAAGAAAGAGCTTATATGAATTCCTTGCATAGGTGACTCATCCATCCATCCACTCATTCATTCAATACTCAACAGCAACATGCAGAGCTCAGCTCTTGGGGAAATGAGGACAGGTGTCCTAGAAGAGATAGCATCGAACGGCTGGCTCTTTCTTCCACCAGAGGTGTGTTTTAATAAGTTCTAGTATTTCTAGCAGTTATTGCTTTAAGTGTGTGGCTACTAGATTTTCTGGCTCATTCAGATTCACGACAATGAAATCTTTGTGGATTGTGCCTGGCACCCTTACATAATACCACTCTGTTCCCGTGAATGCTTTCCACCATGCGTTCTTCCTTATCAGTAGTAATTTGCCATTTTTCAAATGTCTGCTGTAAGCTTCTACTTCTCAATATTTTTGGTGTTTTTTCTTGTAAATAGCGCTTAACTGGACTTTAGTTTTTGCCCCAATCTTACAGACTTTGGATGGGAAATTCAGTCCATTCATCTGTGTTATGAAGGCTGGTAGCCATGGCTTTATTTATTTTATCTCATCTTATGTTTACTGTTATTAAACTTATTGTTCTTGCTATTATTTACTTTTCCCCCTTAATTTTGCTTCCTTACTCTCCCTCCACCCCTCCCCCAACTTCTACCTCGTAATTCAGGAGTTCTACTCTGCTTCTTTCCCGTGAGTTGCTACTTTCCAATTCCTGAGAGTCATCATTAAACCAATCTTTCCCTGCTAATGTATTAAAAGTAAATGGTAATGAAGCACCCCTCCCAACCACCAATAAGGCTTTCCTTCCCCACTCACCAAATCAGATCCTTTACTTCCTCCTTCTCCCCTCAACCAAATGTGATCTTAAAATATTCTGACTTCTCCGTGATAAGATTCTATTTTTTTTTTAGTTCCAGGCTAATACAACTTTCTCTTGCAGCATGTAGCTTATGTTCTAAGAATCCTTATGTGGCATTGCTAGTACCAAATCACAGGCACATGTGGCTTAGCCATACTGTATATTTTGCAAGGGTCATTGCTCAATACCACTTCCTGTTCTGAGCGTTTGCTCTGTCTTGAAATCTCTACTGTGATTGAACTGTCTCGGTGACGGGGGATCTCTGAATATCTTCCTCTGAAAGGGGACATGGCTGGGGTCCTTTCTCTGTCTTACCACATTGGATATTTTCTCTCTTTTGTCCAGAGAGATGAATCCTGTAGTAGCCATGGTAAGGATCCTTGATCCTATCATCAGAGTCCCTGGACATTGCTCCAAAGTCCCCTAGGAACCACTTCGACTTTCCTCCCCTTAGATGTGACCTGTTCTTTCTGGAACTCTGCAAGACCGTCTCTTTATCCTTGGCATCTGGGATTCCCAGGGACACTTTCTCCTGGCACTTTGCTAACCTCTGTTTCTCCTCCAGCTCTTCCTGGAGTACCTGTCCTTTGCGCAATATACTTCCTGGAACTGTCTTTCCAGTCTCTGCTTTTTGTCCCGATGATTTTCATGTGCTTTTCCTCTACATCATGCAGCATTTACTCCACATTATCTTCCAGTTTGCTCATTTGTCCTCACCTCCACTCTTCTCTTTCTGAATTTGCCTGTTGCTTTTTCAGTCTTTTAGCTCCACGGAATATGTTCAGCGTTGCTGTGTTCTGATAGAGGCTCCTTAAGCCGTCTTGTAGATTTTTGTTGTACTTTCTCTCTTCCCTTAGACCTCCACAGGAGGAACTTTCCAATCTGTCCTCTTCTCTCTGCTTAATGAGCCCCTGCAAAGGGTTTGTGAAGTGCCTCAGCCTCTCTGTGATTGTGTGTTCACATTAATATTTACTATTTTCTTAAATGTGCATATATCTCAAAATGTGAACAGTGATCATCTTTGAGTGATTTTTTTCTCCTTCCTACTTTTAGTAATTCTCCAAATTTCCTACAGTTAGTGTATGATAAGGTGGAAAGACATCTTCAAGACTTTGGGCAAATAACTATGTCTGGGCCTCAATTTTCACATCAATAAAAAATGGGCCCAATGCCACCTCCCTCCTTGGGTCACTAGGGGGGCCCTTGAAAGCTTTGAAAGCCCCTAAGCCAACCTGGACAGAGCAGGCGAGGCTGATGGCAGGTGTTCTTCCTTCCTCTCTGAGCCTCACAGAGTCACAGGTGAACATTGGGGATCGGGGGTGGGCAGTGGGGGCAGCTGGAGAATCAAATGAGGTGACTGACTTGAACTACGCCGCTTTGACAAAAGTCCTCCGAAGTAGTGTGTTCAGAACTCATCTCCAAAGCCATCTGGAATATTTGCTCCCAACACGTTGGTAAGTATTATCTCTGACAGTCACTCCGAGCCGCAGTTTCTGCTGTGATAACTAGGACAGGCATCTCAGGTTGGCTGTGAGGACCAGAGACAGAGCAGGCAGGGTCTCACATTCCCGAGGGCCTCTCAAGGATAGACCCTCGCCCTCATCTCCAAACCACGCTTCCCAGACATGAACCAAACGACAGAGTCTCCAAACTGCCTGAGCCTTGCTCACTCCCTGGGCTAACACACGCTTTAAAGGAATCCCACAGTCACCGTGTGAAAAGCTTGCTACACTGCATTTGATTCTGGGCACTGAAAGCAGTACTTGGCTGCAGACACTCGTTCCAAACAGGCCCCATTTTTCCATCTCTGCTGCTGTTATTAGGGGAGCCCTTAGACTCTCTTGCAGCGCTGGAATAGGCGCTCAAGACGTGTGTTAATATTGCAACAGCAAATATAATGAATCTGCAGTTGGGGCCGCTGAGGCCGGTGTGGTGGATGAAAGGTGGCCGGAGCCTTTTCACGGATCCAAACCACCTGTTACAGGAGAAGGCGAGCGGCCTCGCTAAGCAACTGGACGTTCTGCAGGCGGGGCGGGGCCGGGGCCCGAGTCCGCTCGGAAACTTTCGCTGTGGGCGAGCCGGAACCGCCCTCTGGCCCCTCGGGCCCAACCGCGCATGGGGAGTGCCGGGCCGCAGCTAGGCGAGGCGCACCATGATTGGCGGAGGTGTGGAGTGATTGGCGGTTTCTCCGGCCACTCAGCAGGCCGAGCTGGCGCCGCATCCGGGGGTCCGCGTCTGGAGTGGAGGAAGGCCGAAGGCCCCGCCCCTGCCCCGCCCCCTCGTGCAGAAGGCCGCGCTAGCCGGCTCTTCAGCAGCCAGTGCAGGTTGCTACCCCGCGGCTGCAGATCTCCCGGTTGCGCCGCGTTCAGCTGCTCCCGAACAACTTTACTGCCGGCCCAGAGGCCCCAGGGCGTCGCAGCGCCGCGTGCGGCCCACTCACAGGCTGGTGAGTACTTCGGGGCTGGGGCAGTGGCGCGGTGGCTGTGGGCAGCGCGCAGGAGGCGGGCAAATCCCTGAGGCACTGTCCGCCTCGGGCCTCAGTTTCCCCTTCCGAGCTGATGGGTGGCTGGCCCCAAAGTCCCGGCAAGGTCCCCGAAGTTGGAGGGCCGGGGGTCCCGCCCGCTCTGCAACGCGCGAGGCGACCCCTGTCCCGGGCCCGAACGAGTCACCCGGGGGGCGCGCCCCGGTCCCCCGCGCGCTGTCGCCTGGAGCCCCGCCGCGGGCGGGACAGCAGGCCCGAGAGGCGGAGCGGCCGGCGGGCAGGCCCCCTCCCCTCGCCCCGCACCATCCCCCTCGAGTTGCTCCGTCATGCCCCTCCCCCGCGGTCCCAGGACCCACGGCCGCCCTCGGTGCCCGCCCGGCCGCTGGAACGCGCCTGGGCCCCCGGGAGGTGGTGTGGGGGGAAGGGGGGTTCAGTCCCCCAGGGGGACCCGGCCCGCCCGAGGGACAGCTTAGGGGACACTCTGAATCCCCACAGCCCACTTAGGAGCGCCGTGGCAGTTCCTCTCCCTCTCCCGGCCCCTCAGTAGAGAGTTGAGAGGTTTCAGTGGCAGCACCTGGACCCTGCCTCGTATGAACTCCACCCTCTGGATCATTAGCTTTTTGTTTGATCAACGAAAACTTTCTGGAGAATCCTGCCCAGCTGTTTTGGATGTGATGGCGCCTTGGCCTCTCACCCACTTAGTAGTTGATGTTATGAATTCCAAGGAAGTCGCATTTGTGCAATCCCCTCACCACCCAGATTTAACCCTCTCAGTAGCCTTAGGTGGAGAAGTTATAGTCCCCATTTGACACCCCAGGAAGCTGAGGCTCAGCAGGGTTTGGTGCCAGCCCAGGACCACGAAGCTGATCGGGGCAGAGCCTGTGTGAAGCCTCTGCCCCATGTCTCCAGAAGCAGCCCCGCCTCTCCTCACCTTGGACAATGACCCCTGGCATTTGGCCCAGGGCTTTGCAGTTTGTAAAGGGCTTTCTCTTCTGCCAGCATCCATCACTCAAAAAGCTGTGCCCTGGGTACCCCATGTGCTGGCTGCCTGTTCTCTGCAGCAGGGGAGGGAGCCCACGGGAAGCCCAGAGGCCACCTTTGCCACTGTCCCCACCTGTTTACTTCTGTCTCCAAGGGTCTGCGATTCCCATGGGGTCTCCATTGTATCCAACCAGGGATTTAGAGGGAGGCTCCTCAACATTTCAGCCTCTTTTCCCTGCCTGCTGGTTTGTCCTCCTCCCTTCGCAGACACAGGAAAAGTTGGCTGGGAGACGCCATCTCACCTTCTTTCCCAGGATGGAAGAGCATGGAGGGCATCTCTGACTTAGGCCTCCCCTGCCCATCCCGGACCAGGGCTAGACAGGCTTCTGGGGCTGGTCACAGAGGGGACCCCAGCTCAGTCTCAATCCCCAGAGATGTCTGCACTGCCGGACAGACCCGAAACACCCATCCTTGATGGTGGCAATAAGAATTATAATAGGTCGGGAGCTTTATGTCTACACGGCTCCCCTCCCCTCCACTTCCCTACCTCCGGAAGTGGTACCACTACAGCCAGCCAGCCCCAGCCACAAACCAGACCACCCCCTGTGCCCTTTATTCCTCACTCCCAGTTGGTTCTCTCCTGTCTCTCCTGGCTCCTGAGCCTCACTGGGATACCTGCCCTGGTTCAGGACCCTTTCCTCTCCCTGAACGGCCCCCAGGCTCCTCCCTGGTCCCGATCCGGGCCTGGCTGCACACAGTCCTGCTGTTCTTCAGCTGCCACTTCCCTCTGGGCTATCGGGTCAGGTCCGCCTCCCGAGCCGGCATTCCTTCGGGCCCTCAGGGACCCGCCTCGCCTCGCTGCTCACTCAGCCTCTCCCTCCTGTGTCCTTTCCCCAGCAGTCACCTCCCAGCCACCTGCGTGTTCCTGGCCACAAGGCTGGCTCACTGTCCCTCTGCTGCCTCCTCTTCTGGGCACAACCCCTGCTGGAATGCCCAGCCACCTCCCACCTTGCCTGGCTCCTGCCTGCTTGTCCAGAAGGCTCAGTCAAGGCCTCATGCAGGATTACTGGCCTGCCTCTTCCCACAGTGGAGTGAGGGCCCCCTTCTGTGCCATCTTTGTGGGTGTCTGTTTTGGTGTTACCCTTCCCATCTAGATGAAGCTGCTCCAACGCTGGCCCTGGACAAGACTTCTCTTGTGCAGGGGGCCCAGCACAGCGCTTGGCACAAGATGGACCTACCCTCAGTCCACACCTGCTGCCTATCCAGGCCAGGCCTGGAGCAGGTGCCAGGTGTGTGGTGGGGGCTTGGCCACTGTGGCTGTCATGACTGCTGCTTGGGGCAGTCCCAATTCAAATCCCTCTGTTCCTGTGAATGTGCCACATTGGATAGAGCTGGAATGTTCCTTGGTTTGTCCCTTAATGCTCTGAGCAAAAATAGGTACCTGGGATCCATCAAGGGCTTTGTGCCCTTGCCTTGAGGAGCAGCCCTGTGCCAGGGGGCTGGGTCAGGCCAGGCCAGAGCAGACATCCCAGGGCCAGGACCTCCTGGGCCTGCTCCCTTAGGGCTTGCTCACAGATGGGTTCTAAAATAATATTTGCTTTAATTTCAAAAACATTACACATTCATTATAGAAAACTAGGGAAATATGTTTAAAAGAAGAATAAAATGAAACCGCGCCATAAGCTTTATCCCCAGAGACAGCAGGTATCTTTTTTAGGGGGCGTTTTCTTCCATTTTTTGGCAGATAAATTTTGTTTTCATCCTAAACAGACTCTGGCTAATATCTTCTGCTGCTTTAAATCCTGCCTTAACAGTGTTATGCCCACCTTTTCCTTGTCTCAAAACGTTCATGTACGAGGTCACGTTTACCAGCTGTACAGTGTTGCACCATATGGAGGGGTGTAGGCTTTATAGCCAGCCCCTTTCTGGACAGTGCTGAAAGTGCCATGGGACGGACATTGTGTGTGAGCCCCAAGGGCATCTCCAGTGACTCCCCTGGACTGGCATCCTGGAGGCAGAGGCACTGATCAGAGAGAGTGTGAACATCATCTCGGCTTCCCAAGGGGGCTGTTTCTGAGGCGCTGGCTTGGGAGGTGGGGTTGCCCCCACAGAGAGAACAGAATGGGGGCGGCCTGGGTGAGGGCCAGAGCCCTTAGGGCAGAAGGCCACATGTGGTCATTCTGCTGCAGGTCTGAGTGGATGCATGGTGCCTGCGGCCCTCTCCAGGTGGTGGCCTCTCAGCTGAACTCCCTGGTGCCGGTGTTTGTGTTTGGATGGGATAAAAATACGCCTCAGTGCTCATGGGGAAAGAATGCTAGCAACTTTGCTTTTGTGGATCTTATACAGTGACGGCTTCTAAGCCATTGCTCTGGTCACCAGTAGGGAGTTGGGGCTGAGTGCCCCACCGTGCAGGTAGGGATCTGAGGGTGCAGAGTGGATGCAGCTGAAGCTGCCTGGATGCTGGGGTTTGGGGGAGGGACTTGCTAAGGTCCCACAGCATTATTGCCTGGATGGTGCTCCTGCCCTAGGCCAGGCTGCCTCAGGCTTCTGCCCGCGTGCATTAAGTGCTTAACGTATTCCTGGCAAGGCAGCAGGTCTTTGAGTGGATAAGCTGCAGCCCCTGCCCTCAGGGCTGACAGTGGCTGTTACACGCAGGAAGACTCAGAGAGGGAGGGACCAGACAGCAGGTCCTTCCACGGGGAGAGCTTTTCTGATCTTCATTGTTCCTGTGACCAACCATGACCAGGAATTGTTGTGCTTGTTTTGAAATAACAAGCCCTTTGATCCAAACCAGACTTGGCCAACCCTCAGAGAACCTGAAAATTAATCCTCCTGTATTCATCCATTCTTACTAACCAGAGATTTTACTTTAAAGTTTTTGTTTTTTTTTTAACTGCAGTGTGACATACATGGTACATAGGCCAGCTAGAATCTGTTTTCCTGAAATTCCTTTTATGAAATGTTTTCCAACTGAACATGCCTTTGTTTAGCACCTGGGAGTAATGGCTTAGGGTTTTTCTTTTTTTTTTTTTTTTGAGATGGAGTCTCGCTTTGTCACCCAGGCTGGAGTGCAGTGGCGTGATCTCAGCTCACTGCAAGCTCTGTCTCCCGGGTTCACACCGTTCTCCTGCCTCAGCCTCCCGAGTAGTTGGGACTACAGGCGCCCACCACCACGCCTGGCTAATTTTTTGTATTTTTAATAGAGACAGGGTTTCACTGTGTTAGCCAGGATGGTCTTGATCTCCTGACCTCGTGATCCGCCCGCCTCGGCCTCCCAAAGTGCTGGGTTTACAGGCATGAGCCACTGCGCCCGGCCGGCTTAGGGTTTTTTTTAATGCCCAGTAGTTTGCTTTCTCTTCTGTCACATACGTAATCCCCACAGCACCCCTATGTGGGAGGTGCTATCCCCATTTTACATATGGGGAAACAGACACAGTGAGGTCATGTGGCCACTAGTAAGGGTAACTGAAACTGATGCCCCATGCCATGTTGCTTCCAGCTGTAACCTCTAGCAGAGGGAGGGCTCTGATGGAGAGGTGATCACCTGAGTGCTGTGTGTTTACCTGGGCAGGTGAGGAAGACAAGGACTCGGGACAGACATAGCTTGGAAGCTCCCACAAAGGAGGTATCGCTGGAGCTCTTGACTTGAAGGGTGCTTAGGGTCTAGGCTGGGGGAGGAGGGTAGGAAGGCATTCTGGGAAGAGGGCCCTGTGGAAACAGAAGTGTGGAGGTCAGCGTTTGTGTGCTGATGTTGAAGGGTAGCCAGTGTTTTGCAGTGAACGGGCCCTGGGAGAGAGGGTGCAGTGGCGGTCGGATTTCAAAGTCGTCTTTTTCAGAAATGAGCTTGCAGAAGCGTTAGAATTGGGCAGGTCTGGATTTGAATTTCAGGTCTGGTATCTGGAGCTGTTTGACCTTGAGCAGGTCCCTCCCCTCCCTGCACCTGCGTTCCTGTCTGTGAAGTGGGGTGAGGTTGAAGGAGAAAACATTTCCCCATGTATAACTCTGGGATGACAACAGGATCTACCTTCCAGGTCCATGCGAGGAACTCACGACAATAGGACCTACCTTCCAGGGCCATACGAGAAACTCCTGAGAAAAGACAAGTACCGAGAACAGAGCTGTTGGTCTTGATAGCAGAGATGCCCTGGCGTAGGTCAGCCCTCAGTAAAGGTGCCCTCTCTCTCTGTCTGAGAAAGTGACACCTGACTTGGGGGCAATGGGAACCATGGGAGAGAAGGTAGACATGGCCACATGTCATTTGAAGACCTGACTTTTCACCATCTCAGGTGGTCCGGTGGCCTGCAGGACCATGGTTCTGTTTGCGATCCTGTGTGGGTTCTATGTGCGATCCTGTATTTCTCTGCCGCAGCTAAGGGGACACTTAGGTCTGCACATGCAGTTAAATGGCTGCTTTTGTGGAAGGTGCCAGTTCCCGGGAGCTTGGAACTTGCAAACAGGATGGAGCAGGCTCCCAAGCTTGACCATGCATTCTTTGCACCTGGGGGATGTTTTAAACTAAGGGCTCAGTCCCTCTGAGGGAGGAACGTGTGGATTGAAATCTGCAGAGTTCTTGAGCGGCACCGATCTGATCTTTAGGACCCATTTGCAGCTGGGAATGGAGCAGAAATTGTTGTGTATGGAGGCTGGGGCCACTCCTGACTGTTCCAGTCACAGCTGCCCCCAAAGGTGACCTCTGGGCACCTACTCGGATCCGGCTCCGTGCCAAGCGCTGGGTGTTCAGAGGCGGCCAGGGGACTCCCTCATGCTGCCCATGGTGTCTGGTCTCACTGGTCCTCACAGTTGCCCCGTCCCCATTTTCAGATGAGGAGGCTGAGGTGCAGAGAGGGATGTGGGCTGCTCAGGACCACACAGCTGGTGGGCACAGAGCCAGGAGCACAGCGCCGCGGCAGCTTGAGGCTGGGAGCGAGACTCTCTGTTACCAGCCTCTCCCTGCTCTGTGCCTCAGAGGATGGCTGTGGACCCTGAGCTTGGGATGGTCATTTGGGAATCTGAGGAAAAGTTTCCACAGCCTCACAGCAGCAGGTTCAAGGTTGAGCAGCGCCACGGGTTTGCATCCTACCCCTAACACAGCTCATCCAGGGCCCATCCGGGTCTGGGGCTCAGGATCCTGCAGCGCTTTCAGCTCTGTGTCTGTGGCCGGTGGTTGTCCTTCGTTACAGGGATGGTGGTGTTTTTCCATGTTGCTAAGCAGCATGTGAGGGCCTCTGTTGAATAAAATAAAGCCCTTGCTCCAGCGTGACACGGGTCACGGGATCTCTGCGCACTCTAGTCTCTTCTGATGCCCCCACCGCACTGTTTGCCTTAGTTTGCTTTTTACTATGTGTGTTGATTTCTGGGGCATCATTCCTGTGACTTCGGTGCTGTGGCTTGGGCCTGGGGTAGGGGCTGTGGAGCGGCAGATCTGGGTATGAATCCCAGCTCCACCCATTTGGCTCCCCCTCTTCTCTCCCCTGCCCTCTTCCACCCTCCCCAGCTCCCTTCCCCTCTCATATTTGCTTAACTTTACTCAGTACCAGCGTATTAGTTTTCTAGGGCTTCTGTAAGAAACTACTGGAAACTTGGTGGCTTAAAACAACAGAGGTTTGTTCTCTGATGGTTCTGGGGGCAGAAGTCTGAAGTCAAGGTTTGGGCAGGGTGGGTCCCTCCTGGAGGCTCTGAGGGAGGCCCAGTTCCTCGCCTCCGTCCAGCTTCTGGCAGTGGCCAGTGGTCCTCCTGCTCCTTGGCCGCTGTCACCCGTGTCTGCGTTGGCTCTGTTACCCTCCTCTTCCTATAGGCCATTAGCTATTGGAGCCAGGGCTTCCCTACTCCAGGCTGATCTCATTTCAAGATCCTTAAATACATCTTCAAAGACCTGTTTTTCCAAATAAGGGCACGTTCACAGCCATTGGTGGGCACATGATGTGGGGCCCAATTCAGCCCCCTGCAGCCGGGCTTCACATGGGTGGGCTCTGGGTGTTGCTGCCATCATCCCCGTTTCTTGGATGAGGGAAGGCCAGGGTTGCGTGGCTCATGCCCAGTGAGGCAGGGACTCCAGGCCTCGGCATGTGCAGGTCTGAGATGGTAAGTGCCGTGCCATCTGTAGAGTCACGTGGGTGAGTGTCCTCCCATGGTTTCCTCCCTGGAAGCGGGGCTGGCCCATGGGGACAGTGCTGAGTGTTAGCGAGATCCTGTATGGAGTGTCTGGCAGCTCCCACCTGCCTCCCTCTGCTTTTCTGTCTCCAGCAGACACTAAGTGCCAGAGCGGGCTCTGCCGTGCTGCGTGTACCTGACCTTGACTTTTCTTCCAGGCAGGATGGACTCCAACACTGCTCCGCTGGGCCCCTCCTGCCCACAGCCCCCACCAGCACCGCAGCCCCAGGCGCGTTCCCGACTCAATGCCACAGCCTCGTTGGAGCAGGAGAGGAGTGAAAGGCCCCGAGCACCCGGACCCCAGGCTGGCCCTGGCCCTGGTGTTAGAGACACAGCAGCCCCCGCTGAGCCCCAGGCCCAGCACACCAGGAGCCGGGAAAGAGCAGACGGCACCGGTAAGGGGGCAGGCTGGGAAGCCCAGGCGGGGCATGTTCAGGGATAGCTGGGTTGGAACGGGGTTCAGCCACCCCTGGAGGGTCCCCCCGCCAGGTCCTCTGCAGTTCAGCATTGTGCAGCTCCCATGCTGTGCACAGGCATCCATCCACTGGGGCTACCCACCTCCTCAGCCTTGCACCTGCCACCTGTGTGGCACCCACTCGAGGTGGTGCTGGTGCCCCCACTCCTCTGCAGTCCTTCTCTTCCCAGGGCCTCTGCAGCACTTCACAGCTTCCATTTGCAACAGCGTCCAAACGTGTGGAGTAAATTCACGGGCCCGCTGTAAACAACTAGGGTGGCAGGCCAGAGGTGACGGCCACACTCTCGGGGGTGAGGCCACGTGCGGGCGAAGCCCTTGGTGCTGAGTTTCTCCTCTCCCTGAGGGAGACTTGTGAGGGACGGGCGTCCTTCACCTCCATCCTGAGGCAGGATGCTGGGGCCCTGGGTGTTCACAGGCAGAGCTGACTGAGGCCCTGGGTGTTCACAGGCAGAGCTGACTGAGGCCCTGGGTGTTCACAGGCAGAGCTGACCGAGGCCCTGGGTGTTCACAGGCAGAGCTGACCAGGCCCTTGGTGTTCAAAGGCAGAGCTGAGGCCCTTGGTGTTCACAGGCAGAGCTGACAGGCTTGTTGGTTCCTGGGTGGTGGGTGTGATCGGGGGAGTCCGGCCCCTGGGCACCTTCTCCAGCTGACTCAGGCCTCGGTCAGCCTTCACTTTTGCTAGAGAGGCCGCTGCCAGGGCGGCTCAGTCCCAGCTCATCACTCCCCTCCTGCCCATGCAGAAGCCCCAGACCTATGGTGAGTGCCTGCTGTGTACACCAGCCTTGCCCATGTGCCAGGGCGGGACTCCTCATGGCAGTCCTGAGAGGGGAAACTGAGGCACTGAGTCTAGGTGACTTGCCCAAGAGACCCAGCGGGTGAGAGACGAAGTGCTCGAGTGGCCCAGGTTTCCTTCTTGTCCCAGTCACCTCACTGGCAGGGCCGTGGGGCCTCCCTGCTGTGGTCGCAGCGTGCTGAGGCTCCCATGTACCACTTATGCTGGGCGGGCCCTCGGAAACTCACCGCAGCCCTGGGCCCTGTTTGTCTTTGCATCTCCTTAAAAGATCACTGTGCTCCTGTGCTTTGTTTTGGAGGCCTCTGGGCAGACGAGGGTCTGACCCCGGGATTTGGGCCCAGCCTCACGGCTTCAGGGGTACAAAGACCAGGGCTCGGAAGCTTGGTTTCAATCTGGGTAATGAGAACAGCCCGCAAAGGACAGAGTCCAAGACTGTGTGTTTCAGATAAGAAGAGTCAGGAAGCAGCTGTGGTTTGTTTGGCTTTGGTCTCCAATGTGGGGGTGGTGAAGAGCAAGCCCTGGGCGCCGCCTGACAGCCCAGCCCCCAACACTGGGCCTGCAGCTGGGGGCAGTGGGCATCCCGTCTCCCAGTCACTGGTCACTGATGTGGCCACAGCAGGCCTGGCCCTGCATGCCCAATGGCCGCAGGGAGGGCAGGGCCCAGGGTCCCTGCCAGTAGCAGCTGCTGCGAGAATCTGTTATTTAGCTCCCCCGTCCTGCCAACATAGGTGGGTAAGCATCAATTAAAATACCAATAGGTAACAACAAGGGTAGCTATTTAACTGATACTTCCCCAAGCCAGGTATCTTTTTAGGGCATTAGCCCACTTGCTTCTTTAACAGCCCTGGGAGGCAGGCTCTGCTGCTGCCCCGGTTTTCAGATGGGAAACCGAGGGATAGAGGGCTTAAGTAGATGACCCAGCGTCCCATGGTTGGTGAAGGGTGGAGGGGAGATTTGAACATACCTGGAGCCTGTGCTCACTATGGGCCTCAGGTCAGCTGTGCCCAGGGATCCCCATGTCCCAGACTCAGAGAAGTGCACAGAGCAGGTTGGCCTGTCCCTAGATCAATGCCTGGCCAGGTCCTGGTGACAGGAGTGAAGGCTGAGGCCTGCCCTCCAGGAGCCCTGAGCAATATGAGAGACAGGAGTGAACAAGGAACTATATTCTGGGGGCTCATGTAGCGCGGGGGACAACCCACATTGCAGTCCCCTAGGGGCCCCCCAGGAGAGCCTGGGCATTCTTCAGGGCATCAGGAGGACTGCCTGGAGGAGGCACCGTCAGAGCCCCCTCTGAGCTGCTGCTTGGCCTGTACACTTGGGAAACAGGAGAAGAGCAGCCTTGGGTCGCCCTTCTCTGGTTGCCTCCCTGAGGAACTGACCCCCTTTTCAGCCCTCCATTCAGCAAGGTTGGGGAGGGGCTGCTTCAGAAACTTCACTGGGCTGGAGCCCCACACTTCCTTCCCGTCCTGGCTCTGTGGCCTTGGCAAGTCACCTGCCACCTGGGGAACCACTGCCGATGGGTCAGGGCTTGGAAACTCAGGGGCTCCTGGGCCCAGACAGGTAAAGAAAACAGTGACTCAGGCTAGAAAGGAGACCGCAGGGAGTTGTGAGGCTCTTGGGCGTCCCTGTGCCAGGGCGGGACTCCTCATAGCAGCCCTGAGAGGGGAAACTGTGTCCTGTGTGGAGTGTGGATGCCCATGTGCTGAGAGGTGTTGTCTGTTGTGATTTTTGACAGCAGCCCAAGTGACGTGCCAGTGGGCCAGGGCCAGCACCTGCCTGTCCATGGCTGCCCCAGGGCTGATGGGCGGGGGCCGTTTCTTCACAGGTAGCTGTGGGGAGTCCTGTGATCACCTCAGTGTTGTCTTCAGCCCTGGGGGGATCTGTTGTTCTGCTCAACAAGAAAAGAAAGCTGAGCTCGTCACACCTGGTCCTAGGTGACCCAGCAGGCACAGAGAGGTGGAGTTGACGCCAAGCCCCACTCAGCCACCATGACACTGCTGTGCGAGTCCACGCCCTGGCAGAGAGCCTGTTCTGGGCCTGTTCTGTTTAGCCCTGGGGCTAAAGGGCGGGCTCAGATGCACAGAGGGACAGGCCTGGTGCAGGTGGGAGGAAGGAAAGCAGACTGTTTCATCGTCTCAGCTTCAGGCTGGGTGTGCTGTGGCTATCATGTGCTTAGCCGGTGCTAAGTGTGTGCTAAGCATGTGGCTCTGGCAGGCACTCAGGCCTCCTGGGCACCAGCCGAGGCCCCACCCCTTCCCACTGTGCGGCCCTGAGCTCTCCTGCTGCCTCGGTCATTCACGGGTCTACCGGTAGGACACGGCCCGGGGTTGGTGGAGGAGGAAGGAGGCGAGATTCGGGAGCTCTCCGAGTTGTACCCGCCACTCCATCTCTGAGCAGCAGCACTGTCATCTCTACAAGTCTCTACAGCAGTGCTGCCACCACCTCGACCAGGGGCTCACCCTACTGTGAGGTGGCCCAGCTCACTGTGAGACTCTGGGGCAGTGAATGCCCTTTCTGTTGACCCCAGTGGGCGGCCAGCCCACACGACTGCTGAATCTGCCAGGCCTCCCAGCCACTGGGGGTAGGGGGATTGCTTTGGCAGCCACAGGGACACAGATGCGGACAGGAGCAGGAGCCCTGGGGAGGAGGTGCACCCCACCAGGAAGCACAGTAGACAGGGAGGGGAGAAAGCCAGGGTGGCCTCCAGGTTTCTGGCTGCGGCTGCCGGGTGGACGGTGGTGGCACAGCCTGAGGTAGGGTTCTGGGGGTGGTTCCCAGCGCGGTCCGAGCTTAGTCTTAGATAGAGGGTACAAGGGGGTCCAGGAGGGGCTGGGGCTCTGATGCAGATGTGGGAGTGCACCCAGCCCCCACTGCCCTGGGGACAGGCACAGCAGGAGGTGCTGCTCGGGTCACCCGCCATTGATTATTTAGGAAGCAGCTGTCACGCCTGTTCTTTATCCTGACCTGGCCCATCTGATTGCTGTGCTTCTGCTGAGCCCCCCACACCACACTGTGAGGACTGGCCACAGGATCTGGTGGGGCTCAGTCTTCTGGGAACTTGGCAATGTGCCTGTCCTACTTGCGCTCCAAGCCTCGGACGTCACCTCCAGGAAGCCTCCCACCGCAGGTGATGTCTGCAGTCACCTACACAGCCCCAGCCCTCACGGGTGGACGTGCTCGTTCTCGCCTGGCCCAGGGCGGGCCATGGAGAACTCAGGAGTCCTGACTCTCAGTTTGGTGCCCTCGGCTACGCAGGGCATGTTAGAAGGGTGCCCTCCCTGCCAGGGCCTCCAGGCCACTGTCTGCCCTGTTCCCGCCTCAGAGTTCAGCCAGCCATAGAAAGAGAGGGCTGAGGACCATTCAGCCTGTTCATTCACGAGAACCATTGTCAGTGTCACAGAGGCTGATGGGATGCCTGTGGTGCAGGGTGACCCCAGCTTCCCCATGTGGGGGATGTGCCGGGGGTGCAAGACGACCACCTTATGCCCTGTCTCTGGCACAGGGATGATGACAGCACACAGCACATCCTCTTTTCTACCTTTCCCTTTGGCACAGCTCCCCGTGGGTGTCACAAGAGGCGCAGACAGATCGTGGAGGTCAAGGGCTTGCCCAGGACCAGTGAGGGAGGGAGGGAGAGGGCAGCAGCACCCTTGGACACGGGAGGATTACATCATATTTATTTACTACATGCCTAAGATGACACTCTTAAGAGTGTTTGACATACATCCCAAAATTTTTAAACACTATGGAAGCATGTCTGGATGCATCAGTAATGTGAAAGTGGAAGCCAGCTGCCCTGCTCCCAGCCCACTTTGGGAGAATTTTGTGCATGTTTGGAGCCAGCTGTTTGGGAAGGGAGGCCCCAGCCATTGCCCCTCGGGTGGGTTTGATGTTCTTTGTGTGGGAAGAAGCCTTCTCTCCATCCTTTTCCATTTCTGCAGAATATCTGCTCAGTCAGGGAGTTGAGCTTGGCAGTTCAGCTGCCCAGCCAGGCAGGTGCTGTGTCCTGTACTATGCTAGAATTTCGGGAGGAGAGAGGGCAGCTGCAGGCCCTGTTTGTAGTGGCTCCCTCCTGGGATCCCCGTTGTTCCTCCCCACATCTGCTCACTGTGTACTGTCCAGCATCGTAGTGGAAGCTGGGGGCGAGATGGGTGAGACCCATGGACATAGATGGCATCCACGAAGGCTGGCGGTGAGACCCATGGACATAGATGGCATCCACGAAGGCTGGCGGAGCCTGTGATAGACGATGGACAATGTCCCAGGTTCCAGCAAGAAATGGCAGTGGGTATTTCTAGTTCTAGATCCCTGAGGAATTGCCACACTGACTTCCACAATGGTTGAACTAGTTTACAGTCCCACCAACAGTGTAAAAGTGTTCCTATTTCTCCACATCCTCTCCAGCACCTGTTGTTTCCTGACTTTTTAATGATGGCCATTCTAACTGGTGTGAGATGGTATCTCCCTGTGGTTTTGATTTGCATTTCTCTGATGGCCAGTGATGATGAGCATTTTTTCATGTGTTTTTTGGCTGCATAAATGTCTTCTTTTGAGAAATGTCTGTTCATGTCCTTTGCCCACTTTTTGATGGGGTTGTTTGTTTTTTTTCTTGTAAATTTGTTTGAGTTCATTGTAGATTCTGGATATTAGCCCTTTGTCAGATGAGTAGGTTGCAAAAATTTTCTCCCATTCTGTAGGTTGCCTGTTCATTCTGATGGTAGTTTCTTCTGCTGTGCAGAAGCTCTTTAGTTTAATTAGATCCCATTTGTCAATTTTGGCTTTTGTTGCCATTGCTTTTGGTGTTTTAGACATGAAGTCCTTGCCCACGCCTATGTCCTGAATGGTATTGCCTAGATTTTCTTGTAGGATTTTAATGGTTTTAGGCCTAACATTTAAGTCTTTAATCCATCTTGAATTAATTTTTGTATAAGGTGTAAGGAAGGGATCCAGTTTCAGCTTTCTACATATGGCTAGCCAGTTTTCCCAGCACCATTTATTAAATAGGGAATCCTTTCCCCATTTCTTGTTTTTGTCAGGTTTGTCAAAGATCAGATAGTTGTAGATATGTGGCATTATTTCTGAGGGCTCTGTTCTGTTCCATTGATCTATGTCTCTGTTGTGGTACCAGTACCATGCTGTTTTGGTTACTGTAGCCTTGTAGTATAGTTTGAAGTCAGGTAGTGTGATGCCTCCAGCTTTGTTCTTTTGGCTTAGGATTGACTTGGCGATGCGGGCTCTTTTTTGGTTCCATATGAACTTTAAAGTAGTTTTTTCCAATTCTGTGAAGAAAGTCATTGGTAGCTTGATGGGGATGGCATTGAATCTATAAATTACCTTGGGCAGTATGGCCATTTTCACGATACTGATTCTTCCAACCCATGAGCCATAAAAAATGATGAGTTCATGTCCTTTGTAGGGACATGGATGAAGCTGGAAACCATCATTCTCAGTAAACTATCGCAAGGAAAAAAAACCAAACACCGCATGTTCTCACTCATAGGTGGGAATTGAACAGTGAGAACTCATGGACACAGGAAGGGGAACATCACACTCCGGGGACTGTTGTGGGGTGGGGGGAGCGGGGAGGAACAGCATTAGGAGATATACCTAATGCTAAATGACGAGTTAATGGGTGCAGCAAAACAACATGGCACATGGATACATATGTAACAAACCTGCACATTGTGCACATGTACCCTAAAACCTAAAATATTAAAAAAAAAAAAAGAAAAATAAATGGCTGTGGGTTGTGTCGGGAAGGGGCGCATCCTGGAGGAGGCCCTAGGTAGTGCCTGAGAAAGTGAGGGTCATTGACTGATTCCACGTGGCATCCATGAATTTCTCAAATCCACAGGGCCCGTGCATGACAAATAATTAAAAAGATGAAGGGTGTTCTCCGTGGACCCTCACAGAGGGAAGGAGACCTACCCATGGTATCCAGCTCTGATGACACTGCTATTTTGTGATTGATAGGCAGACTTTCAAAGAATGAGTTAGATTCAGGACCCTTTTAGTTGCAAGTGACAAAATCTCAATATAAATTGACACAAGCCAAAAAAGTAGAGGGGCAAGGGATTGATGAGTCCATAGATATGGAGAGCCTAGAGTAGTTTGCTTCAGGCACGGCTGGATCCAGGGGCTCAGATGATGTCATCAGGAAGTACTCCCCCGCCCCCATTCCACTCTGCTTTCCTGTGCTGCCTGTCTCTCAGGGGCTCTGCCCACAGGGTGACCCTCCACAGTTCAAGCCGGCATCCACGTGCCAAGATCAGCAGAAGGTGAAAGCCCATTTCCCAGCAGTTCTAGCACAAACCCCGCTGGGCCGTGTCCATCCCTGAACCAGGTGCTGTAGTCAGGGAGATGACCTGGCAACTCTGATTGGCCAGCTGGGGGTGCAGGCCTTCTGTGCCGCACAGGGGAGGGGGCAGTGCCACCCAGACCGTGACGACTGAGTGTTGGGGGGAGTTCCCCAAAAGGGGCATCAAGGTGCAGTCATCAGAAAAAGCAAGGAACAGAGGTGGAGCACACAGAAAACACATGTGTTTGATGGTTCTTGGTGGTCCACACTGATGCAACTGGCTTCTGGGGGTGGTCTTTCTGGCACTGAGCAGTGAGCATGCTGGGATTTGCCTTTGAGCCCATGAAGGCTCCTGCTTCATGGACTAAGCTAATTGTTCTGCAGGACAAGCCCACCACTGCCATATGGAAGCTGGAATAATGAAGAGGGTGTGTGTCCATCTCAAAGAGATTCTGGGCTGGGTGCAGTGGCTCACGCCTGTAATCCCAGCACTTTGGGAGGCTGAGGAAGGCGGATCACCTGAGGTCAGGGGTTCGAGACCAGCCTGGCCAACATGGTGAAACCCTGTCTCTACTAAAAATACAAAAAAACTTAGCCGGGCATGGTGGCAGCCGCCTGTATTCCCAGCTACTCAGGAGGCTGAGGCAGAAGAATCGCATGAACCCAAGAGGCAGAGGTTGCGGTGAGCCAAGATTTTGTCATTGCATTCCAGCCTGGGCGATGAGAGCGAAACTCTGTCTCAAAAAAAAATAATGAAAAAAGAGAGATTCTGTATATTGGGGAGATGCCTTGAAATGTCAGGCTATGAATAACTTCTGTGAAAAATTATGGACTGGCAGAATCTTTTTAGACCACCATATAGACTTGGACCTTCCATGTTTTGATTTTTTTAAAAAAGGGAAGAATAATATGACTTGTGAACTTAGTCAAGTAAAGAGACTTGAATTCACTAGAGGTGCTGGCGTTGTGGTGGGAAGTACAGCAACAGCCCTGGGGTCTCCTGGGGAAGTGGGGAGGGAAGAGAAAGCCTCCTCTTGTGAACGGCAACTTTGGACCACTCACTACAAAGCATCTCTTTTCATCATAAACCATCCTATCAGATTGATGTTAACGATCAGATTGAAGCTGCTTTGGAGCGGTGATGTGACCTGCAGCAGGTCACACAGCACCTTACTGTGGAGCGTGGATCCACACGTGCATCTGTGTCATTGTGATCGCCCGCGCTGCTCTGTGGGCCCATGGCCTTGGTGCCTGCAGGCTCTGTGTCTGCAGTTCCTCTAGGGATAGTGAGTCTGCTGCTGAGCCTGCAGCCAGAAAGCATGCTGGGGGGCTGGCAAGGCAACAGCAGCAAGGAGGGAGAACTGTCCTTGATGGGTTCAGGGAGCACTAAGGTCTGGGGGCTCTGGGGAGGGTGGGTGTCCAAAAGGGCTGCCCTGCGGGACTTGATGCCATCTCTGAGCAACGTCCTTGAGGACCCCGGCAAGGAAGCAGAGCCCGAAACTCTGTGTAAGAGTTTCGTCCAGGGAGAGTTACGTCCAGGAAGAGGGGCGTCCAGGGAGAGGGACATTCAGGGAGGGGTCGTCCAGGGAGGGGGGCCTCCATGGAGAGGGCCTCCAGGGATGGGGGGATCCAGGGAGGGGGCATCCAGGGAGAGGGGCGCCCAGGGAGAGGAGCCTCTAGGGAGGGGTACATCCAGAGAGGTGGGCTTCCAGGGAGGGTGGTGTTCAGGGAAAGCAGCATCAAGGGAGAGGGGTGTCCAGGGATGGGGGCGTCCAGGGAGGGGGGCATCCAGGGAGAGGGGCCTTTGTGTTGGCGAGTTGTCCATCCATAGGGCTGGAGTGCGTGTGCCTCACCACGAAAGCTTGTGAAGAATCCATCTAATTCTTCCCTTCTCCAAATGCATGCCTCACCCACACAGCCTCACCTGTGAGGGCCTCACCTGCTGCCTGCAACTTTGAGTTGTCCCAGCCTCCCTCTGCCCTCTCCAAACTGGGTGTGACCCCTTCTCTCTGCCTTTGCACCTGGCCACGTCCCATGCTGTCTCCCACTGGAGTCCTGTCTCCCATACACCTGGGTCATCTGAAGGCAGTGGCCAGGCAGCATTTGGTGCTGCAGAGCCGGTTCAGAGCCTGGCACGGGATGGTTCTGGAAAAGCCCTGGGTGAATTGGACCAGAAAGGCTGGTCCTCAGTGTGGTGTTACTGGGAACCATGCAGCCTGTCCCATCGTCAGCCAGGCTTGGGTGAAATGGGTAAGACTGCGTGATGCTTTTGTAAATTCAGATAACTTCTTAGGAAGTAAAATACAGCACAAACTATAGTTGATGTTTGGACCCTTGGTCTAATAATTCAACTGGAGAATCTGTGCTAGGAAAATGACGTCCTAAAAAAGAAGAAACGGTTCATGGCACCATTGTAGAAAACAAGAGGTTATTGGAAGCAACCTACAGACCTGATGGAGAGGAGAGGAGAGGCCCAGTCACCTGACTGTGTCTCCTTGACGGATCTAGGAGCCACCAAAATGGTGAGCTGACTGCAGCGCATCGTGGGAAACCAGAGAACAATCCCCTGCTGTGGACTGAAAGTTTGTGTGTCTCCCAGATTCATGTGCTGAGATCCTCACCCCCAGTCCGATGGTATTAGGAGGTGGGGCCTTTGGAGGTGATGAATCATGAGCGATGGCTTTACGGTGGAATTAGTGCCCCTATAAAAGAAACCTCAGAGAGCTCCCTTGCCCCTTCCACCCTGCGAGGACGCAGCCAGAAGACCTGAACCAAAAAGCAGGCCCTCAGTAGACACAGAGTCTGCAATGCCATGATCTTGGACTTCCCAGTCTCCAGAATCAAAAGAAATACATTTCTGATGTTTGTAAGCCACCAGGTTGGTCGATGGTGTTAATATTTTTGTTATAACAGCTTGAACAGACTAAGGCATTCACTCTTAAGGAAAAGGTAATATCAAGATATATATACACTGATTATAATCTCCAAAATGTTTTTTGTTGGTACAGTCATGGAAAACATGAACTTGATTTGTTGGGGTTCTGGGCTTTGGGTGCAGGTTCTTTATATTATTTAGGTCATGAGCTGTCAAACTTGAGTCCTTGGATCTTTCTAGAGCCCCAGCTACAGCAGGCCTAAGCCAGGGGGCGTGATGGTGGGACTTGGCTCTGTGCTCCCCTCCTTCCCATGCCTCTCACCCTGAGAGCTTTGAATTGCTGTTGAATCCCCCCACCCGCGTCGAGTTTGCTCATCTTGCTCTGGGGCTGCTTGTGATCGGAAGGCAAACGGTGGCTTTCTGGGCATCTTCCCTGTCTGTGTCTGTGTCTCTCTATACTCCTGGCCTGGATTTGAAAGTGACAAGCAGCAGCAGATCTGAAGACCCTCCTGCCTTGTCCCCTCCGTCCTTATGGCAAGCGACAAAGTCTGGCTTTGTGACATGTGTGTTTGTTTGTTCTGTGTTAAAGGGCCTACAAAGGGAGACATGGAAATCCCCTTTGAAGAAGTCCTGGAGAGGGCCAAGGCCGGGGACCCCAAGGCACAGACTGAGGTGAGGACTGTGGTGCCGGCGGGGACTTCGGGACGCGGCCCCCAGCACAATGGGCCTGGCCACGAGCTCCACAGCCCACAGGGAAGTGTTGGTGCCTGAGATCGGGGTCAGGAGCCAGCATGGTGCACCCTATCCCACTTGAGCCCCGTGTTGGTAGGGTGCCCATGTTCACTGTGCCAGTTTCCCTCCTGGCACCCCTCTGGGGAGCAGCGGTCATCCCCCTTTTGTCCAGCTCACACCTCATTTTGGGCATCACCTCCTCCAGGATGACCTCCTGGCTTCCTGCAGCTGCCTGCTCAGTGCCACCCCTCAACATACACTGTGTATGCTGCACTCTTGTCTCCCTGACTGGCCTTTCACCTGGCTGTTAGCTGTGTGCACGGGGCCCTCAGAACGGTGACCATTCACTGGGGCATCAGCCAAGGGCTGGGCTTTGTGCCACTGCTGGGGATGTGATGTGGCCCTCTCTTCATGGGTGACAGGTTAGTGGAAGAAGCAGACCCAAAAAACCCAAGCAGACAGACACAGAAATACAATGATTTTGAATTCTGGTGAGGGGAGAAGCCAGCAGAACGCTGAGATGGGAGGTGGCCAGGGGTCCTGTGTCCTCTGTGGAGGCAAGTGCTCACCACCTCACTCTGCCCCCTTGCACAGGGCTCCAGCAAGTGACCACAGTTATCCTGAGCAGTTTCCCGCCCCCTCTTCTCCCCAAAGAGGAGACAAGCTTCCATGCAAAACCATAAATTAAGAATTTCTGGCTGGGTGCGGTGGCTCACGCCTGTAATCCCAGCACTTTGGGAGGCCGAGACGAGTGGATCACCTGAGGTCAGGAGTTCGTGACCAGCCTGGCCAACATGGTGAAACCATGTCTCTACTACAAATACAAAAATTAGCCAGACGTGGTGGTGCATGCCTGTAATCCCAGCTACTTGGGAGGCTGAGGCAGGAAAATCACTTGAACCCAGGAGGTGGAGGTTGCAGTGAGCCGAGATCACACCACTGCACTCCACCTGGGAGACAGAGCAAGACTCCATCTCAAAAAAAAAAAAAAAAAAAAATTTCTTTCCTGACCTCACAGCCATATTGTGCTTTAAAGTTCCTCCCACATCCTTTTGCCCAGGCATTTGGAGGCTGGGGGAGCATAGTGAGCCCTTTTATGGGCTCTCTGTGCCCTGGGCCTCACTTTTTCCATCTGTAGAATGAGAAGACTGGACCATTTCAGCAGGGATTTTTTTTTTTTGCAAAGGGCCAGATAGTGAATATTCTGGACTCCACATAATCTCTGCCGTGTTGCTCAGCTTTGCTGTGGAGCACATAAAAGCAGCATGGACAACATGTAAATGAATGATTATGGTTGTATTTCAATAAAACTTTATTTGCAAAAACAGGCAGTGGGCCAGTGCCAACCCCTGGTTAGCTGGCCTCTCTCCAGCCCTGGCTTTCTGTGGTCCCCTGACTGTTTTGAGAGGTGTAAAGGACCCAGTCATGGTTCTGATTTCCATGCACTGATGGTGAGCCTTGGCAGGCAAGAGCAACTCAAGGAAGAGAACCTGTACCAGTGAGAGCCCATGACTTCCTCCCTGTGTGGATGGGGTGGCCACACCTTCCTCACCGTGTTTTGAGGAGGAGCGAGTGGCTGGAGGCTCAGTAGGGCCTAGCCTAGTGGACATGCCTGGTGTGACCCCATTTCCGCCCCTTCCTTCCTTGCCTGGGTGACAAAGGGAAGTAGGTGAAAGGAGGTGGGCTGGCTGGGAGCGTGGGGTGGGAGAGAGTCTGAGAAGCTGGAGGCTGACTGGTGCCTGGCTTGCAGGTGGGGAAGCACTACCTGCAGTTGGCCGGCAACACGGATGAAGAACTCAACAGCTGCACTGCTGTGGACTGGCTGGTCCTCGCTGCAAAGCAGGGCCGTCGGGAGGCTGTGAAGCTGCTTCGCCGGTGCTTGGCGGACAGAAAAGGTGGGTCTGCATGAGGCTTAGAACAGCCTCTGGAGGGTCGAGCAGCTTGCAATGCTGCTTGCTAACTGAACAACTAAAATCTTACCAAACCTAATGGTGGTGATGCTGTTGGGAAATTTCAGTTTCTGTTTTGCTGGTGGCCTTGTCATTTTAGACACTGTTTCTGGATCTAACATGGGATATTTAACAGACCAAGCCATTTTCATTCTCTTTGGCTTGTGTTGGTGTCTCCAAGTGGTAACTATACATCCTGCTTTCCTGCTGGGTTCTGATCCAAACTGAGACATCGATCCTGGGTGCAGCTGCAAGGCAGCTTCCCTGAGGCAAAGCTGGAGACTGTGATGTGGCCTGCAGTCAGAGCGGACCATGCCCCTGAGCTGATGTCCGTCCAGTCTGGGCGGACCAGCTGAGGGGCTGTGGGCCAGTGCAGACCTGGGCAGGTGTGCTCACTTTGGGAGGAGGCAGGCTGACCCTTCATAGACAATCTCTTTCAGAGAGGCAGGGGAGGAAAGGGATGCAGCTCAGGCCACAGGTGGTCAGTTAGGACGTTGTCCTGCGCAAGGGAAGTGGCTGTCCCTGGTGCCGTGGGGCAGCGTGCTTCCCGAAGGTTCTACGCCTCAGGGAAAAATGAAAGTGGGTGTCACAAAGGTGTTTTTTCTAATGACACCTTTTTTTTCAGATTGTAAAAGTATTTTATGCTTATCATAGAAAACTTGGACTATGTAGGAAACATAAAGATACAAATTACTCATAATCTTGAAGCTCAGAAGCAGCTCCCCATGTTTTGGTGTATTTTCTTCTGGTTGTTGTTGTTGTTGTTGTTTTTGAGATGGAGTCTCACTCTGTCCCCCAGGCTAGACTGCAGTGGCACGATCTCAGCTCACTGTAACCTCCACCTCCCTGGTTCAAGCAATTCTCCTGCCTCAGCCTTTTGAGAAGCTGAGATTACAGGCGTGCATTACCACACCCAGCTAATTTTTGTATTTTTAGTAGAAACGGGGTTTCATCATGTTGGCCAGGCTGGTCACAAACTCCTGACCTCAGGTGATCCACCCGCCTTGGCCTCCCAAAGTGATGAGAGTACAGACGTGAGCCACTACGCCCTGCTTGTATCATAATATTTTAAAAGTTACATTTATTATACAGAGTCTTTCTTTGAAAATTAAACTGATGATTTTGAAAAAACTAACAGTGGCATTGTTAGCCAGAATTTCTCACCAACTCAGCCTGCTGATTCCAGAGCAGGTGGAATGACCCGGAGGGGGCTCCGGCGGCCCACAGGGCTCATTGTCGGGAGCCAGGGATAGCCCAGAGGCTGCTGGGGCAGAGCGTGCAAGGGAAGAGGCTGGTTGGCCCCCCGTGTTCCCCCAGCTGCACGCACCTTCTGATGTGCAGTTGTGCTTTCTGATTTGAAAAGAAATACATGCTCACGTGGAAAATTTGGGAAATGTTCCAAAGGAGAAAAACATCCAGACCTCCATGCGAGTCCTCCTGCCCTCTGCTTGGTTGTGCCAGTGTCCCAGGACGTTGAGGGTAAAGGGAGGAAGGCAGCTGCTGACCAGTGGTAAAACCTGCTCTCCCTCTCCCCACTGTCCAAGCCTTCCTTAGAAAGGGCTGGGCCGTGTGTGAGACAGAAGAAAGCTCTGTGGACACAGGGGTGGCCCTGCCAGTGCACCCAGGCTGGTGACTACAGTGAGTCCACCCTGGGTTCAAGACAGCTCTGCCTCTTTCTGACTGTGTGACCTTGGGTGAGCCAGAACACAGGCCTGTGCCTCGGTGTCTGCACCTCTGAGAGGGGGATAGCGGCACCGGCTGGGAGGGTGAAATGAGCAGGAGGAGGAACAGGAAGAGGCTGCCTTCTTCCCGCCAGCACGTAGGGGGCACTTGGGGGCGTCTGGTGCGAGACCAGCCTGGCCTCCCAGCTGGAGAGTGGGCATGGCAGGGGCATGGCGCGATGTCCTCTTGGGTAAGGTGTCCATCCATCCTTCCCCGGTAACCAAGTCCTGACACCTTGTATGAGTCTCCCTCGAAAGCCTTCCAGGCAGAGTTGGCGGGGTCAGAGCAGCACTGAAAGCTCTAGGCAGGGCACACAAGGCCTTGACCACATCCTGTCCCTCAGGCATCACGTCCGAGAACGAACGGGAGGTGAGGCAGCTCTCCTCTGAGACCGACCTGGAGAGGGCTGTGCGCAAGGCAGCCCTGGTCATGTACTGGAAGCTCAACCCCAAGAAGAAGAAGCAGGTGGCCGTGGCGGAGCTGCTGGAGAACGTCGGCCAGGTCAACGAGCACGGTGCGAGGATTCACCCTGGGTGCCAGCCTTCCCACGGGCCAGGACCTTCCCATAGGGGCTGGGACCTTCCCTCAGGGGCTGGGTCTTCCCACAGGAGCCGGGACCTTCCCTGTGAGGACAGACGCCTTTCTTACAGGGACCAGGGGACCAGAACCTTCCTGTAGAGACCGTGCCCTAGTGGCGAGGTGTGTGGGTGGCATTTTGACAGCATCTGCCCTGGCTCAAGTACTCATTCATTGAACAAGCCAGCGGGTATTCTGCCCAGTGCTCTGTGACCACATCTACCAATGGGACGGACAGTGCCCATCACCAAGTGGGAGCACGCTACAGGGCGCTGAGTCCACCCTAGCAGCTGGAGGTGCAGAGGTGTGGTGGGCCCTGCACTGCCTGCCCTGGGGGCCCTGTGATCCCCAGAATGTAGGATGCCCCTGGAACTGGCGTGCCCTAGGAACAGTGTGCCAGTTTCTGATGGGCTGCAGGGCATGAGGGGATAGTCAACCTGTCTGTTAATCCACCCTGTACCCTGCAGATGGAGGGGCGCAGCCAGGCCCTGTGCCCAAGTCCTTGCAGAAGCAGAGGCGGATGCTGGAGCGCCTGGTCAGCAGTGAGTGTGAGTGCAGCCCCTGCCCCGTCTCACCCATGCCTCCCAGCCTGCACCTGCAGGGCGACCTCTCCTTCCTGCGCGACCCCATCCTGGCCCTGCCCCGTCTCACCCATGCCTCCCAGCCTGCACCCGCAGGGCGACCTCTCCTTCCCCCCCTGCCTGCCCGCCACCCCCCCAGCCTGCACCCGCCCCTCTCCTGTGCGACCCCATCCTGGCCCTGCCCCGTCTCACCCATGCCTCCCAGCCTGCACCCGCAGGGCGACCTCTCCTTCCTGTGCGACCCCATCCTGGCCCTGCCCCGTCTCACCCATGCCTCCCAGCCTGCACCTGCAGGGCGACCTCTCCTTCCTGTGCGACCCCATCCTGGCCCTGCCAGGATCTCAGGCAGTCTGTTTGGGGGTCAGTGTTCTGGACGCTGGGAGTGGACCCTGCGCACCTGAAGCACACGCACCGGAGGGAAGGCAGACACAGGACAGAAATCATGATGTGCCAGTCCCTCTTGGACAGGGAAATACTGGGGGTGGGGACTGGCGGGGGAGTCCTGAGTGGGGAAGCATGAGGAGGGCGTTAGGGGAGGGGGGCTCCGGGCAGAGGGAACAGCATGAGCAAAGGCCCAGGAGACCCAGCAGGGTGTGGAAGGGGCTCTGCCCCAGCATAGGCCCATTGTAGGTAGGCAGGGAATGGAGCGGGCAGAGCCTAGGCAGGGGGATAGAGTCTCTGGGGCACACTGAGCTGGGGGTGCCTCTGGCATGTTTGTGGTCAAAAAATGAGAAGAGACTTCACATCCTCCACGTGCAGCTGGCCAACCTCACTGTCTTCCATCCACGTGGGGTAGACTCTGCAGTCTGAGGCACTGGGAGCTCCTGTCCTGGAGAAGACAGACAGGCAGGGGGCTCGGGGGCTCAGTATCAATGGGGGGCTGGGCCAAGACCCAGGTCTGCCACAGACTCTTCTTGTGATATGGGCAGGTCTCATTTTTCTTTCTGGGTGTCAGTTTCCCCTTCTGAACAGCGAGATGATCAGACTAGGGGACTGAAGGACTTCGCCTGTCCTAGGAACCTCTGTGGCATGTAGGGCAGAGTATGGGTGGGAGCACAGATCCCTCCTTCCCACTGGGCCCCTGAGGAAACCGTCCAGAGGGTGTGGTCAGAGCCCTCGCCTCTGCATGGGCGGACATGGGTGCTTGTGCTGCTGTTTTCCTGCTCCATTTGGGGGAGACAAACGCCTCACATGGAAATGGGAAGAAATCTGTGACTCTCGGAAGCCCGAGGACCAGAGAGGCTGTGACAGTGTCCTGCCACCGAGGTGGCATGGTGCCTGCTGTCCTGAAGTGAGGCGTCTCTGGGCAGGAGCAGCCCAGCCTGGGTCTCCATCCTGGGAGCACTGCAGGCAGAGTCCGGACCCCAACCTCACTTCCCAGTCCCACAGGGGTTTGTGATGAGCTGGGCACACCTGCTGCTAGGCCCAGTCGCTGTTGCTGGGGGCGAGTTAGGAGTCAGTGCCACCAGCCTGTGGTCCCCTCCGCCAGGCCCTCAGGGACAGGGCCCCAGCACCCCCATTGTTTCCCCTCCATCAGAACGTTCCCATCAGGCATCATGTTTCTCTGCCTGCTTTTCCAACAGAACTTCCAGAAAGGGGTCTCTGTCGTCCCCTTCTCTCTTCCCCCCTCCTTTGCTCTCAGGCCTCTCCTACGTTATTCCACCAAAGCGGCTCGTCTAGGCCATCAGTGACCCCCTTGCTCGGTCACTTCTTGTCCTTGTCTGACTTGATCCGTCAGCAGCGTGGGCAGAGATGACTGCTCTTCTCCTTAAGCCCTCTCCCCCACCAGGCCCGGAGCCCTTGCTGCCACACTGGCTGCTCTTTCTTGGGGTTCCTAGACTGATGTCCTGTCCCGCCCAAGGTATTCGTCCCCATGAGGACAGGGGCCTGCCTTGTGGGGACCAGGGTCTTCCCGTAGGGACTGTGCCCTGGTAGGGAGATGTGTGGGTAGCGTTGGTGATCACTCTCGTGTCAGACGCTGTCCTCAACCCGCAAGCACCCTGCCCGCCCAGGCTGCATCCAGCCTGTGCTCCTTCCTCATCTCCTGTACCTGGCTGTCCTATGGTCAGCTCACAGCTCAGTCTACAGTGAGCTGCCGAGGCCTGTGCCACATGCCACCTGTGTGGGGCCCCCCAAGGCTGCCTCATCTCTCTTTGCTGCCACTACATCTGGGTGCTGCCCCGACTCCTCTCTCTCCTCCTGCACACACAGCTGATCCATTAGGAGGTCTGTCAGCGCCCACTATCACGGCTGCCATCTTGGATGCAGCCTGTCTCCTCCCTAGGGTTTCTGCAGCACCCTGGCTTGTCTCCCTCTGCCCTGCCCCAGCATGGGCATTTCTTTCCCATCCTTCCCATGGAGGCCCTCCCAGTCACCATCTCACCACAGCAGCTGGGGTCCTTCACGGGCCTCATTCCCTCCTAGGGGATCTTGTTGGATAGAGGGGTCAGTGGGCATGTAGCTCTTGTGGATCACGTTGGAGGGAGGGATCAGTGGGCATGTAGCAGGCTCTTGGTGGAAGATGCTGGATGGGGGGGTAAGTCGGCCCATGGCAGGACGCATGTTGAATGGACAGGTTAGCAGGCATGAAGTAGGCCCATGGCAGACACATGTTGGATGGAGGTGTTAGCAGGCACATAGTAGGTGTGTGGCAGATCATGTTGGATGGAGCGGTTAGCAGGTGCACAGTAGGCCCTGGGTGGATCATGTTGAGTGGAGGGGTTGGGGGCGCAGATCATGTTGGATGGAGCAGTTGGCAGGGTGCTGGCCTACGGGGCGGCTTGTCACCTGTGCTGTGAGAAGCCCCATGCTGGCTGGCGGAAGAGGAGGGTGTCAGCATGCACTGGAGATGCAGGTTGTAAGGCTTGGCAGGTGAGCTGGGTGAAAGGTGTGGGTGAGTGGCCCCAGGCATGAGGAGCTAGGCAGAGAGGGACACTTGAGGTGGGGGACAGCGCACCCAGGGGCTGGGGGCCAGGAGTGGAGGCTGGCACTCGGCAAACCTGCCCCCTTCCTCCTCACCCAGCCTGGCCCTCAACCCTCAGGCCGCCCAGGGAAGGGTTTCCTCCACCTGAACCCACTCAGCTCCTTTCTTAGCTTGGCCCCACGCCACCGTCCCCAGCCCATTGCCCTGTGTGAGGGCGGCAGTGGGGCTCCAGTGTGGGGTGCCCATGCTGTTTTCTCTCATGCTTCAGCCAAGAACTACATCGCGCTGGATGACTTTGTGGAGATCACTAAGAAGTATGCCAAGGGCGTCATCCCCAGCAGCCTGTTCCTGCAGGACGACGAAGATGACGACGAGCTGGCGGGGAAGAGCCCTGAGGACCTGCCGCTGCGCCTGAAGGTGAGTGACCAAGAGCCCGGCCAGGCCGGAGCCTGCCTCCCAGGGAGTCGCCCACCTTAGGAGGGGCACCTTCCAGGAAGCTGCGGGTGGGGAGATTCTCGCCTAACACAAAGTGTCTCACAGCCACGCCGCTGGTATCTTGGGGCATTATCTATCCTCATGAGGATGTGTCCTCGGGAGAGAGCCCTTTCTTTTCTGCACCGTCA
Organism: Nomascus leucogenys; assembly: GCF_006542625.1. NCBI lineage: Eukaryota > Metazoa > Chordata > Mammalia > Primates > Hylobatidae > Nomascus > Nomascus leucogenys. Next base: position 77,294,337 of record NC_044400.1, read on the forward strand.
GGCTCAGAAACCAGGGGCGGTGTTGGGCAGGAGTGCTGGGATGGCAAGCAAGGGGACCCAGGTCTTTCTGTGCAGAGTGTAGGGGGCAGTGGGGCGGGCTGGAGGCCGATTTCCATCTAGACTTCATCACTTAGCAGATTTCTCCGTGTATGGTCCGGAGTGGAGGCCAGTGCCTTGAAGATGCCTTCCCCGAAAACAAAGTGCCCGTGTCCGTCAGGCCAGGGAGGACGTGCAGAGGCGCTACTGCCCCTGGATCTGCAAGGGCTCGGAGCGAGGCCAGTGTGGGAGCGTGGTGGGCGGCACTTGCGCAGGGTGCCATTGGGCACACCTGGAGGACATGAGCAGCTTGGGCGGCAGGAGGAAAGCAGGGAATGGGAAGCCCAGCAGTGTGGCCCCTACTCCTGGCCTGACAGCTTGTTTTCTTGGCCATGTGGCCCTATGGCCTCTCAGAGTTGCCCATGGTTCAGCTCGCATGGTTGAATTAGATGTGTGCCTGTCTCACTCTGCAGAGAACACCAGGATTTCCAGAAGCTTGGCCTCCTGACTCAGGATCCCCAAGCTGAGGCCAGCACAAGGGGCCCCAGCAGATGATTGTCAGAGCCTGCGGGCAGTATCATGCAGACAGGTTCTGTCTTCTGAACTGACTGAGAACCTGGAGGAACTGCCATCAGTGTATTCAGATGGGCGCGTGAGTCAGGGCCAGGACCAGGAGATGGTTGGGCCACCAACTGTCAGGCAGGCAGTAGGCTGAAAGGTCACCGTCCTCGAGCCAGGGAGAGGGTCAGAGTAGGCCCGTCCTCCGGTGGGAGGAAGAGTAGGAACCCAGGTGCTGCAGGAGCAGCTTCAGCCCAAAGAGCAGCAGGCACAGCAGCCCTGCTCCAGGGACTCGGAGCCAGACAGGTCTGAGTGTGAGCCCCCCGAGTGCCCAGAGCTGCGAGTCCTTTAGGGTGGCAGGTGGAAGGCTCTGCTCCTCTCACTTGGGACAGGCTGTATGTCTAGAGTATGACACCGACTGGCCTGCAGAGGTTTTGAGACATGGGCCAGGATGGCCAAGAACTTGAACCAAGGGAGCACGTGGTTTTTACTGATGGTCTGCTCAGAGCTGGCCCTAGGCAAGCATATTCACAGATTGGGTGCCATCATCTCCTTACTAACGGGAGATGAGGAAGCTGGGGTGCTGGCATGGTTTTGGCAGACACTCCCGAAATGAGAGTGAGGGTCACAGGTGAAAGGGTAACTTGGAGAAGACCCTTGGGCCAGGCGGCCATGGCCCAGGTGTCCCAGTTTATGCCATCTGGTGTAAGTACTATTATAATAATGCCTCCTTGCGTATGCGTCCTGTTCGGAAAATTATGTCACCTAGTTATGGATGGTGAGTCCAGTGTTGTGTAGCATCTGAAAGTCCTATTTATGTTACTTAATGACAGGGTCTCGTTCTGTTGCCCAGGCTGGAGTGCAGTGGCACGGTCACAGCTCACTGCAGCCTCAACGTGCCAGACTCAAGTGATCTTCCCACCTCAGCCTCCCAAATAGCTGGACTATAGGCATGTGCCACCATACCCAGCTGATTTTTTGAAAACATTTTGTAGCGATGGAGGTCTCACTATTGTTATCTACACTGGTCTCAAACTCCTGGGTCAAGCGAGCCTCCCACTTTGGCCTCCCAAACTGCTGGGATTCAGGCGTGAGACACTGTATCCAGCCTGAAAGTCCTTTTTAGAAGGGAGAGATTTAAACTGTTCTGACAAGAAGTAAACAAGGCTCTGTTTCCCTTCAGTTTTTGATGCTGGCAGAGCACTTTGATTCCTTCGCAGTTTGTCTTCTTAGAAGTCTCTTGTGAGGGAGGTAATGAATCCTCACAATCATCTCCCAGGGCTGAGAGCTGTCCCAGCTTTTAGTAGCCTTTTGCACAACAGGGAGAGGTCTTCAAAGTGAAAATGACAGACACCTCTTTGTGAGCCAGCCTTACTCCCACAAAGAACGTTCCAGACTCCACACAGTTCTCTTCTGGAGCCTGGAGGTGCAAGCTGTCATCGTAGATAAAATCCTCTGAAAACAAACTTAATATCTTAAAATCCTAACATTTTTAACATTACATAATTGGAAGATCTGACACGGGAACATTTTTGCCCACAGGTTTGAGCAGAATCTCATCTTGGCTCCCTTCCCCAGCCTGCCTTCTTCACGGGTCCGCTCGGCCACCTGTGTGGTGACGCTGCTATCCTGGTTTCTCGTGGCAGCAGAAGGGCCGATCACCACAGGCCCAGACAGAGAGCTCTGCAGTGTTCTATTCATAGAGGCAGACTCCTCACTCATATTTTTTAAATTTCATTCTTTTTCCATCTCAGGAGTTGAATTCATTTGGACCTTCTCTGCAGAAAAGGAGACTGAACTTTTTAATCCCATGTCAAAGGAAGGTCTTGGGTAGACACTGCAGGGAGCAGAAATTGGGGCTTTAAAAAGGGGGTTGTTCCCTGGTCATTGAGTTCAGGTGGGGGACCAGCCCTTCCACACTGTCCAAGCAAAGGCTAGACGCCATCTGACATGTTCTAGAATCTTCCTTGTCTTTTAAAGGCCCTCTCAACCAGGTGGTTGTGTGTGTTCCTCTAGGCAAAAGAATGTGCATGGCTTTGAGTAAGACGGGATTTCAGGTTAATTTTTACCAAGGCCACCCCCTCGCTACTGTGGCGGTCGTGCGTGAGACAGTGGTGGTGAGCAGTGGCAGGCCGGGCCACCTTTAGTTGTCCTGCTGTTAGCAAGGCCCCCACACAGGGATTAACTGAGCAGCCTGCTGGCTGACGCACATGTTGACTCGTGTAGCTGTTGATTTTAGCCAGCTGGCCTGGCGTCATAGTACAGGGGCTCGCCCCAAACAAACCCTGGAGTAGGTTGGTGTTCATAAATGCCCTCTGGCAAGCATTGGAAATGCCCTCAAACCCTGTAGTGCCTGGTCTTCCCTAGTCTTCCCTGGCCATCTCCTGGCAGTGTGAGCGCCTCTCTGCTCGTGTAGAAGGTTGTTGACCCCAGAGAGAGCTGGGGGAGCTGTTAGCTGCTTTAATCATTTATTTGCTTGTTATAAAACAGATTAAGTGGACTGTCACAAATACATACGAAGCAGCAGAGCTATTCCCCCACACGTGTAGACGTGCATGCACGCACTCCTCAACACTTCGTTTCCTCCATGAGCCTGCCCCTCTCATCTGTAGACTCAGTCTGTGTGTGTAGACGTGCACGCACGCACTCCTAAACACTTCCATTTCTTCCGTGAGCCTGCCCCTCTCATCTGTGGAAGACTCCGTCTTCTGGTTGTTTCCAGGTGTTCTGGTCCTCCAGAGCTGACAGCCAAGGCTCTTGGCAGGTGAGGGCCACATTCTGGTGTTGTCACCTAGTTGCCATTCACCTGGGATCCCTCCTTGGCCTTCTGGTGGGCCGGGTGGAGAGAACCTCCCCCAGGGGATTTGTGGGGTCTGGTGCTGCCCCGAGGCCCGGAGCTGATGGGGTGCTCCAGCCTGGCTGTGTCATGTAGCCCCTCAGTGGGCTCTGGACACGCAGCCAGGCTTCCCTACCCCCATGTGGGGCCGCCCCCTAGGCGTCCACTTCCCGGTGTTGGTCCAGGCCCCTGGCACTTCTGAAGATGCACAGACCCCGCTTTGTATGCCACGCCATGCTGCGTGAGCACTGGCACCATGGCCACTTTCTCCCCCATCCCCGGCAGGCCCTCTGCCTGGCTGCCCTGTGTTCTGGCAGGGCTCAGGGCCTCTGAGTTCTGCACAGACCAGGCAGGCATGGGGGCCGGGCATGGGTGGCAGTGCTGTGTCACCCCATCCTGAGGCTGCTCCCAGCATGCCTCCCTCAGCCCTCTGCTCCTCTTGGCTGTGGTGAAGGCCAAGAGCTCTTTCTGACCTCAGCGCTGCATGTAGAGCAGGGGAGCAGGACCCACAGGTCGAGGGAAGGCAGCCTTTGGCCGTGACTGTGTGGGATTGTGTGCCTATTGTAAGCACTATGGGGGGCGGGGGTGCGCTGGTGTGTATGTGTAGGTGCACACGTGTAGGGTAGCTGTGCACATGTGTAGAGGTGGGTGTGCACATGTGGGGGTGGGTGTGCCCTTGAGTGTGCACTGTGCAGGGGTGGGTGTGCGTGTGTGGGTGCACATGTAGGACTGTGTGTGCATGAGTGTAGGGGTGAGTATGCATGTGTGTAGGGGTGGGTTGCGTGTGTGAATGCGTGTGTGTAGGGTGGGTTGTGTGTGTGAATATGTGTGTATAGGGTGGGTTGTTTGTGTGATGTATGCATGTGCGTAGGGGTGGGTTGTGTGTGTGTGAATATGTGTGTATAGGGGTGGGTTGTTTGTGTGAATGTATGCATGTGTGTAGGGGTGGGTTGTGTGTGTGAATATGTGTGTATAGGGGTGGGTGTGTGAATGTATGCATGTGTGTAGGGGTGGGTTGTGTGTGTGTGAATATGTGTGTATAGGGGTGGGTTGTGTGAATGTATGCATGTGTGTAGGGGTGGGTTGTGTGTGTGTGAATATGTGTGTATAGGGGTGGTTGTGTGTGTGAATATGTGTGTATAGGGGTGGGTTGTTTGTGTGAATGTATGCACGTGTGTAGGGGTGGGTTGTGTGTGTGTGCACGTGTGTGTAGGGGCAGAAGGTGGCCTGGAAGCTGCTTCTCAGGGTCTCCTGCCACAGGGAGGGCAGCTCACCCGGCCACCCCGTGCAGCTGAATGGTGTCTTTGCTGGGAGAGGGGTGCTGGCCCCTCTGCCTGTGTCTGCACTGAACTCCTTTTCCCTAACGCTTGCTCTGCCGCCCCTCCCGGGCCTGCCTGCGGCTTCCCCTCCTACAGCCCAGCCTCATAAAAATCGCCATTTCCCTTCATGGAGGCTCAGGGAGGTGACGTCCTTGCTGCAGGGCAGAGCTGGGTCACAAAACCAGTTCCCAGACAGGCACCTCAGAGCTCTGTCATCTCTTCATGTGGGTGACCCTGAGGGCAGGGAAGTGGGGAGCCCCGTGGGTCCCTCCAGGTGCTGGAGGTCTTGCAGGGAGAGAAGCACCCATGCATCTAGTCATGCTGCTAGAAGGTGGGGAGCCAGGCATGGGGCAGAGCGGGGGCTCCAGGCCCAGAAGAGGGAGGGCCTACAGGGACCGTGAGCATGGGGAGGGCCACTAGGATGGGGCTGGTGATGGGAAAATGCAGGGGTGCGTGTTCCTTTTGTCCAGAGGCAGGGTGGTCAGAGGGAGGCATGAGATGGGAGCAGTGGGGGTCCTGTCCCAGCCTGGTTCCCATGTACCATCTTTCCCCCAGGTGGTCAAGTACCCCCTGCACGCCATCATGGAGATCAAGGAGTACCTGATTGACATGGCCTCCAGGGCGGGTATGCACTGGCTGTCCACCATCATCCCCACACACCACATCAACGCCCTCATCTTCTTCTTCATCATCAGCAACCTCACCATCGACTTCTTCGCCTTCTTCATCCCACTGGTCATCTTCTACCTGTCCTTCACCTCCATGGTGATCTGCACCCTCAAGGTGTTCCAGGACAGCAAGGCCTGGGAGAACTTCCGCACCCTCACTGACCTGCTGCTGCGCTTCGAGCCCAACCTGGATGTGGAGCAGGCCGAGGTCAACTTCGGCTGGAACCACCTGGAGCCCTATGCCCACTTCCTGCTCTCTGTCTTCTTTGTCATCTTTTCCTTCCCCATCGCCAGCAAGGACTGCATCCCCTGCTCAGAGCTGGCTGTCATCGCCGGCTTCTTTACTGTGACCAGCTACCTGAGCCTGAGCACCCACGCGGAGCCCTACACACGCAGGGCCCTGGCCACCGAGGTCACCGCCGGTCTGCTGTCGCTGCTGCCCTCCATGCCCCTGAACTGGCCCTACATGAAGGTCCTTGGCCAGACCTTCATCACCGTGCCTGTCGGCCACCTGGTCGTCCTCAACGTCAGCGTCCCCTGCCTGCTCTACGTCTACCTGCTCTACCTCTTCTTCCGCATGGCGCAGCTGAGGAATTTCAAGGGCACCTACTGCTACCTGGTGCCCTACCTGGTGTGCTTCATGTGGTGTGAGCTCTCGGTGGTCATCCTGCTGGAGTCCACAGGCCTGGGGCTGCTCCGCGCCTCCATCGGCTACTTCCTTTTCCTCTTTGCCCTCCCCATCCTGGTGGCCGGCCTGGCCCTGGTGGGCGTGCTGCAGTTCGCCCGGTGGTTCGTGTCTCTGGAGCTCACCAAGATCGCAGTCACCGTGGCGGTCTGCAGTGTGCCCCTGCTGTTGCGCTGGTGGACCAAGGCCAGCTTCTCTGTGGTGGGGATGGTGAAGTCCCTGACGCGGAGCTCCATGGTCAAGCTCATCCTGGTGTGGCTCACGGCCATCGTGCTGTTCTGCTGGTTCTACGTGTACCGCTCAGAGGGCATGAAGGTCTACAACTCCACACTGACCTGGCAGCAGTATGGTGCGCTGTGCGGGCCACGCGCCTGGAAGGAGACCAACATGGCGCGCACCCAGATCCTCTGCAGCCACCTGGAGGGCCACAGGGTCACGTGGACCGGCCGCTTCAAGTACGTCCGCGTGACTGACATCGACAACAGCGCCGAGTCTGCCATCAACATGCTCCCGTTCTTCATCGGCGACTGGATGCGCTGCCTCTACGGCGAGGCCTACCCTGCCTGCAGCCCCGGCAACACCTCCACGGCCGAGGAGGAGCTCTGTCGCCTTAAGCTGCTGGCCAAGCACCCCTGCCACATCAAGAAGTTCGACCGCTACAAGTTTGAGATCACCGTGGGCATGCCGTTCAGCAGCGGCGCCGACGGCTCCCGCAGCCGCGAGGAGGACGACGTCACCAAGGACATCGTGCTGCGGGCCAGCAGCGAGTTCAAGAGCGTGCTGCTCAGCCTGCGCCAGGGCAGCCTCATCGAGTTCAGCACCATCCTGGAGGGCCGCCTGGGCAGCAAGTGGCCTGTCTTCGAGCTCAAGGCCATCAGCTGCCTCAACTGCATGGCCCAGCTCTCGCCCACCAGGCGGCACGTGAAGATCGAGCACGACTGGCGCAGCACCGTGCATGGCGCCGTGAAGTTCGCCTTCGACTTCTTCTTCTTCCCGTTCCTGTCGGCGGCCTGAGGAAGGTCCGCCACGAGGAGCTTCCAGTGCATGTTGCCGTGAGGCCCTTCCCCAGTGTGGCCCCAGCCCGACAGGCGTGCACCAGTGCCATGTGTGCCCACGTGTGTAGACCGTGGCTGCAGAGACCTTGTGTCCATGTGTAGATTGCGTGGACCCCGACAAAGGGGAGGCTGCCGTGTAGCTCTGTCCACCGTGAATGCCAAGTGTGTTGGGAATTGCATGCCATCTCCACCCCAAGCCCGACCTTTCCGAGTGATGTGGGTGTGCCAGGCTAGACTAGGAGGTTCCGGTGTCTCAAAAAGCACTTTACAGATGAGATTCCCTCTCCTCCCCCACCTTCAAGCACCCTGTTGCCTCTTACTTTCGGGTTGGATTTGTTGGTTGAAGAACCAGATAAGCATCTGTGTCAACTCCACAGTAGCAGTTCTTATTTCTTTGATCACTGCTGAACCTTAGCAGCTCTTCCCCTTTCCTGGGGGATGTGCACGGTAGCTTGAGCCTGTCACATGGTCAAGGCCCGGCCCCATCAGAGGCTGGGGGAGGCGGCGCACTGGCAGTGTGTCACAATGAGCTCAGTACCACAGGCTGCCTCCTGACCCTCCTTGTCCAGCAGGTAGTGGGTGAATTTGTGAGGGTCTTGTCTGAATCCATCAGGACTTGGGAAACAGAGAACCCTGTGGGGGCGGCGGTGGGGAGGTACCTGCTGGTGCTCAGAAGAACCTGTGTTCAGTGCCGTGGAGCAGAAAGCCAGGGTCCCGAGTGGCTGAAATAAAATCCTCTGGTGGAACCTGCAGTGCTTTCCTTCCTTTCTTTACTGAAAAGAAGTCTTTCTTGTATGTGCGTGAGCATCAGCAGAGCCTGCACTCCTGTTGAATGAAATGCAAGTGCAATTTGAGTTATAAAAGAGCAAGGTTGACATTTCACAGTTGATGGCTTCCTGCCAAAGCCAGACCCTGGCTTCACCTCCAGCTGGAGGGGCCCCTGGGGCATCTGCCGTAACTGTGGGGTGGCCTGGGCATGGGCTGCCTGTGCAGAGACACATGTGCTGAAGGTGACCATGGAGTGTCAGCCCAGCCATCCTCACATCTTAATGAGCAGAAAGTGCACAGTCATAATTATCTTTGAATTCCAGTTACCCATGAAGTGGAGCCTACAGGTGATTGATGGCGTGGGGGCTGCTGCCCATGCAGGAGTGTGTTGTGAAACCACCTCCTGTGTTCCCTAACCTGCAGTGATGACCCCCTGGGATTATAATCAGAACTTAGTCATTTGGGGGTACCCGAGCAGCTGCGGGCCCCTCAGCAAACCTCACCCCTCTTGGGCAGCCTGTGTCTGTCCCAGCCCCTTGGGTCTTTGCTGTCTTCCCTGAGGTTGAGGACATGGCCTGTACCTGCTCCTGTCCCCCGTAGGCTGGGCTGCTCTCTGCTGGGCACCAGGCCTCACCTCTTTGCTGTGGGTGGGAAGCGTTGAGTGGTCACACGCTCTGGCTTGGTCACCTGGTGTTGCCGTGCAGGATGTGGCTGCTCCATTTTCCTCGGACGACACTGGGTGGTGGCAGCTACACCCTGACACTGTCCTCTCATCCTGGTTTGTCCTGCCTGGAGGGGCTGGGTGAAACCACACGAGAGGCTCAGGAGGTGTCATCACTCCGAGCCATGTGCTTGCCCCTGGGTTTCTTTCCCAGGCAGTGGGATGAGGTTGGAGTTCAGCCCCATTTCCTCTCCCCATCCAGTGGATTTGTGAGACCATGGAAGGCCCTCGCCCTGTGACTCTGCCCCCAGGATCCCCACTGACTGTGCAGAGGAGGGAAGTCGCTTGATGCTTTCCGAGAGGACAAAGATGACAACACAGCATCTCCCTCACAACACCTGGATGAGGACGATGCTCCAACATCCCCCATCTACAGAAGACACCGAGGTTCAGAGTGGAGGCCATAGCACATTAGCACATTATCACATGGCACATAGCAGAGCAGGAGGGACGGAGCTCTGCCTGTCCCCTTCCCCTGGGCTACTATGCTGCCACTCAGCACCCACAACTAGTTTCTAACCAACCAGCAGAGGCGTGCAGCTTGGAGAAGTGGTGCTGTCTTTTGGGCAGAGTCCAGAATGGGCATGGTCCCGGGTTCCACTCATTCTGCCACAAACCCCTGTGCCACCAGGCACCATTTAACACCTGTCCCCAGGCCTCAGTGTCCCAATCTGTAAAATGGAAAGTCTGGGCTAGGTTAGTGATTTTCAAAACTTCTTAGCAACACCGTTTTTGTTTGTTTGAAATAGGGTCTCACTTTGTCACCCAGGCTGGAGTGTAGCGGTGCTATCTCAGCTCACTGCAGCCTCCACATTTGTTCTGGGTTTTACAGAGAGGCTCCCCAGGCCCCCGCAACCACCCCAACCAGGAAAGAACCTGCCGTCTGCAGGAACAGCCGTTATTTAACACCCCGTCCTGGCCACCTGCTCTGGTCTGGGCCATCACCCCATGGAGCTGTAGAACACCCAGGGAGGGACCGGGGGCAGGGTCTCACTTCGCTTCCACAAGGTAGTAGCATTTGAGAGAATGAGTCAGGAAAGACCCAATTGGGTGGTGCCATCTCAAGTGCCAGGAGAGGGTTTGGCACCAGTTTCCAAGCCCTCCGGAAGCCCAGCTCCCCAAGGGTGTTCTTTCAGGGGGCCTTCACTGTCCATTCTTGGGTAGTGAAGCCATCAGAAAGACTTCTCTGCCTCCTTTGGACATGCTGTTAAAGACCAGTCATTCACAGTTCAATTATTCAAATGCTCTTTTCCTTTTTTTTTTTTTTTTTTTTGATCCTACATCATGCAAGTGCACTCCCAAGTGAGGTGACAAAAACCCGCATTTCTGCAGATGCCCATGAAGCAGGACCTGTCTCTCTCGAGTCTGCCACCTGAGGATAGAACCCTGTAACCACCCCAGCTCCCGATCAGCAGGATGGGGCGTCAGGGCTACTAAACAGCCACGTGGCCCAACACATCTCATCCGGCAGCTCGGTTTCCGGAAGGCACACTTTGACAGCCAGGACCCTATCCGATAAATAGTGCTTCCTCTTCATGACAAGGAAAATGAACACTCATTCACTCAAAACATTCAGCACCTGCTGTGTGCTTCACTCTTTCCTGACACAGAGGATGCAGCAATGAACAGAGCCCCTGCCCCACTGGGAGGGGTGTTTGTGGGGAGATGGACCAGGCACCAGTCAGTGAATATAGCACAATGGCAGGTAGAGAAAAGTGCTAGTCATATACCGTGAGCGTGGTGATGCTCTGCCCAGTTTCACCAACGTTAATGGAGCACCCACCATATGCTGGACACATACCATGCATTCTCTCATCCTGGCGGCTGTTACAAAATAGACATGTCCATCGTGAAGACTGTGGGCGGTAGAATCGCAGCCCTCAAAGATATCCAGGTCCTAATCCCCAAATCCTGATCGTGTGTCCCCTTGCATGGCAAGAGGGACACTGCAGATGGGATTCAGTTAAAGACCTTGCTACTGGGGAGATGATTCTGGACTTTCCTATCCAGAAGGGCCCAAAGTAATTTCAAGTGTCCTTGTAAGAGGGAGGCTGGAGGGTAAGGGTGAGAGATTGGAAGATGCCACCCTGCAGGCTTCAAGATGGGAGAAGGGGCCATGAACCAAGGAACATGGGCGTCTCTCACGCTGGAAAAGGTGAGGAGATGGTTCTTGCCTGCAGCCTCCAGAGAGACACAGCTGGAGTGACAGCGTCAGACTGGGCCACTGACAGGGCTCTAGCGTCCCAGATTCCCACGCCCCCACCCCTCTGCATGGCTCCTGAGCCCCTCTCTGAGATGTCTCCTGGAAAATCTTTGGGTTCCTGCTCCCTGCCTGTTATCCCTGAATGTTGCTGCCTGTTGCAGTTTGTCTGAGGCTCATGATGTCATCTGACCGTGTGGGCCCCACGCGTAATTCTAACAGCACCCAGGTAAAGATAAAGGTGCTTTGTTGTTTTTCTAAAAAGGACTTTGCTGTTGCTTGAGTCACTCATAACTTGATCAATCATTTGGAGCCCAAAAGCTTCCCAGTTGCTAGGAAACCACACCTTGGAGGCTGGCAAACCATTGTTAAAGTTGTTCCTAAAGTGTTGAACTTCTACAGTGACTTTGGAAAGTAGCCTGGGGAACAAAACAAAACAAAACAAACAAACAAAACAGAAAAGACTCCGGTTCCCTTTTCTTTCCTTCCAGAAGTGATCAAATCAGTCAGCTAAACTCACTGTTTCTAGCTTTCCTCTAACTAGATGTGTTTTTTTCCTGCCGTTAGCCAGAAAGGCCCTTTTCTTCCTATTTTAGTCACAGAATAACCTGTCTCTTTAGGACAGTGGGGGTCCTGTGCTGAATCCCACCCCCAAAGATGGGAAGAACTCGGGTGCTGCGTTTTGGGAAGCCCCGGCTGAGACCAAGCGTATAACTGGGGCTGAGGGCCGAGCGCCTGGCCCAGCAAGCCAGGCAGTGAGGTGACCCGGTACCCCGCTCCCCATTTCTGCTGGAGCTGGAAGAGCCCCAAGGACACCAGCCCCATCAGAGGAGGGAGCTGGGGCCCAGAGCTGGGTGGGGCAGCCGACTATTCCCTGCAGAACACCTACCGCCTGCCAGACACTGGTGGCTGCTTTGTGGACATGCTTTCGAAAACCTGGTGAGGGTGATGTTATTGTCCCCACTTTATCCAGGGGGACCCGGGCACGGAGCAGGGCCAGGGCGGTAACTCACCGTGGATGTCTGTGGCAGCCTCCAAGATGGTCCCAGTAGTCCCCGCCACCTTCCTGCTGCTCCTTTCATGTAGCAGGATGGGTCTGTATGACCAGCAAATATGGCAGAAGTGACGAGATGTCACTTCTGAGGTTTGTTTACAAAAGGCTGTGGCTTTCAGTTCAGCTGCTCTCTCTCAGATCCGTCACTCTGGGTGAGGAAGCCGTGTCGCGAGCAGCCCCGTGGGGAAACCTGCACCTCGAGGACCTAGAGCCTCAAGCCAACTGCCACACGGTGCGCTTGGAAACAGGGATGGCTGCCACTGCCCACACTCCCCAGCCAGAACCTCCTGGTGAATCCGCTCCTGGGTTCCTGACCCCCACAAAGTATAAGATGATGAATGTGGCTTTAGGCCTTTAAATCCGGGATAACTGATACAGTCCCAACACTGGTAGGTGACGAGGCTGCGATGAAACCCAGGTATCCTGTGGCTGCGTCTCCACCTGCATGGGCCATCCTGTACCTGGCAGGCCCCATCCTTAGCCTCTTTAAAAGTTCAGAAGCCTTGGAATGTTTTTGTGACGTCTCCTAGGCCGCTGGATTTGCCAGGAAAAGGGACGGACCCACACCTTTTCCTTGTTTGAATCCATCGTTATTTCTTCCAGGTGTTTCAATCCCTTCGGACTCGATTTGCTTTAATGAGGCTTGAGGCAAGTGCAATTTTCTGCCCACGGGGCTGCAACACTGTTCAAAGGCATCCTGGAGCTAAGCTAAGTGGAAAAGACCATGTGGCATTGTTGCATTTTCGGCTTGACCTGGCATGCACTCTCACCCTCATCTGTCATGCCTCCTGCTTCTCCACCTAGGGGGCTGAGAAGTCTGGCTGTCGAAACCTTGGTTCCTGCCGGCCATGGGACTTTGGAAGCTTTGTCAGATTCCTGAAGCCTCGTTTCCTCATGGGAACAGTGCAGATGAAAGCACCTTCCTCTCAGAACCAGGGGGAAGATGAGAGGAAATTAAAAAGATGTATGGCCCTGCAGCAGGGCTGGCGCCCCCCATTGTATCTGAAATTGGTGGGTTCTTGGTCTCCCTGACTTCAAGAATGAAGCCACGGACCCTTGTGGCAACTGTTACAGTTCTTAAAGGCAGCGTGTCTGGACTTTGTTCCTTCTGACGTTCGGATGTGTTCCGAGTTTTCTTCCTTCTGGTGGGTTCTTCGTCTCGCTGGCTCAGGAGTGAAGCTGCAGACCTTCACGGCAAGCGTTACAGCTCATAAACGCAGCACACACCCAAAGAGTGAGCAGCAGTGATAGCTATCACAAAGGGTGAAAGAACAAACCCCCACACCATGGAAGAGAATCCCCACCGTGTTACCACTTCTGGCGCCAGCAGCCTGCTTTTATTCTCTTATCTGGCCCCACCCACATCTTGCTAATTGGTCCATTTTGCAGAGAGCTGATTGGTCTGTTTTATGGAGAGCTGATTGGTCCGTTTTGACAGGGTGCTGATTGGTGTGTTTACAATCCCTGAGCTAGACACAAAAGTTCTCCAAGTCCCCACTGGATTAGCTAGACACAGAGCACTGATTGGTGCATTTACAAACCTTGAGCTAGACACAGGGTGCTGAGTGTTGATTGGTGCATTTACAAACCTTGAGCTAGACAGAGTGCTGATTGGTGTATTTACAATCCCTTAGCTAGACATAAAGGTTCACCAAGTCCCCACTAGATTAGCTAGATACAGAGTGCTGACTGGTGCATTTACAAACCTTGAGCTAGACAGAGTGCTGATTGGTGTATTTACAGTCCCTTAGCTAGACATAAAGGTTCTCCAAATCCCTACTAAACTCAGGAGCCCAGCTGGCTTCACCTAGTGGATCCTGCACCGAGGCAGCAGGTGGAGCTGCCCGCCAATCCGGCGCCGTGCGCCCGAACTCCTCAGCCCTTGGGCGGTCGATGGGACCCGGCGCCGCGGAGCAGGGGGCGGTGCTTGTCCGGGAGGCTCGGCCGAGCAGGAGCCCACGGCTGTGGGGAGGCTGGGGCATGGTGGGCTGCAAGTCCGGAGCCCTGCCCTGCGGGGAGGCAGCTGACGCCCGGCGAGAATTCGAGCGCAGTGCCGGCGGGCCGGCACTGCTGGGGGACCCGGCGCACCCTCCACAGCTGCTGGCCCGGGTGCTAAGCCCCTCACTGCCCGGGGCCGGCGGCCCTGGGCTGCTGCTCCTAGAGCGGGGCCCGCCGAGTCCCCGCCCATCCGGAACTCGCGCTGGCCCGCAAGCGCAGCGCGCAGCCCAGGTTCCCGCCCGCGCCTCTCCCTCCACACCTACCCCCAAGCTGAGGGAGCCGGCTCCGGCCTCGGCCAGCCCAGAGAGGGGGCTAACACGGTGCAGCGGCGGGCTGAAGGGCCCCTCAAGCGCGGCCAGAGGGGGCACTGAGGTTGAGGAGGCGCCGAGAGCGAGCAAGGGCTGCCAGTACGCTGTCACCTCTCACCATCACTGCCCTTGCTTGCTCTACGGATGCTCAGACCCAAGGGGCAAGTTTCTCCAGGTATTTCCAAACCAGGGAGGGCTTTGTGTTTAGTTTAAGTCAAGGAGGCTGTCCCCTTTTCGAGGCTGTTTGGATTTCTTTCAGCAAAAGTAGCAGAAGTTATTACGCAGGAACTTTTTGTAGCATTATAAGAATGAGTCCCGATAGGTACTGTGATGGTTACTGTTAGGTGTCAACTGGATTGGAGTGAGAGATGCCTAGATAGCTAGTGAAACATTGTTTCTGGGTGTGTCTGTGGGGGTGTTGCCAGAGGAGACTGGCATTTGAGTCAGTGGACTGGGAGAGGCAGACCCACCCTCCATGTGGGTGGGCACCATCCAATCCGCTGCCAGCGAGGCTCCAACTAAGCAGGCGGAAGAAGGTGGGAGAAGCTGGCTTGCTGAGTCTTCCACCTTCATCTTCCTCACATGCTGGATGCTTCCTTCCACTCCTCCTGCCCTTGGATATCAGACTCCAGGTTCTTCGGCCTTTGGACTCTGGGACTTACACCAGTGGTTTGCCGAAATCTGTGCTTTCAGCAGCAGATTGAAGGCTGCACTGTCGGCTTCCCTACTTTTGAGGCTTTTGGACTTGGGCTGAGCCACTACTGGCTTCCTTCTTCCCCAGCTTGCAGACAGCCTATCATGAAACTTTGCTTTGTGATCGTGTGAGTCAATTCTCTCTGATAAACCCCCTTTCGTAGACACATAGAGCCTATAGTTCTGTCCCTCCGGAGAACCCTAATATAGGTACCAATAGGAACCTTACAGCTTTCCCTAGATTCTGCAGGCTGCGTGGAGTTCACCACCCTATGCCTCGCGATATCAGTGGAGGAAGAACAGAGGCACTGGGGTCAAGACAGAGTGGGGCCAGACCCCAGCTCCAGAACCTATGACGGCGTAGGTTTCAGAGACCCGTGTTCCAGCCTGGCCTCTGCCTTTACTGTGTGGCCCCGGGCAGGTTCCCTAACCTCTCTGAAACTCAAGGTCCTTACCTCTAGAACAGGAGCAATAATAGGACCTGCCTCACGGGTTTATGTAGAATACAATAGAGTGCAAAGTGTGCGACACAAGGCCCAGCACACAGTAGGTCTCAATCAGTGGTCACACTGGTCACTGTCCTATAGGATGGGCCTTGGGCACACCTCCTAACTTTTCCAGCCTCAGTTGGCTCTTCTGTGAGATCAGGATTATAAAGATCTGCTTTTCAGGATGGCTATGATTTGTTGAGAAATAAAGTATCACACCATCATTTACACAATCATTCATTCATGGAGCCATTCATTCCTTCAATCATTTATTCAATCATTCATGAATTTATGGATTTAGTCCATCATCCATTCATTCTCCAGTTCTCAAGGCTCCTGTGCTGGGCATGGCCAAGACGCGCTCCCTTCCAGTGGGCAGCTAGGTAAGCAGGGGCCTGAGGAAGTGCAGGGACTGTCATCAGCAAACCCTGCTCCAGAATGGAGACAGAGCAGAGCATGTTCCACCCAGGAACCCCTTGGTTTGGAGGCATCTCCATCTCCTGCCAGCGCAGCTCAGGTTCTGCCGGTCCCTGAACCCTTCTCACACTCTCCACCCCACCCACCAGGGTGGGTTCATACGGCAGGGCTGTCAGAGGTGTGTGAACCAGAGGAACTCCATCTTGAATAGGAGCTGGGTAAAATGAGGCTGAGACCTACTGGGCTGCATTCCCAGATGGTTAAGGCATCTAAGTCACAGGATGAGATAGGAGGTTGGCACAAAATGCAAGTCATACAGACCTTGCTGATAAAACAGTTTGCATTAAAGAAGCCAGCCAAAATCCACCAAAACCAAGATGGCCATGGGAGTGACCTCTGGTCGTCTTTGCTGCCACACTCCCACCAGCGCCATGACAGTTTACAAATGCAGTGGCAATGTCAGGAAGTTACCCTATATGGTCTAGAAAGGGGAGGCATGAATAATCCACCCCTTGTTTAGCATATCATCAAGAAATAACCATAAAAATGGGCAACCAGCAGCCCTCGGGCTGCTCTGTCCATGGAGTAGCCATTCTTTTCTTCCTTTACTTTCCTAATAAACTTGCTTTCACTTTTCTCCATGGACTCCGCCCTGAATTCTTTCTTCCGCGAGATCCAAGAACCCTCTCTTGGGGTCTGGGTCGGGACCTCTTTCCGGCAACATCTTTGCTTCCTGTCTCTTTAAATTAAATTAAATGCTGATGGTTTTTAAAGCCCCTATCCCTTTGCTCTCACCCCCAGTTGCCATGCCTCAGAGGAACGGCCTCCACCCCTTTTGGCTGTTTCTTCTGCTAATTACCTCCATGTTTTGGAATAACAAATTCATATGCTATTTCTGATTTTCCAGTTTGAGATAATATGTGTAGACACCATGAAAGAAAAATCATCCCTCATATGGCCCCTCTTGCCCTCCTTCGATGAGACTTTAATGGACAAGCCACCTTCCCAGTATCACCATCTCACTGTGTCCTGTTAAATCAGTGTCCATCATTTCTATGCTGTGTGAATAGGATTCACAGCTGGGCCACGGAAGGAAGGCACTATGATTACATTTCTTTCTTTTTTCTTTTTTTTTTTGGAGACCGAGTCTCACTCTGTCTCCCAGGCTGGAGTGCAGTAGCATGATCTCGGCTCATTGTAACCTCCGCCTCCCGGGTTCAAGCGATTCTCCTACCTCGGCCTTCCAAGTAGCTGGGATTACAGGCACACGCCACCACAGAGACAGGGTTTCATCGTGTTAGCCAGGCTGGTCACGAACTCCTGACCTCAGGTGATCCAGCCACCTTGGCCTCCCCAAGTGCTGGGATTACAGACGTGAGCCACCGCAGCCGGCTTATGATTACTTTTTGTTTACGCTGTGCCTAATAATTATCTAGTTTTTTGTTTGTCTAGTTTTTTTCCACATTGATCACTAATTCATTTGTGAAAAATAGAAAATTCTTCTCAATGTGTTAAAACTATCAGATAAGCTCTCAATTTCTGCTTCCCTAGCCCCGTAGATTTATTGTTTGGAAATTTCCATCTTCTTGTGTCAATCTGGACTGTTCACTCTCTAGGCCCACCACCCAGCCGTCACCCTGGGGACTCCCTCACTGTCACCCGGGGGGTTCCTTTTGTGTCTCTCCTCCGTGGTATCCCTGTTTCTGGGATCCCAGATGGATTAGCTAAGAAACGGCCTAGGCTGCTATAACAAAGAGACCCCCCAGTACAGCAGTTTATGCAAAACAGAATTGTATTTCTCTCTCAGGTCACCATCTGAGTAGGTGGCCTAGGCTAGCGTGCTGGTTCCAGGCAGGTTTCTTCTCTCTTGTCACTCTGTCTCTCTTTTGACCCACATTTTCTATATTGAGATCTAAACTAGTTGCTCCAGCTTCTGAAACCACCTTTGCAAAATTATAACCGAGGAAATTATGACAGTGAAAAAAATCAGACCTAACAGACTCCATCTTCCTTCTAACCTTTAAGCTGTCCCTGTTCATTCCTGGACATAGGCCAAACTAACTTTGGGAAGGAATTCAGTTCATGGTTTGACTGAAACAAAATTGATAACAGCCCTTTCCCAAAAAGACCCCCCTTCTTGCCTAGGGTCCAGTCTGCCTTTGCAGGACTAACAAATTAGCTACAAGATTAGAATCACAGTTCAGAGGTCATGCAGCCTCTGGCTCCAAGAGTCTGAACCTCCCCAAATTGCTCTTGGGGATAACATCATTATTGTAAAACCTAAGATCAGTGCTGGAGATATTTTGCAGACCCTGCGCTGGATGGATTAGCCAACACCACCCAGACCAGTAATCTGGCTCAACCAGTTCTACCATTGCACCTAGGAAGATAAGACATTAAGAAAACCTCACTTCAACCCACTATGATTCCATCTCCAACCTGACCAATCAGCACTCCCCACTTCCCAAGCCCCTACCCACCAAATTGTCTTTAAAAACTGTGATCCCGGCCAGGCGCGTTAGCTCACGCCTGTAATCCCAGCACTTTGGGAGGCCAAGATGAGCAGATCAGTTGAGGTCAGGAGTTCGAGACCAGCCTGGCCAATGTGGTGAAACCCCGTCTCTACTAAAAATACAAAAATTAGCCGGTCATCGTTGTGGGTGCCTGTAATCCCAGCTACTCGGGAGGCTGAGGCAGGAGAATCGCCTGAACCCAGGAGGTGGAGGTTGTAGTGAGCCAAGATCATGCCACTGCACTCCAGCCTGGGCGACAGAGAGAGACTCTGTCTCCAAATTAATTAATTATAATTAAAATTAACACTCTGATCCCCGAATGCTTGGGGAGACTGATTTGAGTAATAATAAAACTCCAGTCTCCCTCACAGCCGGCTCTGCCTAAATTACTTTCTCCATTGCAATTCTCCTGTCTTGATAAATCGGTTCTGTCCAGGCAGTGGGCAAGGTGAACCCACTGGGTGGTTACACTTCCAGCACTGTGTCTACAGTCTGGCAGCCTTTAGGATGGGAGGGCAGGTGAAAGACAGGCTTCTCCCCTCTTACAGCAGTGCCTGGAGCAGATCACTTCCGTGTCCTCACTGTTGGCCCCACCTGGCTCTGAGGGATGATCCTGTGTCCAGATAACAACTCCAATGCGACGTACAAAGGGAAGGTCAGATGTCAGGGACAACCAGGAGTCCCTGCCTCATGTGTTTCCTTCTTTCCTGGTTTCGTGTTAGTGGCGCACACCCTCCAGCGACTTCCTGAGAAATTGCCTTTACGTGAATGGGAGCCAGTTTGAAAACTTCCCACCATAGGTCCATACCTTTGGGTCATCTCCCCTCACGGTGACCTGGGCTTGGTCCTGTGACTTGTTTTGGCCCATGGGACGACAGGAAATGTGACACAAGCAGAGACTTGAGAAGCGAGTGTGCCTTGGGGCTTATCTTACTGACCTTGGGGGCTCCAGTGTCAGAGACATTGACCAGAGTGACTCCATCTTGAATAGGGGCTGGGAAAATGAGGCTGAGACCCGCTGGGCTGCATTCCCAGGAGGTTAGGCATTCTTAGTCAACAGGAGATTTACAGATGGGGAACAAGTGAACAATGTTTACCGAACAGACCCCGGACTTAACAGACCCAGGAAATGTCCTGATGTCCTGATACCTTAAGAACAAAAGCATTCTTAGTTTAAAAATAACTTTGGTGGCTGGGCACGGTGGCTCACACCTGTAATCCCAGCACTTTGGGAGGCTGAGGTGGGCAGATCACCTGAGGTCAGGGGTTCAAGACCAGCCTAGTCAACATGGTGAAATGCATCTCTATTAAAAATACAAAAAATTAGCAAGGTATGGTGGCTGGCACCTGCAATCCCAGCTACTTGGGAGGCTGAGGCAGGAGAAGTGCTTGAACCTGGGAGGCGGAGGTTGCAGTGAGTGGAGATCGCACCATTGCACTCCAGCACTCCAGCCTGGGTGACAGAGCAAGACTCTGTCCAAAAAAAAAAAAAAATTTGCTTTAAAGATTCTTGCAGAAGACAGTAGTTGCACAAAGATGAACAATCCTTAGTCACCAGCCCTAGTAGCAGAGCACACCTCTCCCAGGATTTTGTGGCTTTGTTGTCTTATATATAAACAAGCACTGTACCTAAGGCACATGCGTTCCTCCTCTTGCTCTTGGGAACACCCTGCTCTGCCTGTAGAGTAGCAATCCCTTCTTGCCTTTATTCTCTTAATAAACTTGCTTTCACTTTACTCGGTGGACTCATCTGGAATTCTTTCTTGTGCAAGAACCAAAAACCCTCTCTTGAGTCTGGATTGAGACCGCTTTCTGGTAACAACTGGGGGGATCACAGGGCTGGCCTGGGAGAGCCCACTGGGTGAGAGAGATGCCTGCTGATAGCATCTGTGTTGCCCTGAGCCAATCAGCAAACCTGTGAGTGAGGCCGTTCTAAAACATTCATCCTCAGCTCTGCCTCCCAGCCCACAGGTGGAATTGTAAGAAACAGTCAATGTTTATTCTTTTTTTCTTTAAAGACACTAAATTCTGGGGTGTTTCATTACACACCAAAAGCTAATTGGTACAAAACCTTGCGTGGGTAAAAAGTCTTCATTTCCCTCTCAGGTGTAATCAATAGTTTGAAGGGGCATAGCCAGCATTCGAGGTCTGAGAATTTCTTCTCAGAGTTTGAAAGCAGCGCTCCCTCCCCTTATTGCTGCTGGGAAGCCTGAAGACGTATTCTGATTCTCCTAAGCCATCGTTTACAGTGTTCTCAGTCTCCCTGAGTTCTGATCCTCAAAACGATGGCCCTGGAAGTGGGTAGGCTTTCCACCATTGCGCCGGGCACTGTAGTTTCTTTCCATCTGCAAAGTTTGATTCTTCAGGTCAGAAAAATTTTGAATATTTTCTTTCCTCCATTTTCTTTGTTGAACTCCTATCTGTGTGCTGAGGCCTCTTTGAGGAGGTTAGCTTTGTTTATTTATTTATTTATTTTGAGATGGAGTCTCACTCTGTCACCCAGGCTGGAGTGCAGTGGCGCTATCTCGGCTCACTACAAGCTCCGCCTCCCGGGTTCATCCATTCTCCTGCCTCAGCCTCCCGAGTAGCTGGGATTACAGGTGCGCGTCACCACACCTGGCTAATTTTTGTATTTTTAGTAGAGACGGGTTTCACCATGTTGGCCAGCTTGGTCTCAAACTCCTGACCTCGAGTGATCAGCCTGCCTTGGCCTCCCAAAGTGCTGGGATTAACAGGTGTGAGCCACCACGCCCAGCCAAGGTTATCTCTTTTTCTCACCTATTTTTTTTGGGATTCTCTTTGATTTTTTTTTGTTGTTGTTGTTCTACTTCCTGAGAAATTTCCTCAACCGTATCTTCCAATCTTTGCAGAGATCTTTATTTTTGCAATCATGCTTCTAATTTCCATGGTTGTCTCCTTAGAGTCTTCACGTATTTCCTTGGCTATGTTTTCCATATTCTCTTATCTCTATGCAGATATCCATTATCAGAGTTTTGAAAACTGTATTCCACTTGGCAGTGTAGCTGAAGGTTGCAGCTTCCTTTCCTTCCTCTTTGCTTGTTTGCTTGTTTTCGTCTTGGTCTTTTCCACAGCAGGGTTGTCCTTGAGTGTCTGGCATTCTGGGCTGTCTGCTTCTATCTCAGCAGCTGCCTGGAATCTCTGTGTGCCTGTGGCAGAGTGGGGATGCGTGTCAAACTGCCAGCTTCCCAGTTGGAGGCTTTGGTGGAGCAGTACCTTTTTTTTTTTCTTTTTTTGAGATGGAGTTTCACTGTCACCCAGGCTGGAGTGCAGTGGCGTAATCTTGGCTTACTGCAACCTCCACCTCCCATGTTCAAGCCATTCTCCTCCCTCTCAGCCTCCCGAGTAGCTGGGATTCTAGGTTCATGCCACCATGCCTGGATAATTTTTGTGTTTTTAGCAGGGACAGGGTTTTGCCATGTTGGCCAGGCTGGTCTCAAACTCCTGACCACTGGTAATTCGCCTGCCTTGGTCTCCCAAAGTGCTGGGATTACAGGGGTAAGACACCGTGTCTGGCCAATGGAGCAGTATCTCAAGGGACCTCCAAGTGTCCAAACCTATGTGTTTTCTCTCCAGCTGGCCAGTTTCCCAGTGAGGGGGCCTTTAACCTTCCCCGGGGTGTGGGTGGGTTGGGTGTGACCCATTCTCAGTTGGCTGCCTGCCTCCAGGTCTTCCTGGGGTCCTGGTCCCAGCAGCCTCTGGCACAATCGCTGGGGAATGAACCTCCCACCCTCTGCAGGGGTGGGAGAGGGATGCTTGCTGAGGAAGACATTCAGAAAACCTCAATTTGCTCCCCACCCTCAGAGGTCCCTGGCGCCTCCAGGCCCAGAGCCTTTCTGGGGTTCTATGATGCAAACCAGTTGCCTTGTGGATGCCCCCACCGCAGGCTTGGGCTCTGCTCTCTCAGTCTCTAAGCCGTTTCCACTCCCCCATGTGCCTTCTTGCTTCCCATCTTCAAGGCCACGGTCCGGCTTCTATTCTCTTTGTTTCGATCCCTTCTTTGACTCTCGAGCCTGTGGGAGTGAGGGTGTTCGATCTGCAGTGTTGAGCAGGGTTCTCTGGGCTCCTGCAGGGGACCCAGGGTTGAGCCCACATACACCTTGCTCAGGAAGTAGTCCCTAAGGACTGTGCAGGGCACCAGGGACACGGTAGTGAGTGAATGATGGTCTCTGGCTTCACATCCGTGTCCGTGCTCCGTGCCAGTGCCAGGGAGCCCGGGCTGTGATGGAGAGGAGTGAGGGCTGTGGGGCCAGGAGGAATTGAGGCTCCCAGCTCAGGAGGCTTTTCAGGAGCAAAGGGCGCACAGTTGGTTTCAGGAGGGGAAAGGTGTGAGCAGCGGCTGGGAAAACACACACCAGAATGTCACCTTCTGAGACCTGAAGCCCCCCAGGTAGCCAGAAGGTCCAGGACACAGTTTAGTAATTAAGACCTTGGGGCTCTGTGGACACGCTGCCTGGGGTCAGACCCTGGCCCCAACACTCACAGTTTGTGGCCATGAGGGAGTCACCCACCTCTTCATGCTTCAGTTTCCTTATTTATAAAATGCGTGGAAAAATCACAGAATCCTCTTGACCAGGTGGCTGTGTGGATGGATGAGCCTCCGTATAGAGCCTGGTGTGCCCCCTGTGAATACTAGGAATGACATGGGGGGCAGGTCAGGCAGGAGGGCAGGTCACCCAGGGGCGCCCCGCCAAGCCAAGCCCCGGACCTAGCCCAGTGGGTGTCGGGAACCTCAGGACCTGCAGGGCTGGGGAGAGACGAGCTCCGGAGATGTCCAAGGAGGAAGAGCATTGAGCATCATTTCTCCCAGCCCTCTCAAGGCCACCTCTGCCTGCCACAGCTCTGAGCACAGGGTCTGGTGTGGAGTGGAAGCCCATCCATGTGTGCAGACCCCACTGGAGCAGGCCAAGCCGCCTCTGGCCAGGGGCCAGCTCCCCACCACTCCACAGGCTCCAGCCCTCACATGCCTGGCCCTCTAGAAGCCCTGCTCACTACCTCTGCCACCATCTGGCTGCGCCTCTGTCCCCTGCAGCCCCATAAACCATCACCAGAAGCCCCCCAGGAAAGAGCCCTACCCTTGCCCTGCTCAAGAAAGGCAATGAGGTGCCACCAGGGCTACAGGCCCTGCTTTGCTGCTTCCCTGCGTGCTGTGGACCTCCCGAGGGCCCTTGCCTGTGAGCACGGAAAATCCCTACCTAAAGGGGTGGCTTTGTCACCAGGACGAAGGTGCCCAGGGATATGGGGTCCCTGGCACTGCCATGACAAATGACTGCAAACTGAGAGGCTTAAAAGAGCATATTTATTCTCTTCCAGTCTGGAGGTCAGAGGTCTGACACAGGCCTCACTGGGCTGAAACCAAGGTGTGGGCAGGGCTGGTTCCTTCCAGAGGGTCCCAGGAGGATCTATTTCCTTGCCTTTTCCAGCTTCTAGAAGCTGCCTGTGTTCCTAGGCTGGTGGCCCCCTCCTCCATCTTCACATCCAGCACCGCTGGTCGAGTCTTCATGTCATGCCTTTCTGAGCCTTTTTCTGTTGCTACAGCTGTCTCCAATACAACCAGGAACGGTTCTACACTTTCACGGACTTGGGTGATTAGATGGGTCCTACGTGGATAATCCAGGCTAAACTCCATCTTCAGGTCCATGACCTTAATCACATCTGCAAGATCCCAGAGCTGGCAATCGGTCAATGTTGGCTGAAGTTGGGTTTGGGGAGGCTGAGGCTGCAGGATCCATCACCACCCGGGGCCTCCGCACATGCCTGCCACTTCCACCCCTGGGGTTTGAATCCTGACCCCTCCACTTATTAATTCTACCAACTTGGGTATCAGTTAAATTACCTCATCTCTCCAGGCCTCCTGTTCTCCATGTGTACAATGCGTATACCAATAGCAACCCCCATGCTCTGCAGAAAGGAAAGCGTGCAGCCTCAACGAGACATCCCTTCCCTGTAGGGGCCGGGTGACCTCCAGCACAGCAGGACTGCGGGGTTCAGTCGAGTCACCCCACAGTGCTAAGGAGGAGCGGCATGCACTCCCTCTATGTACACACACGGTCAGAGAGGTTAGTGAGTGGCCAGTGACACACAGCCAGGAAGCGGCCACCTCCTCCCTGTGCTCTGTCCTGGAGCTGTGGAACTGAGCGCCAATGAAGCCCCTGCCAGCAGACCCGCAGAATAGCACCTGCCTTCCTCCTGCTGAACCTGAAGCCCAGAATTCCCTCTTGAAAGCCAGAGGCAGGGCCTGGCTCCGGGCAGAGTGCAGGGAAACCCAGGCATGCGTGGGGCACTTACCCACTTACCCTGTTTAGCTCAGCCTTTGTGGCAGGTGGGGCGGGGCCTCTCTGGCTTCCTGCAGAATCCGGGTACCCTGTGGTTTCTCTCCCCCCAGGCTTCCATTCTCTGGGACCCTCAGGCATGTCTGTGGGGGAGCACTGGATGAGGAGTTATATGCTACCTGTGTGATTGTGAGCTAATTCTTTAACCTCTTTGAATCAGTTTCCTCATCTGTATCATATTCTCATGGAGAGTGTGAGTGTGTGTGGAGATGATGATGGGCCATGCACACCTGCTGCAAGACAAAACACGACAACTATCATTACGGACTGTCATGTGCCAAGCACTGTGTTTTGCACTATCCAAGTTAATCTTGCCCTTCCTCTCCCACCACAAACCTACAAGATAGGCAGTCTTATTAGCTCCATTTCCTCAGTGATGAATTCAGAGCTAGGGAAAGTTAAGAGCTGCATTAGGAGCTAGAGGAAGCAAACCCTTGATGCGAACCCAGCTTCCCAGTGCAAAGCCCATGGGCATCCCCACCGACTGTATTGCCTCCTGATGGGCTCCACCTCCATGAGGTTGGACTCACTAAAAACAAACAGCATTCTGGGCCTCGTTTTTGATGTAACATTTGTTATTTTATTGGAAAAGGCTGGTATTAACATATTTATAGTTTTATTCAACAATTGGGTAATTTGTGAGACACCAAAGAAAAAAAGAATGCACCTATGAGTTACAGAGTCCAAACTGATGAGAGCTGACAACTTGACCACCATGTATCCCACACCACCACCCCCACCACCACCACCACCACCACCAAGAGCTTCGTCCTCAGAGAAGAGCTAAATTAAAAACAAAACCAAAGAAACTCCAACAACTTCACAATGACTATGTGAACGCCCGTACATTCGAGAATACCAGGAAATGTAAGCAGAGCCAGGATGCAAGTCTGTGACTATTACGCTGGTCCTTCCACCGTTTCTGGTTTTGTCCCTCCCCCCGACACCTTTCCTTAACACACATTTTATCTTCACAATTTGCTTTGGACATCATTATTTTCCAGGGATCCAGAGACACACTTTTCTTCAAAGAAGATCTTTTCCTTTCTTTTTTTCTCCTTTTTGGTTTGGTACCCAAAGTTTAAAACAGAAGTAAGGAACTAGGAACCGTATTAAGACCTCCTTTTGAAGAACATGTAAGATTCGTACTTTGAAGATGGTAAATGTTAGATCTACGTTGTGACAGTAACCTCTAGCTGCAAATACAAGTTTCTTCTCTTAACATTTGACTCACAAAGGGAGATGGATCGTAGCAAATATCCAAGTAATGGGTAAGGCCCTCAGAGCTGGGTTTTGGCTTTAACACGCTATCTATACAATTGACCACATTCTCGAACCTCTTTACAAGGGGGAAAAAAGTAATCCAATCCTTTGATTGTTAAATTTAATTAGAATAGATATGTACATATAATACTGTCCAGGTCAACTGGATTTTATAGTGATATATAAACAAACATTCTTCATTCACGTTGCTTAAAAAAAAATCAATGATCCATTTCCCTGTGTAAATGTTATATGGCCAGAAGTGAGTACACATGCACTTTGTGCTTTTACACACACAAAAGTATACTGTAATCCACTGAGAATAACCTCAGCTGCGTCTGTTTCCTGGGTTATATCTTGTAAAAAACAAAACAAAACCAAAAAAAAAAGGTTGGATGTGGCTGGGTCTCTGCTCCCCGCTTTCTGAATCAAAATGCCAAACTACGTGGTTCTGCCGCGAGTCCATGAGCAAAGGCGACTCAGGGGGTGGGCAGGTTTGGTATCACCAGAACAGGAGCATCTACCATGGAAACACCACGGTCTCTGTGGCCCTCATTGTCAGAGGGGCAGAGTTCCCGAGGGACGTGTCCTCTGGGACTGTATGGTCCTTAAAGTAAAGGTATCCTAAAATGGTCAGAACATGCAATTTCCTTTCAAAGGCAGTTCAGTGCATCGGCTCAAGGAGGGTGCAAGCCCAGGGCGAAGTGGAGTCCTGGGGAGGGCCACACTCCTGAAGCCACCAAGCAGAGCGAGGAGCTCCGGGGGGTCTTCTCCATCTTCCATACTGCATCTCAGTTCTCCCGGACCCTTGTCATCTCCAAGTCTCCCATGTCCTACTTCACAAGACAAAGAGGCATTCCTTTCCAAACCTTCCATTCGAATGTCGCTTTAACACGAGCCACCCACGAGATGGACTGGAGAGAACCTTGTGCGAAGACCCGGATGGGTTCCTGACACCACTGCATGGCACCTGCCATGGGTGACCTGTGCATCTGCTCAGAGCCTCAGTTTCTTCTCGTGGACAGAGGGGATCCTAAGGGTTCCCGCTTATCCCCAGCATCCAGCCCAGAGCCTGGCACGCTTCAAGAAGTTGGTGTTTATGGAGGAAATGAATGAACACCCACCTCACAGTCAGGAGGAAGATTCCAAAAAATCGTGCATGGGAGTCAGTGTCCGCTCCGGGAAGGTGCCCAGTGAATGCTGAAGGGTGAGGCTGCAGGGAGGGCTGCAGGGGGTAAGTCAACTGCCTCTAGGGCTGAGCACCACGCCCGGCACACAGCAGAAGCTCAGCAAATGGCAGGTGAATCAGATGAAGACACAGGCACACAGAAGACAAACCCCACTCCATTCCTCTCGGGAAACCGCACCAGACCTCGGACCTGGGATGTTTCAAGACGTTCAGAAGACCTAGGAGAGGAGCTTGCAACTGCAAATTCTCAGCATGAATTCACCATCCAAAAAACAAAGGCGAGATCATCAGCTCTGAGACAGGGCGAATTGCCCCATTTATAACCAAAAGAACCCCTGGCCGGCTCGTTTGAGATTCATCATCTGTCGCTGGAACCCTGATCTGGGACCAGTGAGGCATGGGGGAGAAGCAGCTCCCATCAGCTCCGGCCCCCGCAACAGGACGCACTGGAGCGAAATATTAACCCGGACGCATAAAAAGTCCTATTGATGTGGTAAAGACCGCAGACCGAGACGGGAAGGGACGTGAATGAAAGAACCCTGAACTGTAAGACTCCACAGTCATGTCCATTTTATGATTTGTGGCGGTGAACGCTTCCTTTCCTTTTTATTTTTTTAAACAGACAATTACTGCCAAACACGATTCTGGCCCAGGGAAGCTGGGGCAGGGATGGGGGCCCAAGCTTCCTGTGTCCACACACTGCCACCTCTGCAGCTGTCCTCGTCAGTGCTGTGACTTTCTTCCCCTCCTTGCGTTGCGGTCGTGAAGGTCATGTCGGGGATGGCTTGCATGAGGCTGGGTGGCAGGGGCCGGGATCTGCACATACCTAGTGCATGTCAGAGTTTACCTTGTCCTGGAAGATGTACAGGTTGTTGGTGGCGGCGATGGCAATGATGTTCTCAGCCGGGTGCCAGGCCGTGTGCAGGATCTTCTTGGTGAAGTCCAAGCTGTCCACACTGATGTCATCACGCCGGCGCTTGCCCCCCACACACACGCGCCGTGGCTTGAGCACGGCCCGGGGCTTGCTGCTTTCCCTCGAGGCCTCCAGGGTCACGTCCCGCTTGGTGTTCCGGTCGAACATGCGGAAGAAGTTGTTGTAGGCCCCGGTCATGATGACGCTGGTGGGAGAAGGAGAGGCATCAGGTGAGGAGAAACACAAGCCTCTTCTCAAGAAATAAGCCCAGGTGTGGGGGCTCATGCCTACAATCCCAGGACTTTCAGAGGCCCCGGTGGGAAAATCGCTTCAGCCTAGGAGTTCAAGACCAGCCTGGACAACACAGCGAGACTCCACCTCTACAAAAAAAAAAAATTAAAAATGACCGTAGTCCCAGCTATTTGGGAGATTGAGGCAGGAGGATCACCTGAGCCTGGGGAGGCAGAGACTGCAGTGAGCTGTGATTTACCACTGCAGTCTAGCCTGGGTGACAGAGTAAAACTCTGTCTCAAAACAACAAACAAATGAAAAAGAAAGCAATCCCAGAGCCTACAGGGCCATCACTCCCTGGAAAGGGAACCCATACCTGCCTCTATTCCCCTGTCTCTTGGGGTCTCTTATACCCCCTCACATGTCAGCGGCCACCAACACGCAGACTTTGGGGCCAGGAGCTAAGATCCTTTTTATGCTCTGCCCCAATCATCATGAAAATACCCTCCTGGCCAGGCATGGTGGCTCACACCTGTAATCCAAGCACTTTGGGAGGCCAAGGCAGGCAGATCACCTGAGGTCAGGAGTTTGAGACCAGCCTGGCCAACATGATGAAACCCTGTCTCTACTAAAAATACAAAAATTAGCTGGACCTGGTGGTGGGCACCTGTAATCCCAGCTACTCAGGAGGCTGAGGCAGGAGAGTTGCTTGAATCCAGGAGGCGAGGTTGTAGTGAGCCAAGATCGCGCCACTGCACTCCAGCCTGGGCAATAAGAGCAAAACTCCGTCTCGAAAAAAAAAGAAAAGAAAATACCCTCCTGTAATTTCTGTTAGTCCAGGAGAGAAAGCTCTGGCCTTCCAAACGGACTGTGCGACCACAGCAGGAGGTAGACACGGAAGCAGCTGGGACAGAAAACCACCAGGCCCTGCTTCCCTCCAGGGGCCCGCCTGTTCCGAGGAGTTGGGCGAATAAACAAACATGCATTGCCACGAGGGGCGGGGCAAGCAGTGCTGATGTGCAGGGGCTCACTGCCCTCACCGTCCCGCTAAAGAGAATTCCACACCATTTCTCTGCTCTCCCTGCTCCTAAGGAGAAGGGGTTCCTGCCGGTGGGAGGAAGGATAAGTTCATCCACATAGTAAGAGGCAGGAGAGAAAGCACAGCTCTGTGGGCCTGCGCCCAGAGGGAGGGTTTTGGGGTTTGGCCTCTGCAGGGCCCTGGAGCAGCTGTGGGGTACAAGGTAACTGGGGAGGAAGAGGGTGTTCCGAAAAGCGACCATAAAGAAGTTGTTCTGCTGAAGGCTCTTCAGAGAAGAAATCCTGTTTCCTTTTGGAAGCTGAGCTGGGCTTCCTGAGGGTGACACTGCTCTGTGACAGAGCCAGGCGGATCCCTGGGTCTCCAGGGGTTATGCACAGAGGACAAAAGCTCACACGTGAGCTCAGGCACTGTGGTCAGGAGGGTCCACCTGGGTCCAGATCCCAGCTCTGCCCTACCCTGACAAGCGCACTATCTTAATTTTCTATAAAAACTAGGGTCAGCAAGGGAACGCAGCCCCTGGTGAGCGTGAATCAGGGGACATAGGCTGAACACCCCGCACTGTGCTGGCCTTGAGGCACTTTGCCTCTTGTTATTTACCAGGTACTCCTCGATCCTAATTGTCCATTTGACCAAAGCTGCACCCGCTTTATATGTGACTCAGAGCCTGGGACAAGGGAAGCGGCATGCGAGGGGGGCCAGGTGCACGAGTCCCACAGAAGGGCCCTGCCCAGGCGCCACAGGCTGACTGGAGGAGGCCACACTCCCCGCGCCGACACATGGGGGAGGCAGCCCCCTTTGTTCTTCAGGGAACAGTTCACAGAATGAACCTGGGTGATTTCACACAATGCTGGCTCTTCTGATCCATTTAGTGGAAGGAGAGCGACATAATTAAAGTCATTTGCAACCCACACAGTTCCTGATCCTCCCCCTGTTCAAGTGTGGAATTCAGCTGACGCGTGCTCTGGGGGAGAGGGAGGGGCCCCTCTCATCCTAGAGCACCAGGCCCCAGCACCATGAGAGTCATTCCTCACATTCATGCAGGTTTCTTCAATTCCAGAAGGTTCCCTTAACAGGGAAAAGGGCAGGTGAGCTGCTTCACCTCTCCTAGCCTCATCTGCATGTGGGACCACAATGCCAACTGCTTTCAGCCCCAGTGCTCCACTCCTCTTTCCTTTGGGGAAAGAAAGGCTCCTGCCCCTGCCACCCGCGGCGTCTGTAATCCCAGGTACTTGGGAGGCTGAGGCAGGAGAAGTGCTTGACTCCAGGAGGCAGAGGTTGCAGTGAGCCGAGATCGCGCCACTGCACTCCCTATCCCTGTGAGCTGTCAATCACAGTGCTCTCCCTGCCCCCTGGCCTGGCCAACTGGGGCATGTGATATTCCTGTCCATGCTGATTGGTTCAAAAAGTGGGCAAGTGACCCACACAGAGCCAATCAGATCCTTCCATGAGAGTTTTACACAGTCCCTGGGAGGGGTTGGCTGGCTGAGGATAATGGAAAGGGGAATGATTTGGGGGTCATCTCAGAAGAGGGAGAGGAAGAGGCCAGTGTGTAAGAAGAAGCAGGGAGGTGCCGAGGTGGGGAAGCATGGAGAGAAGAAAACGGCCGGAAAGAAAAAAACAGCCCTAGGGATACAGCACGAGCCCCTGGAGGAGCCTTGCCCGGGACTTCTCAGAGCAAGTGTAGGTGTGTTTGACTCCTGCACCCGAGCACGCTCGGCTGGCACAAATGCCTCCCCCCAGGCAGGACAAATCAAGGAGAACTTCATGGAGGAGGGGGCGTTGAAGCCGGTTGTGGGAGGGTCTGAGGGACTCCTCCAGGTGGGTAACCAGGGGAAGGGCAGGCCTGCCAATAGGATAGTCCACGCAGGATCACTGCGGCACCCCTGCCCATACGAACTGGGATCTTGCTGAAGGCATCACACATGGTCTCATCCCCAAAGTGACCACGAAAGCCACAGTTTCCTAGAACCACTTTCCAGCTGAGCTGACTTAGGGGCTTCCTCAAGCACACAGTGGAGAGGGGTAGAATGTGGACCAGAAACTGAGAGAGTCCAGCAGGAGAGCTGCTGCCTCTCCACAGCGCGCTGCCCATCCGCGTTCTGCCGGTGCTAGGAAGCCCTACGGCAGGGGACATCGGGCAGCCACTGTGCGTGCGGCAGCAGCGGCACTCTGTGGGCCGGGCCAACTGTCAGAGGGGGTCACCAGGAATACGAGGGCAGCAACTGGGAGCCCGCGAGGATTCGAGTCTGCTTTGGTCTGCAAGGATGTGGGAACCTGGGGAGAATCCTTGCTTGTCTCCTGAGCCTCTGAGCCCCTGGAAGGCAGGACCTAGGGTCTGTTTATCTTGGGACCCCTGACCATGGGGCATGTTGTTCTCAGAACAGTGCTCAAAGTGAAGTGGGAGGTGGCACACCTCTATGCCTTCTAGAAACATCCACAGCCACTGGACACACCTGAGGTCCCCCGTGAAGGGCTCAGAACAGGTTGAGTCATAGTAGCCCCCCAGGGCACCCCACCCATTGCGGGAGGCAAACAAGGACAGAGGTTCCAGCCGGGCAGAGCAGAGCCAGGTGTGGAGCGAGAGACAGTGAGGCGGGTGGGGGACCACTAGGACAGGGCATGGCTGGCGTGTAAAATGCACGCAGGAAGTGGCGGGTGGGAGGCAGGACAGGAGAGCCCAGGCCTGGACACCACTGTCAGCCTGGGGGAGCTTAGTGGCTTCTCCAGTCCTGGGAGCAGGCATCACCTGGCTGCGGGTGCCCCCTGGTGGCAGCTTGAAGGAAGGACGGGCAGTGGGTCGCAGCCAGTGGGGACCTACCCCCCAAAACGCACATAAAAGCTGGAATCAGCTTTTTACAGCTGCAGGTCCCTCTCGTCCGATTTGGATAGACCCTCTTGGGACCCACTGCACCAGGGAACCCCAAATGTGTCAGGGCCTGCAGCTCAGCAGCATGGGAGGAGCCCTGTCTGCTGGGGGTGTCTGGGATCTATCTGGGGGCAGGGCCTAGAGAGAAGGTCCTGTGTCCTGCTGACCCAGCTGTGCCAGCCCAGCCCCAGGCCAGGCCTCCATCCTGGTTTTCTAAGCATCCTTTAGTGGCCCCCTGTGATCACCATGCCGGCCCCTCGCCTGAGCTCGGGCTCTGCTCAGAGGCCCATGAGGGCTGGGGGAGCTCCAGGATGTTGGCAGCTCTCTCAGAAATCTCCTTCCCTGGACACAATGGCTTGGCCCCCCACTTGGATCCAGCCCTGCTTCCAGGGGGCTCCCTCCTGGTCCTGTCCCTGCCATGTCCAGCCCTCCCCTTATCCCACACACCAACCCTGATGGTCCCAGCCCTGTGCCCAGAGCCACAGGGAGTCATAGCGTGGCAGCTCTCACGTGACCACCATAGTGCCGGCCACCCTCAGAGGTCTGGGAGAGCCCAGACCTGTCATGTGACTGATGCCATCCACAGGGTGGACACCCCCCTACCAGTCGACACCTGAGTCAGGGCTGCTGGCTCTCACTCCACCCTCCTTGCCCACCACACTGGACAGGACTGCGGGGAGGAGGTGACAGTACATGGGCTCCTGACAGGTGGTATTCTGATCTAGCAGCCAATGTGGTCTTTATCTTCGCACTGTCTGTCACCTGGAGACCCACTTCTGGATCTGGGCAGCTGGACTAGGAGGCATCTTCTCCTTGAGGAAGCAGCTGTAGGAGACACTGAGAGGCCACCTCTCAGCTTCTGAGCTCAAAACGCACAGATGGAGAGTAGGCTCGTCCATTTCAGAATCTTACACCCGGCAGGACCCTGAGCACAAAGCTGATGTGATTTGGGAGGGCAGAAGAGGGATTTTCCCACCTCCAGAATGGAGGAATAATCCCAGAGAAGAGACACAGAGGTCAGGTGAGGGGCCCCTGCCACGGCCCCCTTGTCCATGCCTGCCCTGGGCTGAGCCCAGGCTAGGGAGACACAGGAACTCACTTCTGGCACTGGGGGGCCACTTTCCAGGCAGGTGGGGTTGAGAGATGGCTGGACCTGTGGATTGTGACAAGCCCTGGAGGGTGCAGGAGCTCCGAGGAGCCCCCGAGCTTCAGTGGGCCTGAGTGGGGTGTCACCAGGAAGAGAGGGAGACAGCAGTGGTGATGGGAGGAGGGGTGAGTAGACCGATGGTCAAAGCCACAGGGGCGCAGGGCTGTCTCAGGGCATGCAGGTGTGGGTGGATGATGGTGACCAGGTGCTAGGCTGCAGCCCTCCCCCCTGACAAGCTGGGAGAGGGGAGCACATCACTGGGGACTCTGAATTAACGAAATATGTTCCCACTACTGCCGATAGGGCAGGCACCAATGTGGCTGTGAGGTTCAGTGACAGAAGATGAAGAAAGTTTCATGTCCCGCCGCTTGAATCTGAGCGCTGAGAGTTGGACCTGCTCTGGAGAGCGTGGGCTTCACCCAGACACCTGGACCCATTGAGGCTGAGTAGCCCCATGCTGCGGGTCACCGGGATCCCAGCCCAGACCTCTGCAGGGGAGAAATCCTCCCTACGGTGAGGTGAGGTGCGGGCTGAGGTCAGGGCTTACCTGTCGCTCCCATTCCAGGCACATTCAAACTTGTCGAAAATGCAGTCGTTCTCATACAGGGAACAGAGCTTGCTCCGAAGGTAGTCATGGACCTGGTGGGAGAAGGGATGAGAGGTGAGTGGACGGGGAGCCCCGACCGTCCTGGCCCCTCCACAAGAAGGGTCGCAAAGAGCAGCGAGGGTCTACATGACCTGACACAGCCCGACACAGCCCTGCTCATCTCATCGGGAGGCCCACGACCAGGCACATGGCTGACCTCCGAGCTGTGGTCCGAGACGGGAACAGCACCACGGCCCAGAGTCCACTGTGACAAACAGAACACCCACAGCACAGGGGCCAGGACTGCCTGGGGTCCAGATCCTGGGTCTGCCCTCCCAGGTGTGTGATCTTGGACAAGTGACTTCACCTCTCTGAGCCTCAGTTTCTTCAAACTTAAAGTGATGAGAGGGCGAACCTCACAGTGGTTCTGGGATTAAGTGCAGGGCAGGCCTTTTGAGGGTAATGATCACTGAGAACACAGGGTGGCAGCCATCAAGAAAGGGGAAGAGGGAACCCACACAGGTTTCTCATCCATCCACAGCACGAGGCACTGAGGCTCACAGGGTCACACAGCCTCTAAGAGGCTGACGAGGACCCTTCCCCAGGATTCCCGTACCCCACAGGAGAGATGGTGACACCCCATGACCCGCATCCACCTGACTGCAGTAGGTCCTACAAGCCCTATACCTGGAGGGCCTCATGAGTGCCAGCCCTCTGCTGGGGCTGGAGCTGCCAGGACAACAGGGCATGAGCTCTGCCCTCTGGGTGGGGAAGGGGAGGTAACTGGGTGCCATGGAGCCTGGTTTCAACTCCCAGGAGTTGAAATTAACAACTCCAATGAACACAGAAAATGTGAGAAAATGTGAAGGGTGGTGTGAACGTCAATTTTGTGTGTCAGCTTGGCTGGGCCACGGTACCCAGATACTTGGTGTTTCTGTGAAGACATTTTGTAGGGGAGGTTAACATTTAAGCTGATATACTGAGTAAAGCAGGCTGCCCTCCGTCATGTGGGGGGCCTCGTCCAATCAGTCGAAGGCCCTGATAGAACAAAGACAGACCTCCCTGAGGACCGGGGGATTCTGCCAACAGATGCCTGTGGGCTCGCACAGTCACTCTCCCCTGGGTCACCAGCCTGCCGGCCTGCTCTGCAGATTTAGAACATGCCACGTAAGCTCATTCCTTCAAATCTCCCTCTCTTTCTCACTCTCTATCCCCATCCTGTTGGTTCTGTTTCTCTGAGCCATCTGACTAATACGGTGGTAAGGGCTACACAGGAAAACAGAGTGGCACTAGGGGAAGCAGGATTGGGCGGAGGGGCCTGCTATTCACTGCAGACAGGATGGTTAGACAAGGCTAACTGACTCCCACCTGGGGCCCTGCTCATCCCTCTCCAGCCCCCGTGTCCTCCTGGTGACCCTTGCCTTCCCCTTGGGCCCCTGGGCTGCAGCCCTCCCATGCTGAGAGTCACTGTGTTCCTGTCTGTCTGGGACCCTTGAGGGTGAGGCCAAGGTTCTTCCTTATCTCTGGGCCCAGGGTCTAGCACTGTGCTGGGCACAGGGTACTGGCTCAGCATGTGTAACAACTAAAATCAAGGGGGATGAATGGCAGCAGGTTTTAGTGTTCATGTCCCACCCCCGGCTCTGCATTTTTGTGTGTCCTCCTTACTCAGCCCCAGCAGCCTTGGTGATGCACGCGTCCAAATGCGCATGCTGATCTCTCTCCCGTGCACTAAGCGTCTCCTGCCCTCTAGTGGCAGGGTGAGGAAGAGCTCTGGAGAAAGACTGAATGTCAATCTAAGGTCCGCTGCTTGCTGGCTCTGTCACAGATTTGCCATTTAACTCAATTGCCTTCCAATAAAATGGGTTGGGGAGAATACCGGCCCCACCTCCCAGGACAGCTGGGAGGCTTAGATGAGGCAAAGTATACTACGGACTTACCTCAGCGTGGCTCATTCAACAACCGTCCCCAGCCCCTTCACCCTTGCCTTCTTCAACCACAGAGGCTGTTAAACTATTAATTTTCCCAGCCACTGTGGTGGCTGCCAGGGACCCATTCTAGACAATGAGGTGTAAGAAGTCTTCTGAGAAGCATTCTGGGGAAAATTTTACAATCACAGTGAAACACGCAACAGACCCCAGGGGTGAGATCTAGCGCATTTCCTATTTCCTGCCTGGAATGTAGGCAAAGTGCTCGGAGGTATGGCAGCCACTTTGCCACCATGAGGTACCACATGTGAGGGTGGAAAACCAACGCCCAAATGATGGCGGACTGGATCACAGAAGGAACCACTGTGGCACTGCCGGGGTCATGGAGCCCCCCCATCTTCCTGGACTGCCCTCTCCAGGCTCCCTGTGGTGGGAGAAAAACAGCCCTGATTTGTCAAGCTCTGCACACCAGCCGAACGCAGTCCTGCTACACACAATTTCTAGCACATCATAAGCCAAAAAATGTTGGTTGTTGTGCTGCTTTTATGTAGTTATTGCTATTATTTTAGCATCAATAGGTCAGCTGGGCCAGATGTCAAGGGCCCAGCTTAGGGCCTCATGCTCCAGAACAGTCATTCCCCTCCTTCGTGGGGTCCTTCATGAGAATTTCGGAAAGCTGTGTCCCCCTCCCCCTGAAAATGCCCATAGAACACATTCCACGTAGTTTCAGGGGTTCATGGGCCTTCGTTGACCACAGGGATGGAGGTAAGTGACCGGACAACGGGCTGGAGGGGGTTGGAAATGTTCATTTCCCAGAGCTGCCTCCAGAGGGAGCCAGAGAGTTGCTCCTGCAGGCTTGAGCGGGGCTTATCCTGTCCCTCTCCTAGTCTGGGGTCTCTGCCATTCCCACAGCGACAGAGGAGGGCTGAGTCCTGCCTGGGGTGTGCAGTGTGAGGAGGGGGCCTGACGGAGGAGCTGGGGCAGCCGCAAGAACTCAAGTAAACGCATGTGGCTGAAAAACGGGCGGTCCCCATAGCGGTCCTTGTGGGTGTGTGGCTTCCAGGAGCATGTGCTGTTCCTCTGGGGCCCAGGTCAGATCAGAGCAGCCCACCCTCTGAGCTCTGCACCTGTTCCCAGTGGGGCCTGTGCCGCCTGGCTTCCCTTTCCACCAAATAGGATGATGGCTCCTTGTCACCAGGCAGTAAGGAATGGAGGTGACAGCTGTCAAGCACGTGGCACCCCGTGTGTGAGGAATGACACGGTGAGGAACCAGCTGGGGTTTCTGGTGGGGTGTTTTCCCACCCATGTTTGCACGGCCAGATCTTACTCATCCTTCAAGGCCCAGGACAAATGCCACCTCCTCCAACAAGCCTCCCTGATCTCCCCACCTAACTGGAACCAGCTTTGAAGCCATCCCACATTTCTTTCAAGTCCACATTTTATTTTAACATCACATGAGTTTTGTTGTCTACCCCATAACATATCTGAATGGATGATAATAGCAAGATAATAAATAATACTGTCCAAGAAGGGCCTGGGCTTCACCTGTACTCCGGGCTTACAGGCCTGTGCTGAGGATCTGGAAAGGAAACAGGTGCTCAGTTCCCCTCTGCGTGCACTGCTTACGGATGCACCCTGGGAGGGCAACGCTTAACCCACTTTAATGGTACAGCTCCGATGCAGGCTCCCGGGAAGTGGGGAGGGAAGCTATCGTCTGCACGCTCCATTGGGACCCAGCCTGATGCTCATCTCTCTTCCCACATCTCTCTCCTCCCTGGAATTGAGGCCCCTGGGCCCTGGACCGCAGGCCTTGTTCAGGGACATCCGAAGCTGCCTGTGAGGCAAGCCTGAGCGCTCCGGCCCTCTGCCAAGCTACGTGTGGGGATGAGCTGCCGGATTTCCTCAGCCTCCATGTCTTCACCTACATATTGGGCATATGAAAGCCACGCCTGGCTAGGAAGGCCCCCTCCATGGGGATCTCAGCATAGGGAAAAAAGACCCCGGATTGGGGGTCTCCTGCTGTGGTGCCCACCTGGTAGGTCTCTATGGGTCTTGCCTCCATGTTCAGGTCCCAGACCTTGACTGTAAGGTAGTCCCGGGTGAGCATGTAGCGGCCACTGTGGCTGAACTTCACGTCGGACACGGAGGAGATGATTTCCGAGAAGAAGGAGCGGTTACTGGGGTCCTCGGGCTCTTCAAAGACTGTGGAGACAGAGAAGCAATGGCCGTCACTGGACTGCTCCTGCCCATGGGGTTGGCACGACAGATGACTCTGTTTTGCACCTGGGCCCATGCTCTGTTTATTCAGTCATTCATTCGTTCCTCAAACCTAGAACTAAACACTTACCAGGGAACGAGCCTGGTAAGATTCTGTGCTGTGTAGAAATAGCCATTACTATCCCCATTCATAGCCAAGAAAACGGAGCAGCAGCTGGCTAAAACCCATGCCTGGGGAGTCGGTGCTGGAAGAAGATGGTAGAGTCGGGATTTGAAGCCAGAGCTATACTTGATGTGCTGCCCTCTACTGCCCCCTACTGGTGACGCTGAACGCCAGATTGCAAAGGTGTCCTGACATTCTTGAATGTGCTGGACGATGCCCTCCACCAGGCTGGGCACTGCTTGTGGCTCTGGCACTAACTGGCCCTGGGACCTTGGGCTGGTAGTTATCTCTGTTCATGGTGTCCTGGGCAGGCATGGCTGAGCCCTGCTCACAGGCGGGTTTT
This sequence comes from Nomascus leucogenys, assembly GCF_006542625.1. Taxonomy (NCBI): domain Eukaryota; kingdom Metazoa; phylum Chordata; class Mammalia; order Primates; family Hylobatidae; genus Nomascus; species Nomascus leucogenys. Next base: position 77,332,886 of record NC_044400.1, read on the forward strand.
GTTTCGTTGCCATGGGGTTTGTAACAAAATCAAATCTGACTGCCACAGAGGTGGTACAGTCTCCTATGTGCCATCCACTGACCATCTCCTTTTTTCTTGGAGCACCTGCTCTGCACAGGAAGTTGCTTATCTGGTCCCTAAAGGCAACAGTTTGCTGCCCACCCTGGACAATTATAGACTGGGACAGAGTGGGCAATGAGGACTCCCCAGACAGCGTCCCCTCCCCACTGCCCCCATAACTTGGCCTTCCTGAGCTGCAGAGGTTCCCAAAGTGGGACAAGGTCTCCAAGCTCGTTTCTGCTGGTATCTGTCTCACTGGTAGCAGTGACCCTGGGGCTGAAGTGGTGTGGGGACTAGGACCCCTGTTGGGCCAGGCACTAACTCCCTAGGACCTGGGCCACAGAGAGACCCAGGGAGCCATGGGAAGAGGACGGAGTGATGGGGTTGACAGCCATCCACCAGCCAATCTGGAAAGACCTAAACATATGACAACCTGTCCAGCTGTCCCCATGGAAACCGGCTAAGTGGCAGCCTTGACTGCTGGCCTGTTGTGGTCTCTACCCCTGAAACAGGGAAGCAGAGCTGATCACAGCGCCCTCAGGCTCCTGAGAGGCCCCTCCCTGCTGGCCCTCTCAGCCACAAGGGCTCATGTCCTGCCTCCCAGGTCTGTCCCAGCCCCTTATCCCCTCATGGGAAATGGCAGCACCCCATTCTCCCTCTTGTCCAAGGTGGACGCTGTACCTGGCCACTGCCTCTCCAGAAATACAACTCCTGTCCAGCTCCCTTCTGCAGGGTCCACTGGATGCCCTGATGGACTCATTCATTCATTCATTCATTCATTTACTCACTCACTCAATCAACCAATCAAACAGAACCTACTCTGTGCCAGGTCCTGGGATGATGCAGTGACCAGCATAAAGCCACCGTTCCCGTGCAGCCAACATTCTCCTTGCAGATACAGACAATAAAACTAAGAGGCGCCCTGCACTGCCAGGGAGCAGCAAGCGCTGGGGAGGAAGAGCCAGTGGGGAGACAGGCGCTGGGGGCTGGTAGTTTAGGTGGACAGGGCCTCCATGGGAGGTGCTGTTTGACCAAGGTCTGAGTGAAGCTGGGGAGAGATCGGTGGCGATGCCTGGAGAGGGGTGCGCTGGGCAGAAGGGACGGCACACGCAAAGGCCCTGAGGCAGGGACACGCCAAGGGCCATGCAGGCAGAGAAAGGAGTGAGCAGGGGGAAGAGGGATGCGAGGGGCCACCCACACAGGATCTCACGGGCCACGGCGAGGGGTGAGGAAGTCACCATTAGGGAAATGGGCGCCACTGAGGGTTCAGAGACAGGGAGGATGAAGTCTGAGTTAAGGAGGTGGGGAGGGGCAGGGAGGAGGCTAGAGTCCCCTCCCCATGGAGGAAGGAAGTTCCAGCACCCAGTGGGCCATGGCTGCAGAGCCAAGGTGTCACCACCCTGATCCCAGGCCACTGTGTGCAGGGAGGTGAGGGGAGGGGAGGGGAGGGGAGGGGAGGGGAGGGGAGGGGAGGGGAGGGGAGGGGAGGGGAGGGGAGGGGGAGGGAAGCTGCTTACAGGGCAGGAAAAGGTTCCCACGTTTATGTTCATGCCTCTGGTATCCCCCCAAATCAGAGCAGGCAGGCGAGAAGAAGGTCCCCCCCCACCTCTCTTGAGAGCAAGGCCTCCAAACACCTGTCTCTGAAGCAGACCCCTGAAGCTCAGGAGAGCTATATCTCCATCCTTAGCCTCTCCACGGCCTCTGGTAGGCAGTGGCAGCCTTCAACCCCACACCTCTGCCCTCGAAGCTGCGGCACCACACTGGGTATCCTGAGGGCAGGTGGTCGCTCCTTCCAGTCCTGGCGTCAAGACCGGGAAGGCGGGAGGGAGCCTAGTTTATCCACTAATATGTGGTGCCATATTTTGGAATTAGAATGCTGTCGGGCTGGCAGGTGTTTAACGAAACTCAAAACTGACAGTAGGCGCCTCCCTTTCCAGGAGCCCAACCCACCCCTCCACACGCCCACGGTCCCCAGACCTGCCTCCTGAGCTCAATCTCCCTCCGTCATTCACAGGGATGCCCTTGTCAGTGGCCCGAGCTTTCCTCTTTCCGTAAGGGCACATTGAAGGGAGGACCAGAAAGAAAACCAGCACCATGGGAAGGAAGGGTGAGGCTGCTCGCAGAGGGAGCTGGGAGAGAACAGGCTGCCAGGGTCTGAATCCCTGAGCCCCTCGTGTGGCCCTGAATGCCTTCACCTCCCTGAGCCCTGGCCTTGCTCCTCCCTACAACAGGAGCCAAGGGCGATTTTCAGGAAGGGGTGGGAGGAGGGGGCTGAAGCCAGGTCTGGCACCACCCTGGGTACAGGCAGGGCTGCAGGCAGCAAAGATCCTGTATGGAGTAAGCCCACTGCACGATGAGTGCTGCAGCCCTACCCACTTCCCTCCCTCCTTTCCTCCCTCCCTCCCTCTCGTCCTCCCTCCTCCCTCCCTCTCGTCTCCCTCCCTCCCTCTCTTCCTCCTTCCCTCCCTCCCCCCTCCCTCCTGCTAGCCCTCCAACCCCTCCCTGCCTGTGGAGGAGGATGGGTGGGGTAGGGGTAGTGAAATCTCCCTGGGAGTCACCTTGAGCTTCTGAAACCTCTGAGTTCTAATTGGTCATCTCACACGATAATGTTTTGTGCCCCTATAATAATAATTAAATTGGCATCTTTGTTTCTGTAGAGATATATATATATATATATATTTGTAGTTTTTCTTTGTTAAGCCAAAGAAGGATCAACCACAGATCCTTTTTCTCTCTGATGCCTACAGTAAAGAAAATCACTTTGAACGCTTGATTCCTTAAAGGGGTTATGTTGTGCTGCCTTTCGATTAGCATTGGGTAGAGACCTCATATTTGGGAGAAGCAGGGAGAGGGCTTGAGAGAAGAGGGACCCCTGGTGGCTAAATGGATGGAAACAAGGAAAAGAATCTCAGCGGGACCTGGTGGCCCCCCGGCACCTGCCCAGGTGAGTGGCGGGAACCCTGTCTGGCCTGAACTAGGCTTTCTGCCACTTAGAGGTGAGTCCAAAACTGAGCCAGGGCGGCCTCTCGCAGGCTGAATTCAGGAGTGGCCTTAGTACCCCCTCGCCTGCTCAGGGGTCTCTCAAACCAGACTCCCCCAAACCTCGAGGGCTGGTCTAGGTTCCCAGCATGACTTGCAGGTGGATGCAGCCAGAATCACAGGGTGCACCGGCGCTGGGTGTCACAGGGCAGAGCGAGTGACCAAGTCTCCTACCAGCCTCCAGGAGGAAAAACCGCAAAGATCAAAGGCTGAGAGGACAATTGAATCGATAGGTGGAAACAGAAAGCCAAATGGCGCTGGCCCTTGTCGCCCCACTGCTGGCTGTACTCGGGCATTTCTGAGGGCTTTTAAGGACACAAGGAACAGAAATGCAAACGATAGATAGGAAGGGATATTAATAAGCCTGAAAAACCATTACTAAAAGTTCCTCTTTTTCTTTTTAGACATTTCTATGAAATTTTTGACACAATCGATTTTTTCCAAAAGATAGTGGAATCTACTATTCCATATCAATCCCTGCCCCCAAGTGCACACGCAAACACACACACACACACGCACACACACACACACCGCTGCACCTCCTTCGGAGCGCTAACAAGAGACAAGGGGTCTCCCCTCTAATTGACTGAATCGCTAAGGACATTTCACAGTAATTATTCCTGCCATGGGTTTAAAAAACATGTCTCAGAGCCCCCGTCACTTGTGATGGGCCCAGTCCCATCTCCACCCACTCCTCCACGCCCTAATTATTTAAAAGTTGGAGAGCTCTCAATCAACTGAAATCTCCATCCTGTTTCTTTTTAATGATTTTGCGTAATTAGAGCTCTCATGGCTTGAGCCGGTCCCCTGACAACCACATGCCCCTCCTCCCTGGGTGTTGCATGGTGCTGTGGCCACAAAGAGCCCTCCCCACCCCCATCCCCAGCTCAGGCCAAGGTGGAGGGGAGCTGGGGAGCCCAACCAAGGTGTGGGGCGGCCCTGACGGACCTGTGAATCAAAGGGAATGGGAGGTGAAGCCTGAGAGCGGGTGCCCGCCTTCCTTTCCAGCCTCACACACAACCGACGGCACCTCCTTCTGCTTAAAGCCCTCCTTGGCTCCCCAGTGCCCACAGGATCAAGGTTTAGGCTCCTACCTGTAGCTGACCAGCTCCTTCTCAATGGGTCCCAACCAGCCTGCTGCTGCTGCCTCACACACGTGAGTTCCCCTCTGCCGCACGCTCCAGCCCCCTTCCTGCTGGGCCCCTAGGGCACTGCATCCACTCAAGGCTCTGGGGGTGAGCATCTCCTCAATGTTGAGCCCTAGGCATCTCCCCCTGCCTCCCCTAGCCACTGCCTCGCCATGTGCTGGGCAGAGAGCAGAGTGGATCGTGCTCTGTGTGACCTCAGGCAAGCCCCTGGTCCTCTCTGAGCCCAGCTTCCCTCATCTGGAGAAGGAGCATGATGGGATTTTCAGAGGTCATGCCTGGAGGCGCTGGCCCAGTGTGGGGCTTGCAGTAGCTGCTCAATAAAACTAAGGAGGGATTCCTGGAGTTATTTTTCACATCATTTTCTCTCCGAGATCCCTTTCCCATTTTTAGCTGGTCTTTTTTACCAACTCCTATATATCCTCCAGAACCCCAGGCTCACACCCTGCTTTCTGTGCATATTGTTCAGATGCTGTCTAAAGAAATCCTGTGCTTACCCTCTGCTGCCCCTAAGCCGCTGGGCACCTTCTTCTGTGGCACTGGCAGGAGGGCAGAGTCCCCTCATGGGGCTGTGAGCTCCCTCGGGCCAGGGTTCCTGCCTTGGTCATTAGTTACTGATCATCTTGGCGCCCCTGCCTGGCAGGGACCCTGCCTCACGGCCCCGCCCTGCTCCCTGAGCAGAGAGAAGCTTGTGCTGCTGCCTGCCGTTTCTGCTCCAGCCCCTCACTGACATCTTTCTTCCCCAACCTGATGCGGTTCCACTGCAGTTTCCGGGCCTGGCAGAGAAGCCTCAACCAGCCTGGGGGTGGCCCCTGTGTGCCCGTGGCACTTGCTCTGTGGCCCTCTTGGTGGCACCTGCTGTGCCCCACTCCCATCGTTGTCAGTGTGTGGACAACACTCCTCTGGGGCTGGGGTGGAGGCCGACTGGGTTCAGATGGTAGAAATGCATTGGCTTGAGCCATGCATTCAGGGACAAGTGCAGCTCAGTGAGGCCTCCAGAGAAACAGATGGGGGTGGGAGGGACCTGCAGGGGGGTGGGGGTGGGAAACATGGGAGGAGGTGGCCTGGAGGGGAGAGGGGCCTATGGGGTCCTGGGCAGTGATCGCACCGGGCTACCCTGGCCACGGCTCCCTCCTGTGATCTGATGGGATACGAGGCCATCCATGAGGGTGGAGTGGCCTGAGCCACCTGGCGTCGCCTCAGGCCGCACTCCGGGAGGAGCTTGGAGGGTCTGAGCAGCAGAAGAAGGACGATGGGGGTTACGGATCCCGGAGCACCCCTGGACACTGACTTGCTCCTGGGTTCCAGGTGATGCCACTGTTTGGGGAGGGGCCTCCTGTGCGGCCTCCTTCCCTGTCCCTGAGGCTGCACACAGTGGGGAGGGGGCAGGGAGTTCCTACAAGGGCACAGGTGGGCACAATGAGTGCTCACTGATGAAGAGATGACAGTTGTCACTCCCTGCCCAGCACCACGTGATTGAGCTCCATCAAACAAAATAACTCAAGCCCAGCGGTGGCCCCCAGGCCCGGCACACCCTCCCCTCAACCCAACTTTGCACACAAGAGCCCGCCCCTCCACCTGTTCCAGCCACACATGTCCTGACATCAGCCAGGTTCCTCTCAGACACTACTGTGGGGTGGGGCACCCCCGCCCCCATTCCCAGGCTCTTTCTCATCCAGGGACACCTCTCCTGACCCCTGAGGAACAATGCATCAGAGGGCTCCTGACGCACTTCATGGAAACCTTCCCACTCCAGTGCACCTGCTTAGTTACCAGTCCACTTCCTGTGGTTCCTCCACACAGCTCCACACAGATGGGAGCCTGGTCTCTGCACAGAGCCTGAAGCCGTCCCGGACCCTCCCTCCCTCTCCATCCAATCCGGCAGCAAATCCAGCAGGCTCCAACTGCCATGGGGGGCCCACCACCTTCCCCACCTGCACGGGCCACTCACTCTGCGCACCAGCGTCTCTCACCTGTGTGAGCACGCTAGCCTCCCCAGCCGGCCCCCACTTCTACCTCACCCCTCAGCTTATTCTCCCCTGGGCAGCCAGAGGGATCCTGTGAACACACGGCCAGGCTGGCCCACTCCCTGCTCAGATGGCTCTGTGGTTCCTGTCCCTTTCAGAGGAAACCCGAAGCTCTTGCCCTGGCCTGTGAGGCCTCCTCCAGCCACACACCTCTCTGACCTCACCTCCTCTCTCCAGCCTCCGTATCCAGCCACAGGGCCTTCACATGGGCTATCCCCACTGTTGGGGAGCTTTGCCCTGGTCCTGCACCCGGATAGCTGCAGGGTCTGGGCTGGGGCTGGTCTTTCTGCAGCAGATCCATTACTACAGTGAGACCTGGGAGTGGAGCCCACACAGCCCTTTTAAATGAACCCACTCAGGTGGGGCGCGGTGGCTCATGCCTGTAATCCCAGCACTTTGGGAGGCCGAAGCGGACGGATCACCTGACATCAGGAGTTTGAGACCAGCCTGGCCAACACGGCAAAACCTTGTCTCTACTAAAAATACAAAAAGTCGGGCGTGGTGGCGGGCACCTGCAGTCCCATCTACTGAGGAGGCTGAGGCAGGAGAATTGCTTGAATCCAGGAGGCGGAGGTTGCAGTGACCCAAGATCACGCCATTGCACTCCAGCCTGGGCAATAGGGTGAGACTCCGTTTCAAAAAAAAAAAAAAAACAAAACCCTGCTCAACCACAATTCCTGTAAGAGTTTTAGTTCTCAAGGCTTCTGTGATGAGTAAGGGAGAAAGAGTGCAGGCTGAAGGCATGAGACTCTCTGAGGCTCTATCTTGGCTCTACTTAACTGTGTGACCTTGGGCAAATGTCTTAATCTCTCTGTGCTTCAATGTAGTGGACAACAATGGCCCCTAAAGGCATCTATCTACATCCTCCACCCTAGAATCTGTGCACCTGTTACCTCACATGGCAAAAGGGGCTTTGCAGATGTCATTAAGTGAAGGACCTTGAGGTAGGGAGGTGACCCTGGATAATCTGGATGGGCCCAATGTCATCACAAGGGTCTCTGTATAGGAGGAAGAAGGAAGGTCAAAGATGGAAGAAAGAGATGGGATGATGGAAGCAGAGGTTGGAATGATGAGCTGAGGAGTGCACGCAGCCTCTAGAAGCCTCTAGTAGCTGGAAAAGATCAGAAAACAGCCCCACCCTGCAGCCTCCAGAGATAACACAGGCCAGCTGACGCGTGCATTTTAGCCCCTGAGTTCCAGAATGTACAACAGTCTTTTGTGTTGTTTCGAGCTACTAAGCGCGTGGCAATTGTTCCCGCAGCGATGAGAAGTAAGTATACAGTTGCCCCTTGACCCTCACACAACACAGGCTTGAACCTGCAGGTCCCCTGATGTGCGATTTTCCCAATAAATATACTGAAAACATTTTGGAGATTTGCCACAATTTGAAAAAACTCAGATGAACCCTGTAGCCTCGGAGATATATATATACACACACACACACACACACACACACACACACACATACATATATACATATATATACATATATATATGAAAAGAAAAAGGTATGTCACAAATGCATAAAATCCACGTAGACATCAGTCTCTTCAAATGTTCATCAGCTGTTGATGTTACCAGTAATGCTCCCCAGCAACGGCCGGCTATTAGGAGTGAAGTTTTGGGGCAGTCAAAAGTTAAGCGTGTACTTTCAACCGCATTCAGGCACTGTCTGCACCCCTAACCCCCACATCATTCCAGGGTCAAGTGTATTCAATTTCCTCGTCTGTAGGATGAATACTATAACACACCCATCATAGGTGCTGAGTATTTAATGAGCTATAAACGGAAAACAGCATGTGTGTGCACTAAGTGTGCAAGGAATGAGCTGCGGTTATTATTTCACCCAACACCGGGCCAGGCACGTTGTTGGGGTCCTATGAAGGGTCTCGGCCGTCATCACCCCCGATTCTAAGAAATTCCGGTGTTCCGGGCACGGCCCTTTCTTTCCGCGGGCTCTGTGCTCTCATAAGCAGAAGTAACTGTCTATTTTGAGGACTCATGTACGGTTGTTTCCATGGTTACCCTGTCACCCTGCCAAGCAGACACAAGACGCAGATTTCCAGTGCTTTGGAGAAAGGTGGGAAGCTGCAGAGGGAACAGAGTGGCCTGTGTGCCCCCAGCTCTGCCCTGATGGAGGAGGGGTCCAGGGAAGTCACAGAGCTTCTCGTACCCTCGGTCTCCTCATCTGTCCAATGGCAGAAATGCGCACTTTCCTGCATCCAGGACGATCTTCATTCGCGGTCTGATTCTGTTAGGAAAATGATGCTGTGAGCGCATCTCTGGGGTGTCACTATCAGCCGCTCCCTGAGTTTTGAGCAGTAATTGGATACGTGGATGGAAGTGGGAGGTGAAGAACTAATCCTAATCCCCAAATCTCTTTTAAAAAATTAGCTCAAATAACAGCCATTTGTGTTCACATTAAAAACAGCCGCCACCTGCTAATTGGAAATCGGCTGCGTGCTTGATTTCCCATGAGAGCCACAGAGCAAAACACAGCCTGGACAAGGCACGCAGAAGGACAGACACTTCAGCCACTTGCCCCGATGTGTGGCAAATTAAATGAGGAGAAATGGAAGCTGTAAAAGCATGCTAAAAACTGCTGCACAACCTTTTTGCTGGCATGAAAGAGAAAGTTTCTGTACAGGATATTGAGTTTGAGAATGAAAAATATTCTAGAAAATTTTTAAATAAAATTTGCATAAATCAATAATCAAAAAAGAAATTAAGCTGGTTGTTTAAAATTTTTCTTCTCTTGGCCGGGTATGGTGGCTCATGCCTATAATCCCAGCACTGGAGGCCAGGAGTTCGAGACCAGCCTGGCCAACATAGCAAAACCCTGTCTCTACTAAAAATACAAAAAAAAATTAGCCAGGCATGGTGGTACACACCTGCAATCCCAGCTACTCCAGAGGCTGAGGCAAGAGAATCCCTTGAACCCAGGAGGTGGAGGCTGCAGTGAGCCAAGAATTGTGTCAGGGTGATGGAGCCAAATTCTATCTAAAAAAAAAAAAGGAAAAAAAATTCTTCTCTCCCTCAAAAGGACACCAAATAGATTTGCACATAAGTTTTCCTAAGATTTCAAGGAGCAGATATATTACATCAACTGTTCCAGAAAAAGAAAGAAAAAGCTGCCCAGTTCATTTTAGGAGAGTTGAATAATCTTAAAATTGGGCAAAGAGAGTATAAGAAAAGAAAATTATAAACCAACTTCACCTATGACTGTATGTGCAAGAAGCATACATAAAACCTTAGTAAATCACAGGCAGCCCCACCCTGTCTACAGACTTGAGATCACTGGTGGGGGCAAGAGCCCCCAGAGGTCAGCATGTTGCCAACCTCCCAGGTGAGTCACTGGGCACAGCCAACAGGCCCTTGGGGATTTGTCAGCAAGGACCTGGCCCCAAGGTCACCCAGGCACAATCAAAAGTCCTCGGTGGCCTGGAAGACACCATGTCCCTTTCTCTGCACCTTGGCCTGCCAGAGCCTTCCGGAACCTCAGTGCAATCCGGAGAGGGGCGGAATCTGCCGAGGCCCTAAAGTTAACATTCACTGCAGCCCTGGGAGCTGGGGGTGAAGAATGAAATTGAATTGAGTCATCGAAAATAGTCATATTTCTCGCACTCTTGAGTTCGTTGGCTGATTCACACGAGGCTCATACACCATCGGGCATATGAAGTTACGTGGCTGAAATGGATGTGTCTGTGCTTGGACTCACGAAATGTGCAAGGTATATGTGACCGTTGCTTCTGCCCTGGGGAACCAGATAGCACAGCCTTCGGGAGCCAAAGGGGGTCTGACTGCCCCCTCCAGCCCACTGAAAAATGTCACACAAACATTGAGGGGTGCACAAAACTGTCCTATGCCTGTCTCTGTTCTCTCTAAATTCCACCCTTCCTGCACACACGTGTTTTCTGATTCAAAGTTCAAATCCATCATTAAAGTAAAAATACACAGAAAAATAAAAGGAAAATATCCCATCCGTTTCTTATAGCTCACCACTCAGTGACAACTCAGTGTATTTCTTTCCAGAGTTTTCTCTGTTTCCATGTTTTTGGTGGTCATAGCCTTATTTTGTTATCCCCTAAATCTTTCAACATAATCATTTCCCTGTGGCATTAAATCTTCTAAAACAATAGCTGACATGACCGAACAATATTCTATTACGTGGATGTCATCATTGTCGACATCAATTTCTCGGCATTTGAAACTGCTTGCTTAAAATTTTCCTTCTCTCCCTCAAAAGGACGCCGAATAGATTTGCACACAAGTTTTCCTAATACTTTAAGGAGCAGATATATTACACCAACGGTTCCAGAAAAAGAAAGGAAAAGCTGCCTCACTCATTTTAGAAGAGTTGAATAATCTCAGCATTTAAGATTAGGATATCGAGGATGTGTCTGGATTTCCACCCCTATAAACAACAGGGTGCCATGAAGCCCCATCCTCCTTCCCACAGGGCTCACTCGGGGTCAGCAGCGGACCAGGAGCAGGAAGAATCCCCTCTCTTCCCCAATATTCTCCCATTCCATTCTGACCCAGAGCTGGCTGCACACAGGCACAGCTGGAGGCACATGTGGCCAGAGTCAATGGGCGGGAGGCGTAGGCGGTGGGGGCAGTGTCCTGTAGTAGGCAGTGGAATGGCCCGCAGCGACGGCTGCATCCTGATCCCTAGCACCTGTGACTATGCTATGCTACACGGCAAAGTCAAAATAAGTCCAAAGATGAAATCAAGGCTGCAACTCAGCCATCCTTGAGATGAGGAAGCCATCCTGGATCACTGGGGGTGGCGGGGCGAGGTGATCACAAGGGTCTTTATACGCGAAAGACAGACAGGAGGGTCAGAGTTGTGAGAGAGGCTTGGCCGCTGTGGGCTTGGAGAATGGGGCAGGGGCCATGTGCCAGGGAACGCGGCGCCTCTAGAAGCCAGAAGAGGCAGAGAAACCTGTGCCCCCCAACAGCCTCCAGAAGGAACCAGCCCATGGCACCTTCATTATGGCCAGTGAGCCGGCTGTGGGACTGCGGACTGAGAATATACATATGCCCTGTTTTAAGCCACCAAGTGTGTGGTCCTTTGTTGTGGCACACAGGACGCAGCCCCGGGCCCCCTGCACCCCGGGAATCTCAGCTGGTCTCTGGCCTCCCATCCGTCCACGGCCACTAACTCCACACTTATCTCCAGGTGGCATTGCTGCCTGGACATCTGGCTGCCTACTCGACCCCTTTCCTTGGAGCCCAATACAGGCCTCAGGCTCGCGGGTCTGAAACCTGCCTGCTGGTCCCTGGCACCCCCTCTTGTTCCAGACCATGGCCCCACCTTCACCCACAGCTCAAACCAAACCACAGTCACACCCCACAAGGCAAAGCTCAACCTCCAAGCAACAGCCAGAGGGGGCAGCTAGGTGAGCCCTGCCCCACCTCCCAACACCCCCCCTCACCGGGGTCACCATTCCTTCCTGCAGACCCTGCAGGAACCTCTGACACCTGCTCCCCCAGGGACCCTCTGCGGCGTCTCCTCTTCCTCCTCAAGTCCCAATCTCGTGACAACCCACAGCTTCTCCTTCTCAGCTTACCCAGAACAAAACCCAGTCCCTCCCTTGACCTACAGGCAATGTCTGGAGTCACAGCCACTGCAGAACCCTCCTTCTAGAACATTCTTCCCCAGAGATCAGCACCGCCCACCCCCTCAGGGTGTCTGTTCCACTGTGGTCTCTTCAGGGAGGCCCTCCCTGACCCCCTCTGTCCCTGTACCTGACTTTGTGGGTGTTGGTGCCATTGCTCACCACGCCCTGACATGTATCAGGTGTATGTTCACTGTCTGTCTCCCCCGCAGACGCCAGCTCCCAAGGGTGGGCCTCTGCTGCACGCCCATGCCAGGAATAGACGCCTACTGAATGCCTGGATGGCTGAGCGTGACACACGGAGCGTGGACAAACCCAGAGGAGATGAGGGGGTGGATGTGGGGGCCAGAACTTGGCCAAGGAAGGAGGCAGAAGCTGGAGGTTTTGGGGGGCCCTGAGCCTGAGTCCTGGGGCTGGTGTGCACCCTGTCTCTGACTGCCCAGCAAAACCAGACTCCCTAAGGGAACAGTGTGGCCCCGTCGCTCCCAACCAGCCCTCTGCCGCCGGCACCCAGGCTTCAGTCAGGCTTCTCCGGGGTTTATTCAACAAGTGTTTATTTCCAGACACTGTGGTAGGTGCTAGGGACAGACAGTGAGGGGAACCAGATAAGCAAAGCCCCTGCCCTCTGCCTGCGGGACAACCCCCTCCTGCCTGGCCCCTTGCTAGCCCTGCAGGGCTGTCTGGGAAGGAGGATGCCATGGCCTGATCCCTTGCCTTCAGGGGCCTCTGGGACAGCTGTGGCAGTGTGCAGCCCGTGGCCACAACCCAGTGCCAGGCAGCCCAGCCCTGCCACGATTGAATATGGGTGACCTTGGGCCAATAACTGGAGCTGCTGTTTCTTCTTCTGAACAGCACCTCGTGGGGCTTGTATGAAGATTCGATGAGTTCACAGGTAAAGCCCTTGGTGGGGGCTGGGCTCAGAGTGATTGTTCAGTGTGAGCTGTTATGCTGGGGGATGCTGTGTCACAAAATGTCCCCTGGAACTCGTTCAGCCCCATACCTCCACGGATACCCCTGTGAGACCCCCACAGCAGGCCCTGTGGTGGGCTCTAGGATGAGGGGACGTGTTACAGACCCTGCTCCAAGGAGCTGGAGGAGACGGGCAGCCCATAGCAAGTTCGCCGGGTGTGGCTAGTTCCAGACAAGAGGGAAGCTTTGGGGGCTACGGGGCCACAGAGGAGGATCCAGATCTAAAGTAGGTGTCCAGGAAGGCTTCCTACAGGAGGTGACATTTAAGTTTCATGCCTCCTTACCTTCTGGATGCCCTGACCCTCGCCCTAGAGCCCTGAACCCTAAAAGCTGAGCTGTTCCTGGCTGTGCAGGGACTCTGGGGGGCAGCAGGTGGCAAGACCAGGCTCCCCCACCAGCCAGTGCTGAAGAAGCAATGGGCCCACCCACCTTGGCCAGTCCAGGACATGCTCATCCCACACCCACCACCCCTGCAGCAGCTGCACCAGGACAGGACATCCTCCCCGCCCGCCTGCCCGCTCCACAGCCCCCCACCCCCTGGCACGGGCACTTACGCTTGGAATGCTTGTCACACAGGGCAGCTGCCCGCATGTCGCAGAGCCGCAGGGAGCCCTTGCTGCTGCTGTAGACGAAGAGGTTGCAGTGGTGCGGATGGAACTCAGACGCTGTGATCACCTCTGTGAGGTCCTCCATGTTGGCCGGCTTGATGTCCACGATGTCTGGGGGCAGTGCGGTCAAGGAAGGGGCAGTGAAGGCACCTTCAATGCTCCGCCTTTCCAGAGGTTTCTGACACCTCTCCCAGGCAAAGCCGTCCACCCTCGCGTCTGAGCTGCCTCTCTGTTCCTGAGACCCTCAAAATGCATCCCAGCCGAGTGTCCCTCTGAGCTGCAGACCTGCATGGTGAACTGCCTGCCGGCCACCCCTTCTAGGTGCCTGTCCACTGTTCCCATGAAGCTGGACCCACCACTTCCCTCCTGACCTTCACCCCCCCACACCTGCACCCCACCCTAGTGAGGGTGCATCAGTTCCAGCCACAGATAGCACTGACCTGTGGGGCCCCTCTCCTCTGCCCTCCTCCCACTGTTGGTTGCCAAGCAGAAGAAAAAGAGCATTTATATTGTGCCTACTGCATGCTGGGCCGTGGATGCTATTGGTGAATGATTTCAAGTCTTCCCAGTCCCTTTTCAAATTGTGTCTGGAATTGAGTGTGTGGGCATCTGGGAGCTCCCCTTCCTGCCCCCAGCACCCACTCCCCTTCTTCTGTCTACAGCATGGAGATTCTTCTTTGGGCAAAGGATCTTCTGGGTTTCTGGGTCGGACCCACCTCGGCTCTGATCTGTGCCCTACAGCCCCCAGGACTTGGAATACTGAAAAGGCTGGGATGCAGCTTGGTCACCCCTGCTGGGCTGGGTGGTGTAGAAAGAAGGAGCTTCTATCTGCTGCCAGGACAAAGAGAAACCCTGGAGCTTGAGGGTGGGGCAGACAGTGGAAAGAGTGCAGAGAAAGATCTGGTGATGCCATTGGAATCCTGGATCAAGCTGCACCTGAGGCCATTCCCCCCAGACTGCTAAATGTGGGAGTCAATAAATGTCCCTTTTTTGTTTAGAGTCAAGAACTTTGCTGCTTGCAAAGGCGGTATCCCTGACTGTTACACTGGAGCACAGAGAAGATGAGCAACTTGTCCGGGGTGGCCCAGGTGTGAGTCCTAGGGCTGGATTCAGCCTCACAACCTCCCCAGCCCCAGCACCTGCTCTTTTCCTGTCCCTTCCCTGCTGCCCAGCAGCAGATCAGAATCTCTTGGAGCATGCAAGGACTGGCACCCCCGAGCCTCTCTCCGGCTTTCCAGCTTCAGATCCCACCTGTCACCCTGACAGAAAGGCCTTCTCCCCTCTCACAGCAATGACCTCGGGCTCCAGTCTCCCTGGCCCTGCATGGGGCTTTGCACAGTCTGTTCCCTCTGACTCTTCAGGTGCACAGGAGCCCTGGAGTCGGAAGGTCTGGGGTTTGAATCCCAGCTCTGTCACCTCCTGGCTGTGTGACCCTGAGCGAGTTCCCAGCTATCCATGCCTCAGCTTCCTCATCTGTAAAATGAGTCAGCAGTATAACCTTATCACTTCACTGTGAAGATCATCAGAGGCAAAGCCCTTCACACACTGCCTGATGTGTTGCAGAGTGCATGCATGTCAGTTTCCATTATTATTATTTTCTATCTGGAAAATACTGACTGAAACTCTGAAATCCATCTGCCTTCCCTCTTCCTCCACCCAAGCTGCTGCCTCTCTCAATAAGAAAGCAGTATTTGTAATCCCAGCGCTTTGGGAGGCCAAGGCAGGCAGATCACAAGGTCAGGAGATCGAGACCATCCTGGCCAACATAGTAAAACCCTGTCTCTACTAAAATACAAAAAAAAATTAGTTGGAGACAAGCCTGACCAACACTGCAAAACCCCATCCCCACTAAAAAAAAAATTAGTGGTGGCACACGCCTGTAGTCCCAGCTACTTGGGAAGCTGAGGCAGGGGAATCACTTGAACCTAGGAGGTGGAGGTTGCAGTGAGCCGAGATCGTGCCATTACATTCCAGCCTGGTGACAGGGCAAGACTCTGTCCAAAAAAAAAAAAAAATGCAAGCAGTATTTTCTGACCTCTCTAAACACGAGGGTTTATAAAATGCCAGGAAAAAAAATGGCTGATCTGTGCAGTCAGAAAGCACCTATGAGGGTCCCTGTGCTCGTGCTCAAATCTTGCTTCCCGGAAGCACATCATTAACCAGAAACTGAGAATCACATAAAAATAGAAAGAGAGGGAAAAACGAGTTAAGTCATCACTACCTGGCTGGTTTCCCAGGAAACTACAGTTTTCCAGTATGAAAAGAAGCAGCGATTAAATAATGAAAAATGATACTGAAGGCCAAGCAAGAAAAGAGCCCTCCTCCTGCCATGCTGATTTCACCAGCGTCCACCTGGCAGCCCAGCCCTCCCGGGCCGAATGGCTCCCATGACTTTCCAGGACACGCTGCCCGCTCGGGGCGGCTCTCAGGTCCTTACTGAACTTCACTAAAGTGGGATCCAGAGAAAAGTGCAGCCATTGATGAAATGTCATGCACATTAGTGCGACAGCCCATGGATAATGTGCAGTAGAGAGGCAGGGCAGACAGGGGCTAAATTCTCTCTGCACACCCTGAGACACACAAAAGCCACAGGAGGCTTGGTGGCAACAGAAGTGCCCGGGAACATGGGTCCCGCATGAGTTCTGTTCGTGTCATCAGGACACTCATTTTTGCTGTATTTCCAGGAGTTATAACTCATGGGGCACAGTGGGTGCAGGAGGACTTGGTGGGATGAAGTCAAACGCTGACACCCAGGGGGTTCTCTGGACATTCCAGGTCATCTCCCAGGGGAGACCTCTCCCTCGGCCTTTCAGAACCCAGAGTGGCCAGCGGCTTATTGCTTCTGCCAATGAATAGACAAGTGAGGCATGTCACTTCCAGGCTGAAGTTTTGAGAGCCAGCACGTGGTCTGCTGTGACACTGTTCCCTCTGCTGTGAGATCGCACCGAAGCCAGCCTGTGACGGACACACTTGCAGCGAGCGTAGGCAGTGTGAAGTGGGTGTTTGAAGCCTCGGAGACCTTCAGGTTGTTTGCTACCACTGCAAAACCTGAGCCCCCTGACAGGTTCAGTGTCCACCCAAATGCTCTTTCCTTTCCCACCTGGGGATGTTTCAAAACTTTTCAAAGTATGTAGGAGGCCAGGCACCATGGCTCACACCTGTAATCCCAGCACTTTGGGAGGCCGAGGCGAGCAGGTCACCTGAGCTCAGGAGTTCGAGACCAGCCTGACCAACATGCCAAAACCCCGTCTCTACTAAACATAAAAAAAAAAAAAAAAAAAAAAAAAAAAAAAAAAAAAAAAAAAATTAGCCAGGCGTGGTGGCGCGTGCCTGAAATCCCAGCTACTTGGGAGGCTGAGGCAGGAGAATCTCTTGACCGGGGAGGCAGAGGTTGCAGTGAGCTGAGATCGTGCCACTGCACTCCAGACTGGGTGACAGAGCAAGACTCCATCTCAAAAATAAATAAATTAACTAATTAATTAATAAAGGTATGCAGGGCTCCATTACGTCTGTAGCCCTGTGGCAAACACACCCGAGCCACGGCAACCCAGGGCCGGCTGATGGGCACGGACACTCAATCGAGCACCCCATGTATAGGCTGGGAACACAAGAGTCCCCAAAGGCAAAGGGATCGAGGGCCTGGCTTTGGGGAGATAAAGTCCCCCAAACCTGGGTCCCACCAACAGCCCAGGACTATAGCGGAGCCATCACAGGGGAATCTCTCCTGCTGTTTCTCTCTGTCTTTGGATAGGGTGGGTGCTGTGAGACACAGAGGCCCTGCATCCACGTCACCCTGCAGAAGGAGCAAAATCACTGTCATGGCCAATATGGCAGGTCCCCCACAACAGGGTCCCCACGGTAAGAGCTCCCTGGGGAGGCAAGCAGTCCCAAGCCTCTGAATTCCAGGGCCCAGAGCCATGCCCAGAACCTCTGGGCAGCACAGCACCCTTCAGGGTATGGACACTGGGCTGGGTCCATGCTCACCTGGTCCCTGGGACCGCCTCTCCGAGACCTTGGCTCAGGTGGCCATAGGACCTACCCGGGCCTGCAGCCCAGCCCTTTGCAAGAGGAATTAATTACCGAGTGGGGTGGTCCCTGTTGGTGCTCCCTCAATCCGTCATAACACAGGGCCCTGAAGATGGACTCCTGACAAGGGAAGTAGCTGTGGGAGAAGCCTCCGGGGCACGAGAATTATGCCCAAACTGAGCTACCGCGAGCACACCTTTTTGCCCCACACCATGGTCCTCCGTGTGTCGACCTTGAAGCATTTGGCCCAGTGACCACACTTGGTGGCTTTAACTTTGGAAGGACCAGCATCAGGTCAGAAGCTGGGGGCCCCCGGCTGGGCATCTGGTCTTGGCTGTCACTGGGGGCCCCGGCTGGGCATCTGGTCTTGGCTGTCACTGGGGCCCCCGGCTGGGCGTCTGGTCTTGGCTGTCACTGGGGGCCCCCGGCTGGGCGTCTGGTCTTGGCTGTCACTGGGGCCCCGGCTGGGCATCTGGTCTTGGCTGTCACTGGGGGCCCCCGGCTGGGCGTCTGGTCTTGGCTGTCACTGGGGGTCCCCGGCTGGGCGTCTGGTCTTGGCTGTCACTGGAGCATCATTTCCGTGCTGCAAGCCTTGCTTCCCCATCTGCAAAATGAGGGCCTGGGCCCTTTTCTTTCCAGGACTAACCGCAGGTGGCCCCACCCCAGCTTCATGATAGCCGCCTAAATCCTATTTGAAAAACTGCTTCACAAGGTTCATTTCAGGACTGGCCTCCCTTGGGAACGAGCATAATTAGGATCATTTAAGAGTCCCCCTTCCCCTGGCAAAGCTGCTTGAATTATTCATCTTCTGTTTTCCCATCTAATTCCACTCCAACTGTCTGGTGGGATCTATTTCCCTTCCAATCACACTCTAACAGCTAAGAGTCATTTTCCCTGCAAGAAAAGTTTGTCAGACACAGGTAGGAATTCCAGAGAGAGGAGCAAGTTACGCAGAGACGATGAAAAGGAGAGAAGGTAAAATCGCTCTTCAATCCCATACGCCTCAACTGAGCACACGCTATTTTTCTCCACTGCGGTGGGTTGAATAGTGGCCCCCACAAATACGTTAGCATAGTATATGTCCATAAGATCCTAACCCCCAGAGACTGTGGAGTGTGATCTCATTTGGGAAAAGGGTCTTTGCAGATGTAGTTAAAGATCTTGAGATGAGATCACCCTGGATTACCCAGGGGGGCCCTAAATTCAATGACAAGTGGCCTTCTAAGAGACAGAAGAGGAGACACCAGAGGAGAAGGCCACATGGAGACGAAGGCAGAGATGGGAGCGATGGCTACAGGAACACCTAGAGCCCCGGAGCTGGAGGAGACGAGGAAGGCTCCTCCCCTACAGCCTTCAGAGAGAGCATAGCCCTGCCAACACTTGGACTGAGAACTTGTGGCCCCCAGGACGGTGAGAATATATCTGTTGTTTGAAGCCATGAAGTTTATGGCAGTTTGCTACAGCAGCCACAGGACACTAACCCACCCAAGGTGCCTCCTGGGAGTTGGGAAATAAGAGCAGACATAATGCCAGTGCTATGGGTGCCTGCACAGCCCCCCAACACTGACAGCCCCCCAACACCGACAGCCCCCCACACCAACAGCCCCCCCACACTGACAGCCCCCCACACCGCTCCTTCTCTAGAACTCCCCATTTCCCCAGCCCTGGGGCACCAAGCCAGGCATCAGGGGACTTCTTCCTCATTCTAAGCCCTTCCCTTGTCCAGCCAGCCTTCAGGTCCCAGGGCTTCTCCACCTGAACGCCTTCCGCTCTGCCCTTCAGCCCAGGCCATCAGCATCTCTGTCCCCATGGGGGTCCGTGCCCAAGCTCAGCTAGAGTGAACTTCCTCAAACAGCTGGGGGACTCCCCACCACCCTGCGTGGTGGCCTCTCCCACCCCACCGAGGAGGTGGGACTTGCCCAGCATGCTGCCCCTGCCTGCTCTTCCTCAATCTCACCTTGGCCGCTTCTCCCTCCATACCCGCCAGCCATATCCAGCAGTTCGAAGTTGCCACAGCATTCTGAGTCTCTGCCTGAACACCAAGGCGAGGCCCTACCCCTCTGCCCATCCTCAGGACCACCGTGCTGTGTATGTGCCCATCGGTTCCGCCCTGCAGTCGGCTCCAGGGCCAGCTCCCCCTCCTGATTCACCTCTGTGCCCCCACACCCCTCACACACGACCTGCCCAGAGCTGGTGCCTGGGACATGCTCGCTGCATGACTGATCTGTGGACAAATATTAGATGAGGAGACGACTCTGAACCTTTCCCTGGGAACAGCCCTTCCAATTTAGAAACTCTGTTCACAGTCATTTGCCCCCACCCCCACCTCAACACACACTAACAGGGTGCAGAAGGCAGCTGGTGCTCCACTTCACTTTCTTTAGGTCCAGAGACAGGCTCAGAGGGTTCCACAGTCAGTGAGCAGCAGAGCTGATACCTGAGCCCGGGTGCATGATTGCAAATCCAGCTTGGGTTCCTCCACCCACAGCCCCCCACAGCCGGGCCCCATTGCCCCTTAGAATAAGCTGCAGGTTGTGCGAACGGAGGAGGTGTCCAATCAACCAAGGGCGTGATGGGCACATTCCCACTGCAGGGCCCTCACAGTCACGCCCTTCAGATCTCTGCCTGAATGCTCCTTAACAAAGTAACCTTCTATAAATCTCTGCCCCTCAAAATAAACATTTATTTTACCTTGCTTAATTATAGATTTTCTGCTTTCTCTTTTTGCAAGCATTAATCACTGCTTATTACATTATTGGCCTGTTTGTTGCTGTCTGTCCCCAGTGAGGGCAGTGACCTACCTGTCAGGATTGCTGCTGCTGCCTGGCACACAGTGGGTGCTTAGTAAGTAGTTGCTGACTGAACGAATGAACCAGCCCATTGTGGTCCCCTCTGATCAGGGCCCAGGGGGCAGGAGGTTGCAAACCATCTCAAAGGGAAGCAGCTGTTAATGTAGAGATAAGAGGCATGGTCAAGAAGGCCAGGGTGTGAGGGGTTTTTCGGGAGTGGATCATCACTGACAAAGGCCATTCAAAGGGGCCGTCCCCCTGCAGTGTGTTGAAAGTATTGCTGCTGAGGTACAAATGCAAGAGCGCAGTGCTGGCCGGGCATGGTGGTTCACGCCTGTAATCCCAGCACTTTGGGAGGCCGAGGCAGGAGGATCACTTGAGGTCAGGAGTTTGAGACCAGCCTAGCCAACATGATGAAACCCTGTCTCTACTAAAAATACAAAAAAAAATTAGCTGGGCATGGTGGTGGGCACCTGTAATCCCAGCTACTCAGGAGGCTGAGGCAGGAGAATCACTTGAACCTGGGAGGCGGAGGTTGCAGTGAGCTGAGATCATGCCACTGTGTTGCAGCCTGGGTGACACAGTGAGACTCTGTCGGAAAAAAAAAAAAAAAAAAAAAAATTGCTGTGGTCTGGGAAGCAGGTCACACGTGCTGCGGGTCCAGTGAAGTCCATCAGGAAGAACTGGTTCCTACACCGCTTCCTCTGGTCTTCACTGCACCTGCTCCAAGGCCCATGGGCGAGATCTTTTTAGGTTGCAAATACTAGCTGACCTGCTTATGTCATTCACCTGACTGGGCAAAGTTGTTCTACTGTTTATATCCCCCAAACCCCAGCCAAGCACCTGGTACCTGCCGCAGCTAACACATGCGCGGGACTAGCTTCGCATCTGTGGCTCATCCAATCCCCTCTGCCTTCCGTGAGTGAGGTGTGCCCCTTCTACACTGGAAACAGAGGCTCGGTGAGGAGAAGCCAATTGCTCAGGGACAAGGAGAGAAGGGTCAGACCAGGCCTGGGACTCAGTTGGGCTCCAGAGTCTTCCATACGCCCTCTGTGGCTCCAGAGTGCAATCCCTGCCCCCTCGCCATCTGGGGGTGGCTCCAGCTCTGCCACTTGCTAGCTATGTGTCTTTGGGCAAGTTTCTGAACCTCTCTGTGCCTCGGTTTCCCCAAATTCAGAAGGGAAATTGCACTCTGCAGCTCCCAGATGAGGATGGGGTAAGGTAGTCCCCGTGAAGTGCTGAGAACAGGACCGGGCTAGAGTGGGTGCTCTGTAGGTGAGCTGCTGAGAAGGTCTGCCAGATGACAGGCCTGTTCTGCCTGGCTGCCAGGGACCCCGGGTCCCAGCCTCAAATCCCCCTTTCATCTGCTGTGGAGCCTTGGGCCAGTCTCTCAGCCTCTCTGGACTCTGTGTCATCTGAGGCTCGGGGAGCAGGAGGAGAAAGTCACAGCTGCAGCCATAGGCATGAGACAGGGACAGCGAGGTGCTGGGCAACGAGGGGCTGTCAGGTCTCTGGAGGGGCCCGGGGACCTGGCAGTTGTCTGGCTTCAGCCCCCCATGTCTTGAAATGAACCCCCTTTTCCTTCCAGTGGCCGAGAGTAAACATTCACAGGTGTTGGCAAGTGTTTTCTGCAAAGAGCCAGACAGTCAATATTTCAGGCCTCGCCAGACGCAGGATTTCTATCGAAACTGCAAGGACTCCACTCTGCTGTTGTAATAGAAAACCAGCCAGAGGTGCTAGCTAAACAAAGCATGGCTATGTGCGCAGAAAGCCCCATGCATGGTGGATTTGCCCTGCCGCCCACAGCCCTAGGCCTAGAGGAGGCGATGCACTCTTGCTTGGGTCACACAGCCTCCCTTCTTTACTGCACACAGCCCCACGTTCAATGTTAGATGGAGCAAGTGCAGCCCTGGAGGGACAGGTGGGCCTATCCCGGTCCCCCATCCACAGTACAAGGAGCTCCTCACCCTGGTGGGTTGGGGTAGGGGTGCTGGGTGCCCCCAGCTGTTCAGACCACCCCTGTGAGCTCAGAGCCTGCACCTGGGGGAGTCAGCAAAGCGGGGTTTCTTCCACCCAAGAGTGAAGTCTGCAGCTATCCCTGCCAAGGACACAGGAGGTGTGATCCACACAGGCCTCCCATATAGTCCTCGGGTATACAGAGGTTTTTATAGAAACTCCTGCATCTCCCCATCAAGCTACTAATGACTTTCTTCGCAGAATTGGAAAAAACTACTTTAAAGTTCATATGGAACCAAAAAAGAGCCCGCGTTCCCAAGACAATCCTAAGCAAAAGAACAAAGCTGGAGGCATCATGCTACCTGACTTCAAACTATACTACAAGGCTACAGTAACCAAAACAGCATGGTACTGGTACCAAAACAGAGATATAGACCAATGGAACAGAACAGAGCCCTCAGAAATAACACCACACATCTACAACCATCTGATCTTTGACAAACCTGACAAAAACAAGAAATGGGGAAAGGATTCCCTATTTAATAAATGGTGCTGGGAAAACCAGCCAGCCATATGTAGAAAGCTGAAACTGGATCCCTTCCTTACACCTTATACAAAAATTAATTCAAGATGGAGTAAAGACTTAAATGTTAGATCTAAAACCATAAAAACCCTAGAAGAAAATCTAGGCAATACCATTCAGGACATAGGCATGGGCAAGGACTTCATGACTAAAACACCAAAAGCAATGGCAACAAAAGCCAAAATAGACAAATGGGATCTAATTAAACTAAAGAGCTTCTACACAGCAAAAGAAACTGCCATCAGAGTGAACAGGCAACCTACAGAGGAAAGGGAGAAAATTTTTGCAATCTACCCATCTGACAAAGGGCTAATATCCAGAATCTACAAAGAACTTAAACAAATTAAAAAAAAAAAAAAAATCAAACAACCCCATCAAAAAGTGGGCAAAGGATATGAAGAGATGCTTTTCAAAAGAAGACATTTATGCAGCCAACAGACATATGAAAAAATGCTCATCATCACTGGTCATCAGAAAAATGCAAATCAAAACCACAATGAGATACCATCTCAAACCAGCTAGAATGGCAATCATTAAAAAGTCAGGAAACAACAGGTGCTGGAGAGGATGTGGAGAAATAGGAATGCTTTTACACTGTTGGTGGGAGTGTAAATTAGTTCAACCATTGTGGAAGACAGTGTGGCAATTCCTCAAGGATCTAGAACTAGAAATACCATTTGACCCAGCCATCCCATTACTGGGTATATACCCAAAGGATTAGAAATCATGCTGCTATAGAGACACATGCACATGTATGCTTATTGCAGCACTATTCACAATAGCAAAGACTTGGAACCAACCAAATGTCCATCAATGATAGACTGGATTAAGAAAATGTGGCACATATACACCATTGAATACTATGCAGCCATAAAAAAGGATGAGTTCCTGTCCTTTGTAGGGACATGGATGAAGCTGGAAACCAAGATTCTGAGCAAACTATTGCAAGGACAGAAAATCAAACACCGCATGTTCTCACTCATAGGTGGGAACTGAGCAATGAGAACACTTGGACACAGGGCAGGGAACATCACACACCAGAACCTGTCATGGAGTGGGGGAGTGGAGGAGGGACAACATTAGGAGAAATACCTAATGTAAATGATGAGTTAACGGGTGCAGCACACCAACATGGCACGTGTATACCTATGTAACAAACCTGCACATTGTGCACATGTACCCTAGAACTTGAAGTATAATAATTTAAAAAAAGCACTTGAAATGTAGCTAGTGCCAAGGTTGAAATGATAATATTTGGGGTATATTTAGTTAAATAAATGTTATTATTAAGATTTGTATTACTAAAATAATTTTATCATTAAAATTTATTTCACCTGTAAAAAAAAAAAAAAAGAAAGAAACTCCTTCATCTCCTGACACCAGAGGCACGGCCTGCTCTCCTGGAGCCCAGCCACGTGAGCTCAGCTACACCAGCCCCATGTCAGGCTAGAGGAGGTGGCTACACCTCCAGGAGCCATGGCAGCCAAGCTGCACCAGTCTGCCCCCCGGTCATCCTCTCCTGTAAGGTGGGCACAGGAACCAAGGGCTGCTCACTCCTCTACAGGGCAAATATCTGCTGACTGGAAATATAGCCAGGTATGTGAAATGAAGAAGCATCACTGGTTGGTTCTGGCAAGGAGCTCAAGTGAGAAGCAGGTATGCAAAGCACTCCACAAGTGCCAAAGCAGTGTGCAAATACTGGTTCACATCATGATGGGCCCCAGTGGAGATCCCACAACAAGCTAATCTAAAAACCACAGAAAGTAATTGAACTTTGAGACATGGTAATAACCCCAGAGAGCCGTGCCTAGCACAGGGCAGGCAAATAGTCCACCCCTGCAGGCAGGAACTGCCCATGTGCCAACCCCACCCAGGAGGAGAGGGAGGCCCAGAGTGGGCAGTGATTTGCCCAGGGCCACACGCAGAGCCCTGGCAGAGTAAAGACTGAAATCCTGACTCCCTAACTTCCAGTCAGCGTCCCTCCCACTGTTCTGGAGTAAACGCATTTCCACACCATCTGCAGCCTTCCCCGTGGGGTGGGCACCCCAAGGACCCTGATGCCAGGCTGGCTGGACTGGCTCGTGTCCTCAGCAAGGCGGATGCTGGGTGCAGAGCAGGGATCCATGAGAGAGACGGCTGCAGCCTTGGGCTCCACCGATTTCACGGAGCACAGCGAGGCTCATCCAGATGTCTCAGCAGGAGCCTGCTCTCAGGATGGAGGAAGCTGTCGCCATGGCAACCAAGCAGCCACCGGAGTTAGGGATGGAGGCAGCCCTGCCAAGAGCCACAAAAGGCCTCCCGCATGAGCTCACCAGGGACGCCGGATGCGGAGGTGCCCTAGAAGGCCTCCCACACATGGAGGTCGTCTTGAAAAACTGCTTTTTCAGCAAATCTTCTCCAAAAGATGACCTGACTACAAACATGAGCTGCAAGCACTCAGACCAAGGCATGTCAGACCCTACAGGAGGATTCCTGGCTGCCACAGCAAAATACCACAGACCGAGTGGCTTAAACAATACGTGTTTCTCATAGCTACGGAGGCCCGAAGTCCAATAACATGGTGTCAGCAGGGCTGGTTCCTTCTGAGGCCCGTCTCCTCAGCCTGAAGGTGACTGCCTTCTCCTGTGTCCTCACATTCTCATTCCTGCATCTTAACATCTCTCTGTGGGTTCTAATCACCTCTTCTTACAAGAACACCAGTCAGATTGGATTACGGTCCACCCTGCCAGCCTTATTTTAACTTAATCACCCTTTAAAGCCCCGTCTCCAAATACAGTGTCATTCTGAGGTTCTGGGAGTTAGGGTTTCAACATATGCATGGGGATGGGGGAGACACAATCTAGCCTGTAACAGCCTCCTTCCCTTCTCCACTCAGAACACCTTAATGATGATGCAATTCCTCTCAGGGAGCAGAACCCAGCTTGCTGGAACTATGGGAAAGGTGCTGTTCTATTTCACTGCTCACTGCACAAGCCACTGAGCCCTGCATGCTCTCTGTGTGGTGAGCCCATCTTCACAGCTCTGCCATGGCCCCGCTCAGGTGATTCATACGTGCTTAGAAAGAAATCAACCAAGCTATGAAAAAGGAAGAAAGTCCTGACTTCTGAATCACAAAGCCCAGAGCTTGAAAGTCCAGCCCCACTGCCTAACATCTGTGTGACCTCTTGAAAACTCAGCCTTTCTGTGCTCTGCTTTTCTTATCTGTAGAATGTGTTGATAACTTCTGCTTTGCAGGGCTGCAATGAGGATTTCACCAGATGACATATGTCAAAAGACCCAGTACATGGCTACAGTTAAACTGAAGTTAGTTAAATTAGAATTCTCCATCAGAGTCTTTCTCTCCCTCTGGGAAAAAAGCATACGGCTAAGCAGGATGCAAAAGGTACAGTGCTTGGCACCCCCTGGGAGGACTAGGAGGGTCTGTGGTGAACAGCATGCCTTGGTTTCCAAGACCTGAGAGGGGGAATCCAAGGTTGGACACAGCTGGGATGTGCACCCAGGCAGCTGTACCCCCACAGCACTGAGAAGGAGCAGACCAGACCCCGCCCTGACTGCTGGGGCTCCCAGCCTGGCAGGGAAGCAGATTTAGCTCCACCATCGATCGATGGCCCAAGAGAGACACAGGTGCTCACGTCAGAGATTTATAACGAGGCCCTGAGATGGTGTAGAGTTAGGGAAGGGCCCTCTGAAGCCCATGGTGAGTAGGAGTTATCCAGGCAGAGTCGGCGGGTGGGAAAGTGTTTGGTGTGTGTGAGTGTGTGGTGGAGGGGGTGAGGGGGTTGAAGAGGGGGAGTGCAAGGCTCAGAGGTGTGAGAGGCTGGGTGGCTGAGCATGAGGGAGGGAGGCACAGAGGGCGAGAGCCAGGCTGGAGAGGATGTGGCGCCAGCAGAACTCAGAGGGAGCATAGACTCTGTCCAAAAGGAGAGGAGTTCTAAGAGGGAAGGAGAGGCTCCAGGGTGATGGAGTGTGAGCTATGAGGGTGGCGGGGTCCTGACATAAGGCTGGGAGTGGCAGGACCCATCCTGAAGAGGGAAGCAGGCCAAGGGTCTGGGGCTCAGGCCTGGGGACAAGAGGATTTTAACAGGGAGCGAGTTCTAGAAATGCCAGGGAGGTCTGTCGAGAAGGGACAGGAGGCAAGCCAGAGTCGCACACCTCTACCATGCCACCTGCAGGGCAAACGTGAGGATCGGAAAGGGACAGGAGGCAGGCCAGGGTCGCATACCTCTACCATGCCACCTGCAGGGCAAACGTGAGGACTGCCATACAGCTACTGACAGCCATGCTCATCGCAAAACAACCTCCAATCTATCCTGCAATTGGGCCTGTCTTTCCACAGGACCTAAAACAAGAATCAAGAAATATGGCTGTCTCAACAGAACTGGGCAGGCCATCAGAAGGACACTGGGCTCAGAGAGGCCTTGGGCAAGGGAGCCCACCTCTCAGTGCCCATCTCCACTTCTGCAGAGTTGGGACAGTGACAGCCCCCACCTGGCGAGTGGTCATGAGACTGAAATGCAACCAGTGGCATCTTGCATTTGTTTACCCCAGCACCAGGCAGGCTGCAACTGGGGCTGTTACCATCATGACTGAGAGGCAGTGTAGCATGACAGTTAAGTGCATGGTTCTGCATCCAGGAGGCTTAAGTCTGAATCCCAGCCCTGGCACCCCCTTTCCCCGCACCCCCTTTCCCCATTTGACTTTGGGTAGATTACTGAAACTTATTGTGGCTTTGTTTCCTCATCTGTAAAAGGGGGATATTAAGAATGCCTACCACATAGTGTTGTTGGGAGGATTCAACCAGTTAACATCGGCAGCGTGCTCAGAACACCGTGTGACACAGCAAGTAGTGACAGTGGGGTGGGAGGTGGAGATGCTGACCTCGACCCAATGGCTCACAACAGGGTCAGCACCATGGACAGCGCCATTGCACGCAGGAAGCCCTCAGTCATGGTGGAGGCTGACTGACCAAATGCCTGGCCTTGTGAAGGCCCCAGAGCAGTTGTGTGCTGGTAACTTGAACAATACCCTCTCTTCTGGGGAGGGGAGGGATTGATTTTGTAGTGTTTGTAGATATCTGTAGAAATACTACCACCATGGCCAAATTCAAGCTACCAAAGCAATGTCCGTGAACATGGATTTGGGAAGAGATATGCACACCTGACAGTTACAAGCTGTGTATGACCTTGTGTCATGCCAGCAGCAGGCAAGACACAAAGTCGTACATAGCCAGACGAAGGGAGACCTGGCAAGGACAACCCATCTGTCTCAATGAAAGCCAGCTTCAGGACACCAGTCCAGCCAAGAGAAGGGGAAATGGTGTCCAGGAAGGTGAAGCAACCTGCCAGGGGACCACGTGGCAGGCCCAGGAGAAAAGCCTCAGTGCCAATGCCTTTCCATCATGGACTTTCTAAGGAGGTTAGGGTCCTCCCCACCTTATCCCAACACTCATCTCACTTTATTGTGCTGGTTCCATTCTTTGAGCATCTACTCTGGACCAGGCATTATTCCAGGTAAATCAAACAAGGTGCCTGCTCTCATGAAGGTGCCAGTCCAGGAGAGAGAGGCGGGAAATGAACAGGGAACGAGGTAGGGGCCAAGCCTCAAGGGAAGGGGCTTGAGGGAGTCAGGGAGGGGAGGGACTAGTTCCAACAGACTGGCCAAGGAAGGCGTCTCTGAGAAGGTGTCCACTGAGTGGATGAGGGTGGAGAAACTTCACAGACAGAGGGAACAGCCAGTGCAAAATGGCTCTGCTGCAGGAGATGGCTGGAAATATGGTGAAGAGTGGGGGGCCGGGAAGGCTGAGCCCAGGGATCAAGGGGAGAGAGGAGGAAGTGGGCCAGGGAGGGGCCAGGGCCAGCTCCTGCAGGGCCTCAGAGGCCAGAGAAAGGGGCAGAGTTACTCCAAGTTGGGAGAAGTTGCTGAAGGGTTCTGAGCAGGGAGTGACATGATCTTGTCATTTTTTTTTTCTCATATTGTAGGAGAACAGACCATAAGGAGACACCTGGGGAAACACAGCTAATGAAGCAATGATGCTGCAGCTCGGTGATTTGCCAGGCACTGCCCTAAAGGCTTCCCAGATGTCATCATAGCACCCAGTCCTCAAGCAGCCATATGGTGTCAGCAGGGGCTTCTCCTCACTTTACAGGTGAGGAGCTGAGGCACAGAGAGCCCAAGTGAGCTGACCGAGGCCGCAGAGTCCCTATGTCTTGGGGCCAAGGTCTGAGCCCTGGCAGTCTGGCTCCTAGACCTAAGAAGGGAGGCCAGTCAGGTCACCATCATGATCAGGGTGAGACAGTGGCCTGGACACGTGCTGGGGGCAGAGAGGCAGGTGGGCTCTGGGTGCATTCGGACGATGGAATCATGGGACTCACTGAGGCTTGAGCAAGAAGAGTATCTTCTTGCTCACCTAGAAAGTTCACCCGGGCAGCATCAGGATCCCCATTCACTCAAAAAGTGCCTTTGTGCCAATTATGAAAATACAGCTCTTCCTTGCAGAACTGAAAAACAGAAAAAGTCCCTTCTTCCCCAGATCATCACCTCTTTTGGGCAGTAGACAACCCATACAACTGTACTCGTAGGACCTGGCAGAGACCCTGTCTGCTTCCCTAGCACAAAGTCCAACGCTCAACACAGAGTAGACTCTCGGCCAATGCTGCCGAATGAACCAATGAATGCACAGAACCGCAGGCAGGTAGTGGCAGAGCTGGAGTCAGAACCCAGGGCTCCAGACTCCTGTAAGGTGCCCGACAGCAGGTCATGGGCTGGTGAAGGTTGCGTGTCTACACCACATCAGGCCCCATACTCATTGGCCATTCCACCTTTACAGCTCCTGGTACAGGAGACACACTCCCATGGGGTGGATGAGATAAAGGGGGTGCAGAAAGACTGAGTGACTGATGAGGGTCAGTAGCAGAGGCAGGGGTAGAGCCCGGGCTCAGGGTCCCTTGGCCCAGCACAGAGCCTGCATGCAGAGGGACCGTGTCTGCTCCCTCCTTTGTTCCCTGCACAGAGGACAAGCTGAGTCTTCAGGCAGGCGTGGGCTGATGAAGGTTCTGAGCCTCCTGTGGTGAATCGCTGCACCCCCCTCCAGCCCACCTGGCCACGTGGACCTGCTCTGTAAATGGGAATTAGAAATTCTCCAGGCCGAGGCTTGGTGTGATGCCAGTTCCCACCATGAGAAATCACTAAGGGAGAGAAAAACCAATCGAACCATCTTTTAAATTCTCTGGGTGCTAAAAATAAAGCAGAGGTCCACCCGCTGAGACCTCCTGTGCAATTTGTTACCTTTAAGACACATCAGACTCAAGAAAAATCACCCAGTGCTGCATTAACAGTCTCAAAGTATTGGTATTAAAGGACGCGAGAGGTTGCTGAAACAGATGTTGAAACTGCACCATAGAAAACAGAGTTTTAACCATCAGAGATGCAGGGATTTTATGAGAATCAACCTTAAATATTTGAAGGGCTGTTGTTTAAGAGACAAAATAAACCATCCTCTTGCTGGGCTCCAATTAGGCACCAGGCTCTTTATGTGAAAGATTTCTTTATTCCTTACAAATATCCTTATAAAAGGGAATTTTCCCATTTTACATTCAGGGCAGCTGATGGCCCAGAAGACTGAGCAATGGGTCTGAGCCCAGGCCCGCCAGAGCCCCAAACCCGGCTCCTTCTCCTGCACTTTAGGGTCTGGGGTCTCTGATTCCCCAGGTGCCCAGATCAACAAGGAGGTGTCTGTATCCTAAGACCACATGGAAATGGTGAACTTCCAGCCCACTCCACCTACAGCCGTTCACAAGTACCTCCTATTGCCAGGTCCTGTGTGGAGCAAGGGATGCAGAGAGGCCTCACCCTGAGTTCCTAATCTCAGGGCTTCCACCACAAAATGGAGGAGGCTGTCACAGTAACAAAAAACTCCATGTGACCGGGGGCAGCCAAGGAGCTGCAGGCTTAGAAGGGCTCTGACCAGCCTGTGGCAGGGACAGGTCAGAGGCTGTCCCGGGCAATGGGCTATGAGATGCTGCATGTGGGCAAACAGGAGTCAGCCAGGCCAAAGAGGCAGATGGCAGGGTCAGGAGAAGGGATGGCGGATGGCAGTGCTCCGTCTCACCCTGCCCCATGCCAGGGACCCAGCGACTGAAGGAGTGAGCCAGTGTGACCTGAGAGGTGGGCAGGGGCTGGTCACCAAAGGCACAGGGCACTGTGGAGGGGCTCAGGCTTTCTCCAGAAGCCAGAGGGGAACCCTTGAGAGTTTTAAGGGGGGCTGACATGGTCAGACCAGAGGTTCTGATGAGCCAATTTCACAGCTGTGCAGAAGGCTCTGGGCAGGGCAGGGCGGGATTTGGGCACGTGTCGGGGGAGAGTAGAGAGTGCTGGGCACCTCTTTCCATTCTGAGGGTGAGGGAGAGGGAGGAGGCTGGGAAGGCTCCTCTTGCTTGAGCCTTGGTGACTACACCGAGACAGGTCACAGAGCCTCAGTATCACCAGGCTCCCTCCCTCCATCTGAGAGCCAATGACGGCATTCCAGCAGAGATGTCCTCTAAGTCACCTTTCTCATTGTCCGATGGTCAAAGCAATGCAAGCAATGCCCTCTTTTTCTCCTTTACTAAAAAACGTTTTCCTTTCTCGTGATATGGTTACTAAAAGTCATTTTTGCTGAGACGGGAAGTGATTGGACTTAGGAGATGTGACGCGGTGGAAAACCTCCAGTGGGCACGGAGGACTGAACAGCGTCATTGGGCCGAGTGAGGACCCCGGAGAGCAAGGGTCAAAAGGACGCAAACCCCAAGTCCAGCCCACGCCTTCCCCTGGCTCTGCGCGGACGCAGGCCTCCCGACCCTGGGTTTTTCTTGTCAGGACTAATCAGAACTGTCACCCTCTGACAGCCAGAATCCATCCCACTGAGACTTGCTCAGAAGGTATCTCAGACATTCAGAGCAATTCCCAGCTCTGCGTGGGGTCTCAGCTGCCTTTCTGGCCTCCTCCCATGTCAGAAATGAAACGCCTCCTCTCATTACTCGGCTGCTATCAGCCCCATCGTGGCACCTGCAGCCCACAGTCCTCACACCTTCCCTGCCAAGTGAGGCTTCTCTCTGTGGTGTGAGCCCTGAGTCTGTGTCTTGTCACTGCAGCAGCAGGCCATGGGGAGTGCCAGGTGCACTGAGGTTCCCCAATGAATAGATCCAATCGGGGAGGTTTCCATGGCCACCACGTGCCCCTGGAGACTCCACTCAACTCCTGCCAAATGCCTAAGTTGCCCTGTCAGGGCTGTCTCAAGCCCAGCTCAGAATCTTGTGCATGCCATGGACACACATTCCTCTATCGCTACGGCCAGATGCTTATATTTCAATGAATTAATAATCGTTTTCACAGAATAGGAAGTTACACAGAGATCTGACACTGAGTTACATGGCAGGGTGTGCAGCCAGGGACGTTCCCAGGATCCACAGGGGCCCCTGATCTGCTGACACTCCTCCCTTGTCACTGTCCCTCACCTGGCTCAGATTCTTTGGTCAATAATCATTATTTTCACTCTCTTGCACGCACCATCAGCTCCATGTCTGCATCTTCACTTGGCAAAAACCACACCCCTGGCTTACCCTCCACCAACCTGAGGCCTGCAGCCAGCAGCAGGCGTGGCTGGAGAGAAATGTACACGGCCGTGCTGGCTGGGCCACCGACTCCCTGTAGCACCCACGGACCACCTGCTCCAATGCCAGGTATTTTACCAATGGTTTATCATGTGTCCACTCCTGGAGGTACAATCTTTATCTAGTTCCAGCATCACCCATGAGGGCTGGCACACAATAGGTGCTTAATAAATACCTGCTGGTAAATGGTGTGCTCTGCAACATGTGGACAGGGCACAATCTGTGTGTTCGGGACGGGGCAGGAGGTAAGGCTCATGGTGATGGCCAGGGAGGACTTTGCAGTCCTGGGATGAACCAACCCCCTTTTCTTATTCACAACCAACTTGTTCGGATGTCCTGTGGCCACCCCGATCCAAAAATAGTTATGACACAACCCAAATCTATGACATCTCCATCCTTACAATCTCACTCCTCCACCGCCTCCCACCCATGGCCACGCTCTGGCCCTGCCTCTCACTCTCTCTCCCCGGGTCTCCTTGCTGGTTCCCAAGCCGCCAGCCTTGTCTGCTGGAATCCAATCCACCCACGACACACACCCACGACACACACACCTCCAAAGCTGGCTAGTGACATGCCCCTGTTTACCGTACATCAATAGCTCGATAGCTTCCCATCCCCTGGAAGCAGGCAGGTGAGAAGTCGGCACAGCCTCCAGTAATGTAATATAGATGCAGACACGGAGACAGGATTCAACCCTTCTGATGAACGAGGGGGGATGTCTCTGTTTTGCACTCTCCCCCTTAACACTGAAGCACATGTTTACCTCCATCTTTTCAGAGAGAACCAGCTTCAGGGTCTAAGGGCAACCTGGAGAGAGGTTGCAGCATCCTGTTCAGTAGCCGCTGGCCACATGTGGCTATTTCGTTTGAAGTATGATTAACCGGAACTAAATCAAATTAACGATGTCGCTCCTCAGTCACCAAGCCACGTTTTAGGCACTCAGCAGGCACGTGGGGCTGGTGGCTGCCACCCCGTGAGTGCAGACAGAGCAGTCTATTATCACAGAAAGTTCCAACAGACAGGGCTGAGGCTGGATCTTACTCCCACTGTTTTGTGTGCATAACCATTATGGTTGCGGCTACCTCCTGTTCATGGTATGTGATACTTTAACTTATGATGGTGAAATTCAATTCCCTTTCAAAAGAAAGTTACTTAGACAAAAATAAAGCAATTTGATTTAAAGAAAACAACTTTTTAAAATTGGAAAAGTAAACGGAAGCACATGCAGCATGTGGAGGCAGTCACGGCTGTGGGGGTTTTGTGAATGACTGGCGTTCGGGGCCCCCGCCCCAGGAGAAAGCCCCCTGCCTGCACCATCCACAGCGCCACAGCTCCGGCACCTTCCACCTCCTCATGTGTCCGCCTCCCGCACACCCATGCTCTCAGGCAGCCTCCTCGAGCCCAGGGAGCTTCCTACCCAAATTCCTTCTCTGGCCTCCTTGGCGGCCCCCACAGCAGCTTGTCCAGACCCTGGGCTACAGCAAGGATGACTCCCTCACTTCCACTGCCATGGCGGGGCTGTGTCCCCCAACAGCCCCTGAGCCCTCCAGGGAAGGGTTGAGTTTCTCCCATTCATCCCCATGTCCCCAGGGCTCAGTGTGGGCCTAGGAGTAGAAAGGCGTGGGGAATGAATGGTTGAATAAATGAAATGAAGCAGCATCCCTTCCATACTCCAGGGCTTTATGGTTCTTTATAAAGGGCTTCGGCATCCATACACGGAATCCTCACAGCAGCCCAGATAGGAAAACCGAGCAGCAATTACCATCCCCACCCAAGTCCAGCAGGAAGGAGGCGGGGGCTCAAGAAGGGTGGCTGCCACTGTCCCAGGGCTGCAGAGGGCAGGCCCAGGCCAGGGCAAAAGCCCTGGACCAGGCATGGAGGCCTGAGCATGAGCCCTGGCTCTGCCCCTGCCAACTGGGGACTCTGGGCCAGTCCCTCATCTCCCCCAGCCTCCGTTTCCTCATCTGTGAAATGGGGTGATCATTAAATTACCACTGTCTCTGAGCACCAAGTGAGACAAGGAACGGCAGGCTGATTTGTAAACTGCACGGTACCTTCCAGGCCGCTCAGTGAGCCCCACACCCTCCCCATTTGCAGACCTGGAGCTCCTGCTAGGAGACCACCCTTCCCCCACATCCAGAGGCTGGGGGCGGAGCTGACTCCCTCCAGCACCAGGGAGAGGTACAGGAGTCCAGCCTGGCCAATCACAGCAAGGCATTCACCCCCAGTTAGAGCCCATGGGGTACCATCTAGGGTCCTGGCGGGACAGTTCAGAGAGAACTGGTCTCGTTTCTCCTGGACTTTATTCTGGGAGGGTGGGGCCTGAACTAGTGGCACCTGAGATTGAAGCCACAGAAGAGAGCAGAAGCAATCAGCCCAGGGAGCCATCGCCCACGCCGCTCCAGCCCCTGAAGCCACCTGGCCCGCAGCTCTCTTACAGTTATCCACATCAAACATGCTCGTGCAGCAGAGAGTCTAAGCAACTGCTGCTATGAGCACTGTGGACTGGTGGGGCCCGATGGCCTTTCAGCTTCAATGGAGGGTCAGACAGATGTCCAGCCCAGCCCTCTATGTCCAGAGAAATCTGAGCTTCAAGCCTTCAAAGTGGCTTGGCTCCCAATCCTTCCTGGAACCTTCCTGGCCAGCCCAATCCAGCCTCCCAGCTCTGGGCACTCCATGCCTTTGGGACAAGAGAAGGGAGAGAGATGCTGATGCTTCCTGACACCCACCAAGTGCTGACTTAGGGTTGGGTGCATCACACAGAGGGGCTCACTGATGGCACCCCACAGCTCTATGAGGAGGCATGAATGAAAAGACAGAGGCTCAGCGAGGGAGGTGAGTGTACTCACCTAGGGTCACAGAGCTTGAAGGTGGCAGTCAGACCCAAACAGACTTTCTGCCTCCAAAGTCCACACATGTGCCCCGCACCCTCTGGCTGGCTCAGGGGACATCCGATGCTTTGCTCTGTTCCCTTCCTGCTGTTTTCCAAGGGTCTCCCTGCCCAGGGGTCTCTGGCTGTGCCTGGCTCTCAGCCCACAAAAGCCATTTGTTACTCTTTCACCCTTCCAGGACTGCTCCCTGCCTCCCCTGCTCTCCACAGCTATCCCAGCTTCTACTGTTCCGAGGGACACAGCCCGCTCCTGACCACTGCTGGGTGCCCAGGCTGCCTGGAGTCGGGAGGCCATCCGGTTGCATGGAGGCTCTCAGGAGGGTCTTCCCACCCCTTCCAAGACACACCTGGGCGGCATCCTCCACAAAGGGCAGTGTGGTATGGAGGTTAGAAGCGGGGAGTCTGGGGCCTGAAGGCCTGGGTTTCAGGCCCAGCTTTGACACTTGCTGGCTGTGAGCTTTGAGCAAGTTAACTTGAGTGCTCTGTGACTCAGTTTCTTCATCTGTAAAGGAGACATAATAGTACCTACCTCATAGGGTTGTTGTGAAGATGAAATGAGTTAAAATGAATGCTTGTTGATGTCAGTCACAGAGCCTGGCACACAGAGCCTCACTGTGTGTTATTATAATTATTATTATCATTGGTTGTATGCAGAATAGTGACATCACAGCAACCTGCCTGCCCACCCACCAGCCCCCTGGCAGGCCAAGCCTCGCCCTGCCTGCAGGCCGGTGCTCATGTCATCACCAGCTCTCTCCCCAGCAGTCGGGGAAATCGTCAATGCTGCTGCCCCTAGCTTGCCCTGACACAAGAGAACACTGAGCAGGGGGCCCTCAGGACCCCAGTCCAGCTGGGCTTCTGACACCCTGGTTGTTACCCGAAGCCCTGGTTGGGGCTCCAGTGCTGGTCCTCCTATGCTAACACAGCCTGCCTTGGGCCCCAGTGGGGAGGGCCCCGAGGGGCCTTCAGTGGACACTGAGCAAGGCCAGCAGTCCCTCGTCCAGAGCAGCTGAACCCTGAACTCTGTCTCCTTCCTGGCCCCTGGTGAGGCCCTAGGATGAGGGGCTCATGGCCATGCTGGAGGAGGTGATGGGTGCAATGCTCAGCAACCGTGACATTGAGGTGTTCAGAAACAGACGTGACATATGATTCTGTATCTGGGCCTCACACGCACACTAGGAGCCAGAGGTTCCTCACTGAAGAAGTTAAACAATGCAGCCACCCCCAAACCAGCTGGCTGCCAATCAAACCAAACCCGCCACCCACCGGAAGCTACTCTGCCCATGGGAGGCACCGGCTGGGCCACAGTGAAGGATACTGAAGCTCCTGTCAGTGATGGCCAGGTGCCAGAGGTTGATGCGCAGGTCATCCGCCGACATGTAGGTCTCGCAGTCACTGTTGACGGAGATGGAGTTGATGTGGTAGGTGTGGCCATTGGCAAAGATCCTCCGAGGGCTCACCTCTACCATCAGATCCATGGGCTTCAGCACCGGCACCTGCAGAGGATGAGGAGGCAGGGAGGAGGTGAAGGCCAGGTGGTGGCATCAGGACATAGCATGCCATGAGCATGTGATCCCAACCGGAGGCCGGAACACAGGGGTGGGCGTCCATCCTGATCCTCCGTGGTCTGAAATAGGCAGTGACAGATGGCAAATGCCCGCCGCCCACCAGCCCTGCAAGAGAGGCATGGATGCTTACCTGCTGTGGGTCTGTGATTAAGTGGCTGAACCCTCCTATACCCCAATTTCCTCAACTCTAAAATGAAAGGAAAAGATACTGTGGCAGAGCCAGCCAATTGTCTGCCAAGCCTCCTCGCCTCCCTCCTGCAATGCAGTGCTGTCATTGGGAAACAGCTGTCTACTTGTGGACTACATTTCCCAGCAGCCTTTGTGCCCAGACATGGCCACATGACTAATTCTGACCAATGGGATGTGAGCAAAATGATACTGGGCCCTGATGCAGCTAAGCAGCGGGAGCACCTTCCCCACCTGGAAGGTGAGGACCCAAGCCTTAGGGACTGAGACTCATGAGATGGCGATGGAAGAATCCTGCAGGAGAGCTATGTCCCAACCAGCACATCCACGCTGAACCTTCCCATAGTGAGAAATGCATTTCTGTGCTTGGCCCTGGACTGCTGGTGTTTTGTTACAGCGGTGGAGTTAGCCTGACTCATATGAACGTTCATCTCGGACAGTTGGTGTGAGGAGTCCTTGCCATGGCATCAGACATTGAGCTTTCCCAGCCCTGAAGGTCCCTTGCACAGCCCTGACCAACCCTGAGGCTGTCATCTGGTCCCATCAGCTTTCCCAGTGGACTAGGGACCAGCTATGGGAGCGAGGCATCACCTCTTGTTTATCTCTCTGTCTCTCTGGTGCTCAGTCCAAGGCCTAACAGAGAGACTCTCCAGTGAATGAGTGAATGTGTGAGTGAATGAATGAATGGGCTGTGTCCCTGAGCTCTCAGGGAACAGCTGAGATGGGAGGTGAGAGCCTCGGTGCTGCAGTCGGAGTGACAAGCACTGAGCTCCTTTGGAGCAGAGGCAGCTCTGCAGCCCACACTAAATTTTCCCACACACCAGGGCACCCAGCCTGTGTGTGTGGGAGTGTACATGGCTGAGAGTGCATGTATGAGTGTGTGCATATGAGTGTGCATGTGAGTGTGCATGCATGACTGAGTATATGTGTATGTGCATGCATGAGTGTGTGTGTGAGAGTGTGTGTGTGTGTGCGTGCAGCACCAGTGTGAGTGACAGCCTGGCTCTGGGTGGTTCTTGCGTTGTTGCCTCTGTGACTTTGCTTCTAGGTTGTGTGCCTGGGAGCTGGTGTTAGTGTGTCTGGACTCCTCCAAGGCGTCCTCCCTGCATGTATTCCTGTGTCGGATATTTTAGGTAAGCTGCTAACCTTCCCTTCCTTCGGGGTGCAGCCACTGCCCACCCTGGGGATCCCTGGACTCTCAGGAGACAGAGGGAGTCCAGCTGCTCTGGAGAAGGGCAGAGCATCACTGGCCCAGCAAAGTCTTGGCATCTCAGTCCGCCGCCCCCTTCCTTCTGGCATCATTGCTTTCTGTTTTCTCCAGGCAGCCTTGGGACCCAATTTGTCCAGTGCTCCAGCCATTGGCTGCCATCCACCAAACCAGAGCTCAAAGCCAGTTTTTTTAGTAAAGAGAAGAGAGAAAGGAAACCTTCCCTGAAGGTTTGGGGGTTTCATGAGTAAAACATGCTGCCTCTGCAGAAGCCACAGTCTAGTCAAGGTGAGGGGCAAGGAAGATACAAACACTAAGGATAGACAGTGTCGGATCCAAAAGGCAAGAGGGGACACAGGAAAGATCACAATTTTCATCTGGCCTGTGCAGAAAGGCTTTACAGAGGTGAAGGCCAGTAGGGTTTTATGGGATGGATGGGAGTTCACCAAATTGATAAAGTAGAGAAAGGCCTCCTGGGGTGCCCGCGGCCTCTCTGTTTTCCTCTGTCACTGCACTGACCGCCAGCGTGATGGTCATTCCATATCTGTTTCCTTGGGGGCTGGGGACACTTTGGGGACAGGTACTGAGTTGAACCTTGCTCACCTCTAGGGCCCCAAGGGCTAGCCCAGGGCCTAGCGTGGAGCAGCTCCTCAGTAAATAGCTGCCTCCAGTGTGAACTGCGCAGGGTGAGTAGAACGCTGTGCAGGGTTAGCATGGCGTGGGTGAAATCGGAAGCAAACAAGGTGAGAGGCAGGATGAGGACAGACCAGGGCACCCACGTTCTCAGTGACAGTTAAGTGTGTTGGGATGTGTGTGACTTACAAAGAAAAACTTCCAATGCTGGGAGGGACATAAACAGGAATTTTATGAAGGCCACTGGCTCTGCCCCAAACACCAGGGTGATCAAGATGTGATCACTGTATCCTTCCCTCTAGATGAAACCCTCATAAACTTTCTTGGGACTGGGGGTGGGACAGGGGGCACCAGCACCCTCATTACTCAACATCGAAGCTAATCGGCTGCCCACTTCCTCAGAATTTATTTGTGCCATTTGCCAGTCATTTAGGCCAATGTATTTAAACATTTATTTCTGCTTCTCAGGAAGAGCAATGACTACTGCTTTATATTTATGGCAGCTCACTGGATGCTGGCACGTGTGTGTCTGTTTCAGTGTATGTCTGTTTCAGGCCTTTGTAGATGCTGAAGGCCTCACACGGTCCAGGCTTCCTTCTGCCCTCAGTAAAGGACTCAGGAGCCACAAAGCTCTGCTGACCCATTCTCTTTCTGCCTCTGCCTACTCACTCAGCTGAGCAGTTTTAGGTGAGTTGCTGTCTCTCTCTGGGCCTCAGTTTCCCCCTTCTTATAACAAGGGATTATCTGCCTTGCTCTCCACCCTCAGCTATAGGCGAAAAGCACTTTATAGCCATACACCACCCTTGCATGCTCACAAGACGCCTAGAAGAAACGTGGTCATCTCTATGCTGCTGGTGAGGAAACTGAGGCAAGGGGCAGGGAGACGCCTGTGGCCGCCCAGCAGCCAGCAGCCCAACCAGGGTCTGCACCTGACTCTGGCTCAAATCTCAAAGGCTTTTCCAGCCCTAAAATCCTCAGGTGTAATAAAGAGGCATGTGCCTGCTTCCCCCTCACCAGAGCTCACCTGCAATGACGTCACCGTGGACAGGTCCTTAAGTTTCCCCTCTTCATCCTTCAGGTTGTATCCTTCGGGCCTTTTATCTCGTTCGGTAATCTTCCATAATTTGATAGTTTTATCTTTAAAAACAGAAGAAAATAAAGCGAGTCACATAATTAACCAGCCGGATGGAACAGAAGATCCACTTTAGAAGGTGAGATCATGAGGCACCTCCTGGGGAAAGAGGGGGTTCTGCCAACAGACGGCTTCGGACCAGAACTGCAGTTCTGTCTCGAGGCCTTCAGCCTTCGGCCTCCCTGCAGATTTCGGACCGGCCAGCCTCCGCAGTCACACGAGCCACTTCCTTAAAATAAATCCCCCTTTCTCTTTCTCACTCTCATACTCTACTGATTCTTTTTCTCTGGAGAACCCTGACTACTACAGGAGTCAAAACAAACAGCACCATGTTGATGAGAAGGAACTGGGAAGAGAACTGGTGTCAGTGGAGCATTTGAAAGGTACCCAAGGCCCTGCCATTAGGAAAGAGTGAAGCCAGGATTCAAAACCAGGGTGGGAAGCTTTAAGGGGAGCGGAGTGTAGGGAGTGCTGAAAGATGACCTTTTCTCCAGAGAGGCAGGAAGAAAGTGACGTGTCTTTTTTTTTTTTTTTCTTTTGAGACAGTGTCTCACTCACATTACCCAGGCTGGAGTGCAGTGGCACCATCTCAGCTCACCACAGCCTTGATTTTACTGGTCTCAGATGATCCTTCAATCTCAGCCTCCTGAGTGGCTGGGACTACAGGCGCTCACCACCACACCTGGCTAATATTTTATTTTTTTTGTAGAGATAGAGTCTCACCACGTTGCCCAGGCTGGTCTCAAACTCCCCGGCTCAAGTAATCCATCCATCTCGGCCTCCCAAAGTGCTGAGATTACAGGCATGAGCCACCGCACGTGGCTGACACGTCCTTCTTAAATATTTTTAAAAGGAGCAGGTGCATGGGGCTTAGCACTCACCTGAGGCTCCTGTCCCCCAGGGCCTGCCTTTCGGGAGGACCTCTCATGCCCTGCTGGCTCAAGTGATAGATTTGCTGGGCAGGGCCCCTTAGGGGACACAGACCCTGCCTTTGAGGTGCCTGGTGGGAGAACACCATTAAAACAGCAGGTGCCCAGAGAGGGGGTGAACCGGAGTTAAGAAGAGCCGAGGTGTCACAGGAGGGATGCCTGGCTCAGTGGAGAGGTCAGAAAAGGCTGGCACCCAGCAAGGCTTATGGGATGAGGAGGCAGTTGGCCAGGTAAGGGCAAGGATGGCCTTCAGGCACAGGTGGGCTGGCAGGAGCTGAGCCTAGCCACGTTCAGGAAAGCCTTGGAGGCCCGGCTGAGGAGCATGGATGTCCTCGGGGAAGGAGTGGGGACAGCGCCTCGAAGCCTGGCTGGTGCTCGTGCAGCAGTTACTGTTCTCAGGGGGTTGAGTGGGCACCATTTCACGGACCCCAGAAGGGAGCTGTGTCCACCCTGCTGGGGCTCAGGAAAGCAAGGCCACTGCCCAAGGGAGGCAGGGCAGGGACAGAATCCAGGTGTGTCCTGGCTGGGCGCAGTGGCTCATGCCTATAATCCCAGCACTTTGGGAGGCTGAGGCAGGCGGATCAGCTGAGGTCAGGAGTTCGAGATCCACATGGACAACATGTAGTGAAACCCCGTCTCTACTAAAAAATACAAAAATTAGCTGGGCATGGTGGCGGACGCCTATAATTCCAGCTACTCGGGAGGCTGAGGCAGAAGAATTGCTGGAACCCGGGAGGTGGAGGTTGCCGTGAGCAGAGATCGCGCCACTCTACCCCACCCTGGGTGACAGAACAAGACTCTTGTCTCTCAAAAACAGAAAAAAAAAAAAAGAAAGAAAAAGAAGAATCCAGGTGTGTCCTACCCGACCCCAGGCTGCCTGGGTCAGCAGGGGGCCCAGGCGAAGGAGGATGGGCAGGGGGCGTGAGCAGGGGACCCAGGCCCATGGTGAGCCAAGCAGGACAGCCCCAGCCACTCCCTCAGAGTGGAGCCTGGGAAGCAGGCATCAGGCCGAGAGCCTCCGGTGCCCGAGGGGCACATGCCCCTCCCTGAGGCAGGAGGATGAAGAGGCCGGCCAGGGTCCTAAACCAAGGCTCCTCCCACTGCCCCACAAGGCCGCGGTGACAGCCCCAGTCTGGGATTCTGGATTCGGTGTGCAGAGGGGTTCATTTTGTGTCAAGTGTCCTCTGTGTCTGCAACCTGCATCCTTGTCCATCACACTCCCTCACCCCAAAGCAAAGGCCTACAAAGATGGCTCGGAGGGCTCTATTCACAGCAGGGGCAGCCCTGTGTCCAGCCACGGGGAGCGTCCGAGGGGGTCTGGCATACTCACTCATGGGATTTACACGCACTCAAAAAGGATATTATTTTCTAGGCGTTCTGAAGACATAGAAAAATGCTCACAATATAAGTGAAATACAAACCAGCATTTGGTAGAAACATCTACGGCCCATGCCCACGCAAGCGAGGCCGGGCGGCGCCTCACCGTTGGTGGACAGGAGCGAGTGGGCGGCGTTCTGCTGTGGGAGCCACTTGATCTTGTTGATCTTCTCCTCTATCTCCAGGCTCTTGAGATAGTCAAACTCCGGCTCGTGGCTCTGGAAAGTGCTGTAGACGTCGTACTCGCCCTGGCTGTGGGGCGCATTTTTACTCTGCAGGGAAACCCGGAGAAGGGACCTGAGCACCGTGACCTGCAGGGCGACGGCTCGGACCTCCGGGGACCCAGCAGGGCCGGCCATGGGACCAGGTGCCAAGCCGTGCCAGGGATCCAATTCGAGGGTCAAATGAAACTCTCTGCAGTTTAACCTGCCCGTGACTTGCAGTGTGCCAGGGACATGCCCCGCTCCTGTGCGGTCCCAGGAAACACGCACACCCGAGCCAGCTACCTTGCTAATGCGAATGTTCCCCAGCACCTGCTACATGCTGGACACCCCCCTAAGTCCTCCCCCCACCATCGCATTCTACCCTCCAGGCCTCCTCTGCTTGAGCACCACGACTCTCCCCATTTCACAGACCAGCAAACAGAGACTCAGAGGGGACGTGACTTCCCAGAGCCGTGAGGTCACTCTCCGGCCAGCACCCCTCTGCTGAGGCCTGCCTGACACCAAGGCTGAGGCTCTGGCCACCCTCGTGTCTTGGGCCCTGACCTGCTCCTGGATTCCACGTGTCCAACCCAGGCCTGACTTGGGGAATAAATGAATTTGGGAGCAGACTTTAACATTGGGACAGAATGTCTGGCAAAGTCAGACCTGGGTTAGAATCTGTCCCTGGCTTTCCTCAGCAGGGCTCGGCCTGGTTTAGGCAGCAGAGCTCCTTCTAGTAAAGACCCCTTCACCGTGGAGCTCCCCAAATAGTCAGGTGGTGAGTCCACTGTGTGCGCCAGGGACCACGTTCGCAGGAGAGAGTTCAGGTTCATACGACAACACGAAACCCCAGCCAGGGACAAATGGAGACATTCAGCCCAGAACAATTTCACGATTTCCTGGTAATTTTTTTAAGTATCTATTTTTGTATTTCTATCCCTGTCTTGCTTTTGAAAAGCTTCAAAGTTCTCCAATATTTTTGCCTCTAATTCACTTCACTTCCCATGAGCACTCGCTATGACAAAGGTCAGTGGGACCAGAAGGAAGAAAACACTAAAGGAGAAAAATTCAAAATGAAGAAAATTGCATCAACCAATCTAATCTCTTTCTGCAGTTTGGCAAAAAGAAGGCTGAGCTTAGCAGTTCCTGGTGGGACATCTGGTGCATCTGGTGAAGCCCACAGGTGCTGGCCGAGTGCTGTGTTTGAGGAACTGATCTGCAGCTAGGATGTGCCCCTTGTAAACTATTTTAACCCTCTGCACTCTGGGCTCCTCATCTGTAAAATGAGGGGAGTAGCCGCACTGCACTACACCCATAGGGTCACCGTGGGGAGGGTTATGTGAGCCGTCAAGATGAAGTCAGACTCAAGGAGCCTCAGCTCGTGGGCCATGCTCAGGAGTGAATGGGGGGAAAGATGATTCCACAGGTCCTCTTTTCGCCCCAGGTTCCTCCCCTCCCTCCTACCTCCCCTTCTCCACCTTTTCTTCTCCTCCCCTCCCCTCCCCTGCCTCTCCTGCTCCATCCCCTCCTCCCTCCTCCTCGGTTTCCTGGATGTCTTCTGCATCTAATTCCAGGCACAGTCCATATTTGCTGGGGGAGACGCCCCTCTCTGAGGCCGGGTGGTGTGTGACGTTGCTGGCCACTGTCCTGGCGTCGGGCAGCCGGGCTTCCATCCCTGCTCTGCTGTTCACTAGCTGGGTGGCTTCTCTGAGTTTCCGCATCTGTCACAGGGGTGTGGATCTGACCCTCGGAGGTGAGCAGTGCAGAGTGAACGAGAAGCAACCCCAGAATACTTAGCAAGTGTTCTCAGTAAACGGGCTTTTGTCCCGAAGCTCTTTCAGTGTTCCAGAAACGTGGTCCTGGGCAGGTTGCCCAGGCCACTGCTGTCTTACCCAGAGTTCTGCTGGACAACAAGCCCCCGGGGGTGGGGGTGAGGACAGGGGTGAGGACAAGGGCCCAGGCCTGAGCAAAAACCACCTAGCTCAGCCTGAGGGCTGTGACAGCTGGGCAAGAGTGGAGTCTTCCCGCTCCCCAGTCT
Source organism: Nomascus leucogenys (assembly GCF_006542625.1). Classification (NCBI taxonomy): domain Eukaryota; kingdom Metazoa; phylum Chordata; class Mammalia; order Primates; family Hylobatidae; genus Nomascus; species Nomascus leucogenys. The sequence goes on from NC_044400.1 coordinate 77,377,519, forward strand.
GGCCAGGACAATGCAGGTCACCCAGGCAGAGGAAGGTTTCACTGAAGGCACAAGCTGGGGCAGCAGCTGCCTGTGCCACGTCCTGACCATTCATCCGGGCTCTAGGACAGAGTGTGGGATGCAGGGAGCTCTCCGCAAACATTGGCTGAGGGCAGGGAGCTCAGAACCTGGCTTTGCCAGCCCACCCGGTGCACTCCCCCCGCCACCGCCCGCCACTCCCACCTCGGCATTCCAGAGCATCCCATTCCCACCCCTGGAATCCGTGCCCCTGGGAGATGCGATCCAGGCAGGACGCCCCACACCTCCTTTCAGTTAAAAGCCCTCTTGTGGGTTGGAGTATAGTCCCCTACCACCTCTCACCACATCACCTCTTATCCCCCTTATCCTTACCCCCTCCCACCATGCCCGCCTCCCACCTGACTCTGCTCCCCACCCCTCCCAACTCCCACCAGACCCAGGGCTTCGCACCTCTGGTTCCCGCTGGAAGATGACGACCCGGCCGCCCTTGTCACCTGTGGCCAGCAGCTCTCCCGTGTGGTTGAACTCAACGGTAGAGATGATGTCAGCTGGGAGGGGAACAGCAAGACGGGAAGGGGTGGCTGTCAGAACCCGCCTCTCCCGGGCGCTCAACAGTGCCACAGCAATGGCGAGCTCCCCGCTCCCAGAGGCCCCACAGCCCTGGGCAGGAGGCAGCAGGGAGTCTGAGGGGTCAGGAGCATCGGCGAGGGGCCACTAACCTGCCCGCTCCTGCCCTCCTCTTCCCTCTGCACTGGCTGCAGGACAGAGATCTCGGGACTTGGCACAGGCCTGGGGCGACAGTGGCTGGCAGACGTTATAGTAACTGGACACTCTATGGGACTCACGGTGGTATCTGAAGCCACCTGGATGTGGCCTCGTCTTCCTGTCTTGAATCTCCCACCCCAACTGCTGCCACCCAGGCCCCCGTGCTCCAGCAACCTGGGTCAGGGAAGCCCTTCCCAATATCTCCATAGATCAGCAAGGCAACCCTCTGCCAGGGGCCCACTCAGGGCTTCCCACACAGTAGGATAGAGGTGAATTACCCCCTCTCCTTCAGACTCCTGCTCTGTGGCCCCACCTCCAGGCAGGCCTCTGGGATCGCTCTCTAATCTCTGCTCACAGAAGCGGAGCTCAGCCCTGCCTGCCCTGATCCTCCCTGCACTTCATCCCAACCATGTCTCTTCAGGTCGCTCAGGAACCTTTCCTTATGGAGTCACCCCCATACCTGGAGTCTTCAATGCCCAGGGCTGGCCTTCCTGGATGGGCAAGTATTTGGAGAAAAAAGACAGCCCCATCTCCAAGCCCCACTTTTGGCATGTGGGAACTAGGGGAATACCCCTTCCGTCACCAACATTCTCAAGCTCTATGAGTCACAGAGATGAGTGGCCTGCACATTCTGGGTGGCTAGCCCTGGGAGTGGGGGAGAGCAGGGGAGGATGGGGCCCTGGCCTGGAAGAGGAACCCCGCTGGAGGACAGCTCACCAGCCTGAAGCCTGAGGCCTTCTCCACCAACAAGTTTTACTGCAGCCCCAAAATGATTATTACTTTTAATTTGAAGTCATTCTTAATATTTGAAAAGTAGAAGATTTCCTATAAAAATCCACATTTCCAGTATGTCTTGGAAGATGGAAAGTTCTAGAATACCATCCCCATAGGCCCAAGCAGCAACAGCTAGTAGGAGCCCGGGATGGCCCGCTGCTATGAATGGGACCTCTGTCGTTCTTTGCTCCCCTGGCCTGGATTCTGTAGGCTCCAAAATCTCTGATACCACCTTTAGCAAAATGGATCTACTTTCAAACAAGCCACAGATCTGACCATTGCTCCCTGTAGCCACAGAAAGGACGCTCCGTGGGGTTCCCTGTCCCAGCCTCTGTTCTCCCTCTGGCGGCCAACGTGATGGCCGAACTCCTGAGCCAGTGCATCCCTGTGTCCCTCTATTCAAAACCCTTAATTGGTCGCCATAACTGAATTCCGATTTCTCCTCAACCTCATCCTCTGCAGCTTCCCCAGTCTCAGGTGATGACAGCTCTATCGTTCACTTGCTCAGGCCCAAGCCTTGGAGCTGCTCGTTCTCTCTCTCTCTCTCTCTCTCTCTCACACACACACACACACCACACACACACACACACCCCACATCCCATCCGGCCCGCTCAGCCTTCACAGCGTATCGGGATGCCAGCCGCTCTCCCACCTCTCACTGGATGACTGCCACAGCTCTTTCTCCCTGGCCTGGCTATGACGTAGCCTCAACAGACTGGCAGGAGAGAGACTGGTAACACCCAGGACTGATCCTGGCACTCCCCTGCTCAAAACCCTCCAGCAGCTCCCATTGTATACTCAGAGAAAAGCACAGACTGTTCTAAAAGCAGCCCCCACCCCTCTCGGCCCAGGTGGGCGGCATCCAGAGCCAAACCTTCACCCCTCCCACCGTGGGCCAGGTAGCCTGTTCTCTGCCCGCCACCTTGATTCTGGGCTTGTCCCTGTGTTTTGCTTTGGCCTGCAGAACGGCAATTCGACAAGCCGCAAGCAGAGATGCAAAGGCGCTTACGTACTGGGGGTTGCCATCCGTGCCTCTGGCGGTGCCAGGAGCAGGACCTGCGCAGGCTGGCCCACTCGTCCCTGAGGGGGAGGAGGAAGAGCGGGTGCAGCATAACCCCCCCACCCCCGGCCAAGCCCAGCCTCCAGCAGGGCCCCGCTGGCCCACAGAGCAGGGCAAGCCCAGCCAAGCCCAGACCACAGAATCGCAGATGCAAGATGATGAAAACGTTTACTGTTGTATGCACGGGGTCTTGCGTTTTTAACTCAGCAAAAGGTACCTCCTCCCCTTCCCCAGCCTCATCTACTGCTCTCCACCTGCTTATTCCCCTCCAAATGCCAGGCTCTTTGCCCTTTCCCAAAAGTCCTGGCCACCTTCTGTCCCAAGATCTGCTCTCTCGGCCTGCAGTGGTTTTCCCGTGGGCACCAGTACAGCTCCTTCCTATTCTTCCAATTCCGCCCGACTGCTGCCTTCCCTGTGAGCACAGCTTGGACCACCTTGCTGAAATTGCTGTCTGCACCCCAGCGCCCTCATCCAGGACACCCTGACCATCCCTGCCCCAACCTAATCTGATGTTTTTCTTTCTGTAAAGGCTTTTATCAGCTGTCGGCTGTCTTCCTGGCCAGAACGTAAACTCCACGAGGGCAGGAGTCTCAGGCTTAATTCACGGCTTCAAATGGTGCCTGTACGCAGCAGCCACGCCAGAGATATCTATCCAAGAAATGCCTTTTCTTTTTCCAGTCCGGGCCTTTTAGGACAGCTCCTGGCCTGCACTGGCCTTCTGAGCCATGAGTCAATGCCAGCTTTGAGGCAATAGAAAAGAGTGAGAGAGGGTGGTTAGAAGTGGGATGACGGGCTAGACGTATCCATCCATCCATCAAGACAGATGCACATGTCATTAAACTTAAAAAGACAAGACGAGAAAAGCAGCTCTGTGGGAACACGGAGACGCCCACCGGGCATGGAGTCAGAACAGGGTCAGGTCCCAGCTGTACTGACATTGTCCCTCTGTGGGGCAGCCTGCCTTGGCCCAGGGATGCCCAGATACGTCTGGGCGGAAGCCAGAACCACACAGCCCAGCTGTGCTAGGGCCCCTGACGGGGCGCTGGTTCTTGCTATTTCATATTAAAACCCCCTGAGGGTGAAGGAACGGGATATAAAATTGGGTATAAAATGCTTGTAATGATCTACATCAGTGATCATAGCCATGTGAAATAAGCAAAGAAACTGGGCAGTGGGGAAAAAAGCTGGAAGAGAATTCTCCAAAATGTGAACAGAGGTAGCTTTAGGGTAGCTGGAACAAAATAATATTTCCTCCTCTTTCAACTTGTCCATATTTTCTAGATTTTCTATAATGAAGTTACATCATTTTTTCATAGCTGTATTGAGGTACAATCAATGTATAAAACACTGCACATACTGAATGTATATAATTTGATGAGGGTGGGCATACACATAGTGTGTATTATTTTTACGATGGGAACATAACAATGCTATTAAATTAAAATGCCAATATAACTATTGCTATCCCAAGCAGATACAGTCCACAAATGCTGGGTGGTTACCAGGCAACACACACTAATGTCTGTGGGCAATTTACAGTTTATATGTCATTTTCATATCCGCTACCTCCTTTAACCTCACGCCAGCCCCTGCGGGAGACACTACTGTGATTTCCATTTGGCAGCAGAGGAGATGGAGGCTCCCTCCACGAGAGACAACGCCATGAGCTCTTTGCAGACAGAAGTGCTGGTTGGAGTCTTGGCTCCAGTGCCTCAGCTGTGTGGTCTTGGGTAAGCCACACAACTTCTCTGAGCCTTAGTTTCATTATCTGTGGTGTGCTTATGGTGGAGCCTTCCCAGGATTAGAGGTTCAAGTGAGACAAGGAGGTGAGAGGGAGGAAGAGTGGAAGAGGACTCCAGGAATAATGAATCACCAAAATGTACTGGACGGAAACTAAAGCTCCCGGTCACCTGTGCTCCTGGCTGCCACAGAATTAACAGCCACAAGCTCCGCGATGGATCTGGGGGCCCAACCTCACTGTGGATGGTCCCGCCTACCAGTCCCGCCAGTCGCTCCCTGCAAACATCTACAGAACCAGCACCAGACCTCAGATCCCCTCTTGCCCGAGCACTGCTTCCTCTGGCCAATGAAGGAGCTAGTGGATGTTTAACGTCTACTCATTTTTATAGGTAAATGTCTTCAGGATTTGCCTTAGGAAAAGTTGCCCCTCTTGAATGCCAGAAATTCTCATCAGTAAGGCCATAAAATTGGTTGTTTTGGCAGCCACCTCTATGAAGAAAGTCCATCTTCTCATCTTGGATTATCTGACATTTCCGGCTCCAATACCACCTCCTCCAGGAAGCCTTCCTGGATAGTCCCCTTTCCCGCCTCCCCCAGTTAAGTGGTCTCTCCTACAACTGCAGTTTTATTTTATTTATTTATTTTTTTGAGACAGTCTCACTTTGTCACCCAGGCTGGAGTGCAGTGGTGCAATCTTGGCCCACTACAACCTGTAGCTCCTAGGTTCAAGTGATTCTCGTGCCTCAGCCTCCCAAGTAGTTGGGATTACAGGCACCTGCCACCACACCCAGCTAATGTTTGTATTTTTAGTAGAGATGGGGTTTCACCATATTGGTCAGGCTGGTAAACTCCTGACCTCAAGTGATCTGTCCACCTCAACCTCCTGAAGTGCTGGGATTACGGGTGGCAGCCATCGTGCCTGGCCTACAACTGCAGTCTTAAGGCCATTGTGTGCCCTTCACAGGGTACTGACACTTCCTGCATGGTGCCGTCTGTGTCCACGTTGTCTCTAGCCTTGACCAGAGGAAACAGCGCCGCACCATGGTTGACCATATTAACTCCCATTTCTTAAGTGCTTACTGTCCGCCAGGCCCTGCTCTAAATGCTTCTGGTAATAGCCTAGTAGCTCCTAGTGCGGCAACTCTCTCACAAATAACTATAGACTATAAACCCTTGACAAAACAACAACAAAATGACACTCCAAAGGCATCGGAGGGCGAGGCCGCAGCGGACGCTGCAGGTGGTCAGTAATTGGGAGGAACAGCCGGCGTTGGCTTTCCTGGTCTCATGGCTTTCAGCCTGAGGACAAGTCCCAGCTGCCAGAACTCAGACGGAAAGCCAGAGTCTCACTGGCCTGATAGAGCAGCAAACAGAGTCTGAGATACTCGCAGCAGCTGGAAAAGTGCAGGAGTAAATCCTGGAATGAAGAGAGTCACCAAGACGGATCCCCAAAGGGGGCAAATAAACTCTGCCCACGTCTTGGGCTGATCCCAAGCCACACACACACAGGACAGACTTCCAGCAGCTGCAGCCCAGCCAGGGCTAAAAGAAGTGAACAGAGGCTCCTGCCACTGCCCACCACTCATGACTGCAGACGGTTTACAGTTGCTTTCAGCCAAGTTAACTGCTTGCAAATACAAAGCAAAACAAAAATGCTCTTTGGGGAGAAGTAACAAAAATCTAGAGTCACTCTTATGCTATGATTCACAACACCTAGGATATCACCCAAAATTATATGAAGATATACAAAGAAATAGGAAAAACAGCCATACTTAATATAAAAGATAGTCAGTGGAAACTCATCTGAAATGTGCTGGCCACTGCAATTAGCAAAGAACAGAGATTTTTAAAGTCGCTATGATAACTGTGTTAAAAGACGTAAAGAAAATTGGCTGATACTTAATGAAAAGAAAATAAATCTCAGCAGAGAAATATAAACAATTTAAAAAAGAACTAAATGAAAATCCTATAACTTAAAAATACCATGTCTGAGACAGAAAAAATCACAGCTTAACAGAAATTGCTTAATAGAAAGTCTGAGAAAATAGAAGAGTTAGTGAACTTGAAGATGATTTCAATAGAAATTACCCAATCTGTAGAGAGAAAAAAAAAATTTTAAAAAGAAAAAGATCCTCAAAGACCTGTTGCATAATATCAAAAGGTTCAACACACATGTGATTGGAATTGTAGAGGGAGGGGAGAGAGAAGATATACTAAAAAGAACACATAAAGAAATAATGACCGAAAAATTCCTCAATTTGGTAAAGACATCAATTTACAAATTTAAGAAGCTTAGTTAACTCCAAGCAGGATAAATACAAGGAAAATTACACCCAGGTACGTCCTGGTCAAACTGCAAACTACTGGAAACTGAAATAATGAGAAAATATTAAAGCAGCTAGAATAAAAACAACATACTACATTCAGAGACACCAGGACTCAGAGACTGCTGACTTGTCAGCAGAAATAATGGCACCCAGAAGACTCTTTCAATGTGCCATAAGAAAGTTTTAAAACCTGGAAACCCAGAATTCTGAATTCAGTTGAAATATTCATCAAGAATGAAGGGCAGGCCAGGCACAGTGGCTCACACCTGTAATCCCAGCACTTTCGGAGTCCGAGCCGGGCGGATCACCTGAGGTCAGGAGTTCGAGACCAGCCTAGCCAACATGATGAAACCCTGTCTCTACTGAAAATACAAAAAAATTAGCCGAGCATGGTGGTGGGCGCCTGTAATCCCAGCTACCTGGGAGGCTGAGGCAGGAGAATTGCTTAAACCTGAGAGGTGGCGGAGTTGCAATGAGCCAAGATTGCACCATTGCACTCCAGCCTGGGCGACAACAGTGAAACACCATCTTAAAAAAAAAAAAAAAAAAAAAAAAGAATGAAGGGCAAAATAAAGCTGAAGCTTTCCCAAGGACCAGCACTTTCATCTCAGAACAATCCCATTGACTTACAGACAAGGAAACTTGGTCAAACTTTCCCAAAGTCCCCTAAGTGGCAGGGCCTTTGCCATGTGCTCTTTTTGGCTCTCCCTGTCCCCACACTGCAGGGCCTGGAGCTGCCACTGGTTGCAGCCTCGAGCTCAGGGCCCCAGATAAGCCACTGGGTGCAGTGTTCCAAGTCACTCTGTGTGGTGACAAGAAGCCCATGGAAACTCATGCTGTCCTTCCCCCGTGAGGTGCCTCCTCCCTTCCTGGGCAGCTCTAGGGCACCCCCAAATGGAGAGGCACACAGGGGCCACCAGACAAGGAGGCCTCAGCCAGCCCCGTGGTGCTGGGCACAGCACAGGCCTACCAATGGGTGCACAGAGAGGTGAGAGGTGGTATCTCTAGTGACCTGCCCAGTAACAGGTCCCTGCACGCCAGAGCCAGAGATGGGCAAAGATGGTATTGTGGGTTGAACTGTGTCCCGCAAAAAGATGTTAAAATCCTAACCCCGGTACCTATGAATGTGGACTTATTTGGAAATAGAGTCTTTGCAGATGATCAAGTTAAGGTGCGGTCATACTGGATTATGGTGGGCCCTAGATCTAAGGACTGGTATCCTGATAAGAAGGCCATGTGAAGACACAGCACACACAGATACAGGGAGGAGGCCATGGGGAGACAGAGGCAAAGGCTGAAGGGACGCATCAAGAATGAAGGGCAGGTCAGGCACGGTGGCTCACACCTGTAATCCCAGCACTTTGGGTGGCCAAGCAGGGCCTCCCAATGCCTGGAAATGCCCAGAAATGCCAAGGATTGCCGGCCACCACTAGAAGCCAGTGGGAAGGCCTGGAACAGAGTCCTCCCTGGAGCCGTCACAGGGAGCCCAGCCCTGCCAGCATCGTGATTGCAGACTTCTGGCCTCCAGAACCATGAGAGAACAAATTTCGGTTGTTTTAAGCCACGGAGTTTGTAGCACTTTGTCACAGCTTCCCTAGGAAACTGACACAGAGCTGAAACGAGTGTGTGCAGGCTCCAGCCCCCAAGAACTGGGCTACCCCCAAGCTGGTGGCACTTGCTGGCTTTCTTCTCCACGTGCCAGCTGGGGGAGACTTCACCCTTGGATCTTACAGATGCCCCCTGCAGCTTTCATCAAGGCCATGGTAATCCAGTCCCAGCCCCACTACTTACCAGCTGTGTGCCCTCACCCAAATCTCTCGCCCTCTCTGAGCCCTGACTGCCTCATGGATACAATGGGAATTGTCATCCCTGCCTGGCCATGGTTCTCCTAGGGTAAATGTGAAATTCAAATGATTCTGTGGACTGGGACGTTCCCTGGAAACCCTGGCCGAGGCCTGCAGACAGGAGATGAAGATGCTCGTCAGGGACTTCCTCCCCTGCACGTCGGGGGACTTGCTCCCCTCGTCCATCACCATAAGTGCTGCTGACACCGTTAATGATCCATCAGGGCTCAGGGCAGAGAGGGGGCCTTAGGCAAGCCCAGCTTGAGCCTTCTGATGAGGTTGTTGCATTTAATTAGCATTGTCAGAGGTATCAGGGCTGCTAAGGATGGAGGTGGGCAAGGAAGGAGGGGTCCGCCTGCTGCTGAAGGGAAATGTCAGGGAGACGAAGGGGCTCCTACAGCCATCAGCGCCTGGCATGGGCTTGGCGAGCGAATTTACCCAGCAGCAGGCTGACACTGGGATAAGGAGATGGGGAGCCCCCTCCTCACAGAGTCCAGGTTCAGCGGGGTGGCGTGGCACCTGTGGTTATAACAGTACACCTTCTGGGCACTTCCTGGGAGCCAGGCCCCAGCTTTAGTACTTTACACCTATTACTGAATCTTTTTAACAACTCCAAGAAGTTGTTGTGTGCTGTTGTCATCCCCATTGTACAGATGAAGAAACTGAGGTACAGAGAAGACAACTTGCCAACAGCTGCCCAGCTAGTAAGGGCAGGGGAAAGACTGGATTCCAGCAGGCTGCCTCCTGAGTCCTTGAACTTGCCCCCCAGGCCTGGTTCTCCTCTCACCGTTTATGGGGTCAGAGATGGGGGGCTGAGGAGCTGGTGAAGGAGGAAGCAGGTGCTGAGCAGAGGCCCCACCCACCTCTGTGAAAGAGACCCTCAAAAGGCCCACAATGATTCCTGCAGGTGGGGGACCCTAGCCTGAGACTCACAGCAAAAGGGTCTGGAGTTTGGGGTCTGATTCTGCCAGGGATGCAGCTTTTACCTCCACGTACTTCCAGGGGACAGGGGAGAGCTGGCTTAGGACCACCTTAGGTCCTGAGTGCTGGCTGCCCAGAGGGGCATGGAGAACACAGCAGAGGGAGGCTGGGGGTGCACACACTGTGCCTGGGGGATTGAGCAAAGCCACAGGACGCTACTGGCCACAGGACATACAGCGGGGGCTCCCTAGGTAAGGACTCTGCAGGAGACGGCTCTACAGGAAACTTCCAGACTGCCCTGTGAAGGACTCCTGACAGCTGTGAACAGCTGTAATCACCTGCCAAGCGCACCCAGAGTGGGCACAGCCACCGGCAGGTAGAAGGCGGCCCATCCCCAGGCTCCCTTCCCAGCCAACAAGAGCTGCCTGAAAGGGGCTGCAGCCGGGCCCCTTCCCCATGTCGCCCTCCAGCAGGGAGCATGCCGGGCGGCGGGTGCACGGGAGGGGAAGCGCCAAGTCTGGGCAGAGTCAGACTGTTGCTGGGACTGGACATCACTACTGAGTGAGTGACGGAAGGCCGCTGGGCTCTCCAAGGAGGATCAGAAACACAAGGACCTCATTCTGGGCCAGGGAATGGAATATTCCTGATGGGATTTTATGAGAGGGGCCTGAGAGCCGCAGGGCCACCGAGGTCACAGACCAGGCCTGCTCACCAGCCCTCTGCACTCATCTCCTCCTGGCTCATCATGGGTCCAGGTACTGCCTGGCAGTGATGATCACCTTATTACTGAATTCCACTCTCACTGAAGGACCCCCACATTTCATCACCACCCTGCCTTCCAGCGGGCCTGGTGAGAGGTTTCCTCCTGCAGCCTGAACTTGGTGGAGATGGGGCAGCTCCCAGGCCTGTGGTCAGAGGTTGGGTGGGGAGAGTGGGGACAGTGTGGCCAGGGCAGATGGGCCCTGAGTTGTGCTTTGGTCACTTGGCTGGAGGAAAATGTGAAGGGGCTGGTGGGAGTATTTTTGGGGGGTGTCGGGGAGTGTCTGTGTGGGGTGGATGCCAGCTGCCACCTGCCCACCCACATAACCTGGACACCCAGGACCCCAGGATCTACCCGTCAGGGCTCTGCCGCCCTAGCCTCTGGCAGGAGCCTGGGTCCCACCCCCACACACACCTTGGAAACAGTCCCTGTTCCACCTCATTGTGGCTGTGACCCTGGGCAAGCCACCTCCCCTCTCTGGGCCTCCCCCTCCTCCCTGTTGTGTAGAGGACACAAGCAGATGAGGGAGGAGGCTGGGACGAGCCCGATGGCAGGTGCTGTGCAGGGAACTCGCCCTTATTGCCACACTGAATCCTCTGCACACCCGCTGGGCCTCGCCAGGCAAGACCTGGACTTAATATCACCTCCCCTGAGCTTGGTTTATAAAAAGAAGAGCACATCGTAACAGCAGAGCCGGCGGATCACGAGTTACATAAACATTTAAACTGGGCACAGTACTGATTTGTCTTAAAGGCCATGGAAAAAGGATTCCATGATCCCGGCCTCCACCCCAAGAGCGCCAGGTGAAACGGGATGCTGAAACCTCCGAGCGTGGTCCCAAGACCTGCCTGTGACCGGTGGTCAGCCTGCCAGAGCCGAGGACACCAGGAACATGTGGCCGACACGGTGACCCTTGGGGGAGGGGCAGCAGGGGAAGCCCTGGGTGGGGCTGGAGGCCTGGAGCTGCCATGGCTATGCCCTTCGCATGCAGTGGTCCCCTGGAAGTGCCACTGTGTGGAAAGGGGGAAAGACCTGCGTTTGAATCCCACCCTCACCAGCTGTGTGACCTTGGGCAAAGCCCTTCACATCTCTGAGTCGATCTGTCCTTCTGTGAGACAGATACGGGAACACACACCCTCCGAGGGGTCGGGTTTACTGACGCATCACCTAGCTTGTGACCGACATGCAGGAAATACACTTAGTCATTCAATTATTCGTTCAAAAGAATATTAACGAATGGCGAGTTCTTGTTTAACAGGCACAGAGTCTCTGTCTGGGATGATGAGAAAGTCCCAGAAATGGATGGTGGTGACAGGTACACAGCAATGTGAATATACTTAATGACACTGAATTGTACATTTAAAAATGGTTCAGATGGTAAATTCTATGTCACGTATATTCTACCACAATAGAAAATTTAATTAAAAAGCATTAACTGAGCACCTACGGTCTCCTCAGCACTGTTGCATACACTGGAAATTCAGCAGTGCACACTCCCCAGAGAAAGCCCACTCTCTAACGGGAGAGACAGCCAATAAGCAAATTTTCATGTCAAGAAATAGCTCTTGGAGGGAGATATAAGGGCTAGGATGAAAACTATAGTATGGTAAATGGGATCGGAGGGGTGGGAGGGGCTGTTTTAGCTGGGGAGGCCAGAGAAGACTTCCTGTAGGAGATGCATTTGAGCAGAGACCTGAAGGATGTGACAGAGGGAGGCTCACAGATATCAGGTGACCAGCACGAGCAAAGGCCCTGAGGTAGGGTGAGTTTGATCTGTTGCAGGCCAGCAAGGAGGCCAGTGTGCATGTGAGAGGGATGGGGCAGGACATGAGCTCAGAGAGGCGGGCCGGGTAGGGGCCCTGCACCCAGCAGGCCAGGAGAGGCCTGGGGATTTTATTCTGCGTGAGCTGAGAAGCCATGGTCTGACTTAGGTTCAACGACCACCCCATCCTTCTGTCTTTCTAGCATGGACGAGCTCTCTCAGGGGTGGGCGTAGACCCTTCTGTGCCCAGCCCACGCCTCACACATGGGTGACTCTCGGGCTTGTTAAGTACGTGCCAGAGGGAGCAGACCCTCGCTAGGCAGGCAGGGGGTGACAGGAACCTCTCCTTCATCCCACCCATCATCTGCCTTACATGGCTTCTCTCTCGGGGCCTCGCTCCAGGTCTGTGAGGAAAGGCGTTGCATCATGATGATTTCATCGTTTCTATTTTAGCATTTCTAAAGTTGAGATACAATATACATAACATGAAATTCACCACTTTTAAGTGTACACTTGATTGGATTTTAACAGATTCACAGAGTTCTAGAACCATTACCACAGTCTAATGCCAGAACATTCCCACCACCCCAAAAAGAAACTCAGAACATTCCCACCACCCCGAAAAGAAACCCCACATCCGTCGGCAGCCATTCCCTATCCCCTCGTCTCCCCAGCCCCTGGAAATCACTGACCTACTTCCTGTCTGTATGGATTTTCCCTACTCTGAATATTTCGCATAAATAGAATCATACAGCACGTGGCCTTTGGGGTCTACCCGGCTTCTTTCTCTTCACAGAATGTTTTCAAGGTTCATCCGCGTTGTGACACAGATCAGTACATCATTCCTTTTCCAGGCTGAAATAATAATTCCATTTTAATCACAATGGCTTTTATGACTGGTCCCTTTCTCTTCCAGCAGAAACTCAGTCCGCAGAAGAGAGTGAGAAGGGAGTCATGAGCCTACGAATGCCCCCATGTCCCCGGCCTCCAACCTGTGTCTGCACCCAGCTCTGCTACTGCAGGAGCCAGAGCTGGCGTGGAATGCCACTGCCCCTCCCATGGGCAGTGCACAAGGGACAGGGATCGGGGAGGCCAGGGCCTGCAGCTGCCAGTTTCTCCCTGGCCAGGCCAGGCGGGGCCCGCCCGATGGAGTGTCTGCCAGCCTGGCTGACACAGAGGCAGATGGGCTTGGGGGTGGGTGGACGGGGTAGCTGTGGATTTGTCTGTGGTCAGCAGGACCCGGTCAAGCTGCTGGATTTGACTCTAGCCAGGCTGGACTGTGCTTGGATCCGGGATGACACCCACCCTGGCTTCAGCACAACCAACCCTCCATCGGACCCCCGTGGACCTTCAAAGGTGACCAGGCAGCCTGAGGCCAGCAGCTGGCCTTGGGACAGGGTCAAGGCGAGGGAGACCGAGAGAAGATCACGTGCTCCCTGCCTTCCTTCCTGCAACACAGGCTCCGGAAAGCCCCACCCCCAGCCACCTGGGCTTCTCTCCTAAAGACGACAATTCCCAAGGCTCTGCCCAGACAGACAGGACCAGAATTGCTGGGGCCTAGAATCTGCATTCTGACAGGTTCTCCTGTAGTGTGCCAAGGTTTGAGAACCACTGGTAAAGGGGAGACTGGTAAAGCACCTCAGTGGGGCTGCCTGATTCTCAGCCAGTTACAAACAGTCTCTGAACCTCAGTTTCCTAATCTCTAAAATGGGTTTCATATTCAGGGTTGATGGTGAAGATTCAACGAGGCAACAAAGACAGAAGTGTCTGGCACCAAGAAACTGCTAGAAATTGTTGCTATAATTATTGCTACTATGTACCCAAAGTAAATCACAGAACTATGTGGACATTGAAGGAAAGATTAATCAATGACAGAGAGAGGGAAAGGGTTTGAGATGTGGTGAATTGCTGCTGGGGACCTGGTTTGACGGTTTCCTGTCCTGCTTATGTGAGTCAGGGAGTCATTTTACCTCTGAGTCTCAGTGTTCCCATTTGCAAAATGGCAATAAGAGCCACCCCTGCCGCAGGGCTCTGCAAACTGTGATGTGCTGTTCCCATCCCAGGATGGGGAGCATGGAGGCCTGACACTGACACTTGAGTCTGAGCCGATCACTTGAGTCTGAGCCGGGCCAGATGGTCTGGGCTGGCTGCTGTGCTCCCAGCACCTGGGGTCCCACAGGCCCTATCCTCTCTGCTGGGGCTACAGCCAGCTTTTTAGACCCCAGCCGGCAGGCGGGCGATGGGGGCCAAACTGGACTGGTGACAAGAACACTTCTCAGGTCCCATCACATCAGCGTGTCCATCAGCCCCCATCCCAGGCCTATCTGCTCCAGGGCAGGGGTCAGGCTCTAAGCTGCTTTGTCTCTGGCCATAATTCCCTGAGCTGGGTGCTGGGGTCACAGTTGGCAGAGCCAGCAGCCCCCCTCCACGCACCTCCCTGCCTCCGCCCTGGCCTGGCCATGGTTACCTCTCACCCGCGAGCCTGCAGCTGCCTCCTCTCTGGGTTTCCTGTCTTTCTTGACCCCATCCACCCAGCAGCCAGAAGGACTTTTCTAAAATGAAAACCTCATCCAATGGCCCTCCCTAAAACCTTCCATAGCTCCCTACTGCCCTTTGAATAAAGGCTCCATCTGCCTGGCTCACCCTCTCGCTCCCCACTCCTAACACTGCCCCTTCCCTGTGGCCAGCCTGGACATTGTTCATTTCCCCAAAGAAGGCCATTTATTTATCTGACAAGTATTAACTGAGGACCTACTAAGTGCCAGAGCTTACGCCAGGCAATGGGAATTCAGAAATGCACCCCATGGGCATGTCCAGGCCCTCCCAGACTGGTCTGACCCATGGGGGTTGGGTATGCAGCAAGGACCACCCGGTGTCCAGGGTAAGGCTGGTTTCCACCTCCTTTTCCTCCCTCCTTGTGGAGAGGCTCCGTGTCTCAGTCTGTGGAGGACAGTCTGCTTGAGGGTGACAGTCCACCCCTGTGAAGGTGTAGGGTAGGGTGTGGGCAGAGGCGGGACCCCCCACAGCAGGGGCTGATCAGCAGGTCCAGCCTCTGTCGTTGTGAGAGCTGCTGTGGTGTAATAAGGGCGCAGACCCGCCAGTCGTACAGAGTGGTCAGCTCTGGCTGTGCACTGGCCCCGTGACTGCTGGCAGCTCAGCCTCCAGAGCCTCGCTTTCCTCCCCTGTGAAATGGGCCTGCCCTCCTGATTGAGCTGCGGCTGATCTCCAGAGGACCCTCTTTACTGGCAAGGAGCATCCTGGTAGCCCCCTGGCTGCAGGCCTTGCTCCCCGGCTTGTGTATCAGCCTCCCCCAGGCCCCCTCTCCACAGGGCACTAAGGCTTATGGACCCCCTGCAGGCACAGATGTTCTGCTTGAGCCACCAGGCAGCAAACAAGGAAGTGAAGGAAGTGGCTTTGGAGATGTTCCTGTCCTTGTTACATGCCGGCCACCCCACTGGGACCTGGGTCACCAGGGAACTCACACAGGAGCATCACACACAGTGTGCGTGAACCCTTGCGGCAGCCCTGGCAGATGCGTGGCATGCTGCCAACTTCCAAATGGGGAAACCACAGCTCCCGAGGGTTGAACTTGTACTCCACCCAGGAGCAGGCTGCTTCACTGTGCCTGGTGGACTCCAGGGCCTGTGCTCTTGATGCCATGAAGCGCAGATCAGGCCAGCCCCTGGTCCCTCCACTGTGGGACAGCCATGCACCTGAGCCATGAGAGTGATGGAGCTGCAGTCAGGCCATGCCTTGTACCTCGTGGCCTGTACCCCTAAGCACACCACACCCCTCCCAGCTGGGATCAGTGCACCCATTATAAAGATGAGCAAACAGAGGCACATTCAGCAGGGCTGATGGAGATAGGCAGGTCTGGAGCCCTCCCTACCCCGGCTGC
The DNA here is from genome assembly GCF_006542625.1 of Nomascus leucogenys. Classification (NCBI taxonomy): domain Eukaryota; kingdom Metazoa; phylum Chordata; class Mammalia; order Primates; family Hylobatidae; genus Nomascus; species Nomascus leucogenys. The sequence continues at coordinate 77,393,388 of NC_044400.1, forward strand.
TGCCCATGGGTTATCAGGCTCCTTTCCTCCAGTTTTGCCTGGAGTCACCAACTCCCAGCCTGGGCACATTGTCCAGCTGCTGCCATGAGGAGGACAATGGCAATGGCCAGGATGGTGGGCACCCCTCACACCTGCGTGTCACACTCAAACTGTTCACAAGCATTTCACATCCATGATCTCACTTAAGGGTGATAATGCCTTAAGGGGTGGGCATTACTCTCCCCCCTTACAGATAAGGAAACTGAGGTCCCAGGAGGCAGAGCCAGGGGTTTGCCCGTGCAGTTAACAATCAGGTCTTCGGGTTGGGGCTGGGAGGGGGTAGAGAGAAGGCCCGGACTTGTGGCATTTGCCGCGTCCGTGGTATGAATACTCAAGCCACGGCTGATTTCCGTGCTACCCACAGTTTAACAACTGGCTCAAAAAATTCCTAAAAATGTAACTATTGACTCCGGCGCACTGATGTGAGCCAGCTCCCGCTCACTCTGGGCCAAGTGAGTCACCTAAGTGCACACTGGCAGGAATCCTTCAATCCCAGTGTTCAACCTCAGAGCTTGGACTCCTCACACAGCCACACGAGCGCCCCTGCAAGGGCAGCGTGGCCCTTTCAAAGCCCATGTCCCAGTCGGCAGGACCCTCATCCTGCACAAAGCCCCTACCCACACCATCCCGCACAGCAGAGACCAGGACAGGGAGCTGGCTCCAAAGACAACCAGGCCCCCAGGCACCCCTGCTGCTCCTCACCACGAACCAAAAATCACCCCAGGCCAGTGGGAGGCCTCAGCCTCGGGGCCCGGCTTGATAAACAGAATATTGTTGCCTGGGAAGAAACATCCAGAGGGATGCTCCCTGCGCTGTGGGGGTCTCCCAGCCAAGGCGCAGGGTGAGGGAACAGAGGCAGCCCTGGGGGTCCCTCACTGACCTCTTTGGGACAGGATAAACAGAAGTTGGACAAGAGGCCTCATGCAAGAGCCCCTCCCCTCCAGTCTGCCCCTCTGGGAGGGACATCTGGTCCCGCAGCTTCAGAGGATCCCACCTGCCCAGCCTGCTCTGTGCCAGCCTGGGGAGGGAATAGCAGGCCCTGGTCCTCCTCCCCCTCCTTTGCTCCCCCTTCCCCTCATAGAAGCGTAAGAAGTCTCCGTCTTATCAGCAGGTGTAGGCCAGTCTGGAGGTGAGGCTGGGCCCTACGCCCGGTGGTGCATGTGCAGTCCAGGACAGCCACAGCCTTCTGTGGCCACACCGCCAGCTCAGGCTATAGGGTCCTGCCTCTGCTTCCTCACCAGCATGGCAGCTCCCAACTGAGATCCTGGGCTGGTAGGGACCTCAGCCATTCCGCCAACATTCACCAATGTCCACGCTGTACCAGGTCCACAGTGGGGAGCCGTGGAGGTCAATGTCCAGTTTCTGACTTCGTGGTGTCAACGGCTCAGAGGGAGACAGACAAGGAAACCGACACGCTCATTTCAGCCTCACAAGTTCTTGGCTAGGGGTGTGTACCAGGAATGGTTGGAACCCACAGAGAGGGCAATGCAGCTGCCAGACCTACCGGGGCAAGGCTCGCTTCCTCCTCAGTTACCTGGGAAAGTTACTCATCCTCTCCGAACCTCAGTTTCCTTATCCATAAAATGGGCTTAATATTCACACCTGCCTCAGAGGGTCCTAAGGATAAAATAAGTGAAAATGTATTCCTGTTAGAACAAGACCTAGAATAGTCAAAATGACTTTGCAATAAATAAATAAATAAAGGAACACAGTTGGAGGATCTACCCCAGCTGATATAAAGATACAGTGATACAGACGGTGTGGTCCTGGTAATAGGACAGACATGTGGATCAATACAACCAAACAGAGAATCCAGAACAAGACCCGCAAGTCTGTGGTGAACTTAGATTGTCATCAAAGGCACTCAGGCAATTCCATGAGGAAAGCACAGTCTTTCCAATAAATGACTGGGGGCAAAATGAATATCAACTCTTACACCATCTGACAAACTGACATTGAAATACATCATCTACCTAAACATAAAAGCTAAAACTATGAGCCTCCTAGGAGACATTATAGAAGAAACTCCTTGCAACTTCGATTTCTCAAGACACAAAAAGCATGAAAAACAACAAAAAATGGACAAACTGAACTTTATCAAAGCTTAAACCTTTGCTATGTGAAATACACTGTTATGAAAAGAAAATGGCAAGGCATGGAATGAGAGAAAATATTTGTAGTACATGTATCTAGTAAACCTTTTGTAGCCCAGATGTATAAAAGACCTCTTACAGCTCAATAACATAAACACAAGCAACCTGATTTAAAATAGGCAAAAGATTTGGGCAGACACTTCCCAAACCAAAACACAAGAATGGTGAGGAAGCACACGGCAAGGTGCTCAACATCATCAGTCACCACAAGATGCAAATGCAAATAACAACGAGATACCAGTGTATACCCATCAGAGTGGCGAACATTAAAAAGACTAATAATATCGAGTTGGTGAAGAGGTGGAGCAAACAGCCCTTCACACACTGCTGGAGGAATGAACAATGATAGAGCCCTGTGGGAAACAGCTGGGCAGTTTCTTAAAGAGTGAAAATAAGCACGTGTCTACCATGCGAACCAACCATCCTTGTAACCAGAAGTCATGAAAGCTCACAAACTCACAAAGGCGCATACGTACATGTTCATAGCAGCTTTCTGCACAGTAGTTCAGAAATGGAAAAAAAAACCCAAATATCCATCAGCAGGGGAAGGAATAAATAAATCGTGGCATATCCATAGAATGGAATTCTCCTCAAAGAAAAAGGAACAAACCATTGACACACACAGCAACCAGGGGGAAGCTCAAAATATCCACACTGAGTGAAAGAAGCCAGACCAAAAAATGCATGCATCTATGACTCTATTCATACGAAATTCTGGAAAGTGAAGACTATCCTACAGTGACTAAAGGCAAATCACTGGCTACCCAGGGTGCAGGGCAGAGACAGGAATGGACCACACAGAGAACAGCAAACGTTTTGCAGGTGAAGGCCATGCTCCAAATCTTAATTATGGGGGTGATTTCACAAACATATACATAGCTTGCCAATTCTAAGAATATGGAAGTCTACACTTTAACTGGATTGCATTTATTGTACTTAGTAAAGCTTTGAAAAGTCTTCATTTGCAGTAAAAGGGAAAGAAAGAAAAGAGGGGAGAAGAAGTGCCAGCAGCCACCTGCTCTCATCTGAAACTTCCAGCAAGCTGCTAATTTAATCCCCTAAACGTAATCGAGTCGACCACCCAAGCAATCGCATTAAAGGAAACAGTCATTTGGTGCATTTTTCATCAACTAAGATCATTGATCAATCCACAAGTTCATCCATCCAGATTTGTCCAAGGTGGTCTGATCCACCCTAGCCTTGGCATGAGAAATGAGACGTGCCAGGCACAGGGTAGAATTCATTAATTGCATGCTGAATAAATTAATAATCACCTCACTCTCTCAGGTGCACACAGCTTCCAGGGGCCAGCAGGAAGCTGTAGCCAGCGTGGGCAGCCTGAGCTGACCCTGGGAGAGGCCCAAGGCTGCCCACCTCCATGGAAGAAGCCTTTTATAGGACATTCTCAGATGCTGAGAAAGGTAGAGTGAGGACCGTTTAGATGTGGCAATAGGGGTTCAGGTGAGCTAATGGGTAATTCAGCAGCCTGAAAATCAGTGGGCAGCTGACAGAGAGTCAAGTGCAGAACGTCCAGTCCAGCTGAACAAGAGAAGTCTGTGGCTGATTGAAACCACTGGGGACAGTTGAGCCAAAGATGGGGGTCTTTGATTGCAGCCTGAAGTCAAGCCAGCCATGGCTGTTCCCTGCTCTGTCTCCATGTTGGGTTCAGTTAGGGCTTTAATGATCCTGGGTCAATGCATGTGAATGCACTGACGTCTCTTGGGGTTGAAAAGTTTTCTCTTTTGTCTTCATCTTGAGTTTCACCCATCACCTATATCAGCAGTTCTAAGACTGTGGTCTAAGTACCTCCAGGGGACCCCAAGACCCTTTCAGGGGATCGTGGGGTTCTCCCTTTTCCAACTACATATCTGTTTGAGGACAGATGTTCAACAATACTTCAACCGAACAATGTATCACAACAGACTGAATGCGGGAGCTGATGTGAGAATCCAGCCATCATCTATTAAGCTAGAGATTAAAGAGATTGATACACACGCCACTCTTCTCACTTTTTAAAAGAAAATATAGTTATTTTCCAAAAAAAATATTATTTACGTTAAAATGTAATGGGTTTACTCTTTTTATTTTTCAATGAATTCATATAAATCTTTTTAACTGTCTGAGTTTTAATTTCAAAGTTGGCAAATATTGAAGGATATAGCCCACATACACAACATCTCTTTGGGATCCACAATAATTTTTAAGAGTGTAAAAAAGGGTCCTAAGACCAAAAAGTTTGGCAACCATTGCCCTAAAAGTACGTTGGGTGATTTGGGCATTTGATGTACTAAGGCATCTATTGATCTAAGCAACTAAGGTATCTATTGACCTAAGTAACTAAGGCATCTATTGATGTAAGCAACATTCCTTAGTGTTTGGAGCTCCTGGCCCATCCAAGCCTCTCCCATGTTCTGAGGCTTATGCCATTCATCACAAGATGCCTAGAGCTCAAAGGAGAAGTTAAGGTTGGCCAATGGGACCCCTGAATGCAAACATCTCAGAAATGAACTGAAGCCATTGCTAGCTGGCTGGCTGGCTCCTCAAACCTCTCTGTAATGCTTCGCTTCTGCTCATGCAGTCAAGGGGATGCAGAAGGGAAACTGAGCTGGGAGTAGAGGAACATTTCAAGGGGTAGAAGGGTCTCCACTCATATAGACAGTGTGTCCAAAGTAGAGACGTGTCCCACACACATGTTGGTCAAGTGTCACATGGCAGGATATGGAAACTGACATTTAACCTAAGGCCAAATAAAATATTTATGAGGACATTATAGAAAGAACTTCTGGACTATAAAATATGAACATGAAAACAAGTCTCAAATTGTATTCAACGTTTTAATCATTCATCTTCTTGGAAATGTTAGTACTCCCATTATTCAGCTTGCCTGCCCCGCTAAGAAAAACCGACCCAGGTGAAGACTTTCCCCTCCATCTCCTGGATGTGGTTAACGGTAAGGAAGCAGTTTCACCAAAGCAACCCACAAATAGAAGCTCTGGCCAATGCCTAATGAAGCTGTTTCCGAGTATTGTCAGGAGCCATCTTTGGACTGCCTCCTTCACGTCCACATTTATTTTCAATATTACCGTACATGCTTGCACAGTAAGTTGTTATGCACATGGGATACAATGGCGACATCCGAGATTCTAGAGTCACTCATCCCGGAGAGTTTCCAGATGAACAAGATGCAGCTATTCGGCCTTCCAGAGACCAAGGGCAAGGGCAAGACCAAGGCCTGAAAGAGCAGCTGGGGGCCAAACACAGCACCAAGACCTGACCTCTGGAGCATCCCGGTCTGAGATAGCCCTTTGAGCTCCACCCTCTTCTGTGTGATCTCATGAGCCTGAGAGCCCTCTGTCATCGTAATTTTATCCAAGTGTCTCCAGGGACCACACCAATGAGTGGTGGCCACAGCTCAGCTCAGGAGCACCCCGACGATGCACTCACAGAGGAAAGTCACAAGTGACACTGGAGAACAGTGCTGTTTATCTTCCTGCTGCTCAAAGGGCAGAACCTGGCGGCGGTGGGGGGGCGGGGGGCGCGGTGTCTGCCATGGAAGCTACCTGCTGATGCCAGATGCTGTACTGGATGCCTTCATACTTCACACAACAGAGTGGAGTCAATGGCACTGATATCAGAGCCAAGAATCCAGGCGCAAATCCTGGCTCTGTCACTCACGCACTGTGTGACTTTGGGCCAGTTGCTCAACCTCTCTGTGCTTTGGCATCCTCATCTGCGCATTGAGGTTAACGATGTGGCATGGATCAACTACCTTCTGGGGCTACAGTGAGGATAAGAGGAATACTGTTTGGGACGAGCATGCGCTGTTGCTGTTCATCTCCTCGAATCCACCTGGACGACTGCGATCTTCACGTTACAGGCAGGAAAGCCAAGTTTCGAAGGCACAGGTGCCCTGCCCAGGGTCACGGAGCAGGTAAGTGGTACCCACAGGTACACAGGTAGGCTGTGCACCCACACCCATCTGGCTTCCAGCCCTCGGCACTTTCCACTTTGCCCGTAGCTCTTCATACAAGCAGCCCCATTTCCCTAAATCAAACAGCAGCTTTGCTAGGCTGAAGGGAGAGTATAATGAGCTGGCAAGGGTGTGCTTGGCCCTGCCATTTCCCGCTTATGTCTCCTCAGTGTTCTCACCTGCAAAATGGGCATGGTGCTACCTGCCCACCCTCCCTCTTTTCTCTCTTCTCCTTTTTCCTTCTCCTTCCTTCTTTCCTTCTTGCCTTCCTTCCTTCCTCCCACCCTCACGCCCTCCATTTCCGCAGACATGTCCTATGAGACTGCGCTAGGCCAGGAGTAGGTGGGACATGGAGCGGCTTCTGCCCCCTAGGGGCTCCCAGTCTCACAGGGCAGTCATGGATGTAAACAAGCACCACATGGCATGGCCAGAGCTGCGATGGAAGGAGACATGGGGATTCTGAGGGCCCAGCCTGGGGATCAGGGATGACTTCCTGGAGGAGGAGGCACTGCATAACCTGAAGGGTCAGAAACAGCAGAGACACTGCTAGTGGGAGGCATTCAGGTGAGAGGGGCATGCACCCAGCTGGAGCACCTGTCCCGTGGAGAGTGGTGGCAGAGAGGAGGGAGGCAGGACCTCAGCAGCAGACAGAGGCCTCAACTGCCCGCCCTCTGCAGAGCCATGAAGACCTGCCAAGAAAGACTGATGCAGCAGAGGGAGTGCTAGGCTCTGCACGTCTCTTGTCTCACTCACACCTTCAAGGACCAGCTAGTAAGACCAGGCGGCAGGAGGGCCATAATTTCCACTGAGGCCAGAAGGGTCCACTTTGGGCTAATTAGAACCACCGAGCAGTCTGAGGACTTCAATTATGCACACGGCAGGACAGTGGGTGCCTCCCCACGTGGGTGGGAGATTACTGCCGCTGGCCGGGCTGTCGCTCCCATGCAAAATATTAAGAAAAGGCAGGGCCCACAGCAATTCTCATCTGGCTGAAATGGGAGGATTGATCACCTCAGAGGTCGGAGCCTCGGAGACAGAAATGCTGGGAGCAGAGCGGAGCCCCTTAGGAACTGGTTTGGCAACAAGAATTACTCCCTGGCCTCTTCCTCCTCACTTACTGACCCCTAGGTGTTTTTATTTGATTAGAAAAAAAAGAAAAAGAAACCGAAATCGCATTTCAATCCCAGCTCTGTTTACAGCAGGGTGAGGCTGTGCGCCAGGGGCTGCAGGAGGTCCCCACCCCCACGGAGGCCTCCCAAAGCCTTCCCTGGACTCCCCAGGGAGCACGCTGGCTGAGGCTGTCTTTAAAGAGCTTGGAACCTTTCCACTGGCATGAGTATTTAGTTGTGGAGGATTAAAAATACAACCTGGGAGGACGAGGCAGGGGGATCATTTGAGATCAGGAGTTCAAGACCAGCCTGGCCAACATGGTGAAACCCCGCCTCTACTAAAAATACAAAAGTTAGCTGGGCGTGGTGGTGAGTGCCTGTAATCCCAGCTACGCAGGAGGCTGAGGCAGGAGAATCGCTTGAACCCGGGAGGCGGAGGTTGCAGTGAGCAGAGATTGCGCCACTGCACTCCAGCCTAGGTGACAGAGTGAAACTCCGCCTCAAAAAAAAAAAAAAAAGTACAACAAACTCCCTCCTGCCTGACAGGGATACACTGTGCCATTTCACCCATCACTGTCATGGGAAAAAAGAGCACTGGGATGGGAGTCAGGGGATTGCCCTCTCTCTCCAACCTGCCACCACCTAGCTGTGTGACCTTGTCTGTGACCTGACCTGCCTGTGGTGTCCCTGACTGTACCCATCTCATGCTGATTTGTTCCCACCAGGAGAATTGGTGTCCCAGGAAGGGGACTCCTGGGGACTGCCTACCTTAACCATGAGGATGCAGTGCTGGGCACTGCAACAGGCTTCTGGGGAGCTCTTTGGGACAGGAAAGGTCCTTAGAGGCCCCCCCTCCCATACACAAGTTCCCCAAAGCCCGGCTGAAGGTGCCTTGATGTCCCTGAAGTGCAAGGTCCTTGTGCACAGCAAGGGGCAGGCACACAGAGATGCCCTGTTGAACCTGTTCTTCCATGGCCAAGAAGGCAGCTACTTGCAGATACTCCTACCCTATCTCGCCAGAGGCACAGAAACCCTTGGGGAGGGGTGCCAGCTGCTCCTGACCTCGCTTGTATGCACAGCACTTTGCAGATACAAAGTGTGTTCACTTCCTACACAACATCAGTTGTGAAGCACCCGGGTAGCACGCTTGTCACTCTAAAGGTTTGGAGGGACGGCCTTAAGTTGCCTACTGAGAAAGCAATCACCCGAGGGGCCTGTAGGAAATTATGGGCCCTGGAAATTCTGAGTCGCAGAGGGACCCTGGCGTGGGGCCCAGGAATCTGTATTTAACAGACTCCAAGAGGGGTTCTAAGGAGGCAGGTGCCCATGAGGAAGCAGGGGTCTGCACCAAGCACAAAGACAGGGAGGCATGGAAAAGCGAGGTGGATTCAGGGTACCCGCAAATCGCAGTGGAGATTCTGAGACACAACGGGCAGGGCAGGCGAGGGGGCTCCACGCGTGCTAAGAGGCAGGCAAGGGAGGGCCAACTGCGGTCAGGTCTGCCGGGCCCCGTGCCCTTCCACTGTGCCATCTTGAGCAAGGCACTGCACCTCTGCCTACCTCAACTGCCTCATCAGCAAAATAAGAACCATGGACGTGACCTCCTTCCTAGAGTTACTGGGCAAATTAAATGAGTGAATAGATATAAGATGCTCAGAAGTGTGTTGGGCACAAAATAAGTGGGACATGAGACTGAGGGCTGCTATTACCGCCCTGTGCCCGGCAGTGTGCAGGAGTTTATATCCATCATCCTCTTTAATTCTCACAGCCCCCCGAAGGTAGCTGCTATTGTATTAGTCTCCCTGTTTTACAGATGAGGAAGCCAAGCAAGCGGGTTCCCCAGGTTGCAGAACCCTGCATGGCAGAGTTGGCTCAGGGCGGCTCCACGGCCACTCTGCTCTTCCCACAGCAGCCTGGCTGCTCCCACCTCTGCCTGTTGAGAACAGGAAGCTCAGTGCCCTAAACTGGCTCTCAGCAGGCATTCAACTGTGGCTTGATAAACAAATAACTGGATAATAAGTGCTGAACAAATGAATGGGGGGAAGAAGGGATGAACAGACCACAGGGAGGATAAAACCCTCTCTTCCAGCTCAAAGGCAGAAGGAGGATTCCCAATTTAACTATGAGGAAGGGACCCCAAGGGCAACCCCATGCAGAGCAGTCACACAGCACTTTCATTACTCTTTATGGCTTCCTGGGCCCATTAGCAAATCCCCCAGGTTCCTGGGGAGTGATTAGATGGAGGGAGGGGCTGGGCCTGCTCCCGGGCCACAGGGGAGGGTCAGGGTCTGGGAAGCAGCCCTTCTTGAATCCAGATGCTGACATGACAACATCACGAAAACCTCATTTGCAAACCCAAATTAGTGCCATCTTGATGATCATATAAAAGAAGGATGGGCCTATAAAGCCAGCCATGGACAAGCATGGCCGTGGCTTCGCAGAGGGGCAGGGGGAGTCCAGAAAGAAAGGTTTTGTCATCAAAACCCATTTTGGTGACTTATGGATTTGGCATTTGGCTCGATTCTTTGTTTTGTCTCCTGGCAGCAGGGGGGTCTCTTTTTCCCTTCACTTACCTATTATCAGTCTCATTAATAACAGAAGTATAGGATAGGGACATAAATATATACCAATGAGAATTACAATTACCACAATTAAACTGAGCATTTATTAAGTGCTTGTGCTGAGCCTCACCCTATTCGGAGCACGTTACAAGAACTAATGTATTTATTTTTGGACAACTTGAGACATTCTTGCCTTTCTGCTGTCTTTGGGTTTGCCTTCCTGAATGTGTCTGATGTGCTTCTTCTTCAAATTGACTCCCATCCAGTCCTGGCCAAAGGGATCTAAACCCCAGCCAGTGTAGACCAGCACCTTCCATGGGGAAGGTGGTCTTTCATAACCCACTATCATTGTATGCATTTCAAAGCTTAGAAAAATAAAGTGCTGATTTGTCTTCTTTGCTGCTTCTTCCTGTCAAAACACTGACACCTCACTGCAATGGGTTGAATGGTGCCCCACAAAAGATATGTACACACTCTTGGCCGGGTGCAGGGCTCACGCCTGTAATCCCAGCACTTTGGGAGGCCAACGCGGGTAGATTGCTTGAGCCCAGGAGTTCGAGACCAGCCTGGGCAACATTTTATGTAACATCTGGTTGGATGAAAACCCTGTCTCTACTAAAGACAAAGACAAAAAAAAAATTAGCTGGTTATGGTGGCACGCGCCTGTAATCTCAGCTACTCGGGAGGCTGAGGCAGGAGAATCCGTTGAACCTGGGAGGCGGAGGCTGCAGTGAGCTGAGATCGGGCCACTGCACTCCAGTCAGGGCGACAGGGCAAGACTCTGTCTCAAAAATAAATAAATAAATACAAGTTTAAAATAAAATAAAATAAAAAAACAAAAGATATGTCCACACTCTAATCCCTGGAACTTGCAAATGTGACCTTATTTGGAAAAAGGGTCTTTGAAGATGTAATTAAGGATTTTGAGATAAGAAGATCATTCTGAATTATCTGAGTAAGGCCTAAATGCAGTGACAAGTGGCTTTATAAGAGACATATAGAGGAGAAGACACGGGGGAAAGAAGAGGAGGTGATGTATAAACCGAAGCAGAACTTAAGAGTAATATGGCCATAAAGCCAAGAGATGCTGGCAGCCTCTAGAGAAGGAAGGATCCACCCCTACAGGCTACAGAGGGAATGTAGGCCTGTGGACACCATGATTTTGGACTTCTGGATGTAGAACAGGAAGAGTGTAAGTTTCTGCTGTTGAAACAACCAAACGTGTAATAATATGTTATGGCAGCCACTATAAGAAACAAGCTCCTTAATCAGAGATGAATGTTGATGGTGTGCTACGTGGCCTTAAAAGTGTGAGGCGAGTGGGGGAAGTCAACAATGACCCAGCAGAAACAGGACACAACAAGTCAGGATGAATGGACTAATCCTCCAAAACTCCAGCAGATTTGATGAGCATTTATTGCTAGAAACCCAACTGTTTTTTTTGTTTGTTTGTTTTTCAGATGAAGTCTCACTCTGCTGCCCAGGCTGGAGTGCAGTGGCACTACCTCAGCTCACTACAGCCTCGCCTGCCGGGTTCAAGTGATTCTCCTGCCTCAGCCTCCCAAGTAGCTGGGACAACAGGCACCCGCCACCACACCCGGCTATTTTTTTTTTTTTTTTTTTTGTATTTTTAGTAGAGATGGGGTTTCACCATGTTGGTCAGGCTGGTCTCAAACTCCTGACCTCAAGTGATCCACCTGCCTCGGCCTCCCAAACTGCTGGGATTACAGGTGTGAGCCACTGAGCCCGGCCAAGAAACCCAACATTTAGAAGTCAAATAGCCTTAGACAAATGGGCTGGGAAGTTCTTAAACTATTCAAAAGTGGGGAAAATGGATTCAAAACTACACACTTCCCCAGGGATACAAAGTAAAGCCATCATTTAGTGCTGCGCCATCCAGTACAGGAACCACCAGCCATGGGTGGCTAATGAGCCCTTGAAATGTGGCTAGTCTGAGCTGGGATGTATGGTAAGTATAAAATACACACCGAATTTTAAAGATTTAATATGAAAAACAGAATGTAAAATGTCTCAATTACTTTAGACTGATTACAGTTTATACTATTTTGGATATACAAATTATTACAATTAATTTCACCTGTTTCTTTTTAGGTGCATAATGTGGCTATCAGAAGTTTTAAAATTACACATATAGCTTCCGTTACATTTCTATCGCTCAGCACTAACTTAGAGGATGCTGGAAATTATTGGGAATTTAAAAATTAAGTTGTATGTGCTCTTGGGTTGGTGAACAAGAAATTAAAGTGCCAACAAAATGGCAGAAGAGACCTAGACCCCCAAAAGGATGCAAAAACGCCCACCAGGGGCCAAATGTTAGATGAGCTGATACTAACAGTAGAACTGGTTTCTTCTCCTCCCCTTCCCTGGCGCCTAACTCCCCCCAGTACAGGTTCTTCACTGCATGATCACACACCCCCATGCTGCCCTCCACTGATTGGATCAAGAGGTAGCCACACCCTCCTAGAGGCAGCCAATCACCAGGCCTCCCAGAGAACTGAGCCAATCATCTTTCTCTCCCAGGATGGGTGGGAACCTGGGCCATCGTGAGCAATAAGGATTCAATGGGGAGGTAGGATGGTGTAAACTGAGGCCACCCCAGAGCACAGATAATCCAGAGCAGGCAAGTGGTTTCAGACCTCAGCTGCAGGGCAATTACAGCGCGCTTGATTAGTATTTGGATTCCTTGGCCCTGGCTGCCTGCAAGCCTGGTCGGGGCCTGGGAATCTGAATTTTAAACAAGTCCCTGAGCACTTGGGCCACAGGTGATCTGTGGGGCACCCTGAGAAACTCCAAGGGCGGAGGATGCAGAGGCAGTGGGTAGAGAGAATGGAGCCTGGGGAGTGGACGGGGGGCTGGAGCTGGTCAGGGATGTCACTGTCTCAGAGGGCCTCTCAAGGATCCTGTGGCTTTTTTTTTTTTTTTTTGGATTACAGATATTCACATTTTATTTTAAATAAAATACTTGTTGATTTTTTTAAACATTCAAAGATGCCAAGTGTTGCATTTTATTCACCACCCTGGACAATTAAAACTGTGGAGACGTAGTCAAACAGCTAGAGTGAAAGCACATATAAAAGGACCATACTGGAAATAAAATTTTAAAAATCCAGGAGAAAATAGCAGTGTGTGTTCCCTGTGGCACCCAGCATTGTGCAGCACCCATTGGGTCCATTTTATTACACAAAATACAGAGAACAGGAACTATACAACCAAATAATCGCTATATTGCAGGAAAGTAATTAAGGCATCATTTTATAACGAACTTTTATTTTAAAAATAAATATATCTTATGCTTAAAAATATACCATAAAGCAAAGGAGAAAGACAAGAATGAAACCATGTCACCTTGGCCTAGGACCTGCGAGAGTGCAGCTGACTCCCAGGCCAGAGAGAAAACAAGGCCCATCCAGGATGGTGTCAGTGAGCTTCCTGGAAGACGGGCCAGTGGTGCCAGGCACCAGGCCCACCAGCATGGAGCGGAGGCACAGAGAACCCCATGCCCCAGATAACAGCTCAGCCCACCTTCTGTGGCTGCCCTGAGATGTGCCCAGAGCAGCCAGCCCATGAGGAAGAGGACTGGAGGAGGCAGGCACTGGGGACAGGCCTCACTGCAGGAGAGTAAAGTGCCATCGTCACTGGCCAGAGAGTAGCAAGAGGGAGGCACAGGAGCACCAGAGCCGAGACTCCCTGTGACCACAGACCAGAGGCTGCCACCCCCCATATCCCAGCCCTGGAGACACTGAGGTTGGTTGGGGTTCAGGACTCACCCCAAGTCATGGGTGGAGCTGGGGATAGAGCCAAGAGGAGAATTCAGATTTCTGGCCCCAGGGATCATGCCCCGCTCCCCAAACATGCGGTGCCCTTTTATCCTCCAAGCCTTTGCCCAGACTTTCCCCTCTGCCTGGAACACCCTTCCTATCTTTTTATGTAACATCTGGTGGATGAAAGTTCCATTTTCACCTCCAACTGAGGCCTTCCCTGCCTTCTGCTCTCAGGAAGTAGAGTTTAAAGTGAGGAGCCAGTCTGGTGTCACCATCTGCATGACATGTGTCCCTCAGAGGACTTTACTTAAGCAGAGGGGGCTCCAGCTCCACACCACTGGGCAAGCTGGCTCGGGGCAGACACCCCTGCTCAGAAGCAGGCTCCCACACCTCAGGCCCACTCTCTTTAGAACCCAAAGGTGTGAGCCCTCCCGGCGGCCTCAGCGAGCTGATGAAGGTGAGTGTGAGCTGTGATTACACCAGGCTCGAGTCTGCTGGGGTACTGGGAGCAGGCTGGGCACACTCGTTCACACAGAGCCTAATGAAGCGTCCCGTGTTCTACAAATCTCAGCGTGTGATTTAATTAGCCCTCTGTTCCGGGTATGCCCTCGTCACCATCACAGACAAAGGGGACTCTCGACCCCTGACTGGGGGGTGGTGGCCACGAGTGAGTAACTGGGGCATGCACTAGGAGCAGCTCCAGGAGTGGCAGAGCAGAGACCCCATGCACCCACCAGCTAGTGAGGTCTGGGATTTCAGTTCGGATTTAGGTGGAAGGTAAAATATCAAAAAGATGGGGATGGGCAGAGAGGCACGCCAGGTGGTAGGTACTGTGTGGGGAAAGGTGCAACAGAAATGTGTCTGGTGTGCCACGCTGGCTGGTCTGCAGGTGTGTGAGGGGGTGTGGTTGGACGTGAAGGAACTGCGTACACCTGCCTAATATCACAGGGGAGACGTGGAGAAGTCCATCCCTGCCACTTACCACCCCAGTGAGCCTGGCCAGGTCACCCTTTCTCAGAAACGTGTGCAGCGCCAAAGTCCTTCATGAACACTGATCTCACTAGATCCTCACAACAGCCCTATGGAGTAGGGACTACTATTCCCCCCATTTTATTTATTTATTTATTTATTTATTTATTTATTTATTTACTTTTGAGACAGAGTCTCACCCTGTCACCCAGGATGGAGTGAGGTGGTGCAGTCTCCACTCACTGCAGCCTCAACCTTCCCAGGTTCAAGCAACCCTCCCACCTCAGCACCCCCCAAGTAGCTGGGACTACAGGTGCATGCCACCATGCCTGGCTAATTTTTGTATTTTTTGTAGAGACAGAATTTTGCCATGTTGCCCAGGCTGGTCTTGAACTCCTGAGCTCAAGTGATCTACCTGCTTCAGCCTCCCAAAGTGCTTGGATTACAAGTGTGAGCCACCAGTACCTGGCCCCTAATCCCATTTTAATGATGAATAAATGGAGGGCCAGAGAGGGTAAGTAACGTGCCCACAGTCACACAGCCAGGAAGTGGTGGGGCCAGGACTCCACCCCCGCCATCCTCCTCCTCACCACTGCACCTTTCAGCCCTGCTAAGAGGACCCTGCTGCCAGCCTCACAGGGCTGGAGTGAATACTGGAGCTGATGGCATGGCGCTCCCAGCCCAGGCTGGCATGCAGCAGGAGCAACAGGAAGGAGGTGCCTCCTCCCATCATTCCTCCCTAGGAAGCCCCTGCTCCGTGCTAATTCCATTTCTCCCTAAACTGCCCATACTCTTGTTGGTGCCTCTTAAGTTCTCTAATTGGTGTCTGTACTCCACCCTGACTTTTCTTTTTCCTTTTCTTTTTTTTGAGACAGAGTCTTGCTCTATAGCCCAGGCTGGAGTGCAGGGGCACGAGCTCAGCTCACTGCAAGCTCCGCCTTCCGGGTTCACGCCATTCTCCTGCCTCCCAAGTAGCTGGGACTACAGGTGCCCGCCACCACGCCTGGCTAATTTTTTGTATTTTTAGTAGAGACGGGGTTTCACCATGTTAGCCAGGGTGGTCTCGATCTCCTGACCTCGTGATCCGCCCACCTTGGCCTCCCAAAGTGCTGGGATTACAGGCGTGAGCCACCATGCCCGGCCTCCACCCTGACTTTTCTAACAGCCCACTATCCCAGTGGCCCTGCCATGTTCCTTGGTTACTTAACATCCCTGGTGCATCATCTGGGAAATGGCAGTAATTAACGATTAAACGAGTTAATAGTTGGAAAGTGCTTAGAACTGTGATTGCAGGAGACTGTGTCCCACCTGATCATGAGCCCCTCAGAGCTAGTTCCATGATATCCAGCTCTGGCTGCAACAGGCCCTGGCCCCAAAAGGATGGATCACACAGGAGCCTGGCAAATCCTCACTGAATGGTCAGCTAGTTTAAAAGATACTTTGGATCACAAGTCAGTTTTGATAGCATCATAATAGTTTAAAAAGACATTATCTTAATGACTTCAGAAGGTGATGACTATTTGCCAGTCAAAACAAGGGAAGAGGAAGCTGAAGGGATGGAACAGAGTATTGACTTCTAAACGTTCAGGGGCTGTGCAAGAGACTGTAACTGTTCACCTTACTGATCCCTCAAAGTAGCCCCAGGGGAGGAGCCCCTGCCCTCATTTCACCAGTGAGAAAAATGAGACCCTGGAAGGGAAAGCTGCCTAATATCACAGGGGCTCACCTCTCTATTTCTATCTCCCCGACACACAGCAGGCACGTAGATGCCAGCTGTGTGCTTGAATAAAAAATGAAGGAGTGCCCAAGTCACCTAGCTCCTGAAGGGCACAGTTAGGGTTTGAACCCCGATCTGAGTGCTGGAAAAGGCTCCCAACCTACTGCCTGTGTGCTGTGGATGTTACAATGTATCTTCTCTTACGAATCCGGCAGCACCCTCATTCGCAGGCCTGCGGGGAGAAGGCTGATTGAGGACGGTCACAGATGGAATGGCTGTGTCCCCTCAAATTCATATGTTGAAACCCTAACCCCAAGATAATGGTGTTAGCAGGTGGGGCCTTTGGGAGGTGATGAGGTCATGAGGGTGGAGCCCCCATGAATGGGATTAGTGCCCTTAGAAGAAGGGCCTACGAGAGCTCCTTTGCCCTTTCCCCCATGTGAGGACACAGCAGGAAGTCGCCACCTGTGAACCAGGAAGAGGGCCTTCAACAGACACCAAAACTGCTGGCACCTTCATCTTGGACTTCTCAGCTCTAGAACTGTGAGAAATAAGTTTCTGTTGTTTATGAACTACCAGTCTATGGGATTTTTGTTATGGCAGCACCAACAGACTAAGACAGACTCTAACAGTATCATAAAACTTACACCGTACCATGAAACTTACACAGTAGTTTTCTTACAGATTGCCTGCTATTTCCCCCGAGAATAAACAGAGTGAACAAGTACAGTCATGAAATCACACACTCTTACACTCATATTCACACACACGCCAATGTACTCGCACACACATTGTCATGTACTTACACACATGCATGGACACTTACCTGCACATATATTCACACGATACACACTGACACACTCCCACACTCATGCATGTGTGCACACACAGCCCATAAGCAGAGGCTGAACTGCCAGTTCCTTCAGCTACTCAGGGTCAAAGCTACTCGGGGTCAGAGCCTCCAGAGGTGAGAGCTTGCCCAGTTTCATCACTTATGGAGCACACTTTGTGAGCCCAACACAACCCATCTCAGCCGATAATTAAATCTGCCGGGCAGATGCTGGTGGGTGTGCATCCCAGAGGCTGGGGATGTTTGTCCTGGTGCAGTCATCAGAGCAAGACCTGACCCTGCCAGGAGAGAACACCCTGCCGCCTCTCAGCCTGCACCATGGCACACACCTGTTCCATTCATGACGAGGGGAAAGCCCACATATCCCCTGAGGGCCAAGGATGACCCCTATTTTCATTCTTGGACACCTCAACAATCCTGGTGGTGGCAGCTGGGGTCACTGAGACTCTGAGAAGTGGAGACTGGCCAGAGGCCACAGCTAGCAGGGTACTATGCTGGGACTCCCACTCAGGGCTGGCCAGCTCCAGGACGGGGGCCCTCCCAACTCTCATGATCCCCCACAGCCCCTGCTCACCCAGGTCTCTCCGTCCCATCAGCATCTTCGTTATACTCAATCAACATGAGGCTGCTCCCTGGTGGCTCTGCAGTTGGCTACTGCCATGTTGCCAGTCAATGGCCAAAACCAGATCTATGTGGCCCAAATCTAGAGAATTATGCATGGGACAGTAATATAAGTTTTGCCTGTGTATGTGTGTCTGTATCTGTATCTGTGCAAGTGTGTGTGTGTGTGGGGGGGGGGGACAGAACAGGTAAATAAACATTAAAAGAAACAAAATATGGCCTAGTATGCCTTTTTCCTCCTCCTGGCTGGAGCTAGAACTGGCTGGAGCTAGAACTGGCGTGAGCTGGTAAGTTCATCAGAGGCCAGGCAGGCAGTGGATTTATTCGGCAGCACCCTGCATTACTTCCTACATGTACGAAAAGAACCAGTTCCACTGACCTGAGGTAGGCTCACAAACTCTCTGATCATGTGCACGGTGGGCATTCTGTGGAAACTAACGAAAGAGCTTTCCCATTTGCAGGCGGCTCCAGGATTCATTGCTGGGGCGAGGGAAGTCACGCAGAAAGCAGGAGGCTGGCGGGAGGAGCATCAGGCAAGCAGCAGTCTCTTTTAGCCTCAAGGATGGCTACAGGCACCAACATCAACTGGTCACTCAGGACAGCACTTTACAGTTGACACATTATCTGGATCTCATTTCACCATGTCAAAGAGCCCTACGAGATGGGCAGGGGGGTTCCTCCTAGTATATGGATGGGGAAACTGAGGCTCAGAGAAGCAAGCGGGAAGGGAAGGGAACTCTTGTTGGGTTCCTAATGTATCCACAAGGCCCTGGGCTGGATGGAGGGAGGAACAGGGGGTGGGAGAGCCCAATGGGAATCACTATGCCATCACTCCTTCCTGGCTGTGCAACCTCGGGCCAATTGCCTAACCCCTCTGAGGTTCAGGGGCCTCATCTGAAAGCCCAGATGAAAAGCCTTCCGTCCCCGGCCGCCTGTGGATGCTCACCACATGTGCTTAGTTTTCCTGAACAGCCTGCTCCCCTTTCTCTGTGAACTCAGGGTCACCCTCCCAGTGACCATAGGAACCCAGGGTCCACAGAAGAGCATCTCGCTCACACGACAGGAAGGGATGGTGTCAGGAATAGGTGCGGATATCTGGGGACACAGGGCCATGGAATGCCAGGACAGTGGACAAAAGGCCCCGTCTTCCCACAGAGCCGCTGCCTCACAGCGCATGCACCTCGTCCGCATGCTGGAGGACCTGCCAGGGCCTTCTTTCTTGGAGGTGAATATCAGGGGGCTTTCAAAGGGATCAAACTGGCCAGTGCCAGCATGTCCACTGTTACAGCCGGCCTGGGGGCTCAGAGCCCCTCTGAAACTACCAATGGAACATCCCAAGGTCAGACCGCAGGCCGTTTCAATCCATTTGCATTTGGCAGACATTCAGCCTCTTATTTCAAAGGCAAATTTATGCTTGCTTCACTGTTCCTGCCTTTTTAAAGCAAAGAAAAAAAAGCTTTCCCAGCCTGGGGCTCAAGCATGTCTGGGTCACAGTGACAGTGACACTTTGAAAACCACCTCCAGGTGCCTCCAGTCAGGGCAAGCAGGCTTTCTCAGAACCCACGCTGATCCAGGCCGAGGGGAACCTCAGCTGCGAGGCGGGCGCGGTCACTCAGAGGACAGCCCTCACCCACAGCTCATTCCAGATACCGGAGCAGCCACCAGGAAAGGCTTGGCCAAGTCACCGTGCCTCAATTGACAGCATTCCAGCAGATTTCTGACATTCAACCCCGAATCCTGCAGAAGCGGGCAGCAGTGAGGGACTTTGAAGAGCTGTGGTCACCCAGGAGGGGAACTGAAGGTCATCCAGTCCAACCCTCTCTGGTGTCTGAATCCTTCTACAACAGACCTCCAAGTAGTCCTCCAGCCAAGACTCACAAATCTCCTACAATGGGGAGCTCACTACCACGTTACACAGCTATTAAGATAGCTCTGACAGTAAAAGCATTCTTCTTCTAAACCTTCCTCCTAGGAGTTTCTCTCAACTGATCCAACTCTGCCAGCTGGGCCCAAAGAGAGCACTCCAACTCCTTTATCCACAAGATCAGTGACCAGCACCCCAGTACCAATTTTTTATCCCAAGTTCCTAGCAGTCCCTGCTGTCACCCTGGGTCTTTCTATTTGGATTTCTTACGAGCAATTTAAACACAACATGTCTAAGACGAAGGCTGCCTTTTTCCAAAAGCAACCTACTCCTCTACCACCTCTGCCCACCAGCCTAACCAGAAAGCTGGAGTCAGCTCAGCGCTCCTCCCTCCCTCACCTTCCGTAACAAGGATATGACAATCGGCTACCCATGTGCCCAGCCCTGGGGTGGCTTCCTTAGGTGCACACAACCACCCCCACGACGTGCGGTTTTCCCCATTTTACAACAGAGAAAACTGAGGTTCAGAAAGGTCACATAAAATCACACTGCTACCAAGAGTAGGAGCCAGGATTCGAACCTAGGTCTGACTCAAAGCCTCCTTCCACCATCCCATGAACATGCTCAGAGGCAGTCCATCAGCACAACCTGTGGATGTCCCTCCCAGCTCCTCCTGATCCTCACCTGTGCCCCAGCTCAGCACTTGCCACCAGGGTTTCCAGCACTGCCTACTCCATCCCTCCAGTGGGAGCTTTCCCAACAGAAAGCAGCTGTGGCCCCCGGGGTGCAGCAGAATCCCTGGCTGCACCCAGCAGCCTGCAGGCTCCTCTTGTCCCTGCTCCCCTCCCCCATCCTCTGCTGCAGCCACCCCGATGCACTGGCCAGGCGTGAGCTGCCAACACACCCTCCAGCCCGGGACCACAGAAGCCAAGCAGCAGCACTGGGCTCTGAGTCCAGATCCTTCCACTTCGGGAACCCTGCAGGAGGGCTGGGACCATCTGGCAGGGCTGGAGGGGGAGGGAGACACTTCTTCCAAGCCTGCTGGGCCCCCTGTGCTTGCCCCAGGGGAAGGCTCCTGGCCTCTCTCCCCGCCCCCGCCACCCCCCCCCCCGCCCCAGGGCAGGGGGGAGTGGGGCAGGGAGACTGACTGACTCTGGAGCATTGGGGAGGGAGATGGGAAAGAGTCCAGCCCCGCCTCTTCCCTCTTCCCTCTTCCTGGGGGAGAACAGCCAGGGGCCGCTGTACTCTGCTCCACTCCCCCCTGCTTCCTCCACGCCTGCCTGCTGGGGTCCAGCACTGGGGAAGCCCACCGGGCCCCTGAACCTAAGCCAGGTCCTGCAGCACCGGCAGCTGGGCGGTGACAGTGAGGTTCCATGTCTCTGTTTACTGCCCCTTTTGGCTTATGCTCCATGGGTCCAGCCCCTGGGCAGGGAGGGGGATGCCATTTACCAGACCCCCTTGCAGACTCCATGAGGGGGAGGGAGTAAGAGAAAAGGGAAGGGTCCAGGTGGTAATGCTGCTTCTGAGGAAATAAGTGCAGCCATCACCAGGCCCCGTCCATGGGATTTTCACAGGGACCCACCTCGGTGTTACATGAATTAAGGACGTGACCATCACCCCCGTTCCACTGTCTGCTGACCCAGGCCTTGGGCCTCGGGAATCTTCCAATGAGAAGAATCACCTTTTCTGGAATTCCTGCCTCCCTCTCTGTGACCTCAGTGTGCCCCCACTGGGTGGCACCCAGCCCCTGCCCTCCACGCTGAGAACAAGCCTCGAGCTCCCAGAATCCCAAAGACAACACCACGGGGCATGTTTCCAGGCCCAGTCTGCCTGGCACACCCATGCCAGGACCCTCTGGGTGTTGCCCAGGCTTCTGGATAAACATGTTCTCCCGCTGAGGCTTTCAGGGGCCCCCGGGGACCCCAGTCCATGGCCACAGCCTTGCAGCAGTGAGTCAGAGGTGCCTCCAGTGAGCGCAGACAGACTTTCTCAGAACCCTCCAGGCAAAGGGGAACCTCGGCTGCGTGGGGGGCGTGGTCACTCAGAGGACGACCCTCATCCACAGCTCATTCCAGACACCCAGAGCAGCCATCAGGAAAGGCTCAGCGAAGTCGCTGAGCCTCAAACGGCAGCATCCCAGCAGATTTCTGTCATTTGACCCAATGATTTGAGATGACGGAGACTCCCCTTAGCTCTGGCAGATGTGGCCTGACCCTCCGCCGCTGGGACAATGCCTCCAGCAGGCAGGGGCTCTGGAAGGGAAGGACGGGGTGGGGAGAACCGGGTTGGGGTCCTCATTCTGCCCCCCGCCTTGCCTTACCGCCTTGGGAAGTCACTTGCTTCTTTGGGCATCTGCTTCCTCATCTGTAAAACGGGGTGATCATAGCAACCTATGGACGGTGCTGGGACAGGAAGGATGTGGGCAAGTGGACATGAACTGCTCTGGACGGAGAGTGGTCTTGACAAAAACGGGGGGCTCAACCATTCAGAGCCACCTACTCACAGGGCTGTTGCCCAGGTGCTCTTGGCCGCCCAGCTGCTCATGCTCTGGTCACCCCATCCTCAGGACGGCCCTGACAGGCAGGACTTGCTATGCCCTCCTGGAGAGGAAACTAAAGCCCAGCAAGGTTAAGACACTCATCAAGGGCCACACAGCTACTGCCACGCAGCAAAGCCGGAATTCAAGTCCGGGTCTAGCTCCAACTCCACACTCCTGTCACCAGCTCACGTGCTTAAAAATCATTCTCTAAACTCCTGCATCTCCTGGGTGAACCTTGGCCCCAGCATTCTGGCTGCGCTAGGATAGGGTGGGGTCAAATCGCCCATAGGCCTGGGCACCCTCGACAACCCCCACGTAGGCTGAGCTGCTCTTCCCGAGCCATCAGTCCCTGTGCTCGGTTCACCTCGCTTCAGAGATGACTCAGCCAGAGTCCCGCGCTCCCAAAAGGACATGTCATGGAAGTCACTGCTAGGATGGAGGGAAGCATAGAGGACTTGGATCTCAGAGGAAGACCTGCCCCTGCCTGCTGGGTGGTCAGAGAGGCTTCCAGAAACATTCCTCATTCTTCAAGCAAATCTCCCCAGAGCTCAGCCTGCCCTGTACTAACTTCCGTACCTGGTTCTAGGGAGTAAAGTGTGAAGCAGACAGTAGGCCTGGGCACAGAGACAGGAGGCAGGCACCGGCAAGTGCTTCCCCTGGGTCCTCACTCAGGGAAACCATCAATATTCCCGTTGACAGGGGAGGAAACCGTGCCCACTCAGCTTTGCATGCGGTGAGGGCTCCCTTAGGGCAAAATCAATGACATCCAGCCCAAGAGCTAAGAATGTTTTCTGCATTTCCAAAGGGTTGTGAAACAAACAAATGACAACAAAACAAACAAAGAAAAATGTGCAACAGATCCCCCAGCACTTTGGGAGGCTGAGGCAGGCAGATCACCTGAGGTAGGGAGTTCGAGACCAGCCTGGCCAACATGGTAAAACCCCATCTCTACTAACAACACACACAAAAAATTAGCCAAGCGTGGTGGCGTGTGCCTGTAATCCCAGCTACTCGGGAGGCTAAGGCAGGAGAATCGCTTGAACCCAGGAGGTGGTGGTTGCAGTGAGCTGAGATGGTGCCACTGCCACTGCACTCCTAGGTGACAGAGTGAGACTCTGTCTAAAAAAGAAAGAAAGAAAAGAAGAGAAGAGAAAAGAAAAGAAAAGAAAAAAAAGAAAAGAAAAATATGCAACAGAGATTTACACGGCCTGCAAAATCTAAAATATCTACTAATCTACTATCAGGCCCTTCACAGAAAATTGAACTTGCTCTGAGCCCACACCTCATTTTGCAAAAGAGAAGTATCGGGGACTCCTCTTCTGGGATGTTAGGGCCTGAGATGTGTCTGTGTATCAGTGTCCTGTGGCTGCTGTAACACATTACTACACACAGACAGCTATTCTCTCCTAGTTCTGGAGGCCAGGAGTGTGACATCACAGCATGGGCAGGCCTGGCTCCCTCTAGAAGCTCTGAGGGAGGAGCCACTCCCTGACTCCCTCCTGGCTTCTGGTGTGTAGATAAATCACCCCAATCTCTGCCTCTGTCATCACACGGCCTTCCTCTCCCTGTGTCTCTGTGTGTCCTCTCCTTAGAAGGACACCAGTCATTGGACTTGAGGCCCACTCCAATCCAATATGACCTCATCTTAACTAGTGACATACACAAGAACCCTATTTCCAAATAAGGTCACATTCTGAGGTTCCGAGTGGACATTATTCTTGAGAGAAGGACACATTTAAACCCACGACAGTCTGCAATCCGCAATTTTTCTGCATCCTCTGGAGAACTATATTCTCAGAGGTACAGACACTTCTGCGTGTGTGTGCATATGTGTATGTCTCTCTCTCTCACACACACACTCACACACATACAACTACTCCACATGACAGGTGAGCAAGACTTCCCAAGGACAGGCTGTGCAACGACAGGAGGCTGGCACAGAGACATGACAAATGACTTGTTTCTTGCCCAGTCCCACTGCCAATGTCTCCTTCCATCAGAATGTGCCACCAGTGATAAAGGTGAGAATAAGATCATTCACCGTACATGAATCAAAAGCATCCCCCCACCTGTCCTGTTCTATCAACAGCAGGCAGCCAGGATCTCACAAGTCCAGGGACCTGGGGCTACATGTGCGGCCTCTCGCCCCAGGGACAGATGTACTTTTTCTGCAAAGTGTCTGCCACACCCCTGCCTTGGGAGTCCAGAGCCAGCTCCCCCAGCCACGGCCCTGCCTTTGGAGCCCAGAGGCACCCTTCACCCTTTCTCTGTGCTCACCTCTGACTCCCACCTGCTTAGGTCTGGAAAGGGAACCACTGTTGGTTAAGCTCTATCTGTGGGACACCAACTGTCATCCAGGAAATGATGGGTTTGGTCCTCCAACTAACTTAACAACCACTCACAGAGCAAAAATGGAAAAGCTGATGCCCAATAAGAGGACTGGTTAAACATGAGACAATGGAGCCATAGAGTTGGAAACTAGACCTCGACAATGATGGCACAGATAAGTATTTGACATGGAATGATGGCTGGGACATGCCAGGGCCCAGGTCTGTGCTGGCACACATAGGTACTCAATACTTGTTGGATGTTACTGATGGGATGTGGTAGATGATGTCCCATCATCTGCTTACCAAGCCTCCTCCTGCGCCACCCACCAGGCAGGCCTCACAAAGGCAGTGGCCAAGAGCGTGGGTTCTCCTCAATGTGCCTGAGGAGGGCTTCGTGGAGGAAGAGGTGCTTTGTGTGCACCCTCCTTCCTATTTGGGGTGTCCCATCACTAGGTGTGCTCCACAGAAGTGGAGGGGCCACACCTTTCTCTCTGTTCCCCCCAAAACACATGCAGGTATGAGACCTAGGCTCAGCCCATCACACACCACTTCCTGGTTAGCACATGACCAGTGGGGGCCAATCAGATGTTCCCACCTGGACCCAGAAGCCAATGCCACAAAGGGGTCACGGCTGCGAACTCAATCATGGTCGCACTGGCCGGGCCCTGAAGGCTGAGGGG
Source organism: Nomascus leucogenys (assembly GCF_006542625.1). Taxonomy (NCBI): domain Eukaryota; kingdom Metazoa; phylum Chordata; class Mammalia; order Primates; family Hylobatidae; genus Nomascus; species Nomascus leucogenys. The sequence continues at coordinate 77,418,572 of NC_044400.1, forward strand.
CCGGGTGAGGGGTGGGGTCAGCAGCTGGCCTGGCCTGCCAAAGACAAGCCTGTGCTTCCTACTTCTGGGATTCCCAGGCTGCCATTTTAAAAAGCTGGTTTTTCCACTCCTGCTGAATCTGCAAGCCCCAGATGGAGTGAGGGTTTGTCCTCATGTTTGCAATTCAGAGCACCCCAAGCACCTAAGTGTTTGATAAGTGTTTGTGGATTACCCGGAAGTGCAGCTCTAGATACTGAGTGCCATCCGCTTTGCACCAGGCGCTCTGCTTCCAGCCAAAATGGCGGCCGTGAAAACAAAGCCCACAGACCTGGCTGGAATGCTCACGGGCAGATGGACCACAAGACAATAAACGAGCGAGCTGACTCCAGACGCGAGGGGGCTGAGAATGACGAGGAGAGGGCGCGTGGCATAGGACTGCCGAGGGGGAACTACCTGCACTGGCACTCGGAGGCCAGCCTCTCTGGGGGGCTGACACCTTCTGAGACTTGAACAGAAGAAGTCATAATTCCTGCCCACCCACTTCACAGATACTCTGTTGGTAACAGAATGAAACAGGATGTAAAAAGGGCTTTGTGAACAGGCCTGGTCTGCATACCTTCAATAATAGGGTTGTCATCTTACTCCACCTCCCGATAACCAAATGCTTTGCATGTGCTGAGCAGAATGTAAGTGAAGTCAACTTGGGAAAAAAATCCCATAATGTTTTAAGAAGAGCTACTCCCTGTTGCAAAAACCGAATCATGCCCCTGAGACGCTGCAGCCGGATGGCACATTGGTGCAATTTTTTTTTTTTTTAAACTAGAGTCTTGAGTAGTCAAACCTTTGTTTCTTACAAATGCTCAACCAGTCTTCAGAGGCTCACACCAAAAAGGGGAATTGAGACCCAAGACTTGGGAGGTTGATGAGGCTCCATAAAATATTGACTTTCTAACCAGCCAATAGCAGGGCACTGAAATGCAGACAAGTGCCTCTGGGCTTGGCCGCCACTTGAGTGAGACCAAGGCGGACGGCGTGGCCTGCACCATCTCTGGAGGAACACTAGTGGACCAGGGTTCAACTATCAGTGCCAACGCCCGCCAGCAAGCCCTGTGACCCCGGCAAAGGAGTTCACCTCTCTGAGCCTCAGCATCCTCATTTTTTTATATGGGGGAAATACTTTGCTGCTAGAGAGAGCTTGAAGAATTAAATTTGATAACTGTATTCATTTCTAGGGCCACCATAACAAAGTACCCCAGACTGTGCCACTTAAACAAAAGAAATCTATTTCCTCACAGTTCTGGAGCTGGAAGTCCAAGATCAAGATGTCAGCAGGTTGGTTTCTTCTGAGGCCTCTCTCCTGGCTTGCAGATGGCTGTCTTCTCCCTGTGTCTTCACATAGTTGTCCTTCTGTGTGTGTCTCTGTCCTAATCTCCTCTTCTTATAAGGACACAGTCATATTGGATCAGGGCCCACCTTAATGACCCAATTTAACCTTAGCTACCTCTGTGAAAACCCTGTCTCAAAATACAGTCACATTCTGAGGTGCTGGGGGTTAGGACTTCAACATGTGAGTTTTGGAGGGGACATAATTCAGCCCGTAACAGTAACACAGTAGGACCTCAGGATATGTCATGCTTACTTGACTAGAGTTTTTAAGTAACAACAACTAGCCTTGACAGAGCACCTGCTAAGTGCCAGCAGCATGCCATATACTCTACATGCACCACCCCTAATCCAGGGTACATCCCAGTGAGAAGGGGTTGTCATCACATCCCAGGGCCACAGCACTCATATCTGTCAGGCTGGCTCCCGGATGGCTGTGCCCTACCTGGAAGGGGCTGCAATACACTCATCCAGGCACTGTTTCATTCCTTCAACAAATATTCATGCAGACCCACTGTGTGTCAGGCCCTGTGCTACCCACTGGAGATATTTGGGGGGTTTTCTTGTTTTAGTTTTTTGTTTGTTTGTTTCAAGACAGTCTCACTCTGTCACCCAGGCTGGAGTGCAGTGGCGCAATCTCGGCTCACTGCAACCTCTGCCTCCTGGGTTCAAGCAATTCTTCTGCCTCAGCCTCCCAAGTAGCTGGGACTACAGGTGCACACCACCACACCCAGCTAATTTGTGTGTTTTTAGTAGAGACGAGGTTTCACCACATTGGCCAGGCTGGTCTCGAACCCCTGACCTCAAGTGATCCACCCACCTCAGCCTCCCAAAGTGCTGGGATTATAGGCATGAGCCACCACACCCGGCCCCCACTAGGGATATACTGGAAAGCAAGAAACACACATGCACCCTGCCCTTAAAGATCTTACATACCAGTGGGGAGGCGAAGCCCAAACAGGTGAACAGACCCAAAAAATAAGCATTAACTGTAATACAGTATTTTGGAGGAAATGAACAAAGGGTTGAAACAGAGAAAATGGGGGAATCTTTTTTTGATAAGCTGAGGAGGACCTCAGGGTGAGGAGGAGTCAGTGGGAGGGAGCTGGAGGGTAGGAACCAGCTTGGTGTGTTTGACGAACTGAAAGTTCAGGGAGGTAGTGGTGTGAGCAGAGGCCAGAAAGGCAGGTCGGGCCAGACCATGTAGTAGGGCCATGGAAAGGAGTGCCCTTGTGTGTTTTAAGTTAGAATCAAATGTTTTGAGAGTGTGTTAGGGTTAGGGTTAGGGTTAGGGTTAGGGTTTCCCTCCTGCGCAGACTGATTTCGTCCATTCACTGCCCACCTGGCTGTCGTGGGGCCAAGGCACCTCCTCCTGCCCATGCATTCTGCCAGGGTCCCCGGCTGGAGGAAGGGCCACAGCAGAAGCTGCTGAGGATGAGGCTTAAGGCCGGGAGGCTCTTCCTCACAGGGAAAGCCAGATTAGGAGGAAGGGGCTGCCCAGAGAAGGGGAACCTCAGCCCCGGGAGCTCCAGCTCTGGAGAGGAAGTCACAGCAGCAGGTCGCCAGGCTCCTAAGCACTCTAGAGCCATGTCCTTTCAGGGCCACTGTCCCATCATCACCCTCATCAACAGATGAAATGGAGACCTCACTGTGGAGCCCTGGAAAACCACCTGCCATCCTACGTGAGCTGACGGTTCCTCCAGATGAAAACAGAGTGGTCTTTAAATCTTATAGGTGGTGCTAAGTCAGCAGATATGACCTGGGGCCCCTCTGCAGAGAGAGCACCCTTTGTGGTCCTCCATTCAAGCCACCGGACACTGCTGACCCATGTCGGGACACTGAGGGGTGACCATAGCATGACTGACCTGAGCCTGCCCTAAAGGGATTGCAGAGTTGGGGAGACCTGTGGATACGCAGGGAGGCCAGAGAGCCAGACCTCGCCAGGCAGTGTCGATGACATTGACACAGGAGACCAGCAAATGCCTCCTCCAGAGAGGGCTCTGGTGTGGCTGCTGAACAGCTGCTGGGGTTTGACAAAGTGAGGGGAAGGGCATTGAGGCAGAGGGGCCGTGTGTGCAAGGGTTCAGGGATGGGACAGTGTGGGAGATGCAGGGGTGGGGGCAGATCACCCTTCCCAGATCCCTCAGCCCCCATGAGACCTGGGACACGTCACCTCACGCTCACAGTCTATTTATTGGAGGTGAGAGTGAGCTCCAGGTCCATCAGTACCGGGCCAGGGCAGGGGCGGGATGAGCCTGTTCCCGGGTACAGACCTGCTTCCCTCACAGCTCTGATCCCCCATCTAAACCAAGGAGCAGGTGGGCTACCTGGCATTGCTATGGCACCTGCAAGGCAGCGGCTAACAGCCTTCCTTCCCAGCAGGCTCCGCCCTGGGACCAACTCAGTCCCTCTGCCCAGCCTTGGGGTGTCAGGAAGAGGCTAGTTGGATGAGACAGCAGTCACAGCCTGCCGCCGTCCTCCTCCATACTCATCACCCTAGCCAGCTGGGCAGTGAGAGGGAGGCGGTTGGAGACGGCCTTGCAGTCCAGCTCCCTTCTACGATCAGCTGCTGAAAATCCCAGTGGTGGGGATTCTTCCATTGCTGCCTGTGTTTGTTCCACAAGCACTTCCTGCAGCCTACTATGTGATGGCTCCAGGGTGGGACTAGGGATGGAGAGAAACTTGCCCTCCTGTGTTCCTGGCTTCAGGAAGAACAGACTGACCAGGAGAGACAGAGCCCCAGACTGGGTGCAGCCACTCCGTCGGTGCAGAGAAATGTATAATCACTGGAGATATTTACACCTGCATGGCAATTGTGGTCCTTGTATTTCAGACACAAGCATCACCTCCTGGAGCTACAATATGCCCACCTTATTCCGCACCCCCTGCAGTGTTCGGAAACACACTCAGTGTCAGGATCAGCGGGCGGCAGAGTAAACTTGGGTGGAGCAGAGCTGGGACTGCAGCCTGGGAAATGCAGGCGGGACGGGGCCCTGAGAAACCAAGTTCAGCTGCCTCCGTCCACTTCAGACACCAGCCCTGAGCCACAGGGGCAGGTGGGGCTCTGCACACCCAACAGCTTGGGCCAGGCCAAACACTGGCTCAAGCAAGTCTTGCTCCCCAAGTTTTGCACACAGAGCTCAAAGAGGCAGCTGTCCCACTGGGGAGTCCTTGAGCACCTAGAATAGTATCTGGCACACAGTAGGTACTCTATGTTTGTTGGATGAATAAAAGAACCGAGCTGGAGAATGAAGGACAGTTTAATGTTCAGCATCTCAATGCTCAAACGAGGACGTGGGAAATCCTGGCAGGACAGTGCCTTCCAACTAACTCAACAACCGCCTCCTTGGTCCTGCCATTTGCAACCAGGCCAGAGGCTCCCACGTGGGGGCCCTTCCCAGGAGGCCACTGCTACTAAAATCCTACTCTCAGCTCCCATTTCACACCCTTGGCTCCAGCAAGGCCAAAGGATGGGCAAGCCCCTCACTGGGCCTCTGGGCTTCACATAGGCTGGACCTGCCAGGAATGAGCCCTACCCCGTCTTCCTGGCCAAGCCTTCTTCTTGCTCTCCTCAGTGGCTCCTTCCCCTGTGAGCCCTTTCCAGACACCTCATTTTTGGCCATGCTTGCCCCTAGGCCAGGACTCATCAGTATGCTCGGTGATGGATCTGTTTACACATCTAACAGACATGGAGCCCCTGGAGGGAGGGAGAGGCCTTGGCTTTAGGAAGCTTTTAACAGCCAGTGACTGAACCCACAGTCTGAGAGGCTGAAACCAGAGTGGCGTTCTCTAACACACATGAGGTCTAGAGGTGGATGGCTGCGCGTATCAGGTCTGCACAGCCGCCGGGCACAGGCAGGACTCTGGGAAAGAGGTTCCCCCTCCTGGATCACTTACCATCTCAGCTGATCCCCTAACAGCCCAAGGAGGTGGGCACTGTTATCCCTGTTTTGCCAGTGAGGGAACGAGCTAGAGAGCAGAACAGCTGGGGTGCCGGGATTTGAAAGAACAAGCTGTGCCCACACCTGTGCCTCTGAGGAGGGCCACTCAGCACTGTAGGAGCACCTCCAGGGGCCGCATGTCACGATCCATACCTTCCTCTTTATGCAAGTTCATCCTATTGCTTTGCACAAAGTTTTAAGATCAAGACTGTTCGGTGGGTATCCAAAAAGAAGGCCGGAAAGGTTTCAGGAGAGGAGGGTCTCATGCCCTCCATTTGCCTCCAGGTTCCCATCAACATGGCTGTGTTTGGATCCTCTAACCCCGGCCTGAATGGACAGTGGTTAGAGCAACTCCGCAAGACCTGCTCACTGCAAGAAGCCAGGGCAGGGCAAGCCTTAAGTTTCCAAGGTCCAGCCGAGTCGATGGAAGCTGATTTCCGGTGACCGTGTCCTGGTCCACCAGCCTTTAGGCCTGGATATAGCACAGTCCGGGAGCTCAAGTGGTTCTTTTTAGAGGGGCAGGAGACAGGGAAGAAACCAATTGCACAGAGTCACCTGTGACTTTACCATCAGGGGCCAGGGCCTCCTCCATTTTTCTGGTTCGGAAATCACATCGTATCAGGGCAGCAGAAGTTTCACGGGCCTGGAGGGTTGACTCGTTTGGGGCAAACTCAAGAGGGCCTGATGAATAAGCCAGACATCACTGACACTGCAAATGCCAACAGTGACATTGGGATACCACCCACCAGGGGCTTCACCCCTTGCTGAGTGTCTCAGTCTCCAAAAACAGCCATGCAAACTGGGCAGTATTTGGCTGCATTTGACAAAGACAGAAACAGAACCCTGAGAGGAAAAGGCAAGCAGCTTGAAGTCACAACCAGGAAGTGGCAGAGTGGGTTTTGAACCCAGGTCTGCCTGACTCCTGGTCCTGCACAGTCTTTCACTATAGGTGAAAACTTATGCCACAAACTTTCCTCTATACCAAGGGTCAGCAAATTCTTTCTGCAAAGGGCCAGATAGCCAATATTTTAGGCTTCGTGAGACATATGTCCTTTTTGGCAACTCTGCAACTCTGCCATTATAGTACAAAGGCATCCACAGACAATGTGTAGATACATGGGCATGACTGTGTTCCAATCAAACTTTATTTACAAAGACAGGCAGTGGGCCAACTTTTGCCCGTGGGCTGTAGCTACCACCCCCTTCGGTATACCGTGTGACAGAGAAGCAGCAGCCTTAATTCTGACTGTGACGCTGCCATTGCTAACTTCAACACCACACATTTGATTTCATAGGCTCATTTTTCACATTTCCTTAAAAAGTAAATGTACGGTTCTAATCAGATAATCAATAATCAATTAACAGTGACTTTCAGGCCCTCATGCCTGGTAGGAAGACAGTAACGAAGACCAAAACCTTCATTCACTTGTGTTTTTTAAGACTTTGAAAAAATAAAAGCCATTAAAGAAATCAAAAAATTGTAAGGAAACCCAAAACAGGTAGCCAGGTATCCCAACGAATGTCAACGGTATGGGTTGAGGATGACCTCAGAGAGGCGGTGGTGACAAACAGCACGAGACCCCTTCAGTCTCGCCTGCTGCTAGGTTAAGCAGCATCTACCGCACTGCTCCCTAGCACTTCCTGTTGTCTGTAATAAGAAAGCTCCAACAGGGATGAAAAGCCAAATTTATGACCAGTCTCACAGTGTTTCACCAGCTCCTTGAAGCTTTATTGGATGCTAACAGTCATCAATTCTTGGTCCAAAGGAGTTTGCTGGCAGGGGAGAAACAAATGCCCATCACAGCCAAAGAGAAAGGGTGTGAGAATGCAGGCCAGCCCCCGAGAAGGCAGATGTGGAATGGGGGCCAGTTGGATGCCCACAGCATCCAAGAGGGTCTGGGAAGGAGGCCTATTGGAAGATGACCTGCTTCTACGAACCCAAGGCCCAGAGAAGTCACACACCTTGCCCAGCATCACACAGTGCATCAGCAGAGGTCTGACTCCCAACTGAATGCTCCAGCTTTATAATCTTAGGACACCACCTGAAACCTCACTAGTCCCCACCTCATATGTGGGCCACGATCAAGGTCTTGAATTCCCATTTAAGAAGTGGGCACATGAATCCATTTCCTCTTCCATGAGAATCAGCCCCATTTTCCCCAGCACCAAGATCACTGAAAGCAGCCAGGACTATGTCCTTGATGGGTTGGTGCTCACATCTGCACCTGCACCATCCTGCCCGACCCCCACGAAACCCTAGGTGTGAGCATCATGATTTTCCAGGAGGAAGCTGAGGCCCAGAGAGGCAAAGTAAGTTGCCTGAAGCCACACAGCCTGCACCAGACATCCAGCTCCAGAGTCCATGTCTTCTCTGATCCACCTGACTGCCTGGATCAGCGAGAAGCCAAAGGGGACCAAGAGGTCCAGGAGGAGAGAAATGACTTCCCTATGTGACTCCCCCACTCCAGAGTGCTGGGGAGAAGTGGCTTACAGAGTCTCCATGAAGAAAGCCTCAGACCCTCAGAGGAGAGTGCACACCTCCTCGGTGCATGAGGGGGAACATGTTGAAATGTTCATTTAGCAGAATCAGGCCAACTTTGTAATCCTATCCACTCCTCCTTTCAACAGCTTTGCAGATCCAGCCAGGCACGGTGGCTCACACCTGTAATCCTAGCACCTTGGGAAGCCAACGCAGGTGGATCACCTGAGGTCGGGAGTTCCAGACCAGCCTGGCCAACATGGTGAAACACCGCCTTTACTACAAACACAAAAATTAGCCGGGTGTGTTGGTAGGCACCTGTAATCCCAGCTACTTGTGAGGCTGAGGCAGGAGAATCACTTGAACCCAGGAGGCGGAGGTTGCAGTGAGCCAAGATCGCACCACTGCACTCCAGCCTGGGCGACAGAGCAAGACTCTGTCTCAAAAAAAGAAAAAAAAAAAAACTTTGCAGATCCCTGATCCTGTTTGTTGGAAGATGTTTATCAGTGGCTTCCATAGCCCTGGGACACTGCCATCTGCCCCTTCCAGAAGCCCACTTTTGGGGTTGGGGTTACTGGGGAGATTCTGGGTGACAGAGATGGTTCTGCCTGCAAGCCCAAGGATCAGTATAACTGAGCAAGGGGAGGAGCTGCCTGAGGAGAGGAAGGTGTGAAAGCCACCAGGGTGTGCAGGTGGGTGTTTCCCTGCACCTGGAGGGAGAGAGGTTCTGGAAGGCAGCCCCTGTCAACTTCTGTGATGTAAATACCCCTGCCCTGGCCAATTTCAAACTACCAACAAGATGTCTGCTGGCTCTCCAAACTGAAAATCAAGCAATCAACCTCAAAAGCTAGTATGAGGGGCTCCAGAACACCATGGAGGGGCCCTGCTCCCAGGACAAAATCAGGGGCAGGCCCCAGGTTTCCAGAACCCTCCTTGGAGAAAGCTGCTCAGGCTGAGACTATGGTCCCCAGAACTCTGGAGAGCCCAGAGTCCAGACCGGCAGTCACCCTGGTTACTTTGTGACCCATCCCCAGCCACGTCTGTGTCCCCAAGGGGCTGAGTTCAAAGCCGTGGAGGGGACATGGTTTCGGTCCAGAGCCCTCCTTCCCTGGCTCCTCTGTGCTTGAGCCCCTCCTACTTGTACCTGGAACTCCCCTGGGTACACTTCCTTGATAAACCACTTATACTCTAGTCCACACCTCGGGGCCTGCCTCTGGGGAGCCTGGACAAGAGAACCTGGACCTCTAAGACCCCAACCCTGCCTCTGATACCCTTCCCAGTGGTGTGGCCTCAGTGGGTGGAGGATGGGCCGTGGACTTAGTCATTTGGGGCTGCTCCCACAGAATACTACAGACTCGGGGGGCTTATAACAACAGCCATTTATATCTCACAGTTCTAGAGGCTGGGAAGTCCAAGATCAAGGTGTGGAAGCTTCAGTGTCTGGGGAGGATCACTTCATAGTTCATAGATGGCCATCTTCTCACTGTGCAGTCCCTTTATAAAGCCACTAATCCCATATATGAGGGCTCCACCTTCATGACCTGACCACCTCCCAAAGGCCCCACCTCCTAACACATCACCTTAAGGCTTACTTTCAATATACGAATTTGGGAGAACCCAGACCTTCAGACGACAGCAGTAGACTTTGATGACCACCTCTCTGGATACTCAGTCCCTCCGCCATCCCCACAGCTATGGTCTTTGCCCAGTAAATGGCTTCTGCTTCCTACCTGTCCCCACCCTCCCTTGCCTCTCCTGAGCCATGTTCACCTGCTGCCCAAGTGATCTTTCTGAGAAACAAGTCAGAGGAGGCCACAGCTCTGCCTTCCGGGGCTCACAGTAGACTGAAGGTCCCTCGACTAATTCAGCAGACATCTCTGAGCCCCAGGGATGAAACAAGCGTTGTGCCCCACATCCTCAGTAGGTGTCCAAGGACTGTCAGGACCCAGCGCCTGCTGCCTCGTTTCCCCCTCTCCCCTCTACTCCAGCACCTTCAACAACCTGGAATTCCCTGAACACACACCAGCTCCACTGTCATCACCCAAATCCCAGAGGCTGGGCCCAGTATTTCAGGATAGAGGATGATTTGGGCTGTACAGTAATACAGTGCACAGGTCACCTAGGACATCTGTCACCCCCAAAGGCTTCTGGGACAACACGCATATGCATTTCTATTTCTGTATATAACATATGAAACTTCACACTACAGGGATAGATAAGGGCTATAAATGGTTTCACATCAATTTAGGTTGGGTTTCACTGCCAAATAAGTTAGGAAAAAATCTTTAGGCTTTCAGAGCCTCTTGGATTTTAGAATACAGTTGACCCTCAAACAACAGGAGCTGAGCTGTGAGGGTCACTTATACACGATTTACTTTTGCCTCTGCCGCCCCTGAGACAGCAAGACCAACCCCTCCTCTTCCTCCTCCTCAGCCTACTCAACATGAAGACAACGAGGATAAAGATTATAGTGATCCCCTTCCACTTAATGAACAGAAAATATATTTCCTCTTCCTTATGATTTTCTTAATGATCTTTTCTTTCCTCTAGCTTACTTTATTAGAATACAGTATATAATACATATACAAAATGTGTGTTTATCAACTGTTCATGTTTTTGGAAGTCCAGTCAAGAGGAGGCTATTAGTTAAGTTTTTGGGGAGTCAAAAGTTATATGTGGGTTTTTGACTGTGCAGGGGGTTGGCTCCCCCAACCCCGTGTTGTTCGAGGGTCCGCTCTGTTGCTGAATGGCTCTCTGTGCATAGCTGAAGGCTTCCCTGCTATTTACCTAGAAGGGGAACAGAGGGACTGCAGGCCTTGGACATATCTGGATATTGGCAAATGACTTTGCAAATGGTTTGCTCTCATATCCATTTCCAGTGGTGGCGTGAGTTTCCATTTCTCCAGCCCCACCCTACACTTGGTATTGTGAGATGTCAAGAGTTTTGCAGATCTAAGGAGCGCCGCCTGAAATGGTGCCGCCAAGTTTTCCCATCATTCTGTAAGACCCAGCAGCATCACTTCCTCTGGGCAGCTTCCCTGAAGCCCCAGGCTAAGGCCCCCTCCATGTGCCCTTTACTGCCTGGCTGTGGCTGTTCTGTGGCCAAGTCATCCTCCCCCATTGGGCCAAGAAGCATACGGGTTCCAAATCCAGACCCTGGGTTCAACTATACATGCAGTCATTATAATAGCTAATTTGACTGTATTTATTTTGTGCCAGGTTCTGTCCTCCTTCTTTCCCTTGAATTGACTCAGTTCATCCCCAACAACTTATGAAATAGGCACCATTGTTACATCCATCTGACACCTATGAGACCCACAGAGGTGAAGTAACTTGTCCAAGGTCACACAGCGAGTAGGCAGCCCAGTCAGGGTTTGAACTCAAACAGCTGACTCTAGAGCTTATGGTCATAACCTAAGCTGTGCAGCCTTTGGTTAAGAAATTAGTATAAAATGCAAAGGGCACAAAAAAGCTAACAGTGAAAATAAGTCTCCCTTAGGCCCTTCTCCCACTCACTCAGCTCTCCTGTCTAGTGGCAACCACTATGAGCAGTTTCAGGTGCATCATCCTACCAGAAGGAGTCTATGCACAAGCAATCATAAGATACCATGTTTTAACCATAAAGGATGTCATGGATCATCCACTATTTTGCACCTTTCTCATTTCACCTAAAGAATCTTAGACATCATTCTACATCAGTGCACTCTGAGCTGTCACGTTCTTTTCATTGCTACCCACTATCACACTCTGGAATAATTTATGTAAACAGTCCCCTGTGATGGCCATTACAGATATTTCCATTCTTTCCCATTACCAACAATGCTATGACAAATGTGGACAAATGTCATTTCTCACCTGTGTATTTCTTTTTTCTTTTCTTTTTTTTTTTTTTTTTTTTTTTTTTTTTGAGACGGAGTCTCACACTGTCACCCAGGCTGGAGTGTGCAGTGGCGTGATCTCGGCTCACTGCAACTTCCACCTCCTGGGTTCAAGCAATTCTCGTGCCTCAGCCTCCCAAGTAGCTAAAATTACAGGCATGCACCACCATGCCTGGCTAATTTTTGTAGTTTTAGTAGAGATGGGGTTTGGTGATATTGGCCAGTCTGGTCTCAAACTCCTCACCTCAAGTGATCTGCCAATCTTGGCCTCCCAAAGTGCTGGGATTACAGGCATGAGCCACTGCACCTGGCCCCTTACTTGTGTATTTCCATCAGACAAGGATTAGAAGTGAAATCCATAGCCAAGTTTCTGAGAGTTCTTGTTTCCCTTATATCTACACCATCATGGTAATATCAGCTATTTTAATCCTTGCCTATATGATAGATAAAAAAACAGTATCTTAACTTGGAGTTTTCTTATTATGAGTGAGGTTGAGTTTTTATGTGTTAGAAGATATTTCTATTTCCTTTTATGTAAACCATCTCCTCATCACATCCTTTATCCATTCTTCGATTGAATTTTTGGGGGGGTTCTTGATTTATGAGGAAATTAGTCTTTCTCTGTTATATGTCTTTCTGTTGACCTCACCATATCAATATTTCCTCAGCCACTCACTGTATTTCCTTTCAGTCCATAAATTCAAATGTTATTTTTAGAAAGTTCTAGAATTGTGCCTTAAAATTTTTTTATTTAATTATTTTCATTCTCATCTCCAGGGACACCAATTATGTGTATGTTGGATCCCCTTATCTGTCCTCTGTATCATGCTCTTTCTAATATTTTTCTCTCTCTCTTTACATTAATTTATCTTGCTTTTCCCAATCCCATCTTCCATATCTCTTACTGTGTTTTCTGTGTTCCCTGTCATGATCATTCCATTGCATACTTCACTTTTCAGATGGGTTTATTCGTCAATCTATCTACTCTGTGGAACTCATCATATCAGGTTTCACTCTCTTCTGTCATGTTACCACCTCTCCTGAGTTCTTGTATCTCAACTTTATACTCTTGTTTAGAGGTGTGATTGCTCAATTATTTTTTTCCTTAGTCCAAGACATTATGTACAGTTGACATTTTCATCTGATTTATGGCAAATGTTTTCTTGCGCATATTTTTCATCTGTTACTTTCTTCATTTTTGGAGGATCTTGAGATAGAGCTTGCACTGGTCTTTACTAATTATTACTCATCTCTGAATGTGATGAGTTCTTCCTGAACCATCTATTTATACAAGATTCGTGCACAAGAGTGTCCAAAAGAGTAATCTCGTTCTTAGAAAACAGGCTTGTGAGAGTCAGTTCTTTTGGCATTTACTTCTTTCTTGTTAAAGATCAGATGCCACAGGCTGGCACATAACACAGCCCCTTTTCTCCACTTTGCCTCTCTAGTAGACTGCTTTTTGAAAATATAGCTTGTCCATGTGAGACCTTATTCACCCCAGACTTCCCTGATTTTACTTTGTGCAAAACTAGATCTGGGAAGGCTCCCACACCAGTTGTTATGGTCTGAATGTGTGTCCCCACCAAAATTCATATATAGAAATCTTAGCTCCCAATGTGATAGTCTTAGGAAGTAAAGTCTTTCAGAACTGATTAGGTCTTAGAGGGTGGAGCACTCATGAATGGGATTCGTACCCTTATAAAAGAGATCTCAGAGAGCTCCCTAGCCCCTTCTGCCATGCAAGCACACAGCAAGAAGGCACCATCTATGAGCAAGAAAACAGGTCCTCAGCAGACACCAAATCTGTTACACCTGGATATCAGACTTCCCAACCTCCAGAACTGTGAGAGATAAAAGTATGCTGCTTACAAGCCACCCAATCTATGGTATTCTGCTATAGCAGCATGAACAGACTAAGACACCAGCCAATGCACTTGTTCTTATTGCTCCATGAGAGGAACTATAGGTCTTGCCATCTGAGCCCACCACAGAAGGTGTAGAAAATTCTGCTTTGTTTGCTCTGTCTGAGCTATATAGCCATGGGCATTTTATTTCCCTTTGGAGACATCCTGCACCCATTTTTGACCTTTACTGCACTTCCCCACATATGAGGTTCCAGATGCTATGGTTTCATCAAAGATGGCATTTGCATTTCCATTTGCTCCATTTGTTGCTTCAGGATCATTTCCAAAAGGAGAAAAGAGAAACACTCTCTGCTGTTACTAGAGTTCCCTGAGCCAGGCTTCAAACCCTGGTCATTCGGCTCCAAATTCAGAATGTTTCCTGCTGCTCCATTTGAGTCATTGACATGAACCAAGGGTCAGCAACCTTTTTCCATAAAGGTCCAGAGAATAAGTACAGGGCTACACTGTCTCTGTCACCACCACTCAATCCTGCTGTTGTAGTGTGAAAGTAGCCACAGGCAATAGCTAAACAAATAGGTGTGACTGCATCTTCATTTAAACTTTATTCACAAAAACAGGAGGTGGGTCGGATTAGCGTGTGGGCCATAGTTTACCAACCCTTATATAGACTATAAAGCTGAGGTCCAAATGCCCAAGTTATCTTTGGCTAACTTGGTTCACAGATGGGCTTTGACCCAAATGATGTTTACACATTGCCGAGTGAACATTTCAGTATTAAAAGATTCAACATGTAGACCTGAATTTCTGATTTCTCTCCAGAAATTATAAGAGCTGTCCAATGCAGAATCCCACAAGGCTATGCTTGCCAGCACGCCACGGTCCCCACCATTCCTTGATGCATGGATGGACTGTTACTTTGCCACTCTCAGCGTCACAGTGCACTGTGTCTTGCTTATACATTTTGTACTTTGCTCACATTGATATGACCTTCCTGGTTTCTTTAGGCATCCAAGTTTTAAAAACCACCAAAGCAAAGGACAAGCATCTTGCTCCATTTCTTCAACAAAGCTTGGTAAAGGGCTAGGCTGAACACAGTTGTCAAGAAATACAACTGTAATTGCTCAGAAGTAAACTGCATCTCTGGCCTCAGACATCCCTTCATCAACACAGGATCTGAGACAGAAGGCCTGGCAAGTCCTTTTGTAGTTGTCCAGGACTCTGTCACTTCTAAATCCTCTAGGCCCTGCTTCAAAACTGAGCTCAATCTAGGTAGAGTCATGCCTCTTACTGTTTTCTACGTTGACTAGAATGTACTTTTAAAGACTCACGAATATGCTCAAGGACTCAGTGCACAGGAAAGGTACAGTGGCCAACAGTATGCAGTTATTGTCTCTTAACTGCCTACAGAAATGACAGGTGTCAAATTGTGGAAGGAAATATTTGTCCCCACAATGACAACACTGTCTCCACTGTGTGTTCTTTCAGACCTAATCTCATTCAATCCTCAACACCCCTGTGTAGATGCATGGCCTCTGCTTTTAATGTGCATCAGCTGCTGTCTCATCATAATAGAACTACAGGCCTTAGAAGGGAGGGGATAGAAATATATTAGCTTGTTTTTATTCCTTCAGTCTTCTGGATCAATCCCAAACCCGTGGGGCTGCTGGCTTACTTTCAGTTTTACCAGGTTTTCTGGAAGGCAAAGAAGAGTGGTTTCATGGGTCTTCGCCAGAGTTCTCATAAAACCTTCTCCTTCATGTCCTTTTTCATATCAGGCAACTGGAATGATAGTCCTGAGTCACAGCCCTATTACAGCAGTATCTGGCCTGCATTTAACAACCCCACTCACCATCGTACAGTCACTATAACCATTGCTTTTGCAAAGTAGGTCGTACGCAATTTGTACATAGGGGAATGATGTCATGTAATGTAAAAGTTAGGTTGGTTCTAACACAGCCTTTCTCAGTGTGTTAATGTTTTGTGCCAGCCAGAGGAAGCAATTGAATGCAAAATACACTAATGGCTGAATATCAAGCCTCAAAGGAATGTGGCCCAAGAGAACAGACTCATTCCCTGCGCTCCTACCTCTTAGCTCAGTTTGGAAGAGTTTGGTGGGCGGGTCTCCCTCTGTACCTAGGCCATGTCTCCAGCCATAATTCAGCTCCCTTCCTTTCAGCCCCTTCCATTAAATGACCTTCACTTTTTCCTTCAAGATAAGATTGTATAATGGTTGGAATGTTTCTTTATCAGGAATTAATATGTTTTTCTTTCATTGTGCCAGATTTCTCTAAAAGTTAATATTTTTATGGGTGTCTGGTGACACATTGCATAGATTTCCAGTCATCTGTCCCAACCCCATTCCGTCCATCAGCTCTGATGTCATTTGTTTGGGATTTTGCAGAATGAGAAGTTTCTCAGGATGTCCCTATTTCATTAGAGCAGAAACACCTGTGCTTGTCTTTGGTTACTTCTATTTTTGGCCTGATTTGCTGGTTTTCCATTTATGTTAGAGGGCCAACATTACAGAAACCTATTAGATGAATAAGACATGAGTGGCATCCAGGTGGTCACTGACACAGTGCGGGCACACAGCAGGAGACAGAGCATGATCAGATTGACCCAAGGGCCTCAGCACACACACGGCAGCTTCCATTTGGACAAAGGATCCTTTCTTATTGAATCTCTGAACAGTGCCAGAGATGTGGAAGAAACCCAGTAAGTGTTACCTGATAATATTATTACCACACCTATTCCTAGAAGAGGCAAGAATGAAATATATAGGATGCTTCCCCTCTAGAAACAGGTAGAAGAGATACACAGCAATGCTCGCAAGCAATTACAAAAGCAGTTCAAATATATTTGCTCTCCATTAACACTGCACATGCAATGGTTTGCCAGTATCAGCAGAAATGACTAATTACTCTAGTCTGAAGCCCAAAAAGATAAAGAATTAGATTTATTATAAATGCACGGCTGCACACTCTTGTAGAAATGACTCCTGCAGTTTGTGACGTGCACTGATTTATGACACTACGTTCATACGGGGATGTTTTTCCAGTTTCTAATGCTCTAAATGAGACACGGATTAAAAGGAAAATTAGAAATCTAACTTTAGCGTGATTCAAAATAGCTCATTTCCATCCCAGAAGAGGCAGAGATGAAAAGGCTCTTCCCTCTCATTTTCTTCTAAATTAGGGAGACGTGATCTGGGCTGATGGATGGCTCTGGTCACTACCACTCACAGCCAGGCCCTAGGACCAGCCCCTCCCGCTTCGTCTCCTAGAAAGTCTGCTCTTCTCCTCTGCTCTTCTGCCTCCAGTCCACCCCCATCTCATCCACTCTCCCCACTAAGAACAGAGAGATCTTCCTAAACCAAAGATCTAACCACATCACACTCAGACATACATACTTCTCTGCTGAATGGCTGTATTTTCAGCATCAAGTCCAAGTGCCTGGACATGACACTCTCGGGAGTCCTTACCAAGGACAGAAGTCCACACTTCTGACCCGAACTCAACCAGCTGGAGCTTAGCCCACCCCATGCTATTTGCTGCCTCCTGCAACACCATTCCTTTTCAGGATCTTTAGGTGCCAACCCTCTACTCCACCTGCCCTACATCTTCACTTCACTGCATAGAAAACTCTTGCTAAGCTCTTAAAACCAACTCAAGGAACAGCTCCCCAGGGGAGCTTCCCTGACACCTCCACCATTCGCCATCCCTCCATCACTACATACAGGTCTCACAGCCTGGGTGGCCCATCTTTTCCCAGAATTTGTCAAAATGACATTATGGTTGTCTTTCTGTCCACCTCTATCTCCCTTCACATGGGTATGACCATAGGGACCAAGCCATCTCTAGATCCCCAAGGCCTGGCATGGAGTCAACAATCAACTGAGATATATACATGTTGGATGGGTGGGCAGATGAATAGATGAGTACGTGTTGCATGAATTCATTTTCTATTTAAGTTATCAGAAAAGAGTTCTAACCTTTAGAGTTTTATATCTGAATGATCAGTTATCTGTCTCAGCAAGCTCAGGTCTGACTCCCAATCCCATGAGCAGGAAAACCAGAAACAGGGAAACTCAGAGTCCCTTGGGGCCAACAATTCACAGGGCAGTTGTGGGGGGCTCTTAGCAACCCCTAAGGGAGGCCCAAGCTCCCTCGGCACCATGGCACTGACCAGAGGCTTTCAGCAGTGGGGACACAGATAGATATAATGTGCTGGCTCTGTAAACCCCAGCAGGCTGGTCTCTGGGCCCAGCCAATCCCAAGATAATGAACCCCGGCAGCCTTGACGCTGTCTGTGGTGCTTACTTCTGGCCCCCGGTTTGCTGTGGCCTCAGCACCTCCCTCCCTGACTGGCACGTCTCAGAGCCTCCTGGCATAGCTGATGGACGCTGCCTGAGTCTGCATCTCACCATGTTTCTCCTAGTGCCTCAACACCTTTGCTGCTCTCTGCTAGCCTGGGTTCTCCAGAAGCAGATCCTGAGGCCAAGATTTTTCTGGAAGTGATTAGGAAGTGTTGCTGGGAAAGCCAGGAGGGGTATAGGGAAGTGGGGCCAGGACATGACGGAGGCCAAGTGGGGTGTGATAACAGGAAAAATCTCAAGGAGGGCGCCTTGAGCTCAGTCCCATGGGAGCTCTGGGGACAGTGTAGGTGTCATCTCGAAGTGTTCTGATCAGGAGGGAGAGAGCTGGGGTATTTATACCACTGCACCTGTCAGTGGCTGGGTGAGGGCTGACTCTGGCAGAGGACATGAGTTTCCAGTAAACTCCAGCTCTCCAGGTGCACAGGAAAAAGGGGTTCCAGCAGCCTGAGGGAAGCCACCAACAGGGAACCCCATTGCAGGCTCTAGAAAAAAGCACCTGGGGGCCCTCATGCATGAAAACACTAAAGGGATCAGGGAATCTCAACATTGCTTCAGCCCCTCCCTCCAAACTCCTCCCTTCAAGCTCCTCCACACCGACACCACAGTGACCCTTCTAAACCCAACTCTGGTCCCTCACTCCATGGCTTAAAGCCCTTCCTGGCCCCTCCAGCTGCAGGGGAGGAGCCAGGCTCCTCAGCCCACCCCATGAGCCCCATGGGGCCTCCATGACCTGCAGCCTCCCCGGTTCCCAGCCTGCAAGTCACAGTCTTGCCCTCCTGAACTGCCTCCAGTCCCCACACATGAGCATTCTCTCTCCACCTCGCCTCTGTCCAGGCTGTGACCTCTTCCTGGACAGCCCTTCCCTGGCGGATGGTTCCAGCATCACCTTCTGCTCTGAACGGGTCACCTGCAGGACACAGCCAGGGCTCTACCCTCACCCATGCCCAGATCCCAGGCCTCTGCTCCCCTCATGACTGCCTGAGTGAGGGGAAAAGGGGCCTTAAAGGTGAACTTGATAAGGAATAGAGAGGTGGTGCTGTAGAAAGGAGGGGGTGGGGCCCAGCCACGTGCATGCAACACGATGGCCCCACTCTTCACCGTGGGTCTCTGGACGAGCACTGACCCTTGAGTCTCAGTCCTTCATCTGTATTACTGGGTATGGCCCCCCCAGCACTGTGGTCAAGATTAAATGCCTGGGGCATGGCGGCTGTTCATCACTGGCCATTCCCTTCCTTCTCTGCTCTACTCCTGCAGCACATCCCACTGCTTAGTGGAAGGCTCCTGACCACCTGGGTCAAGCCTAGGACACAGCCCCGTCAGAGCCAAACGGTGCCCGTGGGTGAGGGAAGGCAGCCAGCGGAGAGGACCGTCTCACTCTGGAATCCACCCTGCTCTTTGATCTGGAAACGGCCAGTGCCTTGGGTGCACCCAGGATGAGGACTCTCTGGCCCGATCTATGGGAAGGCCACCAGACTGTGTCTAATGTGCTGTCTCGGCACACATGCCAGGTTTCCAATGGCTGGCCTGCAGCTCCCCGGTATCTGCGCCCCCAGCAGCAGGCCTGTCCTCCCCTCCCAACCGTGGGCTGATTCTGCCCAGAGAGGGGCGTCAGCTCTGCCCGCTCTCAGCAGGAGGTGGGTGAGTGGGCAGAGGCCTGGGCTCAGGAACAACGTACTTGGGCCCAATGGAACCCACACAGAGAAGGGAAAACTACCCTTGGCCACCTGCTTCCGTCCGTGGGGCCACCAAGCCGTGACGGATCATTCAGTCCAGTTTAGTTTGGTGGTCTCAGGCCCCATTGCCTACCATATATAGCGTGGCCCCAAGGGCTGGGAGAGGGGACAAGGTGACACCAGTGATGATTATGGGAATAATCACAGGCACCAAGAGGAACTGAGCACTCCCTGCGTACCAGGCCCTCACTCCATGTTTTATACGAATTAACTCACTTAAGTTCCAACACCCCTAGCGTGTGGGGTACAGTTTCACTCTCCCCATTTCATAGATGAAGGAACTGAGGCCACACAGCTAGCAAGGTGAGGAGTGGGGCTTTGAAGGCAGGAATTCTGACTCCAGAGTCCATGCTCGCACCACAGCCCCAGCACCGAGCAGCTAGTGGCTGCACAGCAGTGGGACGCTCCGCCTGATGAGTTCTGGGTCCCACAAGTCACCCGAGGGAGGCACCCATTCCCCCCATCACAGCTAAGGAGACCGAAGCTTGGAGATCTTGTGTGACTTTCCCAGCCTAAATGACTACTTCACAGCCTCCCTGCTCGGTGACCACTGCCCACCTCCCATTTCCATGTGCTGTGGGAAGCCCCGTTTTCCACCCCAGGAACCTGGGAGAACCAAGCTCTACAGTGGCCTCAGTTTTTTTAAACCTCTGGGAGCGACAGGCCCCTTCCCTCTCTCTCCTCGGCACCACTCTTGTTAGGATCCCCTCCAGCCTTCCTGGCAGGTGCTTGGCCACCGCCTGGCAGGACTAATTCCACACATGCTGCTCTGGCCCCATCAACCTTAATAGGATTAGTGTCATCTCTGAAAACTGAATTTGGCTTCTTCATCTTCCACCAATTTCATTAGAAAGGTTTTATAGGCAAAGCATACTTTAGGATACACACAGGGTGCGCTCCAGAGGCAGGGTGCTGCAGGATGCCATGCAGACACTGGGTAAAGCCCCAAGGCTGCAGAGGGACCTGGGTGTCCTCAGGCACTGGGCAGAGAAGCCAGACCACCCTGGCATGAGTCACCCCCTTCGTGGTACTTCTCAGAAGTCACTCTGCCGCAACACTCAACTGGAACCTCAGCAGCCTAAGGCAAAGAACACTAGCCTGGGACTCAGGAAGCCCTGGGGTTCAAACCCCACCTCTGCCACTTCCTGGCTGGGTGACTGTCACCAGTGATTCAGTCACTCTGAGCCTCGTGTTTCTGGTCCGTATAAACATGATGGCAATGCCCAGCTTGTAGGGCTGTGCTGAGGCTCTGAAAGATGCTGGGTGCTCAGCAAATGTATTCCCTCCCCACCCCACCACCCCCCCAGGAGTCCTTGCAGACCATCTGGTCCAAGGGCTGCAAACAGATGGCTCCCGGGTGCATCTTTTCTGGCTGTCTCAGCCCACACAGCCTCTCAGGTGCAGCGACGAGGCAAGTGCTAGGCGGCTCCAACACAGCAGCAGCCCAGCAGCCCAATCCTGGCCCATGTGTAGCCTCCTGCAGCCCCCTGACTGCGAGAGAGCTTGGAAACCAACCAGGTCCAAACAACCCTGGCCCGTGAGTAGCCTCCTGCAGCCCTCTGCCTGTGACAGAGTTTGGGAACCCAACCAGGTCCAAATGCCTGATTAGGAGAGAGTGGACAGGTTAGAAACACTATGGCCCACCCAGGACCACAGAATCGACAAGGATTGATGGGACAGACACCCACCATGTGCCTAACATGGCTGCAGGCAGTGGCCCTGAGAATGGAAATCAGATGGATAAATAGAACAAGGGTCCTTTGACACCATTACAGGAGGTCTGCTCCCGCGGAGATCAGGGAGGGCTGGGCCAGACGGGTAGGCCTGGTGGAGACAGGGATGGAGTGCCAGGCACCGCGACCACTGTTTTCATAACCATTTTCTTATTCGGTCTTCCTGACAACCCCAAAGCCTAGTCGTTACTTGTCCCATTTAACAGATAAGAAGACTGAGGCCCCAGATCCCCTGGATATTAAGGGGTGAATGAGGACTACTGGAAATTCCAAATACACTCTTCCACTCTCAGGGGTCCTCGCACAGCCCAGGCGTAAATCTCCCTGAGGTTTCTCAAAATGATCAGACCCCTTATTTCCTATTTTTCCCTACCCTACCACTTCAAAGACAGTGACTCTGCACTTCAGCAGGTCCTAAGCAGGGGCCCAGTTTCTTAATTTCTTTTAAGCCAATGAAGCTGCACATGGAGAAAGAATCATGAGACAAAAAGGCAAAGCGTCTCCATGCTTCCAAGCGATGCCTGGCCAGGCAGATGGCTCTACTCTCAGCAGTTTTCACTTTGACACAGTGTAACAATCTGGATAGATCAGAGACATGTCCACTGGACACACAAGCAGGTGGCAGGGATCATTTCCATGTGTTCACCTTCACATCCATGGCCCAGTGCATCCAAAAACCTCTCCAGGCTGGGCACAGTGGCTCACGCCTATAATCCCAGCACTTTGAGAGGCCAAGGCAGGTGGATCCCTTCAGCCTAGGGGCTCCAGATCAGTCTGGGCAACATGGTGAGACCCCATCTCTACAAAAAAAAAAAATACAAAAATTAGCCGGGTATGTTGGTGCATGCCTGTAGTCCCAGCTACTAGGGAGGCTGAGGCAGGAGGACCGCTTGAGCCTGGGAGGCAGAGATTACAGTGAGCTGAGATCACACCACTGCACTCCAGCCTAGGTGACAGAGTGAGACCCTGTCTCAAAAAAAGCAAAATAAAAACAAAAAAAACCCTCTCCCAAACTTTTTCAAGGTCATTCCTGGCAATCTCTGCAACAGCTGAGAATGTTCTAGACGCTTATGTTCACTATCTAGCTAAGACATGACCTGCCAGAATCATTTACACACACATGTATAAGCAACCATGCATTTAATTAATCCAACTGGAACCAATTTAAGAGAATTTAGCCAAGTTTGCAAAAGGATAAGATGTCAAATGGATTTCAGGCTGTTTACCTGTTAATGAAATATTCAAAGATCAAGTGACAGTGACTGCTCTCATCTCACGCAAAGGCACAGCCTCATAGACAGACAGATGAGATTGCAAAGTTGAAGATGTTCCTTTTCATGAAAAGGGAGTTTTAGCCAGGTGCGGTGACCCACGCCCGTAATCCCAGCACTCTGGGAGGCCCCGGCAGGGGCATCACTTGAGTCTAGGAGTTTGAGGCTGCAGTGAGCTATGATGGCACCACGGCACTCTAGTCTGGGTGACAAGGAGAGACCCTGTCTCTAAATAAATAAATAAGTGGAGTTTCAAATGTATAGCTTCACTAATGCAAGTGACGCAAGAGGTACTTTCTAAGCACGGAGGCCTGGCTCTAAATGTCTCACACCGACATGATGTTCTAAGGGAGGGCCGGGGTCCTCAGCCCTCTGCCAACGGCGTCGCAGAACCTAACGCAGGAGGACTTCTGTCTCACATGGCCACACGGCCTAGAGACAAGCCCAAGGCTTCCCAGCTTAGGCGACTGCCCGGCACACCCTCCAAGGACCCTGAAAGCCACGGCTTCCTGGTGCTCACGGGTGTGGGCTGTGATTCACATCCTGGCGAGTGACTCCAGTCACTTTACCTAATCCCTCTGTGCCTCAGTTTCCTCATCTGTGAAAAAGCCAGTAACAGCGGCACTTATCCTTAGGGTCACGTCGGACATTAAAGTGCTCAGAACAGCACTTGATCCACAAGACCCGCCTCGAACCGCGTTCTGAGACTCCAGAACTCGGAGCTGCCCCTGCAGCGTCGTCAAACCACCCCCCCACTTTTCAAAAGGGCTGAGCTTCCCTCCCCCACAGCGACACGCCCACAGACACCAAGCACAATCTGACTCGGGAGAGCATCGGACGTTTTCCAGTCCCAGCTTCCCACCCCCAGTGAGGCTCATTTTTCCTCCTGTGTGGTTTTAACCCCACCTGCACCACCAGGAGGGGCAGCCAGGCCACGGTGGGGAACGGACAGATCCTTGCAAAGGTCACGTTGCCTCCCTGAGCCTCAGTTTCCTCATCTGTACAATGGAGCTGAATATCACTCTCCTCAAGGTGGCATAAAAATCGGGTAAGATTTCACACGGGAAAGCCCAGGACACGCTGAAAAGCACTGGGCCCAGGCAGAGCTTGTAGGAACTGATGAATCTTGTCATCCCGGGGCACGTCTGCAGGCCTCCAATTCCCTGCCTCCAAGAGCATGTCCATCAGCCATCGGCTGACTGGAATAATGGTGCACCTGCTCAGACTCCCTGCCGACTTCCTGCCAACAGCTGACGGCCCACTGTCTCCCTGCTTGATGGAATCCTCACCAAGCAGGCTGGCAGGCACTGCTGTTCCCATTAAGCAGATGAGAAAATGGAGGCTCAGAAAGGATACAGCAGCTCACAGCAGAATTCTTTTATTAAGCAAAGTGTCTGCTTGTAAAAAAAAAAAAAAAAAAAAAAAAAAAAACAAAAAAAAAACAACCGTGCTGGATGGAGGAGTAAGGGATAAATGTGAGCTCTGCAACAGAGGCAAAGGGGTGCTGGGCTGATTCAGGCCACGGTGCGGGGCAAGGTCTTGGCAGAGGAACAGCGGCCCAAAGCACAGAGGTCCTGCCAGGAGGTCCTGCCAGGAAGCTGTGGCTGGCGGCAGCCCAAGACAAAGACCTGCTAGAGAAAAAGAGACCATGGGAAGGACCAGGCCTGGGGGGTCCCTGGGGAGCTGGCCTGGCTCTCACTCACACCAAGGAGCCCTGGGGTCTTGAGCTGGGTAGAGAGGGTGGGAGCATGAAAGGGGAGCCAGCCCCTCTCGGGTCGGTGCCTCCCACTCTGAGGAGGCCTGCGGTGCAGAGAAGTTCCCTCGTACCCTTCCGTGGGGACATGATGCCACCTCAGCCAACTCCCATTATACAAGTGCTGGGAGGAACCTCCCACTCTCCGTTTCCATGGGAATCCCCTTGAAATAACCCCATCACGGGCTGTTGTTCTTCCCTGCGGAGGAAGAGCTCCGGATAAATGCGAGGGAGGAAGGCAGGGGCTCACTGACACCCAGGATGTTGTGGAAATTTGGATATTTCAAGGGCCCAGTGCCCGGTCTCCTAGCTCCCCACCCCGACCCCACTCACATACCAGCAGAGATGGCGACCTGACCTTTATCCTCCTCCTTCCCCCTGCTTTAGGGGGGTTGCAAGAGACCATTTCCTTGGCAATTTAATGAAAAGGAGGGAACTGGCAATCACATCTGTAACAACATCCATCCGTCTCCCTTTGAGAAAGAGGCTCCAAGCTTTGCAGGGACACAGCCTGGGGTCAAATCCAGGGTCTACCTCGTAGGAACAGCGTGACCTGGACAAGCCTCTGAACTTCTCGGAGTCTCCATTTTCTCCTGTGCCTCAGCTATGGCTGGAATAACAGCAGCGCAAGCACATCCCTGCGGGAACCACAACCCACCGAGGTCGCCAGCTCCTTTCCCACAGCGAGAATCGTATGCATTTGCCTAATCACCCTACATGTGATAGGAAGTTTCTGGGATTCACTCAGTTATTCCTGATGGAAATATTCTCTGGGCCCTTTTTTAGGAAGCACAGGAGGAGCAGAGGCTCCTGCACACACCCCCATGGGAGCCGCACTAGGACCGGGGGATGCACAGCTGACAAATGAGGAAACCCCGCACAGAGGAGCTTCCAGAGACCACCCGGGGCTGAGAAGAAGAAAGATCGACACGGCAGTCCATTTATTGGGTGCGTTCTCTGTGCCAGACTCCGTCAAAGCCCTTCGCATCATTTCCTCAGGTGGCTCTCACCAGCGTTGCAGGATTTAAGAACTGTTTCATCCCTGCTTTACTGATGGGTACACTGGGCACAGGCTGGGCACAGTGGCTCACACCTGTAATCCCAGCACTTTGAGAGGCCAAGGCAGGTGGATCCCTTGGAGGTCACACGGAGAAGGGTAGTGCAGCGGGATCCAGGCCCAGGTCTCCTGACACTTGTCCTCAGCCCACTTAACAAGCTGCTCTGGGACCTTCTTGCCCCCACCAGGGCCGGCCCCACCCCCAGAGAGTTCCAAGCGGCTCCCAGGCTCCCTCGAGGTCAGCCCATCAAAACCACTACAGTGCATCACTGGTCGAGGGGTGAGGAGGCCACCGCCATCCGGATCGCCCTTCTCTCCCTCCATCTCAGGGCCATTTCCTCTCTCCCACCGCTGCCACACCCTGGAGTCCCCAGGGCCAGGCCCCACCCTCCTAACCCTCCTGACTACCCAGGGAGGTAGGGCCGCAGAAGCCCAGGGACACTCCCTGGGCCAAGGACTAGAATTGTCACCCCCAAGCCCCTCTCACCTGTGCCTGGCTGTCCTCCTCTCCCTAAAGAGCAAAGGAACCACCAGCCAATGGCCACCACCCCAAGGGGACGTACTGCAATGAGCCACCTGCACAAAGGCTCACGGAGGTCCTGCTGAACTCCGGGCGGGGGCTGACCCCAGCAGGTGGGGGCAGTGCCCCTGCTGATGTGGCCTTAGTTCTCAACCGGCCAACCTCCGTGCCCCAGAGCAGTTGTTTCTTTGGGACCCAGGCCAGGTTTAGGCAAGCCTTGGGTGATGCTCAGCTCAGCGGCTGCACAGCTGGCAGGCATAGAGGAGGCCTCCAGAACCTGTCAGAAGGAAGGGCTGAAAACATATAGCCCCGTGCAGGCACCACACACCCAACCACACTAATTCCACGTAGAAGGCCCCACCCTCTGACTCTCCAAGGCCCACTCGTGGGATTTACCCTCAGATACACTGGCATAGCCGTGAATTCACAGCACCATGCAAAACAGGGGAAAAAAACAAAACTAGACACAACCTGATGTTGATCAACAGGCAACTGGATGAATCAACCGCATTCTGTCCCAACAAGATGAGACCCCTGCGGCAGCTGCAGAGAATAGGCGCGTCTCTAAGTGCCCATTCAGAAAGAACTGCACTTTCACAGTGCACCTCTGCATGCTCTCAATCTTGTTTACCCTATGAATACATGACTTTAATTTTTAATAATAAAATGAGTTCATTTCCACTAAATATGTGCTGGGGAGGAGTGAAAACACAGAGCTGTGCTCACGTGAGACGTGTAGACTCCCCGCTGCCGCCCGGCTCCTGTGGGGAAGGACTCCCGCGTCCTGTCGGCCATCCTCACCCCCACATCCTCACGTGGTTGCACAAAGCAGGCACGAGAAAGCAATATATTCAGCAGGAAAACAAATCTCTAAGTCCCCGCGCACCAGGTCCCCCAGGCAGCCCACGGGCCCCTGCTTGCCACCCTGGTCCCTGTCCCAAGAGTTCTGGAAAATGGGTTCCCTCCCGTACAAGGGCCTGCTCTGAACGGCCAGAATCGAATCTTCTCCTTTCACCCAAAGCCAAACGCTGCCAGGGTGTGATTTCCAGAGAAACAGCCAGTCCTGGACAGAGGCACACGGCTCCCAGAGGAGGCTTCAAAACGCCTCGTCAGAGAGGACTGAAAACAGCCCCACCCTAATCTGCTGGCAGAGGCTTCGGCGCCACCTCCTCTCCAGGCTTCCCCGGGAGCTGCCGAGCCCCATTTTTCTAGGATTCCCTCCTAATTCTCTTTCATCGAGTTGCCTGTCCTAGATAGCTTTGCGGGTTGGAGTTCCAGCCGCAAAATTAGCTCTGGGAGACACTGGGTATGGTAGAAATAGCATTGGCTTTGGAGTCAGACAAGGCTGGGGCCGAATCGCAATTCCAGCATCCCTGCTGGCTGTGCAGCCCTCGGCAAGAAGCCTGGCCTCTCTAGGCTTCAATTCTCTCATCTATGGGGTGGAGTGGGGGGTTCAGCACCAACTGCAGGTGGTGGTCGAGATAAAGGCTGGGGTGCTCTGGCTGGTATCTGGCATCTCCTCCAGGCTGACAAATACAAGTACTGCCTTCCCCTCGCTGGTCCTCAGTGCCTCCACTTTAACCAGAACACGGGGTCTCTCACTTTATTGGGCAAATGGTTACCCAGTTCTTCATCTGGGTCACAGAAAAATCAAGCAACAGTTCAGCCTCACTCTCAAGTTCACCAAGCACTGGAAGGAAAAGGAAGATGAGCCACATGGTGGGTCAGCTCGGGGCATTCCAGCCCCGACCATCAAGGCATCCAAGTGAATAATGAAGGAAGGTGATAGGGGAGGGGCCTAAGGAACACCAGGAGAGACCCCAGACACAGCACCCAGGCAGCTGCCTGGAGCCCCAGAAGTGCACGGAGGTCAGTGCAGGCCTGAGCGAGGGATAGATTTGGTGTCTGCAGGCCTAGGTTAAAATCCCGGCCTACCCATTCCTGAGAGGTGAAACCCCCACTTCAGTTTCCTTCTCTGCCAACTGGAGATAGCAACTCCATACCTGGGTAGGGGGTGGGGTCTGGAGACAGGTGGAGGCACCTCCGCCTGGCCCTGCCACCTGCCACATTGCATAGCTCCTTGCTCACGTGGGAACCCGCTGTGCCCCTCCCGCACCTCCATCGGCAGACACTTCAACCCCACAGTCTGGAATGACTCAGAGACTCTCCCATTCTCTCCTGTATCCCTGGCAGCACTCTCAGTGCCTAAACATCGCTGGCTCTGATGAACGTGTGCTGAATAAATTCACTTCTTCCAGGAAGCCCTCCTGGACCTGCCACCACCCAAGCTGGTCAGGCGATGCTCTGGGCAGCTCAGCCTATTGTCTCTTCCACCCGACATGGTACCATCACTGACCACATGTCCATCTCATCTGCTCTGGGGGCTCCTCAGGACACAGACCTTGTTAGTCGTACCCACAGCCACATCCCCCACTCCCAGCAAAGTGTCTGACACAGTGTGGGCTGGATCCGCTGTGGACTGTCCAGATGAGCCACTGTGCCGACCCTGCCAACACTCCAGCCCCTGCCCTCCTGTAGCCCGGGCTTCCCGGCACGGCCCACAGCTTGCACCACTCTCTGGCTCTTTCCTAAACATCCCATGAGCCCCAACAAAATCCACTTTCTTACTGTGACAAATTCCATCGAAAACATATTACAACTCAGTGTGCTTTCCCTTCTGTTTCTTGCATGAGGTGGGGCGGGGGCAGGGAGGGTGAGGGCAGCCAGCGCGGGGTGGGGCCTGCTTTGCCAGCTTCTCTTGGGGAGGGGGCCTGGGTTATAAATCCATCCAGCCTGTTTTATGGAGAAGGTGCTGCACGCTGATAGGTTTTTATAGCTGCCTATTTACAAAGACAAAGCATCACGAATGCTCAGCCACCCCAGGTTTGTGTGGAGGTTTGGGGATGGCCAGGGAGACAGGACAAAGGAAACTCTTCCCATCTCCTTCCACCCTCCTCCTCCCAGCCTCAGTGCTCTGAGGGACCTGGTCAGGTTGTCCGGGGCCCAATAAATGACACCCCTGTTCCTAAGTTTGAAACCCCCAAGGGAGAGAAGAGTTGGATCGGCACAGCCAGGCTGATGGAGGGCTCCATGGAACCCTCACCCCCAAGAACGGCCTGGCTATAGAACAAAGTGTGAACAGTGACACCACCCCAGAGCCAGGGACGCCCTCACCTGCTCCACCTGGCACAGGCAGTGTGGACCCAGCTACAGGCCTGACCCATTATGCTTCCAACTTCTCCCAAACCCACAAATCACAGCACCCCTCCTCTGCCCCAGAGTGGCCTGTGTAAGTGTGCAGAGGTTGGGGAGGACAGGCTGGGAGTGGGGTCCCAGCCCCAAGAGCCTGGACAGGAAGCGGGAAGGGCCAGCTGCCTTCTGCTTGTCAAATGTTGCTGCCAAATGGACGCTGCCACCTCCTGCTGGCCTGGGGGCCATCTGTCCCTTCAGGGTGACACCACAGGTCCCCATCAGCTCCAGATCCTGTGAACACCGGCAGTGGAGTCTAACCCTCAGGGCACAGCTGGATTTTCCTCACTTCCCAGCTCCTGGGGCCCAACCCAGTCCACCCTCGTCCCCTCTCTCCACTCTTGGCTCACTGTCGTAGGTCTTCGTGGGATCCCGTCTGGGGCCTGGGCCCTCACACCTGTGTGCTGCTTCCCTCAGCAGTCGCCCTTTCTTCCAGAGAAGACACTGGCATTTGCGGCCCCAAGATAGAGTCCTCATTTCACAGAAGAGGAAACTGAGGCCCAGAGGGCTGTGCGCCCTGCACCACCTTAGAAGGACACAGCAGCCCTAACCCCTAGGCTTTCAGCCGCTGCCCCAAATTATCACATGCCCTCCCACTGTCCCCATGTGGCCATGCCTATGTAGCCAGAGAGGCATCCCAGTTTGGGGTTTTCATGAGGGGGTCACCTGCCGAGCTGGTGCTATCCACAGGCTTATGTGGGGCTCACAGGGTAAGACCAGGGGACTCACAGCCTACCCTGAGTGTTCCCAAGCCTGGAAGCAAAGTAGCCGACAGAGTTCTTGGCCCAAAGGCCACAGGGATGCTGGGGACCACCTCTGTCCCACAGAGAACCTCGGCTCCGTGATCAGCAGGCTTGCCTACTGCCTACTGTCTAGAAGGGCTGCCGCCATGCCTGGCTCCAGCTCCCCATGGCCACACTGCAGGCAGCCCGTGGTTGGGTAAAGGGTGAGGCTGATCAGGGTAGAGCAGAACATCTTTCCCTGAGATGCTGAGAGCCAGGATGGATGCGTGTGGCTCCCTCTGCCCGCAGTCCCACTGCTCATCATAAAGATGAGCAGGTGCGGGGCCGTTCCTGAGCATCAGACATACCTAACCCCTCATCTCCATCCACCCTTGAAGGGACCCCCAAGAAGATATTCTTGTCTCTGGCTTAGAGCTAGAGATACGGAGTTGAGGGAGGGCCCACCGCAGGTCACACACACCAGCAGTGACACAGGATGGTTGGCCCCAGGGTGGCCAGAGTCCCTCTCCACCCTGAAGATGTAAAGGCAGCAGGGACAGTATGGGAGACGGATCCGCAAAGAGGAAGGAGCAGTGTCAGGAGTCGCAGGAAGTATCCATGGCATCCCCCAGCCCCAGCCACCCCAGCTCTGCCTCCTCAGCTTGGGGAGACCTCCAGCAGCTCTATCCCGTGGGCAAAGGCTGGAAACTGCCCACCCCACCCCACCACAGGGGCAGACACATGGCGAGCTCTCACTGAATGGGAGGGTGGCTTCCTACACATCCATCATATTCACCAAGAATGGTCCCCACCCCACAGTGTGGGCACGTGGTGTGCACCGGATCTGGGCCCAGACCACCGGGGCTGTAATGGTTTCTCATAAAACTGCTTCTGCAAGGCTGAACAAACATGATGGGGAGGTCGGTGTGTCCTTCTTGGAGTCAAGCCACACTGAATTAGCCAAGCAGAAAACTCAGCCCAGCTCACCTGTTTCCGCTCTGCAGTCCTCCCTACCGCAGTGACCCTGGCAAGAAGGCAAGCGCAGCCCCACCGAGGGCCACGTTGGCTGATGTGGGCACCTGCAAGCCTCCTGTGGAGGGGGACGGCCAGAGGGGCGGTGGCAGGCTGCATCCCGACCCAGCCCTGTTTGTAAGAATAATTTCCACCCGGTGCATACCCAGGGCCACTGGTCTGCCTCACATCTAATCTACCCCTAAAGAAAGCTTTCACTCACCTCCTTTCCTGTGTGTTTCAATGAGCAAAAGTATGGGATGCTTTTGCTATTTTTGAACAGGGAAATGGCACAGAGTGACCCGTGCTTCCTGTGACTATTCAGGGGGGACAAGAGGGTGTTGCTCAGGAGCGGGGCAGTGGCTCCAAGGTCAGACAGAGCCCAGTGGGGGTCTTGGCTCTGCCCAGGGCGTCTGTGGCACACCGTGTTTCCCAGGGAGGGCCAGAGCGCTGTCTCCTATCCCATCTGCTTTTCTATCATGTAACCTGGCCCTTCCCACATGCAAAGGTTGAGTCCAGCTGCCCTTCAACCTGGGCCGGCCTGTGACTTGCTTGAACTAAATGAAGGTGACACAATTGACACTGAGATGTCCAAGGGGTCAGGAAGGGCCAAGCAGCTTCCACCTAGTTATCTGGGGACACTTGATTCGGGAAAGCCAGCTGCCATCGAAGGAGTCCAACTGCCCTGAGACTGCATGCTGGAGAGGGGAGCCCCGCCTTCCAGCTCTCCCCACCCCTCAGGAAATGTGTGAGTGAGACCATCTCAGTCCCTCCACATCAGTCCACCCACCAGCTTGGAAGACTCATGGGTGGCCATTTAGAGCAGAAGGTTTGCCAAGCCAAGCTCTGCCCAAACTCCTGACTCACAGAATCCAGGAGACAGAATAAAATGGTTGTCATCACATTACTGAGCTCCAGAGTCATTTGTTAGGTAGTAATGGTACGTGTGGCACTCACTGTGTGGCCTTCGCCCTGGGACTCAACCTATCTGAGGCTCGGTGTCCTGATGTGCAAATGCGACGTCATTCTCACCACCTCCCAGAGTGGACACAAAGCCCTAAGGTGATGGAGCAGTCAAGAAATGGTAGCTTCCCTCCTCATCACCATCATCGCTATTATTTTGCCATGAAGACAAAATAGTTATGCCTGCGAAGATAGGTGGTGCACCACACGGCTCCTCCCTGGCACAGCCCAAGCCCCATGTCCTGTCAGACACGTATCAAGAGATAATGAACACAGCACAAGTCACCTAGTGCTGGAGCTGAAATCAATCCTTTGTTGTAAGCAAGAGACATAGAGACTGATGGGCTTGCTGTAACCTACAGGTGACTCCGGAGCTGCGTTGCATTCATGGACTTACTCTTGTAAAAATCACCCAAACAAAAATGTTTCGGCCAATTTGATTTTTAGTCTACTAGACAACATTATATTCAAATCTTTATGCAAGCCCTTAAAAACACCTGGAGGCTTACATCAAGAGATTCCATTCCTACCTGGACAGACACAAGAATAATCTGGAATACAGGACAATGGGCATTCATAAGCATGCTCATCCCATAAAGTTGGGGCAGTCATCATTCAGCAGTGGGAGAAGCTCTCTCCATCCTCCACCTGCCGCCATCTGCACCCACAGCCTTCTAGCCACACTCCTGTGGTCTTGCATTGACCAAACACCATGCAAAGAGACCCAGCCTTCCTCCAGCACACTGGGCAGCTCCCAGCCTGCCTGGAAACCCTCTCCAACCCACAACAGTCACCTCCACTTCCCTTCCACTGCCCACCCTGGGCAACTTACTGGGGGCTTTCTCACCTCTGCTGGAAGTGCTCACACCCTCTCTGAGCCCCCCACTCTCCTTTCCAAACTCCCAGAGACTTTTGATGACTCTCACTTCCCTCTCCCTCCCCTGGCAGGACAGATCACCACCACACCTGCCAGGATGTGCAAGACTGTAAGTGAACGCTCCACCAACCCTGAACACACCATGCCGTGCTGTGCCCATAATGTCCCTCCTGCCATGAATGCCGCCCCCTCCCCTTGCTGCCTACTGCTGTGGACCACCAACTGCTGCTGCCCACAGCCCTGCATCTCTGACCACCTGCTCCCAGGCTGCAACCGGGCCCGCTGCATCCCTGCCTCTCACACCGGATCACAGCCATCTGTTATGTCTCCCTGGTTCCAGAAATCCTGGGGAGGGGGAGCTGCACCCTATTCCTTCTTCCTTAATCCCCCTACTCCACCCACACACCTGTTATAGACGATCGACACTAATCGGATCAATAAATCCATAAATAGTTATTGAATGAATAATACCTACATCGTGAAATATTATGCAGCCAATAAAAATTGTTAACTCAGAGTGTAGGATAATATGGGAAAATGTTGACAGTGCATTTAATATTTTAAAAGACACAAAATATTTTTATAGTACAATCTGCAGGGGGTAGTTAGAAGGAAATGCAACAAAATGTGAGCAGTGTTTCTGGAGTTGTGAAGTGAAGGATGTTATTTTTCCCCCCTTTATTCTACTGTCGACACGTTCAAACGTTTCTGTAATGAGATAAAATCGAGAAATAAAATTAAGATCTTCTCAAAAAGAGCACCTTAACATACACACAACTTAGCTCGCAGAGTCTGACGATATGGGACACATTATCATGATGGATTATATTTTCACAGCTTCAATAAAGAGCCTTACCTCTCCTTGGGGCTATAAAATATTCAGGGCTGTTTTTATCACCTTTCACATTGAAAGTCGGTGTAGGAACCACATCATTCAGCCCCTGGCTCCTTCGGCCAGTTCATTCCATGATGGATTGCTCCCGAAGCAGACAGGCCAGCTGGAGGGCTGCACGCTGAACACAGTGGAGGGGGAGCTCTGGGTGCCCCTCACGGTGAACCACGGGCTGCCTTCCCACTTCCACAGTGAGGAATTCCCATGATTTAATATTCTTGAGCTGCTGCCTTTAATAAGGGGGATATTGAATGCAATCCCCCAGCCAGGGTTTGAAACATCACTGTGGCCTGGCCACGTGGAGGAGCCACGCGGTGACCACTCTGACCGCCTGGAATGAGCGCAGGCAGTCCTTGCTGTACAAGTGGTGTGGATCCATAAAAATGAGCATGAGCCAGGTGCGGTGGCTTGCGCCTATATTCCCAGCACTTTGGGAGGCTAAGGCGGGCAGATCACCTGAGGTCAGGAGTTCAAGATCAGCTTGGCCAACATGGTGAAACTCCATCTCTACTAAGAATACAAAAATTAGCCAGATGTGGTGGCAGGCACCTGTAATCCCAGCTACTCAGGAGGCTGAGGCAGGAGAATTGCTTGAACCCAGGAGGCAGAAGTTGCAGTGAGCTGAGATGATGCCACTGCACTCCCACCTGGGTGACAGAGCGAGACTCCATCTCAAAAAAAATAAAAATAATAAAGAGCATGAAAGCTGAAACCATTTAAAGCCATCCTAATAATCAATGAAGAAATTACAATTGTTCTGTGGCCTTTAAAATTTTTTGTCAAGACATTAAAAAGTCTTTTATGGACAGTTACAAATGCATAGGGAATTTTTTTTTTCTTTTTGAGACAGGGTCTCGCTCTGTCACCCAGGCTGGAGTACAGTGGTGCAATCATAGCTCACTGCAGCCTCAACCTCCTGGGCTCAAGTGATCCTCCAGCCTCAGCCTCCTGAGTAGCTGGGACTACAGGTACATGCCATCATCCTTGGCTAATTTTTTGTATTTTTTGAAGAGACAGGGTCTCACTATATTGCCCAGGCTGGCCTCAAACTCCTGGGCTCAAGCGATCCTCCCACCTCAGCCTCCCAAAGTGCTTGGTTTACAGGTGTAAGCCGCAATGCCCAACCGGGAAAGTTTTTTTTAAATAGTACAACTAGTATTTATTTAGTACACTGTAATTTAAAGCATTAGAAATATTGAGATGTCAAGTGCTTTATTTCTTTGTAAAAGACATATGGAGAGAGTCTGCACAGTACGATACCAAAAAAGCACCCTTTCTATGCTTTGCAGAATTATCTTTCTCCAGATCAGCTTCCAGGATTTTATCCTTTGTGCTTTCAACACTGTGAAATATCTTCAAGAGTTCCTTTAACATTTTTCCCAGCCTCACTTCCTCCGGGACATCTCCATGCTTTGGGGCACAACTCCTTTCCTGGTTTACATCAATGTGTTCACCTTCACTCAGCTCCTCTGGCTGCATATAAGAGCTTCTTGAAGGGTAGCTTCAGCTTCCCAAGATCATGGATTTCTTCTATGACTCCATTTACCTCCAATTCAAATTTCACTTCCAGCATTAACATTTTTCACGTCTTTGCTGAGCATCATCTTTGTTGGCCAATTCCTTCTTTCAGTGATCTGTTTGTGTAAAATGTCATGCAGGCTCATCACTGGGAGTGGCTTAGTCTGTTCAGGCTGCTATAACAAAATATCATAAGCCGGGTGGCTTATAAACAACAAGCATCTATTTCTCACAATTCTGGAGGCTGGAAGTCCAAGATAAGGCATGGCAGATTTGGTGTCAGCTGAGGTCCAACTTCCTGACTCACAAACAGTGTCTTCTTGCTGCATCCCCACATGACAGAAGGGCAAGGGAGTTCTCTAAGGTCTTTTATAAGGGCACTAATCCCATCCATGAGGGCTCCACCCTCACAACCTCATCACTCCCAAAGTCCCCACCTTTTAAATACCCTCACATTGGGGGTCTAGATTTCAACCTGTGAATTTGGAGGGGGTACTTAAACATTCAGATCATAGCAGGAAGGCAAGGAGGCAGCACAACTACGTGCTTTGCTGTCTGTGCATGAACTAACAGGTGTGTACAATCAGCAATGGCCTTTGGAAGATAGCAGGTGCTGAGCTTGGTGCAGGGTGCAGCGGAAGCAGGCATGATCCAGCAGGCATGGCGTCTACTGACACATTGTGGGATGGGACCCTGGGCTTCATTGCAGAAAGGCCTAGGTTCCAGTCCTGTCTCATGATCTGAGCTGGGTCACCTCTCATTGCTGGGGCTGGTTTCCCATGTCTGTCAGTTATAAGCAACAGAAATTGACCCAGGCTAACACAAGCAAAGAAGGAAGTTACTGGAAGGCTCTGAAGGATCCACAGAATCACAGAGAGAACAGAACATCTAGACAAGTAGCCTGAGAAGGAGGAGGACCAGGAATTCAATGTCAGGAATCCATGACTCTTCCAGTTACCCATTGCTGTGTAACAAAGCACTTCAAAACTTAATGGCTTCAAGCAGAAACCATTTATTTGGTTCATCAATCTGCAGTTTGGGTAGGTCTTGGTGGGAATGCCTCATCTCTGTTCCATATGGATGGCTTGCCTGAGGGCTGGAGGCTCTACCTGTAAGATGGCTCACTCACCTGCTGGCAAGGTGGTGCTGGATATTAGGCAGGCAGCTCAACCAGGACCTTGGTTCCTCTCTGCATGTGCCTCTCCACAAACTGCTTGGGCTTCCTCACAATATGGTGGCTGGCTCCAAGGCAGAAGTACATGACCTATTTTTTACTTAGCCTGCAAAGCTACACAGTGTCACCTCCTCCATATCGTTGGTTCTTCTCATGATTGTGGAATAGGACATCCATGCTCAGCAGGACAAGAGTCATGACATCTAACCATATAAAATCAATGCTACCAGAAACAACAAACCAAGGGTGAGTATTTGCAACAGAGATGACAATTATAGTAGAGAAACAGGCAAAGAATGTGCACAAAAAAAACTTACAACTGAATATTTGTCATGGTCAATAAATATAATAAAGGAAGCTCAATCTCACTGAAAAACGCTTTAAAAGAACACAGCCTATAATGCCAGCTTCTTGGGAGGCTGAGAGACAAGAATTGCTTGAGCCTGGGAGGCAGAGGTTGCAGTGAGCCAAGATCACGACACTTCACTCCAGCCTGGGCAACAGAGCAAGACTCTGTCTCAAAAAAAAAAAAAACCCCAGCAATTTTTACCATAATATTGGCAAATATTAAATATGTTGGATCTAGTCACCACTAGCAATGCTCTGGGGAAAGGGAGTTGTTAGCGCCAAGTTTGGTCATCAGGAAAAGTTGACATTAGATGATGATACTTCAGAAAGACCAAACTCTCAGAAGCAGCCATTCCACGCCCTAGGGAAATAACCAAATATGCATGCAAAAAGGTACAAAGATGCCCTCACCACACTGCTCGTGATCCTGAACCAACCATAACTTCTGATACCCACCAGCATGGAACTCATTAAAATACATAGAAGAAGCATGTGACTGATATTACCAATGATGATGGGTGCTTCGGGCTGAAATGTGCCCCCTCCCCAAGATTCCTTTGTTGAAGTCCTAACCCCCAGAACCTCAAAATGTGACTGTATTTGACAAAAAGGACCTTTAACAAGGTGACGAAGGTAAAATGCAGTCATGTGGATGAGCCCTAACTTGATATGCCTGGTGTCCCTCTAAGGGCGCAGACACACACAGGAAAGACCATGTGAAGACATAGTAGGGAGATGTTCATCTATAAGCCAAGGAGAGGCGCCTCAGAAGGAATCAACCCTGCCAACACCTTGATCTTGGACTCCCAAGCTGTAGCACTGTGAGGCGGTAAGTCTCTGTTGTTTCAACCGCCCGGTCTGTGGCACTTTGTTACAGAAGGCCCAGCAATGGAAATGGGCTGTGTGTTTTCTAAGCTAGAAAGCTCCCATATCATTAAGGGAAAATTTTAAAGATTACAAAATAGGATACGCACACAGTAGATGCTCAAAAACCATTTTTCAGTGAATAAAAAAATGTAGGCATATATATATACCTAGATAGTGTGTACACACATATGCAAAAACACACACACCAAAATATTTTCAGTGGTAGGATTTTCTTTTCCTCCTTTTCTCTTTCTAAATTTTCTGAACTTTTTGCTATGACTACATATGTTTTTTGTAGTAAGACAGCCAATAGAAATCAAAATACTTTCAAACAAAGGGAAATGCCCCATCTCCATCTGGTTCCACAATGTCAATAGGATACAATCCAAACTCCTTATCTCGGCAATTGAAGCCTTTCACAAACAGTCCTGCCTCCCACTTCCCATCCCGCTCCAGCTCTTCTCTCCACCCCATCCCACACACATCCTCTAAATCTCAGTGGCCCACAGACCCGTCTCTACACAGGATGCCCTCTCCCGAGACACCAGCCTTTACCCCTGCTGCAGCCGAAGCCCGGAATCCCTCTCCTACCTGATCCACCTGGGCACCACCTATTTGGCTTTGCAGACTCAGCTCAGACATCACCTCTCCCAGGAAGGCGTCCCTGACCTCCTAGCCACCGCATGACTCTGGACTCTGCATCTCACAGCACCGTGCACGTGTGGACACTGAAGCAGGGAGAAGGGAGGGTCAGGGGTTGAGTGAGGGTGTCTCCAGCGCAGGATTCTTAGTAGGGTTTTTTGGACTGAGAATGTAAAGGTTTGTTTTGTGGGGTCATGTGGCAAGGATGGCAAGTCATCCACCAAGATGCAGGTTCTTCCCACTACAGATTAGCCACGGGGCTGCCCAGCCAGGGACTACATTTCCTAGCACCCCTTGAGTAAGGTGGGCCCATGTGACTAGCTCTGGCCAATGGAATGTGAGGGAAGTCACGAGTGCCATGTCTGGGCCAAAGTGTTTAAGGAGGGAGTGCACCTTCCCCACACCCTCTTCCCCGGAGAATGGAGAGGACATGGGAGCTGACAGATGAGAAGGGCCTGGGGCCCCTCATCACTCTGTGGAAGAGACTTCTGGCCAACTGGGATCATCCACAATGAACTGTTACAAAGGGATAAACTTCTATGGCGTCAAGTCCCTGGAATGTGGGGGTTTCTTTGTAACTGGTATTAATCAGAGTGACAAACTGTCTTCAGCATCCAGACTTCCCAAGAGAACATCCCTCTTCCCTCAGAAAGTGCTGGTCCTGCTGTATGCAGTGATCAGCTGAGGGGTGTCTCCCCTACAGAAAGTGAGCACCGTGTGGGCAGGTGGTGGCTGCCCCAGTTCCTGCCACATCCACATCATGGGGGTAAGACAGGGACTCGCAGGCACCAGGCCCACGGAGCACGTGGCATGCACCATCCCATTCAACACCCACCACATCCCAGAGAGGATGGTGCAGCCACGCTCACCCCCAGCTCAGATATGGCCACCCAGGCACGGCCTGGCTGGACAACTTGCCCAAGATCGCTCAGCCGGGGAGTGGTGAGGGCACCGCTCTGTGGAGAGGAGTCCTGGAGGAGAGAGGGGCAGCCCCAAGGCCGATGCCCAGGTCCCGGCAACCACCTCTCAGCCTTCCAGACCCGCAAGGCAAGTGGAATCCAGGCACAAATTAGGGACAGTGGGAGTGACACTGTAATCTCTAAAATAAGAATGAAGGCAGATTATCTGAGGTCAGGAGTTCAAGACCAGCCTGACCAACATGGTGAAACCCCGTCTCTCTAAAAATACAAAAATTAGCCGGGTGTGGTGGTGGGCACCTGTATGTAGTCCCAGCTGCTCAGGATGCTGAGGCAGGAGAATCGCTTGAACCTGGGAGGCGGAGGTTGCAGTGAGCCAAGATCACGCCATTGCACTCCAGCCTGGGTAACAGAGTGAAACTCCGTCTTAAAAAAAAATAAAATAAAATAATAACGAATGTCTTCAACAAGTTGGTGGCCTGAAAAGGGTATGGAGGCTGAGTCTAGGTCAGAAAAGACAAGAGACAGAACAGCCAAACACAGGTGCAGGACTTTGGATCCTGGGCCGAACCACCCAGCCATAAGAGACATTTCTGAGACAACTGGGGACGTTCATAAAATGAACCAGTATTTAGGTAGCAAGAATCAGGATGTGTTTTGTGAGGTGGGATAACAGCACTGGGCTATAAGAAATGCCCTCAACACTCAGAGATGCCTGCAGATGGAACGGGGAAATGACAGGAGTCTTGGATTTGCCTAAAAATTCTTCAGCCAAAAGCAGAGGAGAGTAAATGAAGGGAGTACAGCAAGATCTTGATAGATTGGAAGCAGTTCAATAGACTATTTTCTCACAAATGCAAAGAAGTTTCTCCTCTTGTAACAGTTGGCCAGCAGTCCCTTCCACAGAGGGATGAGGGGCTCCAGGGAGCGGCATCTCTCCCTTCTCTGGGAAAGAGAGAGTGGGGAAGGTGCACTCCCTTCTTAAACACTTTGGCCCAGAAGTGGCACAAATTTGAAAGTTTGTATCAAAACTTTTTTGAAATTGTAAAAAAACATTCAGAAGCTAATCATGATCATGAAAGAACTCCCTTTTATTGAGATTCACCTGCAGAGCGTGCACTATTTCATTCAGTTCTGCCTGAAAGCCTTGCTGGTTGGGAGTTCTTTCTCTCTCTGCTTCATAGATGGGGAAATTGCCCAGGGGATGAAGAAGCTGCCAAGGGCACAGCAGCTGTGCCAGACCCAGAGCACAGGCCTGGGAGCCCAAGCCCAGGTCCAGCCTCCAGCAGCAACAGTCCTGGTCCTGGGGAGGGGTGGGGGTGGGGCTGCAGGAGGCCAGGCCGGCCTGGAGGAGGCCCTTGGCCTGCAGTTGGAGATCCCATCCCTGCTTGGGGCAGCCCACACCCCAGCTGGGAACCTCTGAGCAGCCTTTGTTCTGCCTCAATGGGACATTCAGCCCTGGGTTCTGGAGGACAATGGCCCCCACTGTGCAAGGAGGGCAGTGCCCGTCCTGGGCAGCACAGGGGCCCCCAGGTGTGTCCTGCTCCCGGGCCGGCGGGCAACTAACTAACTGCCTCCTGGTCTCAAGCAGAGGAGCCAGACACTGTCAGGGGACAAGTGTCATGCCACTTTGCACACACCGTTCCTCCTGTCCAGAATGCGCTAGAATGCCATGTCCCAGCATATCATCACCCCCCAACCTGGTAATGCCACCTGCCCTTCAGTCCCTGGACCACGTGTCCACCTGTGGCCTCTGCCACTGCCATCCACCTGTGCTGTGAAGAGGGTCTCTCCTCCTGCTGACCCCTCTCAATTGCCTTTCATCGCAACATAGATAGCAAGAGCACCACGCCAGGTAGTCTAGTTCAAATCCCAAAACCTCCTAAATGTGGTGCATAATCAGAACTGAACAGGCCACCTATCCCTGCCCTGTGGGTCCCAGCCAATTAATGTAGCAGTCAGGAGTGTGGGTTTGGCAGGCTGCATTCAAAACCCAGCTCTGTCCCTTACAAACCATGTGACATTGAGCAAGCACCTCAGCCTCAGTTTTCTCCTCTGTAAAATGGGGAAATAATATACACAACATCAGGTTTGGGGCATCTCCAATGAGATGCACGCAGCCTCATGTCCGGCATATAGTATTATAGTACGTAGCCAATAAATGGTGAATCATAATAATGGCTATTGTGTTTGTTTTGTAATTATTTCATCCTAAAGTCCACGTGGATTGTTCTGCCCAAGGGCTTAATGGTGAGATGTCTGTCTTTGCAAGGGCCTGTGTAACTAACAGGACTCCCCAGGGTGCTGAGGGATGTGCAGACTCCTCAGCAGCTTCTCTCCTGAGAAGCAGCTAGGTCCCTCAGTGGCACCCAAGACACTGGGAGAGGAGAGTCCACATTTCAAGGCAGACACAGCCTTGCTCTTCAACTTTGTATGTCTCGAATCTAACGTCACCCTGGCACATAACGGGGATCAGCCAATACCCGCTGAACAAAAGGAAAAAATGTTCAACCTCATTGGTATGCAGACGTGAATTACAACCAATATTTTTCATCTTTGATATTTGCAAAGGTCAAACAAATTAGACTACCTAATGTTGATCAGCATGTGGTAAAAGAGAGAAACTTTCTGGAGAATAATCTGCCAATGTGGGTCAACAACATTAAAAATGCTCGTGATCTTTATATGAAATAGCACGTTTGGAATTCCTTCTGAAGAGCATCATTCCAAGGTTAAGGGGGAAGAATGGGAGTAGTGGGTCTTCACACGCACAAATGGTGTTCATTCCTGCAGTGTTAGTTATGACAATAAGAAAGGGAGGGAGTGGGGGGGGAGAGAGAGAGAGAGAGAAAGAGAGAAGGAAGGAAGGAAGGGAGGGAGGGAAGGGAGGGAACTAAATATCCAGCCATAAGGAAATGATTAATTGAACTACTGAATGATGACGCATTTATCACAGGAGTAGTATGCAGCCAATAAAATGATGGTTGTCAATACGTGTACTGTGTGACCTGGGGGCGGGGCCGAGGTAACCAGTCACCCCTCTTCCTTGCTGGGACTTGGGATTACACAGAAAAGATTGGCCACAAGACAGGAATAAAAAAATCTGCTTTAGTAATGGTAAACCTGTAGGAAAAAAAAGAGCTATGGACCCCTACTCCATCTTCCCACCCCTTGGTCCTGTGGGGGGAGGTAGGTCTAACATCTAGCTTGTAAAATAAGAGAACTGTTGGCCTCTCTCCTGTAGAGCAACCTGGAAGTCAGAGGCCCATGGACCCAATGGGTGAGAGAGGAGCACGGACCTTTAATATTGTAACCCCTCCCCATAGGGAAGAGCTGCCCAATGGATGGCAGGCTCTCACCAGTTTCACCAATCACGAAAGCCAAGGAGGTAGAAGGAGGGGCCAAGGAGTTCACCCTACCCAGAGTTCCAGCAAAGCAGGGCCAACCCTATAATTCGTGGGGCACAGGGAAAAATGAAAATGCAGAGCCCCTTGTTCAAAAAGCAAAGGAAAAGTATCATTAAAGGTACTAAGATACAAAGCCTTTTCATGTCTTCCATATTTTGTCATGGTGTTATTTGCTATTTAATGTCAACTGAAATTAAAAAAAAAAAAGCTTAAACTCTTAGCATGCATTTTATCACTCACCATTCTAGTGTGTACCTCCAATTTTAAATGCAAACATAAGAGCATGTAACTGGAATGTAGACTCACCGAAATGCACAAGTTATATTTCGCATATGGATTTTGTTCTTACCAGAGCAAACTAACTTAACTGTTCTTATTTCATTTCTGGATATGTGTACATTCTTCCAACACCTTCTACCCTTGGTTCAATAATAAACAAGGAAGGACTAGGAGGAAAAGGAACTGTGGGTGCCCTCTTTTTCCCTTCCCTTCTGTGTCATCATTTTCAGTGTCAGCGGAAACACCATAGGGTTCCTGTGTCATTCATGTTTCTTAGAAGTCACGCATTAGAACATCAGTGCCTTGAAGCATCAGTTGAAAGCGTGGCCCCTGCCTGTGAAATCACAGACACATTGAGAAGGTGCATGAGCCATCTACTGTACATGGGGCTCAGACGCTCGAGTGAACACAGGGTAGCTTGCCGTGGGAGCCACTGTGCGTACCCACAGACTCACCTGCTGCACATACCCCTCTGCTCATTCCCAGGCTCCCCCGTCCCATCAGACTTCACTTACAAAACACAGGATTTAAAGTGAAATTCTTAAAAATTTCAAGATAGTAACAGCAGAGCATGAACCCAAGCACAGGTCCTTCTCCGTGTGGGGTCCTAGAGGACCACAAGGGTTGCATATCCATGAAGCCAGCCCTGGAGCAAAGCCCTGGAAAATTCTTATAATCTCATGCCAAACTAGAAAAGTAGCCTTCAAAATTGTTGATACAGATTACAGTTTTCATTAAAAACAGACACGGGTATTAAAAAAAGACTGGAAGGAAATACCTCAGTTGCTGAGAGTATGTCCCTCTGCTTGGTGGACTCGCAGGAGTTCACTGTCCTTCTGTTACTCCCCACCACGCTCTCCATGGAGCCTAGCGCTTCATACAGCAGCTCTTCCAGTCTCAAGGCCTAAACACTTCTTACCAAACATCCCTTAGCTCTGCAAGCTTTAAGGATAAACACTAAAAACTGTAGCAAATGACAACAGTCAGGAGATGGAGTGGAAAAATTTTATTGGAATTTGATTTTCATCTTCCAGAAAGAAAATGAGAAAAATCCTGCTCTGTGACTGTGCCAAGCTTTAAGTTCGGGCTGATTAAAAAGAAACGAGCACATTGCTTACAGCAGGGGCGTGGGAGCTGGCCTACACTACAGTTTGGGGAAATTGACAGCAGTCACCTTTTACACGTGTAGAACTTCAGAGTCCACATGCCCTTGGCTCCTGACAGCCTCATGACAACCCAGGGCACTAGGTGCTGCAGGGAAACTGAGGCTCAGAAAGTGATGTGATTTGATGGAGGGCACCCCAGCACTGAAATGGAGCCCACACCCGCTGTGAAGCCCAAGGGAAGCTTATGTAAGTGGCATTTCCAAATGGAAGCAAAAGGAATACAGAATCTGAATGGTCCACATCTTGATTTTCAAAAGTCAAAGGCTGACTCTCCCTAATCTCCCTCTGTGCCACCACTAATGTCCCCCCTCTTAGCCTCAGTTTCCGCATAGGTTGGGGTGGAAGTTAGGCTAGCCAGTCTGATGACAGTTCTAAGGGCTAGTCTAACTCTGGCCCCTAAAGAATAGACATCATCACTTACCAATTATATTTATTAAGAATAAACTGAGGCTCAGAGAGACCGTGTGACCTGCCCAATATTACAGACCCAGGGTCAGACCCCACCAGGAACCCAGAT
Source organism: Nomascus leucogenys (assembly GCF_006542625.1). Taxonomy (NCBI): domain Eukaryota; kingdom Metazoa; phylum Chordata; class Mammalia; order Primates; family Hylobatidae; genus Nomascus; species Nomascus leucogenys. Next base: position 77,463,088 of record NC_044400.1, read on the forward strand.
CTCCCGACACCAGATCTTAGGCTCTCTTATCTGGCCAAAAATACCTCCTCAATAGGACTGAGGAGGGAAAACCAGAAACTGACAACCTTGACTTGAGTGAAATGAAAGAGGGTTCTCAAAACAGAAAGCAAACAAAAATCCCTCTGGGTTTTATGTATCTCGAGTCTTAGCTGTGGGTTACAGATCAGCCTCCTGGTTTTCTTGATAAGCAGTCAGGGCTGTACGATCGGGGTGCCATTGACTGCAAGTAACAGAGACTTGAAAGTGCACGATGAAAAGGAAAAGTACCATCTAATGTAACCGGAAGTTCAGAGGCGGGCTGGACACCAGGCCTCAATGTCCTGGATCTCACTCACTCTCTGCCCTGCCATCAACAGTGTTGGCCTAAGACTTGCTCCCCTCGTGGTGTCAGATGGCTGCCAGCCACCACAGGGTTTCCCTGTTCCCATCACAAGAGAGGGACCAACTTACCTGCGGTTCTCCCTACTTTCCACTCAACCTCCAGAACTGACTCCCACATCCATTCTGGAACCAGTCACTGCAAGGGGAATGAGATCATCCTTGCACTGATCAGATCCAGCTACGGTCTGAGATCTCTTACTAGGAACCATATGTGTCATCCTTGGGAGAAGAGAGACAAACTGTTGTGGAGATCAGCTGCAATGTCCACCATAAGGGTGCAGATTTCACTGAATGCTGAGTCTCCCACAAGCAGCACTGCCTCTTCAGTGTGGTTTCTTTGGGCAGAAAGTAGATGGTATCCAGGGCACAACCAGTTCAAAACCTGCAGACAATTCCATGCAGGAAAACCTGCCTGTCTGCTGCGTTCAGACAGCCTCAGGACCCCATGCTGACCTTAGCAATTCCCAAGCACCCTTCACTTCCTCAACTATAAAATCAGGACAACTCTGTGGGAATAAACAGACTACTCTGAAATCACGCAGGACATCCAGGGATGGGAGTTAGGAAAACATGGGTATATCCTTTATGCAGATGCAAAAAGCACGAGTGTCCAACAGTGTGTGATGGCTGAGATGCTCAAATGAGGGGAAGCTGTGCCTCTGGCCTCAGCTGAAAAGTGTGCTCCGGAAGTGCCTTACTTGTCAGGCACATGAGAGTGACTGTTGCTCCCCAGAAAAACCCAGTCACTGCCAGGATCTACCTGGTCAGCCTCAGCCACCTCCCCTTGGCTGAGCTCCTGTGTCTTGGTCATCACTGCCTGCCCAGGGCAGGATGTGCTTGGCAAATGGTGCTAAGCAAAGGAAGGATGGATGGGTTTTGTAAGTTCAGTCTAGTCTGGAAATGCTTATTCAACTCACTCTAAAGCTAAATACTGGGGCCTGCCACAAAAAGAGAAAGAACAGAGCCAAGAAGAGTCCTTCCTGGAACCATATCCAGCTCTTGAGAAATGTCTAACTACATGGAGACTTCCTAGCACCCTCCAGGCTCCAGGGCCCTATCAACTGCACTGCTCTCCCCACACCCTGACCCCATTCATGCAAAGTTCTCTGTGCCCCCAGGTGGCCTGCATGTACACCTAATCATCACCATAACCCTCAATGCAGTTGAGCCCAGCCAAAAGTAAGCCCCCAACCCTGCCACCAAAAAAAAAAAAAAAAAAAAAATCCAACCTGCTCTGACGAATTCACACCAAGATATGAATGACTAACAAAACCTAAACTCTTCCCAAGATGTTTGAGATTTTACAAGAGACTCAGGAACTCAAGCAGGGATTCCACGGGCAAAGACGACATTGGACATGGGGCCCAAAGGATGAGAAAGAGTCAGTGGTGAGAAAGGCAGAAGGTGGGTATTCCAGGGAACAGCCAGTGCAAATGCCCCGAAGCAAGAAAGAAAATGGCCTGCTCAAGGCACAGGAGGTAGATCAGAGTAGGTGGGGTGTGGTGGGGGAGTGTAGACTCAGCCACAGGTAGAACAGGAGTTTGTGCACCTGGTTCTTTCGCAAACTGAATTTTAGCATCCGCTATTTGCCCACAGGCTCTTCCAGTTACAAGGCATATAAATAATAACAATGCCATGTGTTCAACACCTCCAACAAGCCAAGCGCTGTGCTGGGCACTTCTGATATTAGCAAAATCACTGATCATCCCAGCAACCCTGTATGAAAGGTCGTTATTATTTCTCCCTTTACAAAGGGAAAGTGAAGCTCAGGAAGGTGTAGTAACTTGTGCAAGGCTGCACAGCAGTCAGGAGTCAGAGGCAGGATTTTAACATGATTCAAATCTGACATTCTAGCATTCAAATCTGTGACCTTCCCTGTGCTCTGAGCATGAAATATAGTCAGGATGCAACAGTGTGAAAGTGCGTTTTTCATTAGGGAGGCCAGAATTCTACCTGTTATAATGATTATTATTGTTTCTTGTTCCGATCCTGCTCTCTGCATCCGCAGCACCTGAGCCCTATGCCCTGCACACACTGGCACTCGGTCTGGACCAGGGACAAGGCCAGGCCTTGGTTTGTTCATCTAAAGGTGGGGATAAGGCATAGGTGAGCCTTCGTATGAGGTCCCAGCACACAGCAGGTGCTCAGCATCCTTTGGGTGCACCTTAGCAATGCATAGCTCTGAACGGCTCCTTCATCACCATTGCACCTGCTCCTCACAGAAACCCCCAGACCCTGTAGGCAGGATTCATTCCCATTTTACAGATGGGGAGACTGAGCCCTGGTGAGAAGACAGACCTCAAGGTCACATAGCTGCCTGATAGAATACAGGCCGCACAAGGGCAGGGAGTCTTTGTCCAGTCCCCAGGGATAAAACAGTGCCTGGCATGCAGCACGTGCTCGGTAAATATCTCGTGTCTGGATGAGGGATTGGATAGCACTGCTCTGACCTCCGGAACTGTGCTGTCCCCGTTGCTGTCCCCGTTGCTGTTCCCTGCTGAGGGCTGGTGAATTTATGAAAGAAAAGGGGACGGGCAGGGTGCAGAGGGAATTAACGTTTGAAAATGTCCACCACGGCGCTTTTTACGCCTAATCCCACAACAAGCCCTGCGCCCCATCCCATCATCATCCCCAACGTAGAGATGAGCAAACAGAGGCTTCCTCCGGGAAGCCAGACCACAGCCAGCCTGGGAGCAGCGGGGCAACCTGCCAAGATCCGCTCTCGGCCCGAGCCAGGCCACCGAGGCACGGGCCAGCAACCCGGCGGCTTCCTCCAACCCTCTGTCGCTGCAGGCTGCGAGCAGAAAGCACATCCCGCACCCACGCTGATCCCGACTCAGCCTCGCCGAGGCAGGCGACAAAGGGCCGCTCTCAGCTCCCCGGGCCTCCCAAAGCCGCGGCCGGGTCAGAGCCTCACCGGCCCGGAGGCCCGGGCAGCCCTGCCCCTCTCTCGCACACACCCGGCGGCGAAGCGTGACTCAGCGGTTCTCCCGCCGGGAGCGGGCGCGGCCCCCGCAGCCTCCCTCCGCCCAGGTCCCACGCCCAGCCTCTGCCTCCCAGGCCAGGGCGCCCCGAGCCCGCCCGCGCCGCGCTCCGCGGGGCTCTGGCTCCGCTCGGCCTCATTTCCGGCAGAGCCAGGCTTCGAGGAGGCGGACCCAGCCGCAGGAGCCCGGTCTCCGCCGCCTGGCCCACTCGGTCTCCCTGACACTGGTACCCACGCGCACCTGCCCCGCGGGACCCGTGCCCAGGGCCCCTCCCACTGGGGCACCCACCCGGGGAACCCGCGCACCCTTCTGCGGCCGGGCCGGCAGCCCGTAGGTTAGCGGCTGACAGTCCCCGCACTTGGGCAGGGCTCCAGCACAGGCGGCCCCGAGCCCAAGACCTCCCGGTCCCCATCCTCCATCGGGGTCACTCCGCGGCCCTGCCTGCGCACGGAAGCTGTCCCCACTGTTCCCCTAGCAAGGCAGAGCAGGGGGCCCCGGAAGTTCCAGGCCTGTAAGAGAGGGGCGCTGACCCACCAGCCTCGGGGTGGGGTGGGGGTGGGGTGGGGGTTGGGCTTGTAGGGCCAACTTAGGGGATTTTAAACAGGGCCTGTTTGGGATGGCATGTCCCACTTTTTTGGAAAATCCCGACAGTTAGCCCAGCTGCTCCTGTCTCAATATAACTCACCAGGAATAAAAAGGCCAGCCCCAAACCAGCCGCCTTCTCCCTCCCACTCAGGGACCCTGCCTCTGGAGGACAGGGAGGGGCCCGGGCAGGCGGGCCTCCCAGGAGGATCTGGCAATGGATTATGGTTTTTTCCCCCCTGGGTCCCTCTTCTTCTCCAGGGAGAGGGCAGCCTAGAAAATTCTGCGGGCTTTGGGCAGGACTGAAATGGCAAATCCAGGATTTTAAACCATTAAATTTCCCCGAGATTTCTTCACCAGATTAGCCACAGCCGTGGCCTTTTAAAAAATTATGGTCAGGGCCGAATCAGGATGCCACCTGGCTGGGAGAGGAACGCTGCCTCCCGGAGGGCGGCGCGGAGGAGGGCGCTGCCCTGTCCCGGCGCTGGGCAGCAGAGGCCGGTACCCTCGGGCTCCCTCCCTCCTGGGCCCCGGGCAGGGTGGGATGGGATGGGGTGGGGTGGGGTGGGGGGACACGACACACATCGCGCGGTCCAAACCTTCGGAGGGCATTCGGTGCGACGGCATCCCCACGCCGCGGCCGGCCGGAGGGGTCTCAGACAACACGTACGTTACCTTCAGTCACATAGCTGTGGTCCCGCAGGAAGCTGTGGTTAATTTTCCGCGTGTCCGTGTCCTCGCCCATTGAAGGCCGTGCCCGGTGCTCTGGGCATGCCCCGCCGCCACACACCGATGCAATCCGCAGAGGTCGCGCCGGGCGCGCGGGCCATGCCGCCGCAGCCTAGCAGGGGCGCGGGCCGCCGGGGCCCCGAAGGGAGGGCATCGCGGCAGGGGGACGGGCGGGGGCGGCCGGGGGCTGGCGCCGCGGTCAAGCGAGCGCGCGGCGGGCGGGCGGCGGCCGCGGGTTCGGGCGGGCCGGGGCCCAGGCGCGCATCCCGGCCGGCCCGTGCGCGCTGCGTCCGTGCGCCCGGCGGCGGGGCCTGGTGCCGGTGCGCCTGGCTGCGGCGACGGCGGCGAGGGGACGCGCGCGGCGCTGCGCTGCGCCGACCAAGCCGGGGCCGAGCCGGGCTGCGCGGGCTTGGGCCGCCGCCGCCGCTGCCGCAGGCCCCTCCCTCGCGCCGCCCGCTCTCCGCCCCCGCGGCCCTGCAGGTGGAGCCGGCGCCCAAGCCGAGGCTGCACCGCCGTGCTCGGGCCCTCGCGGTGGGCACCTTGGTGCTGGGTGCGCCACGGGGGAGGGAGGAAGGGGACGGCCGGCTTGAGGGGAGAGGGTGATCAGCTGAGCTTGGGGGGAGGGTACCTTGGGTGCCCAGGTGCTCCAGTTATGGGAGAGAAGGCCAAGAGCGGGGGTGCTGGGAAGGGGGCAGGAGGAGGGCAGCCTCGCAGGCAGAAGGCAGAAAGGACTAGGAAGGAAGGAGTGGGGTCGCAGTTGAAGAGGGCGCACCTGGAGAATGGGGACTCAGGGAGGGGAAGGACACTGGCCCCCTTCATTAGTAGAAGAGGGTGGGTCGCGCAAGTTCTGGGGCCCGTTTGGAGCATTAAGTACATGTGAAGAAGCTGGTGGAGGGCGTCCAGCACCCGACAAGGCAAAACTGGATGAAATGGCTGGAGGGGTGATTGGGCCTCCCCCAGGCAGGGCTCTGAGATCTCTCCTCATGCCCACCTCTCCTGACCAGTGAGAAAGTTAAAGAAACACAGAGCTAGGTACCTCCAAAACCAGGCTGGAAAATGCGTCCCCCTCCTCCCTTCCCTCCCTCCCCTCCAAACCCAGGACTCTGCCAAACAGGAACCTCCCTCTGGTCATCAGCCTAGCACATAGTGGGCCCTCAAAAAATATTTGCCTCCTGTTTTGCCAAGCTGCCATCTCCTCCACCGTGACCCACCGCCTAATGAATCACAGTCCCCTGCACGGGGCACAAGCCCCAGTGGGGATTCAGAGGTGTGGGTGAGGAACCATCAGGCCTCCCTAGGAGCTCAACAGAGCCTTCTAGGAAACGGAGGGACTCTGTGGCTTGCCTGGGAGGGGTAAGTGCAGTGGGGTAACCAAGGCTGCAGGGGCTCTTGGGTCTAAGGCATTGGTGGAACCATGCTCCAGGTGGGGGCTGGTCTGTAATGGCCTCCACTTGTTTCAAATGGTTTTGGGGGAACTCCAGACAGCTCCCAAAACTGCAGTGGAGGTAGGAGAGTCCAAAGGTGTTGGGGCAGGGAGACTGGGGCTGTGGGAAAGATGAGGGAAGGTGATACCATCTCAGGTTTCTTGGAGATTGAGAGGAAGTTTTTGAAGCTACAGCTTTCGTGCCTTTGAAATCCCCAGAATGGACCTATGAGGAGATGAAAGCCCCCCGGCAGCCCCACCAGCACTCTGCAGGGTGTCATGCAAGGGCTGGCCTGGGGAGAGGCCCTGGGGCCCTGCCCTGTCCCAGCCTCCACCTTTTCACTGTGGAACAAGCCAAAATCTCCCAGCTGTGCAGACTCCATTCAAGGACCAGGTAAATGCAAGGGCCAGAAGGATGTGCTTGTTCTATGTCACTTTCTACCCCATAGGAAAGTGACTGACACCCACATTGGCCCCCACCCACCTGGCATGTTCTCCTCTCTCTCTCACACCTGTCTGCTCACATGCCCCCGGCCTCACATCCTAAGCCCAGCCCCCTACTCTCTGTCCACACCCCCTCACCTCTCTAGCTGGGGCCAGCAAAATGGCTATGCTGGGAGAAAGACAGGCTGGGTTCAAGTCCTGAGCACAAGGGGGCCCAGGCACAACCTCATCTGTAAAGTGGCTGTGATGGCAGGGGTGGCCCCACTGGGTTAGGGTGGCCAGTCCTGCTCAGCAGGGGTCAGGCCTCCTGGGAGCTCTCTTGTTATCACGCTGAGGCCCACCCTCCCACATGTTCCTCAGCCTCCCTCTCTGATCATGGAGAGGTCCCCTCTCCCCATCTGTCAATCCTGCCAAAACACCCACCCTATGCTGGCATCAGCCTCATCTCCCAGGATGCCCTGGACTGCAATGAAAACAGCCCCACTCAGGCCCACCCAGTACATCATCCCTTTCATCAGCTTCTGAGCCATGCTAGGGACCCTGCAGTGGGTGGTCTTTCCAACCTGACTGGGCCCCAAGGCTTGCATCCATCTCCTCCTCACCCCTCACCACCCCATCCTGCCCCACCCCCACCACAGGCAGTGTCTGGGCTCCTCCACACTGTCTCCTCCATTTCCTGGAAGCCCTCCCCCTCCAGCACAACCAAGACTCTCCCTCAGCCCCCTGCCCACCCCCCACCCCCACTCAATCACACAATCTGCTGCTTCCTCATCTGTATCTGCACACAGCCCTGCCCCCGCTGACAGAGCCTGAGCTCCAGATCCTGCCACCCCCAGCCTCTCCGTACAGACTCCTCTCTGTCCTTTCATTCATTCATGAGGAATGTTTATTGAGCATCTACTATGTGCAGGCATGTTCCCAGCACTAGGGTAGTGTGGAAGACAGAATAGAGAAATGCTCTGCTCCCATGGAGTTGGCCTCCCAGTGGGCTGAGATCTGTGTGGGCCATGACTGGTGCAGAGGAGAAGGCGGGGTGCAGGGATGGAGAGGAACGGGGAGGAGGAGGTGCCGTTTTATAAAGGTGAGTGTAGAGGACAGCTCAATAAGGTGAAATTTGTCAGCATCTCTCCAGATGCTTCTCACAGCGTAAGCCTGCTTGGGTCTCTTCCACATTCAAAAGCTGTCCTCACTCCGTGTCCCTTCAGCCACCAGCACATTGCATTTCTGCCATTCACAACCACAGTGCCAAAAGGGCACATCTACACTCGCCATCTCCTCACTCACTGCCGTGCCCTCCAACCTGGCTTCTTGCCATCCATCCCACCCCAGAAAAGAAACTTGTGTCAGAGGGCATGAGAATGACTTTCCTGTTCCTGGAACCAGTGGACGCATGCTGACCTCTCTCTATGCTGAGCTCTCGTGAGTCTCACCCTGTGGACCACGAGCTTCCCTTTACTTCAGTGGCACCACCTTCTGCTGCCCCTTCTCAGCAGGTTTACATGCTCCACTCCTTCTGACGGCCCCACCAGGCTGTGTCTCCCTGTGCTTCTGTGCCCCCAACTTGCTGTAATTAACAGAGAGAACATGCATGGAAAGTGTGCTGTGCACCGCACCATATCCCCTCAAGTGCACAGGCTGAAGCCCTAACCCCCAATGTGATGATGTTTGCAGGTGGGGCCTTTGGGAGATTTGGGTTAGACAAGGCCGTGAGGGTGGGGTCTTCATGGAGAGATTAGTGCCCTTATAGGAAGAGACCAAAGAGCTTGCCCACTCTCTCCCCAGGTGCTCACGGGAGCACACGGCGAGACAGTGGCTGCCTGCAAACCAGGAAGGGGCCTCACCAGGAACCAGATTGGCCAGAACCTTGATGTTGGACTTTCCAGCCTCCAGAACTGGGAGGAAGTGCATTTCTGTCATTTACGCCACCTATCCTATCTTGTTTATTATGGCAGCCCAAGCCGACTGCACAAAAGTTAACTGTTCAGCTTGAAGAACGACCACAAAGTAAACACTCATCTAGCCACCAAGTCAGGAAAGGGCGCTAGCCACCTCTCGAGGCCTCCCTCACTCCCCTCTCTCTCCACTTCCATGGACTGAATAGCTGTTGACTCCAAAAATTCACATATTGAAATCCTGTCCCCTAATATGATGGTTTTAGGAGGTGAGGTCTTCGAGAGGTGATTAGGTCCCAAGGGTGGGGCCCTCATAATGGGATTAGCACCCTTGTAAGAAGAGACGTGAGAGAGTTTGCTTCCCCTCTCTGTCCCTCTCCCTCTCTCTCTGTCATATGAGGACACAACAAGAAGTTGGCTATCCACAAATCAGGAAGCCCTCATCAGACACAGGATCTGCCGGCACTTTGACCTTGGACTTCCCATCCTCCATTACTGTGAGAAATAGATTGTGGTTTATGCCATCCAGGCTACAGTATTTTTGTTCTAGCAGTCCAAACTGACTAAGACACCACCCCAAAGATAACCCCCATCTTGACTTTTAACACTGTAGTTTTACTAGTTTACTAGTAGAATTGTAAGGTAGGAATGTTTTCGTAACTGCTTTCATTTGCACAGTTTTTTTTTCTGAGAGGCACTCATGTTATTTATATAGATGTAGCTGCAATTTATTCATTTTTCATTGTCATATAATATTCTATGGTAGAAATACACTGCAGCTGACCCCACTGTTGTTGGGCACGTAGGTTGTTTGTTCAGTGTGGAGGCTAATTATGAACAACACTTCTGTGGCTCAGCATTCGTGTGCACACAATTCTGGGAACTGGCTGGGTGCAGTGGCTCATATCACCAGCACTTTGGGAGGCTGAGACAGGCAGATTGCTTGAGCCCAGGAGTTCAAGACCAGACTGGGCAACATGGGAGACCCTGTCTCTAAAAAAAAAACTACAAAAGTTAGCCAGGCGTGGTGGTGCACACTTGTAGTCCCCACTACTCGGGATGCTGAGGATCACTTGAGCCTGGGAGACAGAGGTTGCAGTGAGCCAGGGTGATGCCACACTGCACTCCAGCCTGGGCCACACAGCAAGATTCTCTTAAAAAAAAAACTTCTAGGAATTGCTGAGTGATAGGGTCTGTTTGTTTAGCTTTAGTCATGGATGTCAACCAGTTTACCAAAGAGGTAACAGAAGGTTGTCCCTGTTGATCCACAACCTCCTTAAATGAGGTATTGTCATTTTGATTCTAGCCATTCATGACCTCTAACGCCAAACCCAGCATCCTCTCTTAAAACTGGAACTCGTCCTCCTCTTCGTCTGCACTTAGGATGCACCGGAGTCATCCCGACTCCGCCTTCACCCCCCACAGCCTGTCCTCTTTCCAGCCCTGTTGATGTGCACTCACACAGAGCTCTTCAGCCCTTCCCCTCCTCGAGCCAGCCTCCTCACTCCGCCAGAATTCAGAGCCTCACCCCTCCCTCATGTGGCCCGTGTTCCCCTTCCTGGTTCAGATGTTTCCAGGCTCCCAGCTCCATATGACAACATCTCAGCTCAAAGTTCTTCACAGTCTGGCCCTAAATGCGTCTCCAGCCAACTCCCTGTGTGCCCCGTTGCTTCTTCCCTGGACAGCTGCCCCTCCCAGACTCTACATCTGCACACACTCATGCTCCCGCCGACAATGCCATCCCTACGTCTCACCTTTTCTCCATTTGGAATTAGCCTAAATGCCATGATTAATGGTGACTCTAGCAGCGGCTAACATTTATTGAATGGCCACAGGGGAGGTCATTAGTGCTGACCACACACATCCTGCCTCTCGCCTCCTTCTGTGCCTGGGGTAGATTTGCACTTTCCCATCCCTTTTAATATTAGGTGTAGTCGTGAGATTTGCTTTGCAGAATACAAGGCGAGGTGAGTGACTAGCGTCTCTTCTGAGTGCAGCTTCAGTGGCCTCTGTGGGGTTTGCCAAATTCTTTTTTTCCCTGACTCAGCATCTTGGAAAAGCACTCATCAAGATAGATTGTCCATCAGCCCAAGTTCTTAATTGAGTACTAATAACAGGGTCCCTGTTCGATGTGCTGAGTGAGAAACACCCATGTGATGTGTTTTGTCACTGAGAGTTGTGGGTTGTTGGTGACAGCAGCACATCCTCACCTACCTGCCTGCTACCTCCCCATTTGCCAGCTGGTGGCTGAGCACTTCACATAGGTGACTTCATTCTGTCCTCAACACATGACAGCCCTGCCTCAGCCGGAATGAACTAGAAGACCACAGCCATGAATGACCCTCCAAAATGCAGCGGCTTCAAGGCTATTTCTCACTCATGCTGCATGTCCATCTCGAATGGGCTACAGCCCTGACCCCTGTTATCTTCTTCCCAGGACCCCGGCTGCTGGAGCTGCACATGGCTGGGTTTGTGCAGAGGTAATAGAGAGAGACAGGGGTGGTGAGCTCACTCTACAGCGTCACTGGCCCAAACAAGTCACAAAACCACCACATGCAAGTTCAGTAAGGGCAGGGAGGGCACTGCGGGTCACATGGCCACGTGACCTCAGCGGAGCATACAAGTACAGTCTCCCTCCAGGATGGGGCTGCTAATATGTTGCACAATAATACAGCCAACTACAGGACCCACTTTACAAATGAACAAACAGCACCTTTCTCCCAAGTTACTCAGCTCCTAAGTGGCAATCCAGAGATGTACCCAGGTCTGTGATTCCAGGGCTGCTATAGTCAGCCCATATACCAGCTGGTATAATACAGCAGCTAGCTGTACTAACCTAGCTGCTTCTCTGCTAGCATTCCCCTCCATGACCACCCAGGTCCAAGGACCAAGCTTCCAGGTGGCTTTCTTGGCTTGTTCCACCACTTTGAACCTCATAGAGGCTGGGCAAAACAGTGCCGCAATGGATCTTTCCTCCAGTGAAATGATAAGACAAAAGCCCGCCCACCCCACCCACAGCCCAGGTCGCCATGCCTCTGGATGGAGAGAGAATGTCTTGGAATTCTGAGATAATGCCAAGACCCAGCAAATGAAGACGAAGTCTGTGTGGAAGGGCGCAGAGCCATAATCCAGCCCAACACCCTCAAGGTTAGTGAATTTCTGCCCCTGCACAAGTAACACTTGCTTGTGACAGAAAATTTGGAAATAAAGGAAAATATAAAAGTTATGGTCCTGAGTCCAAATGTAATTGCCAGAAACCTTTTAGAGTGTGTTATCCCAGGGCCTTTTCAAGGTAGAGTTTTGTTTTTACATAATCGTGATCAGACCTTATTTTTTTGTATTTTATTTGTTTAGTGACATATTTTAAATAGACTAAAATGTATTATTACAATCCCCTACCTTTTGAATATTGATTCCTGCTATCCAGGAAAAAAAAAGCCTTAATTTGTAGAATTTGCCAATTTCTGGGATGTAAATACTCTGCCATGGCTGATTTTTGAATATTGATTCAAAAGAAATCAATATTAGCATTGACATATTTGCTTCAGCTTTCTTTTTTACTTTTCTTTTATTGTAGAGACAGAGTCTCACTATGTTTCCCAGGCTGGTCTCTAATTCCTGGACTCCAGCAATCCTCTCACCTCAGCCACTGAAGGAGCTGGGACTACACGTACAGGCCAAAGCACCCAGCTTCGCTTCAGTTCTTTATATTCGAGAAATGAGACCGCAGAGATACAGCTGAAGTTCCTTTACATCCCTTCCTATCCTCATCTTTCCTTTCTCTTTCCAGAGGCAAACACTATCCCCAAAGTAGTGCTTTCTTCCCATTTATGTTCTATTCCTTAACATACACACATGCGTTGTATCATTTTATGTAATTTAGAAATTTATAGAAACAGTATCATATTGATCACACCATACTACAAACTGCTTTTTTTCCTAAGCATTGTGTTTTCAGCGCTACCCTAGTTTCTTCATTGATCTTGCATGCTGGCAGAAAACAATCAATGGTGTGCCGGAGCTTGCTCCGAGAACCTTCTCACAAGAGCCGATCATGCATATCTTTTCCCAACTCTGTGTTTGATGATGTCACGATGGTAGCTAGAAATCAGCTACGGCAGAGTATTTACATCCCAGAAATTGGCAAATTCTACAAATTAAGGCTTTTTTTCCTGGATAGCAGGTTGTTAAATATTTGCCAGCATACAATTAATGTATTATTTCTTCTACCTGCTCTCCACCCACCCACGTAATATTTAGGTTGTTTCTAACCTTTTTGGATTTCAAACAACACTGCAGGTACATCCTTTGACTTAGTTCCTTATGGCCTGCAGTGTAAAGGTTTCCTAGGATGGACAGGTGGAGGGGGAGACTACTGAGTCATGCTGGTGACATTCCTTCTGGGTCATGCATACTGGAATATATACATATTTAACTTCCTACTCGTTGCCAAATAGAGAAGCAATTTACACTCCTACAGCAGTGTATCACATTCTCAAGTGACACTTGGAATAGACTTAAATTCATGTGAAGTTGATGGGTGAACGGGTATGTGATGATTGCTTACTTTGCACTTCCTGATTCCTAGTGTTTGGGAATCTTTCCACTTGGCCATTTTAATTTCCTCTTCGATGAATCGCCTGTCTTTTCCCATTGCCCATGTCTCCATTGGATTGTGTGACTTTCTCCTTACTGGCTTCCCAGAGCCTTTGATATAATTGTATCCTCTGCTGTTTATATGTGTTGCAAACCTATTATCCTCTGTTTCTGTGTTGCAAACATTCTCTTCTAATTTGCTGTTTTTGTCTTAACTTTGTTTATGGTACTCTTGTCCTACAGAAGTCATTCATTTTGATGTAGGAAATGTATCAATATTTATCTTTTAAGCATTTTGCCTTCTGTGTTCTGTTTTACCAATACTTGTCTACCTGCTGAGGTACAAAGGTAGCAAACAGAATGTCCTTCCTTTATGTTTTAGGATGTATATTTACCTCATTTACAGTATGCTTTTCTGTTTGGGGTGAGGCAGTGATCAAATTACATACTTTTTCCATATGAAGAAAATAATATCCAAATCATTCATTGAATAGTCCATCCTTTTCCCACTGATTTAAAATGCCACTTCTTTTCTATATCAAGTTCCCATATACATGTGCCTCTATTTCTGGACTCTCTATTCTGTTCCATTGGTCTTTCTGTCTGGCCCATGTGGCAGTACTACCCTGCCATAGAGAGACAGCTTTATAACAAGTCAATATCAAGTAGGTCAAATGGCACAGTCTTTGCCTTTCATCAAAATTGTCTTGGTTATTCTTGGACTTTTGTTTTTCCTATGCGAATTTTCAGTTTTTCAGATCCCATTGAAAATCCTGTTGGGGCCCGGCATGGTGGCTCACGCCTGTAATCCCAACACTTTGGGAGGCTGAGGCAAGTGGATACCTGAGGTCAGGAGTTCGAGACCAGCCTGGTCAACACGATGAGACCCCGTCTCTACTAAAAATACAAAAATCAGCCAGGCATGGTGGCATGTGCCTGTACTCCCAGCTACTCGGGAGGCTGAGGCAGAAGAATAGCTTGAAGCTGGGAGGCAGAGGCTGCAGTGAGCCAAGATCGCACCACTGCACTCCAGCCTGGGTGACAGAGAGAAACTCCATCTCAAAAAAAAAAAAAAAAAAGAAAAAAGTAAGACGGAAATCCTGTTGGGATTTTCACCGAAACTTCAATTAGCTTATAATTAACCAGGAAAAAATAGATATCTTTCTGATATTGAATCATCCCATCAACGGATATGGTCTATCTTTGTATTTATTCAGATCTTCTTTCATGTCCTTCAATTAAATTTTATAATTTTCTTCATAACAATAACAACCATTTATATAGAAGTTAATATGTGCCAGCTACTGTTCTAAACACTTCATATTTATAAACTCAATTAATCTTCCCAGCTTCCCTGTAAGGTGAATATTATTATTATCTCCCTTGTACAAATGAGGAAGCTGATGCACCAAGTGATCAAGTAATTTTCCCAAGCCAGGAAGCAGTAGGGCCATGACCTGAAGCCAGACAATCTGGATTAGGATCCTCTGCTGTGAACCATTGAATCACTCTCCTATACTACCTCCAAAAGGGCTGGTACATCTTTTATTAGATTTTCTCTTAAGTGTCTTATAGATTTTACTGCCACTGTAAATAGGATTTGCCCCTTCTTATGTGTTCTAATTGGTACTGTTGTTCAGTAGGAAGGTTATTGATTTCACTATGTTGTCTCGTGTCCAGCAATTTTGTTGAACTGTCACATGCTTCTAATAGTTTGAGAGCAGATTCTCTTGGATTTTCTATGTAGACGATTATGTCATCTGCAATTAAACACAATTTTGGCTTTTCCTTGCTGTTCTTAACCCACTTGCTGTCTAGTCCAGTTGGTTCCAATGCAAGGCAGTATCAAAGAGCAGTGGTGGTAGAAGGTTTCTTTGTCTTAGTTCTAGCAATGCTTTCAAAGTCTCATCATGAAAAATGATGTTTGCTATCAGGTTTTGATAGATGCCCTTTCTCAGGTTGAGTAAATTCCTTTCCTAGTTTTCTGAGAGCGTTTCCTTAGAATAAGTATTAAAATTTGTCTAATGTGGATGCTTTTTGTTTGGCTGCTTGCTTTGTTTTGTGGTATCTATTAATAAGATAATATGACTTTTGCCTTTAATCTATTAAAGAAGTGAAGTAAGTTAACATTTTTTGTCTTTAACTATCCTGACATTCCTAGGGTGAACCTCACATGGTAATTAGATGACTGATAGATAAATGGATAGATAGATAGATAGATAGATAGATAGACAGACAGATTGATAGATAGATGATAGATAGAGCCATATTTGTTTTGCTAATATTTTTAATTTGAGTTTTGCACCTATGTTTAGAAGTCATATTGATTAATAATTTTCTTTTCTTGCAATTTTCTAGCAAGTTTGTGCTAACATCATAAAATAAGTTGAAGAACTTTCACTTTTTATGTTTTTATAGAATAGTTTGTGTTATTATAGAGATCATATTCCAGTTTCCAAAGTGGTTATATCATTTTACATTCCCATCAGCAGTATATAAAAGTTCCAGTTTCTCCATATCCTCACCAAAATTTGGTATAGTCAGCCTTTTTAATGATAGCCATTCTAACAGTTACGTAATAGTATCTCATTGTAGTTTCAATTTGCATTACCCCCGTGACTAATGATGTTGCTTAGCTTTTTGTGTGCTTATTTGCCATCTGTATATCATTTTCGGTGAAATGTCTGTTCAGACATTTTGTCCACTTATTAATTGGGTTGTTTGTCTTGTTACTATTGAGTTTTGAGAATCCTTTATATATTCTAGATACAAGCCATTTATGAGACACGTGCTTTACAGAGAATTTCTGTCAGTCTAGGGCTTGTCTTTTCATTCTCTTAAGTGTCTTTCAAAAAGGAGATGTTTTTAATTTTGATGAGGCCCAATTTATTAATTTTTAATTCTATGCAACCTGCTTTCAGTGTCATATCTAAGATATTTTTGACTAACTGAAGGTCACAAAGGTTTTTACTCTGTTTTCTTCAACAACAGGGACTGGTAAACTACAGCTTGCAGACCAGCTGCCTATTTTTATATATAAAATTTTACTAAAATACAGTCATATCTATTCATATATTTTCTATGGCTTCTTTCATACTACAATAGCGGAGTTCTATCATTACAACAGAGTCCATATGGCCCACAAGCCTAAAATACTTACTATCTGGTCCTTTAAGAAAAAATTCTTTACCTCCTCTTCTAGAAGTTTTATAAGTTTAGGGTTTATATTGAGATCTATGATCCATTTTGAATTAGTATTTGTATATGGTACAAAATACAGATTGACGTTCGTTTTCTACACATATACAATTGTTTTAGCACCCATTATCTAAATATTCTCCACTAAAGTGCATTTGAGTCTCTATACAAAATCAGCTATGTCAGCTGCCATATAGGCATGCATCTATTTCTGGACTCTGTATTGCATTCCCTTGATCTGTTAGTCTATCTTGACACCAGTATCACTTGTACCCACTACTGAAGCTTTAAAATAAATCTTGAAATCAGATTGTGTTAGTCCTCCAACTTTGTTCTTTTATTTCACAGTTGTTTTGGCTATCCTAGGTCCTTTGTATTTCTATATGAATTTTAGAATGAGTTTTTCAGTTTCTAAAAAAAAAACAAACTGTTCAGATATTGTTTACACCATGTTGAATTTCAGATCAATTTGGGGAGAACTGCCATCTTAACAATATTGAGTCTTCCAATCCACTAACATAGTATAACTCTCCACTCATTTAGGTCTTCTTTAATTTCTATCATCAATGTTTTATAATTTTCAGTGCATAAGTCTTTCATGTCTTTTGTCAGATGTATTCCTCCCTACCTCATATTATAACTGGTAGTTTTTAAGTTTCTATTCTGATTGATCTTGTGCCTTGCAAACTTGTTAAACTCATTTATTAACTCTGGTAGCTTTTTTGTAGATACCTTTGGATTTTCTATATAGATAATCATGTCATCTGTGAATAAAGACAGTTTTACTTCTTCCTTTCTAATCCGAACATCTTTTTTCCTCTTTCTTGCTTTATTGCACTAACTATAACTTCCAGAAGAATGTATGCTGAGAGTAGACATTTTTGCCTTCTCCTGATCTTAGGGAGAAAGCATTCAATCTTTCATTTAGCCTGTAGGTTTTTCTCATAAATGCTCTTTATCAAGTAGAGGAACTTCACTTCTATTCCTAGTTTTTTTAGAGGTTTTATCAGTTCTTTCAAGAATAAAGGTTGGTTTTCTGAAATCCTTTTTGTGTTTATTGAGATGATAGCATAGGTTTTTATAGATTGTTAATATGGTAAATTACATTGATAATTTTTGGAAGTTAAACCTACCATGCATTCCTGGGATAAACCCACTTGGCTATGATGTATTATCCTTTGTGTATTGTTAGATAGAATTTGCTAATAATTTTTTAATTCATGTACATGAGGACTATTGATATTGGTCTGTAGTTTTCTTTTTTCATAATGTCTGTCTGGTTTTGAGATCAAGGTAACTCTGCCCCACAAAATGATTTGGAAAGTGTTCTCTTCTCAAATTTTTGGAAGAGTTTATGTAGAATTAGTATTATTTCCTCCTTAAATGTTTACTGAAAGTCATCAGTAAAGTCATCTGGGCCTGGAGTTTTCTTTGTGGAAAGGCTTTAAATTGTAAATTCAATTTACTCAATAGTTATAGGACTACTCAGGATTTCTATTTCTTCTTCAGTAAGCTTTGGTAGTTTGTGTCTTTCCAGGAATTTACCCATTCCCTCTAAGTTGTTGAATTTATTAGCAAAAAGTTGTTCATTATCTTCCCTTATTATTATTTTAATGACTGCTGAATATATACTGATGTCACCTTCTCATTCTTGATACTGGCAATTTTGTCTTCTCTCTTATTGTCCTGGTCAGTCTGCCAAGAGGTTTATCAATTTCATTGATAAAAATCTTAGATAATTTTTTAATCAATAAATAACCAACTTTGGGATTAATTTATTTTCTCTATTGTTTTTATTTTATATTTAGCCAATTTCTCTTCTGGTCCTTACTATTTCCTCTCTTCTGCTTACTTTGGGTTTAATTTATTCTTCTTTTTCTAGTTTCTCAAGGTGGAACTCAAGGCCATTGATTAGGAACTTTCTTCTATTCCAATATACATGTTTAGTGCTGTAAATTTCCCTCTAAGTATTGTTTTAGCGACATCTCATAGATTTTGATACATTGTGTTTTCATCTTCTTTCACATAAAAATACTTTCTAATTTCCCTTTTGATTTCTCCTTGGACACATGGGTTATATAAAAGTGTGTTTCATTGTTTCCAAATATTTTCCAGAGCTCTTTCTGTTATTGATTTCTAATTTAATTCTATTATGACAGAACATACTTTTTGTGACTTAAGTCCCTTTACATTTATTGAGACTTGTTTCATGGCCAGAATATGGCCTATTTGGATGAATGTTCTGTGGTGTGTACTTGAACGTCTATTCTGCTGTTGTTGGGTAGCATTTTCTATAAATATAAGCCAGGTCCAGTTGGTTGATAGTGTTGTTCATATCTTCTATTTTCTTACACATTTTTTGTTTACATGTTTCATCAGTTAGTAAAAGAAGGTTTTCGAAATCTCCAACTATAATTGTAGATTCATCTATTGCTTCTTGCAGTTCTATCATTTTTGCTTCATGTCTCTGATTAGGTGCATAAACATTAAGATTGTCATACCCTTTTAATTAACTGTTCCCTTTATCATTATGAAATTACTTTATTTAACCTGGTAATATTCTTTACTGTGAGATCTACTTTGAGATTAATATAGGCACTGCAGCTTTCCTTTGATTAGTGTTAGTTAACACAATATATCTTTTTCATCGTTTTACTTTTAACTCTTGTCTTTACATTTAAAGTGGGTTGCATGTAGGCAGCATATATTTGGGTCTTGCCTTTTCATCCAATCTGATGTCTTTTTATTGGGATATTTAGACCATGGCTGCTCAATATGATTATTGGTATGATTAGGTTTATATCTCTCATCTTGATACTCATTTTCCATTTATTCCATTTCCCTTTATTCCCTTCTTTCTCCTTTTCTGTCTTCTTTGGGATTAATTAAGCATTGTTCAATGATTCCATTCTATCTACTTTCTGGCTTCTTAGCTATAACTCTTATTGTTTTAGTAGTTATTTTAAGGTTTATAGTACACATCTTTAACTTATCACAGTCTACCTTCAAGTGATATTATAGCATGTCAAATATGTTTAGGATACTTATACTTACTTATAATAGTATACTTCTATTCTCCTCTCTCAGCCTTTTTGCTATTATACAGTTTACTTTTACATATGTTATAAACCTCATGCTACATGGTTATTATTTTGTGTCAAGAGCCAATTATACTTCAAAGGGATTAAAATAATAAGAGAAAATATCATATCCGACCTATGTAGTTACTATTATGCTCTTTGATCCTTTGCATAGATCCATACTTCCATCTAGTATCACCTTCATTCTGTTTGAAGCACATCCTTTAACATTTCTTGTACTACAGGCCTGCTAGTGATGAATTCTTTAAGCTGTTATGTCTGAGAAGTCTATTTTGCTTTTATTCTTGAAAGATTATTTTCTGGGTATGAACTCTAGGCTGACTACTTTTTTTAATTTCATGCTTTGAGGATATTGTTCCACTGCCTTCTCACTTGCATTATTTTCTAGGGAAATCTGCTGTAATCTATATCTTTGCTGCTCTGCATATAACAGCTTTTCCCCACCCCACGCCTTTCTCTGGCGACTTTTAAGATTTTCTCTTTATTATTTTGGGCAATTTAATTATAATGTGCCTTAGTGTGGGTTTTTTCCCATTTTTATTGTGCTTGCGGGGCAATGAAATTCTTGTGTCTGTGGGTGTACCATGTTCATCGAATCTGGAAATTTGCCAGCCATTATTTCTTCAGATATTTTTCTGTCCCTTCCTCTCCTCTCTTTCAGAAACCCCAGTTATACATATATGAGGCCTCTTAAAGTTGTCTCACAACTCAATGAGAAAGTCTCTGTTTCTTTTTAAAATTTTTGCTCTTTTTTTATATTTTTACTCTCTATATTTCTTTTTGGATAGTTTCTATTGCTGTCTTCAAGTTAGCTAATCTTTTTTTCTGCAATGTCCTCTCTGCTGTTAATCCTATCCAGTGTGTTTTTCATATTATACATTGTAATTTTCATCTGTAGTAGTTTGATTTATGTCTTTTCTATATCCTTCAAGTTGATGGTATGTCCAATCTTTCCTCTAGCTTTTAGAACATACAGAACATGATTATAATAAGTGTTTTGATGACCTTGTCGGCTAATTTTAACATCTGTGTCAATTCTGGATCAGTCTTAACTGATTGACTTTTCCTTCATTATGATTTGCATTTTCCTGCTTCACTGTGTGGCTAGTAATTTTTTACTGGATGCCAGACTTTGTGATTTTTGCCTTTTGGGGTGCTGGATTTGTTTGTATTCCTATAAATATTCCTGAGCCTTGTTCTGAGATGTAGTCAACACATTCATAAACAGTTTGATCCTGGCCAGGCATGGCGACTCATGCCTCTAATTCTACCACTTTGGGAAGCTAAGGTGGGAGGATCACTTGAGCCCAGGAGTTCAAGACCAACCTAGGCACCATAGTGAGAACCTGTCTCTACAAAAAATGGAAAAATTAGCCAGGCGTGGTGGCATGTGCATGTAGTCCCAGCTACTCAGGAGGCTGAAGCAGGAAGATGGCTTGAACTTGGGAGATCAAGGCTGTTGTGAGCCATGATTACACCACTGCACTCCAGCCTGGGTGACAGAGCAAAACTCTGTCTAAATAAACAAAAATGAAACAGTTTTACCCTTTCAAAAGTCTTGCTTTGATGATTTGCTAAGCATGCTTGCAGAAATTATCAATCTAGGACTAATAATTTCCTCCTACTGAGGCAAGACTTTCCTGAGTTGTCTACCCAATTTCCTGTGAATTTCAAGATTTTCCAGTCTGGCTGGTAAGAGCAGGCCCTACTCCCAGCTGTGTGCGTGCTCTAAGTACTGGTATCACAGGTCCTTTTGGGGGTTCTTTCCCTGACTGTGTAATTTCCTTGCATGCATGTGCTGATCATTACTCAACTGAGCACTCAAGTTGGATTTCTGCATAACTCCAGAGCTCTCTTTCTTTGCGGCTCTCTCCACTCCATTAGTCTGCCCTGTGAAATCCAGCCACTTTGATCTCCCCAGACTCAGCTCATTCTTTCAACTCGGGGGTTCCAGCAGACTCCGGTGGGCAACCTCTCCCTGCAACGTGGCCAGGAATCTCTCAAGGCAGTAAGCTGGAGCAGTCCTTGGCCTCACCTTGTTTATTTCCCATCATTCAATAATCACTTTCATGTCTGATGTCCAATTGCTTGGAAATCACTGTTTCATTTGTTTTGTGCCATTTTTTTACTTGTTTAAGGTGGGAAGCTAAGTCTGGTCCCTGTTATTCCATCTTGGCCAGAAGCCTAGCAGCTCCATTTCAAGCCCTGAACCCTCCCTCCACATCGGGCTTCAGGTAAGTGGCAGGTACCTCCTATTCCTCCTCATGCAGAGATGGGATTCCCAGCTTAGCCCTCTCCAAAGCAGTATGCTCCACAAAATTCCTTTTATTATGCACCCCTCAACCCTTTCATAGCCTGCCTGTCAGTAAAGAGTGGGAGCATCCTTGCAACAAACTTTTGACAATTTTCTTTGAAAATATTTCTTCAGCTAGTTCCTCACTTTAATGTGTCATGTTTATTTTATTTGGTTTTCTCAGTGAGAATTGAAGGCACTGATATACCTAGTGGCTGGCACATCATGGGTGCTCAGGGAGTCTCTATTGCCCCTAACTTTTTCAGATTCTGCCAGTCCACTACTCAAACAAGTGAGCCGAGTCTTGCGGGGATTGAGATTCACAGAGAAGCACCTCTTTGCCATGCCAGGTAGGACAGGAAACCACCCGTTAGCACCTGACTTAATTGCATCCACTATTTTCGTACTTAATACCAAAGAGAAATGGATGATATAACTTTTTACCCCATACACTGGATTCAAGCAAAATAAATGGGCATAGAGCTAATCCCTCCCCTAGGCCAGCCCTGGGGAAATTTGGAAAACAGGCAATTAAGCATGATCGAGCAGTTTGGCCCAGGAGGAAAATGACCTCCGCCTGCACATTGCTCTCTAGTGATCAATAATTCACAGCACTTGCCAGCCACATGTGCAGCCCCCAGGCATCCATCCCTCCCACCAGCTGGTTCAGCCCTTTCAAGAGGTGCCCAAAGGCCTGATGCTTATCCCCACCTCCCACCTGGGCCTGGCCATGTCAGGAAAACGAGACTCCAAGCCTTTTGTAGGCAGGCTCCTGGGAATGCTCAACTGGGACTTATGTCCTCCATCTATAAAGGGACTGCAGGGAATGGAATCTACCCAGCCTTCAGCAGGGACATGGCATTCTTCTTTCCCACTGGCATTTCCAAGCCATCCTCTCATGACACTTCCTTCATGGAGCCTTCCCTGATTACCTCTGTGCTTGGAGTCATCACTAAGTCCATACCACAATTATGCACTATTCATTAATTTTAAAAATGATTGCTCACCAATTAAATATCAGGACTACAGGACATACTGGAGCAGAAACCAATGAACAGCACCCAGTCCTGCCTTGAGGGCTCGAGGAAGCCACAGTCCTGAGAAACAGATGGACAGGGGAACCAGATGGGACAGGTGGGACAGAGGAATGGGGAAACATGATTGCCAGCCACACCAGCCACATCCCCTAGAGTGAGGTGGGGAGGAAGACCCACCCTGTCTCACCACTCCAGGGAGAGAGGACAGGTCAGGGCACAGTGTTAGGGCAGCTCTGCATCTCTCAATATATTCTGAAAAGGAATATCAGCCATGGCAAGAAGCCGAGGTTGCAGCCCCGCTCCCACGCCACATCCTGGGCAAACACTCCTCATGCATGATTTCACTTCCACATGCCCTGTGGGTAGGGACTCTTAGTGTCTCCCTTTCACAGATGGGAAAACTGAGGCTTAAAAAGGTTACGCAACCTCAGCCAAGTCGCACATGAGCGGTGGATAAGACCTGACCCCAGGAGGCCTGGCTGCAGAGCTGGGCCCCAGACCTCTCCTGAACGCGGGGCACCACCTCACGTAAACTCTCTGCCACAGCCCCAGTGCTCCAGGGCCCTGCTCTGTGTCACTCACAGATCTGTTGTACCCCATTTCCCCCACTGTAATGTCATCTCTGTGGGCAGGGATTTTTGCCTGTTTTGCTCACTGTGTTGTGTACCCTAGTGCCTGGTGTGTGGCAGGAATTTGTATTTGTTGGATGAATTTGTGGATGAATAGATGATCAAGGAGGCCAGTAAGTGGCTCAGGTAGCCAGCCCCTCATCCTGCCCCCTCCCCAATATCTCTGTGCCTCCTGCATGACGGTGGCACAGGCTGGCCAACGAGCTTCTGCATGGAAGATGGGGCAGGCTACTGGGATGTGTCATGGTGGGCCAAGCCAGGGGGCCATGTAGGGTGGTGGAACCAGTCCAGGTATTCCCTTGGGGAACCAGAGGGTTGAGTCCAATGGGGCTATCAGAACCCATAAGGCCTTGAGAGCCAAGGAAGTGATGATTGGTTCAAACAGGAGGGTGGCAAGGCCAGGCCGTCATGGGGCAGGTCTCTGGAGGGGGCCAGGCTGGAACTGGGCCAGTGATATAATTTGGCTCTATGTCCCCACCCAAGTCTCATGTCAAATTGCAATCCTCAATGTTGGAGGAGGGGTCTGGTGGGAGGTGATTGGATCATGCAGGCAGACTTCTCTCTTGCTGTTCTGGTGACAGTGAGTGAGTTTCATGAGATCTGGTTGTTTAGAGGCATGTGGCACTTCTCCCTTCTCTCTCTCTCTCTCTCTTGCTGGCCACAGGAAGATGTGCCTGCTTCCCCTTCACCTGCTGCCATGATTATAAGCTTCCTGAGGAAAGCTTACTAGCCGTATTTCCTGTACAGCCTGCAGAATTGTGAGTCAATTAAACCCATTTTCTTAATAAATTCCCCAGTCTCAGGTAGTTCCTCATAGCAATGCGAGAACAGACTAATATAGCCGGGCTCCACCCACTGGCTCTGCTGCAGGGCCTGAGTAAACTACTGTCCTCCCGGGACTGGTAACACCAGGGACAATAAGGAGGCTTAATCAGGATCCTCTGACTGCAAGTGACAAAAAGCCAGCCTACACTAGCTTAGCAAAAAAGGGGACACAATTCCAGGCCCTGACAGTGGGCCCTGGGGCTTAAACTCCATGGGACCCTCTTTGCCTCTCCTCTCTGTTTCTCTCATGGGGTGGACACAGCCAGTAGCAGCTCTGAGGACACATCCCACAGTGCCTTGGCGAGAGTCAGAGAAGGTATCACCACCCACTGCCATCCAAAAACCCAAGATGGAATCCAACAGGGTCAGCCAGGGCCCCTGCCTACCCCTGGCCAACCCCACAGACAGGGAGGTCTGGTCTTTGGCCTGTCCAGGGTCGTAGTGCTGAAGACTTGATGGGGTAGGGGGATGCCACGAGAGCCTCCCCTCGAGTGCTCTGGCGTCTTTCTGCATTCCACTCCAAGGCCTCTGCCCACACCACTGGGCCTGGAGCGCATGCTCAAGTGTGAGTGAAAGTCAGTGCCCCCACGCCAACCCTCCACCAATCTGAACTGATAATCCCTGGAGAACTACTGCTGTTTTTCAGAGATCAGTTCTGGAGCCCTCTGTATAATTCTCAGTAGACTGGAGCCCCCATCCCTACAGCAGGGACTCGAATGATGTGCCCTAGGATCTCATCCCAAATAAACTGCCTACACCCACATGCCAGGCTCAGGCACTACTTTCATGGAATGCAAACTAAGAGACACCACAGAGAGGGGACCTGGGATTTGGAGAACACGCAGCAATGACACAGGTGCATACCACTCCAAAAGGAGCAAGCCAGCCTTTGGCAGGAGGGAGGCCTGTCAAAGGCATGGGCCCCAGGTGTGGGACTGAACTTCAGGGTTAGGATTCTGACCTGCCAAGACAATGATGCCCTCCCCGTGGCCTGGGGACCCTGTAGGATCTGCTTCCCCTCCCCAGTCTCCCTCCTCACTCCATTCCAACACACCAGCCTCCCAGCTGTTCCTCCAGTTCAACATGCACACCCCTGCCTCGGGGACTTTGCATCTGCTGTTTCCTCCCCTGGGCCATTCCTCCCTCAGATACCTGCAAGCCTCGGCTCCTCACCTTGTACAAGACTTGACTCAAATGTCACCTTCCTAATGAGGCCAACCAGGTTCCCCCTACCTACAATTGCAACCAGTACGCCCACCATCCACCCACCCACACACAAACACGCACACACACACACACACACACACACACACACCCCTCCTGGTCCCCCTTTCTGGGCTTTGCTTTAAATTTTTTTCTTGTTTATCAGGACTATTGTCTGTCTCCCTCAATCAGAATGTCAGCTTCAGGGAGCCGGGGCGGGGGGCGTGTGGACACGGAGGAGAGTCTGGGGGCTTCTGTCTTTTTCACTGTCCTATCCCAAGCAGGCCACACAGCTTAGCAAAGCCATGGTGCTGGGGAGAGGTGGGAGTTGTGTGCAACATGAAAACGGCACAATGTATCCTGCCCATCAAGATGACACACTCCGTACATCTGGTACACTAGCAGTGCTGTGTTAGAAATCTGACACATACTAGATCGATTTAGTGCAAAATGAAAGATAAATTTATGCCAGTGCCTTCCTGAAGGAGAAGCCCGTGTCTGTAGCCAGCTCTCCACACTCACAGCAAGAACACACCCTTGAAGGACAGCAGACACGGAGGAGTGACCTGGCTTCGCTCTCATTGCTCCCAACAGTTCCCTGTCTTCTGGGTTGCATTTAAATCCACCCCCAGCCCCCACCCCGATTAATGGTTTTCTCTTTCTGTCGACTCTTTAGTCGGGAGCCGTAGCTTTAAAATCATGCAGGCTTAGTGTACTCTGTTACCTAGCAACAGCCATAAATCAACAGAACATGCTGGAATGTTAAAGCAAACCTTCCTGGCTGTTAGATGCGTTGGCCTTTTTTAATCCAAACATGCTCATTTGCCCCCACGCCTCGGCTACACCCAGCTTCCAGCCTGCAGCATACCTGGGTTTGCACATTTTTTAAACCACCTTAGGGTCTGTCTGATTTTTCCGCCTGAGTCTTTTGTGCTTTCTTAGCACTCTGGCCAGCACCCAGCGACAGGATCAGGCAGGCTCTGCTGACGTGGCCGGGGCAGGACCTGTTGGTCTAGCCTGAATGCCTCCGTCTCAGCCCTACAGCCAGGGGGCCCAGACCAGCCCTGAAGTATCTAGAAACACAGGGGACGCCGGAGACCCTGGTTCCTTACCGTAGGTCTCCAAATCGCCCGTCAACCTGGTCCGCTCGGTGGGTTAATATGGGTGTGAAGGCCCTCCCCGGGGTGTCCAAGGGAATCCCTCACTGCCCCCACTAACACATTCAATCATTCATTCATTCACTTATTCAACAGACAGGAACACAGCACCTCCCGCACGCCAGGCCTTGCCCTCAAGAGCTTGCATCCTACTGGGGCAAGGAGCTGAATGTAACACCGAAGCACTGGTCTCCAAGACGGAGGGCCACCTGGACCACATGGGTGCCAGATGCCCAGAATACAAGAGGGAATGACAGAAACCCAGCCCCTAACTCAGACACTCACAGCCCAGGTGGAGGCCAGCAAGCACCCAGGGCGCCAAGCACACGCGGCACGTAGTCCAGGTGGGAGCCAAGGGCACAGGGAGGCGTCAGCTGGGAGCAGGGCAGACGGGCACTGCGGGACACAGGTCAGGGCTGCACAGGAAGGGAGGAGGCCATACTTGGCCCTTCCTGGAGCGTGGCTGGAGACCCTGGGACCAACTCTCATGCAACTGCGCCCAGCTGCTGCTGCCAGGGTGGAAGCAAGGGGAAACCTGAGTAAAAGGGTTTTATTCAGAGAACTCTCCTGGCTGCCCTGTCCAGAGGCTGCCCTGAGACCAGGCTGGGGGCAGGAGACTGCAGCCAGGATGGTGGTGGCCTGGCCCAGGAACATGCTGTTGGGAGGATTCTGCTGTCCCTGTGACAGGAGAAGCTGTCCACACAGAGACGTTGCTGGAGGAAGAGCAACTTGGGGAGGCCCACAAGCTGGTGGGCACAGCCTGCCAACACCCCATCCCACAGCTGAGGGCCCTGCCTCTCCTGCCCATCCAGCCTGCCCTGCCAAGGGACTACGCGGCCTCCACAGCCAGCATGAAGTCCTCAGGCTGAGAGCCACAGTGTGGGATGAGTATCGGGGCCACACAGCCTGGTCCACTCTGCCACTCGCATGTCTGCCACACCTGGGTCCACCCAAGTGACAGCAAGCCAGTGTCAGCGCAGGGAATGCCATATGGCTATCAGGGAGGCTGGAAGGACAGTTGGCCCCAGAACACAGCAGCTGGGGCAGGCCTGCGGCCCCTGCAGACCAGCACCTGGGAAAACAGTGTCCCAGGCACTCCCAGATCACCGGTGCCTGGCACAGTACCTGGCATGCAGAGGGGTTCACGACCTGGGGATGAGTGTGACAGCTGCCAGATCCCACCTGGGATGAGCCACATCCCTGCCTGCCCCCATACCCTATGGCCTCCTGGTGAGGGAACAGGCACAGGGTTGGGTCTGGGTTCATCCCACGCTCTGGCAGTGATTCCAAGAGAAAGCAATACTGCATGAGGGTGAGAGTGAGGTGAGGATACTTCCTCTACCTGGAAATGGAGATAGTAGGTCACTGAGCTTTCCTCCAGGGGATGTGGTGAAAACCAGCTCAAAGATGCCAAGGTGCTTTGAAACAGAACTGCTGCCAGGAGGAAGAGGAGGCTCTTAGGCTGGACCTTCCGAGTTTCTCCTGCTAGATAACCTTTGCATGGTATATGAGTTCCCAGGCTGCCATTATAAATTGCCACACAGTCTGTGGCTTAAAACAACAGAAACATGTCCTCTCACAGTTCTGGATGCGTCTTACAGGGCTAAAATCAAAGTGTTGGCAGGGCCAGTGCCTTCCAGAAGCTTCAGGGAGACTCTGTCCCAGGGCCCCCTCCCAGCTCCCCATGGCTGCACTCCTTGGTGCCCCTTGGCTTGTGGACACATCACCCCAGTCTCTGCCTCCTCCTCTGCATCTCCCTAACCCCCCTCTCTTTTCTCTTATGAGAACACCAGTCATGGGATTTAGGACCAGTTACCAGAGAGCAAAACCAGGACAATCTCGTCTTGAGATCTTATTTAATTACTTCTGCAAAGAATCCTATTTCCAAATGTGTCACATTCACAGTTACTGCAAATTAGATCTTGGACATATTTTGCGGGGGGACAAAGTTCAGCCCTCTATTTATGGAAAGAAAATCCTAACTTTGAAAGAAACACATTCATAGTGTGAAAATAATCAGACCAAAGAATCATCCCATCTGGACCCCACCAGCCCCGGCCTCTGAGGATGGGATTTACTGAGAGCTGATCTGTGAAATGGACACAACAAAGGCTTTGCTTGGACACCCATCCTTGCATTTCCAGTGAACGCCCACCTACAATCAATATGTGATGAAGGGAGGAGGGAAGGGCCACGTTAGGGGAAGAAGAGCCAAGTCTAGGTGTAAGTTCATTTGGAATCATGGATATTCCCTAGGCATCCTCTGTGCATTAAAGTCTGTGATAGGCTGGGCACAGTGGCTCATGCCTGTAATCCCAACATTTTGGGAGGCTGAGGCGAGTGGATCACCTGAAGTCAGGAGTTTGAGACCACCCTGACCAACATGGTGAAACCCTGTCTCTACTAAATACAAAAAATTAGCCGGGTGTGGTGGTGCATTCCTGTAATCCCAGCTACTTGGGAGGCTGAGGCAGGAGAATCACTTGAGCCCGGGAGGTGGAGGTTGCAGTGAGCCAAGATCGCGCCACTGCACTCCGGCCTGCGCGACAAGAGCAAAACTCCGTCTCAAAAGAAAGAAAGAAAGAAAGAAAGTCTGTGATGGACACAGGGAGTGTGATGATGCCATACGTATGGACGGGGGTGGAAGGGCCATAGTAAATAGCAGGGCAGGTATAAGAGCGTGATCCATAGACTGTGCAAAACAACAACTGCCCTCTCTTCCTGAGGGATGGAGAATTTCCAGAGGCCTTTAAGGGGACAATGCTTGATGTGAGTCCACACCTGAGCAGGGGTCATTCGGCGAAAAGAGGGAGGAGGCACCCCAACCGAGGAAACAGCACCATGAGCACCGGCAGGACACCCAGCAGCAGGGTGTGATCATGGGCGCAGGAGGAAGAGTGGCCAACTACTTATTTTCAGAAGAGAAATAGATGGAGGTGGCAGGGAAGTGGGGAAAACGTGCCCTACCAGACAGCAAGGTTGTCACAATACTTAAGGCCGTGTGATATTGGTGCAAGGATAGATAAACAGGTCCACAGAACAAAATGGAATCCACGCTGTGCATATCAGGAAATGGCAGAGTACAGAGAGGATGTTCCAGACCAGTGGGAACAGGTAAACCATTCACTCGGTGGTGCTGGGAGATTGTTTTCCTTTTGGAAAAAAAAAAAAAAATTAAAATCCCTACCTCAAACCCTAGACAAAAATAAATACTAAGTAAACTAAAGATTTAACTATGAAAATCAAAACTGAAAAACTTGTGCAAGACATTATAGAAAACTTGTTATTATAACCCTGGGTTAGGATAAGACTTCTTCAGCAAGCCCAAAGTACAAACCATCAACAGAGCAATGCCTTCTGCTATATCAAAATCATCATAAACAAAGCGAAAAGACAAGCTGCATGCAGGGAGAATGCATTTGCCACAGCTAAAATGAACAATGATTAACAGAGAAAGTACACAAGGCCCTTCAAGATGGCAACAAGAAGTCAAAGGACCCAAAAAGAGGGTTTGCACAAATCAGGGAACAGTGTTTTCTAGAAGAGGTCATGAGAAGTGCCTCAAAACATATGAAAAGCTCTGCAGGGAAATGGAAATTAAAATCACATGACAGACCATTAGCAGTCACCAGATTGGCAAAATCCAAAAGCCTGCGAATGTGGAGAGCTGGCGAAGACTTAACAGCATCCATACGCTGTTGGCTTTGGTGCCAGTACATACAGTAAAGCTGACATGCACACCCAAACCCCAGCAATTTCTCTCCAGTAAACACCCTAGCGAAACTCTTAGAGTCCAAATCTGGGGAGACACGATCGTGCAAATAAGGGAACAGGGCACAGCCGTAGAAATTAGCACATCACCCTATACACATCGACACGGAACGCGAAATGAAGGAAGCCAGGTTCCTGAAGAACACACACAGCATGTTCCATTATATAAAATCCAAAAGCCTTGCACAGCTCAACACTAGATGGTTTAAGGCTACATCTTTGTGATGCAACTTAAAACCAGGCAATGGTGGAATTAATATTAGGACAGTGGTTACTTTTGTGGGCAGGGAGAAACTCAGAGAATAATAGG
Organism: Nomascus leucogenys; assembly: GCF_006542625.1. Lineage (NCBI taxonomy): Eukaryota > Metazoa > Chordata > Mammalia > Primates > Hylobatidae > Nomascus > Nomascus leucogenys. The sequence goes on from NC_044400.1 coordinate 77,493,664, forward strand.
CTCAATGCTAAGCACGGATCCACAGATGCTGCAATTTATTACCATGCTCCATAACCTACACAAATGATGATACAGTCTGTTGTATGTATCAAATATTTCATAATTTTAAATGCATAAAAATAGAAATTTAAAGTATCAAGGATTAAAAAAATAGCAATGGGGTGGAGATAATTCATTGGGTGTGCCGTGAATACTAATGAGGGTCAGCAGTTTGGAAAGGGGACCATGGGAGGTGACACCCTGCAGTGCGAGCTCCAAGGTGAAGGAGCTGGGGTCTATGCACGGTGACGTTGGGGAGCGACAGTTCACTCACCCAGACGGCAAACACATCCACTGAGCCCAGTGAGCTCCTGGGCTGTGCACGGGGACATGAGCGACTCAAACAGTCATCAATAGGGAAAAGGACTCTTCTCAAGCCTCGAACATCGCCATGTTTCTTGATGGGGCTGGTATTGAAATGGGGGTCCCTGAATCTACACCTCTGATCGTTTTGGTGACAGAAAAGGCAGCTAGACAGTATCATATTCTTCTCCCTCTCCCCTCTCTCTCCTCTCTCCCCCTCCCTCTCCCTCTGGAACATCATCTAACTTGGCAGACATACCCAAGTTAGACAGCTCAGGGCAAAGCGGACCACACAGTCAGTGTGGCTGGCAAAAGTGGCCGGGACGTGGTGCCTAAGGCAGATTGGGAGGGGAAAAGCAAACCAGGCGGCTACTCCTGCTTTCAGGTGCCCCCACTAGACTGGGGACCTCAGGAGCGGGGACTCCTTCATCCGTTCAGTGCTTGGGTGTGTTGAGTGACTAAACAAAAACCCAACTATGAGCAGCCCAGGGGAAGGACTGACTCACCCATCTCCAGTCCTCCCAGGTGTCTGACTCAGGAAATATTGAGGGAATCAGATAGGCATGAAGTACACCTGCAGCACTCCGGAGCGCGACCCTGCCCCCTACAGCCTCACCCCACCCCATCATTCTCTCCCTTCGGCTGTGTGAGTCCTCTCACAGTGCCTCCGACACGCCACACCCAGTCCTACCTCTGGGCCTTCACACCTGCCCAGGCAGGGTACTTCCTTCGAGACCAGATGCTTGGCACCCTCATTGGAAAGGGATTTTCAACGTAATGTTTTCCTCCCACATCCTTGTCCTTCCCTCCAATGTTGGCCAAAGTGTGCTTGAGGACAATGCATCAAGGGCTCAGCTCTGCCTAATGGGTCATCTAGGGTTTTATAAAGCAGGAGGAGATGATTTTGTCTTTTCAAACTTGCTGGGGAGTGGGTCATTTCTGTATATAAAAATTTGTAACATTTAAGGTATATTTATCTTACTGTTCTGAATACACAGAATGGACCATTGAACCACACACACACACACACACACACACACACACACACACACACACACACACAAAACAACTCCTACCCCAGACACCTGCTGGGCTCCCTCCTTACTTCATTCAGCTGCCTGCGCCCAAGGTCCCTTTCTCCACTGACCACCCAATGCAAGGGTATGCCCCTCCCCACCAAGCCACTCTCCTTCCTCCTTCCAGGCTTCCCTCCCCTTGCTTCTTCCAAGTTCTTACAGCACCAGTGATTAGACACAGGAATTATTTGTTGATCCATGTATTTCTGCCTGCTCCCACTAGATGTGAGCTTCAGGAGGAGGAAACTTCTGGTTTTTTTCACCACTGTGTCCCCAGGCTAGAACTGTTTGTTCCTAACCACACCAGGTCCTTAATCAACATGAAATGAATTAAGATTGCAGTGGCAGAAGGTATTTTATTTATTTATTTATTTTTGAGACAGAGTCTCACTCTTGTTGCCCAGGCTGGAGTGCAATGGCGTGATCTCGGCTCACTGCAACCTCCACCTCCCGAGTTCAAGCGATTCTCCTGTCTCAGCCTTCCGAGTAGCTGGGATTACAGGTGCACACCACCATACCCAGCTGATCTTTGTATTTTTAGTAGAGATGGGGTTTCATCACATTGGCCAGGCTGGTCTCAAACTCCTGAACTCAGATGATTTGCCTGCCTTGGCCTCCCAAAGTGCTGGGATTACAGGCGTGAGCCATCGCACCCAGCCAGCAGAAGGTATTCTAGAAGGGTGAAGATGAGAAGACAGGAGTCACCCTAACCCTATTTGATCTCATCCACTCCAAGCTGTCGGCCTTGGACCTACCATCATTTGGAAGGGGCCCATGTCACAGGGGACCCCCACCTTGGCCACAGTCATCCCAGGAGGGACCCAGGACATTGCCAAAGAACCTGCTTTCATGGTTGTGTGTGACCAGGAAGGAAAGACGGGGGTTCATTTGAGCCGAGTCCTGGGGTGCATCCGGGGCCCTGGACCCCAAATGACAAATAGCCCAAGGGCCTTGCATGGTACATACCCTGTAGGTGCCCCAGGATTAACGGTTCAAACACCCTGAAGCTGGGGACAAATTGCTCTAATCTGAGGAATTATCTAAAACCCTGCAGGGCCCTGAGGGAGCTGGGTGTTCATGGTAATAAAAGCTGACACGGGAAGAGTGGCCACATTAACCACAGGGCTGCGAAGCCGTCACACGGCACACATCCACACGGGAGAGGCAGGCAGCGGGAAGCCTCTCTGGGCAAGACGGCAGAATGCCTGCCTGCTGCCACACAGCCAGGCAAGCTGCCCAAACAGGGCCTGCAACTCTGGGGGGAGAGAGAATCATTGTGATCCAAGGCTTTTTTAAGTTGGAATAATTAACTATAAATTATTCAGTGATCTGGGATGCTGTTTTGTGACAAATGTAAGCCCAAACTCTGCATTTGCTCCGTGCCTAGGACACTGTTTTCCGATTGCTGCACATCTAACCCAGCTGCTGCCATAAAATGTAATTGGCAGACACTGGAAACAGATGAGGCAATCACCCATCGGGCCTGGGAGCCACTCTGATAGTGGGACCTGATGGGCTGGCACAGGGTGCACCCTGCGAACAGAGAAGCCTCATCTGCATCAAGGATGGGGCAGATACCAAGAATACAGGAATGGGGGCTGAAATCACACCCCCCCTCAATCCAGAAAATGCTGACGGAGACCCTCCGAGTTTCCCAGCCCAGTTCTCAAGATTGACTGGGATGGGTCAGCTGGGGGACCATGCCCCTCCTCAAATCCCCCAGGGAGGAGAATCTCATGGGCACTTAGAGGTTTATGCACGTTAGCACCATTAATCCTTGTAACACTTTCATTCATTCATTCATTCATTCATTCCGTGGGTTGGCACTGGGCTAGCCTCTAGAGAAGGAAGCAATGGGGGAAAGGAGGTCCTTGTCCCATGAGGAAGGCATGCGTGTTGGCCCATTTTACAGATGAAGAAGCCATGGCTCAGGGTAGCCTGGCCTTCCAGATACTCACTCTCTGCCTGGCTCTGCTGGCCCTCAGTCTGCTCTCTCAACCACGGGGACCTCAGCCTCCAGAGGACAGATGGAGCACCTGGTCCAAACAATGGCCTATGGCAGGTCCCATGAGGAGGGAGACCCAGTATCTTTGTCTTTTTGGTCCCAGAGCTCAGCAGAAAGCCCAGCACATAGCAGGTGCTTAGAAAACTTTTGCTGAATGAATAAATGAGGAATTGGACATGGAAGAGGATTTGGTCTGGAAAAGAGATGACCAGGGACATGTCTCTGTCCTCAGGTGTCTAAAGGGGCACCAAACGGCACTAGGAACCATGCTGTTCCACGCGACCTGGAACAGGGTGGGGGTGGGTTTCTAGGGGATGAGGACGAATGGATGCAACGTGTTTCTTTTCCATGTAAGAATAAGCATTTCTGTGATCAGAGCCCCTCAGGGTTGGGTAAATGAGTCCCACTTTCGAGAGCTGTGCTTCTTCTTCACTGGGGACTGTCAAGCCAAGCCACACCTGAGCCTAACTTGAAGTCCACAGGGCCTTTCCATATGCCCAGGAAATCCTCTGGGACTTCACCTTAAAAGAAAAAAGCAAACCTCCCCTCTGGTCTGTGATGTACAGGGCAGCTGTGTGGACTGAACAAGCAAACACAGACGGGGTGTCTGAAGGATGGTGACTGTGGTGTGGCCTCAGGCTCAGGTGAGTCCCTCCCCTGCCCTCCTTCCCTTCTTCCTGCCCTCCCTCTGTCCCTCCCTTTTTCCCTCTCTCCCTCTCTCCCTCCCTCCTTCCCTGCTTGCTTCCTTCCTTCCTTCCTTCCTTCCTTCCTTCCTTCCTTCCTTCCTTCCTTCCTTCCTCCTTCCTTTTATTCCATAACATTTATTGAGTTCCCACACATGCCACACCCAACCTGTGCTAGGTCTTGGCATTTTTTCTAGGGGGCTAGAAAGACAATTAGTCAATCAATCAATCAGTTCCAGATACCCTGGAAAAGACCAGGCAGGGTAATAGGATAGAGGGACTTTGCACACTTCCTGACCCCCTCCTTCCAATGAGGGTCTCTTTTCATTTTATCCGAGCAATACCCAACATTTGCACTATTCTAATATTCAGGCCTCCAGTCACTGGGGCCGAAAAACCTTGGAGATGTCCTGGATGCCTCTTTCTCTCACACCCCCATCTAATGCCCTGGCTCTGCCTTCAAGCAGTATCCCAGACCCGGCCGCTATTGCCACCTGCACCCCTCCCCTCTGCTATACTGCTGTCACCCTCGGCTGCACAATCCAGAAGTGTCTTCACTGGCTCCCACTTCTCAGCCTTTCCTCACTGCTGTCTGTTCTCAACACCTGTCAGAGCAACTCTTCTTAATGTCCAAATCTTCCAACCCATGCCACTGCTGCAGACCTTAACAGCTTCCTGTCCACTGCAGCAAACCCAGGTTCCACACAGTGGTCCAGGAACCCCAGGTCATCCACCCATGGCCTGCCCCAGCATTCCTCGGACCTCATGACCTCCTCCCTTCCTCAGCCCACCCCACTCCAGCCACACCTCAGGGCCTTTGCAGCCACTGTTCCCTCTGCCTAAAATGTTGTTCCTCATATATGCACACATTCACTCAGCCACCACCCTGGAGTCCCTTGATATTCCTTCTTAGCAAAGCCTCCCCTGCCCAGCCAGTTTTCAGTAGAAGCCCACTGCCCAACTGCCTCCCCTCCCATCACTTTTCTTGGCCTTCTTTTTCTCCTTGGCACTCAGCATCTGCTAGCATAGTATAGTTGACATCAGTGGGACCTGTTTCTATTTACTGCATGTGTTTTGTTCATGACTGTGTCCCTTGTGAACAGTAGCCCTTGTATCCCCTATTTACAGGCTCATGGGAGACCCTATAAATAACCAATTTGACAGTTTTGTGTGAAGTCCTAGACATTGACCCAAGAGAAAAAAAACTTATGTCCATACAGACTTATGCATAATGTTTACAGCAACTTCATTCCTAACAGACAAAAACCTGTAAGCAAACCTAAACATCCATCAGCAAAAGAATGGACAAGTACACTGCATAGACACAACAGTGGAATACTACTTGGCAATTTAAAAAAAAAAAAACCAAAAACTGAGAATTCTGCTTCTAGCAATGCTAAGAAATGCAAAGTAGGTCCTATCAGACCAACCCTCCCACAAATAAGAACCGTGAACTCTGGACAAAATATAAAAAGTAACCACCTAAGGCACCTAAGGGCAATCAAAAGCAGATCGGTACTAGAGGGGCCAACTCAGGTAAGAAGGGAAAAGCACCAAATATTTCGTGCTTTGTGGCAGTTGGCCTGAGAGCAATCTTCCTCCTGCACCATTCAGAGAGCTACAACTGTGATAGAAATCTCCCATCTTAGCGGCCTTAAGAAGTAGCTGACAGCATGTGGGGCAATGTTGGCTGCTGGAATCTGGCAGGGAATGAGGAGGAAGAAAGATGAGGAGCACCAATTCCCATGTATGAAGTCAACCCAGACCTCTGTCTTCTCAGGACAGATGTCAGTCCACCAAAGACTAAAAGAATTAAATGGAGGATTTAGCTGCTACCCTCTGCAAGGGGGACGTTTTACAGTCTGAGTACAGGCAACTTAACTGCCTATAACAAAAAAAACAATACTCTTAGGAGTAACATAATAGAACCCAGAGTGTCTACAACATACCACTCAAAAATTCAGGATACAAATCAAAATTACTTGATGTAAGAATAAATACAACCCAAAAGAAAAAAAAATCAACTGAGATGGACCCCAAATGCTGGAATTGGCAGACAATCATTTTAAAGCAGCTATCTGTACTATGCTCAAGAATGTAAAGGAAAATATAATCATAATGAATTTAAAAATAAGTAATCTCAGCAAAGAAATAGAAACTACTAAATAATAAATTAAATGGAAAATCTAGAACTGAAAAATACACTCCCTGAAATTTTAAAAATTCACTGGATATACTAAAAAGCAGATAACAAATTCCAGAAGAGTCAGTGAAAGTGAAGGGAGATAGACAGAATTTTTACTCTATCTGAAAAACAGAGGAGGGAAGTTAAAATAATAACCCAGCCTCAGGAACCTGTGGGCCAAACACCAAAGAGTCTCCCATGAGTGTGACTGTTGTCAAAGAAGGTGACAAAAGAATGAGGCACAAAAGTATAACAATGGCTGAAAATGACCCCAATTTTTGTGAAATGCATACATTTCCAGATCCAAGAAGTTCAGTGAATCTCAAGCAGGGAAAAAAACACAAAGAAAACCACATAAAGGCACGTCATAGTTAAACTATGAAAAACTCTGGAAAGAAGCTGGAGAAAAATGACATATTACAAACAAAAGAACAATGATTTGAATCACTACTGACTTCTCATCAGAAACTATGGAGGCCAGAAGGCGGTGGGATGACATCTTTAAAGTGCTTGGAAAAAAAAAAGCCTGTCAATCCAGAATATTACATTCAGTGAAAATATCCTTCAATTATGAAGATGAAGTAAAGACATTTTCAGATTTAAAAAAACTAAAGGGATTCATTGCCAGCACACCTGCACTGCAAAGAATGCCAAAGGAAGTTCATCAGAATGGAAATACAGATTTTCAGGAAGCAATGAAGAACACTGGAAATGGTAAACATGTGGGTAAACATAAAAGACCATTCAATACATATAATTATTTAAAGCAAAAATCATTACATTGTATTGTGAAGTTTATAGTATATATCAATATAATCCATTTGATAGCCATAGCAAAAGGATGAAGGAGGAAGTACAGGTACGTATTGTTATGCTTTATGTAAAGTGGTGGAAAATTAATAAACTTTTCATAGTAATGAAAAGTTAAGGATGTATAGTATAATCCCAGAGCAACCATTAAAAACATAATGAAGAGATAGAGATTTAAAAGCTCATAGATAAATTAAAATGCAATTTTTATAAATCCAAGAATGAGGCCAGGTGCGGTGGCTTACACCTGTAATCCCACCACTTTGGGAGGCCAAGGTGGGTGGATCACTTGAGGTCAGGAGTTCAAGACCAGCCTGGCCAACATGGTGAAACCTCGTCTCTACTAACAATACAAAAATTAGCTGGGCATAGTGGTACATGCTTGTAATCCCAGCTACTCAGGAGGCTGAGGCACGAGAATCGCTTGAACCCAGGAGGTGGAGGTTTTAGTGAGCTGAGATCATGCTACTGCACTCCAGCCTGGGTGACAGAGTGAGACTCCCTCTCAAAAACATTTTTTTAATTAAAAAAAAAATAAAAATCCGAGAATGAAATACTGCTTCCTGCAACAATGTGGATGAATTTCATAGGCATGCTGGGCAAAAGAAGCCAAACACAAGAGTACACACCACATGATCCTACTCACATGACATTCTAAAACAGGCAAACTAGTGTGTTGGCTCTTCAGCAAGCAGAATAATTGGCTCTTCAGGTGTGGTGCTGGGGAGATAATGGACAACTGATTGAAAGGGGAGCAAGGGATTTTTTTCTGAGGTGATAAAAGCTTCCAATATCTATTTTGTGTAATGGTTACATGTTTGTCAAAACTCATCAAATTGAACATGTAAGATCTGTACACTTTACGGAACATAGCTACCTCAATTAAAAATTATTAAATCACGTAAGTTTATGTGGGTCTCTGTATTATGATTTTGGCATGTAGACAGAAAACAAACATCACATGGAACACAGCTATGCCAACATTCCACAACAGGTCTTATTCACATGGAAACAGGACACAGCCACAAAAATAAACCAACTCTGAGGTCACAAGAGGCCTCTCCGAGAAGTGACTTTCAAAGAGCAATCAATGAGAAGGGCTCAGTCATGAAAATATCTAGGGAAAGAACTTTCAGGACACAGGAGATAGGAAAACAAAGATTCTGAGAGGTGTTCCAGTTACCTACTGTTGTGTAACAAACAGCCCCTTAAAACAATTCATTACCATCTGCTATAATGGTTGTGCAGACTGACTGGGCTTAGCTGAGCTGTTCCCTCTTGGTGTTCCTTATGAAGTTGCAGACAGCAGTGGGGGCTGCACTCATCTGAAGGCCCAACTGGGCGGTTGTCCAAGATGGCTCTTTCACATGTCTGGTGGTCGATGCTGGCCATCAGCTGGGAGTTCACTTGGGGCTGTCAACACATGGCCTCTCATGTGGGTTGCCATTCTCACACCATGACTGCTAGTTCCCCCAGGATGAGCATCTCAAGAGCAAACTCAAAAGACCCAGATCACCAGATCACTGGATGGAAGCTCCATGGCTTCTTATGATGCAGCCTCAGACATCCTAGGAGGAGGATTAAGGATGAGTCCTTGGTTTCGGGCCTGCAGAACTAAGATAGGAAAGACCAGCCAGGACAGTGGGAATGCCAGTGAAGAAGAGGGCTGGAGAGAAAATTCCAAAGTTCCATCTCAGTCATGTTAAGTTTGCAATGCCTGGTGTAGACATCTAACAGAATATCAAGCTGCAGATGGGAACAAAAGCACAGGTGCTCAAGGATGAGGCCTGAGCCTCAGCTTCCCTAGCTATAAACTAAAGGGTTTGGCCTGGGTGATCTTGGAAGACCTTCCTGCCTCTGACCACGTGCAACATTGGGAACATCAAGGCTTTGGGCAAATGTACTGACACTGCAGCGACATCGCAGGAAAGCCTTGAGCAATAGAAAGAGATGAAAGTTACTGTGTGACTTAAGAGTCCATGCAGTTTCCACTTTTGCCCTCTGGCAGCCCTGGGCTACCCTGTAAAGAAGGTGGGCTACCCTACTAGACTATGCGTGGAGAGAGAGGCTGAGCCAGCCTCCGGCTATTCTAACCAGCCCAGCTGAGGCACCTTGGATCACCCAGGCCCAGGTGAGCTTCCAGATGACTGCTTAAAGTCACTAAGTAGCCTCAGGTGAGACCAGCAGAAGACCCACCAGCTGAGCCTGGCCCAGATCACAAACTCTTGAGCAAATAAATGGTTGTTTTAAGCCACTGAATTTTGGGGTGGTTTGTTATACAGGAATAGCTAACTAATACACTACATAAGATTCAATTGCCCACTCCTCATGTCTTCACTAAACCGGTCTCCTTCAAGATCAGCTCTGACCCTCTGGATAAATCAGTTTTATTCCTTAGAATTTAATTTCCTCATCTACGAAATGGGAGGGTTGAACATGATTGCTGAAATACCTTTCAGCTCTGAAAATTCGGTAACCTTAGAAGACAAATCCAATTTAGGATAAGCTGTAGAGCAAAAAACAATGATGTAGCATTTGATGCTGGGCACAGTGACACATGCCCGTAGTCTCAGGTACTCAGGAGGATCGCTGGAGCCCAGGAGTTTGAGGCCAGCCTAGGCTACATAGTGAGACCCCAGTCTCTAAAAATAAAAATAAACGACTACATAGTATTGTTAGAGTAGGTAGTTAGGCAGACCTGAGCAGGGCAGGAGAGCCTGCCCCAAACGAGGAATGTCAGGTGACCATCAGGTGATGGTCAGGCGGTTATTAAACCGTCTCTCTAAAATAATAATTGGTCACAGCTGGCATCAGGGAAAGGCAGTCTCCCAATAGAAACACCTGAAGCTGGGGGCTGGGCATGGTGGCTCACGCCTGTAATCCCAGCACTTTGGGAGGCTGAGGTGGGCGAATCACGAGGTCAGGAGTTTGAGACCAGCCTGGCCAACATGGTGAAACCCTGTCTCTAGTAAAAATACAAAAAAAAATATTAGCTGGGCATAGTGGCAGGTGCCTGTAATCCCAGCTACTCGGGAGGCTGAGGCAAGAGAATTGCTTGAGCCCAGGAGGCAGAGCTTGCAGTGAGCCGAGATCGCGCCACTGCACTCCAGCCCTGGTGACAGAGTGAGACTCCATCTCAAAAAAAGAAAGAAAAGAAAAAGAAAAAAGAAACACCTGAAGCTGGTGACCAGCAGCTTCCTGACAGGATCTAACAGTTGGGTGAGTGGGTTCAAACGTGCACACTAAGAGGCAAAATGACAGAGTTTAACTAGAGTATGACCTTCTAGGAACACTCCACTGGTAAGGGAAAAACGACTCAAATGAGCACACACACAACTTCAGTAAACACATTAAGACGCAGCCCCTCCCAAGTGCTGGCAGGCCACTGTGCATATGGACAGCCCACCCCAAAAAACAAATCAAGGGAAGAGAGGCACAAAATCCCAGAAGCATGCCAACGTATAAAACCCCAAGTCATAGGTCAAACAGCACACTTGGCCCTCTTCCTGCTCTAAAACTTTTTAATAAACTTTCACTCCTGCTCCAAAACTTGCCTCAGTTTCTCACTCTGCCTTTTGCCCCTCAGATGAATCCTTTCCTCTTAGGAGGTGAGCACTGAGTTGCTGCAGACCCGTGCGGATTTGCCACTGCTAACAGTATTTGATTCTTAAGGATAATCAGATCATTGTTTGAACCGCAGTGTAAAACAGCTTGAACTTCTCAGACAGCAAACCGTACATGAAGCTGGATTTTCCCATGGTTGGGAAAGAACAATAGCAAAGCTGAAACACTCTAGCTTGAAAACAAAGGAGGAAATCTGAAAGCCTTGCCTGGCAGCCCTTCTTGAGAAGTGGTATCTTCATCTCAGTCTGTATCTCAGCACTTCCCATAACCCTCCACCCACAGAGCCAGTGCAACATGTCAAAGATTTATTAGCTAAAACACAAGAGATATTCAGGGGGAAAAAAAGTTAAAATGTCATTCAGAAATCAATAACTGCAATGAAAAAAATCAATTGCACCTCTGGCAAAAAAAATAAATAAATAAATAAATAAATAAATAAGTGAGGAGGTAAGCCTTTACACCAGGGGAAATGGTGTGTTTAATAAATCTGCCCAGAAATCCAACCAAACTAATCTACCCTCACCACAATCATATTCAAGTGGCTGTGTCTGCCTCTGGTCCAATGAAGCCACCCTTTCAGAGAGCTCAACCCTGCCCTTGTGCCCATTTGCAAAGCTGTGAGCTATGCCACCCTGAACTCACTTATCCGTTCAACAAACACTCATGGAATGCCTGTGAGTCATGCTCCCTACCTGCTAGCTGGGTGACTTTCACTCTCCCTGCCTTAGTTCCCTCCTTGGGTTTCCATGGTGATCACAACGGCACCCACCTTCCTGGGCTGTCACAAGGCCGACTCCACGCAATGCACATGAGCAGCAAGTGCACTTGGTGGGGGCTGTCACCAGGGTCCTGGGCCCTCCCCTTCCTGCACCCTCCACGTGTAACTGATCTGTTATTCTTGTCCATGTCATTTCCACAAGTGTCCCAGGTGCTTCTAACTTCCTCTAATTCCACAGCCACCACCCCAACCAGGCCAGCCACGTCTCTCACCTGCAACTTCAGGCTGGTCTCCCCATCTCCATTCCTGCCCCCCTCAATCCATTCTCCACTCAGCAGAACAAATGGCCTCACAAAATCTACACAGGATCACGCCACCCACCTGCTTCAAACCCCTCCCATCTTACGTGGAGTAAGCCCGAACTCCAACCCGCATGGCCTGGCCCCCTCTCACCACCTCCCACCACCCCCACCCCTGCTCAGGACCCTGAAGATTCACCAGCCTCTTTCTGTCCCTGGGGCAAGGCTGACCAGCTGGGCACTTACCATCCCTTTCCCTGAAACTCCATCCCCAGATCTCCCCCTTGTTCTCTGGCCTCGGTTCAAATGACACCTACTTTGATCCCTGGACATCCAGCCTCAAATGGCCTTTCTTCATCATCACCTTCTATCCATCACCCTGTTTTAACTTCTTCGTGGTGCTTATATGTACCTGAAATTGTTTCTGTTCATTTATTCTTCACAATCTGTGTTCTTGCCCCCACCCTACATGCATGTGCACGCACACACACACAGGCACACACATGCACAGACACACGCACGCACACACGCACACCAGAATGTAGACTCCTGCCTCTATCTTCTTAGCCCAACAACCCCCAACCCCTGGAATGGTGCCTGATATGGAGGAGGCCCTCTTAGAAAATGTTTGTTAAGGCCAGGCACGGTGGCTCACGCCTGTAATCCCAGCACTTTGGGAGGCCGAAGTGGACGGATCCCGAGGTCAGGAGATCGAGACCATCCTGGCTAACACAGTGAAACATGTCTCTACTAAAAATCCAAAAAGTTAGCCAGGCGTGGTGGCAGGCGCCTGTATTCCCAGCTACTTGGGAGGCTGAGGCAGGAGAATTGCTGGAACCTGGGAGGCGAAGGTTGCAGTGAGCCGAGATCAAGCCACTGCACTCCAGCCTCGGCAACAGAGTGAGACTCCATCTCAAAAAAACAAAACAAAACAAAACAAAAAACAGAAAATGTTTGTTGAATGAATGCATAAGAGGAACCTTATTTGATTTCTGTCTCTGACACTCACTAGCTGTCTGTCCCTGAATTTGTCCTTCTCTTAATTTCCTCATCTGTAAAATGGAGATAATAATCACCCATTGCATGGGGTTTAGTGAGCGTTACATGAGAAAAACATGCAAAATGCTTAGAACGGTGCCTGGCATGGAGTGAGTGCTCAATACATGTTAGTTGTTCTGCTGGTGATGGTCTTGCTGATGGTGATGGTGTTGGTGATGGTATTGATGGTAGTGATGATAGAGTATTGATAACTATAGTGATGGTAATGGTGGTGGTGGTGTTGATGGTAACAGTGGTGGTGGTGGTGATGGTGGTGGTGGTGGTGATGGTGGTGGTGATGGCGATGGCGATGGTGGTGATGGTGGTGGTGGTGATGGTGGTGGTGATGGCAGTGTTGATGGTGATGGTGGTGGTGGTGATGGTGATGATGGTGATGGTGATGGTGATGATGGTGATGATGGTGATGATGGTGATGGTGGTGGTGATGGTGATGGTGATGATGGTGATGATGGTGATGGTGGTGGTGGTGATGGTGATGATGGTGATGGTGGTGGTGGTGATGGTGATGATGGTGATGGTGGTGGTGGTGATGGTGGTGGTGATGGCAGTGTTGGTGATGGTGGTGATGGTGGTGGTGGTGATGGTGGTGGTGATGGCAGTGTTGATGGTGATGGTGGTGATGGTGGTGGTGGTGATGGTGGTGGTGATGGCAGTGTTGATGGTGATGGTGGTGATGGTGGTGGTGGTGATGGTGGTGGTGAAGGTGATGGTGGTGGTGGGATGATGGTGATGGTGGTGGTGATGGTGATGATGGTGATGGTGGTGGTGATGGTGATGATGGTGGTGGTGATGGTGATGGTGATGGTGATGATGGTGATGGTGGTGATGGTGATGGTGGTGGTGATGGCAGTGTTGATGGTGATGGTGGTGATGGTGGTGGTGGTGGTGATGGTGGTGGTGAAGGTGATGGTGGTGGTGGTGGTAATAGTGGTGGTGATAGTGGTGCTGGTGGTGGTGTGATGGTGGTGATGGTGATGGTGGTGGTGGTGGTGTGATGGTGGTGGTGATGGTGGTGATGGTGGTGGTGATGGTGATGGTGATGGTGATGGTGATGGTGATGGTGATGGTGGTGATGGTGATGGTGGTGGTGGTGGTGGTGGTGATGGTGATGGTGATGATGGTGATGGTGGTGGTGGTGATGGTGGTGGTGATGGAGTGTTGGTGATGGTGGTGATGGTGGTGGTGGTGATGGTGGTGGTGATGGCAGTGTTGATGATGATGGTGGTGATGGTGGTGGTGGTGATGGTGGTGGTGATGGCAGTGTTGATGGTGATGGTGGTGATGGTGGTGGTGAAGGTGATGGTGGTGGTGGTGATGATGGTGATGGTCGTGGTGATGGTGATGATGGTGATGGTGGTGGTGATGGTGATGATGGTGGTGGTGATGGTATGGTGATGGTGGTGATGGTGATGGTGGTGGTGATGGCAGTGTTGATGGTGATGGTGGTGATGGTGGTGGTGGTGGTGATGGTGGTGGTGAAGGTGATGGTGGTGGTGGTGGTAATAGTGGTGGTGATAGTGGTGCTGGTGGTGTGATGGTGGTGATGGTGATGGTGGTGGTGATGGTGGTGATGGTGGTGGTGATGGTGATGGTGATGGTGATGGTGATGGTGATGGTGGTGATGGTGATGGTGGTGGTGTGATGATGGTAGTGATGGTGGTGATGGTGGTAGTGGTGGTGATGGTGATGGTGATGGTGGTGGTGGTGGTGGTGATGGTGGTGGTGGTGATGGTGGTGGTTGATGGTGGTGGTGGTGATGGTGATGGTGGTGGTGGTGGTGGTGATGGTGGTGGTGATGGTGGTGGTGATGGTGTAGTGGTGGTGATGGTGGTGGTGGTGATGGTGGTGATGGTGGTGGTGGTGATGGTGATGGTGGTGGTGGTGATGGTGGTGGTGGTGGTGATGGTGGTAGTGGTGGTGATGGTGGTGGTGGTGATGGTGGTGGTGGTGATGGTGGTAGTGTGGTGATGGTGATGGTGGTGTGGTGGTGATGGTGATGGTGGTGGTGATGGTGGTGGTGGTGATGGTGGTGGTGGTGATGGTGGTGGTGGTGATGGTGGTGGTGGTGGTGATGGTGGTAGTGGTGTGGTGATGGTGGTAGTGGTAGTGGTGGTGATGGTGATGGTGGTAGTGGTGGTGATGGTGATGATGGTGATGGTGGTGGTGGTGATGGTGGTGGTGGTGATGGTGATGGTGGTGGTGGTGATGGTCGTGGTGGTGGTGATGGTAGTGGTGGTGGTGGTGATGGTAGTGGTGATGGTGATGGTGGTGGTGGTGGTGATGGTGATGGTGGTGGTGGTGGTGGTGATGGGGTGGTGGTGGTGGTGGGTGGTGGTGGTGGGGTGGTGGTGGTGGTGTGGTGGTGGTGGTGATGGTGTGGTGGTGGTGATGGTGTGGTGGTGGGGTGTGGTGTGGTGTGGTGGGGTGGTGGTGGTGATGGTGGTGGTGGTGGTGATGGTGGTGGTGGTGGTGTGGGTGGTGGTGGTGGTGGTGATGGTGATGGTGGTGGTGGTGGTGGTGATGGTGGTGGTGATGGTGGGTGGTGGGTGGTAGTGGTGTGGTGATGGTGGTGGGGTGGTGATGGTGGTGGGGGGGGTGGGGGGGGTGGTGGTGTGGTGGGTGATGGTGGTGGTGGTGGTGATGGTGATGGTGGTGGTGGTGGTGATGGTGGTGGTGGTGGTGATGGTGTGGTGATGGTGATGGTGGTGGTAGTGGTGATGGTGATGGTGGTGGTGGTGGTGATGGTGGTGGTGGTGGTGGTGACGGTGGTGATGGTGATGGTAGTGGTGATGGTGATGGTAGTGGTGGTGGTGATGGTAGTGGTGGTGGTGATGGTAGTGGTGGTGGCGGTGATGGTGATGGTGGTGGTGGTGATGGTGATGGTGGTGGTAGTGATGGTGGTGATGGTAGTGGTGATGGCAGTGATGGTGATGGTGGTGGTGGTGATGGTGATGGTGGTGGTGGTGATGGCATTGATGGTGATGGTGGTGGTAGTGATGGTGGTGATGGTGGTGATGGTGATGGTGGTGGTGGTGATGGTGATGGTAATGGTGGTGGTGATACTGGTGGTGGTGATGATGGTGAGACTGCTGATAATTACAACAATGCCAATGGTGGCAGTGAGGATAAGCCCTCACCGGGGCCAGGGTCAGCA
The DNA here is from genome assembly GCF_006542625.1 of Nomascus leucogenys. Lineage (NCBI taxonomy): Eukaryota > Metazoa > Chordata > Mammalia > Primates > Hylobatidae > Nomascus > Nomascus leucogenys. Next base: position 77,509,619 of record NC_044400.1, read on the forward strand.
CAATGATATAATGTACATAAGAGTGTCCAGGGTGGCACTTGACACTTTTATGATAAGGGCCCAATAGCTGCAGGTTTCAGTTCAATTCAGTTCAAAAGCAAATGGTTCATCTTATGATAAAACCCAGTGAAATCAGACCCAATAAAACCACACATTTAAAATGCTGATTTAACAGCATTAGCTGGTCCACATATCAGGATAAAAAAAATACTTCATTGCACTTTGTTGCATCTTGGGGAATTTTATTTAACAATATAATTAATTTTGCTCTAAGTATATGGGCTTTTTAAAGACTTGCTGCAGCCAGTATAATTTGATTATATTGTAAAGCTGGAAAATTTACCAAAGGACAACACCTAATTCATACATTCACGCACTCACTCACTCATCCATTCATTCACAAGCATTTAATAAGCATCTACCCAGGAAATATGCTCAATCTTGAGAAGTTAAGATATTAATGAATAAATTACAGCCCTGCAGGCTTTGATTTTTAATCCAGTTTAACAAATAGGCCCTGGGATACGATGGAGTCAGTCCAAAGAGTGGGCACGGAGATGCTGTTTTCCTTTCAAGGAGCAGTGGTGCTGGTGCGTGGCGAGGAAGCCATGGTCTCTGGGCAGAGGCAGAGAGACAGTGTGTGTCTGGGGAGGCCCAGAGGAGGGTCCTCCCAGGGGTGGAACAGGGGGTGAAGAGTGAGCCAAAGAAAGGCTTCCCAGGAAACAAGAGGCTTGCCAGTTACTGCGAGGGAAAGGCCATGCCAACCAGCCTGAGAAGCCAGCAATTGCCAAGCACAGACCCTATTTGTGCAACTCCCTGATGAGCTGGAGGAGTCTCAAGTAGGTAGGGTGAGTATGAAAGGGACAGGTCAGATATGAGGGTGAACAAGCCTGGACCAGCTCGCTAAGGGCATCTGTGCCCAACCAGGGAGCTTCAGCTGAGCTCCCCCATCGGCAGTGCAGACCCATGAAAAGGGCGTGCACTGGGCCACACCCCAGAAGGGGTGGTGGGCAGGCCAGGGAGGGGCCCCCAGAGGCCCCCATCTCCTCCCCACTTGGCTCAGTTTTCTCCATTGGGGAGCACCCACTCTGAAGACACCACCCACTCTCTCCTTGAATGAATCACCTCCGGTTCAGAATAACTTAGGAAATATTTTGCAAATCTCTGGTGGAAATAAATTAAATCAACACTAATTCTGAGGCATGCTAAAAATGTTCAAATACAGATGGGGTGTATAACTGGGCCTCTTATATTTAGGAAGCTGAAGAATACAAAAGCAGAACCATGTTCATGTGCACCGAATTCATTTTATGTAAGGAAAAAATAATTTACCTTCCTTTGACTTTTTTTTCAGAAGGTACAAAACCTGGTATAATTTAGTTATTCTTTTCCTATGTATCTAAATAGCAGGTGACAATGTTGTGCAACTAATCTTTTCAATTTTGTGAACCTATGAGATTAACAGAAATTTAATTTCATTTACTAAATGAACCAAGTGGAGGAGTTGGTATTCTCTTTGGTTCAATTCAAGTAGCATTTATTGAAGACCAAGTAAGACCAGGTATGCCCAGGTATTTGTACATCTGTTCCCCTTTAACCCTCACAGGTCTCAAGGCAATTTTGTTATGGCCACTTTTATGGAAGAGGTGATTGGTGATCAAAGATATGACCTGGCTGGCTCAAGGTCTCAGCATTGATAAGGAGTGAAGCTGAGTATTTGTCCCCCAGTGGCTGGCCCCAGGGCCCTTGGTTTTTGTAGGACTCACCTCCCACAGGCTCTGAACTCAAAAAGAGATTGTTGCAATGGTCTGAACTATTCTGCTGGGGAGGTTTAGACACCGGGTTCTGGAATATACCCAAAGAATGCGGGATAGAAATTAGTACAGGACAAGCACAGGTCAGCTCTGCAATGCCTGGGGTGGATATTCATTTCCTAGAGCTGCCATGAAAACATCACAACCGGGGTGGCCCCAAACAACAGAATCATATTCTCTCCCAGTTCTGGAGTCTAGAAATCTGAAATCATAGTGTCAGCAGGGCCATGCCTTCTCTGAAGGCTCCAGAAGAGGGCCTGCTCCACGCCTAGCTCAGCTTCAGGTGTTGCCTGCAAGCCTGGGCACTCCTCGGCTTGTAGCTGCATCACTACAATCTCTGTCTCTATCACCATGTGGCCTTCTCCTGGTATGACTGTGTCTCTTATAAGGATGCCAGTCACTGGATCAGGGTCCACCCTAATCTAGTAGGCCGTGCTTCATCTTCACCTGATTACATCTGCAAAGACCCAACTTCCATATGAGGTCACATTCACAGGCATCAGGGGTGAGGACCCCAACATATCTTCTGAGGGGACACAATTCCACCCACAACAGGATGCTAAATATAGGTGGGGGCTGGCCATTTTAAAGGCAGACTCGAATCAGTTCTTATTTGTTAAATCTTAACCAGTCAACCGGAGGCTCTGGCAAACTGTGGAAGGAGAGCAAAATATTTCTCTTGTTTGACAACCGAACACTCTCACAGAACCAGAACCTTCTTGGCACAGCTGGGAAGAGCATTCAACAAGTACTGGATGGTGAGCATTTCCCGAGCACCTACTCTGTGCCAGGCCAAAGGCTGGGAGGCAGCATTGCAGGGCTGACCAGCAAGAGCCTGGAAGTTAACACTGATGGGGTTTGGATCTCAACTCAGCTGCTTATGTGACCCTGGGCGAGAGACTCATCTCTTTGTGTCCTGGCTTTCTCATGCACAAAAAGAGAACCACAGGAGTACTCACCTCAAAGAGCTGTCGGGCAGACTAAATGAGTGAGTACTTCTAACGTGCTTACAAGAATGCCTTGCATAAACACACAAGAAATTTTAACTGTCATCTAATCCTTTTGCCTATTGCTTGGTATGTAGTAAGCACTCAATAAATATCATTCATTCAGCAAGCATTTATCAAGCTCCAACTGCATGCCAGCACTAAGTTAGGTGCTTGTATTTGTTTCCTAGCACTGCCATAATACAGTACTGTAGTGCTGTCCTGGAAACTGGAAGTCCGAGATCGAGGTGTCCGGCAGAGCCACCAGGATCCAGGAGAGGATTCTTTCTTGCCTCTCCCAGCTTCTGGCATTGCCAACAATGGTTGGTGCTCCTTGGCCTGTAGCTGCAGCATCCAATCTCCGCCTCCGTCCTCACAAGGAGTTCTCCTGTGTGTCTCTGCGTCTCGTCTCCTCTTCTTATAAGGACATCAGTCATGTTGGGTTAAGGACCCACCGTGCTCCAGTATGACTTCATCTCAACTAACTACATCTGCAAATACTTTATTTCCAAATATGGTCGCATTCTGAGAAACTGGATTAGGACTTCAACATGTATTTGGTGGTGGGTGGGGGGGAGTGATGCAATTCAACTCCTATCCACATGCGTGATGTTTTTCTGGCAAGCGTCCTTAGGACCCACCACAGTGTGCTCCCGGCTGCCCATCGTCCTCCACACATCCCCAGAACCCTGCCCTGGGGGCTCCAGGACCATCCTGGGAGAGTTTCTTGGCACTGCAGCCTGCAAAGAGGATGATGACAAGGACTCCTTGTGTGCACAGCAAATTCCTGCCCGTTGCCTCATCTTACCCGCAGTGCTGCTTTGCAAGGTGAGGATCACCACTCCTCTGTGTAGCTGAGCAAGCCGCACCTCAGAGAGGGGCTGGCTAGCCTTTAACTCACCATCCGCAGGGCCTGATAGGATGCCCAGCTCCTGGGCCAGGCCGTCCATCCATCTGTCCACCCTGCCCCAGGTGTGGGCAGCACTGCTGGGCCCATGACTCCTCCTCCCAGGCCCTGTGAGCGTGTGCTGCCCGTCGTGGCTTCTATAAAATTCTGGAGGAACTAGAAGAGCATGGACCCTGCAGCGAGTTTTTCATTTAAAAGAAAATATTCCATTCGCTAGCCTGCACGTTACTTTTCTACATGCTTTGGTGTTAACACATTTCATATCTGACAAGACGGTGATCATAAGGGATCCTGTTTTTAGTCCTCACCTGGCAATATAAACAGTTGTCGCAATGCAGGCCCCTTGAGTGTCTGTGGGAGATGTCACTGGTTCATGAAACCCTGCCCCGGCTGACCCCAAGCTCCCTCCCACTGCGAAATCACTCAGCAGTCTTGGCGAGTGGCACGTAGGCAGGGCGCTGCCTCACTGTCCCAGAAGCTCAGGAACTGGGGACACGTCAGGAGGATATTTATAGACAAGGCAGAGTTTTCTTTAAAAAGCCCTGCTGCAGTGGGTTCCTCCCACACCCACACTCCCAGGAATAACTGTGAGTGGCTTTCCCCTTCACCATCCCCAGGCAGGAGGGAGACCCTGATGCCAATATGTGGCCTCCTCCCCAGCAAGCCCGCCAGGTTGCTCGCCTGGCAGAAAGTAGACAGGGGTCTGTGAGTGAGGGACAGGACCGATCTTCCCCTATGATGCTGACTCCCCAGAACCACACCTTGCCCGGCACCTGCCCTACGTAAAAGGCACCATGCTGGGCACACAACTGAATCTCAACCCAACAGCTCACCCTGGAGGCCAAAACCTGGCTGGACAACTCAGTAGCTGCGAGAGCCCAGGCATGTTACCTAGCCTCTCTGAGCCTCACTCTCTTCTCCATGAAGTAGCAATGATAAGAGGGACTACTTCCCAGAAGCCGCATGAAGATCCCAGTGGCAGTGGAAATTGGCATGTGCAAAGTACTCCCTACAAGTCAGGTACTGCTATTATTATCCATCTCTAATACATATTTTCCCCATTTTGCAAATGAAGAAACTGAGGTTCTAAGAGGTGAGAGGGCCTGGCCTGTACATCTAGGAAAAAAAAGAAGAAATTACCCTGCAGCTCTTTGGGATGTCTTCCTATAGAAATGCATCCCCTCCCCTGATGCACCTCTTACTTTCGTTTATCATTTCAACAGTCCATCATGCTGAGCCTGGAGGCCCACCTTGGAGCCCAATGTGGAAAGAAGGGGAAATACTGGGGTCTGGAAGCCAGGTAGACAGGGGTTCCAATGCCAGCTCCCCTACCTACAAACTCTCCAGGTCCATATTACCTGGGAAGTTGGTACTTTGCCCCCAGCTCTACACATGAGAAAACTGAGGCTCAGCTAACGACTTGTGCACAGTCCCAGGTGAGGTCAGCAAATCTGTCTCCAGGCAGAAGGGAGTCTGTTGTGCAAAATGGAAAAAGAAGCAAAAACCCCACCTGACAGTATCAGAATGGAGAGGATTGAAACAACACACTTCTATATAACCCATGACTCAAAGAAGTCTCAAGAGAAATTCAAAAGTATTTTGAACTAATTAAACATGAAAACACCACTTATCAAAATTTATGAGAGGCAGCAAAAGCTGTGCTTAGAGGGAAATTTATAACATTGAATTTACATATTAGAAAAGAAGAAAGATCTAAAATCAAGCATCTAAGCTTCCACTTCAGGAAACTAGGAAAAGAAGAGCAAATTAAATCCAAAGTAAACAGAAGAAAGTAATAAAAATTAGAGCAGAAATCAATAAAATTGGGCCGGGCGCGGTGGCTCACGCCTGTAATCCCAGCACTTTGGGAGGCCGAGGCGGGCGGATCATGAGGTCAGGAGATCAGGAACATCCTGGCTAACACGGTGAAACCCCGTCTCTACTAAAAATACAAAAAATTAGCTGGGTGTAGTGGCGGGCGCCTGTAGTCCCAGCTACTTGGGAGGCTGAGGCAGGAGAATGGCGTGAACCTGGGAGGTGGAGCTTGCAGTGAGCTGAGATGGCGCCACTGCACTCCAGCCTGGGCGACAGAGTGAGACTCCGTCTCAAAAAAAAAAAAGAAATCAATAAAATTGAAAACAAGAAATCAACAGAGAAAATTAATGAAATCAAAAACTGGTTCTTTGAAAAGATCAATAAAATTAATAAGCCTCTAGCCAGGCTAACAAGGAAAAAGGAGACGGACACAACTGTTAATACTAGAAATGAAAGAGGATACATCACTACAGATCCCATGGACATTCAGAGGATAATCTAGTAACACTGTGAACAACTCTATGCCCACAAATTTAATAACCTAGATGAAATGCCAATTCCTTAAATGATACAATCTGCCAAAACTCACACAATAAGAAATAGACTATCTAAATAGGCCTATATCTATTAAAGAAATGGGCCAGGTGCGATGGTTTAGTCCTGTAATCCCAGCACTTTGGGAGGCCAAGGCAAGTGGCTCACCTGAGGTCAGAAGTTTGAGACCAGCCTGGCCAATGTGGTGAAATCCCATCTCTACTAAAAATACAAAAATTACCCAGGCGTAGTGGCACATGCCTGTAGTCCCAACTACCCAAGAGGTTGAGGCAGGAGAATTGTTTGAACCCGAGAGGTGGAGGTTGCAGTGAGACAAGATCATACCATTGCCCTCCAGCCTGGGCAACAGAGCAAGACTCTGTCTTAAAAAAAAAAAAATAGAAAAGAAAAGAAAAGAGAAAAAGAAACGGAACCAACAATTTAATAACCTTCCCAAACAGAAAGCACCAGGCTCAGATGGGTTCACTGGTGAATTCTAACAAATATTTAAGGAAGAAATGATAGCAATTCTCCACCATCTCTTTCAGAAGACAGAATGGAGAGGATAGTGAACAGACTCCAGAGAGGGGAGCATTTTGCCACCATCCACCCTTCTGACTCCCCTAGAATACCAGCTGTGTTGGGCCCCCAGCTATGTTGGGAGACCAAGTTTCCAGGGGCCTTAGGTTACTGGGCATGCCTGGTGCTGGAGTCATATGAGAGCCCCCACAGCACCGAGGAAAGAAGGGAACTGTGGCAGGAAGAGATAAATCACAGTGCAAGCCAAAATAGTCCCTGTGGTGTGAGGAGGGAGAACAGAGTCAGGCCCCATGCTTTTGAGAGCCACAGAGAAACCTAAAACCCTAAAAGTCCACCCAGGTCCCACGGGACAGGCCCATGCCTAGCTCCCCAGCCCCAGCTCACATCATGCAGCCTCCCTCTCCTCTGCAGTCACACAGGCCTCTGGGCCATGCTGCCTCCTGCCACAGGGCCTTTGCATCTGCCCTTCCCTTGCCCAATTGATAATTCTGTGCCTCCACTACTCGGCGGTGAGGCATGTACATTCAGCCCCATTCTGTCTGCACTTATTCACAAACAGGCATTTAATGATATTCATTAAATGAATGAATAAATAAGCAAGTTGGGTAACAGAAGAGCTAACGGAGAGGGTAGGAGATCCTGCCCTCTTCCAGGCAATACTGATATGCATGCTGTGTGCCAGCAACCAAGCCCCTTAAACACCAGTGTGGGAGAGCAAGAAGGACCTGAAAGTGATCCACAGAGACACAAAACTGCAGAAAAGGAAGGAGGAGACGGGCGTGAGATGAGGGTGCGGGCTTGCAGTCAGGTAACCAGGAAGTCCTGGCTTGCTCATATATACCTCACCACCTGGGGTGAGCTGCTTTGCCCCTGCAATTCTGCCTGGTTGTTTGAAATGAGGGCATGATACCCTCAGAGGGGACAGAAGAGTGACAAGATGGGCTGGGTGTTATTCCTCAGGGAGCCCCCAAGGCACTTTAACAGCCAGAGAGGGACAGGATCAGATCCATAGGTTAGACCAATGGCTCTGGCTACACAGGGTGAGTGGATGAAGGGGTACGCTGGGGAGTTGGGAGGGGTCCTAAGAACCTCAAGAATGACAATGATGCCTGCCCCAGGGTGGGAGATGTGCAGAGGAGGAGGGAGGCATGGAGTGGACACTCAGCAAGCGGGGCTCCGGCCCGGGCTGGGCTCACAGCAGTCCTCTGTCAACAGTCAACATTACCGCAGAGCGTAGCATGGTCTATACCCAAAAAAAGGGCAAGTCTGTCCCCGAGCAGCTCACTGTCCACGCATCCTTCTGGACAAGATCTCTCAGGCACTGCCCTGAGTGGAGTGGATTCCATCCCAGGCCAGCAGCAGCCCTGTCAATACTGTCAGGGTGACAAATGACCCACGTCACACACAGCCGAGGGGCTGCCTGAAACAGCATGACAGGGCCATCCCCAGGGCACAGAGCACAGCCCAAAACCAATAAAAACTGGCAGCCCTGTGTGATTCAAGTCCAAGGGGTGTATGACATGAGCTTCGCAGCTCCTCACTCCCCAACAGCAGCCTTCCTCACCTCCACTTTGGGGACAGGATGCCATGCGGGGGCTGAGAGGGACAGGAGAGCACTGAGCTTGGAGCCTGGGAGCTGTGGTGTGGCTGTCATTTATGCAAGGCCCACCATGCGCCCAGGTGTGCTTGCAGTCTTCCCTGCATTGAGGTCACAGATTCTTCCCAGCAACTCTCAAGGCTGGAGTTATCAGCCATGTTTCACACAGAGAAACTGAAGTGCAGGAGGCAAAGTGCCCAGGGCTGGGAAGTGGCCGAATGGAGACTGATTTCTGTATTCTTTGTCCATTGTTCTTATTATCACCATGACCTCTGGGGCTTACATACCTCCTTATCCTGATAGGACAGAATGCAGATGAGGAGCAAATTCAATTCCCTCAATTAGCAGAGTCTGAAATGCACAAGGCTTGGAAAGTAAGGTTCAAAAAGGCTAAGTAACCAGCCTAAGGCCACACAGCATCAGTGGCCACAGCGTGTGTTTGACTCCAAGCCGGGTGCCCACCACTGCACGTTGTCTGAAGTAAGAGGATGCCTCCAATGTGCAAATGCAGCACCCAGTCCCAGCCCTGTGCCCTGGGCGAACCTGCTGGTGAGGGCTTTTTGGGGGTTATCCTGCCACTTGTATGTTGTGTTCAGCTCGTCGTAAACCACTGCTCACATGAGCTACCATCAATTAGACGCCTACTTTCTACCAACCCCCTCCAGGATCTTCTCATTCACCAGGGCTCCCCTCTCCCATGATCTAGCCAGAAAGCGGGGGCTTCAACGTAGGGTGATCATTCCGGTGGGTTAGAAGCTTCTGCCATTCATTGAGCCCCCTCAAGGCCCTAACAAGGGACACGCCACACAGTGGCTTCCTCCCAGAGCTCCAGAGAGGAGCCCACCCATTCGGAGCGGGGCTTCATCTCCCTGCATATGCGCTTCTTAGGGGTCGTCTCAGGAGCCCTAACCCACGTCCCACCCCTCCAGGGCCCTCCTCTCCTCCCTCAAGGTGATGTGAGTTCATACATAGGAGGCTCTTACACAGGCGCTGGTGCCGCTTCCCCTGGACTGGCCACCGGTCTCCTTTCCAGGGGGCCACTCTCCCTTGCCACACCCTGCATCTGCAGAACAGCCCATTTGTGAGCATCTACTACCGTCCAAGAGCTAGCTATGAGGGAGGAATTATTGCTAACCTCGCATTACAAATGAGGAAACTGAGGCCCAGCTCACGGAAGAGCCAGGAGGCACACCAGGCCATCTGCCTCCAGAGCCACCCGCTAAACCTGCCTCCAGCGGTGACTGCTTTGCTCTTATTGGGTTCTGTTCTCCCCAAGAGGCAAGGGGGCCCCTAAGCCAATGGCTTTGGGGGCCATGACAAGTGGAGGCCACTGAGCTCTGGGAACAGAGATGTGTTGTTTCCAAACCTCACCCGATGGGCCTGTCTCTGTGAAATGCACCGCCCCTACCTGCACTCTCCCGGCCACTCTCCTGCCTTCTCCCTGCCTTTCCTGGTCCCTTGGCCTAGAGTCTGCCATACCCTGGGAAGAGGGTATCTGGGACTCCAACAGTGGCAGAAAGTTGCTGCCTTTAACCCTTTTCTGAGACCTCAAAATGTTAAGTACTCAGGTAGGCTGATGTCATTCAGTAGTTGTTCAAATGAACATAACCCCAGCCGTGCTGGGAGCACTCCCAGGCATTGCCAATCCTCACTGTAGAGGTGGGAAATTGAGGCTGGGGAGGTCCACAATGTGCCCCCCCAGACCCCACAGCTGGGGACACAAATGAATCAAGACCTGAGATTCCAAGACCCTCACGCTTCCCAAGCACCTGCTTCCAGAGCTCCAAGAATTCCCACCCTGTGTTCCCTCCAGCCCCATGTTCCCCACACGGGGATGGCAGGGCTGGGGCCCCCGGAGTCACTGGGCATGGGTGGACTCCCCCACAGTAACTACATTGAGCACTGAGTTCTGCTCAAATGCAGGCCCAGGAGCCGGCTGCGTGAGCACCCAGAAGTGGCCACAGGGCACGGAGGGACCAGCTGCACCAGTTTCTGATACCACAGGATGGTGAGGTCTCAGCAGGGGTCTGCCCTGGGGCCCTCCTCCTTGGCCCCTGGTTCTTGGCTAATATCTGCTGAGCCAGACACAGCTCCCACTTTGGAGGCACTCCGCCCAGGAGGGAGACAGACAAACAGACAGACACACCAATAGGGACCATCCCCTGACACTCCTAATGGCTTTCTAAGCACCGTGGGATCCCATTCCTCTCTCACCATAACACAGATGAGGAAACTGAGGCAGGGAGAGGGGCAGGCCGCAGACGCACAGCAGCCTGGCAGGGGTGGACCCGGGAGGCTCCGAACTCAAGCCTTGGGTCAAGAAGTCACACGTCCTATGGCAAACCCTAAGCCAGTGTTTCTCCAAGTGCGGTCCCAGGGCCTCCTGCTCACGTTCCCCAGGAGTGTCCTATTGAGAACCATGTCCAAGGACTCTGCCCTCAGAGGGGCGAGTGCTGTGGAGGGGCAAGAAATCCAGGATGCATCATCCCAAGCAGCTGCTCCAGAGTAAAGAAAGACCTTCCCTAGTCCCAACCGCCAGCTCCCTTGTGTTTGAAAGAAAGAACATAAGACTTCAGAGTCAGGCCCACTGGGTTTCTGAGGCTGTCTTCCCTCCTTCTTGCTGTGTGGCCTGGGGCAAGTTACTCGCCCTCTCTGATCCTTGTTTTCCTCATGGATGATAACAACAAAAAGACAAACAACCCAATTTCAAAATGGGCAGTGGCCTCGGATACAGACATTTCTCTGAATGGTCGGCACGCACAGGAAAGGTTGCTCAACGTGATGAGTCATTAGGGAAACCCAAATCAAAGTCACAATGAGACAACGCACACCCACGAGGATGTCTGGAATCCAAATGCAAAGCGAGTGTTGGGTGTTGGGAGAGACGCGGGACCTGCACACACTGCTGGGGGCAGGTGAAGCGGCAGGGCCACCACAAAAAAGCTTGGTACTGCCTCAACAAATTAAACCTGGAATTATCCTATGACCTAGCAATACCACTCCTGCATGTCTATCAGGGAGAACCGAAAACACACAGCCACATGACCACTGGAACATGAATGTTCCAGCAGCCTTATTCATAAAGGCCAAACAATGGAAACACCCGAAGTATCCATCCACAGACGAATGGGTAAGCAAAATGTGGTCCATTCATACAGTGGAACATATTCAGCCCAGAGAAGGAATGAAGTTTTTTCTTTTTTTTTTTTTTTTAAGAGTTTCGCTCTTGTTGCCCAGGCTGGAGTGCAATGGCGCGATCTCGGCTCACTGCAACCTCCGCCTCCCAGGTTCAAGCGATTCTCCTGCCTCAGCCTCCCTAGTAGCTGGGATTACAGGTGCCTGCTGCCAGGCCTGGCTAATTTTGTATTTTTTTTTTTTTTTTTAGTAGAGATGGTTTCGCCATGTTAGTCAGGCTGGTCTTGAACTCCTGACCTCAAGTGATCAGCCTGCCTCAGCCTCCCAAAGTGCCGGAATTACAGGGTGAGCCACTGTGCCCGGTCAGAAGGAATGAAGTTCTAACGCGAGCTACAGCCTGGATGAGCCTTGAAAACACTCAGCCAGATGAAAGAAGCTGAATATAAGTGTACTGCATGATTCCATTTCTATGCACTGTCCAGAACAGGCAGATCCACTGCAACAGAAGGTGGACTCCTGGTTGCCAGGGACTAGAAGGAGGAGGAATGGGAGTGACTGCTCACTGAGGATGACAAGTTAAAATTAAGAGTTTAATTGAGCAAAAAACGATTCACGAATCAGCTGCTCTCAGAACCAGAACAGGGTCTAGGAATCCATGTCTGTACCGTGATCAGGCAGGATTTATGGACACAAAACAGAAGAGAGGGTCAAGACAGCTTGACTGGTTACAGCTCAGCCTTTGCCTTACTTGAATGGTTGGCCGCCTGGGACTGGATTGACAGACGCTCAGCTGCTGCGGTTGGGCTGAGCTTCACCTATTTGTTACAAAAGCCCCTCCTAAGTCAGGCTTCCGTTAGTCACAAACTAAGTTAGGTTGCAGTTCATTAAGAAAGGATTCATGTACAGAGGCATCTTCAGGCTAAATTTCATTTAGTTTGAAAAATAAAAATAGGCCAGGCACAGTGGCTGTCACCTGCAATCCCAGCACTTTGGGAGGCTGAGGTGGGAGGATCCCTTGAGCCCAGGAGTTTGAGAGCGGCCTGGGCAACATAGCAAGACCCCATGTCTACAAAAACATTTTAAAATTAGCCACGCATGGTGGCACACATCTATGGTCCTAGCTACTTGGAGAGGCTGAGGCAGGAGGATCACTTGAGCCCAGGAAGTTGAGGCTGCAGTGAGCTATGATGGTGCCACTGCACTCCAACCTGGGTGACAGGGCGAGACACTATCTCCAAATAAATAAATAACAAAATAAACAATAAAAATAAAGGCCAGGTGTGGTGGCACACATCTGTAATCCCAGCACTTCAGGAGGCCGAGACGGTTGGATTATCTGAGGTCAGGAGTTCAAGGCCAGCCTGGCCAACATGATGAAACCCCATCTCTACTAAAAATAGAAAAATTAGCCAGATATGGTGGCACGTGCCTGTAATCCCAGCTACTCGGGAGGCTGAGGCAGGAGAATCTCTTGAACCCAGGAGGTGCAGGTTGCAGTGAGGCAAGACTGTGCCGCTGCACTCCAGCCTGGGCAACAGAGTGAGACCCCATCTCAAAATAAATAAATAATTAATAAAATCCTAACCACCCCCAGATGACTAAATGGACCCCCTTCTTGGCCAAAGGGACCCCAGAGAAACCTTAAAAAAAAACCTGAGTTCCAGGCCACAATGGGACCGGAGGTCAGACACATTGCATTATACCCGCTCCTTCGCTAAATGCCATTATGCTTTCCCTCTTAAACGTTAAGCAGAAACCAGCCCTATCGAAAGCCTTGCCCTACTGCTGATTCCAACCAACCACTCAGTGCTGCTCCTTTCTTTTTCAGTTTCAACACAGACTGTCCTTTTTGGGGGGGGGGTAGGGAGGGGGTTTTGCTCTGTCTCCCAGACTGGAGTACAGTGGCACGATCTCCACTCACGGCAACCTCCGCCTCCCGGGTTCAAGTGATTCTCCTGCCTCAGCCTCCCGAGTAGCTGGGACTACAGGCGCTCGTCACTACACTCGGCTAATTTTTAGTAGAGACAGGGTTTCACCATGTTGGCCAGGCTGGTCTCGAACTCCTGACCTCACGATCTGCCCGCCTCAGCCTCCCGAAGTGCTGGGATTACAGGCATGAGCCACATTGCCCAGCCCAGCATTCCTTCTTGATAAGAGAATCCTGATCTTGAAGTGGTTCTGGCTCATCTATAGAGGCTGCACAGAGGCTCTTCCTGTCCTCTGCTTCACCTTCTGACGTGTAGGGCCCTGACTGTAATACTTAAATATTAAGTCTCTGCCCCAAAGTCAACATAGGATGCATGTAACATACGTGTTAGCTTATGACGCATGCACACACGTCTCCGTGAATATTCATAGCTCTTCCTACAGCCTGTTGAATATGTATACTTAGCTAACCCGTTCATCATAAATTCCCTTCCTGGAAATGCCTGCTTCTGGCTCCTGCCAGAGGCTTTGCTTCCCAGCCTGCGGTTGGCCAGCCTACAGGCTGCAGCCCTTCATGAGCAAGAAAGCTCTCAGCGTTCAGTGTGTGGTCCTGGCAATTCTTCAGCTGACAAGTTTAACAGTTTCTTTTTGGGGTGATGAAAATGGTCTGGGCCTAGATAGTGGTGATGGTTGTATAACGTGAATATACTAAACGCTACTGAACTGTGCACTCTAAAATGGTTAAACTGGTGAAAAGAAAAGAAGAGGCGGTGGTAGTGAATGCTCCGTGTTGAGGGCACCCTGAACTCAGTGCCTGCCTGGCCCTGGAGAGCGAGAATGTCCATCACCTCCCTGGCCTGCTATTTGGGGCTGAAAGCTGGCAAAGGAGGGAGGGAATCCAGGGGCTGGTCTTTGGGCTCCAGCGACCCGACTGGAGGAAGGAAGAGGTAGAGGGGTGAGAGGGTGCAGAGAACCAACCCTGGTTTTGCATAAATTAATATGCATCATGGCCACCTCCCGCTGAGCAGAAAATGCAAACTCAACACCTCCCCACCAGCCTCATTAAGTGCAATCAGGCCTGATTCCCTGAGGAGGGGGATGGCCATCACGGTAGGCTTTGTTACAGCCCTGCCACCCACCCATCCACCCTCGCACTCCAGCCCCGAGTTCCCCAGCTGCTCACTAGCCTACTCCAGGATCCCAAAGAGTGGGAGACGCCAGCCACGGCTTCAATGCGGAGGAGAAGGAGCCCAGGCTGGTGTCGGGAGCTGCAGGTTTGACTCTCAGCTCCGTTATAAATCGCTTGATCCCAGGCAGCCTCAGCCACCCTGAGCCTCAGTTTTTTTTTTTATCTGTGCCATTGAAATATTTCCATTTCTGCCTAGAATTCCAAATGAACTGGCTTAATATTAGTTATTTGCTGCCAACTCACTGAGAGACCTTGGCCAAGGAGCGGGGATCTGTCCCCTCTCAGGGCCTCGGTTTACCCCACTAGAAGGAATGCACCGGACAAGCTGCCTCCAGTCCTTGCCCATTTCTGGCTCTAAGAAAAGTCTGGTGTGAGATAAACCCACAGAGCTGCTGTGCACCCCTGAGCAATGCCAGGCAGAACAGAACACCCCTCTCTCTCTTTCTCCTGGTGCCCCAGACGGTGACAGTCACCTCCCTGCCGTGCAGCCTCTGTGGCCAAGGTGCATGGACCTGCCAAATGCCCCAACCAACATGTGCCATGAGAACACAGCCCCACTCCTCAACAGCTTGCCAGGGACTTGCCGAGGCCTGGGTAACCCCGCCCGACCCCACCCCACCTCCAGGCACCACCCCAGCTTCCTTATGCCCTGGCCACATGGGACTCCGGCCGTTTCCAGAATGCACCTCTCTTCAGGCAAGGCTGGCTCCAGAATTTTCCAGGCCCAGTGCAAAACCAAAATATGGGGCCCCAGCCGGGAACAGAGATGTTGGCCCCCTTCCCACAGGCCCCACCACCTCAGCCCATGGAGGACAGGCCACCCCGAGCAATGGCCACCCGAGAAGTGATCTGGCTGCCACCCTGGACAGAAGGCAGGGCCTGGGGCCCCAGCGGGAGAAGAGCCAGCAGCTGAGAACCTCTCCCAGGAGCTGGGGAAGGGACAAAGGAGGCATAGCCCATGAGCCCAGACTCCAAGCCCCAGGACATGATCCGTGGTCCCAGCAACTTCACTTACAGAACACCAAGCCCAGGATAAGATGATGAAGAATCTCAAGACGGTGAGCACAGAGCATCCACCCCAGTGAGCCCTTCTGAGCACGGGGCCCTGTGTGACCACCTGGTTGCAGGCTGTGAAACTGGCTGGTGTTTTCAGGCTGCTGCCTGCCCTGTACCCTCGGCCTGGGAAGCCCTCGGCCCCTGCGCGGGCAAACATCTCTTCCTCTTCCCGGCCTGCACCGCCCACCCTGGCTCTCTGGAAGGCCAGCTTGTGCAGGGAGCTGGGGTGGAGGGTGTTGGCTCGGGCCGGGAGGGCCCTTCCTGCCTGCCTGTGAACATGTCCTTAACAGGGGCTTCCAGGGCCTGTGCTCAGGCCCAGGCAAGGTGGGACAGCTGAAGGGTGGCTGCCTGAGCTGGTGAGCGCCCTGCCTCAGAATCTTCAGGATCCTGCAGACCTAGGCCCGGTCTCATGAGTCATCTGAGAGCGTTCTTCCACTCGACGCAAACTGCCTGGAGCCCCGGTCACTGGCTCTGACCCTGGCGTCTGACAGCCACAGTGTTCTGACAGCCAGGGAGACTCAGAAACAGATTTGGCCACCAAAGCCCAACCTATCACCCATCCTTACTTTATTTCCTGCCATCACCAGGTGCAGAGCAGCCCAGAGCTGGCCTGTTCATGTCTCCATAGGCAGATGGCTTGGCTGGGACCTCACAGGGACAGGGAACGGGGCAGCTGGAGGATGAGGGGCTGCTGGGCCGTAGTCCTGAACCCCTGGCAGCCTCATCGGCAGCCGAAGCAGAGGCCTGGTCAGCCAGCAAAGGTTCACGGTCAAGGAAGCGACACAGGAGCTGCCACTTCAGGCTCTGGGCAGGGCCAGGGATTAACCCAGGGATTTCACATACGACAAAGAGCCTCAGACCGGCCTCTCCCCTGCAGCCCTGGCCGCTCCTCTAGGTGCCACCTGAGCTGCCCACCTAAGCGGCCAGGCTGGGAGCCGGGAGGGGGCTCATAATCAATGAGTGCACACCATGAGCCAAGCTGCACGGGCCCCGTGGAACGTATCAGCCATTAGCCTCCAGACAACCCTGTGAGGTGGGTGCCAACACCTCCAGTTTGCAGATGAGAAAACTGAGGATTCTTGAAGCTCAGCCCTGCACCCCCGGGAAAGTGCTGGAAAGCCACTGGGTTGGAGTTCACATGCAGCTCCACTGACTCCAAAGCCCCTACCCCATCCCCCATCCCTCTTCCCTGGCACAGTCCTCCCAGACGGAAAGTAGGCGAGGCTGAGAGGGCCCACATCTCTCTGCCCACTAGACCGTGAGCCCTAGGTCTGCTTTGCCCCCTGCTGTGGCCCCAGCCACTGACCCAGGGCCGGGTACCCAGCAGGTGCTCAATAAATGTATGTGAAATGAAGAACGGTGGGTGAGGACCACTCACTTCTCTGCTTGGGAAGGACTCCCATGACAAAGATTCCCCCAGGATGACAATGGCCAGGAGACTGGGAGGGGACAGCAGCGAATGGGAGGAGAGGCTAGAGCGCACAAGGGGCGCAGCGCACTATTCCCGCTGTGAGGCCACACTCAGTGCTGG
Organism: Nomascus leucogenys; assembly: GCF_006542625.1. Taxonomy (NCBI): domain Eukaryota; kingdom Metazoa; phylum Chordata; class Mammalia; order Primates; family Hylobatidae; genus Nomascus; species Nomascus leucogenys. The sequence continues at coordinate 77,526,649 of NC_044400.1, forward strand.
GGGAAGCAGCTGGATGAGTCCCAGAGAATCATTCACCACAGCGTGCGTCTTGGGGACACAGATTCACAAACCACAAGGCACCACGCCTGCTTTACAGGAACCCCAGGAAAGCAACAAGAGTAACGTTTCTCGAGGGTTTACTCTGGGCCAGGTTCTGCCCTTAGCACCCCCCATGGAATATGACGTCATAAGCCGGGGTCCTGGGTTTGGGGGTTTGAGGTACACACTATGAAAAAGCACCCACTTGCAACTGCATCTTGAGTTCTCCTTGTTTCAGAAAAGTTCCAAGCCCATCCTAAAAGCCCCACCCAGGGAGGAGCTTATCCGCCATTTTCCATGCGCGTGATGTATCTAGAAGCGTGATCCACCTGCACTGACCTTAATCCCCCATGAGATGGTTCAGCCCAGCGGCCCCGTGAAACCCTGAGATCCCCTCTGCCCGGGAGGCGCTGCTTTGGGGACCATGCCTGGTGTCCTCCTTACTTGCTGCAAGTCCTACAATCCCCTTCTTAAGCCCTCCGTGGCTGTGGTCACTGGACTGTCACCCACCACGCAACTGAACCTGCCCACTGTGCGGGAAACAACATGACAGCAGGGTGTGACTCTGAGCCAGACTGCTGGGCTGGTGGGGCTCTGGCCCCCCATAACAGGCTGTGTTTTGGGGAAACAACTTCTCTCAGCCTCAGGTTCCTCTTCTGCCAAATGGGCACTGCCCCATCCCCTACCTCCTAGGCAACCATGAGATTTGTACCCACTGAACATGCAAAGCTCTCAGAACAGTGGCTGCAACCACTGCAAATGGCCATCCCAACTAAACCTCAAGGCAAAACACAAGGTGGCTCCTGCCATCTGGCCCTTTCTGCAGGTGCATAGGGTGGTTCTCAACCAGGCTGCTGTGCACCTGTCACAGTGATGCCCCAAATGTTGACCAACAGGAGGGACGCATTCCTGCTTCTTAAGTGCGGCTGCGGCGTCACTGTGCTCTGGGGTCTCAAAATGGGTGTGGGGGGGAGGAGCCTGCTCTGAGTGACGGGGACCACAGAGCCAGCTTGGCACCCCCAAGAAAGATCACCCCTCCTGGGGCTGGGAGCTGTGCCTAGTGGCACCAAAGGCAGCAAGGACGGGTGGGGTTCCACTCACACGGGGCCACCAGGGCGGCTTCCCACCCTGAGACAGCCGGCACCGCTCTCCAGGGCAGTGTCCTTTGAGGCCTCTCAGTCCCTCGAGGAAGCACCCACCAACTCTCATGTTCTGAGGGTGCAGATGGCAGTGAGGAGGGGCTGAGGCAGGCTGCAGGGGCCCAGGGGTGCTGTGCAGCCTCACAGAGGAGAGGACATCAGAGCCAACGTGGGAAAGCAAAGGCCATCTGTCCAGAGCAAAAGGCCGGGGTGCAGGAAGACCACCAAGTGTGCCCAAACCAAAAGGAAGTGCGTCCGGGAGAGGGCGGCTGATGCACATCTACAACCGCCAGGAAACAAGCAGTCCCTGGGAACCCAGATAACGCCCCTCCAAGGGATTTGAAGGAGCAAAGCAGGAATGAGCAGAAGCATGTCTGGGTTTCTTTCCCTTTTTCCTTTTTTTTGGCTAACATTTATAGAGCACCTAAATGTCCATGTTTCACAACTTTCACTGAAAGATCCTGCAGGCTGTTTGCAGAGCAGGTGCTCTGTGAACCCCAGCTCTTCCTCAGTTGCTGTTATTATTATCATTATTAGGGGGCGAAGTTACGGTTCCAACATACGTCCACTTAAGGTAAAGCCCAGAGTCTCCCCACCTTGCCACTCGGTCCCCAACGTTCTCCAAAGAAGGCTGATGAGTGAGCTGTGGTTAAAATGGAGCAAGTGAAGAGGTTTAGGCAGCAGAGCCGGTGGCCCAGGTCCGGAGCAGGTGGCAGCTGGCAGACACCAGATGCCCCATCCTGCATGTATTCACATGGGTCTTCTCAGCTCTCATCCCCCGAGGCTGCACGTGATAGAACCCACCCAGCATGGGTTCCATTTTCTGGAGTGTAAATTATTCTTTGAGGATCCAGTGCTTTGCAAAGGGCAGGAGGCTGGCCCTGTGACATTGTCAGGAAGGTTTAGCCATCAAGGGCTGTGTCACCAAGTCACCCTCTCCCCCATCACCACAGGTTCCCTCCAATAACACCAACTTGTCCTCTCTAACCTGAACACAGCACTTTACAGATGGCCCAGCCATGGCAAGTGCCATCTACGGTCCTCACGACCACCTTGGTTATGATCACCATCCTCAGTCCATAGAAGAGGCTGTGAAGGCTCAGAGAGGGTGAGAGCTTTGTCCAGGGCTGCCCAGCAAAGTCAGAGCTAGAGAGGAAGCCATGTTTCCTGATGCCCAGGCCAGGGTTCTCACGGCGTTGAGCAGCCTTGACCTTGCTGGGAAATAATTCCTGCCCATTCCAGACCAGGCCGGGGCACCCCCAACCCCCATTTTGGGCCAGGCCTTCCAAACACAGAAACAAAGGGGCAGAACTCATGGGCGGCAGCAGCTCCAGAATCCAGCTGTCTGGGGAGACGCAGGCTCATTTCCACTAGAAAAGGGGGATTTGCCTTCCCTTAAATGCACATTGCACTGTGTGTTTTTAAAAGGCAAAATAAAGACACTTTCCAGAAGCATTAAAAACAAGGAACAGAAATGTCCAAGGATCACAGTGTCCAGCCCCTGGCTTAGAAGACGAAGCAGTGTCTGAAGGCGCCTGTTCTTCCCAAATTAACCCAGCAGCCGCCATCTGGATCACTGCGGCTGCCTCCTCCGCTGCCACCACCATCACACATACGGCCCCCGGTCCCTGCTCCTCACATTGCCAGCCAACATTCTGAGTCAAGTCCCAAGGCAGCAGCACCGGGGGGCCAGGTGTCTGTGCCCTAGCTGCAAGGGAGGCTGGGAGACACGTCCCCAGCATTGTCTGCTCTATTCACAGAGTGGGAGGCGAGCTCAACACAGGGGGTACTGCACTTCACAGCTTACACAGCACGGTGAAGCCCACGCTCTGCCCTCAGCATGGTGCATGGAGGCAGGGGTAAGCAGGAGGATGAGAGACGGCTCTGGTCTTGAGTTAATGACAAAGAATTTGGAAAGGCTGGGCTTGCAAACGTGACTTTAGAAAGCTTCCTATTTCTAAAAGGTGGATGCTACTGAAGAATTCACAATCGTCCCAGGCTGTAAATGAAAGTAATCATAAGAACACATGCCCGAGACCCAGAAGAGAACGTGGCAGGAGTAAAAACAAACAGCCCATGTCATACAAGTTGGTCACAGCCAAATCCTCTTAGGCCCATGAGCATAAGCTTTGAACAGGATTCTAAACTGCAGAGCCTCCCAGCCTCCCTCAAACAAGGCCGTAAAATGAAACAGCATAGGTCTTTCTCCAGCAGAGAAGAGAGTCCCTTCTGTAATTCCTCACAAAGACCTGTCCTCCTGCCCCAAACAAAAGGTGCCCCGGCACAGGCAGAACAACTGTGGGGTGCCAGGGCCTGGTACCCACGGCTCCGGTACCAGCCGTCCAGGGCCCAGCACCCCATGGCCAGCACTGGGCCTAAAGAAACATACTGTTTTATGTTGTTAATGCCTAAGACGCACAGCTGCTTAAGGCTGCCTGGGGACTGTAAGTCTGCAGTTGACATTGCCACCCAAATGCAGGATTGCAGACTTTAAGATTCTCTGAAGATGTTGTTTGTGCCTCAAGTAGGGGTAGAAACTCAAGATGGCAGCACGTTGTTTATAACTGAGCACACCAGGAAACACTCTAATGTCCAACACAGGAAATTGGTTCAATAAATGAGGATCTACCTACAGGCCCGTCAACCTCAGTGGCCATTACAAAGCAGGCTGCTCGGTGAAAAGGTATGTGTGAACACGCCCCCAATACACACACACATCAACATACAGCAAAACATACACATATCCCAACACACACACACACACATCAATAAGCACACCACACAGCAACACACACACACCCCAACACACATACCCCAAATGCATACACACCCCAATACACACACATCCCAACATGCACACATCAACAGGCACACACCAACACATACACACACCAACATACACATCAACACACATCAACACAGACACTAACACACACACACCAACACACACACCAACACATACACATATCAACAAACACACACCAACACACATACACACACAATAAGCACACCACACAGCAACACACACACACCCCAACACACATACCCCAAACACATACACATACCCCAAACACATACACACCCCAACACATACATCAGTAAACACACATCAACACACATCAACACACACATCAACACACACATCACACATCAACACATACACCAACACACACCAACATACACACCAACACACACACAACACATACAACACACACACCAACACATACACATATCAACAAACACACACCAACACACACACCCTAACACACATACTCCAACACTCACACCAACACATACAGCACACATACATCAACAAACACATCAATACACACACCCCAACATACATATCCCACTGTGCAAACACATCAACACATACGACACGCACATACTAAACACACACACACATCAACACATACTACACATATCAGCACACACACCGCCAAACAGATACACACCAACACACACTCCCCAACACACACAGCCCGCACACTCCCTCGGGCGCCTTCCTGCACCCTGTACTTCACAGTGACAACCCCGTCTCCCCATGGCTGCCCTGGTGGATTTCTCGCGGCACTCACACCCAGTCAGGATCCAGTTAACAGACTGACTCTGTCTGTCTGGGTCTGCTGCTCAGTGTGAGCCTCGAGAGTCACTGTCCGCTTGCCCACTGCTGCAACCCCAGGGGCCGGCCCAGTGCTGGCCACGGCGGGCACTCAACACTGTTGGCCCAGTGAGTAAACAATGCTGGCTCCTGCCCCAGCTGCCTGACAAAGTGACCCTGCCACAGTCCACGAGGAGGTGGCGCATGAGGGGGGCCTCACCCATTGGCCCGGAGACAGGGGCAGCGATGGGGGCTGGCAGGGTGGGGCCAGGGCCCAGGCAGCAGGAGCCAGGGTTGGGGGCCCAGGGGCCAAAGCAGGGGAGGGACCGGATCCCAGCACCGTGGGGTCCGCTTCCCGCTGTCAGGCTGGCGCTGTGTCGGGCGCCTGTGACCCACAGCCCACGTCCCCAAGCTCACCGGCGCTGCTGCCCGGCTATGAGAACGGGCGTCTTACCGGAAACTTCCATCAGCTGAGGTGGCCTCAACGTGTCCGCCTCACGCATCCTGAGAGAGGTGACTAACACAGGTCATTTCAAAAAAGGTCTTCTTTCTATTTTACTTCTATAATCAGAAAAAAAAACTAAAGTTGAGCAATCAAAGAGCCTTGGTGCATGCATGCCGCCACACATCACATGCAACGCGAGCACCACCACCCACGGCAACCCTGGCCGCTGCCCGGCACAGCTCCAGCCAGCCCTGGGCCGGGGTTGGAAACGCCTCCCTCCTCCCGGCTGCAGGAGCCACCTGAGCCTCAGCTTCCAAATCTGTGAAATGGGGACAACACACCACCTTCCCCTCGGGCTATTTTGGCCCCAAATGGGGTTACTCCTCCCCATCTCCCATCTGTCATTTGTCTTCAAACTTCACCCCGCAGCAGCTGTTTCCCCACAGCCTACGAAATCCCTCACTAGGGACTCCAGGTCACTCCCACTTAAAAACATGGAACTGGAAGCCCCACCCCACCCCATACAGGCCCACAGCCCACTCAGGCATAGGGACGGCTTTTCCTGGCCAACTTCTGAGCCTGTGGATGAGAGCACATGGCCACTGAGGTCCCACTGCAGCTCAGCTGAACTGTCGCCACCTCCAGGAAGCCTTCCCTGATGCCCTATGGCAGGGACAGCATCCCACGCTGCAGTCCACTGAACTAATACTTACCTTGAGGTTGCTTGGCTGCCTTTATCACAGTGTTAGTCCCGCACCACCCCCACGCCTGACAGCTTCTTTCCAGCTCCTTCCATAGCGTCTGACCATCATCTTTTCCCCACCTCACTCTGTGTAGCTTGAGGAAGAGATGAGGGTTCGGTAAATTATCAACAGACACTGAAGGAGAGCCTCTCAGCCTCAAGGTGAAAGATAGGAACTATAAGCCCGGGATTATGAAAGGAAACATCACTGTTTCAGGGGCACACATAGTTTTATGGGTAACTTCAAAGAAGGTAAGACGTTTAGAGATGACCCTGAGTTGAACAGATTTCAACAACTAGTATGCACAGTGCACTTTCCTTACTATGTAAAGAACTCTTACAAATCAACAAGAAGACAGAGATGAAAACTCAGTAGAAAAGTGAGAAAAGGAGACCCACCAGTCATTCACATAAAAAGAAACACACACGAAGAAAGAAAAAGAAATAATTCTTTAATCCACATAAGAAGAAAGGCAAGTGAAAAAAGATGTGTCCACTTTCATCATTTTAAGAGAATGTGAATTAAACCACAAACGTAGCACTTTTCAAATATGGCAGTGACCAAAAAAGGCCCCGTGGCCCATACCCTGCAGGAGTGTTATCAGTGGGGAAAGCCCCTCTTGTGCAGGGTGGGTGCGGTGGAGAAGGCAGCACCTCCACAGGGGGCAATTTGACAACCTGAGGCTTCTCAATGCACAGGCCCCTTGTCTGCTAGGGATTCAGGTGTAAATCTCACTCTTGTATCAAGAACAATCATTTCCAGTGTTGTTCGTAATGGCAAGTATTGGTAAACGACATACACGGACATCAGCACGGACCTGGGGAAATAAGACGTGGCCATCTATCGGTGGATGCTAAGCAACTGTTGAACAGGATGAGGCATTTCTATGTATGTGTGCCAATATGGAAAGATATCAGGTCAGGTGAGGTGGCTCACACCCGTAATCCCAGCACTTTAGGAGGCCAAGGTGGGCAGATCACCTGAGGTCAGGAGTTCGAGACCAGTATGGCCAACATGGTGAAACCCTGTCTCTACTGAAAATACAAAAATTAGCCAGGCGTGGTGGTGGGCACCTGTAATCCCAGCTACTCGGGAGGCTGAGGCAAGAGAATCACTTGAACCCAGGAGGCAGAGGTCGCAGTGAGCCGAGATCGCTCCACTGCACTTCAGTCTGGGCAACAGAGCGAGACCCCATCTCAAAAAAAAAAAAAGGAAGAATGACATCAAAGGGAAAAAAATCAAGGTGCATGGCATGGAGGTCTAAAAACAAAGGACACACATATAAATGCTCACCAGTGCAAAGAAATGTCTGGAGGATGCACAGGCGATTACATGGGGAATGGCTCTGGGGTTGAAGGGAAAGGAGAGTGCGCCTTTCAGTTCACCTCTTCTGTTTGGTTCAACCATTAATTTTTACACACCTTCTAAAACTTTGTTTTTAGTGGCATGGCAACTTACAGATTAACCCTTTCCATAAATATTATTCAGCCTGAAGAAAAGAATAAAATTCTGACACATGCTACAATGTAGACGAACCTTGAAGATTTTTTGTTTTTTTTTTTTTTTTGAGACGGAGTCTCTCTCTGTCGCCCAGGCTGGAATGCAGTGGCGCCATCTCGGCTCACTGCAAGCTCCACCTCCCAGGTTCACACTATTCTCCTGCCTCAGTCTCCCAAGTAGCTGGGACTACAGGCGCCCGCCACCACGCCCGGCTAATTTTTTGTATTTTTAGAAGAGACGGGGTTTCACCAAGTTAGCCCAGATTGGTCTCAATCTCCTGACCTCGTGATCCACCCACCTCAGCCTCCCAAAGTGCTGGGAATACAGACATGAGCCACCACGCCCAGCTGAAGATATTATGCTAAATAAAATAAGCCAGTCACAAAAGGACAAATACTGTGTGATTCCACTTATATGAAGTCCTGGAGGAGTCAAATTCATAGAGACAGGAAGTGGAATAGGGGTTACCAGGGCTGGGGTTACGGAGAGTTGGTGTTAATGGGCACAAAGTAAAAGCTCCGGCAATGGGTCGTGGAGATGGTTGCACGACAATGGGAATGTACCAGATGCCACTGAATTAGACACTGAAAATGCTTAAAATGATTAGTTTTATGTTATGTATATTTTGCCACATTAAAAACAATCCAAAAAAAAAGTTCTGCATTCATCATTCCATTTAATCTTCCCGACGGCCCACTGAGGCGGGCACCCCTACAAGTTGAATGACTTGTCTCAGGGGTCCCACAGCTGGGGCATCAGATTTGGGAATCAAACCCAGATTCCCCTCTTCCTGGCTCTTTACCCCACCCCCATGGCTGTTTCCTCGGGGTAGACATATCGGCATGGAGAGGTGCCCGCCGCGCATCTGCCAAGTTCCACTGACACACAGGTGCATTGAGCCAAGTTCATCGCCCCCAGCGACGCAAGCGTTTCAGAGCAAAACGGAAACATACGAGGATGATTTAACAATCTGTGTTATGATGGCGCTAAACACACCCAATTGTGGGAAGGGAACAAAATCCCCTGCTATTTTCACTAGGCAAAGAAAAATGAGATGAGGTCATGTCATCTTCCAAACGCCAGTAACGCAGCAAATGAAATTGTAAAATAAAACCTCAAGTCATCCACCACGGCAGCAGTTGCTCCCTTGGCCGAAGAAGCTCGGGGTTCAGCCTTGGAGCTGTGGCACCACCCACACCACGTGCTACATTCATGAAAGAGCCGGCCGCCAATGCACTCTGTCCCTCTAACTTGTTCTCATTACAATCTCATTACAAAGGGCAGACGCGTGGAGCTGGCTGCTCTCCCGCGCCGTCATGAAATGTCCTCCCGGCCCTGCTGCTTGAGCTACTCATGGGCGGGGACCTTGTCGGTGTATCACTGCTGTTTCCTGGTACCTGTTCAGAGCCAGGTGCTCCACAAATACTGAGCCCGTTATACAGCGAGTGATTTATTATACAGCTCAAACCTGCTTCTGACTTTCCACCAGAAAGGGCTAGATTGCTTCCCCCCTAAAATCTACATGCTGCTGTCTTCACCCCTAGAACTCAGGATGTGACCTTATTTGGAAATAGGGTAGTTGCAGATGAAATGCCTTGAGATGGCGTCATTAAGCTGAGTCCCTAATCCAATATGCCTGATGTCCTTCCAAAAAAAAAAAGAGAGAGGGCGGAAATTTGGACACACAGACACACACACACAGGGAGAGTGCCGTGTGAGGATGGAGGTGGAGGTTGAGATGAGGCCTCCACAAGCCAGGGAGTGGCACAGGTTGTGGGCAAAACACCAGAAGCCAGGAGAAGAGGCTGGGACAGATTCCCCCCATAACCCTCAGAGGGCACCAACCCTGCCCACACTATGACCTTGGACTTCTAGCCTCCAGAACTGGGGACAATACATTTCTGTTGTCTTAAGCCAGCCGGTCTGTGAACTTTGCTCTGGCGGCCACAGGGGACTCACACATGTACTATGTTGCACTTCACTAGTCTCTCTCCCAAGTCTAGTGAACTTCCGGACTATTTCAATGACTGAGCTTTATAATATGTTGTAACATCACAGAGGACAATTCCTGCCACTGCTTTCCTTCTCTCCTTTAAAAAAAAAAATTAAAAATCTACCATTCTGAAAGTTCTTCTCAAGCCCGGACTACAGAAGCGCCTGCCGACCAGGCAGTGGTCAAGGGTGGCAAGTGCGTGGGGAAATGGAAGAATCAGATCTGGGGTTTGCTGAGTGTCCCTGCAGGTGGAAGCTGCACTAGGCATTCCTGATACTCTCCCTTAGCCTCACCACAACCTTGCGGGCGATACAGGAGTCTCCCCATTTGACAAATGAGGCCACTGAGGCACAGAAACTAGATCTCCCCAAGGACGTGCAGCTGTGTGGGTAGAGGGGTCTGGGTCCTAACCACTGTGCCTCCCTATTCCACTAGAGGAGGCAGAAAGCGGCCACGTGGCCACCTACCCCAGGCCCGTGGCGACCCTGCAGATAGTCCCATCCTGCTCTGTCGCCTGGCTCCAATGACACCAAGCTTCTCACTTTAAAGCATATGCAGTCTTTAATCACAGCTTTATTGAGGCATAAGCCATATACCATACACTTTACCTTTATAAAGTGTACATTCAGTAGTTTTAGTATATTCACAGAGCTGTGCAGCCCTCACCATGATTTACTTTTAAAACATTTCATCACCCCAAAAAGAAACCACATGTTCATTAATGGTCGTTCCTCAAGCCCCTAGCCCCTAGTAACCACTAATCTGCTTTGTGTCACGATGAATTTTCTGATTATGAACACTTCCTATAAATGGAATCATACACTATGTGGTCTTTTGTGTCTGGCTTCTTTCACTTAACATGATCTTAGCATGACGTGTTCAAGGTTCATTGATGTTGTAGCATGTGGCAGGCCTTCCTTCCTTTTTAGGGCTGTATAATACTCCACTGTATGGATAGACCATATTTTGTTTACCCATTCATCAGTTGATGGACATTTGGGTTGTTTTCATTTTTGGCTGCTATGAATAGTGCCGCTATGAACAATCATGTGCACCTTTTTGTATGGATGGATGTCTTCAATTCTCTTGGGTAGATGCCTAGAAGTAGAATTGCTGGGTCATGAGATAAATCTATGTTTAACCTTTTGAGGAACTGCCAAACTACTTTCCAAAGTGGCTACACCATTTCACGTTCCCACTACAGTGCATAAGGGCTCCGCACACGTGGTTTCTGCATGAATATGGGTGTGCTCAGATTGGTCTTTCCTTGTGCATCAGGGAGAGACTGATGGGGATACATGGGAAGGAAGCAAAAATCTCCATTTGGGCTTCCCGGCCTGTATCAGTTAGGAGCTGTGTTAGAAAGCTAGGAAGAAATGTAGGGTTTTTCTCTTTTATAAAATAAAGCCAGAGGCCGGCAATCCAGCACTGGAGCAGAACTCTGTGTTGTGGATAAGGCTCCAGGTCCCTTCTGTCTATCTGCTTCTCCATCCTTAGCATATGGTGTCCTCAAGTCACTTCATGATTACAAAATGGCTGCCATTGCTCCAGCCATCACATTCCAGACAAGAAGAAAACAAGGGAAAGGGCAGGTGCCAGCTGAGTCATTCTCTGTGGAGGATCTTTCCCAAAAGCCCCACCCAGTGATCTCAGCTTATGTCCCATTGGTTAGAACAGGGTCCCATGACCACCTCTGCTGAATTACAGACCTGGGAATATGAATTTCAGCTGGGCACACAGCCCCCTGATTTAAGTCAGGGCTGTTAGCCAGAAATCCAGGAAGAATGGATATTGGGAAGACAACCAGCATTGTCCTATGTTCCATTCTCCAAAAAATAGCTGCCACCTGAGGGTTGCAGCATTTCGGAGTTACTGGAATACAGGTCAAGATTAATTAATTAATTAATATCTGTTTCTCTCTGCCTGCTGTCCATCACGTAGGTTCCCTGTCACACAGGAGCGCTGGAGCAGAGGTGGACAGAGTGGTCAGATCATCAAAAGCCCAGCCCGACCAGACCAGACCCTTGCAGGGAACCATGAGTTGTTTTGTTTGTGTGTTTGTTTGGTGAGACAGAGTCTCACTCTGTCACACAGGCTGGAGTGCAGTGGCGCGATCTCAGCTCACTGCAACCTCTGCCTCCTAGGTCAAGCAATTCTCGTGCCTCAGCCTCCAGAGTAGCTGGGATTACAGACACCTGCCATCATGCCCAGCTAATTTTTGTATTTTTAGTAGAGTTGGCCACGCTGGTCTCAAACTCCTAGCCTCAAGTGATCCACCCACCTCGGCCTCCCAAAGGGGTAGGATCACAGGCGTGAGCCACTGTGCCCAGCCATGTGAGTCATTTTCTAACTTTAAAAAAAGGGAGGAGGGGAACCAAGTGGAATCCCTGAGAAGGCAGTAAATTGCTGACTGAGCTACTGATTCCCTCGCTGCATAGGTTCCGTCATCTAACAAATATTTCTCGAAGACCTAGTGTGGACTAAGCTGCCAAGTGCTTTAAGGGATTCATGACAAATTCCTGTCCTTTATCCAGGAGCTAAATCAAATGCACTCGTGATCACAATAAAAGACCACAGTACCCTCCAAAAGGGACAGTGACATTCTACAGAGCTTAGGGAGCAGTGTGCTCACTTCCCGCCACCACGTGAACAAACAAGCCCAGAGAGGAGCTGTGACTGTCCCTGGTCGCCCAACAATAACCCCTGGAGATCTGCACTAAACAAGGCACACCGCAGACGGAGGCCACACTGGAGGCGGAAGCCAGTCCTATGCCTAGTGGATGCTCCCCCAATCCTCATGATCATCTTCAAAAAGATTAGTAAACAAACCTCCAACAACATTAACTAAGGAAGAATGAATTTGACGGGACAGAACACACTACAGAGATTTAAAAGATAATGCGAGAATGGCTGGGCGCGGTGGCTCACGCCTGTATCCCAGCACTTTGGGAGGCCAAAGTGGGCGAATCACCTGAAGTCAGGAGTTCGAGACCAGCCTGGCCAACATGGCGAAACCCTGCCTCTACTAAAAATACAAAAAATTAGCCAGGCATGGTGGCATGGTGGCGGGCACCTGTTAATCCCAGCTACTAGGGAGGCTGAGGCAGGAAGAATTGCTTGAACCTGGGAGGCAAAGGTTGCAGTGAGCCAAGATCGCACCACTGAACTCCCCCTGGGTGACAGAGCAAGACTGTCTCAAAAAAAAAAAAAAGAAAGAAAAAGAAAAAAAGATAATGCTAGATTATTGTGAAAACTTAGAAGAAACAGATGCATTTCTAGAAAAATACAGCTCACCAACACTGACACGAGAAGAAATAGAAAACGAGACTTTGTGCTTCCACTGTAAAGTTTAAGTGAAAAAGCCACAACCTTAGATATTTGCAACCCATTTGAACTCAGGATTCACGTGCAGAATATATTAGAAGGAAAAAAATATTGTAATCAATTTTTGGAAGACAACCCAACAGGAAAAAAAGCAGGGAGGCCTGCATTTCAAAGAACAGAAACATGTTTGGCCAACAGAGTGGACTCAGAGGGGCCACCCAGACGCCCCGTAAGGAGGGATCTTTGCTGCAGCAGGCAGGGTGCTGTCAGGAGACACCTGCAGGGTGGATCGCCTCCTGTGACTGGGCAAGCGTGAAGAAGCAGCCATCTGGGCCCAAGGCAGGACGGCGTGGATGCACCACCACAGCCCCTGAGCTCCTCACAGTCAGCCACAGCTGTCACTGGACTACAACTCGGCTCAGCTCTCCCTCTGCCCAATCCTGCTGCCTTCCCTCATCAATCAGGCGTGGACCCCAGGAGCACCTCCTAATCAACACCCCACACACTGAATTCCAGCTCAGCCTCTGCCTCCTATGGGCCAACCAGGGCAGCCAATGAACATGGTCACCAAAAAAAATGGCAATGGTTAAAAAAAAAACAAGTACCAGGCCAGGCGCAGTGGTTCACGCCTGTAATCCCAGCACTTTAGGAGGCCGAGGTGGGCGGATCATGAGGTCAGGAGTTCGAGACCAACCTGACCAACCTGGCCAAACCCCATCTCTACTAAAAGTACAAAAATTAACTGGGCGTGATGGCATATGCCTGTAATCCCAGCTACTCAGGAGGCTGAGGCAGGAGAATCGCTTGAACCCAGGAGGCAGAGGTTGCAGTGAGCTGAGATCTCGCCACTGCACTCCAGCCTGGGTGACAGAGAGAAACACTGTCTCAAAAAAAAAAGAAAGAAGAAAAGAAAGAAAGAAAAAGAAAGAAAGAAAGAGAGAGAGAGGGAGGGAGGGAGGGAGGAAGAAAGGAATCTTCAAACACAGTGTTAGATGGCCAAAAGCAAGGCCTGCTCTGTGATTTTATTTAAATTGCAAATGCAGGCAACACTAACCAATACATTGTGTAGCAACACCAAAACTAAGGTAAAGCCAGAGAATCGCTGTTACAGTTCCCTTAGAACAGAGGTGTCCAATCTTTCAGCTTCTGTAAACCACACATAAAATACACTAACACTAACGATAATTGTCTTGGGCCACACATAAAATAGACTAACACTAACGATGGCTGATGAGAGAAAAAAAAAAAAAAACTCATGTTTTAAGAAAGTTTACAAATTTGTGCTGAGCTGCATTCAAAGCCATCCTGAGTCACATGCGGCCCTCAGACCCCAGGTTGGACCAGCTTGCCTTAGATGGTGGAGTGGATGAACACCCAGTGGAGGGCCACTGGGGGCTTCTAACATCCTAAAATGTTCTATTCTCTCTCTTAGCGTGGATGGTGGGTGCACAGATATTCATTTCGCGATTTTGCTTAGGCTAGACATACGGATTACATACATTATGAATAACACAGCAGGTCTAACAGACCCCAGAGAGTTGACCAAAGCAGGAAGTTGTCTTTGTGTGGAGGAAACAGAAAAGGATCATTCCGTACACTTTATTTTAGCCCTGGCTGGCAAAAACCAGGGTCAGATATGAGAGAAAAATGAGACCACAGAGCTGCCCTGAGAGACCAAGTCAGGGCCAGCCAGGATTTTCTGCCAAACTATTACAGAGAAGGAGAGGGAATATTTACACATCCTGGACCCTGTGGTGGACATTAAAGCTCTACTGTATTCTGTATCTTGTCCTAAAGGTAAGTTTCCCTCTAGAATTGTTTGCTGAGAAGGCATCAAGCTTTCCTTAAGATGGAGAAGTTTATCCACAATAATCCCAATGACTGGTGAACTTGAGACCACACTATGCTGTTAAAGGATGCTACGGTTATTAAAACACTTGTTTCAGAAAAATGTTTGTAGATTTGAACTCTGGAGTTTTGTCTAGTGAGGGTGGTTTGCCCACCACCCTGCCAGGCGCTTAACTCTCTGAAGCATTGCTGATGACTCTCTACTTAACCTACAAAAGAACCACAAAGACTTCTTACCCCGGCCAAAGGCAGGTTTCTTTCTTAGAAAGCATCCCCTAAAAAATGAAAGCACACGGTGGATGCTCAGTGGGTGTGGGCGGAGCTGATGCAGTTGTTACACCTGTCCTGGGAAGGTGGAGAGCAGAGGCTCACGCCCTCTCATGGTTCCCGAGAGCCTCGCATCTGGGCCTGGCGTGGCCCCCACACTGAGCTGTAGCTCTGGCCCCCACGTCCCAGGAGTGGGGTGAGGCTCAGGAGATAACACCAGCGAACCAGCTTTGAAACTGCAGAGGGCAATTCAGACGGGGAGGCCTCTGCTCTTCCTCTTTTCAACCAACCAGGAAGGCTCCACCTCCTTCCAATCTTCTCCCCAACCTGGGCAGCAGATGAGTCTGTCTTTTCCCAAAAACCAAATTCCTCCTCTGGGGACACAGGTTTTTTTTCCTACTGAGGAGATGCCACGGAGCTGGCCACAAGGCTCAGAGGCCCCTCCCAAACAGAAGCCCAGACGCTACTTTGTAGGAGCAGCGTCCAGCACCGCTGCCCTGATGCACACTGGCTGCCAGAAAAGGCATCACAGGCCTCTCCCCTGATGTCAGCTGCTAGCAGGAGAGCTGGCCAAGGGACCCCTGAGAACCATGCTTAACCAAGCGGCTGACATGGAGACAGGGAAGCAGCTAGGGGCCACCCAGCTTGTCACATAAAGCATGAGTGCAGAGCGCCAGGAAACAGGCTCCCTTCCCCTGCCTGTCCTGCTACCTATGACCTCACATCCCGGGCCTGGACATCCAGTTGCCACCTCGTGACCATGAGCAAGAAACCCACACCTAAGATACTGCCCCAAGCAGTATTGGGGATGGTAAAGCCAAGCATGTTTCTTTTACGTGGGTCTGCTCTCCGTAACACCCACGAGGAATCTCATCTCTGACTTTGGGCCCCCGAGCTGAGCTGTCAACACAGCAGCCTTCACTCATCCAAGGATCTGCCTTCCATGGAAGACCCTCGAGTCCCCAGAGTGGACTGCCCACAAGGAGGGGAAAAAGAAGCCCAGTGTCCCCCGACCCAACCATCCTCACCCTGGCCCCATTCGTTTATTGAAGGACAAGAACCAGACTCAAAGAAAGAGGATCTGGTCCAGAGCTGAGCTTGGCAGAGCAGGAAGACAGCGGAGCCTGGTTCCTGTTGGCCTCACCCAGCCAAGCCATGAGCTCTGGACGGCAGACCCCTTGCCTTTTATGGTGAAAATGTTTTTGCAACCCTATCTCTCTCAGTTCCAGCTACCGGAAGTCCATCTAGTCAATGTTCCTCCTACTTGTAGCTGAATGCTTTCCTAGTTTATTATCATTATTATTTTTATTTTTAGAGATGAGGTCTTGCTCTGTTGCCCAGGTTGGAGTGCAGTGGCATGATCACGGCTCGCTGTAGCCCCAAACTCCTGGGCTCAAGCGATCCTCCCAACTCAGCCTCCTGAGTAGCTGGGATTAGAGGTGTGGGCCACGATGCCCAGCTAATTTTTTTTTAAGAGATGGGATCTCACTATATTGCCCAGGCTGGTCTCTAACTCCTGGCCTCAAGTGATCCTCTTGCCTCAGCCTCCCAACGTGCTGGGATTACAAGAATGAGCCAGCACACCTGGCTCCAAAAGCATTCCTAAATGGTATGTGATTATTTGCACAAAGTGTCCCCCTGTGTTTGGGCAGAAAAGGAGGAAGTGTAAGCAAGAGTCTTCCTCTTGAAATAAAAACCACCGGCCAGCTAACACCCTTCTCCTTGTGCTCTGCAAGTGTGGATGCCCCAAACAAGCAAATTAACACAAACTTCCAGAAGCAAACCAATGCTACAACTGGAAAACAATGTCCCTGTCACTGCACATTGAGGTTGATTCCAGATTTATTTTGTGTTGTTCCTACTGTCAAATAATTTTGCAGTGAATTTAGGCAGAAGGAGATTTCTTAAATTTTTTTTGATAATTTCCTCAGGATAAATCCCCAAGAGTGTAAATGCAGTGTCAGGAAGGATGACAACTTTTTCCAGTGCCTGCTGCCTAATGCCAGGCTCATTCTCAAAGGGGGCCCCACAGTCTGGGGCTCTCCCGGGCTCACCCTCACCATACCAGCACCAGGAGATACGTTATTAATCAAAATATATAGATCTGAAAAAGTCAGGCCTATTGCCTCCTCCAGACATTTAGGAAAAGCTCACATAGTTTTTAGGGATTTGCTAAAAATTCATTTCAGAAGCTCTACCAATGCACCAGTATTTCAACATCTGCCTAAGTAACAACAAAATGACTGAAATCGTGTTATAATTTATTGTAGTAGCAGTGGAGCTCAAAATCAATAAGTTAATTTACCTCCACTAACAAGGTGCTTTAGAGGCACAAGTGAGTACAAAATCACATGCCTAAAAGGTGCAGGCCATGAGGGACCAGGCATGCCAGAAGACTAATCACCAAAAATTACTGTCTTAAGTCTCAGGTGTAATAAAGCCAGGCATGTTTCTTTTACATACGTCTCTTTTCCATGACACCCGTGAGGCTCAAGGCAGAGAATTAGACACTAAGGAAAAGGCTCTGGGCCAAGGTCAAGGGGCCTAGTTCCCATCCCAGCTCAGACATGAATGCACTCAGCAATTCTGAGCCAGTAGCAGCAACCTCTCTGACCTCAGTTTCTCCTATAGAATCTCTGAGCAACCCTCTTCTTCTAAGAATCCCCAATTCCCTGCCTGACTCCTGTCCAGCTGGGGCACCTCAGGTGGGCAGTTTCATTCTTCAGGGCCTCAGTTTCTTCAGCTGTAAGGTAAACACAGTAAGGCAACGTTTGCTTCCCTCTTAGGGCCATCGTATGGAGTCAAACAGGATATTGTAGCAAAATCAGTATTTCGCTGACCAACACCTACTGTTGATTTAGCTACAAACGGTTGTGGGAATAGAGGTAGAAAGCTACGGAAGGCAATGCTCCAGCACCACAGTTCCCTGGAGGTGGGGGGGGGGCAGTTTCCAGAGAAGCATGAAGAGATGGAGTTATTGGGACCCACAAAGCACAGAATCAACACGTGGCTAAACGAGAAGGGCCCTGAGAATGATAATAGCAGCTGTCGCTGACTTAGCATCAATGGTGCACTGGCCACTGTATTCAGAGCTTTGGGGACATATCCATGGGAACCCTGCAAGGTCAGGTTTATGGTCAGGATCTTCCATTAGAGGAAGACATAAGGTTCCGAGGGTGGCTGTGGTACAGCCAGAGTCAAACCGGTGATCACAGGCAAGGCAGGGTTGAGCTGGACATCACATCTCCTGACCTCACACCTGGGAGGAGGTGCACTGGAGGGGCCCTTGACACACAGCACGTGCTTTAAAAAAAGTATTAGTAGTGGTCATAGCAATAGGAATAGTATCTTGAGATTACTAAAATCTTCAGCATCTCATTAATCCTCACAATAACTTCTTAAAGGAGCCGTGGTTATCATTCCCATTTAACAGATGAGAAAAATCAAGGCTCAGGGATGTGCAGTGACTAGCCCAGGGCCACACAGCTGGTGAGTGGTAGATTCTGACAAAGCCTCCCCAGGCCTGCACCCTTCACTAAGCATCTCAGCCGTCCCTTCTCTTTCCAATCTCAGGGATGCAAAGGTTGGGGACCACATCTTGGGAATATAAAACAGTATATTTCTTAGACCCAAAGGTGTGTTTGTTTTCAAAGGAACAGAAAACAGGGCTGAAGCCCTCAGGAGCTCCCGGGCCCATCGTGTGCTCCACCCGCTTTCAGAATTTCAGCACCAAGAACAGCGACAGACTTAAATCATGGCGCCCTCTGGTGGTCTTTATGAGAAAGGGCAGGCCGTGAAGCGGGGGCTCTGCCGAGGGTCAGCCCGGAATTTTTGGAAAACGGTGGGGACAAAAGATGGAAGAGGGGAGAAAAGGAAAGAGGGGAGGAAAGAGAGATGGGAAGAAGAGCAACAGCTAATGGCCCCCAAGCACAGGTAGCAGACAGCCTCTAAATGCTCCCAGCGGCTCACATTCACCTGATAACCTGGGGTTGGGGGAGCATTTGGGGGAAACTTGTGCAATCCAGACTTCGGCCTATGAAAACATTTACTCATCTTCAAAACATGCAGTCACTCAGATTCGACGATTATCAAGATTTTGCCACACTTGCTTCATCTCTCCCTTTTTTTCTCTTGCCTATTTTTTCTCCACTGGAGATTTTAAAGTAAAATCACGCCCTTACACTTCAGCATGCATCTCTAAAAATATGGGCACATCCTTACATAACCAAAATGCCATTATCACACCTAACAAAGCAACAATAGCTTCTTGGAATCATCTAGTAGAGTCCCTAATCTAACTTTCCTGAGTGTCTCGGTGAAACCATAAGAAGGGATGATAAGGAAGCTAACCAAGGAAATAGCAGATTCTCGCCCCTGACCCCACTGGTCACCCTGTGCTCCAGTACCCGTGGCAACACTGAACACTGGGTGCCTTCTGGCAGGATGCACTGGAAACCCCACCTCACCAATAACCAAGCATTCCTGCCAAGAAAAACAGGCCTGAGGCTCAATCTAATAAAAGCTCTGCGGATTTCTGATTATGAAAATAGAGGGGCGGGAGGGAAGTGCCAAAGGACACCGCAGGGAAGCCATAGATACACCCAGAAGACAGGACCTCCTACAAGATAAAGGATCCAGCGTCTGCAATGGGCCTGGGCCATGTGCAAAGGGTGATCTTTCAACTAGTGGTGCTGAAACGACTGGACATCCATATGCAAAAACGCAACGGGACATAGGCCTCTCACCTCAGAGAAAAA
Source organism: Nomascus leucogenys (assembly GCF_006542625.1). Taxonomy (NCBI): domain Eukaryota; kingdom Metazoa; phylum Chordata; class Mammalia; order Primates; family Hylobatidae; genus Nomascus; species Nomascus leucogenys. The sequence goes on from NC_044400.1 coordinate 77,546,305, forward strand.
TTGGTTCAAAACAGATCACACACCTACATGTAACCTAAAACCATGAGACTTTTAAAAGTCTCAAATAAGCACATAAGAAGATGCTCAACATTTTTAACCATGGGGGAATTACAAATTAAAATCATAATGCGGCCAGGCACGGCAGCTCACACCTGTCATCCCAGCACTTTGGGAGGCCAAGGCAGGCGGATCACTTGAGGTCAGGAGTTCGAGACCAGCCTGGCCAATGTGGTGAAACCCCATCTCTATTAAAAGTACAAAAATTAACCAGGCGTGGTGGTGGGCACCTGTAATCCCAGCTACTCCGGATGCTAAGGCAGGAGAACTGCTTGAACCCGGGAGGCAGAGGTTACAGTGAGCCAAGATCATGCTACTGCACTCCAGCCTGGGCAACAGAGTGAGACTCTGTCTTAAAAAAGAAGAAGAAGAAGAAGAAGAAGAAGAAGAAGAAGAAGAAGAAGAAGGAGAAGGAGAAGGAGAAGGAGAAGGAGAAGGAGAAGGAGAAGGAGAAGGAGAAGGAGAAGGAGAAGGAGAAGGAGAAGGAGAAGGAGAAGGAGAAGGAGGAGAAGGAGGAGAAGAAGAAGACATAATGGGGCACAACCACACCTGTTAGCATGGCTAACACTCAGCCTCTCTGAGCCTCCCCGTGCCCCACTGGTGGAATGAGATGGATGACAACCCACCTTCTCCACCTCCAAGTTTCCTGCTCCCGTCCTCACAGCCACCAGCCAGCACATCCTAAAGCACAGACACAAGGGCTGATGAGGGTGCAGAGTGCCTGGAACCCTCATGCATGACATCTGTGGATGCAAAGACAGCGCAGCGACTCCTGAAAACAGCCCTGTATTTGGATGCTGAGTCTGTTAGGAGTGAAGAGGTTTATTGGGAGGTCGCACTTGTTAAAGGTAAAAGGTAGAAGAGCCAGTGTGGGCAGGCAGAGCTTCCTGACAGCCATGCAAGTGTCACTGACCCTCTCAGCCAACCGACAGCAAGCTCCAGGGCAAAGGCTGCCTGCCGCAGGAGTCCTGGGATGTGTAGAAATGGGCAGGCCCTAGAAACCCCTCCAGGGGACAGTCGTTGGCTGAGGGCTGCCAGAAAGAATGGCCTTGTTCAGTGGCAGAGGCAGATCCTGAAGATGCCAAAATCCAGAGACAGTCAAGCAGCTGCCTGCCCTGAGGCTGGACAGCAAAGTCTTTCTTGAAGGGGGATCTGAGCCTCGCACCTCCTTCTGCCCGCCTCCCTAAATGAACAGTGCCTGGCCCTTGGCAGCCCTCTCCCCGCCTTCCCTCTTAGCAGTACTGTCACCCCAACATGCTCTTGTATGTTTATGGGTTTGTCCCTTCACTGACAGATCCCCCATTGGCTCAGTTCCTGCCACGTGCAAGGTGTCTGGTAAATATCTGTTGAATAAATTGGTTAATCCTGTCCAGACCTCTGGAGCTAAGCCACTGGTCTAAGCCACCATCATCGCTCACTCCCACACTGCAGCGGCCTCCAAAGTCATCCCCTGGTTCTCACTTTGCCCCCGACAAAGTCCACGCCCCACACAGCAGGCAGACTGACGCTGTAAAAATGGAAATTGGACCACGTCGTTTTTCCACCTCCACCCCCACCCTTCCCACTCTCTGCTCTGGCCACACCAGCCTCCTTGCTGCCACAGAACACGCCAGGCTCATTTCATTCTGGGGCTTTGCACCTGGATCCAGTGACAGACAACTCCAGATGGAGGGTGGTCAGGGAAGGCCTCCCAGAGGAGGTGACTTTTCAGCTGCGACCTGAATGATGAGAAAGATACAGGGAAGGGAGTCCCAGGCAGAGTCACAGAAGGTGAAGCTCTCAGGAGTGAAATGCCCCTCACCTGTGCCTTCCTGGGCAAGACCCTCCACGTCTCCACCTGCAGAGCCAGACTGATAACACCGGCTCCTTCCTGCTCCTGTAGAGTGGCCACAGGTTTGCAGCCCTGAGAGCAGTGGGCTCCGATGACACCTGCTGGCTGTGTGACCTCACGTAACCCCTCCTCATCCCTAGGGAGGATAACGGGAGGCGCCTGCAGCACGAGCAGTAGCTGGAGCCCATGGATGAGCTTTAAGGTATGAGCTACTTTCCCATGTAGGGCCCGGTACATAGTAGGTGCTTACTCAGTGGTGGCCACTATTGAGCCTGCCCCGACAGTCCTTTTGGGACAGCAGCTGTAACGAGCGTTATTTCTCGAGACTCAGCTCCCAGGTGAAGGTCTGGGGAGAAACATGCTCAACTGAGGCTTGCAGAGAAGTATTTCTTTAAAGTGACATAACCAGCCCTCACCCTGTGCCAGTAAAGGTCTGGCAGCACCACAGTGCTTTATTTTTAACCTGTCACCTTGTCACCGCAGCACGAGGTGCAGCTGAGGTCACAGCAGGGTGGGGGGACAGCCAATGGCTCATCCCACGCACCTGGGCCCCAGTCTCACCTCCATGCTCGCTGCCTGCGTGACCTTGGGTGAGTCACTCAGCCTCTCTGAGCCTCCCCGTCCCCCACTGGTGGAATGAAATGGATGACAACCCACCTTCTCCACCTCCAAGCTTCCTGCTCCCCTCCTCACAGCCACCAGCCGGCACATCCCAAAGCAGACACAATCAGCCCCCTCCCCACAGTGCCCTCAGGCCAGCACATGAGACCCTTGCCAAGACACCCCCACTACCCTCTGCAGCCTCAGCTCCCACTGCTTCCTCCTGGGAAGGCTACGCCCAGCTGCACAGAACTTCACCCTTCACTAACAAGCCATGCGCTCCTACAACGCCAACCTGAAGCACGTGCTATTTCCTCTGCCGGGAATGCTGTTCCCCTCATCCTTCTAGCTTAATGTCTTCTACCCTGGGAGCAGAGATAGACCTGGCCCCTCCTCCCTCCCTGCATGAGGCTCCAGGGCAACCAGTCTACAATATTTCGCAGAGCATCTTAGGGGGACACTCTTTTTTATTTAGAGATGGAGTCTTGCTTGTTTCTTCCCCAGGCTGGAGTACAGCTCCACATCTGGCATGATCACAGCTCACTGCAGCCCCAAGTTCCTGAGCTCAATGGATCCTTCTGCCTTAGCCTCCTAAGTAGCTGGGACTACAGGTGCATGCCACCATGCCCAGCTAATTTTCTTTAATATTTTGTAGAGATAAGGGCTCACTGTTGCCCAGGCTGGTCTTGAATTACTCACCTCAAGTGATCCTCCCACCTCAGCATCCCAAAGTGCTGGGATTACAGGCATGAGCCACAGTGTCCAGCTAGAGCAACACTTTTGTTTTGGTCTCTCTCTAGCAAGAGAGTCCCCCTGAAGGTCAGTTGCCATACCTTCCTCGCCTCCGGGTCCATGGAGCCTGGTGGTTATGCACAAGCCTCTCCAGTTAGATTGCCCAAGCTCAAAGCCCACTCTCCCACAGGTTAGCTCAGCAGCCACAGGTGAGCCTCTTCCCCTTTTGTGCTGCAGTATCCACATGTGTAAGCTGGGGATAAGAAATGTACATGCCTTCCAGGGGGATTGGAGGCTACTTGGCCTCAGAAGGCACTTAGAAAGCCCCTGGCATGTCATGAGTATTCATGTATGTCACATGCTCCTAATGTGCTCTCTGGGTTCCCAGCACAGACCATGGCCCACAGTGAGTGCTCAGGTGATGTTTGTAGAATGAATGAACAAACACATGGCATGGAGAACAAAGCCAATAGGAGTCCAGTGGGAGAAAAGTAACTGAAACTCCCAGCTGGAAAAGTAGAAAATAAAACTAGAGGTAAAGTGTTGTGTTTTGGCCACAAGTCCCCCCATCAAGAGATGAGGTCTATGCCTCCTCCTCTTGAGTCTTGTGGGCCTGTGACCCACTCAACCAAGAGCCTAGCAGAAGTGAAGCTCTGAGACATCAAAAGCTGGGCATCAAAGGCCACATAACTGCCGTCTTGTTCACTGGACATTGCACCAGGAGCCTTGAGCACCATGGAAGGAGTCCCACCACCCTGGGCTGCCATGCTGGACAGGCCACATGTCAGGGCTCAGGTGACAATCCCAGCTGAGCTCAGACCCTGCTGTCCCCACCAAGGCATCATAAATGACAGGGAAGCCACTGTGGGCCACCCAGCCCAGTCCATCCTCCAGCTGAACACCAACAAACAACCTCGGTGTAGGCAACATGCAGCAGAAGAATCACCCAGCTGAGCCCTTCCTCAGCTCCTAGCTCTCAAAACCATGAAACACAATGAAATGGCCGTTCTCAGCTGGCACATCATGGGATCATTTGTTAAGCAGCCACAGATGACTGGAGAGAAAGTGGAGAGACTTTGGAAATGGAAGGAAAAGATGTGAGTGAAGATGAGATAAGTGGTAGCAAAGGACCAGCAAAGACAGCATGGGCTGTCTGTGCTACATATCTGAGCCTACAGATCCACTTTTCCCACACGGGGAGACCTGAGCCCACTGTTCCCAAATGCAGTGATCATTACCATGGCAACTGCTCTGAAATGCAGGCAGTCTTCCTGCAATTTTTTCATTTGTTCTCATTGTGTAAGTTTCCTATGGCTGCTGTAACACATTTCCACAACCATAGTGACTTAGAAAAACAGAAGGTTATTCTCTGACTGTTCTGGAGGTCAGAAGTCTGAAATCAGCCTCACTGGGCTAAAGTCAAGGTGTGGGAATGGCTGGTTCCTGCTGGAGGCTCCAGGGGAGAATCTGTTTCCTTGACCTTCCAGCTTCTGGAGGTGCCCACATTCCTTGGCTTGCAGCTCCTCCCTCCGTCTTCAAAACCATCAGTGTAGCATCTTCAAATCTCTCTCCCTTTCTTCCTGTTTCTCTCCTCTTTCTTCCTCCCTCTCTTCTCTTCTCCTTCTCTTCCTCTTTCTCTCCTCTGCTTGCGTCATCCCATCTCCTTCTCTGATTCTGACCCTCTTACCTCCCTCTTATAAGGACCCCTGTGATGACATTAGGCCTACCCAGATAATCCAGGTCAACCTCCCCAACTCAAGAGCCTTAACTTAATCTCATCTGCAAACTCCCTTTTGCCAGGTAAGGTAACACATTCACAGGTCTGGGGATTAGGACGTGGAAATCTTTGGGGGGCATTATTCTTTCCATTACACTCACAAACATCCTGCAAAAGTGGACTTTATTGTCCTAATTTGACAATAAGGCTCAGGAAGGTGGGGCCATTGCCTGATGTCATGTGAGTAGCAGAGGCAAGAGCCAGTTTCAGGATGAATGTCCACACACATGGCCCAGTTCCACTGGCCTCCATAGATGTTGGGGTCTCACTGGAGGCAGAATTCACCCCAGATAGTTCAACAGAAGAGAAGTAAACAAAGGTGACCTACAGGAAGTGACCAAGGAAGCATTTGGGGCACCCAGGGACTAGGGGCAAGGACAGGAGGCTGTTACCCCCGGGCTGAAAGGTGGAGGGGAAGAGAACTGGGACCATGAGACAGGAGCCACTGGCACAAGCTGTGACCATGGAGAGCACAGCCGACCCTGGGATTGCAGCGCCACAGCAGGGAGAAGAATGGGGAGTGTTTCTCCCTCTCCCTCCTGCCCTGCAAGCTCCGACTGGTGCCTCCCACTGGCCAAACTCCACGGAAGCCTTAGGGCAGGGACCACAGGTGATGCAGCCTCCAGGGCACCACACTGGACAGAGAAAGGTGAAAAATAGATCTATGGGTCAAGTGGAGAAATCCAGCGCAGTCCACTGTGGCCACTCAGCAAACATCCTCATCCCCCTATCCGGGAAGAAACTCTCGGCCCAACACAGTAAGGCACGGGGTCCCACCAACAACGGTATCATTGAGGGAGACGCCACTTCAGATGCCTGCCTGGAGCCTACAGCATCACGCTGTCCACCACAGGTAGCCTTCATTCAAGGTGGCCAGGAGAGATGAGGGCAGGGGAAAAAGGGCCAATCAGCAGCGAGTCCTTCTTCCTCCACCCACTGATAGGCACCTTGCCTGTGCCAGAGCACCTGGTTCTTCACCTAGGGGAACGAACCAAGCTTGCACCCATGATCTGGGTCTGTCATGCTCCTATCTCTATGTTCAGGGCTGCCATGCTCAGCAGACCTTTTTTATCAGATGTCAGTGCTAAGAAGCATCCCCGTGGATCCTCTGGGCCCCAGATACCACCAAGAAGTGACCTCATTTATCCTTGGTAACTAGGAGCAGCCACCCCTCATCCCAGTGCCCCCTTCTCTGCCAGGCCACCCAGCAGCAGCAGGAGGCCCAAATGGCCTCGGTCCCAGTGTCCACTTTCACGGACCGTGGCCCTGCTCCCTGATGGAAGCCTTCCTTCTTGGGGCACCAGGACCCCCAAACACACCACGCCTAACGAACTAGAAGCAAAATTAGTTCAAGGGGTTATCTGGGGTGACTGCTATGGGTTGAATTGTGTGCCCTCCCCCCAAAAAATTCATATTGAAGTCCAAACCCCCAGTACCTCAGCATGTGACCTTATTTGGAAATAGGGTCACTGCAGATATCATTAGTTAAAATAAGGCCATGCTGGAGTAGGTTTGACCCCTAATCCAAAATGACAGGTGCCCTCATCAAAGGGGAAATGTGGACACAGAGACAGACAGGCACAGGGAGAAAGGCAGACACTATGGTGACACCATCTACAAGCCAAAGAATGCCAAAGATGGACAGCAAATCACAAGAAGCTGGGAGAGGGGTACAGGACAGATTCCCCCTCTAATTCCTCCATAGAAACCGACCCAGCTGTCATCTTGATCCCAGACTTCTGGCTGCCAGAACCATGAGACAATCAATTTCCCTTCTTCAAGCCACTCTGTGTGTAGCGCTTTGTTAAGGCAGCCTTAGTCTGTAGACGGCTACAACAAGATATCTTAGACTAAGTAGTTTATGAATAACAGAAATTGGTTGCTCATTGGCCGGGTGTAGCGGCTCACACCTGCAATCCCAGCACTTTGGGAGGCCAAGGCAGGCAGAGTACTTGAGGTCAGGAGTTCAAGACCAGCCTGGCCAGCATGGTGAAACCCTGTCTTTACTAAAAGTACAAAAATCAGCCAGGCCTGGTGGTGCACACCTGTAATCCCAGCTACTGAGGAAGCTGAGGCATGAGAATCACTTGAACCCAGGAAGCAGAGATTGCAGTCAGCCAAGATCATGCCACTGCACTCCAGCCTGGGTGACAGAGTGAGACTCCATCTCAAAAAAAAAAAAGAAAGAGAAAGAAAAAGAAAAAGAAAGAAAGAAAGAAAGAAAGAAAGAAAGAAAGAAAGAAAGAAAGAAAGAAAGAGAAAGAAAAAGAAAAGAAAGAAAGAAAAGAAAGAAGGAAATTGATTGCTCACAATTCTGGAGGGGAGGCTGAGAAGTCCAAGATCAAGGTGCCAGCAGATTCGATTCTGTGTCTGACAAGGGCTCTGTGCTTCAAGGACGGCGCCTTCTCACTGCGTCCTCACATGGTAGAAGTCTGCCTCGGGCCTCTTTTATAAGGGCTCCACCCTCTTGACCTAATCACCTCCCACAGCCCCACCCTCAATACTCTGTTGGTGGTTAGATTTTAGCACAGGAATACTGGAGAGATGGGAACATTCAGACCACTGGACAGCCCCAACACACTCACACAGTGGCCATGTCTGGGGCTGCCCTGTGCAATCATTCATAACACACCCTTTCATTCTCTAAGGTACCCCAGTTTGGATGATAAATTATTTGACACCCTAGTGATTATAAGCCAGTGAAGGGCTCCTCCTAACTCCATCCACTGGTCCTCAAACCTGTGCATGTGGCTGTGCAGGTGACAGTCACAAAACAGCCGCTGATCTAAGGCATACAGGACAAGGCCCCACCTGCTGCGTGCTGTCTGGAGGCTGGTGTGGTAGCCAGGCCTGCAGCTGCAGGCCCTTCTCCCTGCTTCTGGGTGATGAGAGTGAACCCCACGGGTGAGGGCCCTTTGCCGCAGCTCTGCACCACCGCAGGAATCCTTTGAATGATGTGATGCTTGTGGGCGACGGTGACTGTGAATCAGGAATTCCACAATGACACTGCTGACAGAAGCGGGTGGGAAGGCGATTCTGTATCTGGCTTATGCATCCGCCCCCCCGAGAACAAGGGAACCAACCTGCCCCTGGGTGCTTGCTGGTCTCCTCGGGTAATGCTGCCACACCCAAAGTCACTGCTGTCCCCTGATGTTGGAGACTGGGACCTCAGCTGTGGCAGTGGCCAGCTCAGCCCTGGAGAGTTGAAGGCCATATTTTCTGCCTGTGTGTTTCCCCATCTCTGCCATATTTTTTGTGTGAGCCCAAGAGCGAGCCCTGGGGTGGCTGGAAAGAGTCTGCCTGGCACCCACAGGCAGGCTAGCGTGTCTGTCCTGTGACCGAGAGCCTCATGCATGAAGGATGCCTCTGGGGAGCATCCGCATGGGGCACGTGGGGGTTTGTTTCATGTGTCAACTTGACGGGGCCACGGGATGCCCAGATATCATGCTAAACATCATTTCCAGGTGTGTCTGTGAGGGTGTTTCCAGTAGAGATGAGCATTTGAATCAGTAGACTAAGTAATCCCCAGTGTGGATGGGCCTCCCCCAGTTTGTTCAGGGCCTGAATGGAACAAAAAGGCAGGAGAAGGGAGAATTCACTCTCTCTGCCTGACTGCTGGAGCTGGGACATCAGTCTTCTCCTGCCCTGGGATTGGCACTCACACCATCGCAACATCAGCCTTCCTGGTTCTCAAACCTTCAGACTAGAACAACTAGTTATCCAGCTTCCAGATGGAGCTTAGGGGACTTCTCAGCTCCATAACTGTGTGAGCCAATTCTGTGTGTGTGTGCACACACGTGCAGTGATCCTATTGGCCCCTGTTTCTCTGAAGAACTCTGACTACTACAGGGCACAAATACCTCACGCTCTGCAGTCATTTGAGAGGCCCATCCACACACCTCTTCCCCAGGCCGCCTTGTCATCATCCTCCAACCTTGTTCTTTCCCAAGCCCTGCCCAGCTTGCCAGCCCATGCACTAGTGTAGATCCCTACTCCAGGCTGTGGTTCCTCCCCAGCAGCATGAGCAACCAGATTCTCCCCCTGAAGTTTTGCCTCCTGGGAGAATCTCCAAGCATCTTTCGGGGTGCCCCTGAGTTGGATATTGTTACAGAAGGATGCAGCCACTGCACCTTCCTCCAAAGGAGGGAGGGGGGAAGGAGGCAGCACCCCTACCTCTCTCTCCACCTGCCCTCCCAGCTCCTGGCAATGCCTCCTGTGGGCAAAACCCACCCAAAGACTCCTCAGCAGAGATCCAGGTGGTAAATTTGACAGGATCAGGTTCTAGGCACAGACCAGGGCAGAAAGAAGCTGGGGCTGGAAAGGAACAAGGGGTATAAGCCTCCTTAGAAGATACCGAGGAGGATTCAAGGTACCAGCCTTCAAGGAGGTCATTGTTAACTACACTGTACTTGCTAATAGGTTCCTTTCCTGAGAAAGAGTAGAAATAGTCACTTTAAATTCACTTTATTGTGGTCCTGCAGCACTGACATTAGAATCTGGGAAGAATATTTGAACCACTCATTGGTGTTATCCAAACATACCTGATGCATTATACAACAACATCTACAACAACAGGAACTATAAGCCAGGCTCTGAGAACACAGATGAGTTCTTACAGATCTTATAGTCAGGAGATGCTGGGTGCAAGGTCAGCAAAAAAAAGAAGAAGAAGAAAAAAGAAAAGAAAAAGAAAGATGATTACATTGGACCCGGGGTACTGTGATGGAGACTCCCTGGGTGGGACGTATTTAGTTGGGAGGCAAGGAAGGTCTCTGGAGAGAGGACATGGAAGCTGCGACATGAAGGATGAGTTAGAGTGAGTGCTGGGTTAGCACCAGGAGCGGGGGGAATAGCAGGGGCAAAGGGCCCTGGACAGGAGAGAGCCCAGGATGTACCACGGTCAGGAAAAAGGCTGCTGTGTAGTGAGCGCTGTGGAGATGGGCACAGCAGAGGTCAGCATGGTTATTTTAGGGAGTTGACAGGGGAGTCTGGATTAGGAGGCTCTCAAGTAGTCCAGAAGAGGAGACAATGGCTTGACCTGGGGTAGTAGAGATGAAGAAGGAGAGGAGACAGATCTGAGGGTGAGCTACTGCAGAATATTCCCCACCTGGGCACTGGAGACCCAGATGACACGGGCGGGCACAATGGACGCTGGCCTGGAGTGAGGTGCATCCCACAGGCCCTGGTTCTGCTCTCACCTGCTGTGTGACTCCAGGCAAACCCTCCCCAGCCCCACCCCTGACCTCTCCTCCTCCCCTGTGGACAGGAAGGCAGGAGGACAGAGGTGGCCAGGTGCCTCTGAGCAGCCTCAGCACCCATCCTCTTAAAGGTGCCCAAGCCCAGCAGGACAGCCCCAGGTGGTGAGAATTGGGGCAGTGACTTCTCCCAACCTCACCACATGTCACAGCATCACCTGCAAAGTGGCTGTGATGATCGCATCCCATCACCGAGTGAGCACCTGATACACCTAACAGGCCCTGCCTGTGCCAAGCGTGCAGTAAGTTCTCCATAAATGCCAGCTAAGAGGATTAACACTACTCTCAGCTACCATCTGTGACCTGGGGTGCTGGTGGGGCTGTCACTTAAGGGGCCCCATCCACTTGCTTGGGAAAGCCCATCCATGGGGACAGGGAAATTGTGCCTGCAGTGGGAAGGCCACCCATGCAAGGTCAAGGAGAAGCCTTTCTCAGGGCTTACAAAGAGTCCTCTTCTCTACTCCTGGGACCTGCAGGTTTGTGAGCCTTTACCTGCCACCTTTGCATGCCTCCTAGCAAGGAGAAGGCCACCTGTGCTCAGCCTCCTAAAATATCAGGGCATCCCCTGAGCTTCCCAATACTCAGCCTGATCAACTCTGTGCTTGGGTCAAACTAGGTTGGATTTCAGATTCTTGCCGCAGAAAGATTCTCTGGCAGACAGGAACCACACAATGGAAGAGGCTCTGATGGACACCATCCTCTCACCCGTAGTGCCAGCAAAGAGTGCAACGGTGTCCCTACCATGAAGCCACACCCCACTCAACATGGAGCCCTGCACCAGGCCAAGCCTGGAATGAAGACCTGGGCAACCAGTCCACTCTAGACCAGGAAAGAAGGATTTCCACAGTGTCTCCCTGCCTGGCCTCCCATCTAAAGATGCCCCACCCAGTGAGTCTCCATCGCAGCCCAAAAAGCCCAGCGTCATCTTTTTTTCTGACCTTGCACACTCACAGGTGCCCATCCTGGGAATTCACCACCCAGCCCTGCGGCTCTGATGGGACGCCAGCCTCCAGTCAGGAGTGCACAGGAAAGAGAGCAACAGTGGCTCCCAGCTCTGTGGCTCTGCAATGCCAGGGGAACACTGCGCTGAGACGGGGGCTCTGATGAGCAGGCAGCCCTGACAATAGCAGTTTCCTGAGAAGGAATCACAGAACAGAACCTAAATTTAGACACTGGGAGAGCAGCTCGCGGTCCAGCCAAGGCAGGAAGAACTAGGTTCAGATCCACCACTCGCTGCTAAGCAGCCTGGAGCACATCACTTGCACCTCAGTGTGCCCCTCTGTAAAATGGGGGCAGTGGGCGCGTCCACACCCTCACAGGTTGACGTGAGGATAAGTGAGATAGAGGGTACAGTGCATAGTGCTAGTGCAGTGCCAGGCTCACAGAAGTGCCCAATAAATGGCAGTTCTGAAAAAATACACAGCACACACAGACACACACACACACAGACACACACACACAGAACAGAGGCAAAGAGATTAAACTTCACCCAGGGCTGCAAATTTGCAACATGCAGCGTCTGTGACCACTGTGCCAACTACACTCCCAACACCTTAGCCCCATTCTTGCCCCATGCATAACTTCCTTGGAAATCCCCCCTGCTGTGGACTGGATGCCTGTGTCCCCTATGTTGAAATCCTAACCCCCAATGTGAGATATGAGGAGCTGGGCCCTGGGGAAACAAATAGGAGAAAATTAGTGCCCTTTTAAAATAGACTCAAGGGAGCTCATTTGCCCCTTCCACCCTGTGAGGCTACTGCAAGAAGGCACCATCCACGAACCAGAACGCAGGCCCTCACCAGACACTGAATCACCACGCCTTGATCTTGGACTTCCAGCCTCCAGAACGGTGAGAAATAAACCTGTGTTGTTCATAAACTGCCCAGGCTATATGGTGTTTTGCTATGGCAGCCCCAACGGACTAAGACAGCTCCCCTTCCCGAACTGTGTTCCATGTGCTAATCAGATTTCAGGCCATTTCATCCATTCACTCCTCAAACATGTGGTGTGTGACCCCAAGGGGCAAGTCAAACCCTGGGGATTCCACGTTGAAATTGACATGTCCCTTAAGGTGTTGGGGGAACCACAGGGGAAGCCCACCAAGGAAGAGGCATCCTGGGGCCCTTGAAGGCTGAGGCGTTAGCCAGGCAAGGCAGGGGCAAGGGTGCCCCAGGGCAGGGGCAGGGGCAGGGGTGCCCCAGGGCAGGGAGCAGCCCCATGCAAGACCCAGAGCCTCATGGGAACACTCCTGGAGGAGGGCAAGCAGGGGACAGTGCACAGCCCCCCAGGCCCAGCCCACCCAGGCTCTTGGCTACCAGACTATGGGCTGGAACTTCTATGTTTTTCTGGAAGCAACTCCAAGCCAGGGGCGTTTCCATACCGGCAAATGAAAAAAATAAGATTTGCTTTTTTTCTGACAGCAGCAGTGAGCTCCAGGCCCTTGTTGAGAGGTGGTGGGGTAGAGTGACCGAGGACAAGCCTTGGGGCAGGACTGAAAGGCTCTCCGCCACTAATAGCTGTGGGACCTCGGGCAAATCGCTTAATCTCTCTGTGCCTCAGTAAAACGGAGCCAATAAGAGCGCCTATTTCAGTGGGTTGTGGTCAGAAGGAAAGCAGCTCATACCTAGGAAGCACTGGAAGCGTCCCTGGATCCTACAAAGCACCTCTCTCAGTGTAGGCTGCTGTTACTGGAGCTCTGTGCCTATCCACAGCCATGGGGTTGGAACTGGACCCACTTCACAAGTGTGTGACCCATGCAGCCACACAGGCCTCATGCTTGGAAGGGGCTCATGCTTGGGGTTTAAGGCTCTGCAGAGTCATAAAATTCCTGATAGCTGTATGTTTGAATGTGTGTTTCCTAAGCGATGTCTGATGGAACAGCAGAGCCTGTGCTGTGGGCATGGAGCGTGTGCTCCTGCCTCCTGCCGCCTCCCCAACCCGGGTTCTCAGCTGCCTGCTCCCCTGGCCTCTGGCACCCTGGAGCCCACCCTTCCTCCTCTTTGTGCCTGGTCTCAGTGTCACTGCTGCCCTCCTCCCCTGGCAAGGGCCTGGGTCTAGGAGTGTATGCACCCCAGTGCATCCTGGGGTGGATCATGGCAGTGACTGCCCTTCCCTGGGCTGGCAGTGCCACTGTGTGTTCGGTGGGCAGTTCAGCGGGAACATCAGGTACCAATTGTGTCTCAACCCCGAGGCTGCAATGCCCTGTGGGCTACCTGTCTGCCATGGGTTGGGGCATCGGCCTGTGGGAAGGGGAGATGCCTGACTCAACACTCAACTTCCCTGTCCCTGGCCAGAAGACAGGTGTCTTGCAAGAGTCTGCACTCACCCTGCAAGCATCCCCATGCCCAAAGGAACACAATGTTACATAGGAAATAAAACCACCATGACAGGTGGAGAGAGAGCGCAGAAGAAAGTGAATACTTTTAACCACACTTTCCCCTACTTTTTGAACACAGAGCCCTGCATTTTCATTTGCACTGAGCCCCACAAATTATGTAGCTGGTCCTGGGTGGGAAGGAGGCAGGGGGAGGGGGAGGGGAGGATTTGCACCTTTTACTCCAACTATTTCCATATTGTTTCATGTTTTTCCAAGATGCATGTGATCATGCATTCATTTTGCAGTTTTTTTATTCCAAAAAGAGTTTAATGGCTACACACGCAGAGAGAGACACAAACACACACACACACACACACACACACACCTATATAGACATAGAGATACACAGACATACACAGACACACTTGGATACACACACAAATACACACAGAGATACACAAAAACACCCACAGATACATACATGGACACATACACACACTGGCGTTTAGAACCCAGGGACCGCCTCCCAGCCCAAAGATCTTCCGTGACCCATTGCCAGCCACAAGCAGGCTCTAGGGAGTCCTACAAGAGCTGGAGAAGGTTCTACATCGAGCCTGCCTACCCCTTTTCTCAAAAGCAGAGAAAGGCCATGTGGCATTCACTCACTCATGCACTCACTAATCGACAGTCAACAATTCCATACTGAGAAGCTGCGATTTGCTGAGCACAGTCAGTGTCCTGCAGACATGACCAGATGTAGTCCCTGCCCTCAAGGGGTGAGGGTGTTCCCCGGGGTGAGGACACCTGGGACAGAGAAGGCATCCCAGGTGGGTGGAAACCCGCTCCACAGCAGGGAGGTGGGAAACAGACACATTCAGGGGCCTGGAGGGAGCTGAGCATAAGCAGGCGGCCAGGGCGTGGTCAGAGCCTGGGGGACAATGAGACTGAGAAGGCAGCTGCAGCAGATTGTGGGGCACTGAGAGCTGACAGAGGAGCTCACCTGTGGGCAGCGGGCCCCACTCCCTGCCACAGCCCGTCCCCTCCATTTTGCTGACAGTGTCCCTGTGATGTCTTCCCGTGACAGTGTGAGCACAGGCCAAGGAGGGCTCGCCCTGGAGAAGCACAGCCTCGGGAGCTCTGCCACTGGCAGCTGTGTGGACTCGGGCAAGTTACTTAACTTCTCTGCACCTCAGTTTCCTTATCCTATAATGGGGATAATGTGGCGAGGATTCAACGGAGTCGGCGGGGATGGGGGGTGGATATCTGAAAGCTCTTGGAACAGTGTGTTTGTTATATAAAGTGACAGAGGCCAGCACCCTGCCCGGGTCCACCAGCCCTCTGTACCTTCCATCACCCACCTCACTGGGCCGCTGAAGGGGGGAGGGAAGAAAGCAAAAACAGATTCCTGGGCCCTCACCAGTAGCCCCCCATAGGCCTCTTCTTTTATCTCTGCCACAACCTTGCCCGCTGAGCAACGTCATCCCCATTTCACAGAAGAGAAACTGAGGCCCTGAGAGAATAAGCCACTTGCTGAAGGCCACCCGGCCGGTCAGGTGAAGCTAGGATTCAATCCAGGCGGGGCAGCGTCTGAGGCCACAGAGTGTGTGGTCCCTGTCCCTGGGACCCTCCGCATAAAAGCCAACCCGGGTCACTTCCCAGGGTGCGAGAGCAGCTGTCCATCCCACCAACGCTTTTCAGGCTCTGGGCGCGCCACTGTCATGGACTGTCCCTGCCAGCAAAAAAAAAAAAAAAAAAAAAAAAAAGCTTCTCCAAACCAGAGCAGCAGCCGGGCCTGACTCAGCACCCACCGGCGCGGGCAGCGGGAGGAGCGCGTAGACGCTGCTGGATGGTACCCGCGGCCGGGACTGAACTCCGCCGCATTGGGTCTTACCCCGGACTCAGAGCCAGACCCCGCGCCCGCACCTTCAGCCGGGCAGCGAGCGGGGGGCTCCAGCGCGCGGGTTCTCGGCCGAGACGCTGTGGCTGACACCGGTGGAGCGATCCGCCCGGGCTCGCGCGGCGAGCAAGTGCTGGAGGCAGGGTTCCAAGCCGGTTCTGTCGGGTTCCCTCAAGACCCCGAGAGCACGGGCTCCGGAGGGACCCCGGCACTTCGGACCCTAGCAGAGCCAGCCCTGCCCCAGGACTGCCCCGGGGTCGGTGCCCGGGCTCTCTGAGTCCCGCTTCTGGCCCGCGAAGACGCGCCCTCTCCTCCAGTCGCGGGAGTCCCGCACCCGAGGGCCGCGTCCCCGGGCAGGGTGAGGTTCTGCGGGGCTGGGGGTGAGGCGGGGTGGGCGCGGGGCGGCTCCGGAGCGGCGGGGCCGGGCGCCCTGCAGCCCGCGCTTACCTTCGGAAACTTCGAGGTCGGCGGCCCCATTGAGCTGGCACAGGCACCAGGAGCCCTGGTCCGCGGCGGGCGCGGCGGGCGCGGCGGGGGCGCGGTCAGCTGGCAAAACAGCAAGGGCGCGTGAGCGCGGGCCCGGGGCGGGGGGCGGGGGGCGGGGGCGCGCGGCGAGGCTAACCCGGCTGCTGGGCCATGGGCGGCTCCGCAGGCTGCGACCGCGACGGGCGTCCTCCGGGCGGCTGCGGGGGGCCGGGCGCGGCGGCCGCTCCTCCTCCGCCTCCTCCGGGCTCGGCTCCCTGCGCGGGCTGGCGGGCGGGGAGGCGCGCCCAGAAGGCTCCGCCCGGAGCGCGGGTGCGGGGCGCGGGGTGCGGCTGCGGGCGCCGAGGGTGGGCGCGGGGCGAGGATCGCGAGGCGCGGATCGCAGGGCGCGGGGCCGGGCACCGGGTAAGAGGCGCGGGGTGCGGGCGCAGGGCGGGGTGTGGGTGCGGGCGCAGGGCGGGGTGTGGGTGCGGGCGCTGGGGCTGTAGCCACGGACCGAAGCGTCCCTTTCTGCCCCACCCACCGGTCCCGCGGCAGCCGCCTCTGCCAGCCGTCACCACGCGAGGGCCGCCTGCCTGACGGCGATGCCCATTTTACTGAGGAGAAACTGAGGCACGGAGAGGGAAAGGGACTCAGGCGGAGTAAGCGGCCAAGGCGGGGCTTCAGCTCCAGATTGCGATTCTGGTTTGAGCCCCTTTGCGTCCTGCCCTTCCCCAGACCCGCCCTGCTGGGAGCCGGGGTCGCTGCCCACCCCCGCCCCCCCACCGGGTGCGAAGGGGACAGCAATCAATGCCATGAGGAGGAACGGGAGCTTCACAGCCGCGCCCTCCGACCTTCCACGTGCAACAGACCAAGGAGGAAGAGCCACGCCGAGAGGAGGCGGCTGGACGTCCCGCGGGAAGGGCCAGGGCTAGAGAAGCCCATCCAAGGAGGGAGGAGAGAGCGTGCTCCCAGGGTGATCCTAAGGCATGAGGGGCCGCTGGCCCTCTTGGGGTCCCAGCTGCCTCACCCTAAGTGAGCACAGAACCCCATGATGCCAGTGTGCACGAAGTGGAAGCAGACAGCCACAGGGACACACGTTAATCCTCCCACTCCCCCCTCTCCTCCCCTCCCCTCCCAGGAAGGGAGAGAAGCGGGGATGGCTAAGGAGAGGCTCTCCAGGGAGCAGAAGAAGGAGAGCAGAGGGAAGGAAAGAGTGCTGCAGGCCCCAGGCCAAAGGTCAGGCCACCCCACCCCACCTTAGCCCAGTTCTAGGCCCGTGAGCTGCACCCTAGCCCATCTACACCTCACCTAGCAGGAGGGATCTGCCTTCTAAGCCTCTGACCCCCTCCCTCTTCCTTCTTGGCCTTGAAAATCCAACTTCTTCACCTCCTCCTCCAGGAAGGCCTCCAGGGTCCTCCCAGGAGCCCCAAAAGCCCCAGAGCAGCCTCTCCTCTGGGCAGTGCCTGTCTTCCAACACGAGGTCATCCTGCAGCAGCATCAGCCCCTATTCTCTCAGTTCCCAGCCCTCCGCCTGGCACAGCGTCAGGGCATGGTGGGGTTTCCTGATAAATACAGGTCCCACGGGCAGCCTTGCAGCCTGAGGTGGGGTGGACCTGAGTCAGGTCCCAGGCAGTCACTTGGCATGGCCTAGTTCCTTATTTACAACAACCCTATGAATAGGCATAAATATCCCCATGTTAAAGGTTAGAACCTGGAGGCTCTGGGTCAGGCTGCCAGGAGCCACGGGATGCATCGTCCCTGCCCCAGGGTTAAGTGACTTGCTCACATGCGGGTGAGCTGTGGAGGCGGGATGAGCCCCTCAGCTGAGCTTTCTGCATGCACCAGGGCATAGCCCATTTCCTTGAGTGTGCAAGGGAGACAGGCACACAGGTAATAATACATTCATTTGTTCTTTCGACAAAAGGTAGACAGCCCCTCCTTTCTCCCAGGTGCCAAATCTGGTAGTGAACAAAACAAAGTCTCATGGAGCGTATGGTGTAGTAGCAGATGAGGAAGATGTTAACCAAATGCATACATTACTATGGAATTCTGTACAGCCATCAATGCTATGGAGAGGGGAGGTTCATGGGCGCTCTTTGGCTTTCTTTTTTTTTTTTTTTTTTTTTTTTTTTTTTTTTTTTGAGACGGAGTCTTGCTCTTTCGCCCAGGCTGGAGTGCAGTGGCGCAATCTCGGCTCACTGCAAGCTCCGCCTCCCGGGTTCACGCCATTCTCCTGCCTCAGCCTCTCCGAGTAGCTGAGACTACAGGCGCCCGCCACCACGCCCGGCTAATTTTTTGTATTTTTAGTAGAGACAGGGTTTCACCGTGGTCTCAATCTCCTGGCCTCGTGATCCGCCCGCCTCGGCCTCCCAAAGTGCTGGGATTACAAGCGTGAGCCACTGCGCCCAGCCTCTTTGGCTTTCTATGTGCAAGACACAAAGGAGGAATAGCAGTCCACCGCGCAGAGTGGAGGAAGTGCTTCCAGGCAGGAGGGTGAGCACGTGCAAAGGGCTTGCGGTAGGAAGGGATTTGAAGGATCCAGCCATGCAAGGGTGGTGGCCAAAGGAAGCAAGCTCATTCTAGGCAGAAGAGACACACAGAGGAGGAAAGGGGGATGAGGATGGGGAGCCATGGGGCCTGGTTGCAGTTGCTGGAAGGAATGTAGTACAAGCATGTGGGAGGTAGGGCCAAAAAAGCAAGTTGGGGCTAAACCCTGAATTGTCTGCAATGCAGGCCGAGGATGAGGCTTCCTGAGAGTGACACTGGGTAGCCCTGGAAGGTTTGGGGGTAGGAGTACGCCAGGGTCCATGCTGCTGATCGGGAAGACCATTCGGCACTGGACGTAGTCCCAAGCAGTTTGCCCATTAAAGCAAGAGGAAGTCCCCCAGAATTGTCCCACTTGCTCAGGGGGATGAAGAGTGCTGATGTCTCAGGGTCCGGACTGAATGGGAGACGACACTAGTGGGCCCCTATCGCAAACTCTCACACCTGCAGAGGTCAGGCTGTGGCTCCTTGTGAGTCACCTGGGACAAGTCTGGTGAAGAAGGGCGAGGGCACACACTACGCTTTGCAAGGGCAGCGATGGCTGCTTCGAGGAGCATCGATGCCAGAGAACACTGGCATGATCTGAAAGAGTCCATGTTGCTGTACAGGCCCCTCTGGACCCTGCGTTTTTCATGACAGAGCTTTGATTCAAATGAGAAGCATTTTGCAGAACATCTCATCAGAGTGGGGGCTGGCGGGGGGGATACACATTTGGCATCAGCTTTTTTCTGACAACAATTTGCTACTAGTAACCAAAGTAACAGAACCCAAAACCTAAAATAGCCTCTTCGGGCTGGGCACGCCAGAGCCTGTTCTTAGAAAGAAATGTTTCTAGGCTGTAGTCTGTCCCTGCAGTGAAATGCCACCCCCCATGAAGTGAAGCTGATCTTTCATCTGAGATTGTCACAGAAGCTGCCCAGACACTTCCCCCAACCCAGGAGACTCCCCCCACTTCAATGCAGTGAGGAATCCCCTCCTCCCACCCCAGCCACAGAAGGGTGTGTCCCCAAGGCCAGGATGGACACTCTCTCAGTGCTGGTACAGCTCAGAAAACAGTTGAGGAGGAAAAAGAAACCAACTCAGACCAGCCGTTAGAAGAGACCAAGGGGAAATGAAATACATGCTTTGTATCAACATGGGCCTGTGCACATTATACCTAGACCACATCATCATCCCTGACTCCCCACGGCTCAAACAGCACATCAAATTCATCAGCAGGTTCGGTCAGCTCTTCCTGCAAAACACAGTCAAGCCCAACCATGTGTCACCACCCCCACTGCTATTCCCAGGTCCCAGCCACCGTCATGTCTCACCTGGACTATTGCACGCACCTCCTACTTGGTCTCCCCACTTCTGCCCCGGCCGGGGCTGGTGTGTTCTCCACCCAGCAACACAGCAGTCAGAGGAATCCTCTTACAACATAAGTCAGATCACCTCACTCTTTGCTCAAAATCCTGCAATGGCTCCCATCTCCTTCAGAGTAAATGCCAAAGTCCCACAAAGCCCCATATCTGCCCACGGCCCCCCACTCTAGAACCTTCCCTCCTGGTGTTCTTCCCTGGTTCCCTCCATTCCAGCTACAGGGACCTCCTTGCTGGCTCCTGAGCCCACCAGGCATGGTGCTGCCTCAGGGCCTTTGCACTTGCAGTGACTGCTGCCCAGTAAGTTTGGTAAGCTTGGTCCCCAGACATCCACACCGCCCTCTTCCACACCTCCTGCTCAGATGTCACTTTCTCAATGCGGCTTTTGCTATTTAAAACTGCACTCCTTTAAATTATACCCAATTTAAAACTGTACCCCCTACCCTACCCTCCTGATGGAGTTTGGATATTTGCCCCCGCCAAATCTCATGTTGAAATGTGATCCCCGTTGGGTGTCATGGCTCACGCCTGTAATTCCAGCATTTTGGGAGACCGAGGCAGGTAGATCACCTGAGGTTAGGAGTTCAAGACCAGCCTGGCCAACAGGGTGAAACTCCATCTCTACTAAAAATTAGCTGGGCGTGGTGGCAGGCGTCTGTGATCCCAGCTACTCAGGAGGCTGAGGCAGGAGGATTGCTTGAACTCGGGAGGTGGAGGTTGCAGTGAGCCGAGATCGTGCCACTGCACTCCAGGCTGGGAGACAAGAGCAAAAATTCTGCCTCAAAAAAAAAAAAAAGCAAGAACCAGCCCAGGGCTTAGTTATGAAGAGGGATGCTGCAGACTAGGCCAGGTCCCCAACCTTGTCAGGTCTGCAATGCCAAGCTTCCAGACCTGATCACAAAGGAGTGGGACTCCAAGAAGAGCACGATGGGATGTCTGGGTGAATGCACAGTCTCCAATTGTGGTTCCCCAGATTTACCTGGACCCCCTGGACCTGCAGAAGTGCCCAAGTCCTCCCTCAGAGGATAACAGGCTCTCCTTGCCTCAAGATGACACCGCAGCCTTCAAAGTGGAAGACCAAACATCCTGCCCTCAGAATCCACCTACAACCTGTGCCGGCCACCAGATTCATCACTGGGGTTAAGTCACAACCACACCCACCTGGGGACATGCTGGGCCAGCCAGGGAGGATAAGACTACACCCCAAAGGAGCTATGGACCCAGCCAGCATGGAGCAGTGGGGGTGGGACAGTGCTCTTGGGACCGGATCAAGGGCAGGAAGAGCTCGTGAAATGGGGGACTTCTCCCGTTGTTTTGGACTCAATTGTATCCCCCAAAAAATTCATAGGTGGAAGCTCTAACCTCCAATATGACTGTATTTGGAGATAGGGCCTATAAGGAGGTGATGAAGGTGAAATGAGGCCATCAGGGTGAGACCCTAACCTGATAAGGCTGGTATCCTTAGAAAAGGAGGAAAAGGCACCAGATCTCATTCTCTCTCTCTCTCTCGCTCTCGCTCTCTTCCCCCTCCCTCTTCCTGCCCTCCCCTCTCCTCCTGCCTTACACGCACAGAGGAAAGGCTGTGTGAGGACACAGGGAGAAGACAGCCATCTACAAACCAAGGAGCGAGCTCTCTCCAGAAACCAATCCTGCCGGTACCTTGATCTTGGACTTCCAGCCTCCAGAACCAGGAGAAAATAAATGTCTGCTGTTTGAGCCGCTCAGTCTGTGGCTTCTTCTTATGGCAGCCCGAGATGACTAAGACACCAGTCATGCCGGATTTAACAGCAGGAGACAGTGCTAATGCACTGCTGAAGTGGCTCTTGAAACTTGGAGAAAGATGGCAGATGACAGAAGAAGGGATCAAAAGACAGAGAAGTGGGCATGGACCGGAGCAGGCAGAAAACCCACCAGGTGACAGCGTTCCACAAGACACCACCGAGGACGTCCCACTGACCCAGCACCAGCTTCACCAGGTAGCTCAGGGGTGGGGCTGTCCACCATAGGCCAGGGTGGGCGGTGGGAGGTGCCGTTACAGAACCAGGCTTGCTGAGAGTGCTGGGAATAAGAGGATCCAGAAATAAGGGGCTGGGAGCCTGCACCAAACCACCGGAAGCAAGGTCAGTGCAATCACCTTAACAAGCATCAAGGCGGGAACGCAGTGAGGTCCACGGCAAGCCATGGAGATGCTTGATAGAAAACGGCACCTGGCTGGGTGTGGTGACTCATGCCTATAATTCCAGCACTTTGAAAGGCTGAAGCAGGTGGATCACCTGAGGTCAGGAGTTCAAGACCAACCTGGCCGACATGATGAAACCCCGTCTCTACTTAAAAAAAAAAAAAAATTAGCCGGGCCGTGGTGGCTGGCACCTGTAATCCCAGCTACTCAGGAGGCTGGGGCAGGAGAATTGCTTGAACACAGGAGGTGGAGGTTGCAGTGAGCCATGATCATGCCATTGCGCTCCAGCCTTGACAACAAGAGTAAAACTGTGAAAAAAAAGAAAGAAGAAAGAGAGAAAGAAAGGAAGGAAGGAAGGAAGGAAGGAAGGAAGGAAGGAAGGGAGACAGAAGGAGGGAAGGAGAAGGAAGGAAGGAAGGAAGGAAGGAGAGAGAGAGGAAGGAAGGAAGGAGAAAGAAAGAAAGAAAGAAGAAAGAAAAGAAAGAAAGAAAGAAAGAAGAAAGAAAGAAAGAGAAAGAAAGAAAGAAAGAAAGAAGGAGATGGAAGGAAGGAAGGAAAGAGAGGAAGGAATGAAGGAAAAAGAGAAAGAAAGAAAGAAAGGAAGGAGGAGGAAAGAGAGGAAGGAAGGAAGGTAGGAAAGAGAGGAAGGAAGGAAGGTAGGAAAGAGAGGAAGGAAGGAAGGAGAAAAAGAAAGAAAGAAAGAAAGAGAAAGGAAAGGAAGGAAGGAAGGAAGGAAGGAAGGAAGGAAGGAAGGAAGGAAGAAAGAAAGAAGAAAGAAAGAAAAAGAAAGAAGAAAGAAGAGAAAGAAAGGAAGAAGGAAGGAAGAAGAAGGAAGGAAGAAAGAAAGAAAGAAAGAAAGAAAGAAAGAAAGAAAGAAAGAAAGAAAAGAAGGAAGAAAGAAAGAGGCACCCTAGGGGAAACATAGATGGATGACTGACACAGGTAAGACTTGGCCCATCCTCTCTGGACAAATCAAGGCAGACGGGGTTAGGAGATTGAGGGTAGCCACCCAAAGAGAAATCCTGATCCCTTCCCCAGTGTCCAGACCTGAGCCAGTTTTCAAGTCCAAATCCCATCCACTGAAGGGAAAAGCGTGTTCCCAGGAAGAAAGACTCTGCAACATCGTGTCAAAGGCCTATGGGAATCCCCTACTCCTTCCCCAACAGGACTGATGCTCATTGACTCAGGTAACCAGACACTAGGGAAAAATACCCCAATATTTCAAGAAATGTGGCTGAAAGCAGCAATAGACGTTTATGATCATCCCGGTGTCTGCGGGTGAAGAATCCAGGGTGGCTTCGCTGTGTGTTGCGCCTCGTGGGCCTCCCTGAGGTTGCAGTCAGGATGTCCTCTGGAATGGCTGGGCCTGGGCTGGAGGGCCTGCTTCCAAGGCACTCACGCCAGGGCTGGCAAGACAGTGCCGGCTGTTGGTGGGAGGCCTCCGTTCCTCCCTAGGTGGGCCTCTCCACAGATGGCTCGAGAGTCCTCATGACATGGTGGCCGGCTTGCTCCAGTATTAGAGCCCCACACGAGGGTGTAACATCGCATCAGGCCAAGGGCTCCACTTCACAGCAAAAGAGGTGCAACCGCAGGCACACTCATGGTGTCTAGTGGTCCTATTACGTGCTGTACCACCCAGAGGCTGCTGGCTGATGGGGGAATGGAGTGGCCAGTTGAAGGCTTAGCCACAGAACCAGCTTGGAGGTGCCACCTGTGAAGCAAGGGCACCATCCTCCAGGGTGTGTGTACACCCCAAGTCAATGGCCAGTACACAGTGTCCCCAGTGGGTTAAATACCTGGGCCTAAGAACCAAAGAATGGAAGCAGGAATCGCCTAATTTAGCATCACTCTCAGTGACCTACTTGGAGAATTTGTGCTTCCTGTCCACACAACTGCGGAGTCTGCAGGTTCAGAGGTTCTGGTTTCCAAAGGGGAATGCTTCCACCAAGCAACACCAGTCACGCCAGGCTACTCATGTCAAGACACCAGTAGGCAGGGGAAGAGTCACCCATCGAGCAGGGGCAGTTGACCTGAACCATCAGAGGAGGTAGGGTTGCTGTCACACAATGGAAGCAGAGAAGACTGTGTGCCACCCACATGGGTGTCCCTCAGGACTCTTTCACCTGATGTAGTCAGCAAATAGGCAAGTAAGCAGCTATGGCTCAAGAAGGGAATGGTCACCAGGGGCTCAGCCTCGTTGGTGAGGATCTGGGGCAACCCACCAGGTAAGCTATCTAGTCCAGCATGGGTCTAGTTGAGGGTGAAAAGGATCTGAATGAATAATCTAGGAGGGGGTTGTGAGTATCAGCTTCAAGCCTGAGACTAGCTGCAGCAAGAGCTCATGCAAGAGCCTTGAGGAAAGTACAAATGAAACCCTACACAGCTGTGATACAGTGGGCGGGAGAGAAAATGACATGAGGTCTCACATGTGGATGTAGTCAGATGGGGGGCTGCACCTGAAACAGCATGGTGATCTTGAGCTGCTCCGTGTGGTCTGCCCCATGTGGGCTGGTTGGGCTTCCTCACAGCATGGTGGCCTCAGGGTAGTTGGACTGCTGACAAGGCAACTCAGGCCTCCATGCATGAGTGCTCCAGTGAACATGGATGTCATGGAAGTCACACAGTACCACTTTCACTACATTCTGTTTGTAACAAGTGTGTCACAAGCCCACCCATGGGCCAGGCACAGCGGCTCATGCATGTAATCCCAACACTTTGGGAGGATCCCTTGAGGCTAGGAGTTTGAGACCAGCCTGGGCAACATAGAGAGATCTTGTCCACAAAAAAGAAAAGAAAAATTAGTTGGGAATGGTGGCATGCACCTATAATTTCAGCACTTTGCGAGGTGGTGGTGGGAGGATGCTGTGAGCCCAGGAGTTCAAGATCAGCCTGGGCAACATAACGAGATATTATATCTAAAAAAAAAAAAAAAAAAAAGTTTTCATTAGCCAGGCATGATGGCACATACCTGTGGTCTCAGCTACTCAGGAAGCTGAAACACGGGGATCACCTGAGCCTAGGAGTTTGAGGCTGAAGTAAGTTAGGAGTCCACCACTGCACTCTGGCCTGGGCAACAGAGCAAGACTCTATCTCTAAAAAAAACCAAAAATTAATAAAATAAAAAACAATAAATAAACAAGATTCAATGGAAGGAGATATAGACCCTATCTCCCAATGGGAAGAATGTCAAGATCATATTGTAAACCAAAAATAAAATTATAAGCCCCAGCTGACAGAATGGACCCCCTTTTGGCCAAGGGGACCCCAAAGAAATCCAAAAAACTAGTTCAGGCCATGACGGGAAGTGGGAGGTCACACATGCTTCATTATAGCCTGCTCCCTTTAAGTTTTGGCACAGCTGACCAGCATTAACATGAACATAAAGATCCTCCTAAGACTGACAGAACACTCTTTGTAGCAATCAGATACCCGACTCTAACGTCACTCCGGTACAGCAACACATGACACAGAGCAGGCCCTGAAGGAAACTAAAGTATTTTACCCCAAAATAAATTTTCTTTGACATATTTTGAAATGGCCTTGCAAAGTCATCTCTTGTGGGGGAAACTTGCATTCTCTAGAGAATCTCCTTCCTTACTAGCTCTTTTCCAGAGGGTCTGATACCTTTAAGGTCCCCAGAGACATGCACATCTATTCTCTCTGAAGCCTGCGAACTGGAGGCTTCATCTAGGTAAGAAGAACCTTAGCTTCCACATCCCCATTGTCTTAACTCAAGCATTTCTTTCTGCTGACTCCAACTCTTCAGGTAAAGCTTAACTATTTTAACCGATTGCCAGTCAGGAAATCTTTGAATCCTCCTGTGACCTGGAAGCACCAACCACCCACTTCAAGGTGTCCCACCTTTCTGGGCCAAACCAATGTATACTTTACACATACTGATTCATGTATTTGCCTGTAACTTCTGTCCCCATAAAATGTATAAAGCTATGGCCCAACCACCTTGGGCACCTGTTCTCAGGACCTCCTGAGGCTGTGTCACGGGCCATGGCCACTCATATTTGGCTTAGAATAAACCTTTTGAGATATTTTACAGAGTGTGGTTTTTCTCATCAACCAAATCCTACAAAGAGCTTGGGGGGTGGATACTGTTGTGGAGCCCATCTTTGGCAGATACAGTCTGCCAAAGATTGTGACACTGCCTTATCGATAAACTCAGTGGCTTAACACAATTGAAGCTTATTTCTCCCTCTTGTCACAGTTCTTTGGGTTCCTCATGGTTCCATGTGGTTCTTCAGAGCCTCCATTGGTGGCTCTGTCCTCCCTGAGTTCCTCGGAGTGCCCTCCGCTGGGGCAGTGGGTGAGGAAGAGAGCAGGGCTCACCTATAGGAGGTTGTTAGGGGCCAGCCTGGAAGAGGAGCACAGTGCCCGCCCCCACCCATCCCATTGGCTAGCACTTAGCGACGTGGCCTCACCCGGATGCAGAGGCTGGAGAGTGGAGTCCAGCTGTGAGCCTGGCCGGCCATGGGGACATGTGTTAGTGAGTACTGTCCACCTCAGACTCAGAGCATCTGACCTGAGGCTGTGGGGATGCAGGGATCCCCAGGGGGTGGACAGGACAGAAGGAGGAGGCAGACCTGCTTGGAGAACTTGTTCTCAGTTTCCGTTTGTTACATAATGGGCGAGAGGACCAGCACTTTTGCTCAGAGCTGCAGCTCTGGCTCCGCTAGGAAATGCCAGGCAGGGGCACAGCCATGTGATTCTCAGACAGTAAACCCCAAGCCACAGACCTTTGCTTTCTGGGGCAGGGAGTAGTGGACAGGGCTGACTCCAGGCAACAGTCCCCAACAGGCTGCACCAATGTGACCGCACCTCCCCTGAGTGCAGGCAAGGGGTGCTGTGCTCACGCTCTCAGCCTGGGTGCATCCTCACTTTGTTCACAGCTCCTGTATCGGACCCATTTCACTGAGGCTCAGCGAGGTTACCTATGTCGCCCCAGGTCACCATCCAGTAACCCAGAAAGTTTCTCTTGGCTCCTCCATTAACTGCGTGATCTCGGACAAGTCAGTTACTATCTCTGAAAGCCAGTTCTCCTCCTTAAAATGGAGACAGCTGAGCCAGGCATGGTGGTTTATTCCTGTAATCCCAGCACTTTGAGAGGCGGAGGCAGGAGGATCGCTTGAGCTCAGGAGTTTGGGATCAGCCTGGGCAACATAGTGAGGCCCCCATCTCTACAAATTTTTTTTAATTAGCTCGGCGTGGCAGTGTACCCCTATGGTCCCAGCTACTCAGGAGGCTTAGATGGGAGGATCACTTGGGCCCAGGAGGTCAAGGCTGCAGTGAGCCCTGATCGCACCACTGCACTCCGGCCTGGGAGACAGAGTGAGATCCTGTCCAAAAAAAAAAGGAGACAGTCCCATAACAAGCCCCCATGGCGCCGCCCAGATGGGGTTTCGACGCAAGGGAGAGGCGGGAAAGGGTTGTCAGGGAAGGTTCCTGGTGGCAGAGCTCACAGGGTCCGTGCTGAGCTGAATTTTGCACAGCAGCCTCAGAGTCCCGGAGCGGAGTCCAAAGGGTGGGATGCAGGTATTGCGAAGAAGCACACGCTCCGAGAGGCACCACCAGAGCGTGGGCTTTGGGCGAGGAGGGGTCTCCTCTGGTTGGGGGAGATCTGCCAGGCTTGGGGGAGATGGGGCTGAAAGGATGGACAGGGAGGGAAGGCCAGAAAGCTGGAGACGGGGATGGAGAGCTAAACCGCAAAGAGCAGGCGCCCTGCCCCGCCGCGGGCCCCGCGCCTCCAGCTCCCCCTTCCCGAGCTTCTGGAGGTGGGCGTCCAGCCAGCAACCAATGGGCCCCGCCCCCGCCCTTAGCCAATGGGCCGCGTCCCCGCCCGCGCGGCCGCCCCGCCCCTCGCGGACGCGGAAGTGGGCCTGGCACCTTCCCGGCCCGCCGCAGGGATGGGGCAGCTGTGCTGGCTGCCGCTGCTGGCACCACTGCTGTTGCTGCGACCGCCGGGGGTCCAGTCCGCCGGCCCCATCCGGGCCTTCGTGGTGCCCCACAGCCACATGGACGTGGGCTGGGTCTACACTGTGCAGGTAGGTGCTGACGACGCCCCGCGCGCCCCTGAGGCTGCAGCTTCCCTCTCCCCGCGGGATCCGAGTGTGGGTTTGCGTCCCGGGGCCCGATGCCGGCGCAGAAGGAGGCTCAGTGGGTTCAGGACCCCACGCTGCTATTGACTGGTTGCGTCGCTAACTTCGGGCCAGTCACTTCCTGCCTCTGAACCCCCATTTCCCCTTCTGGAGGGTGGTGCAAATTGGAGGGGCCCCTGCATTCCCGGCTGCGGAGGGGCTTGGGGGTTGACGGCGGTAACCCATTTTCCAGGGAAGCCTGGAGCAGGAGAGGGTGGGGCTGCCTTCAGAGCAGGTGGATGTCAGGTGCCCGCTGGGAAGGGGCTGGGCTGGTCCCCTGCGGGGCTGAATATTGGAGGCCAGCTCTGCGTCCTCCGCCCCCCAGGACAGGAGTGAAGGTGGACCTGTGGTCACCTCCTGGTTCTGCTCAGGACCTTGGGCGAGGGGCTTTGGTCCCTGAGCCTCAGTTTCCCCATCTGTAAAGGGTAGGGGAAGCATGCCCACTACAGCCAGTTTCCAGAGGAGAAAACCAAGGCCCAGAGAGGGTTGCTGCCTTGCCCAAGGTCGCTCGGGAATAACCCCCATGCCTCCTGACTCCCTGCTCGGTGCTCCTTCCATTCATTTAAGCACTCTGTGGGCACCCTGTGTGCAGGCCCTGGGGACTTGGATGGGAACACACTACAGCTGTGGTCCTTGAAGCTCCTAGCCTTGGGGAGGCAGATGCCTAGATGCCAGGGACAGCCTGGGGAGCTCCTCCTCTCAGCACCAGCTTTCATCATTTCAGCCCCAGCAGGCCCCTTTGCGGTCACTGGACCACACCCCCACTGGGGCCTAAGACTTTCCTGTGCTGCCCCTCAATGGCACACTCAGGGCCCAGCCCCCACAATTGCACGCTCAAGGCCCAGCTTGCTCACCCCTCTGGGAAGCTGTCCCTGACCCCTGGGCTGGGAGGGCACGTGTCTCTGCCCATGCAGGGTGTCTGTTTCCCCATCCCTCTCCCCCAGGAGAGCACGATCCCATCCAGTGGGGAGAGCCTGGTATGGAGCCGGTGCCTAATAGCTGTGTGGGGGGTGAGCAGCAGGGAAGGAAGGGCAGAGCCCCCAACCCCATGCAGACGCACCCGGGAAATGGCAGGGGCCCCAGGGTCACTTGGTCTTGTTGGACCAGGGCTGGCATGATGCTGTCCCCTCCCCAGGAAAGTATGCGGGCGTACGCCGCTAATGTCTACACCTCAGTGGTGGAAGAGCTGGCCCGCGGCCAGCAGCGCCGGTTCATCGCTGTGGAGCAGGAGTTTTTCCGGCTGTGGTGGGATGGCGTCGCCTCAGACCAGCAGAAACACCAGGTAACAAGGTCACCAGGTGACACAGCTGGCCCAGTGTCCTGGCAAAGACCCAGGTGGAAAACTCAATGGGGCAGTTCTAGCCAGGGCCAGGGCCAGGCTGGCGTAAACCACAGGGCCAAAACCCCACCAGGCTATTCACAGGCCTTGTTTAGATAAAGGTTTATGGTCAGTTCCATGCCTGGGAGAGATTGCTTTCAATTTAATCCTGAATTTCTGTCTATTCTTGAAAAAACTGCCAGCTCTGGCAACCCAGCTGGCACGGAAGTGCACTAAGTCAGCGGTGCCTCCTGACACCAGGCATCCCAGGTGTCCCCGAGCCCTCACCCTCTTCTCTCATTTGTGTTATCTGCCTGGCCCCTGGGCCCGGGGTCTGATGACCCTTGATGAGGGTGCGATAGTCCCTGTGGTTCGAGGGTAGGCAGCAGGTTGCTTCATACAGCATGAAGAGTCAGAGTCCCCACTGCACAGTAAGGCAGCCTGGGTCCCATCCTGTCCCCGCACCGGGGGACACAACTAGCCCCTGCGACCCGCAGATTCCACTTCTATTAAGCGGGGGTGACCGCCCCATTGCAGAAGGGTCATGCCAAGAATGAAGCCCTGGCGTGAGCACGCAGGATGATGCTCGGGGGTTCTTAGTTTCCTCCCCCGTATCCACCTGCTTTCAGAACAGTTGCTGAACAAAAGGTTCAGAGATGCCAAGTGACTTGCTCAAGGGAGTGAAGTGGAGAAGGGAAAGCAGGGTGTCCACCAGGTCCCGCCAGCGTCACAGGAAGGAGCCGGACATCCAATGGCCACTTGATGCTGCCAGATAGTGGGGTTGTTACCTCAAGTTAAAGAGACGTTCCAGGTTCAGAGAGGGCAGGCCACTGGCCTGCAGTCACACAGCTTGTAAGTGGCAGGTGGGATTCTGAGCCAGGCATGCCTGACTCGAGGCAGGCCTTTCCAAGGTATCCTGTGGGCGTCCCATGCTTCTTCAGGTGGACCCCACCAAACCCAGTGGCCTGTCTCCTAGCCCTCAAAGAGAAGCATGGCCTGCATGGCCTAGTGAAGACCTGGGCAGGAAACTTGTGGCAGGGTTCCCTGAAAGCAGGAATTTTTGCCCGCTTCATTCACTGCTGAACCCCCAGTGCCTGAACAGTGCTGGTTGTGTAGTAAGTGCTCACTTAACATTTGTTGAGTGAATGATCTACAAATAGTGCACCTTAAGAAACAAACCAAAGGCACAGCCTATAAACAGCTGTGTGTACACATACTGAAGTGTGTAGCGTCAAGGGCATGCTGTTGCTGACTTGATTAGCAACAAAGGTGGAACAAAGGTGTTATGTGTGTAGAGACGGGGATGTTAAGCAAATAGGTTAAAAATGATAGTGATGAGTGAACCTTGGGAAAGGATATGGGGGCTCTTTGTTCTATTCCTGAAACTTTTCTAAAGTTTAGAATTATTTAGTAAAATAAGATTTAAGAAAATCTTATATATACAAATATATATCTCAAATGCCACCTGAGGGCTGCATGATTTCTAGGTGGTAGGGACACAGTGTGGACCAGGACAGACAGTGCCCTGCTTTTGCAGAGTAAGCAAGGATGGGGTGTTTTATACAGGGCGTGTGGCGCTGTAGGCGTGTCCCCCACAGACCCAGCCATGCTCAGGAGCTGTAACTGGCTTTTTTCTCTCTGCCTGCCCATGTCAAGGTCCGCCAGCTCCTGGAGGAAGGACGCCTGGAATTTGTCATCGGAGGCCAGGTCATGCATGACGAGGCCGTGACGCACCTTGATGACCAGATCCTGCAGCTCACAGGTTTGGCCACCCTACCCTGCACCCAGGGTCTCTCAGGACCTCCAGTGGGGCTGGGACGTGGTATCAGAGCCCCCAGGTTCTGAGCTCTGTCTGCCCCTCTTAGTGGGCTGGGGGGACCTTAACCAGTGAAAACAGTGATTTGCTAGTGCCATATTCATGCCTCACCGAGGAAGTTGAACATAGGGGTTAAGAGCATGGATTCTGGAGTCAGACGGTCTCAATATATCCTGTCTCTGCCAATTCCCTCCTCTGTGACCCTGGAAAGGAATGTAACTTCAGTTTCCTCATAGATAAAATGAGTTTGATGGTAATACCTACCTCAAAGGGTTGTTGTGAGTATTAAATGGGATAATTCAAATAAAGCACTTTAGTAGGATGTGGGTTCCCTAGTAAATGCTCAATAAATGTTTGCTGCCTTCCATCACAATCACCACCTTCATCATGACTACCACTACCACCTTCAGCACCACAATGGGCATGACTACCACCACCACCACCACCATCACCTCCCTTCACCACCACGATAACCATCACTACCACTACCACCACCACCACCACCACCACCCTTCACCACCACGATGACCATCACTACCACTACCATCACCACCACCACCACCACCACCCTTCACCACCACGATGACCATCACTACCACTACCATCACCACCACCACCACCATCACCACCCTTCACCACCACGATGACCATCACTACCACTACCATCACCACCACCACCACCATCACCACCCTTCACCACCACGATGACCATCACTACCACTACCATCACCACCACCACCACCACCACCCTTCACCACCACGATGACCATCACTACCACTACCATCACCACCACCACCATCACCACCCTTCACCACCACGATGACCATCACTACCACTACCACCACCACCACCACCATCACCACCCTTCACCACCACGATGACCATCACTACCATCACCACCACCACCACCACCACCCTTCACCACCACGATGACCATCACTACCACTACCACCACCACCACCACCACCCCCCTTCACCACCACGATGACCATCACTACCACTACCACCACCACCACCACCATCACCCTTCACCACCATGATGACCATCACTACCATCACCACCACCACCACCACCACCCTTCACCACCACCATCACTACCACCACCACCATCACTATCACCACCCTTCACCACCACAGTGACCATTACTACTATCGCAACCACCACCATCACCACCACCACCACCACCATCACCACCACCCTTCACCACCACAATAACCATCACTACCACTACCATCACCACTACCATCACCAACACCATCACTATCACCACCACCACCACCATCATAACTGCCAGCACCACCACCACCCTTCACCACCACTATGACCACCACTACCACTACCGTTACTACCACTACCATCACCACCATCACCACTACCACCATCATCTTCACCACTACAATGACCATTACTACCACTACCATCACCACCACCACCCCCTAAACACTATCACCATGATCACCACCCATCACTGTCACCACCACCATCACCACATCCATTACTACCATCACCTCCACAATCACCACCACCACCACCACCACCACGACCATCTCCCTCACCATCGTGTCCACCGTCCTCAGCACCAGCATCCACAGTGCCATGGGGCACTCTACTCACCATTTAGCAAATGTCTTTCACAGTGACACCCCAGCCAATCCTAATGGCAGGCTGATGGTGAGGCATGGTGATGCCCAGTTTCATTTTGTAGATGTACAAACTGAGATCCAAAGAAATGCAGTGACTCTCTCCAGGGTAGATGGCCAGGACTTGAGTCCAGGCCTAGGGACTGAAGCTCCAAGTCCGCAGTCACTCCACTACAGCATGGGTCCTGATTTCCCCATTTGGAAAACATCCAGGCGGAGTGCAATGTTGTCAAAGGATGTTTTTGGCACTCTCCCTTTTCTCGTCTGTAATCTGGAGTGTTCCCCTGTCTCAGTTTCTTACTGCCTTACGTCTGGACTTTGCTCAAGCCCTAGACTTGCCCTTCCACGAGAAGGAGCGTGATGGACACAGCCCTACAGACAGAATTCCTCCTGTGGCCAGTAGCCCAGCCACTGCTTGTCCCCCTGCATCCTCACAGGCCCAGAGGTAACAGGGCAGGAGAGCGAGGCTCAGGGTGAGCACCTTGCCCTCAGCCGCCTGCTGTGGCTCCCTGACTCCAGAGCCCCTGCTCTTTCACTCCCCCATGTGAAGTGTGGGCAAGGGATCTATCCCAACAGACTTCCCCCACACCCCCTCACAAGCCCACTGCCAGGGCACGTGTGACGCTGTAGGTGTGTCCCCCACCTGCCTCCTGCCCCGCACCAGCAACGAGGCTCTGGGGCCGTTTCTCACCTGTGCCATTTCACGCAGTGCTCCCCCTCGTTCTCCACCCTCCTCCTCAAGATGCAGCTGAGAAGCCCCTCCCGCAGGAAATCTCTGAGTCTTTGCAGTTCTGTGTCACTTCCCCTCTTAACTGCTGAACCTCAAGATGCCCCTGGCAGGGACCCCCATCTGACTCATCTCAGCACCCAGCATAGGGTCTGGCCCAGACCACTGCTCACTGGGCAAGGCTGGGCAAGGGGTGGGTGCTGAACTGCCCTGCTGTGTCGCTCTGGGGCAGGAAGAGTCTCCAGAGACACAAGAGAGAGTGGACGTTGTGAGGCTCCATTTCCAAACCTGCCCAAGCTCATGGGGCCCTCGGGGGACAGACACTTGGGTTTCTTTCATGATACCTTGTTCTAGGTACAAGATGTACACGTATTTTTTTTCAGTCCTCAGGGCAATCTGGTAGATGGGTAATCTTACAAATGCTTATTTGTAGAGAAGTTTGAGGCTCAATTGCTATCAAAATGTGCCCACCACCAGCTAAGTGATGGGACCCAGATCCAACTCTAGCCCAGTCGAGTCAGGAAGGTTACTTGTGGCTGAGCCCCTCTCCCTGGTGGCTGAGCCAAGCCCTTTCCCATCTGCTACCTTAGTTGCCTCAGAACAGCCTGGTAGCAAGTGGTACTGTTCACAGCCCCATTTGACAGATGAGGAAACTGAGGTACTGAGAGATGCGGGATTTGTATATATGCAGTAGGTAGCAGAACTGGTGCTCAAGCCCACGTGTCCTGGGCCCGGGCTTTTTCCTTAACTTGTAGTCCCTAGGGCGGGGGAAGAGCGTGTGTATCGGACTCCCTGTGTGGTCTTTTCAGACCGCCCAGCTCAGATGTCCCAGACATTCTGGCTGTGAATTATGTCCACATTGGGCTGGTTTTCTCAGATATGTTGGGGTAAGAGGGGCTGGATCACCCCTCACTGCTTCCGGGCTCTTTGTCCTCCATCTCACCTTGGTGGAGCCCCTGCCTCGAGGCAGGCCCTGGACAGCAAAGGAAGACAGGAGCAGGCTGGTGCAGGCTCTAGACCTCTGACCTTCTTCTTGGGGTATCTGGGGTGCCAAAGCATCTCCTCAACCAAGACCCACTCCTGGCTGCCCGCCGGGGCCTGGGGCACTGAGCCTGCCCGTGAGCTCACCTTTCCAGCCTTTACCTCCCCAACTCCTGCTCCCGGCAGGCACGCCAACACCACCTTAATTTTAGATGTGACATTTCTAGTGAGGGGAAAAGCATTTGTTCCCAGCAGTGCAGTGACAGGGAAAAGCTGGGTGTGGGCAGCGGCCCCCGGGGGTAAGAGCTTTCATGCCCCTCCCTGAGGGAACACCTTCCCAGCTGGGATGTTTAGCGGAGGCCCGGCAGAGTGGTAGGTGCCAGAGGGAAAGAACCCCTCACCCCTATCCTGAGGGGAGAGAGCCCAGCTCCCGCCTCAGAGGTGCTGAGAGGCAAAGGGTCCAGGTGAGTCAAGGAGACACCTTGGGCCATCCTGGATGACCACTGCTGTCCTGGCCATTCAAACCCAAGCTCTCAGCCCTGTCCCCAAACCCACTCCCCTCCCACTCAATCCACGATCCCTCTCCTGTGTCACGGACTCTCTTCTACCTTCTCTTGTCTCTCTGACTCCTTCCAGCAGTATTTAGTTGTTGTTGTTGTTGTTGTTGGACAGCGTCTCACTGTCACTCAGGCTGGAGTGCAGTGGCGCAATCTCGGCTCACTGCAATCTCTGCCTCGTGGGTTCAAGCAATTCTTATGCCTCAGTCTCCTGGGTAGCTGGGAGTACAGGCGTGCACCACCATGCCCAGCCAATTTTCATATTTTTAGTAAAGACAGGGATTTCAACATGTTGGCCAGGCTGGTCTTGAACTGACCTCAAGTGATCCGCCCACCTTGGCCTCCCAAAATGCTAGGATTACAGACATGAGCCACCAAGCCCAGCCCCCAGCAGTATTAAAAACACACTTAAATTGTCTCTCTTCAAATTTTTTTTTTTAAGATGGGGTCCACTATGTTGCCCAGGCTGGTCTTGAACTCCTGACCTCAACATGATCGTAAAGCAAGCCCCTCCAGCTCAGGCTGTAGTGACATTTATTCCCACCACTCCATCCTCCACCACCTCTCACTACTTCACCCTCAGCCCCTGCAGCCTGGCCTCTGCCCTCCACATGCTAGTGAGCTTGCTTGTGGCCTGGTCATTATACTGATGAGGATACTGGTTCAGCAGCTTGAACAGAGACCAAGTGACTCCAACAAGAAGGAAGGTGTGTTTCTCTCCTGTGGAAGTCTGCAGTGCAGGCCACTCTGGTGATTGGGTGGCTCTGCTCCATGGAGTGACCCAGGGATCCAGGTTGCTTCCATCTTGATGCTCAGCCATCCCCCACAGTGTTGCCTGCCTGAGTTGCAGTCTAGGCTGGCTCACCCCACTAAGTTGTCCTTCCAGCAGCTAGGGAATAGAGAATGGTGGAGCCAGGGCAGGCAGCTTCCTTGTAAAAGGCGACCTAGAACCTGCCCACATCACTCCTCACATTTCCATTGGCCAGAACTTAGTCACATGGCCTCCCTCAACTGCAGGGACTGCTGGGGAGTAGAGTCTATTTTGCTCGCAATCCATTGGCCAAAGTGGTGTCATGTGACCTCTACCAGTTGCAAAGGAGGCTGGGGAATGTAGTCTCTGGCTGGGAGTCCATTTGCCCTACTAAAACCAGGAAGTGTGTGGTTCTGTTACTAAAAGGAAGAAGGACAGAATGTATATCGGAGGCCAATTAACAGTTTTGGTCATGAATCACCCTGAAGTCTCAGGAATGCTTTCTGCTGGACGGCCAGAAAACCTGAGTAAAGCTGTTACTGGTGGAAGGTATCCAAGTTACCAGCAGTTAATCTGTACAGGTGTGCAGCAACCTCAATTCTTGCCTCCTCAAAAGAAAGCATTCCACTGAGGGGCATAAGGCAGAAAAAGAGACTGAGGCATGTTTCAGAGCAGAAGTGGAAGTTTATTTAAAAAGGCTTTAAAACGAGAAAGAAAGGAAAGTATGCTTGGAAGAGTCCCAAGTGGGCTCGTGAAGGTCAAGTGCTGTGTTGATCCTTGATCCTAGGACTTTATAGGCTGGTCCCCTTTCCCATGATTCTTCCCTTAGGCTGGGCTACCTGCACGCACAGTGCCCTCCTTACCCTTGGGTGGTGAGCACACGCAGTGTGTTTAGGAAGTCGCACGTATGCCCATCCGACGCTTTCTTCCCTTTTCCCGTGGAGTGCCCCTGGAAGGTCAAATTCCGCCATTTTGTCTCTTAATGCAACTGCTCGGGAAGTTGCATCTCCCTGGCACCTGCATTCAATTAACATGTTAGTGCAACAGGTGTGGACCATCAGGAAATGCCCTCTCCCTAGTGCCGGCTGCCAATTTCTCACTTTTAGAGAGGCAATGTGATAATTGCCAAACCATCACCCAACATTCCTAGTGAGTGGGGGAAGAGCCCTCCCCTGCCCCACTCATGCTTGTCTAACTACCTGCAACAAAGTGACTTGAGTCTTAAGAACTGTTTACTAAACAAGATGCAGATAGTTTGGGACTGGTTCTGCAGTACCTTGATATCTGTGATTCTCATGTCCTTACCCTTGTGGTCACAATATGGCTGCCATAGCTCCAGGCATCATGTTACCAGACACCACATTCAAGGCAGTAAAAGGAAGAGAGGGGGCTTTCTATACCCATAGTCTATTCTGTTGGATAAACTTAGACACGCTAAAATGTTAGCATTTATTTGAACAAACGGTGATTCCTGAATCAGGAAGTACTAGACTGTGAGCAGTTCATGGCTCCACTAAGAGAATATGAGGGGGAAACTTCTATAAGGTGCTCCTGAAAGCAAGACAAAGAAAAGATTTGCCTACATTGAACAGTCCCTAGTTAGAGGTTGGCTGGCAGTTTCCAATGGGTCAAGCTTAAGTTCTCTTTTCCTGTTTACACTGAGTTGGATTTGGGTTTGCTGACGGAGGAACTAGAGGCCTGGAGCTGGCTCAGCCTGACGGCCTCCCAGTTCATTACTTAACAATGCCCCTCCAGCTGCCAGAAGACAGAACCAATATCTGACAGGAGGGAGTGACCATGCCACATTTGGCTTAGATCATCTGTGATTCATCCCTTGAGGCTGGGCATGGTGCCCCCTGAACAGAGGGAAGGTTCTGCGAGTGAAAAAGGGGTGCTGACTTGGCAGCCTTGAGCCTGCCCCCACCGGCTGCCCTGTCTGGTGCGAGGCCATACCCTCCAGAGCTCCTGGCTCCTCTCAGTGCGGTGCTGTTGCCCGCTCCTTCCTTCATCCTGCAGCTGGCACTCCCCCTGTGCTCCCCCCACCCTCTGGCTGCTCCTTCTCCATCCTCTCTGCTTACACATGCACAGCCTCTGCCCACACTCCTAGTCCACGCTCCCCCCAATCCCCTCTCACCTCCGCTGTGCACCTGACACCAGCCCCACTCCTCACCTCCCACAGTCGTCCCCTGCCCTGTCTTGGCCTTGCTCATAGGTCTGACCACTGCTCAGTCCCCGCATCCCAGGCCTCATCCGAGGCTCAGCCAGGGTCCCCAGGACTGCGAGTTCATCAGTGAAAGGCAGTTTGACTCTAGATCAGTTATGAGAGTTCTCTGAGGCACTGTTCACCAATCTTAAAGTGCAGATTATAACACCCATCTCTCGAGGTGTTAGAAAGATTATATTTGGGGGAAGGACTTGGGGAATGTTAATCAATGCCTTATACAAGCCTGGGGTTTTCTTTTTCCCTGCAGCACTGAACCCAATATCTGGTTCACCATAGTGACTCTTAAGTAATAAATGAATAAATGAATGGTTGGGTGATTCTGGCATGGAGTCCTTTGTATTCATGATCTATTTCCATGTAGCAAATTGCCCCCAAACTTCTGAAAACAAACATTTCATATCTACAGCTCCTGTGGGTGAAGAGCTCAGGAGTGGCTTAGCCAGGGAGTTCTGGCTCAGGACCTCTTGAGAAGTTGCCATCTGGGAGTCAGGTGGGGCGGTGTCATCTGAAGGCTGGACTGGGGCTGGAGGGTCTACTCCAGGCTGGCTCCCGCGGCTGTGAGAGGAGGCCTCAGTTCCTCACCATGTGACTGCTCATGGCACAGCAGCTGGCCCCCGAGAGCAGTGACCCAGGAGAGCAGGCAAGAGCAGCCACAGTAGAAGCTGTGTGCCCTTCACCTTCTCTCCTCAGGGGTACACAGGCACTTCTGCCTCACTGTGTTTGTTAGAAGTGAGTCACTGAGTCTGGCCACCCTCTAGGCCCTAAGCCTCACCTCTTGAAGAAGCAGCAATAATTTATGGATGTCTTTTCTTGTGGGGTTTTTTTTTTTTTTTTTTTTTTGAGACAGAGTCTCACTTTGTCACCCAGGCTGAAGTGCAGTGGCAGGATCATGGCTCACTGCAGCCTCAACCTCCTGAGCTCGAGTGATCCTCCCGCCTCCACCTCCCAAGTACCTGGGACTACAGGCATGTGCCACCACCATGCCTGGCTAATTATTTTTAATTTTGTGTGCATGTGTAGAGATGGGGTCTCACTATATTGCCCAGGCTGGTCTCAAACTCCTGGGCTCAAGCGATCCTCCCACCTCAGCCTCCCAAAGTGCTAGGATTACAGGCGTGAGCCACATTGCTGGCCTTGGACGTCTTTTGAACCACCACACACTTAGGTTTGAAGTTCACCTTTAACCCTTTATTGTTGGTGATGTCCAAGACCTCTATAGCATCATCAAAATCAGTGCTCTATCCAAGTTCACACAAAAATCCTCAACCCTGCACGTGCTATAACATGCAGGAACCTTAAGGACATTATGCAGAGTGAAATACGCCAGTCACAGAAGGGCGGATGCTGTGTGATTCCACTGATATCTAGAGTCATCAAATTCATGGAGTCAGGGAGTAGAATGGAGGTGCTAGGGGCTGGGGGAGGGGCATGGGGAGTTAGTATTTAATGAGGACAAGAGCTTCAATTTGGGAAGAGGAGAACATTCTGGAAAGGGATGGTGGGGGTGGTTGTATAACAGTGTGAATGTACTAACACTACTCAACTATACACTTAGAAATTATTAAGGTGGTGAATTATATGTTACATGTACTTCACCACGATTAAAAGTTAATAATTAACACCCTCACCTCTGCAGTTCTGCATGACCCTGCCTGGCCCAGTAGCTGGCACCGCAACCCACTGGATGGGCAGGGTCCCCTGGATTGAGGACGGGGCCGGGAGGCACAGGCCCACCCTCCAGGCACCAGCAGGGTGTTGCTGTCTTTGCAGAAGGACACGGGTTTCTCTATGAAACATTTGGGATCCGGCCACAGTTCTCCTGGCACGTTGACCCGTTTGGCGCCTCTGCCACGACCCCCACCCTGTTTGCGCTGGCGGGCTTCAATGCCCATCTCGGCTCCCGGATCGACTACGACCTGAAGGCAGCCATGCAGGAGGCCCGGGTGAGTGGTGTGCTGCATCTGCTGCCGCCCAGCGACCGCTCCTCCCTTCCTTCCTTGGATCAGAGCGTGGTAGAAAGCTGCTGCTCTATGCCGGGGTGTTCGGAAATTCTTGGCAGCTGCATAGACCACGGGACTGTCCCCTAACCTTTGCTCTTGTCGCCTCCTCCACCAGGAGGGCCTCCCTCCCTGTACACCC
The DNA here is from genome assembly GCF_006542625.1 of Nomascus leucogenys. Lineage (NCBI taxonomy): Eukaryota > Metazoa > Chordata > Mammalia > Primates > Hylobatidae > Nomascus > Nomascus leucogenys. The sequence continues at coordinate 77,586,621 of NC_044400.1, forward strand.
AGCTTCTTACAGAGCTGCAGGCACAGCTTGGCTGCCTCCCGCTTCCAGACCCCTATCCCCAATCAGCTGGGTCTGAGGCAGGGCTGATTCCTTCTGTGGGCCCCCCACAGGGACTAGAGCAGAATGGCACTCAGTAAGCAGGGCTGACCACTAGAGGAATGGCAGGGCGTGTGCAGCTGGGAGAACAGTTAGCAGAGACGCTGTGATTCTTCAGGTGTGTGGGCAACTATTACAAGACTTAAGTAGCAACAACAACCATGGTAGACGCTGCCTTCGATTGTGCCCTTGGGAGTGCCAGGCCTGGTACCAGGCCCTACTCATCCTTCATTTCTTTTTCTTTCCTTTTGTTTTTTGTTATGGTTTTTGGGGTTTTTTTGTTTTTTTGAGAACAGAGTCATGCTCTGTCACCCAGGCTGGAATGCAGCGGCACAATCTCGGCTCACTGTAAACTCTGCCTCCTGGGTTCAAGCGATTCTTGTGCCTCAGCCTCTCAAGTAGCTGGGATTACAGGTGAGCGCCACCATGCCCAGCTAAATTTTGTGTGTTTTTTGTAGAGACGGGATTTCACCATGTCGGCCAGGCTGGTCTCAAACTCCTGTCCTCAAGCGATCCGCCCACCCCTAGCCTTCCAAAGTGCTGGTATTACAGGCGGGAGCCACTGGTGCCCAGCTTCATCCTGCATTTCTTTTAACCCTCACAGCAACCTTATGGGATGGTGTCATCATTTGCTGGGGCTGCCATAACAAAGGACCACAGACTGGTGACTTAAGCAATAGAAACATACTGTCCCATGGTTCTGGAGGCTGGAAGTCCAGGGTCAAGGTGTCGGCAGGGCCACGCTCCCTCTGAAGGTGCGAGGGAAGGGGCTGCTCTGGGCCTCTCTCCTTGGCTTGTGGGTGTCCCGCTTCTCTCAGTGCCCCTGTATCATCTTCCCTAGGTGCATGTCTGTGTCTCAATTTTCCCTTTTTCTTTTCTTTTTTTTTTTTTTTTTGAGACGGAGTCTCGCTCTGTCGCCCAGGCTGGAGTGCAGTGGCGCAATCTCGGCTCACTGCAAGCTCCGCCTCCCGGGTTCCCGCCATTCTCCTGCCTCAGCCCCTCCGAGTAGCTGGGACTACAGGTGCCCGCCACCACGCCCGGCTAATTTTTTGTATTTTTAGTAGAGACGGGGTTTCACCGTGATCTCGATCTCCTGACCTCCTGATCCGCCCGCCTCGGCCCCCCAAAGTGCTGGGATTACAAGCGTGAGCCACCGCGCCCGGCCCATTTTCCCTTTTTCTAAGGACACCCATCCTATTGTATTAGGGCCCACCCTAATGACCTCATTTTAACTTGATTACTTCTGTAAAGACCCCATTTCCAGTGGGCAGAGTGGCTCACGCCTGTAATCCCAGCCCTTTGGGAGGCTGAGGTGGGCAGATCACATGAGATCAAGAGTTTGAAATCAGCCTGGCCAACATGGCGAAACCCCGTCTCTACTAAAAATACAAAAATTAGCCGGGCATGGTAGCAGGTGCCTGAAATCCCAGCTACTCGGGAGGCTGAGGCAGGACAATTGCTTGAACCCAGGAGGTGAAGGTTTCAGTGAGCCGAGATTGCACCACTGCACTCCAGCCTGGGCGACAGAAAAAATAAAAAATAAACTGCACACTTGGTGAGAAGTAATGAGCTTCCTGTACCTGGGGGTATTCAAGCAGAGTTAGGAGGTGCTAATTCTACAGGCTTTGGCAGAGAAAAGCCTGCATTGAGGAGTGGGTGGGGTGAACGAGCATGCCTTCCGGAGGGCAAATCCCACAACCAGTCTTAGACAGGAAACGGCAGGGGAGATCTCATCCTTGAACCACTGAGGGAGGGCCGAGGTGAGGGCAGGCGAGAGACACCCACCTAGATGGGGCTGAGGGAAGTGGAGCTGGGGCAGCCACATAGCCCCTCCAGCCTCACTCTTCTCCTCGGTTTGCAGGGGCTGCAGTTCGTGTGGCGAGGGTCCCCATCCCTCTCAGAGCAGCAGGAAATCTTCACGCACATCATGGACCAGTACAGCTACTGCACCCCATCCCACATCCCTTTCTCCAACAGGTACATGCCCTTCCACGATGCTTTTGGGATCTCAGACAGCAGGGTCTGCCCAGCCCCTGCAGCTGTTCTGCAATTTTGTTTTTGTTTCTTTGTTTAAGACAAGAGTTTCTGCTCTGTCTCCCAGGCTGGAGTGCAGTGGCACGATCTTGGCTCACTGCAACCTCCGCCTCCTGGGTTCAAGCAATTCCTCCGCCTCAGCCTCCTGAGTAGCTAGGATTACAGGCGCCCACCACCACGCCCAGCTAATTTTTGTCTTTTTAGTAGAGATGGAGTTTCACCATGTTATCTAGGCTGGTCTCAAACTCCTGACCTGAGATGATCCACCTCCCTCAGCCTCACAAAGTGCTGGGATTACAGGCATGAGCCGCCGCGCCCAGCCCAATTCTGCAGTTTTTGACAAGAGCTCCTTAAGCATTTCCACACATGGTGTCCCATTCTTCAGCCTCCCCAGCAGAGTGGGTGGGGTTATCAACCCCATTTTACAGATGTGGAAACTGAGGTTCAGAGAGGGTAAGTGACCAGATCAGGGTCACCCAGCTGGTAAGTAGGGGAGGCAGGATTTGACTCCAGTTCTGTGTGACTCTGAATTACTTCTTGTTATGAGTCCCTGTCCCAACAGAGGATTGTTTAAAGGATGAGGTCTTGGCTGGGTGCGGTGCCTCATGCCTGTAATCCCAGCACTTTGGGAGGCTGAAGCAGGACAATCACTTGAGTCCAGGAGTTCAAAACCAGCCTGGGCTTCAGAGTGAGACCCTATCTCTACAAAAACTTAAAAATTAGCTGGGTGCATGCAATCCTAGATACTTAGGAGGCTGAGGTAGAAGGGTCGCCTGAACCCCAGGAGCTGGAGGTTATAGTGAGCTATGATGGTGCCACTGCACTCCAGCCTGGGCAACAGAGTGAGACCCTGTCTCTATTTAAAATAAAAAAACTAGGCCAGACACAGTAGCTCATGCCTGTAATCCCAGCACTTTGGGAAGCCAAGGCAGGTGGATCACTTCAGGTCAGGAATTTGAGACCAGCCTGGCCAACATGGCAAAACCCCGTCTCTACTGAAAATACAACCACCACAAAAAATCAGCTGGGTGTGGTGGCACATCCCTGTAATCCCAACTACTTGGGAGACTGAGGCAGGAGAATCACTTGAACCTGGGAGACAGAGGTTGCAGTAAGCCGATATTGCACCACTGCACTCCAGCCTGGGCCACAGAGGAAGACTCTGTCTCAATCCATCAATCAATCAATCAATCAATGATGAGGTCTTTACATCAGTGTTCCCAAGAACCTCCTTCTTGGCCATGACAGGTCCCCTTCTGCTCTGGCCTCATAAATCCTTATCTGCCAAGTGAGGAAGCTGAATGTGCTGACTTCCAGGAGCCATCCATCGGCACCCCATCCCATCCACAGTCCTCCAGGGCACCGTCCAGTGTCTCTCTAACACCCTCCAAGCTCACCTGCCCTCAACACCAGTGACCTCCCTGCCTCTATCCCGCCTGGGCCTGGACAGTGAGCTGGGTTCCAGGCTGCAGGTGCAGGGATGGGGTGCTGTGGATGTAGGGGGAAGGCCCCTGGACATGGATGTTTCCCCACCCGTTCCTGACGTGGCCTGGCTTTGTTGTCAGGACTTTGGCACAAGGGTTCGTCCCCACCCACCCTTTCCCCTCCACATCCTTGTCCCTATCAGGGATCACAATGAAGAAGGTCGGAGGAGGCCAGGCGCGGTGGCTCACACCTGTCATCCCAGCACTTTGGGAGGCCGAGGCAGTTGGATCACTTGAGGTTAGGAGTTTGAGACCAGCCTGGCCAACCTGGTAAAACTCTGTCTCTACTCAAAAAACAAAAATTAGCCAGGCATGGCAGCGTTGCCTGTAATCTCAGCTACCTGGGAGGCTGAGGCAGGAGAATCACTTGGACCCGCAAGATGGAGGTTGCAGCAAGCCAAGATCATGACTGCACTCCAGCCTGGGTGACAGAATAAGACTCTATCTCAAAAAAAAAAAGAAGGCTGGAGGAGTGGGAGAAGGAAGGGGCCTGGAGAGCCTCGGGAATAAATCGCTCCTCATCCTTGTCTTGTGGAGCTGCCTCTTGTCCAATCACCTGTTCATCCCGTGGTGAAGGAGGGGTCCTCACCCTAAATGGTAGATGGTTGAATACACACCACCCTACCCAGCACAGGTGACATCCACAGCAGTTTCTGTTTATCACATACAATCACAGCTCACACCGCACTCGCCAAGGCCCCATGGGGGTGCACTGTGGAGCAGACTGAACACGCAGGGGCAGCTGTGTAGCCGCAAGGGGGTGGGTGCCCTCCAACTCCTGCAGAGGACGTGAGTGGCTCATTTGAATAATTTCACCAGCTGGCAGGGAGGTGGAAACTGTTGGGTGGAGGACCAGGTGGGGTGCAGCTGGTCCGACTGATAGTGGAAGAGCTAGACAAGGGGACTTTTCTGCTGGTGGGGACTATCAAGTGACAGCAGGGGACTCCTAGACTCCTGGGGGCCTTCAAGTCTCAGATGTCAAGAAGCACATGGGATTTTAGCCTCGCTGTACACCTTCTTCCCCAGAAGGCTTTGGGTGAAGACTCAGTGGGGACCAGGAGTGTGGAGCCATGGACCAGGACCCCCGGGGGCAGAGAGGGTAGGCAGTGAACCCACATTCACGTTCCTGGCTGGCTGTTCCGAGCACTCACCATGAGCCAGGCCCTGTTCCGAGCATTCTCACTGTGATACCTCACAGACCCTCGCAGCGGCCCCCTGACAGAGATGCTGTGAGTGCCCCATCTTACAGAAGGAGAAACTGAGGCACAGCAGCCCACCCCAGGTCCCACAGCTGGCAGAAGTGGAGCCAGCGTTGGATTCAGGCCACCAGCTCCACAGCTTCCACATGGTGGCAGCCTTGGTCTCTGTGCAGTCAGACGGCCCTGGGTTCAAATCTGCACTCTGCCCTGGCCAGGTGCTCAGCCTCTCTTGGAAGAGGAAAGACAACAGGCAAGGCAGAGGGGGTGAAGAACGCTGGCCAGGATTCGCTAGCTGTCACTGCCGTTTGTCAGCCCTCCTCTGTGCCCAGCCCTTTTTCTACCTCCTTTCCATAAATGACTTTAATTTAATCCTCACAACTCGCTCCGCATTCTACCAGGGAGACTAAAGCTTGGTGAGGCTAGAGGTGGCAGGGCTGGTGGCTGATGACTGTGATCCCAATGCTTTTGGAGGCCGAGGTGGGAGGATTGCTTGAGCCCAGGAATTTGAGACCAGCCTGGGCCACAGAGCAAGACCTCATCTCTACACAAATTTCAAAAATGAGTCGAGCATGGTGGTAGTCCCAGCTCCTGGGAAGGCTGAGGCGATGGCTTGAGCCCAGGAGTTTGAGGCTGCAGTGAGCCATAATCATATCACTGCACTCCAGCCTGGGCAACAGAGCGAGACCCTATCTGTAAAAGAAACAGAGGTGGGAATGCTGGAAGGGGCTGCCCAGGTTGGAGAGCTCCAGGCAAGGGTTCCATGGCTGCCTTCCGAGGCTGCACAGTGTGAGCAAGGAAGGCACTTAACTGGGGGTTCTCCACACCTCCAGCCTAAGGCAAATGGAGAAAGATGTTAAATACTGAGCCTGTCTTTATTTAAAACTCTGACATTTTGTTCCTCATGGGTTTTTGCATTAATTTTCATTTTTTAAAGTACTGCATTAAAATATCATTTATCTCAACTACTAAGATTTGAGGCACCCCCATAATTTTGTGCCCTAGGCCAGGGCCTCACTTGCCTCACCAGGGCCCTGGTCTCTTTGGGGTCCTGAGACCCAGGGTCTGATGGGCGAGAAGTTGGCCTGCGTGAATGAGCAAACAAATCTGTGACCCACCGTCGGTCATGGAGTGGGAGAATTCAGGCTCAGGGTGAAATGATGTGCCAGGTTCCCAAGGCTGGGAGAATGTGGGGCTTGTGTGTGAGCCCTGGCTGTCCACAGAGCTCGTGTCTTCTCCTCTAACCTTCTGCCCTCGCACAGGTCAGGATTTTACTGGAATGGCATGGCCGTCTTCCCCAAGCCTCCCCCAGATGGAGTGTACCCCAACATGAGTGAGCCCGTCACCCCAGCCAACATCAACCTCTATGCTGAGGCCCTAGTGGCCAACGTGAAGCAGAGGGCCGCTTGGTTCCGGACACCCCATGTCCTCTGGCCCTGGGTAAGGCGGAGTCCCAGGCCCTGTGCCCTCGACACAGCCCAAGGAGCACTGTGCAAGCCCTGGCCCCTGCACCCAGGGCCACCCTATCCAGACCCGGCTAGGCAGCCATTCTCAGCCCAGTGGCTCCATCCTCCTTCCCTGCAGACCCCTGGGCCTCTCCCACTCTACCAGCCCCTCCCGCACCTGGAAAAGCACCCTCACCCATGCTGGCCTCTCCAGCTCCCACTCAGCTCTCTTCCCCGCCTGGGCCGGGCTGGCTCCCGGCTCGGGCACTGCGTGCCTTAGAGTCCGCTGAGCTTCAGTTGCCTCGGCTGTGAAATGGGGATGGTGGCAGCAGGCTTCATAGGCTTGGTGAGAGGTGAAGCATTCCCAGGAAGCCAGTGCCCGGCACGTCGCGGCCATCATCACAGCTAACCTTTAGTGAGCACCTGCTGTGTGCTGGGCACTGCCCCGTGGGATATATTTGTCTCAGCCATCTAATTTGCACCACTGGGCCTAGGAGCAGGCTGGTATCCATTTCACAGTTGAGGAAACCAACCGAGGCCACAGAGTTCCTTAGGGTGGCTAGGAAGGGGTGGACTTTGTGTTCAGACCCAGTCGGGCGGGCCCCAGAGCCTGCCTTCTTCATCCATGACTGCCCTGTTGAAGGCAAGCTTAAGGTCAGTAACTGAGTCATGGTTATTGTTATTAATCATTGTATTAATTATAATAATTAATGATCATTAATTATAATGATTTGGATAAGTAGTAACACTGATGGGCCTTAAGAGATGCCCAGGGCCGGGCGCGGTGGCTCACACCTATAATCCCAGCACTTTGGGAGGCCAAGACGGGCAGCTCACCTGAGGTCAGGAGTTCGGGACCAGCCTGGCCAACATGGCAAAACCCTGTCTCTACTAAAAATATAAAAATTAGCCAGGTGTGGTGGCGCATGCAGCCTCAGGGAGGCTGAGGCAGGAGAATCGCTTGAACCCAGGAGGCGGAGGTCGCATGACCCAAGATCAAGCCACTGCTATGGGAGCCGGTTTGGGGCCCCTGCTGGCCGCCTTGGAGACTGGGAGGGCAGCTGATGGAGGGCAGTGATCAGACCACCCTTACTGGGCGAGCGCCCTGCTCCCACGGCACAGCTAACCTTTAATGTCCCATGTCCCTGCAGGGATGTGACAAGCAGTTCTTCAATGCCTCGGTGCAGTTTGCCAACATGGACCCGCTGTTGGACCACATCAACAGCCACGCTGCCGAGCTCGGTGTCTCGGTGCAGTATGCCACGCTGGGCGACTACTTCCGTGCCCTGCATGCTCTCAATGTCACCTGGCGTGTCCGCGACCACCACGACTTCCTGCCCTATTCCACAGGTACAGGCTTCCAGGGGCTGGGGTGGTAGTTTGGTGGCAGGGAGGGTATAGTCCATGTACCCTCTGCCCACTTCAGGGTCTGCTTGGCACTGCTCTCCAAGCCCTGGAGGGGTGCCAGGCAAGTTCTGTGTGGGGCGCAGGGGCAGAGACTGGCCCCCTCTGCTCACTCCACCTGGACGTCCTGGCCGCCACATACACCACCTGATTCCCACAGGGTTCAGCCTCTCACCGTTGCCCACACATGCAGTTTCCTGCCTCTGGCCTTTGCACAGGCGGTGCCTCCTGCTGGGAGCAGCCTCCGCCACCTTCTCTTCCTGCATGAGTTCCACATAAACCTCTTCTACGAGCCCTTTCCTGACGCTGAGGCTGACTCAGGCTTCCTTTCACTGCATAGTCATTACTGGGCACCTCCTGTGCATCATGCCTGTGTCCTCAGGCCAGAACTGGGCTGGCCACCAGCAGCACAGCCTGAGAGCTAAGAGGGCTGGCTGTGAGTAAGCCTCTACTCCCTGGCCGTGTGCAAGTCATGAAACCGTCCTGCCTCCAAAGGGTGACATTTGTGGTGCCTTGTCCATAGATAGGGTTGCTATGAAAATTCAATGAGAGGAAGTGCTCTCAGCCTCCTGCCCAGCACAGAGGCAGGGCTCAGCAGATGTCCTAGCCCTCTGGGTGCTGCTGTAACGGAATACCACAGAATGGGTCATTGATAAGGAAACGAAGTTTCTTTGGCTCACAGGTGTAGAGGCTGGGACGTCCAAGGTGGGAGGGCTGGTGTCTAGAGAGGGCCTTCTTGCTGCATCACCCATGGCTGAAGGCTGAGTGCAAAAGAACAGCTGGACAAGAGGGTTGAACTTGCTTTTCTAACAATCCCAGTCCCGTGACAATGACATTAATCTGTTCGTGAGGGCAGAGCCTTCATGGCCTAATCTCCTCTTAAGCATCCCACCTCTTAATACAGTCACAATGGCAATTAAATTTTAACAATGGGTTTTGGAGGGTTATTCAAACCATAACATTTCCCTTCCAAAGAGATGCCACAGATGGACTCCAGCTGCAGGGCTCATTCTGGCCTGGGCACTGCCTTGACTCACCCATGACCTGGGTTAGTCCTGCCTCTCTGGGCCCCAGCCTCTGGGTCTGCATGGTGACCAGTGGGGCTGCATAGTCCCCGGCTCCTGCTGTTGACACCACGTTGGAGGCAGGTGGTGCTACACACACGGGTTGGGGGATGTCCATGGATGTGGGTGTGGTTGTAGTCAAGGCAGGAGGAGATATGTTAATGTGGGCATGGCTAATGGTGAGGTGGGTGGGGTAGTGACTGTGGGTGTGGCTACATCTAGTGGGTAGGGATACACCCGAGTCAAGTTGGGTGTGGCTCTGTCCAGGTGGGCATGGTGTCCAGGCGGACATGGTATTGTGATGACTGCTGAGGCTGTGGAGCCCCTGCCAGACTGAATGGAATCGGGCCTCACCACCCACTCTCAACATGGCTGCAAAGCTGTGGAGGACCCCATCTGACCCACAGACTGTGGCCTGTCCCTTGGGCCATGTGACCACCTCTCCCAGTCTGATTCAGGACCAGTGGGGGAAGAACAGGGAATCAAGGCAAATCTGGGCACATCCCAGACGCCGAGGACCAGGAAAGCAGAAGCAACAGGAAGCTCCCTTCTGAGACAGACAGCCACTCCCTGGGAGGGTTCAGCCCTCCTGCCTCCTGCATGGGCCCTGGGCATCCTCATCCTCTCAATCTTGCATCAGGACAGTGGCTCCCTGGGGTCTCTGAGCCCTTGCTGCCTCCTACCGTCCATCCTCCCTGGACGCCCAGAGAATCCCTGCAGAAACGCCTGCCTGGCCTGGCCTCCCCATGCCCACGTCACACATGAAGGCCTCTGTGCAGTCTAGGCCCTTCTCGGTGAGGTCCTGCCCACCTGGCTCCTCCTCTTCCCCCCCGGGTCTCCCAGGCCCTTTGCTCACACATCTGTTCTGTGTTTCCTTCAGCACCCAACCCCACCTGCCCCAGTGCAGCCTGCCTCTCCCGCCCTGCCCAGGGCCCGTCCAGGGCTTTCTGGGCAGTTCCTAGTCTGGCTATGGGAGGAGGCCTGAATTGGGAGCTGCAAGCCCTGGGCTCACTGCCTGCCCGGACTGCCTCCTTGGGTGACCCTGGCAGAGGCTGCCTCTGCAGCCCCAGCTTCTCAGCTCTTCCAGGGCTAGAGCTTAGCGGACTTCTGGGTCAAGCTCACCGTCTTCCCTTGTCTCCCAGATCCATTTCAGGCCTGGACGGGCTTCTACACGTCCCGCAGCGCACTGAAGGGGCTGGCCCGGCGAGCCAGCGCCTTGTTGTATGCCGGGGAGTCCATGTTCACACGCTACATGTGGCCAGCACCCCGTGGGCATCTGGACCCCACCTGGGCCCTGCAGCAGCTCCAGCAACTTCGCTGGGCCGTCTCCGAGGTAACACCACGTTTAGCCACAGTGGCAGGATTGGAACCTCCCATGCTATCCACCTCCCCTCCCTTGTCCTAGCCAATCCTCCCAGCCCTGGGGCACTTTACAGAGGGGAAACTGAGGTTCCCTTTGGTTACAAGGCCGGTGCATGGTGAACGCGGGCCAAGGCTGAGACCACAGCCTGATCCATCCAGCTGGTGGCCTCATTAAGCTTTGTAGCAGTTTAGCAAGAGGGATAAAGGACAAGGTGGAGTGGCATTTGTGTCCGACAGCCCTGCCTGCATCCAAATCTCGGCTCAGCTGTGTGACGTCAGGCACATGATTCCCACGCCCAACCGAGACCTAATTCCCTCCTGTACAATGAGAACAACGAGCTTGCCCAGGAGGACGGTGGGGCAATTGGATGTGCTGGTGTGCACAGCCTGCTTGGTGCAGTGGCTGCTGAATAGCCAGTTTATGAGTTTCCGTCTCCACCCATCCCCTACTGTACTGATGGGAAGACAGACCCAAGACAGTCTGTAACTTGTCCTCAGTCACCTATCCAGAAAAGGGTCACACCAGCCATGACGCTGTAACAGTTCCCCAAAAGGAACTGCTGGCAGAACATGTCATTGTGTTGTGAGAGAAATGAGGTGACTGTAGGGTCCATCAGAGCAGGGGGTCCAGAGATGGGGGACAATGAGTTCCCACAAGGGCAGGAAAAGTTGGGCGAGCTCCTCAGCTTCTCTTGGCCTCAGTTCCCCCTTCTGTAAAATGCCGGGGACTGCCCCCTTCTCCACTGGCACCTGGCAAGCCAGAATGAGAGCCAGCGCCTAGTACGTGCCTTGTAGGTGCCTCGCAGAGTCGGGTCCTGATCCTGTTCTTCCTCCCCTCTGGGGGTTGCTGCAGGTCCAGCACCATGATGCCATCACTGGGACTGAGTCCCCCAAGGTGAGAGACATGTACGCGACGCACCTGGCCTTGGGGATGCTGGGTGTGCGCAAGCTGATGGCCTCCATCGTCCTAGACAAGCTCCAGCCCCAGGCACCCATGGCGGCCAGCTCCGGTGAGCCGGGCCCTGCAGGGAGGCTGTGGCCCCTTTATGAAGGGAGAGCCTGAGGGGTTCAGGGGAGGGGCTCAATGACCCCAGCTTCAGACTCTGAGTCCACATCACCCATGTTGCCCTTCCCCACAGTGAGAGCTCGGACAGGTGGCTTCAATCCTCCCAGCCTCTGTTTGCTCATCCGTGCAATGAGGAAGGGTTGATGATGTTACAACAAGAGCCAGAAATAGCAGCTAACATGTTTTGAGCATTTACTAAGCTCAAAATACCCTTCATGCAGTATTGAATTTAATGCCTCACAAAATCTGTACAAAATAGGAATGGTTACTGTCCTCATTTTACAGCCGAGGAAACAGACTCAAGTTATATGCTAGCCCAGGGCCACTCGGGTAGGAAGGAGCAGAGCAGGGATTGAACCTGAACCCCGTGCTGCCCAGCCTTGCAGAGAGTACGCCGGTGTCCTCAGGGGCCCGGTCCCTTCCTGGCTCCTGGCACTCCCTCCCGAACTCCACTTGGCTGAGATCACAGCAGGGCAGCTGTGGGACCAGCCTCTTTGACTGTGAGTTTTCCCATGTGTAGAGTGACTGATCACATGCCAGTGTGCCTGGGACTGAGGGGTTTCCAAACTGGGAAGATCCTGGACAAATGAAGACAGGTTGGCGGCCCTCTGCCTACATGAGACTTTTCTGTGCATAGGCCCCCAGGTCCCACCCACAGCCTGCACTTGGTCATCTTGCACTTCCTTCTTGTTTTTTGTTTTTTGAGACAGGGTCTCACTCTGTCACCTAGGCTGGAGTGCAGTGGTGCCAATCATGGGTCACTGCTGCCTTAGACTCCTGGGCCTGAGTGATCCTCCTGCCTCAGCCTCCCAAGGAGCTGGGACTCCAGGCATGCACCACCACACCTGGCTCATTGTTTTATTTTTATGTTTTTTGGAGAGACAGGGTCTCGCCGTGTTGCTAGGATGGTCTCTAACTCCTGGGCTCAAGTGGTCCTCCCACCTTGGTCTGTCAAAATGCTGGGATCACAGGCAAGAGCCACTGCACCTGGCTGCCTTGTACTTCTTTGTGTCCCAGCTCTGGCCTGCCCACTGCCCTAGCATCTAACATGCCCTTCCCCTCCCGTCTGTGTCTGTGTGTAATCCCATCCAACCTGCAGGCTCTAGAAGGCCCCCTGGCCTCAGGAACACCAGCCAGGTGGAAGAGACAGTGGCAGATGTGGAGCTCTCAGCTGGGGTATGGCTTCACTGCCAGGTGGGGCCTTTTGAAGAGCTGTCATTCCAATGAACACACAGGAGAGGCTTCCCCAAGCTGTGAATAGGTTGAGAAGACCAGGAAAGGTGTCCCCGGCAGAGGGAACAGCCCAGGCAGAGGCAGGGAGGCTGGAAGTATGTGCTGGGTTCAGGGATCCAGGAGTTCTCAGGTGTGGCCAGAGCTCACACACATGGGCTGGTAGGATGCAACAGAAAAAGAAGCCAGGTCCTCATCACAGGGGCCTAAAATGCCAGGCTAGGCAATGGACTTGACCCTCTGGGCTCCAGAGAATTCTCTGGTGGCTCACAGTGCCCAGCACTCAAAGCTTTGGAGCCAGGCCTTAGAAGCTGGGTCACCTTGGGCAGGTGGCTGTACTTCTCTGGACCTGTTTCCTCATCAGTAAAATGGGCTGATAGAGATGTGTGAGGAGCAAATAGAACCTCAGTTCTCCAGGGCGACACAGACACCTTATGTTCCGAGCCCCTCTGCCTGCCCTGCCCTGGAAGCCAGACTGCAGAACGTAGCCCACGCTGTGTCTGTGGGAAACACCTGTTGGCCTGCCCCCTTCCCGGCTCCCCTGGGAGTTCTGGAGGGCTGCGTCTCACCTGCCTCAGTTTCCTTCGTACTGAGGGGCACCCAGTGAGCACCCCATTCCAGAAGGTGAGTCACATGGCACAAGCAAAGCCTCCTCTCTGTGCAGGTACAGGGCCTGCAGGACATTTTGCCTCAGTCTACAACCCGCTGGCCTGGACGGTCACCACCATCGTCACCCTGACTGTTGGTTTCCCTGGAGTCCGCGTCACAGATGAGGCGGGCAACCCAGTGCCCTCGCAGGTAGGGACACAATATCCTGCTGGAGGGGCCTTGGCTGCTTGCTGAGCCTGCTCTGGGCTGGGCACATTGTCTCTTCCAACCCTTTAAGGGAGGCCTTCTCGCCTTTGTTTTACAGAAGAGGAAACTGAGGCTCAGAGAAGCAAAGGGTTTTTTTTTTCCCAACACCACCCAATTCTCCACTTTTCTGACACCGAGTGTCCTAAAATCAATTCATTCCTGAACTAAGTACCTGGAGTGAGCACAGACCCCCCAGATTAGGGACCCAATCTCACAAGACCCCCAATTTCAGACACCAGCCACAAATGGGGTTCCCAGGCGACCACACTTGTGTCCTCCTGACTGAATTCTGGGGTTCCCATGGTACACACATACACAAGTTTGATAATTCATTAGAACAACTCACAGAACTCAGACAAGTGCCATACTTACCATGACATTTTTGTTAGAAAGGGTACAACTGGCTGGGTGCGGTAGCTCACGCCTATAATCCCAACACTTTGGGAGGCTGAAGCGGGTGGATCACCCGAGGTCAGGAGTTCGAGACCAGCCTGGCCAACATGGTGAAACCCCGTCTCTAACTAAAAGTACAAAAATTAGCCAGGCATGGTGGCACGCACTGGTATAAAAATTGGGAGGCTGAGGCGGGAGAATCGCTTTAACCTGGAAGGCAGAGGTTGCAGTGAGCTGAGACCGCACCACTGCACTCCAGCCTGGGCAACAAGAGTGAGACTCCATCTCAAAATAAAAAGAAAGAAAGGGTACAACTCAGGGACAGCTGCAGGGAGCAGAGCACTGGCGAGGTGGAAGCAGGGAGGGCCTAGCATCCCAGCCCTGTAACCCGGGCTCGCTTCCTTGGGAGCAGCCCCCTCCTGAAGCCACCTATGGGCCTTGCCAGAAGGCACCTCAACAACATAAGCTCAGATAAGGTTGGAAAGGGCTTGTTATGAACTTTAGAAGACACTCCTGTCACTCAGGAAGTTCCAATGGTTTTAGGAGCTCTGTGGCAAGAGCTGCAGACAAAGACCAAATCTATCTATGTTTACTGTACCACACAGAGTCCCTGAGGTCACACAGCTGGGAGATGGCAAACTCCCAACCTCCAGACCTTTCTTGGTCAATCAAAGCCGTGGTTCGAGTGAAAGTGTGACAGCCTGCCCTTGTAGGAAGACATCACCCAGGGACACATAGCCGTTGAGGGCAATTGGCTCTACCCAGTGGACTGATACTGGGCTTGGGGCATCCAATGTGGCCAGAAGCCAAGGGCCATCTGTGTCATCATCCCTGTCATCCCCTCGTGTACTCGGAGGCCTGCTGAGACTAAGGGACTGGTCAAAGTCCCCCAGCGAGGGAGAGGTGGAGCAGGCTCCACATTCAAGCCCCACCAGCTGTGAACTGAGCCTTCCCCTGCACCCAGTCCTGGCACTGTGCCTGGCACTAATGGGGTCACACTATGGGAGATAAGGGCCTCATCTGTCTCAGCCTGCTTGGGCTGCTATGACAAAGAATCAAAGTATCTTAGACTACATGGCTTAAATGACAGACATTTATTTCTCACAGTTCTGGAGGCAGGAAGATCAAGGTGCCAGCATGGCCAGGTTCTGGTGAGGGCCTCTTCCTGGTTGCCATCTTCCTGTGTGTCCTCACATGGCACAAGAGGCCGAGGGAGCTCTCTGAGGTTTTTTTCACAAGGGCACTAATCCCATTCTTGAGGGCTGCACCCTCCTGACCTAATCACCTCCCCAAGGCCCCACCTCCAAGTAATGGCTTGGAATCTGGACGTCAGCCATTTGAGGGGACACAGACATTCAGTCCGTGGCATCACTCATGCCACGTGGGAGTTAGGAGGTGGCACAACCGTTGTGCCCTGCTTACACTTTTTAAGACCATTTTTAGTGTCAATTTTCCTTTTTTTTTTTTTTTTTTTGAGACAAAGTCTCACTCTGTCATGCAGGCTGGAGTGCAGTGGTGCAATCACAGCTCACTGCAGCCTCGACCTCCCAGGCTCAAGCGATTCTCCCACCTCAGCCTCCTGATAGCTGGGACCACAGGTGCACACCACCACACACGGCTAATTTTTTTGTTTGTTTTTTGGTAGAGGCAGGGTCTCACTATGTTGCCCAGGCTGGTCTCAAACTCCTGGCCTCAAGCAATCCTCCCACCTTGGCCTCCCAAAGAGCTGGAATTACAGGCGTGAGCCACCACACCAGGCCTGTTCACACTCCTGTTCGCTGGGCCCCCTTGTATAGGCTGATCCCTAGAAGGGCCTCACGTGTGGGAAGCTTTCCCTCACTCCCCTGCCTTTGGGAATATTTGTGATCTAATATGAATTTCCACCCTGGCATGTGGGCAAGCCTTCAGGAATCTTAAAGGGGTGCTTTAATGGAGGTGCCAATATTAGGGATGGGGCCGGACTGCCTCTCTCCACACCACCTAGACACCCTACGTGGGTCAGGCCAACTCCAGTTCCAAAGGGCGCCAGACACACCACCCAGCTGACCCTTCTTGGGGAGGTGGAGGAGGGGGTGGCATCACTCATTCACTCAGCAAACCTCCCGAATGCCCATCCTGGGCCCAGCCCTGGGCTGGGTGCTGGGCCCCTGGACCTGAGTGAGGCCAAGCCCCATCCCAGGACACAGACGTGGATGGTGACAGTGTGGAGTGGTGGCTCAGGAGCCAAGGGAGGGGCCTTGGCTGGAACTGAGACCTGGGAGGAGTTTGTCCAGCACAGGGAGAGGCGAGGGGAGGGGATGGGTCTGAGCAGAACCCCACACCCCCCTTCCCCACTCAGAGGCAGCATCCGTTAAGAGTAGATTCCTTCAACATACATTTCTGGAGCTCCTACTGTCTGTCAGCCCCTGTTCTAGGCGGTGGGGATGGTGTACTAACCAAACAGACACAAATCCCACTGCCTGGGGTGGGGGGTGGGGGGGCATCTATTCCAGTAGGGGAGACAGGTGATAAGTAAAATAAGAAAAATATGGAATATGATAGGCGATGACCACCATGAGGGGGACAGTCACTAGAGCAAGTTGCAGGGGCTGGGGACACATTTTAAATAGGTGGGCCAGGCCGCATCAATGCGGGATCAGGCAGACAGGGAACAGGTGTCTGCTGTATTTGGGATAAAGGCTGGGTTGGGGGGCATGTACACCATTATTGGGCTTGCTAATAGGGCCCTCCAAAAGGCCTCCCCACTGGAGCACAGGAACTGAGGGGGCGCAGTGCCCTCATCCAGCCTGCCTCCCCAAATCAGACACCCCGGAGGTGAGCAGAGGCCAGGAGGGTTAACCTGGAAAAGTCCCTCCACATGGGGATGAGAAGATTGGGGGATGGCCCCTCCCAGGAGAAGGTAGTCCAGGTGGAGGGCACAGCGTGGCACAGGCTCAGAGGCAGGAAAGGGCAGGAGTGTCAGGAAGGAAGGGTTGGTGATGCTGGAGCCCCAAGGGCCAGAGGACAGAGCAAGGTCACTACAGGGAGGAGGCTGGGTCCCAGAGGAGGCTTCCTTCCTTGATTGCAGCAGACAAGAGTCTCGAAAAGCTCGCTTTGGTTGCTGCAGTGGATGGGTTGGTAGTCACAGGAGTGGATGTGGGGACAGCAGTGCAGATGCTGGGCAGTTACCTAGGGAGGGGCCACAGCAGCTGTGACCAGGCAGAGGCCACAGGGAAGGGAGATGAGAGGCCTCAAGAAGGCGGTGGGGGGCCTTGGTGGTGGGTGGGAGTGGCTGGAGGGTGGGCGATGGGGGTGCCTGGGGGATGGGGAAGGGGAGTGACTGAGGGATGGGATGACTAGGGGGTTGGGGTGGAGAGAGCTGGACAGCAGGGAGCAGAAGGTGCAGGGTAGGTGCTGGAAGGGCCATCGTTGGATGGGGATCCTGGGGGAGCAGGTGTGGGTGGGATGGGGTAGCTGGTGAGGTCAGCTGTGGACATCCAGGTGGAGGCGTCAAGCAAGAAGCTATATTCGTGGATCTCAGGTTCCAGAAGAGGTCAGTGGATTTGGGTTTGCTTTTGGGAGTCATCACTTTTGTTGATGAAGGGTGATTAAAGGAGCCGGGGGTGTTCAGGAGCTCCCAGTTCAGGAGCTGGGAGTAAGAGAAGCTTTGGGGACCCCAAGAACCAGCTATCTTCAGGTCGCTGAAGGGTTCTCCCAGGACTGATGTGGTTTGTGGGGGTCCAAGGGGAGAAAGCCAGACTGGGGGCAGGGAGGAGAACTCAGCAGGATCCGAGAGATGGAAAGACGCTGCTGCCTCAGCAGGTAGTGAGCATCCCATTCCAGAAAGTGTGTGAGCTGACAGTTAACAAGTCTCATCCTGCTGGCCTTGCAGATCCAAAACTCAACAGAGACCCCATCTGCGTATGACCTGCTTATTCTGACCACAATCCCAGGCCTCAGTTACCGACACTACAGCATCAGACCCACTGCAGGGGCCCAAGAGAGCACCCAGGAGCCGGCTGCCACTGTGGCCAGCACCCTTCAATTTGGCCGCAGGCGGAGGAGACGCACCAGACATGCAGGCAGGTACTTGGTGCCTGTGGCAAACGACTGCTACATTGTGCTGCTTGACCAGGATACCAACCTGATGCACAGCATCTGGGACAGGTAAGGTGCAGCCATTGCTGTCTCTGAGGCACAGGCATGCCTGGAGCTTGGGCATGTCAGGCCTCTACCTGGATTCTCCATTTGCTCACTTGCCTGGGGGAAGGGCAGATGGTGGTGAAACCCCTTCCTGCTATTGTGATCTTTAATTTTAGAAGTGTGAGCCTGGGCCAGTGCAGGAAAGGCTTGCTTATACTTTTTCATTCCAGGGCTGTTGATCCATAGAAAAAAATGAGCATTGAGGGACTCACTCTGGGAAAAAAAATTGTTATCCACTTTTTTTTTTTAATTTAGAGAAACAAAATCTCTGTTCAGTAAATAGTGTTACTGTCTTTAAAGCAGGACGGGACTTTCAAAATCATCTAATCCCACCCACCCACCTGTCTACTTACCCATCTATTCACCCACCCAGTTATCTACCCAGCCAGTTATCCATCCATCCGTCCATCCATCCACCCAATTATCCACCCACTCATCCATCCACCCACCCACTTACCCATCCATCCATCCATCTACCTACCCACCCATTCATCATCCATCCATCTACCCACTCACCTATGTACCTACCCATTCATCCATCGATCCACTCACCCAACCACCCATTCATTCATTCATTCATTCATTCATGTATTCATTCAGCAGCTATTTGTGGACATCAGAGTGGGCAGCTGACCTCCCAAGAAAGACCTCGTGGCTGGTTTATCCTTCCTAGGCCACGTCCGGTGCAGTCTTCATCAGGCCCAGCTGCCTCTGCCAGAATACTCACCTTGTCTCCTGATGTGACCTCCTAACCGAGAGGAGTACATGGCAGAAAGTGAGGGGACAGGAAAGGGGAGAGGGGAGACAGAAGAGGAGGGACAGAAGAAGGGAGAGGGGCATTTGTACTGAGGTGGGTATCAGGGGAGCTCAGCTCAAGGTCACTGTCAGCAGCTCCCTGCCCACAGAGCTCCAGGACTTCTCTGGGAATGGGCCCCCAGTCAGGTCTATCCTCATCTTCCCCCAGTGGCTCCTGAGGGAAAGTGGGGCAGGTGCAGGGGTGACAGCAGCCAGCATGGGTGGCTGGCAAGGGGGGAGTTGGGCAGAGGAGCTGCAGAAATGGGAGAAACCCCAGCATGGTCCAAGCCTGCCAGGTTAGGCCAGGAGAGGCAGAATGTGCCCTGCCCCTTCCTCACTCAGGCCCCATGCCCCCTCTGTACATGCCCCTTAGGGCAGGCCACGGACTCCACATGCCTAAGCCAGGGTCCCACCCGGCATTTCCAGCACTGGAGTTCAGGCTGTCCTGTCCCGTTCGTGGCCCTGTCTGTCTCTCTTGCTTTTGAACTCCAGTGAGGACAAAAGAGTTCTTATTAGGCTCCCAAAACCCCACCAGGGGTAAGCCTTGCAAAACCAGTGCCGTCACCTGAGCAGAAAGGAGGAGCTGTTGGTATTCAGAGTAGGGGCCATCTGGAGACAACACCTGGGGCCAGGCCTCAGGCCTCGAAGGGCATAGGGGAGGTTGTTCCATAGGAAGGAGACTGCCTGTGCAGAGGCCTGGGGTGGGAAGCCAAGGGTGCGGACACCAACCCCAGGGCAGTGTGGGTTGAAGGGAGCGCTTTTGTTCCTTATATAATAGCTTGACTGAGATGCACTTCACAGACCACACAATTCACCCATTGAAAGTGGGCAATTCAGTGGTTTTTGGTGCATTCACAGAGTTGTGCAGCCATCACCACAATCAATTTTAGAACGTTTTCATTACTCCAGAAAGAAACCTCAGGCTGTTGAGCAGTCACTCCCCATCTTCAACTCCCCAACGGGCCCTGGCAGTCCTAGTCTATTTCTGTCTATATGGATTTACCTGTTCATGCAATATGTGGTCCTTTTGCAACTCACTTCTTTCACTTTGCATATTTTCTTTTTTCCCCCTTTTTTATTGATTGATTGATTGATTGAGTCTCACTCTGTAATCTAGGCTGGAGTGCAGTGGCACAATCATGGCTCACTGCAGCCTCAACCTCCTCTGGGGCTCAAGTGATTCTCCCACCTCAGCCTCCTGAGTAGCTGGGATTACATGTGCATACCACCACACCCAGCTAATTTTTGTGTTTTTTGTAGAGATGGTGTTTCACCATGTTGCCCAGGCTGGTCTCAAACTCCTGAGCTCAAGTGATACACCTGCCTCAGCTTCCCAAAGTGCTGGGATTACAGGCGTGAGCCACCATGCCCAACCCGCTTAGCACGTTTTCAAGGTTCATCAGTATCGTAGCACGTATTAGTACTTTGTTCCTTTTCATGGCTGAATGCTATTCCATCGCATGTATGTACCACATTTTGCTTATCCATTCTTTAGTTGATGGACGTTTGGGTTGTTTCCACGTTTTAGCTACTATCAATAATGCTGCTCTGAACATTCACGTACAAGTTTTTGTGTGGACATACATTTTCGTTTCTCCTGGGTACATAGCTAGGAGTAGAATTACTCAGTCATAAGCTAACTCTATGTTTAACTCTTTGAGGAACTGCCAGACCGTTTTCCAAAGCGGCTGCACCATTTTCTGTTCCTCCCAGCAGCGGATGAGGGTTCCAATTTCTTCACATCCTCGCCCACACTTGTTATTTTCTGTCTTTTCAATTATAGCCATTCTCGTGGGCGAGAAGTGGCATCTCATGATGGTTTTGATTTGCATTTCCCTGCTAACTAATGGTGTTCAGCATCTCTTCATGTACTTACTGGTCACTAGCATATCTTCTGTGGTGAGATGTGTCTTTAGATCCTTTACCTATTTTTAAATTGGCTTGTCTTTTATTATTGAGTTGTAAGAGTTCTTTATATATTCTAGCTACAAGTCCCTTGTCAGATTTATGATTTGCAAATCCCTCCTCCCATTCCGTGGCTTGTCTTTTTACTCTTTTGATGGCCCCTGGGGGAGCTTTTTAAAAGGATGGTGCGGGGAAGGGGTCCAGGGCCAGAGGCCTCAATTCTTTTCTTTCTCCTCCTCCACCAGCACTCAGTAGAACCCTCCACAGCCTGCCTCCCTTTCCTTCCCCATCCTCACCACGATCCCACAGAGAAGTGGGTGCAGAGGCCATCCACCTCACTGTCCGCCCACAGCCAGGCCAGACTCAGATACAAATACATCACTTGTGCACTTGGTTAAGACAAAGATTGCATTTTACAATTAAAATACTTGACCCCCTCCTGCTCTTCTCCCATCCTCTGTCCTAACACAAACATCCTAATAGAAGGGAGGGAGCACAGAATTTAAAGTTGGGGCTGAATTTGAGTTCTGGCTTGCACACTTCCTAGATGTGCGATCTTGGGTGCATGATATCACAACTTCCAGCTTCGGATGCCTCGGGAGTGGGATGGGTTAATAGTCCCTGCCCTTGGGGGTTGGGAGAATTTAACCAGGTGAAGTCAGTGAAGGCTCTGGCCCATGACATGGGATCTGTACACATGGTTGTACTGCTGGACAGCTCAGAGTCAGCATGACAAAAGCCCGTTCCTGCACTGGTTTCACTTGCAGACCACCGCCTGAGTGAGCCAGTTCCACCTCTTGGGGGTGCCCTCTGCTGACGGCTCACGGTTCCTGTCTGCAGGCTCTGTCCCTCTCCTCGTTTGTGACCCGTTCTGGGACAGGATGGAGTCTAAGGCCACACTGGCTGTGGGTGGGGTCACAGGGCTTCTAGATGAGCTGAGTCACATGGCCTCGTGAGTGCTACGCAGGCCACTCAGATGGCGTCTGGAGAGAGAAGCTTGCCAGCTTGTGAGACCTTGTGCAGGATGAGAATGACATCTTCTCTCTCCTGCCTCTGCAGACAGAGCAAACGAATGGTGCGCGTGACCCAGGAGTTCCTGGAGTACCACGTCAACGGGGATGTGAAACAGGGCCCCATTTCCGATAACTACCTGTTCACACCAGGCAAGGCCGCGGTGCCTGCGTGGGAAGCTGTGGGAATGGAGATCGTGGCGGGACAGCTTGTGACTGAGATCCGGCAGTACTTCTACAGGTGCTTCCCCCCGGGGTGACCCCCACAGCCCGGCACACAGGCAGCGCACGCGTGCAGGCAGCTCAGTGAATGAGGGTCTGTCTTTGCTCTGAACCCCAGCTCTTGGGCCGTGCTTGACACATGGTTTGATGAAGAAATGAATTGCTCTGGTGTCTGCATGCTGGCTGCGTTTGCATGTGGTGTCACGTTGGTTGGGAGCTAAGTTCAGAGCTGGGAGAGAGACCCACAGACCCTGGGGCCCACAGAGCACCTGTTCTTCCATGATCAGAGCAGACGTAAGGCAGGCCCAGCATGGCAGCCCTGCGGTGTCGGGGAACCAGGCTGCTCCCAGCCGCTCGGGGTCCTGGGTGGTGCTATTGTCCACATGGCCCAAGAAGGCTCCCTGCCTTTCGGCCTTACCCTGCCCTGCCCACATGAAGGAAGGGAAGCAAAAAGGAAGCATCTAGCAGGTTCCTGGAGCTTTACTTACTGATGCTCCCTTCTCCTCCAGGAACATGACAGCACAGAATTACACGTATGCAATCCACTCCCGGCTCACCCATGTGCCACAGGGCCATGACGGGGAGCTGCTCTGCCACCGGATAGAGCAGGAGTACCAAGCCGGCCCCCTGGAGCTGAACCGCGAGGCTGTCCTGAGGACCAGCACTAACCTAAACAGCCAGCAGGTCATCTACTCAGACAACAATGGCTACCAGATGCAGCGGAGGCCCTACGTTTCCTATGTGAACAACAGCATCGCCCGGGTATGCCCTGCGATGCCCACAAGGCACACTCCCAATGGCGCCTTTCCTGGACCCATTAAGCATCAACTTGTAGCAGTAGAGGCCAGTAGAGGCCTCCAGTGAGAATATTTTTTTCCTTTTTTTTAAGATGGAGTCTCACTGTGTCACCCAGGCTGGGGTGCAATGGAGCGATCTCGGCTCACTGCAACCTCTGCCTCCCAGGTTCAAGCCATTCTCCTGCCTCAGCCTCCCGAGTAGCTGAGATTACAGCCGCCTGCCACCATGCCCAGCTAATTTTTATATTTTTAGTAGAGATGTGGTTTCACCATGTTGGCCACGCTGGTCTCGAACTCCTGACCTCAGGTGATCCGCCCGCTTCGGCCTCCCAAAGTGCTGAGATTACAGGAATGAGCCACCACACCCGGCCTCCAGAGAGAATTCTTTTAAAGCCTGTGTGTCTGCCCGTTCAGGGCTTGAGCGTGCAGGCTGTGAGTCAGACTGGTATCAGACTGGTGTCTGAATTCTGGTGCTACCACAGACAAGAATGGTATGTGCCTTGGCTTGTGCCTCGGTTTCCTCTCCCATAAAATGGCTGCTTCATCAAAGGGTCATTCTGAGGACCCATGAGATGATGCATGGCCAGGGCTTGGCCAGGGCCTGCACCCACGTCAGCTGGGCCGTATGTTAGGAAGCCACAGAGCTGGTGTCTGAACCCCAGTCTGTTGGTCTCCAAAGTCAGGGTCCCAGCCCCATGCTGCTGCTGTGTCTATGGGGAGCACTAGCTGGGGTGGCCAGAGGGTGATGCCTGACCTACCTTGCCATTCGCCCCAATCGCCCCCCTGGGGATGTTTCTGTCTGCAGAATTACTACCCCATGGTTCAGTCGGCCTTCATGGAGGATGACAAAAGCAGGCTTGTGTTGCTGTCGGAGCGGGCACATGGCATCTCCAGCCAAGGGAATGGGCAGGTGGAGGTAGGAGGCACGGTCTGTCTCGCAGCCCCCCACAGGCATGCCCAGGTGCAAGCCGGGCCTCTCGGACAATGCCTTCCCGCAGGTCATGCTCCACCGGCGGCTGTGGAACAACTTCGACTGGGACCTGGGCTACAACCTCACGCTGAACGACACCTCAGTCGTCCACCCAGTGCTCTGGCTTCTACTGGGATCCTGGTCCCTCAGCACTGCTCTACACCAGAGGAGCGCAGTGGCGCTGCAGCACAGGCCCGTGGTGCTGTTCGGAGACCTGGCCGGTAAAGGGGCGCCCTTTCAGAGTAACATCATCACTGCCCCAGCACCAGCCAGGCCAGGGCGGGCCTTGGGAGGGGCCTGTGCCCTCATGAATCTGGGCAGCTTTTGAGCAGGAAGCGACCTCAGGGACCTCTAGCCCAAGCCCCTCATTTAACAGATGGGCAAACTGAGGGCAAACAGCGGCTTACTTAAGATCATACAACTAGTAGGTATAGAGCTGGGACTCACCCATTTCACCATATGCCTCTTCCCTGTGTCTTCTCCATTTTCTTCTCTGATGTATCTTTTCCTTTCTTAAT
The DNA here is from genome assembly GCF_006542625.1 of Nomascus leucogenys. Lineage (NCBI taxonomy): Eukaryota > Metazoa > Chordata > Mammalia > Primates > Hylobatidae > Nomascus > Nomascus leucogenys. Next base: position 77,610,649 of record NC_044400.1, read on the forward strand.
ATGACATTATGTCACCATGTCACTTTAGGTCTGGAGGCTTAGCATTTAAAAGACTGGTTTGTTAGCTGGGCATGGTGGCACATGCCTGTAATCCCAGCTACTCGGGAGACTGAGGCAGGAGAATCGCTTGAACCCAGGAGGCAGAGGTTGCAGGGAGATGAGATTGCACCGTTGCACCCCAGCCTGGGTGGCAGAGCGAGACTCTGTCTCAAAAGTAAAAATAAAAGACAAGTTTGGTCTGAATCGAGGTGTGCCGTCACCAGGTGGGGGTATTTCTAATCTATAGTCTAACCTGAAGGACTTAATCTGTACCTCCACTGATGTTTCTGTAGATCAGATCAACAACCATGCAGTTCTGTGTCTCTATAAAGTAGCAGAACATGAGAAACATTAAACAATGATTACATTTAAAGATGGTCTTTTGGAGCTGTAAGACCTAGATACAATTTGCTGCCATTCTCACTAATCCTTAAACTCTTTTCTTTTTCTACTAACCTATGGAGGTTTTGATTAGCGTGTGCTTTTAAGGTTCTCCCGGCTTTGGTTTTAGAGCCAGAACCTTCCCAGGGCAGTAGCAAGCTGGTAGGCTGTCCCTCACCCATGCAACAAGTATATACCGAGCACTTGCAATGTGTCTGTGCCATGCACTGGAGACGCAGAAGAGCAGCCCCTGACCCAAGAGAGTGTTCCTGGGCTGCTGGACAGGCGAGGCGTGCTCGTATAGAGCCAGGATTCAGGGTGGAGAAGGAGCCATGCCATAGAGGGCCTGGTGTTTCTTGGGTGTGGAGGAGTGTGAGACCACAGCTGGGAGGTCCAGGGGCTGTCGATTAAGGTTCTTTGGAAGTAACGGAGCCTGAAGGGGCAGCTATTTGGGCAAAGCCCGGAGAAGCTCGTGGAATCTAAGGAGGAACTGGACACAAAGTCCAGAGAGGTACGGGGCAGGGCAGCTCTGGGCATCTCAGGAGCAGAGGCTCACAGCCATGTCTCCCAGGACTGCCATTGAGCCACCTCTGGTTCCCATGCTTCAGATTCCCAGAAGAGGAAATCTGATTGGCTTAGCAGGGTCAGGTTCTGCTCCCAGACCAGTCAGTGGTTCCTTCTGGGTAGCTGGGGCTTTTCCTGCAAAGGGAGATGAGGCCGTGTCTGAGAAAGCCCCATGGCTGTTGTCAGCTCCATCCCCCCAGCCTCGCTCTGGTCTCTGTTGGCTGCAAGTAAGGGAAACCCAACTTGAACTAGCTGAGCCCCCAAGGAGAGTGTATGGTGAGGCCCACATAACCAAGGGAAGGGCAGGGTGTAATTGGGCCTCAGGGCCTGGAGCCCTCGTGAGGCTGTCCCTGTTCATCTCTCACCTGCACTTCTCTCTGTCTGCAGACGCTCCTTCACCTCCCACCTGGATGTGAATCTGAACAGCTCTGGGGCTGCTCTCAAAGAACAGCTCTGTCCGCCCCACTCAAAAGGACCTAAGATTTGGACTTTACAGTTCCGAGTGCAAAAGTAGGGAAAGATTCTGATTGGTCCTACTGGGGTCAGGTGACCCAAGCCTGGACCAATCAGCATGGCCTGGGGTATTGAAAGAAGATGGTAGCTCCAGCTGAACATCTATACTTGGAAGGAGTAGGGGCCGAGGTGCCTTCTGAGCAGAGAGACCAGTAGATGACAAAACAGGGGTGGAACTGGCATCCCAGATCTTGAGTAGAAAACAGGGTTCTGGCTGGACACAGTGGCTCACACTTGTAATCCTAGCACTTTGGGAGGCCAAGGCGGGAGGATCACTTAAGCCCAGGAGTTTAAGACTAGCCTGTGAGACCCTGTCTCTACAAAAAAATTTTTAAAAATTGGCCAGGGTGGTGGCCCATAGTCCCAGCTACTTGGGAGGCTGAGGTGGGAGGATAGTTTGAGCTCAGGAGTTTGAGACTGCAGTGAGCTGTGATTGCACCACTGCACTCTGACCTGGGTGACAGAGCAAGTCCCAGGAAGGAAGGAAGGGAGGGAGGGAGGAAGGAAGGGAGGGAGGGAGGGAGGGAACGGAAGGGGAAGGGAACGGAAGGGAGGGGAGGGGAGGGAAAAGAAAAGAGGGAGGGACGGAAGGAAAGAAGAAGGGAAGGAAGAAAGGAAAAGGAAGGAAGGGAGAGAGAAAAGAGGGCTGTGCATGAACTTGCCTTGTTATCTTGAATAAGCTTTGTGCCCTCTGGGCTTTCTTTCCTCGTCTCTAGTTTGAGATGGCTAGGCTGAGGAGAGTCAGGGTCCTCCCAGCTCTTAAGCTCTATGGTCTGAGCAAAGGCAGAGAAGTGGAAGCCTGGGGAGTTGGGAGCACAGACACTTCGGGCTGGTGCGGGATAAGCTACCCACAAGGATGCATGGGAGGTGGCTGGCAGGGGCAGGAGCATATAATGTGCAGAGCTCTGAGTGCCAGGAGGAGGAGTTGAGCCCCAAACCCTCTCCTGACTCTGTCCATCTGCCTTGCAGGGACTGCGCTGAAGCTCCCAGGACCCCAGCAGCAAGAGGCCGTGACGCTGCCCCCAAATCTTCACCTGCAGATCCTGAGCATCCCTGGCTGGCACTACAGCTCTAACCACACGGAGCACACTCAGAATCTCCGGAAAGGTGAGGCAGGTGCCCTGGGGTCTCAGACCCACTCCTCCCTCCCTGAGTCAAACAGGCCGCTGGGCCCACCACCAGACAGGGGCTCACCTTGGAGCTATCATGGCTCTGCAAGGTCACCTGGTCCCTAATCTGGCACATGGGGAGAGTGAGGCCCAGGGAGAGTCAGTGATCAGTCATTTGGCAAGCTGGAGGTGAGGCAGGCCTGGCCCCCAGGCCTGTGACCCCAGCCCATTCTGAATGGATCCGTCTCAGCCCGCCCCCACCCAACTGAGACTAAGGAACTAATTAAAGTCCCCCTGACCCTCAGGGGTACCTGCCAGTCCTGTTTCTTCCAGGGAGACCTCCTGGAGCCCCCAAACACCCAAATTCCCACCCATCCTCCGAGCTCAGGCAGCCTAACTCTTGGGAGCTTCCACTCACTCATTCAACAGCATGTCTCGTGCCAGGCTCCAGGGAATGAGCAGTGACCAAGGTGGGCAAGGTCCTGGCTCTCTGAGCACTTGGTCTAGAGCGGAAGCAGTCAAGTCACCAGGCAGTAATGACAAGGACAAGAGGAATCCCCCTGCACAGCATGACGGGGAGAGCTCCCCGAGGAGGCGACACCTGCTGGGAACCGACTTGTCCTGTGGCCAGAGCCCCAGCTGCACCTTCTCTGCCCCCTCTACACCATGAGCAGCAGAAAGGCAGGGTGGGACTGTGCCTCGGCCATCCTCAGGTCCCCAAGGCCTGGCACACCTGCAGAATTAAGAATAGGAGGAAAAGGGTGGGGCGCAGTGGCTCACACCTGGAATCCCAGCACTTAGGGAATCCGAGGCAAGCGGATTGCTTGAGCCCAGGAGTTTAAGACCAGCCTAGGCAGCATAGGAAGACCCTGTCCCTATAAAAATAAAAATAGAAAAGTTCTCTGGTCATGGTGGCATGTGCCTGAGCCTGCTTTCCCAGGCACCTGCAGCCCCCTTGTGAAATGGGATCCCTCACCATTCCTGCTGTGCGGGACACAGGAGGCCTTCCCTGACTTTGGAGCTGGAAGCCCTCACCACCACACCAGGAGATGTGGAAGCACTTTCTCAAACCTCTTGGCTTTTGTGATCTTGGGCAACCATTCCCCTCTGCCATTCTGAAAACCAGCTACCCCATAACCCCATGATAGCTTCTTAAAAATGGGCCAGGCGCGGTGGCTCACATCTGTAATGCCAGCACTTTGGGAGGCCGAGGTAGCAGGATGACTTCAGGCCAGGAGTTCGAGACCAGCCTGGGCAACATAGCTAGACTCTGTCTCTACAAAAAATTTAAAAAATAGCCGGGTGTGGTGATGCTTGCCTGTGGTCCCAGCTACTCAGGAGGCTGAGGTGAGAGGATCACTTGAGGCCAGGAGTTCAAGGCTGCAGTGAGCTGTGATCATGCTACAGCACTCCAGCCTGGGCAACAGAGCAAGACCCTGTCTCTAAAAAAATTTCTTTTCTTTGAGACAGAGTCTCACTCTGTTGCCCACACTGGTGTGCAATGGTGCAATCTTGGCTCACTGCAACCTCCACTACTCAGGTTCAAGCAGTTCTCCTACCTCAGCCTCCTAAGTAGCTGGGATTACAGGCACCCACCACCATGCCCAGCTAATTTTTGTATTTTTAATAGAGACAGGGTTTCACTGTGTTGGCCAGGCTGGTCTCGAACTCCTGACAGCAGGCAATCTGCCCTCCTTGGCCTCCCAAAGTGCTGGGATTACAGGTGTGAGCCACCACACACTGCCAAATTTTTATTTTTAATACTGATGCCTCAGTTCTAATCCAAGACAGATTGACTCAGTCAGTTTTGAGGCATAGCTGCAGAGCTGAGGTTCTACCAGCCAGGGTTTAGGAAGCACCTGTGTTAACCACGTCCTCTTTCCAGGACCTTGAACTCAGTGCTTTCCTCTGAGCCTCGGTCTTCCCATCTGTAAAACGGGAGCAACGGCAGTGAGCCTTTCTGAGTGGGAAGGTCAGGGATGGGACAGGAGATCACATACATCACATGGCAAATGACAGCATTATATCAGTCAGGGCGGCTGGCATATGCCGCAGTAACAAAGAGCCCTGAACGCCCACGGTCTTAACAGTATATATTCATTTCTCCCCCATGCTGTGCATCCAGTGGGGTTAGCAGGAAGGTTTTTCTTGCTGTGGCCACCACGCCCCCAACTGATGGAGTTTGTATTGCAGCACATGCTTCCTCACTCACCAAGGCAGGAAAAAGCTTCTGCCAGGAAGTACTGCGTCACTTCAGCTCACTTTGCGTTGGCCACAGAGGCCATGCAGCCTCCCCTGACTTCAAAGGGGGCAGGGTAGGAGAGACTGGAGTATTTGAGGACATGCCCCAGTATGCCCACAGCAGTGGACGAGGATGGAAACATTGCAGCTGGTGTCATGGTGGGCAGCCTTACAGACGGCTAGACCTGGGTGGGAATCCTCCCTCTGCCGTGCACTAGCTGTATGCCTTGGGCACATGACTGCCCCTCTCTGAGCCTTGGTTTCCTTGTCGAGTGGGGGCCATGTCAGCTGTCTCACAGAGTGTATTAGTCTGTTCTCATGCTGCTCATAAAGACATACCCAAGACTGGGTAGTTTGTGAAGAAAAAAGGTTTAATGGACTCACAGTTCCACGTGGCTGGGGAGGCCTCACAATCACGGCAGAAGGCAGATGAGGAGCAAAGGCATGTCTTACATGGCAGCAGGCAAGAAAGCGTGTGCAGGGGAACTGCCCTTTATAAAATCATCAGATCTCATGAGACTTATCACTATCACAAGAACGCACAGGAAAGACTCATCCCCATGATTCAATTACCTCCCATCAGGTCCCTCCCACAACATATGGACGTTATGGGACCTACAATTCAAGATGAGATTTGGGTGGGGACGCAGCCAAACCATATTGAGGAGGTTAAGAATAGGAAATGGAGCTGAGTGTGTAAAGCAGTGATTATAGACTGGGGGCATTGGGGTTGGTTGATGAGGGTCTTCACTGCCACCTTCCTTCTGTCCCCAAAGGCCATCGAGGGGAAACCCAGGCTGACCTCCACCGTGTCCTCCTGCGGCTCCACCACCTGTATGAAGTGGGCGAGGACCCAGTCCTGTCTCAGCCAGTGACAGTGAATCTGGAGGTGAACTTCCCTACCCCCATCCAGACCATAAGCCAGGGAAGCAGACCCTAGGTGAAGCCCCAAGAAAGTGCCTTGGCAAAGAGATCCACGACAGTGTCCTCCCAAATGGACGCTGGTATGGGCCCCGCCCCACCCTTCCTTGTGGTCTTCTGGGTTTGTCAGGTATTACAACTGGCCTGTTTTTTAGAGTTTTGTGTGTGTGTGTGAGACAGGATCCCACTGTTGCCCAGTCTGGAGTGCAGTGGCACAATCTCGGCTCACTGCAACCTCCACCTCCCTGGCTCAGGTGATCCTCCTACCTCAACCTCCCAAGTAGCCGGGACCACAGGGGCACGCCACCACTCTGGCTAATTTTGTTTTTGTTTTTTTTGTTTTTTTTTTTTTTGAGATGGAGTTTTGCTCTTGTCCCCCAGGCTGGAGTGCAATGGGGCGCTCTCGGCTTACCACAACCTCCATCTCCCAGGTTCAAGTGATTCTCCTGCCTCAGCCTCCTGAGTAGCTGGGATTACAGGCATGAGCCACCATGCCTGGCTAATTTTTTTGTACTTTTAGTAGAGACAAGGCTTCTCCATGTTGGTCAGGCTGATCACAAACTCCTGACCTCAGGTGATCCACCCGCCTCAGCCTCGCAAAGTGCTGGGATTACAGGCGTGAGCCACCACGCCTGGCCTAATTTTTCTATTTTAGTAGAGACAGGGTCTTGCTGTGTTGCCCAGGCTGGTCTCAAACTCCTGGCCTCAAGCAATCTGCCTGTCTCGGCCTCCTGAAGTGCTGGGATTACAGGCGTGAGTGGCCTGTGTTTTATTTATTTCTTATTTATTCTGTAGTAAAACTTAAAACACGTACGTCATCTGTGTAATCCAAAAACAAAACAGATTCCCCATAGAGTTGCTTTGAAAGGCGACTTACAGTCAGACAATCCAGGGTCCACACCCAGGCCCCTCTATGGGAGCATCTCAGGCACCCCATGCCTCTGGGCCTCAGTTTCCCCCCATGTAAAATGGGGAGAGGTGAGAGTTCTTTGCCCAGAAGGTTGTTGAGAGACCCTGACACTAAGGGGCCTCGTGCAGTGTCAGGGCCCCCAGGCTTCGCCCCTTCCAGGCTCCCCTCTTGGCTGATGTTACCCTCTGAGCTCCACTATCAAGCGAGGCTTCTACCACCTGGCCTGCCCACGTCCCCTCCCCAGAAGGTGCGACCTGAGCCGCCTCATTTCCTCCCCAGTTTGCGTTCTTTCTGTTTCATTTCCTGCTCATGGAGAATTTCTGTGAATCTCTGTTTCTGCCTTGGGCCTCCTTTGACATCTGAGTCTTCAGGGGAATCCAGAGAAGCCCCAGTACCTTTTCGCCATGATGTATTCCTGGGCCCCCCACCTCCTCTTTCATGATCCTCGCCACGGAGGATCCTTTCCTCACAGTCCCTGGCCTGCCTGAGAGCAGGTCCAGGCCATGGGGGGTACCAGCATCCAGCACGGGGCCAGCCTGCCCTGGGGAGCAAGGAGGCCGGCGTGGGTCCTGGAAGTTGGCCATCTTATGCTCCCCCGTTTCACAGATGGAAGCACCAAGGCCCTGAGAGGAGGAGACGGTTGGGATGGACACCATGACTCCCTGCCCGATGTGGACAGTGGTGGGGTGGAAAGACCACTGAGTTAGGAATGCAGTTAGTTTGGCTGCAAGTCACAAAACACCTAACAGATGTGCTTGGAACAGAGGACAGAGTGTTTTCTCACCGAATGGGCATTTCCAGATGGACCCCTAGCACTGTCACTGTGGGCCCGGTCACTGTCGTCTTCCTGCCATCACCAGCACACTGGCTCTTGTTTTTGCCGTCTGCTTGTTTGCAGTAACAAGATGGCACAGGCCTCCCTCATGAGCAAATTTCAAGGCAGGGTGGGGCTGGGCGGTAGTGGCCAGAAAGGCCTTGCCCTAGAGTGGCTCTCTCTCCCTCTGTCAGCACACGGAAGCTTCTCCAAGAACCACCCCCACCCCTCCTGCTCCACAGACTTTTCCAGACCCCTAAGGTCCTCCTGCCTCCCCTAGTTGTAAGGGAGGCTGGGACAAGGCCTATTGGGAAAGGGGGACGGGGTAACTCTGGCTGGCTTCCTCCCTGGACCAGGCATGGGGCCACCTAAGCAACGTGGGGAGAGGAGGACTCCACATGGGGCGGGCAGCTCAAAATGCCACACCTCCCAGGCTGCTCCTGTAGCTCAGCCACCTGGTGAAGCACGCACTTCCCGCTTCAGTGTCCTCATCTGTAAAGTACACGGCCAGTCCTGTCCTCGCAGATTTGCTGTGAGAAGCAGATGAAGGGGCTGTGTCAGGCACCAGGGCAGGACCTGGGCTCCTGAGGACACCAAGTTCGTGGTGTCTCTGCCCTGCTGCTGTCTTGGTTCTCTGCTCAGATCTGGAACTTGGTGCAGCTCACCCTCCCTCTGCTCCTCTCCCTGCAGGCTGTGCTGCAGGCGCTGGGGTCCGTGGTGGCAGTGGAGGAGCGCTCGCTCACAGGGACCTGGGATGTGAGCATGCTGCAGCGCTGGAGCTGGAGGCCGGGGCCTGGCCGCCGCAGAGGTTTGGGGACCCCCACTTCAGCTCCCTACCCAGGACTCCCAGCCAGGCTCAGGAGCTGGTCAGACCCGGTGCACATCCAACCATCTGCCTGTCCCGGTCTGTGCGACCTTGCGAGGCTGCTTTCCTGCTCTGAACCCACAGCCCTCCCAAATCTACCACAGTCAGTTAAGAAAGGCTTTGGGTTAGTCTCTGCCTGCCAGGGCTCCACACAGGCGTGTGTGTGCACTTGTACGTGTGCACAAGCAGACCGCACGCCCTGCCTGTGCCCTGGGTGAGAGCTAGGGGCCCAGGGGCTTCTGCCCACCTTGGCCCTGCTGACCTCAGCCCATCAGCCAGTCCGTGCCTCATACAGCATGTGCCACTGTGAGCTCCTGCACTCCAGGCAGCTTCCAGCCTCCAGTCCCTGTCCGCACCATGCCCTCTGCCTGGGACACACAGGTCCCATTCATTCTGGCCAGCACCTGCTCAAGCTCCCCAGGAGGCCTCCCCAGAGTCGCCAACCAGGCCAAGTGCCTCCTCCACTCTCCTGGCCCCGGGGGTTTCTTCTGTCCTGTGCAGCTCCTGTTGTCCACTACACACAGCATGGTGGTGGGTGCATGGTGCATGCTCAGTTGGTGGTGGGAGGAAGGAAGGGAGGGACAGAGGGAGGGAGTAAGGGAAGATGATGGTTGGTTGGAAAGAAGGAAGGAAGATGGATGAGTGATAGATAAGTGAACGGCTCCCTCCCAAGATCGAAGCCCAACCCCAGGGCATGTCTTCAGGGGAGTGTGCTGAGGCAAGGGCAGACTCACCAGATGGTCTCAGAAAGCTCTTGGGTTTTGAGGGCAACACCCATGAGGAAGTGAGGTCACTAGGGCCAGGACCAACTTATGAATTGCCCTCAAGGTGGGCAGAAATGCAAGAGACCCACAGGAGTCCTGGCAGAAGGGGATGCCACAGGCCATTGCCACAGTGGGAGCCATAGCAGACTGTAGCCAGGTGCAGCGTGGTGAGAGGGAGGCTGGGAGCCACAGCAGACGGTAGAGAGGTGCAGCGTGGTGAGAGGGAGGCTGGGAGCCACAGCAGACGGTAGACAGGTACAGCAGGGTAAGAGGGAGACTGGGAGCCGCAGCAGACGGTAGACAGGTGCAGGGGGGGTGAGAGGGAGACTGGAAGCCACGGCAGACTGTAGACAGGTGCAGGGGCGTGAGAGGGAGACTGGGAGCCACGGCAGACTGTAGACAGGTGCAGGGGGTGAGAGGGAGGCTGGGAGGAGGCATCCCGGGCCACACTGGACAGATCACCTCTGTTCCCCTAGGTGACAGCACCTCTCCCTCGAGGCCACCAGGAGGCCCCATCATCACCGTCCACCCAAAGGAAATCCGGACGTTCTTCATTCACTTTCAACAGCAGTGAGCCCTGGGCAGATGCCCCGGCCCCAGGACTTCCCCCAGGAACTCCATGTAACAGAACAGACCCAGGACAGGGAAAAGCAGCGCAGAGGGACGGGACTAGGGAGTCAGCTGCTCATCTGCAGGCTAATGGCAGGAAATGGTCATATTTGGGGTTTTGTCCCTAATTTTTTTTAAATAAAAATTACATTACAAGATCCAGGTTCTTCCCCTCCCACACTCAATCAAGCCAGCCCTCTCCTCTGCTGTCACATAAAGGATATTTGGCACGCTCATGCGTCATTCATTCACAAAAGACAAACCCAGGACGTTCTGCCTGAGGCAGAGCACAAGACCCACAGCAGCACCGAAGCGCATCTACCGTCCGGGCCCTGCCAGGCTTGCCCAGGCTGCTGGTGGTAACTGTGGACCTACTGCATGCCGCGTGTTTTCAAGACTCATCCCATGCTGGCAACAGCCTTGCAAGGGGCTTGGCTCTGCCACAGGGCAAGAGAGGAAGTTGTAGCGCCGAGCTGGAGTTCCAGCCCCAGATGTCCACCTGTGCCTCGGCACCGCCTGTCGAGCAGAGAAGGCACAACAGCCGTCAGAGTCCAGGAAGAAATGAAACCACACAGCAGGGATGTCCAATATCAGAACTATTAATATCAATAAAAGTGTAACCTTCCAAGGTCTATGCCCAAGAGAATTGAAAACATCCATCCACACAACACCTGTGCTCCCGCGTTCATAGCAGCATTACTCAAAAGTCAAACGGTAGCAACAACCCAAATGTCCATCCACAGATGAATTAAGACATGAAATGTGTTCTGTCCATACAATGGAATATTATTTGGCCATAAAAAGGAAGGAAATTCTGACACATGCCACAGCCTGGGTGAATCCTACAAACATTACGCTAAGTGAAAGAAGCCAGACACGAAAGGCCACATATTGTGTGATTCTGTTTACGTGAAATATCCAGAATAGGCAAATCTGTGTATAAGAGACAAAGCACATTGGTGGTTGCCAGGGACTGGAGGAAGAGAGAAGAGGCATGACAGCTAATAGGGACAGGGTTTCTTTGGAAGATGATGAAATTGTGGAATTAGCAATGATGGTTGCACAACTTTGTGAATATACTAGAAACCAATGAATTATTAACTTTGGAAGATGGATTTTATGGTCTGTGAATTATATCTCAATTTTAAAACTATTTTTTTTTTCCCGAGACAGAGTCTCACTCTGTCACCCAGGCTGGCGTGCAGTGTCACAATCTCAGCTCACTGCAACCTGCACCTCCCGGGTTCAAGCAATTCTCCAGCCTCTGCCTCCCGAGTAGCTGGTACTACAGATGCACCACTGTGTCAGCTAATTTTTGTATTTTTAGTAGAGACGGGGTTTCACCATGTTGGCCAGGCTGATCTCGAACTCCTGACCTCAGGTGATCTGCCTGCCTCGGCCTCCCAAAGTGCCAGGATTACAGGCGTGAGCCACTGTGCCCAGCCTAAACCGTTTTAAAGAGTAAACTGTGAGATGTAGGAAATTATATGGTCCTCTAGGGCTGAAGGAAAGTACCCAGAAAGGACCAGCTTGGAAGGAGTCACACCTCTTTGGACAATGTGCAGTTTGGCCACATTCTCTGGTTTGGCCAGGCAGGAGCTGGGCTGGAGTTGCTGACCAAGCAATAGGCCACCCCTGTGAGGTGGGGTCAGGTGAGCAGCCACCAGTGGCATGGATGTGCAGTGGGAGGTTGAGGCACAAGGAGTAAGGCAGGAGCCCTTTAGAGCATGTGGGCTGCATGGGGCTTGGTTTCTGTGTCAAGAAGACTATGGAGGCTGGGCACAGTCGTTCATGCCTCAATCCCAGCACTTTGGGAGGCCAAAGCAGCCGGATCATTGGAGGTCAGTGGTTCAAGACCAGGCTGGCCAACATGGTGAAACCCCATCTCTACTAAAAATACAGTTAGCCGGGCATGGTGGCGTGCACCTGTAGTCCCAGCTACTCAGGAGGCTGAGGCAGGAGAATCAATCACTTGAACCTGGGGAGGTGGAGGAGACCTCCACCTCTGCACTCCAGCCTGGGTGACAAGAGCGAGACTCCGTCTCAAAAAAAAAAAAAGGAAGACTATGGAGGCCAGGCGTGGTGGTTCATGCCTGAAATCCCAACATGTTGGGAGCCCTAGGCGGAAGGATCGCTTGAGCCCAGGTGTTCCAGACCAGCCTGGGCAGTATAGTGAGACCCCATCTCTACAAAAACTATTTTTTAGACGAGCGTGGTGGTGTGCACCTGTGGTCCCAGCTACTCTAGGGGCTGAGGTGGGAGGATCACTTGAGCCCGGGAGGTCGAGGCTTCAGTGAGCCATGATCATGCCACTGACTCCAATCAGGGTAACAGAGCAAGACTCTGTCTCAGAAAAAATAAAGACGACTATGGAAATGTTATCCCCAGCGCTGCCAGGCTGTAGAAAACTCATGTGCACCGCAAGTACCATCACCCATGCTGACCATCCCCGTCCAGAACAGAAACAGCAGGAAAGCCACTTCCTCCTGCGGTCCCTCCAGCACCCAGCACCCTCAACTGGGAACAGTGAGAAGAATACAGATGACAGGGGAAAACCCACCCACAATAGACAGAATATTGGCTAAAATCTAACATCCTTTTGTTGTTTTGTTGTTATTTTATTTTTTTAGACACAGGGTCTTGCTCTGTCACCCAGGTGGGAGTGCAGTGGCACTATCATAGCTCACTGGAACCTCTTAACTCCTGGGCCCAAGCAGTCCTCCCATCCCACCCTCCTGAGTAGCTGGGACTACAAGCATGAGTCACTACACCCAACTAATTTTTAAAATGTTTGTGGAGACGCAGTCTCACTATGTTGCCCAAGCTGGTCTTGAACTCCTCAAGTGATCCTCCCACCTAGGCCTCCCAAAATGCTGGGATTATAGGCTCGAGCCACTGTGAACGGCCTGTTTTTTTTTTGTTGTTTGTTTGTTTGTTTTTTCTTTTACAAACAACCACCACCAAACTCCCAATTAACTATGTTGCTCACCGATAATCCCAATAAAAACCCCAAGAGGTTTATTGTGGAACTTGACAGGATGATTCTGGGGCTAGGTACAGTGGTTCGTGCCTGTAATCCCAGCACTTTGGGAGGCCGAGGTGGGTGGATCACTAGAGGCCAGGAGTTCAAGACCAGGCTGGCCAACATAGTGAAACCCCCCTCTCTAAAAAAATACAAAAATTAGCCGGGCTTGGTGGCAGATGACTGTAATGCCAGCACTTTGGGAGGCCAAGGCAGGCTGATCACCTACGGTCAAGAGTTCGAGACCAGCCTGACCAACATGGAGAAACCCCGTCTCTACTAAACATACAAAATTAGCTGGGCATGGTGGTGGGCACCTGTAATCCCAGCTACCCGGGAGGCTGAGGCAGGAGAATCTCTTGAATCCAGAAGGCAGAGATTGCAGTGAGCTGAGATCGTGCCACTGCACTCCAGCCTGGGCGACGAGCGAAACTCTGTCTCAAAAAAGAAACCAACAGACACACACACACAAAACTGCACATCTTCGTCGTTTGGGCTGCTGTCATAGAATACCGTACACTGAGTGGCTTATCAACAACAGGAATTTATTTCTCCCAATTCTGGATGCTGGGAGTCCAAGGTGCCAGCAGATTTGGTGTCTGGGGAGGGCCTGTTTCCTGGTTTATAGATGGTGCCATCTTGCTCCATCCTCACATGGCAGAAGGGGCAAGGCAGCTCTCTGGGCTCCGTTTCTAGGAGGGTGCTAATACAACAGTACTGAGTCTACCTTAAAGAAAAATTTTGTTTGCTTGCGTATAATTACAGCTTTGCTTAAGCTTACAGACTATTCATTAAAAACAGCCTCAGGGAAAGAGGACCTTCAGCAGAGATAAGAAAGAAGTGCACCGACCAGCAATCCTGGAAGCAGCTAGCCACAGGTTTCCACCCACCAGATGAGAATAGTTGGGCTGAGATCGAGGCAGGAAGATCACGTTAAGTCCAAAAGTTTGAGACCAGCCTGGGCAAAATGGGGAGACCCGTCTCTACAAATAGTAACAAAATTTAACTGGGTGTGGCACACGCCTGTAGTCCCAGCTACTCAGGAGGCTGAGGTGGAAGGATCCCCTGAGCCCAGGATGTCAAGGCTGCAAGGAGCCATGCCTGGGCAACAGAGTGAGACTGTCCAAAAAAAAAAAACAAAAGTAAGACTAGTCTGGCTGGCCTGGTGCAGCCACCACGTTGGGAGGCTGAGGGGGACAGATCACTTGAGCCCAGGAGTTGGAGACCAGCCTGGGCAACTTGGTAAAACCCAATCTCTAAAAAAAATTTAAAAATTAGCCAGGCGTGATGGTGCGTGCCTTTAGTCCCAGCTACTGTAGAGGGTGAGGTGGGAGGATCACCTGAACCTGGGGACATCAAGGCTGCAATAAGCGGTGATCATGCTACTGCACTCCAGCCTGGGCAACACAGTGAGACTCTGTCTCAAAAAAAAAAAAAAAAAAATAGCTGTACCTGCAAAAGGTCACAAGATGTCCCCCTAAGACAGCAATCATAACTGCCTGCCTGAGACTGCACACATAGCTGCCGTTCCACAAGAATGCTTTGATCATCATTTGCACTTCCCCAGATTTCCCTTAAAAACATCCATCTGGAGACACAACTTGGAGAGGTGATCATTGAACACAAGAGTTCACTGTCCCCGCCCCCACCTCCCGAGTTGCTGGCTTCTCGAATAAAGCTACCTTTCCTTTTACCAAAACTTGTCTCTCGCATGTCAGCAAGTGAGTGGCCCGAACCCGAGTTCAGTTACACTAATCCCCATGATCTAATCACCTCCCAACATCCCCACCTCCTAATACCATCACCTGGGGGATTAGAGTTCAGCATATGAATTTAGGAGGACAAAAACATTCAGACCAAACAAAGAGCTCAGAAGCTGGACCGTGCACATGGAACCTGATAGAAGAGAGATGGGGCCGGGCGCGGTGGCTCATGCCTGTAATCCCAGCATTTTGGGAGGTCGAGGCAGGCAGATCATCTGAGGTCGGGAGTTCGAAACTAGCCTGACCAACATGGAGAAACCCTGTCTCTACTAAAAATACAAAATTAGCCAGGTGTGGTGGTGCATGCCTGTAATCCCAGCTACTCAGGAAGGCTGAGGCAGGAGAATTGCTTGAACCCGGGAGGCGGATGTTGCGATGAGCCAAGATCGAACCATTGAACTCTAGCCTGGGCAACAAGAGCGAAACTCGGTCTCAAAAAAAAAAAAAAAGAGGCCGGGCGCGGTGGCTCACGCCTGTAATCCTAGCACTTTGGGAGGCTGAGGCGGGCGGATCACGAGGTCGGGAGATCGAGACCATCCTGGCTAACACGGTGAAACCCCATCTCTACTAAAAATACAAAAAATTAGCCAGGTATGGTGGCAGGCGCCTGTAGTCCCAGCTACTCAGGAGGCTGAGGCAGGAGAATGGTGTGAACCCAGGAGGCGGAGGTTGCAGTGAGCCGAGATGACGCCACTGCACTCCAGCCTGGGCAAAAGAGCAAGACTCCGTCTCAAAAAAAAAAAACTGGCCCAGTGTAATGGTGCGCACCTGTAGCCCCAGCTACTCGGGAGGCTGAGGCAAGAGAACTGCTTGAACCCGGGAGGCAGAGGTTGCAGTGAGCCGAGAGAGAACGCACCATGGCACTCCAGCTTGGGTGAGAGAGTGAGACTCTGTCTCAAAAAAAAAAGAAAAGAATCATGTTCATGTGCACAAGAACATGTAAGACTGTTCAGTGGCATTGTTCATGATAGCTGTAAATTAAAACCATTCATAAGCCCCTTACCAGTGCTTGGATAAATAGAGGCTGGTTTATTTGTACAAGAGAATACTACAGAGCAGCAGGTCTCAAAGTGCGGCCCCCACACCAGTAGTGCCAGCATCACCTGGGGAGTTGTTAGAAACACAAAGTCTCAGGCCTTATCCCAGATCAAATAAATCAGAAACTCTAGGGGTGGGCCCTGGAACATGTGTTTTAACAAGTTTCCTGGGTTTTTCTGATGCACACTCAATTTGAACACTCACTGCCATAGAGCAATCAAAATGGGTGAACTATCCTTACCTGCATCAACACAGGTGAATCTCAGATAGAGAGACAGAGGTGACAGATAGATGATAGATAGATAGATGTTAGATACATAGACGATAGATAGGTGATAGATAGATTATATTGAGCAAAAGCAGCAATATACAAATGAATAACTATAATTCTATATAAAGTTCAAAAGTGGGAAAGACTATACCATATTCTTTATGATTGCATTCCTAGTGGATAAAACAACAAAGAAAGCGAAGAAATGACTAGCCAAGGCTGGTACAGTGACTCTGTCCTGTAATTTTAGCACTTTGGGAGGCTAAGGTGGCAGATCACTTGAGCCCAGGAGTTCAAAACCAGCCTAAGCAACATGGCAAAACCCCATCTCTACAAAAAAAAATAAACAACTAACAGGTCGTGGTGGCACATGCCTGTAGTCCCAGCTACTCAGGAAGTTCAGGCAGGAAGATCGCTTGAGCCTGGGAGGTTGAGGCTGCAGTGAGCTGAGATCATGCCACTGCACTCCAGCCTGGGTGACAGAGAAAGATCCTGTTTCAAAAAAAAAGAAAGAAAGAAGAGAAGCGAAGGGAGGGGAGGAGCAGGGAGGGGTGGAGAAGGGAAGGAAGGGGAGGGGCAGGAGGGGTGGGGAAGGGAGGGGAGGGGAGGGAATGGCAGGGCAGGGCAGGGCAGGGCAACTAGAAGTCACAAGAGGGGTTACCTCCGGTGGGGCGAGGGAGATCTGGGTTAAGAAGGAACACACCTGGATTTCTAGGTGTGGCATGGTCTTATTTCCAGACTTAGTTGATTGTTAACATGTGAGTTTCTTTAAAATTATTCATAGGTGAAATTGTATTGTATACACATATATATAATGTTTCTACTCATATTCTCTCATATATATGTGATATACGTGGTAAATGCACATGTATATATGAGAATATAATGTTATATATGTTATTTTCACCAAAAATATTTAAAAGAAAAATGCAAAAATGTGAAATATATAAATGGAAAAAGATAAAACAAGTCCAAATTCACATCTTATATCTAACAGCTCTTTTTAGATAATCCAGACTGTACTTAGCTCAAACTGGCTTAAACAATATAAGGATGTTTTTGGTTGTGGCAGGGCTAGTTAGCTTTCTGCTGGCATCCATTCTTCCCCTCCATGATATAAATGACAGTTTTAGGCCGGGCGCGGTGGCTCACGCTTGTAATCCCAGCACTTTGGGAGGCCGAGACGGGCGGATCACGAGGTCAGGAGATCGAGACCACAGTGAAACCCCGTCTCTACTAAAAATACAAAAAAATTAGCTGGGCGTGGTGGCGGGCGCCTGTAGTCCTAGCTACTCGGAGAGGCTGAGGCAGGAGAATGGCGTGAACCCGGGAGGCGGAGCTTGCAGTGAGCCGAGATCGGGCCACTGCACTCCAGCCTGGGTGACAGAGCGAGACTCCATCTCAAAAAAAATAAAAATAAAAAAAAATTAAAAAATGACAGTTTTAGCTGAGAAGTGGCTTCCCAGACAGGGTCCACATTCCCCAGCTTTCCTGACATCCAAAGGGAGCATATGAATCCTTCTCACTGAGGTAATGAAAGAGAATGCCTCTGACCATTCCAACACCCCAGCTAAGACCCCAGACATGTGAGTGAGACCTTTTTGGGTTTTTCAACCATTCCAGGTAGCAGCTCAACCCAGCAGAATGAGTGACTCTAGGTGATAAACTATATATGAAGCAGAAGAACCAACCAGCTGAGCCCTGCCCAAACTCCTAACCCACAGAATTGTGACAAATGATTGTTATGGTGCTAAGTAAGTACCATAAGATTTGGGCCAGGTGTGGTGGCTCACACCTGTAATCCCAGCACTTTGGGAGGCTAATGTGGGAGGATCACTTGAGCCCAGGAGTTCAAGACTAGCCTGGGCAACATGGTGGGACCTTGTCTCTTAAAAAAAAAAAAAAAAAAATTAGGCAGACATGGTGGTGCATACCTGTAGTCTCAGATGCTCAGGATGCTGAGGCGGGAGGATCACTTGAGCCTGGGAGGTCAAGGCTGCAGTGAGCCATGATCATGCCATTCCACTCCAGCCTGGGCAACAGACTGAGACCTGTCTCAATAAAAAAAAAGATTTGGGGTGTCATGAACACAGCACTAGATAACTGATATATATAACTTCTTTTTAAGTTGCATTTATCATTACACAATGCTCTTGTTTCATATTTTAACCTTAAATTCTGCTTTATTCCTTAATTTTTATACATTCCTTGTCATTTCATTATAGTTGTGTTTCTTATATATTACAGATACCTTGATTTTAGGTTCCTTTTGGTTTTTTTGTTCGGTTTTTTTTGCTTAGTTTTTTGTTTTTTGTTGTTTTTTTTTTGAGACACAGTCTCACTATGTTGTCCAGGCTGGAGTGCAGTGGCGCCATCTCGGCTCACTGCAAGCTCTGCCTCCTGGGTTCATGCCATTCTCCTGCCTCAGTCTCCCAAGTAGTTGGGACTAGAGGCACCTGCCACCATGCTCGGCTAATTTTTGGTATTTTTAGTAGAGATGGGGTTTCACCATGTTAGCCAGGATGGTCTCGATCTCCTGACCTTGTGATCCGCCCGCCTCGGCCTCCCAAAGTGCTGGGACTACAGGCATGAGCCGCTGTGCCCAGCCATGAATGGATTTTATTAAATATTTGTTCTCTTTTCTATTTATAGCGCATTTTACTTCATTGTTTTCTCTCCTCATTTTCCCTTTTCTTTTCAATTTTCCAGAGTCCTATTTTATTCTCTTTTTTCTCATTACTTTGAAAGTTCTACTAGTCTTTTCAATTTTTCTAGTAGTTTTGTTCTGGATTGTTTTTGGCATAATAATTATAAATAAGCCTCTATTTCCTTTCTGGAATAACAAAATAAAATAATCGTTATCCTTCACCACCACAAAGATGGCTTTGTTGCCTGCTCTCCTTCCTCTTTCTCCCACAGCAAGATAAAATCTTTGGACCGTGTGTACATTCCCACTCTTCCCATCCATTTATAACTTCAGGCTTTGGTTTTGTCAAGCTGTTCAAGTCTCTGGAGAAGCAGCAAAACAGAAAGTGGAGGAAGCATGGCAGTTTACGCACGTCAGGCCCACAGCAAGCAAAGGGCAAAGGAGAGGAAGCTGGTCTGCTTATGACTTCTCTAGGGATGGACATCAGCTATTAGGCTCTTCAGGCTGATATAACAAATTACCCCAGACTGGATGGCTTAGACAACAAACATTTATTTCTCATAGTTCCTGAGCCCAGAAAGTCCAAGGGCAAGGTGCCAGCAGATCTGGAGGCTGGTGAGGACTGTCTTCCTGGTTTGCAAATGGCCATCTTTAAACTGAGTGGTTAATTTGATGAGATCTGCTTACCCTGCTTGCTTTAGGTCACTTGCTTTTTGTTATTTTTTCCTCCCTTCTTCCATGAAGCTGAAGGCCACAGTAGCTGAAGTATGCATCACTGAATGCTAAAACTTACTGACTACTTTATTTTTTAGTTTACTTTTTAAGAAACAGGATCTCACTCTGTTGCCTAGGCTGGGGTGCAGTGGTATGATCACAGCTCACTGAAACCTCAAACTCCTGAGCTCAAGCAAACCTCCCACCTTGGTCCCACAAAGTGCTGAGGTTACAGGCATGAGCCACTGCACCTGACCTTCACTGGCTACTTTATAGATAACATTTGTAGGTCACCATGGTAATGGTTGCTTCAGTTATTTTTCAGGAACTTGGGCCAGCTCCTGTCCAGTTCAAACCAGCTGAGACCACCAACTCTTCAACTGGGCCTGCGCAAGTGCCTGAGAGGTGGCCTTTGGACATCAGAGAGCCAAATACTCCACCCTCAGATCATGCTAACACCACAATTTTCTGTACATATGTCCTATGAAATGTCATGAACCCTGACTACACTTGTGCAAAATGAATCTGTTACTTCATTTTTCCCCACTGCCAATCATCTTTCCCCAAGCCTTAAACCACCCCACTTCTCTAACCCATAAATATCCCTAAAGCCTTATTTTCAGAGAAGTGGATTTGAGAACTGTTTTCCCACATCTTCACCTGGTGCCCTTAAGAATAAGCCTCTTTTCTTTTGCAGAACCCATGTCACAGTGATTGATTTACTGCACATGGGCAGAACAGACCTGAACCCGGCCAGTAACAGTCTTCTTGTTGTAGCCTCACATGGCAGAAAGTAGAGAGTAAGACCTCTTGCATCTTTTCTTACAAGGCACTAATCCTGTGTTAGGTACCCCACCCTCATGACCAAATCTAACCCTGATCACCACCCAAAGGCCTCATCTCCAAATACCATCTCATTAGTGGTTAGGATTTCAACATAAGAACTTGCAGGGGACACAAACATTCAGTCCATAGCACCAGGCTTCTCCCCATCTCAGGCGGTGGCACAGCTCAGCCTCTGCATCTGCTCCCAGGACCAGCAATGTTGAACAGGTGCCCCTAGTAAGCAGGACAGATGAGTCCCAAAATTGGGGCTGAGCCCAGGAGGGTTCTTGGCTTTACCCAGAAAAGAATTTCAGGGCAAGCTGGTAGTGTTAGCAACTTTTATTGAAGCAGCAGAGGTATCACTCCTTGGCAGAGCAGGGTTGCCCATAGCCAATGTGCCCAGAGTAGCAACTCAGAGGCAGTTCCAGAGTCATATTTATACCCACTTTTTTTTTCGGGCAGACTTTCATTCTGTCACCCAGGCTGGAATGCAGTGGCAAAATCTCAGCTCAGTGCAACCTCCACCTCCTGGGTTCAAGCAATTCTCCTGCCTCAGCTTCCCCAGTAGCTGGAATCACAGGCATGTGCCACCACACCCAGCTAATTTTTATATTTTTGGTAGAGATGGGTTTTCGCCATGCTGGCCAGGCTGGTCTCAAAACTCCTGACCTCAGGTGATCTGCTCGCCTCGGCCTCCCAAAGTGCTGGAATTACAGGTAGGAGCCACCGTGCCCGGCCTATACCCACTTTTAATTATGTGCAACTTAAGGGGGGAGATTATGCAGAAATTTCTAGAAATAGGGTGGCAACTTCTGGGTCATAAGGCTGTTGTCATGGAAAGTGGCAGTAATGTCCAGGTGTTGTCAGTGGGCATGTATTCTGTAGAGGTGCTTTTACCTCTTCCCCTGTTTAGCTAGTCCTCAGACTGGTCTGATGTCTGAGCCCTGTCTCCAGAGTCCCGCCTCCTGCCGCCTCACTAGGACTACAGGTGTGCAGGCAGCTCTAATCCTTCCCCAGAGGCTGCCCAGGTGTCCAGGGGCTGTGCTGTCTCTGGGAATCATTAAAGGCCGCTCTGTGCCCCAAGCCTCTCACACTGGGCCCTCAGCATCATGTCCCCTACCAAGAGGGAACAAAACAATCCCTTCTCTGCTCTACTCTGCAGAATTTACAGCTGAGCCATAGGACTGGGAGTTCCAATTCTTCCCCCATGTCGCCCTGCCTTTCATCACTTGGTCCAGGACAAACTGTTCTCCAATTTCCAGCCTGGGGAAAAGCAAGTTCTGCCTCATGGCAGCATTTACCAGCTGAAACGCCCTGGTTTTGTTTGCACCTGTGTTTGTTCTCAGGCTACAGCTAATGATGCCCTGGGGCTGCCCACAGTCAAACTGGTTTGCAAAATTGCATCTTTGACTTCAACAATTCCTAAAGAATCTCTAAATTTATAAATAATTTACTCAAGAGAAAGAAAAATGAATCCAGACAAACTCTGCAATGCACCAAAGAAATGGAATCTACATAGAGATTGCACTATAGATGAATGAGGCAAAAACAGGAAACCATTGCAACATTGGAGGTGGGAGTTGGTGGATGGGCATAAAGTCCTGGTCCCAGCCTTACAGAATGCTCACTCTTCTCAAGCACACACACAGAGTGTGCTGCAATTGCCCAGGCCGAAATTTTTACAAATTTCAGAGAATCACTATCAAACTGAACTCCATCTCTAAGAAGAATACAATTAAGTTAGAGATCAGTAATAGAAGAGCATAAACAGCTCTAATGTGGTTGAAATTTTTAAAACATAGTTTTGGGGGTTTTTTTGGTTTTTTGTTTTTTTGAGACAGAGTTTCACTTTTGTTGCCCAGGCTGGAGTGCAGTGACACGATCTCGGCTCACTGCAACCTCCACCTCCCGGGTTCAAGCGATTCTCCTGCCTCAGCCTCCTGAGTAGCTGGGATTACAGGTGCCCATCACCACGCCTGGCTAATTTTTGTATTTTTAGTAGAGACGGAGTTTTGCCATGTTGGCCAAGCTGGCCTCAAACTCCTGTGATCTGCCTGCCTCGGCCTCCCAAAGTGCTGAGATTACGGGCGTGAGTGACTCACACTGCGCCTGGCCAAAACACAGTTCTAATAATTTATGGATCAAAAAATCGTAATTGGAATAAAAGTACACTTAGAACTAAATAATGAAAATACCAATATCAAAAGTTGTGTGATGCAGTTAAGTTATGCTTGATGGGAATTTAAGATCTTAAATGCTACATTAGAAAAAAAGAAACCGTTAATGAGTTGAGTTTCACCTAAGAAAATTTTTAAAAAGCACAGAATAAATCAAAGAAAGTAGAAAGGAGATAGTAAAGATAAGAACAGAAATTAATAAAAGAGACTGGGCGTGGTGGCTCACTCCTGTAATCCCAACACTTTGGGAGGCCGAGGCGGGTGGATTGCTTGAGGTCAGGAGTTCAAGACCAGCCAGGCCAACATGGCAAAACCCCATCTCTACTAAAAATACAAAAATTAGTTGGGCGTGGTGGTGGGCACATGTAATCCCAGCTACAGGAGGCTGAAGCAGAAGAACTGCTTGAACCCGGAAGGCAGAGGTTGCAGTGAGCCGAGATTGCACCACTGCACTCCAGCCTGGGCAACACAGTGGAACTCCGTTTCAAAAAAAAAAGAAAAAAGAAAAAGAAATTCAAAAGAAATAAATAAAAGAGAAAACAAAGAAACGCTAGCTCATCAATCCCCAGATGCATGTTGTGCACCTGGCATTTCTGCCCTGCACAAGAACACCTGGAGGAGTGGGGCCCAATCTTACCTCATCCCAGGGAACAGGTGCTGTTTTTGAACTCATCCACCCTTTGGGAGCCATTTGGTTTTTTGGTGGGTTTATTTCCTCTCATTTAAATAGCAGTTTGAAGCAGTTTTGGGTTCACAGCAGAAAGTATAGAGAGCTCCCATGCAACTTGTGTCCCCCCACCTGCATACCCTCCCCTTCCCATCAACATCTCCCACACAGTGGTAGTTTGTTGCAACTGATGCACCCACATTAATGCATCATAATCACCTGAAGTCCTTAGTTTACATAAGTGCTCACTCTTGGTGCTGTACATTCTATGGGTTTGGATGAATGTATGACGACATGTGTCTACCATTACGGTATCACACAGAGTAGTTTCACCACCGCTCTAAAAATCCTGTGGCCCCCCGCCATTCATCCCTCCCAATCCACTCAGATCTTTTTACCATCTCCAAAGTTTTACCTTTCCTAGAATGTCATACAGTTGGAATTACACAATATGGAGTCTTTTCAGATTGACATCACTTAAATAATATGCATTTTAGTTTCCTCCATGTCTTTTCATGGCTTGATGACACATTTCTTTTTAATGCTGATTAATATTCCACTGTCTGGATGTACCGCAGTTTTTGTATCCATTCACCTATGGAAGGACATCTAGATTGCTTCCAACTTTCGCCAACTACACTTAAAGCTGGTATACACGTCCACCTGCAGATTTCTTTGTAAGCTGAAGTTTCCAGCTCATTTGGATAAATACCAAGGAATGTGATTGCTGGATCCTATCGTAAGAATATGGTTTAGTTTTGTAAGAAACTACCAAACTGTCTTCCAAAATGGCAGTATAATTTTGCGTTCCCACGAGCAAGGAATAAAAGTTCCTGTTGATCCAAGTCCTCAACAGCATTTGGTGTCGTAGGTGTTCTGGATTTTGACTATTCTAATAGGTGCTTAGTAGTATCTCATTTTTGTTTGAGTCACTTATTTTTATTCATATAAAAAATGTATGAGCTAGCTGTCTCTGATATGTCAAGTGTGAACCCCAAATATCTAAGACATGCATCAGTCAATTAAGAAAGTTTATTTTGCCAAGGTTAAGGACACACACCCATGACATGGCCTCAGGAGGTCCTGATGACATGTACCCAAGGCGGTTGGGATACAGCTTGGTTTTATACATTTTAGGGAGACATGGGATATCAATCAATATATGTAAGATGTACATTGGTTTGGTCTAGACAGGCCAGACAACTTGAAGCAGGGCAGGGGCTTCCAGTTAATAGGTAGATAAGAGACAAACAGTTGCATTCTTTTGAGTTTCTGATTGGCCTTTCCAAAGGAGGCAGTCAGAGATGCATCTATCTCAGTGAGCAGACGGGTGGCTCTGAGTTCTGTCATTTGTCCACAGGGAATTTCCTTGTGAGGGAGGTATGTAGCATTTTAATCTTAGTAGCTATCTTTTTTAGGAATAGAATGTGAGGCAGGTTTGCCTGACGTAGTTCCCAGCTTGACTTTCCCCTTTGGTTTACTGATTTTCGGGTCCCAAGATTTACTTTCCTTTCACACAAGTAAGCCCAAAAGTTGGGTTTTTACAAGAGCAACCAAAATATTAAGAACCTGAGAAAAGTCACAACAAAACATATACTTTCGTTTCTCTGAATCCTTAATTCTGCTATAGTCAAAACTGTGATGTGTCCCTTTAACTGGAAAATGGAAGCCAAATCCATGGCATTTATGCAAGCTGGATTTCTGAAAAGTTTATTGATGTTTGGGAATGGGACAACAAGCTAGGAAATTAACGTATCTCTCCTCATTCTGTGTTGAGTGGATGTTAAGGCAAATTTACCAATATGCGCCAAGCTCTGCCCAGGGCGTTAGGGCATTACGGCCACAAAGCTAAGACCCCAAAGAACCCAGGATCCAGTGGAAGGGCTCAGAGGCTGTGGACAGCACCTTGCACCACACACTGAACATGGGTCTGCTGGGGCCTCAGGACGGAGCAGCCAGGCTCCACCTTGGGGTGTGGGGAGGCCAATTTGGTGAAAAGACACCCAGACCCTTCTGACTGTCATCCAAGGAAGAAGGAAAACTACTTTTTAAAAAGGCAGAAAGGGCCAGGCGCTCGGATCATGCCTGTAATCTCTGCACTTTGGGAGGCCCGAAGTGGAAGGATCACTTGAGGCCAGAAGTTCAAGGCTGCAGTGAGCCATGATCCCAACACTGGACTCCAGCCTGGGTGACACAGCAAGACCCTACCTCAAAAAAAAAAAAAATTTTAAATAATAGTAAGTAAATAAGGCCCGGTGCAGTGGCTCACGCCTGTAATCCCAGCACTTTGGGAGGCCAAGGTGGGTGGATCACGAAGTCAGGAGATCGAGACCATCCTGGCTAACATGGTGAAACCCCGTCTCTACTAAAAATACAAAAAATTAGCCAGGTGCGGTGGCGGGCGCCTGTAGTCCCAGCTACTTGGGAGGCTGAGGCAGGAGAATGGCGTGAACCCGGGAGGCGGAGTTTGCAGTGAGCCGAGATCGCGCCACTGCAGTCCAGCCTGGGCGATAGAGCGAGACTCTTCGTCTCAAAAAAAAAAAAAAGTAAATAAAACGGCTGAGGGGACTCAGGTCCCCTTGCGTGAAAGGAAGGGGCATAAGCGTCCACCTGGGGTCGCTGCATTATCACGTAGGATCCTCCTCTTCTAGTGTGGAAGGCCCTTTTTAATTTTCATTTATATTTTATTTATTTATTTTGCGACAGAGTCTCACTCTGATGCACAGGCTGGAGAGCAGTGGCGAGATATGGGCTCACTGCAACCTCCGCCTCCCGTTTTCAAACGATTGTCTCAGCCGCCCAAGCAGCTGGGATTACAAGCGTGCAACACGACGCCCGGCTAATTTTTGTATTTTTGGTAGAGACGAGGTCTCGCCATGTTGGCTAGGCTGGTCTCGAATTCCTTACCTCAAGCCATCCACCCACCTCGCCTCCCAACGTGCTGAGATTACAGGCGTGAGCCAACGCGCCTGGGAAGTGTGGGAGGTCTTTTTTAAAAATGTAAACTCGCATGCTCAAGAAGCCCACTAGGAGGGAAACACCCAGAAGAGGCCACCCTCCAAACACAGGGTAAAACAGGGGTGACGCACAGAGGTAACGGGAAAGCAAGAACGAGCAAGAGCGTACGGTCTCGTACCTGCGCATGCCTGCGTGCGCGTCCGTGCAGCCGCGACGGCGCCGCCGGCGTCTCTCTTTCTAGACGTGCGCGCGCCCGCAGCTCGCCCCCTGACCGTAAAGAGGCCGGGCTGTGTCGTGAAAGGGGTCGCAACGCGCAGAGCGCTGGTTGACGGCCGGGACTCCATTTTGTTCGCCGTTACTCTGCGCGTAAGTCGCTTCTCCGTGGCTTCTCTGAGAAGAAAAGTTGAAAAAGGGTAAAAGTTTTCAGGAATATTCGGGCTCTCTGTTGCTAAGCATAGCGAGTGTCGGTTTTCTCTCTCCAACAGACATCGCTACTGCGGTTCCGAGGCAGTGGGAAGAGATGCGGCCCCTGGACATCGTCGAGCTGGCGGAACCGGAGGAAGTGGAGGTGCTGGAGCCGGAGGAGGATTTCGAGCAGTTTCTGCTCCCGGTCATCAACGAGATGCGCGAGGACATCGCGTCGCTGACGCGCGAGCACGGGCGGGCGTACCTGCGGAACCGGAGCAAGCTGTGGGAGATGGACAATATGCTCATCCAGATCAAAACGCAGGTGGAGGCCTCGGAGGAGAGCGCCCTCAACCACCTCCAGAACCCGGGCGACGCGGCCGAGGGCCGGGCGGCCAAGAGGTGCGAGAAGGCCGAGGAGAAGGCCAAGGAGATCGCGAAGATGGCAGAGATGCTGGTGGAGCTGGTCCGGCGGATAGAGAAGAGCGAGTCGTCGTGAGCACGGTCGGAGGTAAGTCGGGCACCCGCGCCAGGCCGAGGAGCGGCCCCAGCTTGGCCGCTGTTCGAGAGCGATGATTTCGTCAAGATGCACCGGGATCGGGGGTGGGGCGGGAGAATAAAGGCGTGCTCGGGTCAGGGCGGATCTGGGCCCCGTCTTCGTGTTTTGTTTTTTGACGGTGGCGGCGTGGGATAATCAGAGTGGCCGGGTTTGGGCGTGATGCATGTTCAGTGGAAGGATCATAAATCTCAGAGTCGCCAAGGAAACAGAAACGGACGAGGTCCCGGGCCATCCAGCAAGCGGGGGTGGAAATAGAGGATTTTCGGGGAAGACGTTGGACAAGTCAACGTTGCTAGAGACTGGAGTGAGTCAGGTGGTGGCCAGAAGAGGCGGCGTCCTGCACGGTGGCGTTCGTGAGGGTTTGGGGGTCGTTGTGCCCGGGATTAACCTCTCAGTGATGAATTTCTTCCCATTGTGCTTTAGGTTTACAGCCAATGGATTCGGGTCAACTGGTGGAGATTGGCTGACACCCTGGAGAAGCCGAAACCAGAGAGCCTTTTGTTTTCTCTTTTTTCCTCTGTCTATGCTCTGTCTCACTTAACACTACGTTTTCTGCTATGGTCTGTGGTTGATGACCTCAATATGAGTTTCGATTGTTAACGTGTTTTTGTTTGGGAAGTAATTTTGTTTGAAAATGCTCTCACATACAGGAATTAGGGCCTAGATTGTAAGCTCTTGCAGCAGTCACATTTGTTCCCGGGCTTTGGTTGTTACTTCTAAATTTTTGAGGTGCTTTGCTCTTTCTTGTGTGACCTGATAGCTCCCTGGAACTTTGGGTCTGTGTGTGACACATGAGACTCACAGTTGGAGTTCTCCAGCTCTGGAGGTGCTGAAGGAGCTGCATTAATTCTAGAAGACGACTCCATGCAGCAACTACTGAAGAAAGGACCAGACTTCAACGGGGAATGCGGATGGGCCGACATGGCTGGGACTCGTGAATCTGGAGAAGAGCTGGAGAATGGATAGTATTGTCTGTATTTGGAGACTTTAATTTCTGTGTGAGACCAAAGGAGGAGAGATGTATTTTGTTCAAAATTTAAATTTTTTGTGGTACACTATCTTATGTAACCTGTCTGGTGAGTTTGTATGGACAACCTAACTCAGCTTTATTTGACACGGAACCTAAAATAGAAGATAAGATCTTGATATTCTGTACAAGTTGATGTAATACCCTGATGCGTTTTAGAGGACTTGGCATAAAATGAAAGATTTGCAAAGGCCCTTGAGGGGCTCGGGGATGAGAGTATGGAACTGTCTGCATTGGACCCTAAACTGGACTGGAAGAGGCATCTTCAAGGTTCATACGTTGTCCAGCTATAAGTTCATTTGAGTAGCAGACCTAACAAATATTTGAGGTCAAAACCCTACCATGTTAAAACAAAAAAAAACTTAACCATGTTAATAAAAGTATTCATTTGCTTGAAAAGACGAAAGACCTAAAAGATTATTGAGAAATGTTACTCCTTTAAGAATGAAATCTGCTGTCTCGCAGATTGTTCTCACTGTCAAATGGAGGGTGAACATCTTAACGGTTTCTGAGGCTCTTGGCCTCTAATCAAAGGGAAGCTTTATCTCTGTCTGCTATTGGGAACCGGGTGAGGAAAAAACACACTTGGTTCTTAGTGTGGGAAGAAACCACATGTAATCCTGTGGTCCAGGCCTCTGCCTTCAGAGAGCCAAAGCACCTTCAGTCTTTCCAGTTGGAACATTGTTTTCTAGGCCTTGCACTGGGAATATAGCGATTACAGTTGCAGAGTGAGGGATGACATAGAGGAGATGTGATACCCCACCCTCCTTCCAGATTGAAGCCTTTCTCCCCCAACTGCTAGAAGTGTTGCTGACAAGCACCCCTCAGCTGGTTAGCCGTCTGGGAAGTGCCTTTTTAGAGGAGAGCTGCTTTAGCCAAAGTCATGCCCTTTTTCCTGGGTAGCCTACATCTAGTGACTAATGGGCTGGAAATCTCAGGTCGCTATTTCTCTTACCCCAGTTTGGGACAACTTTGAGGGACATGGTGGCTTCTGAGCTTGTGGGGTCTGCTGAGGCTTTTGTTAGGATTGCATCACACAGCCCACCTCCTCCCCCGTCCAGCCTTGCATTCCTTCTCTTCCACAAGTGTTAATCCCTAAAAAACGTGCATCTAGTTTTCATCTTGGAGTCCACTTTCTGGGCAACCTAGTTGGTAGAAATCAAACAAAGCCATGTGTCCCAAGCGCTAATAAAGATAGCGTGTCCCAGGAGAACACTGAGGGGGAGGTCTAGGAAAGCTTTCCAGAGCAAGTAACTCAGAGCTTGGCCTTGAAAGAGGAGCACAGCTTCCAAGGTCAGGAAGAGTGGGAGAGGCATGCTAGGCACAGGAAACAGAAAATGGAAGACGTTCAAGGTTTTCTGTGTGAGTTCCACACAGAGGAGGGAGAAATGTGTAGGATGGAATTAGGAACTGGGAAACAACCACCAAAACTACATTTCGTAGATTTGCCAAAAGAAGAAATGTAACATTGGTACAACACTACCAACTAGACTTTACTCTGCTTTCACCAGTTTCCCACTAAGGCCCTTTTTCTGTTCTGGGATACCATGTTGCATTGGGGAGTCGATTTTTTTCAATGAGTAATATTTATAGATGACACGAAAGTGATCCTTCAACTCTCCCCAGCTTCCCAGTTCCCCTCCCAGGAAACTACAAGTTTCTTATATATCCTTACAAATACTAATGTATTTGAACGGCTTCCACTTTTTTTTTTTTTTTTTTTTTTTTGGTGAGACAGGGTCTCTCTGTGTCTCACAGGCTGGAATGCAGTGTTGTGACCACTCACTGCAGCCTTGACTTCCTGGTGTCAGGTGATCCTCCCACCTCAGCCTCCCGGGTAGCTGGGACCAGGCGTATACCACCTCATCTGGCTAATTTTTGTATTTTTTGTGTGTGTGTGTGGAGGTGGGGTTTTGCTATTTGTCCAGGCTGGTCTTGAACTCCTGGGCTCAAGTGATCGCCTTAGCCTCCTGAGTAATTGGAACACTACCACGATTAATTTTTGTATTTTTTGTAGAGACAGGTTTTTGCCATCTTGGCCATTTTGGTCTCAAATTCCTGAGCTCAAGCCATCCACCCGCCTTGGCCTCCCAAAGTGCTGGCATTACCGGCATGAGCCACCACGCGCAGTCCACCTGTTTTGTTTTGTTTTTTTTACATTAATGGTAGCACAGTGTATAATCTATTCTTGTTCTTCATTTGTCTGTTTACTTGGAAGTCTTCCTATCTAACATCTAAATCTGCATTCTTTTTTTTTAAGGCTGCACAGTGTTCATTCTTATGCCAGAGTTTGAAAACTATTGTCCTAAAATCCTTCCAGTAACTCCTTAGTTCCTCTTTTTTATGATTCTGGTCACAATTGCAATGCAGCCACTAATTCCCAGTTGCCCCAGCTCCTGAATTTCATACTCCTGGCTTGCTAGCAATTGGAGGAGCAATCCAATCTTGCGTTTTCTAAGCAAAGAATGTGATAAGAAGCATTCTGAGAGACAGTCTTACGTGGTTGTACAGTCATTAAATTTTCTGGCTGGAGTTGTCTTATTTATTTATTTATTTATTTATTTATTGAGACAGGGTCTAACTCTGTTGCCCAGGCTGGAGTGTAGTGGCATGATCTCGGCTCACTGCAACTTCCGCCTCCCAGGGCTCAAGCAATTCTTCTGCCTCAGCCTCCCGAGTAGCTGGGGTTACATGTGCGTGCCACCATGCCCTGCTAATTTTTGGCATTTTTAGTAGAGACAGGGTTTCACTATGTTGGCCAGGCTGGTCTTGAATTCCTGGCCTCAAGTGATCCACCTGCCTTGGCCTCCCAAAGTCCTGGTATTACAGGATGGCAGAGCTGGAAAGAACCTCAGAGAGCACTGAAGCTTTTCTAAGTTAAAATATAGAAGTCATTAGTGCTGTTCACCAAATAAATTCCAATTCTCTGCCTTCTAGGCACAGAGTAGGATGGCGCTTTCTGGCCCCCTTGGGGTTGGGTGGGGCCATGTGATTAATTCTGGCCAATGAGTTACAAAGGAATGTTATATCTGTTGTATCCAACCCAGAACCTCCAAGGCGACACCCTGCAGAGCTATCTCTTCCCTCTCGCACAAGAACCAGCAACATTCCAGATGGTGGCTGAACTTAATGACCATAGTTCCCTACCAATCTATGATGAGTATGTACCACAAACAAGGAAAAACCTTAGTTGTTTTAAGCCACTGAGATTTGGGGATTGTTTGTTACAATAACAACTTAGACTGAGATGACTGATACAGATACTATTATTTCTTCCATTCCTTGTGTTTTGATGAAAGAGTTGTTCTCCCTTCTACCTGAGGCCCGTTGATCACATCCCTCCCACTAGCCCAGGCATTGTCCAACAGGTTATCTCCTGTCTCTGGCTTTCACGTGTAGCTCTTGACTTAATGACTTCAAGGTGAAAGAAAGCGCACATTCAAACTCCTACTCCTGGCCATTCTCCCCCTTCCAGGCAGCAGGTAAATAGCAGGTAAACATCAAGAGATGTTTCTACCATCTTTCAGAGGTAAATGGGGATTTGTTACCCTGGTTAACACTGTGGCCAGGTAAATCTACAAAATCCATCCAGGGCCTGCTTCAGTCACTGCCTGATACGGTTTGGCTGTGTCCCCACCCAAATCTCATCTTATCCTCCCACCCGGTGGGAGGTCACTGAATCATGGGGTGGTTACCCCATACTGTTTTTGTGATAGTGAGTTTCCACGAGATCTGATGGTTTTACAAGGGGCTTTTCCTCCTTTACTCGGCACTTCTCCTTCCTGCTGCCACATGAAGGAGGACACGTTTGCTTCCCCTTCTGCCATGATTGTAAGTTTCCTGAGGCCTCCCCAGCCACGTGGAACTGGGAGTCAATTAAACCTCTTTCCTTTATAAATTATCAGGCTCGGGTATTTCTTCATAGCAGCATGAGAACGGACTAATACACAGCCCAGCATATGTTAGACCCTCCCTGAGTCAATTCTCTTTTCCCCTTCTCTGATTTCCATAATGCTCTGTGGTACCTATTTACTGGTTTATATCCCCATTGCTTCCTCCTTCAAACTCTATTCCGTGGTTCACAAAATCCTGCATTCCATTATTCCCAAATTAATCCATATTATTCTTTGCCTCTTCAAAGAACATTTCTTTATCAACTCTTAACAGCTGAAACTAGATTTTCCCCAAGCCCTGGACTTTCCTGTAGACTTGTTGGTGATGGTTCCTTACAGCACTCACCCACTGCCTGGGCAGATACTGGGCTCATCAGGACTGCATTTTTGCCAGAGAAGAGTGAAGAAAGAAAAAAAGAGCTTAGGGTTTTGACAAGGACATCATTGCAACAATACATGATATACTCTGTGTGGGGAAGTATGGAGGTGAAGAGCAGGAGAGCAATAGGCCAAAGTAGCTGGTAAAGTGAATGGAGGTCCCAGCATGTTAGTGACTACAGTGGAAGTGTCACCTGGAGGATGGGATGTGGCCAGAAAATAGGAGGGCTGATACTGGAAAGCAATTTATCATATTAAAAACTACTATGATTGTCAAATAAAATGTATCTGTGGATGACATCCTGTGAGCTACATGCTTCTGGGGCCTCAGATCACTTCTTGTTTTAACACCTGTGAAGCATTTACTATGTGCCAGTTACCTACAATTCCTCAAAAGCCCTTCACGACCCCTCAGTGGGGCAGATGCCATTATTAAAATTATTCTTGTCTTATCAATGAGGCACAGAGATATTAAGTAGGCCAGGTTTGAGACAATAACAAGCCCCAAGTCACTCTTGGGAGTGAATGGCCAAGCAGGATGGAGGAGCTCCTTGGATATGAGGGCCCAGGTATGGGGCTGGTGGCTGTGTGAGCATGGAATCCACTCAGGACAATGGCAGGGCTTGGGGTGGAAGGGAAGGCCAGGAGCCAGGTGCCCAAGTTTGCAGTGAATGACGGGACTCCAATGGGATGGAAAGAGATTGGAGGATGACAGATGTGAGAAGAGGGAGAGGGCAGTCAGATGACCAGGGAGTGCTCCCAAGGAGCACCATTTTGGACAAGAGGGAGGGGAAGTAGAGTGTGGACGTGGCCTGGGAGAACACTGCACTTGAACTCCTGACCTTGTGATTGGCCCACCTTGGCCTCCAAAAGTGCTGGGATTACAGGTGTGAGCCACCGCACCTAGCCTTGAGTACTGGGTATTTTTATACAACAATGAGAAAGTTCTGAAACTAGAGAGAGCTAGTGGTTACACAACACTGTGAATGCACTAAATACCACTTAATTGTACACTTTAAAGTGGGTAATTACATGTTACATTAATTTCATCTCAATTTTTAAAGAAGCCAGAACAGTCCAATTCATTGGACAGAAAGTAGAATGGTGGATGCCAGGGGCTGGGGGAGGGAGGATTGGGGGATTAATGTTTAACGGGGACAAAGTTTTAGTTTGGGATGATGAAAAAGTTCTTGAGACAGATGGTGGTGATGGTTGCACAATTTGAATGGACTTACTGCCACTGAACTGTATCCTTAAATGGTTAAATGGTAAATCTACTATGCATATTTTACTACAATAAATTTATTTTACTTTTTTGCAGTCAATTTTTAAGCTAAAATATGGTGCTAGTCAAAGGAACCATCATCAAAGTGAAAAGTTGAGCTGCATTCTGTGCTGTCTTCTTGATTTTTCTATAAACCTAAAACTGTTCTAAAAAATAAAGTCCATTTAAAAGAAAATAGTCAAGCTTCATTTGGGAGAAGATATTTGCAACACACACTCTGGAGGAAATATTAAGGAGAATCCAAAATGTATAAAAAGATAGGGTCAGAAAAAAGAGCCCACATTGCCAAGTCAATCCTAAGCCAAAAGAACAAAGCTGGAGGCATTGTGCTACCTGACTTCAAACTATACTACAAAGCTACAGTAACCAAAACAGCATGGTACTGGTACCAAAACAGAGATACAGACCAATGGAACAGAACAGAGGCCTCAGAAATAACACCACACATCTACAACCATCTGATCTTTGACAAACCTGACAAAAACAAGAAATGGGGAAAGGATTCCCTATTTAATAAATGGTGCTGGGAAAACTGGCTAGCCATGTGTAGAAAGCTGAAACTGGATCCCTCCCTTACACCTTACACAAAAATTAATTCAAGATGGATTAAAGACTTAAATGTTAGACCTAAAACCATAAAAACCCTAGAAGAAAACCTAGGCAATACCATTCAGGACATAGGCATGGGCAAGGACTTCATGTCCAAAACACCAAAAGCAATGGAAACAAAAGCCAAAATTGACAAATGGGATCTAATTAAACTAAAGAGCTTCTGCACAGCAAAAGAAACTACCATCAGAGTGAACAGGCAACCTACAGAATGGGAAACAATTTTTGCAATCTACTCATCTGACAAAGAGCTAATATCCGGAATCTACAAAGAACTCAAACAAATTTACAAGAAAAAAACAACCCCATCAAAAAGTGGGAAAAGGATATGAACAGACACTTCTCAAAAGAAGACATTTGTGCAGCCAACAGACACATGAAAAAATGCTCATCATCACTGGCCATCAGATAAATGCAAATCAAAACGACAATGAGATACCATCTCACACCAGTTAGAATGGTGATCATTAAAAAGTCAGGAAACAACAGGTGCTGGAGAGGATGTGGAGAAATAGGAACATTTTTACACTGTTGGTGGGACTGTAAACTAGTTCAACCATTGTGGAAGACAGTGTGGCGATTCCTCAAGGATCTATAACTAGAAATACCATTTGACCCAGCCATCCCATTACTGGGTATATACCCAAAGGATTATAAATCATGCTGCTATAAAGACACATGCACACGTATGTTTATTGCAGCACTATTCACAATAGCAAAGACTTGGAACCAACCCAAATGTCCATCAATGATAGACTGGATTAAGAAAATGTGGCACATATACACCATGGAATACTATGCAGCCATAAAAAAGGATGAGTTCATATCCTTTGTAGAGACACGGATGGAACTGGAAACCATCATTCTCAACAAACTCTCACAAGGACAAAAAACCAAACACCGCATGTTCTCACTCATAGGTGGGAATTGAACAATGAGAACACTTGGACACAGGAAAGGGAACATCACACACTGGGGCCTGTTGTGGGGTTGGCGGGGATAGGAGAGGGATAGCATTAGGAGATATACCTAATGTAAATGACGAGTTAATGGGTGCAGCACACCAACATCGCACACGTATACATATGTAACAAACCTGCAAGTCGTGAACACGTACCCTAGAACTTAAAGTATAAAAAAAAAAAAGAAAAAAAAAAGATAGGGTTAGAATTAGGGTTAGGAGAACCCAGAGGAGAATAATAAGGTGGGGCCAGGCTTTGAGGGTCTTCATTTATTTTTACCCATCCTTAGACTTTCTGCAGACTAAGCTTCAAGTTTTCAACTGCTGCTACAACAAATCATAACAAATTAACAGCTCAAAATAACACACATTTATCATCATAGTCCTGAAGGTCAGAAGTCACGAATGGCTTAGAAGGTTTCTCTGCTCTAGGTCTCACAGGGCCAAAATCAAGGTGTTGGCTGGCTGGGCTCCTATCAGGAGGCTCCAGGGAGAAACCGCTTCTAAGTGCATTCAGGTTGCTGGCAGAATCCAGTTCCTTGTGGTTGCAGGCTGGGCTTCAGCTGGGGGCCACCTTTAGCTCCTAGAGGCCTCTCTCCTGTCCTTTCATGTGGCCACCTGTGTCTCAAAACCAGCAGTGGTTTGTCAAATCCTCCTCATTGTCCAACACCCCTGCCCCGCCCCAGCCACAAAGCTGTGAAGCTAGGGTCCAAACCCCCTACAACTCAGAGTCAGCACAGGCAGAACCAGTCATCTCCTGCTTGGAATAGCACGGATTTCTTCTGTCAAATCTCTCTTCTGCCTTCGTTTTCTATCTCTGACTCCAGCCCAGGAGTGTTTTTCACTTTAAGGACTCAGGGTTAGGCTGGGCCTACCTGGATAATCCAGGCTATTCATTCTTCTTAAGACTCTTAACTTTAATTACATGAGCAAAATCCATTTTGACATGTAATACGATATATTCATAATTACAAAATGTCATATAATTTATAACACAATCACAGGTTTCAGGGATTAGGATGTGGACTTCTATGGGGACCACTCTGCATACCACACCTCCCTAAAGGTGATGGTACCCAACTCCACTAAGTTCAGTTGGTGGCACAGGCTAAGAGAGCTACCCTCAGGCTGATTGGCCCTCAGTCCCCCAGCCAGGGTCCAAATATTGGAAGTAGTTCCCACACTACTCTCAATGCGCTGTGTAGTCTAATGACTGTCATAGTAGCGATGCCACCTGCCTCTCTGCCTGGTGCTTTGGCAACTGTATAATGCACTGTCATGCCTTTTTTCTCACTTCTCTAACAGTCACAGGGGCCTGCCAGCTTCATTTCACCCCTAAAGAACTGAGTTTCCAATCTGGGGCACTTGTGCAAGCGGGTTCTCCCCAATCTTTACCATTAGCTCATTTGTGGGCCACAGACCAGGAACATGAACTCTCTCTCTCTCTATATATATATATATATTTTTAGACAAAGTCTCAGTCTAGTCACCCAGGCTGGAGTGCAATGGCTCGATCTCGGCTCACTGCAACCTCCGCCTCCCGGGTACAAGCGATTCTCCTGCCTCAGCCTCCCAAGTAAGCTAGGACTACAGGCATGCGCCACCACCCCCAGCTAATTTTTGTATGTTTAGTAGAGACTGGGGTTTCACCATGCTGGCCAGGCTAGTCTCTAACTCCTGACTTCAGGTGATCCGCCCACCTCGGCGTCCCAAAGTGCTGGGATTACAGGCCTGAGCCACCGTGCCTGGCCTTAACATACCTTTTAACCCCCTCCAGACAGCATTCGTTAGGGTAAACAAAATGTACCGAGCCCCTGCTGGGCAGCCAACCCTGGCGGAAACGTGCGGACAGATCCTACCCTCAAAGAGCTATCCTGGGAAATGCCACTGTTTGGTAACAATTTTGTTTCCAAAAACCTCGCCTCGCCTGCTTCGGGCCGGCGGAGACAACCCGGCGGTTCCCTGGCGAGGCGGGGACGGTTTGGGGTGCAGCCGTGGGTTTCGTGGCCCTGGGTCACGGTATTCGGTGCAACCTTCCGTTTCTGGTGCAAAAATCACTTGCAACTGAATGTTAAAACCCCAGCCCTGGAATCCCTCTCAGACTCCACCCTAGAGCCCGGGCAGGCGAGGACGCATGGGGGAAGGGGGACGAGAGGGCGCCATGGCGCCTGCACGATACGGGACCCCGCCCGAGACCCCTGTGGGCGCGTGGCAACCTGGGGCCGCCGTGAAAGGAGCTTCGAGGAGGCCCCGCAGCGGCTGGCAGCGGGAAGGCCATTTGGATGTGGCCTTAGCTGTTTTAGGGCTGAAAGTTTTAGAGTAAAATTTTATTAAAACTAAAAAGGAGCTTCAAGAACTTGTCTCAGGTGACAGTGAGGCGTCCGCGCACGGCTGGTGGGTGCCCGGCTGGCCCGGGGCGGGAAGGGGCGGCGGCGCTGTGGCCCTGTGTTACCGGGAGGAGGGCCTTGAGTGGGTTGTCCTGGTCCCTGGCTTTTTGAACAAAGCATTGAACAAAACGCACAAACAAAGTAACAAAGGAATGAAACGCAGGAACAGAAGCAGGGAAAGCAGCAATTTCTTAAAGCGAGAAAGCACCCACAGGGTGGGCGCGGGCCCGAGCAAACAGCTCAAGGGCTAGTTAGAAAGTTTTCTGGGCTTTAAGTACTTCATTTGAGGTTCTTATCAGCTACCTCTGATCTGGATGAAGGTTTTGGTTTGTGGCTAAAGGCTGGGGTGAACTGGCGCCCTATGCAAATGAAGGGACGTTCCCTGCATGGCTCTTGGCCACTCCAAGGCACTCTCCCTTTCCATCTGGGAGGAGGCTTGTAGGGAGAGTAGCCTTTGATGCTTTACTACTCGCAGTGGGGAGATGGTGCTTTTCCTTTTGGTTTGGGAAGTTTGCGTTAATCGGCCTCAGATTCTCTGCCCCAGACCTTGGTGTTTTCCCTTGATTCAGCTTTAGGAAGTCAGCAGGAATCGGTCTTAAGTTCCCTGCCTCCAGACCCTATTCTCCTGCCTCACGTGGACGCGGACCAGGCAGGAGCCCCGCAAAGACCCAGGTGGCCCCGCGCCCCGCGTGAGCGGCGAGGACCTGGCCTCCCTGGAGTGCGAGCGCGCCCGGGTGCACTGGCGGGCCCGCAGGGAGCTACTGGAGATCCAGAGCCTGCTCGACGCCATCAAGAACGAGATGGAGGCGGAGGAGTGGGGCGCCCGGGCCCCAGCACCCAGCCCGCGCGCGGAGGCGGAGGATCTGGTGGCCAGGCTGTGCGCCGAGGCGGAGAGGAAGGCCGCGGAGGCGGCGCGATGGGAAGGCGGATCGCGGAGCTGCACCAGCGGATCGCCGGCTGCGAGTGCTGCTGAACCGGCGGGGCAGCGCGGGGTGGAGCCGAGACCGGAGGGGAGTGTCCCGCGTGGAAAGCGCTGGGCAGGCAGGGAGAGGAGCGTAGAGCCGTGCCACGCTCTCCGCCGAGATTTACTCTTTTTACGTAGATAAAAGAAAATAATTAAACTTCTTAAAAAGAAAAAAAAAGGAGAAACAGAAACCTAAAGACCTTTAGTAGTAGAACAATAAAGGACATAGAGCTGCCATGTCGCTAGGGGGTTAAACCATTTCTTCTATGCCGTAAATATCAGGTGGAGAACAAAATTTAAAAGTGTGTGAGTCGAGCGCTGTGTCTCATGCCTGTAATCCCAGCACTTTGGGAGGCTGAGGCAGGAGGATCACTTGAGCTCAGGAGTTCGACATCAGCCTTGACAACATAGTGAGACTTCTCTCTACAAAAAATAAAAAAACAATTAGCCAGATGTGGTGGCATACACCTGTGGTCCCAGCTCCTTGGGAGGCTGAGGCAGGAGAATTGCTTGAACCCGGGAAGTCAAGGCTTCAGTGAGCTGTGTTCAGATCACTGCACTCCAGCCTGGGCAGATTGAGTCACCGTCTGTAATTAAAACAAACAAACAAACAAACAAACAAAAAACAAAATACAGGCCGGGCGGGGTGGCTCATGCCTGTAGTCCCAACACTTTGGAAGGCTGAGGCTGGTGGATCATCTGAGGCGAGGAGTTTGAGACCAGCTTCGCTAACATGGCGAAACCCCACCTCTACTAAAAATATAAAAATTAGCTGGGTGCAGTGGTGGGCGCCTGTAATCCCAACTACTTAGGAGGCTGAGACAGGAGAATCACTTGAACCCGGGAGACGGAGGTTGTAGTGAGCTGAGATCGTACCTGTGTACTCCGGCCTGGGTGACAGAGTGAGACTCTATCTCAAAAAAAAAAAAAAAAAAAGATGTGTGAAATGTAAGGCCATTATTGAACATTTCTAAATTTTGCTAGGAATTTGGAGTGTTTTGCTTGCCCTTTTCTGCCAGAGATGGCATTTTGCTGGCAGAATTGCAGTTTTCACCCCAGGACAGTGAATTCTGACTCAGTGTCAAAGATAAAGAAAGCCAGGAGACTAGTCAAAATGGTAAGGACAGATTTTTTTCAGTAAGGACTTGCAACAGGGAAGAGAGTCCAGCGTGAACTAAACTGAGCTTTGCCAAAGCAAAAGGCAGGAGACTTTTTCAAGGTTGGAGTGTGCTAGGGGAAAAGCACTGAAGGGTGAAAAAATAGGTTTGATCCACCTGTCTAGGCCATCTGGGTTTGCTAGTTAGTGCTTATCCAGAGGAGAAACAAAGTTCTCCTTTCTTTACGATAGGAGAAGTGGTGAGTTGGAGCAAAGCTTCCACTGAAGCTAGGTCCTCATTCTCCCCTGGGACGGGGAGAAAGAAGGAGGTGATCTCCTTACATGTTTGACTTTCAAGGAGCCAAGGGAGAAAAGAAGGAGGAGGAGGAGGAGGAAGAGGAGGAGGAGAAAACAAGAAGGAGGAGGAGGAAGAGGAGGAGGAGGAGGAAGAGGAGGAGGAGGAGGAAGAGGAGAAGGAGGAGGAAGAGGAAGAGGAGGAAGAGGAGGAGAAGGAGGAGGAGAAGGAGGAGGAGGAAGAGGAGGAGGAGGAGGAAGAGGAGGAGGAGGAAGAGGAGGAGGAGGAAGAGGAGGAG
The DNA here is from genome assembly GCF_006542625.1 of Nomascus leucogenys. Classification (NCBI taxonomy): domain Eukaryota; kingdom Metazoa; phylum Chordata; class Mammalia; order Primates; family Hylobatidae; genus Nomascus; species Nomascus leucogenys. The sequence continues at coordinate 77,650,618 of NC_044400.1, forward strand.
GAGGAAGAGGAGGAGGAGGAGGAGGAGGAGGAGGAGGAGGAGGAGGAAGAGGAGGAGGAGGAGGAGGAGAGGAGGAGGAGGAAGAGGAGGAGGAGGAGAAGGAGGAGGAGAAGGAGGAGGAGGAAGAGGAGGAGGAAGAGGAGGAGGAGGAAGAGGAGGAGGAGGAGGAAGAGGAGGAGGAGGAAGAGGAGGAGGAGGAGGAGGAAGAGGAGGAGGAGGAAGAGGAGGAGGAGATAGAAGAAGAAGGAGGAGGAGGAAGAGAAAGAATTTTTTTTTTTTTGGGACGGACTCTCGCTCTGTCGCTAGGCTGGAGTGCAGTGGCGCAATCTCTGCTCATTGAAACCTCCTCTTCCCGGGTTCCAGCAATTCTCCTGCCTCGGTCTCCCGAGTAGCTGGGACCACAGGTGTGCACCATGACGCCCAGCTAATTTTTGCCTTTTTAGTAGAGATGGGTTTTCACCATGTTAGCCAGCATGGTCTTGATCTCTTGACCTCATGATCCACCCACCTCGGACTCCCAAAGTGCTGGGACTACAGGTGTGAGCCACCGCGCCCAGCCGAAGAAGAAGAAATTTTCATCACGATTGTCTATTGATGAGATGGTTGGTCATATTTTTTGTTTTTGGAATTTCTCAATAGTTTTAACTTTTCCTGCTTCTGTGCATTTTGCTATGTCACATGGGACCTAATCACTGCTGGACACTTTGGGACAAGCAGCAAACTTGTGTCAGTCCTCAAACCACAGAGCTGTTGAAGGAGCTCCACCTGTTCCATTGGAAGATGCCCCTGGGAAATGAGGTGGAAGACAGTTTCATATGCAGTTTAGAACTTTGTGAGAACAGATGAGATTTTTCTTCTTAAGTTAAATCATGTCATTTGGTGCACATTGTGTGACTTTGCAGGTCAGTTTGGACAACTAGTGACGTCTAATTTGACTTGAAACCTACACATGATGGAGTGCTTTCTTGTGTTTTGTTTGTGGCTTGATTTAGGGGTCAACTTCAGTGACAGATCTCCCTAGTGCATTTCAGGCCCCGTGGGGCACAGAAGAAGTCTGAAAAGGGCCTTAGCCGGGCGCGGTGGTTCATGCTTGTAATCCCAGCACTTTGGGAGGCTGAGGCGGGCAGATCACGAGGTCAGGAGATCGAGACCACGGTGAAACCCCGTCTCTACTAAAAATACAAAAAAATTAGCCGGGTGTGGTGGCGGGCGCCTGTAGTCCCAGCTACTCGGAGAGGCTGAGGCAGGAGAATGGCGTGAACCCGGGAGGCGGAGCTTGCAGTGAGCCGAGATTGCGCCACTGCACTCCAGCCTGGGCGACAGAGCAAGACTCCGTCTCAAAAAAAAAAAAAAAAAAGAAAAGGGCCTTGAAGATCTCTGGGAAGGAATCATGGTGCTGGCACTTTGGCCTTCCTTCACGGGGTCATAACCTACCTGGTTAGGCCCATTTCAATAGACCCCATGGGGATCTGAGGTTAAAATACCATATGTGGCTGGGTGTGGTGGCTCATGCCTGTAATCCCAGCACTTTGGGAGACCAAGGTGGGAGGATTCCTTGAGTCTAGGAGTTTGAGACCAGCTGGGGAAACATGGTGAGACCCCCCTCTCTACAAAAACAAAAACAAAAAATTAGCCAGGCATGGTGGCACTCACCTGTATCCCAGCTACTCAGGAGGCTGAGGCAGGAGGATCACTTGAGCCTGGGAGGTTGAGGCTGCAATAAGCTGAGAGCATGTCACTGCACTCCAGCCTGTGGGTGACAGAGCAAGACCTTGTCTCAGAAAACAAAACAAGAAAACAAAAACGCCACACCCACATGTAATAATGGTTGTTGCTTGTAAAAATGTAAAACCTAAAAACCTATTTATTATATATATTTATCCAAATGAACCAAAGCCCTTAAACTTCACCAGGGAAAAGAAAATAAAACATGTTTCTGAAGATCACAGTCTGCCTCATTGTCCTCAAATGCAGTAAACTGCGGGTTATAACGCATTCAGTGAAGCTGCAGTTGGAAGGACAGGTAATCCCCAGGCATGGAAATGCGGCTGGAGTAAGAGAGAAACAGGCACACTTCAGGCCCTAGGTACCTGTGTTCAAAAGCACTGGCTACACGATGCACCCCAGACCCTGGAGGAGGAATACAGACATGAGACCTGGTGGTAAAGACAACAAAAGAATTCAAAGACAGTGTGCCAGGTGTCACACATGTAGGCAGTAACTCTATTGAGGGGCATCTTACATGCCAGCTATTGTTCTGAAGTAGAACAGTGTTACCGCCCTGATGAAGCTTACATTTTAGAGCAGGGAACCTTCAGAAAACATATAAATATGTCCTGTGGTGACGTGTTTGGTGGGTAACAAAAGGCACTGTGCTGCTGGTAGACATGTAAGATGTAGGATGAGGGTGGAGTAAGGATGAGGTGGCCCAGACTGCAGCTGAATCTCCGGTCCACTGCCGACTGACTCACTTTGTAATGTTTCGCAAGTCTCTTCACCTCACTTTACCCCATCTATAAAATGGGTATACTCAAGAGTAGCTACCTCATAGGGATATCATGAAAATTAAATGAGTTGATATTATGTCAGTGGGCCACAGGTGGCTGATCCCTGGGTAGATTTCTGTTGCAGCAAAGCATTCTCTGAAATGTTATTTAGTTAGGAAGGTTATTAGTGAGTGCTCTTGGGATCCACTCCTGTGGGAGGGAAGGAAAAGAACCAGGATGGGGCGAAGGAGAAGTCGAGCTGTGGTGACGGCTCAGCAGATGCCTCAGCCAACTTTCTAGGGGGTTCTGAAGATAGTGTGACAGGCAGCCTCTAAGATGGGCCTCAGCAATCCCTGCCACCTGGCATTCAGGCCTTTGTAGAATCTCTGTTTTGAGCCTGGGCCAGAGTTATTGACTTCCTTCTAGTGGACAGAATTCTGCAGAAGTGGTGGGGTGTCGTGGCTTCCACCGTGTACGCCCTCTCTCCCTCTCAGCATTGCTCAGGCCGGGGTTAGCAGACACCGTGCTGTGAAGCAACCCAGCGTAAAGGCTGTGCGGTTTGGGACCGAGCACTGACAACAATCACAAGCTTGATTTTGGAAGAGATCGCCCCTCACCATCCCAGTTGAGCTTTCAAACTACAGTAGCTCAGCCAACATCTTGATTGCAACCTCGAGAGACCTTGACCCAGAAGCACCCAGCTAAGCCCCGTGCAGCTCCCTGACCCATGGAAACTGTAAGGTAATAAATGTTTTTTGTTTTAAGCTTTTAAGTTTTGCAAAAAATTGTTATGCAGCAATGGGTAACTAGGACGGTTTGATGGCTCTTCAGAGCCCTCGCCACGTTGGGGTGAGAGGACTGGGCTTTCTATCTCTGCAGGGATCAATCATCAAACGCAGCTGCCCCAGGAAGGACGCGGTGACAATCTCTGAAGATGGCTGCTGGCTTGGGGCTGTCTCAGCAGCTGGAATAAGACCTTCATTCCTAAAGGGCAATCTGAGCCATGTGTCCTCCACAGCTGCCAACGTTCTGAGGCTCTAGACTGTCCCCTGCTCAAGTTCACCAAGGTTTGTAGACACCGTTAGAGCCAAGGGTGGCTTGAACGCTCCTATGCTTGGATTACCTGCTTATTCTTTTTCATGTTTGGCCTCTAAGGAGTCCATATTTTTTTCTTCCAGCTCAAGTCCCGGAAAGCAGCAGCGTGTGGGACAGTCGCCCTGGCCGTTGGCCACTGGGCCCCATGGCGCCGTCCGTCCCCGGCCCCGCGCCTCTCTGAGCCTGCGGCCCAGGTTCCCTCCTGGCGGACCCTGGGCCTGGAGCTAGGGGGCGCGGACATGTAGGAGGGGAGGCGGGTGCGCCCGGGACCCTGGGTTCCGGGCCCTGCGTGCCGTGCTCGCCCAGAGCCAGGAATGCTGGCCTCTGGGTGGGGCCCTGAAGCCATAGAGGAGGTCGCCCCCTGTCACCTCCTGAGGGCGCGCGCCTCGTGAAAGGGGCCCTGACCTGGTAAAGCCAGAGCTCAGGGAGCTCCGCCGTCTCCTGGCACCCAGGTCTCCTCGCCAAGCCTCCGCGGGCCTCCTCCCTGCCCTTCTCCCGGGCCGATCCTACTTTCTTTAAAATGCTTGCCGGGCGCGATGGCTCATGCCTGTAATCCCAGCACTTTGGGAGGCCGAGGCGGGCGGATCACGAGGTTAGGAGATCGAGATCATCCTGGCTAACACGGTGAAACCCCGTCTCCACTAAAAATACAAAAAATTAGCCGGGCGTGGCGGCGTGCGCCTGTAGTCCCAGCTACTGGGGAGGCTGAGGCAGAAGAATGGCATGAACCGGGGAGGCGGAGCTTGCAGTGAGCCGAGATCGCGCCACTGCAGTCCAGCCTGGGCGACAGAGCGAGACTCCGTCTAAAAATATATATATAATATATATATATTTGTGGGTGATGCAGGTTCAGGAACCGCTGAGCACCGAGCGCTTCCCGCGCCGCCTAGAGGTGATGGGAACAGCTCCGGAGGAAGATGTCTCCGCCTTGGCCTGTAGCGCCTCCCAGGCCTCCCGCTCCCTGCCCACAGCGGCTCTGGCCCCGCCGCGCATGCTCACACAAGCATTGACACGCACACTCATCATGCCCACTCACACACACTCATGCTCACACTCACGCTCATGCTCGCACGCACACATTCACACACTCATGCTCACACACATACACACGTTCACACATGCTCACATACATTCGCTCACATTCATGCTCACATGTACACTCATATGCGCTCACACGCTCACACTCACATGCTCACACATACACATTCATGCTCACTCTCATACTCACACATACACACACCCGCTCACTCATGCTCACACACACACCCGCTCACTCATGCTCACACACGCACACCGCTCACTCATGCTCACACATGCACTCTCACATGTGCGCTCACACTCATACATGCTCACACACATATTATCACACTTACACACATATTCACACTCCTCACTCATGCTCACGCATCTATGCACTCATGCACGCTCACATGCTCGCACTCGTCCACACCCACACATACATGCTCACACCCATTCTTACTCATGTTCACACACACCCACTTACATTTATGCTCACACCCATACACACTCACATATGCACTCATGCTGTCATGCTCACTCCCACACATACATATGCTCACACTCACATGCTCACACATGTGCTCACATGCGCATTCACATTCATGCTCAGACACCTGCTCACACCACTCACATGCTCACACTGACACATGTACTCATGCTCACTCATACACATACATGCATACGCATACACACACTCGCTCACACACCACTCATGCTCACACACACGCACACTCACACTCACTGGCTGATAGCGCAGTCTCCTCCCAGGCCTCCTTCCCGCTCTCCGCGGTGCTCTTATCACAGTTCAGAAGTCTCAGCCGCTTGACTGCAGCTCAACCCCACAAACCCAGGCTGTTCCCCCCGCCGGGAGCCGCTGCTGGCGCCCCTGAGGGTTCAGCATGGGTAGGTAGGTGCAGCCCACCCCCAGGGTATGCCCCGAGGGTTCACCGTGGGTGGATAGGAGCAGCCCATTCCCAGAGTGCAGCCTCACTCTGTGCGACCTTCACAGGCGAGGGATGCTGCAATCTGGTCTTCTGAGTCCACCCCAGAGGGCATTCTGAGTCCCCCTCTCCGTTGCCCACCCCGGTTTGTCACCATGTTGGCTCCTTGCCTCTTCTGCACCTCGGCTCTTCCTTTAGGTCCCGGCCCCTCTCGTCACCTCAGGCCCGAAACCTTTGGAAGCCTTAGTTCCCCCACAACGTCTTAACAAACTCACCCTCCTCCCCCAAAGGGGAAAACGGGATGGATGAGGGGACAAGAAAACCCTGTCTCATAGCAAGAACTTTTAAATATACTGAATGTGAAGCGGAAACAGCTAGCCTGGGTGAAGACAGGGATTTGTGGTCATACCTTTGGTCTCATTTTTTTTTTTTTTTTTTTTTTTTGAGACGGAGTCTCGCTCTTTCGCCCAGGCCAGAGTGCAGTGGCGCGATCTCGGCTCACTGCAAGCTCCGCCTCCCGGGTTCACGCCATTCTCCTGCCTCAGCCTCCTGAGTAGCTGGGACTATAAGCGCCCACCACCGCGCCTGGCTAATTTTTTGTATTTTTAGTAGAGACGGGGTTTCACCGTGTTAGCCAGAATGGTCTCGATCTCCTGACCTCGTGATCCGCCCGTCTCGGCCTCCCAAAGTGCTGGGATTACAGGCGTGAGCCACGTTTTCCTGATAGCACCACCCTAGGCTTATCTCTGTGGAGAAAACATTTCTTAACGTTAGCATTCCTTGCCATCCTGAGAGGCTGGGTGGGAGAAACAATGGTGATTACAAACCCACAAGCCCCAGATCCTTCAGAATTAAGAGTTCCGCTTGCATTTTACTCTAAGCAACCAGAGGTCAGGCAACTCTTCAGCAGTGCCTGGAATCCGGTTCATAGGTACATGCTGTCTCTTCCATGTTTCTGCAGAGTTTAGGTATTGCTAAACTCTGCTTCTGTGTAACAGGGACCCCTTTCCTCCTGTTACTGACTGTGTCCCCTCAAAATCCATGTTGAAATCCTACCCGCAATGTGATGGGGTTAGGAGGAAGCTTTTGGAGGTGGTAAGGTCATGAGGGTGGAGCCCTCATGCACGGGATTAGTACCCTCATCAAAGGGACCCCAGAGAGCTCCCTCGCCCCTCCTGCCATGTGAAAACACAGCAAAAGGGCTCTCTCCCTCCCCAAACACTGAATCTACCAGCACCTTCATCTTGGACTTTCAGCCTCCAGCGCTGTGAGGAACCTTTGTTTCTAAGCCCCCCAGGCTATGACATTCTGTTACAGCAGCCTGGTGGGCTGCAGCACCTCCAGATGCCTCGCTCTTCTTTAGGTCTCCACTGAGAGCCTTCTCAAGGCCAACAGGCTTCCTTTGTCTCTTCAGCATCCTTCGGCAGCACTCCATTTCCAGATACGGATCTCTTTCAGTTATCTTTTTTTTTTTTTTTTTGAGACAGAGTTTGGCTCTTGTTACCCAGGCTGGAGTGCAATGGCACGATCTCAGCTCACTGCAACCTCTGCCTCCCAGGTTCAAGTGATTCTTCTGCCTCAGCCTCCCGAGTAGCTGGGATTACAGGCGCCCCACACCACACCCGGCTAATTTTTGTATTTTTAGTAGAGACGGGGTTTCTCCACGTTGGCCAGGCTGGTCTTGAACTCCTGACCTCAAGTGATCCACCTGCCTTAGCCCCCAAAGTGCTGGGGCGCCCGACCAGGGATCTTTTTACATAGTCTCCGCAGCACGGCAATTTCAGGGGAGCCAGACTTCGTATATGGTGGCTTTGGCGTCCAAATGTACAAAACCCAGGAGAGTAAGCATCAGAAGTCCCATAGCATCTCTTTGCCATATCACCTTCACAAAGTCCCGCCAGGCTCAAAGGGAGGAGACACAGACTCCACCTCTTGATGGGGATGGCAAGGTTCTGGAAGAGTAGGTGCAACTGTTTGTAATTGCATTGTGGCCGTTTCTTGAAAATACAACATGCAAGACGCCACATTTTACTGCCCCACCCGGCTAGCAGTGGACATGGAGACAGCTTTGTTGTCATGGCTGTGATGTGTCCCACACTCCAGTGGCTCGCTCTTCCTGTACCAGACACTCTATTATGGCTGCTGCCTTTGGTGGAAGCATTTAGCATGGCTCAGAATTCTGTTGAGCCCAGAATCTTACCAAACCCAGAATCAACATTTTTTTCAGATAAATAGTAAATTATTTTATTATCCCTAGACTATTCATGTAATGTGGGTTAAGTAATACACAATGTGGTCTGACCAGTTATTATGTGTAATGAGTGTTAAATGGAGTGTGGAACTTACCCAGATTTTCTGAATTAGCTCTGATAGATAGAAATAAATTCCGCTTTCTATGTCTTTGCACAGTCGTTTGTGTAAAAGAGACCATCCTGTGCCATAATTAAGCACTTGAGGGAAGACTTCTCCCAAATGAGCTGAAAGTTCACAGATGTGAATTACAGATGATTGGCATGAACTAAATGGCATCGGAAAAGGTGAAATTAAGGGCTTTTTTTTCCTTTTGTCCTGGTTACCTCTGTCCACATCCCCTCTTCTCAGAGCCTGATGTGGCCTGCAGCTGGCAATAGCCTGGTAATCTTGATTGTAAAATGTACAAGCTGGCCAGGCGCAGTGGCTCACACCTATAATCCCAGCACTTTGGGAGGCAGAGGCAGGCAGATTGCTTGAGCTCAGTTCAAGACCAGCCTGGGCAACATGGTGAAACCACACCTCTACAAAAAATACAAAAAAATTAGCCAGGTATGGTAGTATGTGCCTGTAGTCCCAGCTACTCGGGAGGCTGAGCTGCAAGGATCACCTGAGCCAGGGAGGTCGAGGCTGCAGTGAGCCATGATCACACCACTGCATTCCAGCCTGGGCAGCACAGCAAGACTCTGTCTCAAAAGAAGAAGAACAGGACACAGAAGAAACTTGGGTTTGGGTTGCAAAAGGGGTGAGAAGAGGTTTTGGAGATACAAAAGGAGTAAATATTGTTTCCTGAAGAGGATTCTTCCAGCCAGTTTCTAAAGAGAAAATCCGAACATCTGGGCCTCTGAGCAAGATCCCTTCACCTGAGAGTGAGCAAATGAAGACATGGGGAAAGAAGAGACTGGCATTTTAATGTATCTGGGTTTATAATCCCACCTACGAGCATCAACTGGCTTTTGCTGCATGAGCCACCCTAAATCTCAGTGACAACAATCAACATCCTCATGGTCTGCAGTTGGGCTGGGAGTTGGATGATCCAGGCTGGGCTCAGTAATGGTCTGCGGGCCACCTGGTCTAGTCTAGGCCTGTCCAGGGCAGCTTGGTTCTGTGTTTCTCTCACCATCTTCCCACGACCAGTGAGGTGACCCAGCCCGTTCTTCTCATAGCGAGGGCAGAGACACAGAGGAAAGCGAGTCCAACTGCGAAAGCCTGTTTCAAACCTGGGCTTGTGTCCTCTCTGTGAACCTCTCATTGGCCAAAGCGAGACATGAGGCAAAGAACATGGATGCAGGAAGGGGTGGGGAATTGGGGTCATTTATACTACCTACCACGATCTGTGCCCACTGCCCCCATTATTCATGTAAAACTTGCTCACCCCCATCTAAGGACCCCCTTCCTAGTTTCTTCCAATCATGGCCTCAAGCAAGAAGTCTGGCATCTTGTGAGCCACCTCAGGTCCTAATATGGCTTTTACTGGTCTAGAAGCTTATGAACTTTTTGAAAAGACAAGTTATTATCTACTGAGACCCAACATACAGTGATGAGACAGGCACAGGATAAGGCCCATTGGTAAGGGAAGAATGAAGGGGTGACATAGCAGTCACATAGCCATTTTGAAACTCGGTGGAGTAAACATTGCCAGGTCCTCTACTTTAAAGCTAGAGAATGCAAGGCTTTGGTTCTGCAACCTAGAAATGGCTCAGCAGCACAGGATTTGGCAAACATTTTCTGTAAAGATCTAAACAGTAAATATTTTAGGCTTTGTGGGCCACATACAGTCTCTATCACATATTCCTATTTCTCTATTCTTTTTTAAAGATATCAAAGTCTTTCTTAGTTCAGGAGCTGCAGTTTGCCATTGGTCCCCACACACTGGCCTGCACTGACACATCCTTCTTTCTCCGTCACACTTCTGAAAAGGGCATTTTAAAATGCGCCAGTTTGGGCTACTGAGGCTGCTTTCTGCCGGTGGAAAGATTGGGAGTCTAGAAGTCCTTTGACACTTTGAACAGTCTCTTGGATAAGCTAGAGCATTTTTGCTAATGTGTTCACCTCGAAACTTTTGTGGGTTTCCATGTATTTTATTCCATTCCACTCATACCAAGAGACAATTCTTTCTGAGGTGTGTTTAGCTCTCTAGACTTAATTACTACTGTGTTCGTCACATTGGCTGCAGTGAGATCGTGACATTAGGATTCCTGGGAGCCTGCGCTGGGCGGAATTTAAGTTGGCTCCTCCATGATCTTCATTCTCTGGGTGAAAACCGTCGGTCAGCCCACGCCCAGGATTGTTGGTCAGTGCTGAAGGTCCTGAGGCTGTTTTTAGCATAGTCTAAAACTTAAGCAAAGCAGTAATTATAATTGAGCAAGCAAAATTGTTCTTTAACAGGGAATCAATGTGGCTGTTACACAACCACATGAGCACTATTTTAGTCCGTTCAGGCTGCTCTAACAAAATACCAGAAACTGGGTGTCTTCTAAACAACAGAAATGTATTTTCTGAGTTCTGAAGGCTGAGCAGTACAAGATCACGGTGCCAGCAGGTTTAGTGCCTGGTGAGGGCCCACCTCTGGTTCATAGAAGTCCATCTTTTTGCTGTAACCTCCCATGGCAGAAGGGGTAAGGCGGCCCTGTGGAGTTGTTTTATGAGGGTGCTAATCCCATTCATGAAAGCTAAGCCTTCATGACCACATCACCTCCCAAAGACCCCACCTCCTAATATCATTACACTGGGGATTGCTTTGCAACATATGAATTTTGGGGGGACTCACATATTTGGACCATGGCAAGCCCCTTAAAAGCAGAGTTTTCTCCAGCTGGGAGCAGAAGGGGATGACAGAGAGGCTGGAAGGATAAGAAGGATCTGACATGCTCTTACTGGCTTTGAAGATGGAGAGGGCCACGTTTAAGGACCACAGAGTGACCTGTAGGAGCTGAGAGTGACCCCTGGCCATCAAGCGTGGAGGGTCCCCTTAACTTTCTGCTAGAGGTACACAGTGAATAAGCCTAGACACAATGACATGCAGTGGGTGCTTAATAAAGATCTCTTGGGAAATGAGCATTAAAGCAACATTTATTGGGCTCCTGCTGTATGCCAAGCCCATTTCGAGTTGTGAGGAAACAGATGACTAAACTAAGTACCTGCCCCTAGGGCCTGTTTTCTCGCAGAGGGGCTTATATAGTCCAGTGAAGAAAGAAATCTTCCAGAATGATTCCTAACGGCATATTCAGAGCCTGGCAGGGCTGAGGAAACAGTGGTGAATCAGACCCATCTTGGCCTTGGGTGCCCACGGTGGGTAAAGCCAGACTCCGACTTACAGCCAAAGCCCCAGGCAGAGTGAAGCTTTTACCCTTAGGAAAAAAGTAGGGGGAGGCTGGGTCACAGCAGTCAGCATCAGCACCGAAGCCGCAGCTCTGTGTTCCAGGAGCATCTGCCCGAGGCAAGAGGGAGCGGAGGCCCTGGCTGGGGGCAAATCCCGACACTGTGAGCACCTGGCTTCTCGGAGCCTGGAATATTCTAACGGGACCACTGAATTCCGTTATTATTTCTATTTATTTATTTTGAGACAGGGTCTCGCTCTGTCACTGGGCTGGGGTGCAGTGGCGCAATCAGGCGTTCAGAGCTCACCACAGTCTCGACCTACTGGGCTCAGGCAATCTTCCCGGCTCAACCTCTCAAGTAGCTGGGACTACGGGCGCACGCCACCATGCCCAGCTAATTTCTTGTGTTTTTTTTATAGGGTTTTTTCCCTTGTTGCCCAGGCTGGTGCGGAACTCCTGAGCTCAAGCGATCCTCTCACCTCAGCCTCCCAAAGTGCTGGGATTATAGGCATGAACCATGTACCCGGCCCGGGTGTTTATGATTTAGAATGTTGGTGAGAGGTGACAGTGTGCTGGCAGTCCTCACAGCCCTCGCTGGCTCTCGGTGCCTCCTCTGCCTGGGCTCCCACTTTGGCAGCACTTGAGGAGCCCTTCAGCCCACCGCTGCACTGTGGGAGCCCCTTTCTGGGCTGGCCAAGGCCAGAGCCGGCTCTCAGCTTGCAGGGAGGTGTGGAGGGAGAGGCGCAAGCAGGCACCGGGGTTGCGCACGGCGCTTGTGGGCCAGCTGGAGTTCAGGGTGGGCGTGGGCTTGGCGGGCCCCGCACTCGGAGCAGCCGGCCAGCCCTGCCAGCCCTGGGCAATGAGGGGCTTAGCACACAGGCCAGCAGCTGCAGAGGGTGTACTGGGTCCCCCAGCAGTACCAGCCCACCAGCGCTGCGCTCGATTTCTCACCGGGCCTTAGCTGCCTTCCCCCGGGGCAGGGCTTGGGACCTGCAGCCCGCCATGCCTGAGCCTCCCACCCCCTTCATGGGCTCCTGTGTGGCCCGAGCCTCCCCGATGAGCGCCGCCCCCTGCTCCATGGTGCCCAGTCCCATCGACCACCCAAGGGCTGAGGAGTGCGGGCGCACGGCACCAGACTGGCAGGCAGCTCCACCTGCAGCCCCAGTGCGGGATCCACTGGGTGAAGCCAGCTGGGCTCCTGAGTCTGGTGGGGACGTGGAGAACCTTTATGTCTAGCTCAGGGATTGTAAATACACCAAACCGCACTCTGTCTCCAGCTCAAGGTTTGTAAACACACCAATCAGCACCCTGTGTCTAGCTCAGGGTTTGTGAATGCACCAGTCGACACTCTGTATCTAGACACTCTGGTGGGGCCTTGGAGAACCTTTGTGTCAACACTCTGTATCTAGCTAATCTGGTGGGGACTTGAAGAACCTTTGTGTCCACACTCTGTATCTAGCTAATCTAGTGGGGACGAGAAGAACCTTTGTGTCTAGCTCAGGGATTGTAAATGCACCAATGAGCGCCCTGTCAAAACAGACCACTCGGCTCTACCAATCAGCAGGATGTGGGCGGGACCAGATAAGAGAATAAAAGCAGGCTGCCCAAACCAGCAGTGGCAACCCACTCCGGTCCCCTTCCACACTGTGAAAGCTTTGTTCTTTTGCTCTTTGCAATAAACCCTGCTGCTGCTCCCTCCGGGTCCACACTGCCTTTATGAGCCATAAAAGGTCTGCAGTTTCACTCCTGAGCCAGGGAGACCATGAACCCACCAGAAGGAAGAAACTCCGAACACATCCGAACATCAGAAGGAACGAACTCCAGACGCGCCACCTTAAGAGCTGTAACACTCACCGCCAGGGTCCGCGGCTTCATTCTTGAAGTCAGTGAGACCAAGAACCCACCAATACCGGACACATTGGGAACTTAGAGCAGTGCTTGAGACATGGTTATCAGCGTCAGATATTTCCTCAAACTAGCGTGAAGTCGACTTTAACCTTCCAGCAGCGTGAGGGCCCTGGCCCTAGAATCAACGCCCAGGGAGCTGCGGCGCTAGAGCGGGCGGGGACGTGGGGTGCGCATGCCTGCGGGGGGGGGGGGGGGTAACGCGAGGGCGCGTGCGCGCGCAGGGCCGCTGAGGCGGGATCCCCAAATGCGGTTCTCGCTCGCTGCGTGGCGGTAAAGGACCGCGGGTGTCGTAAAAGGGCCGCAGTGGCAGCGCCCTGGCCGACGGCTGGTAGCCCATTTTGGACGCCGTCCTCGCTGCCAAAAGTTGGGGCAACCTGTTGCTAGTCCGGTCGTTGGTGACAGCGAGGCTTCCGCGCTCGCTGCTAGTGGGCAGGCCCGGCCTGCCCCGTGGGCTGGAAGAGGCGGCGGCGTGATGCGGCCCGTGGACGCGGACGAGGCGCGGGAGCCCCGCGAGGACCCGGGCAGCCCGCTAAGCCCCGCGCCCCGCGCCGGCCGCGAGAACCTGGCCTCCCTGGAGCGCGAGCGCGCCCGGGCGCACTGGCGGGCCCGCAGGAAGCTGCTAGAGATCCAGAGCCTGCTCGACGCCATCAAGAGCGAGGTGGAGGCGGAGGAGCGGGGCGCCCGGGCCCCAGCACCCAGCCCGCGCGCGGAGGCGGAGGAGCGGGTGGCTCGGCTGTGCGCCGAGGCCGAGAGGAAGGCCGCAGAGGCGGCGCGGATGGGCAGGCGGATCGTGGAGCTGCACCAGCGGATCGCCGGCTGCGAGTGCTGCTGAGCCGGCGGGGCCGCGCGGGTCTAGAGCGGAGTGCGGCAAGGAGTGTCCTGCGTGGAAGGAGCTGGGTAGGCAGGGAGGGGAGCGCAGAGCCGTGCCACTCTCTCCGCCGAGTTGGTTTCATTCTTTTTTCATAGGTAACTAGAGAAAATAATTTTATATGTTGTTGTAAAGAGTCATGACCACTTAAAGTATTTGCAGGACGTAGACCTGCTCGGTCAGTAGGTGGGGGGAGAGAGGTGTGAAGCGCAGGTACATGCTGGAAACGTGTGAATGTTGTTACAAGATTGGAGCATTTGCGATGACCTTCCTGCAGGTGGAAGCATTGTGCACAGGTGGTTGGGTTTGTTTGACTCCCGGATATGAGAATATCAAGCTCAAAATTTATGTTGTGATGATGAATTTCTCCCACTTGTACTTTAGGTGTCCAACTGACGAACTGTGTTCACCTGATATGGAGTCCTGGCTGCTTGGACAGGCTCAAACCAAGAGAGCCTTTCGTTTTGTCTCCCCTGTTTTTCTGCCTGCGTTTTCTCCACGTTAGCCACTCAATTTCCAGTACCATCCTGGCGGATGACTTCAGCATTAGATGGTCAGGTGTATTTCTTTATTAATAGGCGCATTCAGTTTGGAAAAGACAGCTTTTCATTAATGTCCCACGTAAAGGAATATGGCCTATACAGTATGTACGCTGCTGCGTGGTCATATTTGTTCTTGTGATCTTATTGTATTTTCAAAGTTTGGAAGTATACCCGTGTGCTTTGCTATTTTTTTATGCTTCCTGGAATTTGGGGACTCATGAGAGACTTGAGGTTAGAGTTCTGCAAGTGAGAAGACCCTACATGGTTGCAGCTGCCACATCAAGAACCCAAGCCCCTGTCAAAGTTGTGAATGCGACTTCGGATGAGATTGAGAAGGCCCAGTGGACAGTTGGTCTCGAAGAGTGGCAGTGTGTGGATTTGAGGACCTCTGCAGACCATCAGATCAAAGGAGGGAGAGCTGTTTTGGGTGTTTTGCTTTGTTTTTATAGCATTTTGCTTTTTCCTGGAATGTAATTTTCCTATGGCATGTTAACTGGTGCACATCGTGTAACCTGTCTGGTGAGCAACCTACAACTGGGATGAGTTCTAGGTACATGTGTTTGCTGACTTTGGGGTAAACAACTTTGTTATAATACAGTCTCTGCCACAGATGCATGTCACCATGCCAGTGGATGGAAATGGGGCGGGGGGAATGGGAGATCCTTCGGAAGACCTGTCTTTGAGTCTTGTGTCTCGGGTAAGGCAAGCACGCTTACAGTTAAATACATTTCCTTCTTTAAAAAAATTTTCCCTGGGATTGTTAAATTTGCTTTAGCAAACTCATAAAGAGGAACATCATTCTATAGGATGTCAGTGGGATGGCAGGAGCAGGTAGAAGTCTAAAACCACACAAAGGAGCCAAAAGGGAAACATTTTGCACTGGCCTGTCCTCTCTGTTACCTCCCAGCCCAATTCCCTAAGCTCCCGCCAGTGTCAGGACACTGAGGATGTGCAAATGAGAAAACAAAAGCCTGTATTGCAAGAATCCACTTGGGATTAGGCACTTAACATACCTTATCTAATTTTCACAACTATCAGAGGTCATTTTATTATCCCCATTGTTCAGGTGAGGAAACTTCAGCCAAAAACAAAACAGAAAACAACCCTAGAACCTTGCCGGGAAGAATTCAACTGATGCCAAAGCTCTTTCACAACATCAGTAGCTCCTGGTGTGCCATCTGCTTCCTCTAACTGTCGTGATGGTTTCTGAAACAATGGTTCAGAATGCTGACCGCTCTGGAGAGGGCTGCAGCAGCAAGCCTGGGACTGAGTTTCTGGCCTCATAGAATGTTCCATGACAGACCCTCTCTGACTGATGAGAGGTGTGAGTTGTCGCTCAGGCTAAGTGAGATTTGGAGGCCTAAATGCAGACATCCCCCCTCTGCTCATGTCCCGTGTTCCAGATGTCTTCTGGACATCAGCCAGTGGATGTCATAGGATGGATTCACTTCTTTGTCGATGTATTCATCCAGTGTGTTTTGCTGGCAATGTACTAGGTCCTTGGGGCACTAAGGAGCAGTTGGCTCCTTGGCGATGGAGTCATTGATTCATTTGTTCAAGTATTCTTTGAATAGATACCAAAGACTTAACACGTGCCAGGCCCAGAGTAGACATGACAGCCGTCCTCTTGCACAGCTGCTGCCTTCAGAGGGTTTGCACCCTAGTGAGTGAGATGGCCCCTAAGCAGCCCCTGCCTGTGGGTGAGAAGTGCTGAGTGTGAGCAGAGCCCAGGGTGGGTGGTATCTGCCCAGCCAGGGAATAGGCAAGGCTCCTTCCCCGAGGGGTCACAGATGTGTTACATGATTGAAGCCATGTGGGGATGTGGGCAGGGGAAAGGAGGGTGTGTAGAAGGTTCCAATCTGGCTGGGTGTGGTGGCTCACACCTGTAATCCCAGCACTTTGGGAGGCCGAGGCAGGCAGATCACGAGGTCAGGTTATCGAGACCATCCTGGCTAACACGGTGAAACCCCATCTATACTACAAATACAAAAAATTAGCCGGGTGTGGTGGCAGGCGCCTGTAGTCCCAGCTACTCCGGAGGCTGAGGCAGGAGAATGGCGTGAACCCGGGAGGTGGAGCTTGCAGTGAGCCGAGATTGTGCCACTGCACTCCAGCCTGGGCGATAGAACGAGACTCCATCTCAAAAAAAAAAATAAAGAAGGTTCCAATCTGATTGACCCCATCCTGTCAGCAGAGAACAGCTGAGGCCCAACCCTCTACATCTGCATGTTTCCTCATCCTGCCTGATTCCTTTGATGAAGGCAGTTTGGATCTCGGGTGTCATGATGGTAAAAGCTAAGTTTGTGAACTTTGCATCTTGGGAGCCAAGAGCAATATCCTATGTATGAGCCTAGAGGAAGAGAACGCACTTGGGGAGGAAGAGCCCCGACCCTGCTGTATACCAGAGAGCGGGCAGCACACAAAGCGTGGGCCAGGGTCAGGAGGGCAGTTCCATTCCTGGCTGTGCTGATTACTCACCCTGTGGCCATCTCTTTGGGGGCCACCATAAAATGATAGATTTGCACTGTGTTGTCTCTGAGGTTCCTTGGAACCTTGACATTTCATTTGACTCAGATTCATATAAAGTAACCAGCCACCTCGTGGACAATTTTAGCCTTGCTCCTTGAGGTAGCACCTTGAAGACAGGTGTCTGAGGCCCTCTCAGAGACTTTTGGAATTTCATTGTATGGTCTAGCCACTCTAGCATTTCCAAGTAGGTCCTATATTGGGACTAAGAGTCTCATTAGCAGAAGATTCCTGGGTTCTGGAGATGCCCTGAGACTTCTCTCCAACTGGAAAAAGGTTGCTGAATAAATGAAATTGATCTTTGATCTTTCTCCCCTTGATTATGTCATATTACAACATAATTTTTGGGTATTCAAAGGCATCCTGAACTTGGGTCAGGGTGTACCCATCAGTCTTATTATTTGTTCAGTGTCCTATAAGTCAGACACATTTTTCTGTGTTTCTTCATTCCCACAGTCCTGGTCGCACATATATTCTGAGACTCAGAAGAATGAAGAGTTCCCTAATGTGGTCCCTTGAGTCATTGCTCTCTGACAAACCAGTCCTATTATCTTCCTCAGTTTTGTTTCCTCTCTTTCTTGAAAGATAATTTCGCTGGGTATATAATTTTAGGTTGGCGAGTATTTTCTCTTGGTGTCATTAACATGTTATTTCACTAACTTTGGCTTCTATGGTTGAGAATTCAGCTGTCACTCCAGTATTTGGCCCTTAGAATGGGATTGAAGTCTGGGCCACAGACCACAAAGTGCAGAGTGGTCAGGCTTCTGTGGTCCCCCAGTCCAGTTTCTCGGTGCTCCTTCACTCCTGGCCACACTGGCTGCTTTGCTGTTTCCTGGCCATGGCAAGCATGTGGTGTGGTCCCAGGGCCTTTGCCCATGTTGAATCCCCTGACTGGGGAACCATGGTAAAAGTGGACAGAGAAAACATGCAGCATTCTTTGGAGAAGTTCTGCTGTAACGTGGCAGAGAAATGAGGTGACTGCAGAGGTAGCTGAAGGGAGGGTGTCTTTCTCTGTGTGAGCATGTGTGATGTGGACAGCTGTACTGACTGACGGGACTGACCTGGTGCAGCAGGACAGACCGGATGCAGGTGGCGCAGCAGCAGGCAGCTGGTGGGGTGGCCCCTGCAGCTCCCCCTGCAGGTCCCTGCCTCCCTCTGCATCTTGCAGAGTCCCTTCTCTGGCGGTCAGCCAGTTCGCATAACCCCATCCCCAACCTAATTTGATGAAGCCAGCAGCCAGAAGTGCACCCACACTGACACTTCATTTCTAGAACATTTCCTTTTGGGAACATTCCAACCATGACCCAAATGCCGCCCCCCAAGACCCCAGCCCTCTCCCTGCTTTCCCCCAGAGTCCTGAACTTCAAGTTCTAGGGCACCCCAGCCAGCTTAGGCTCCCCTCACACAGCTTGTCCCACACTTCAGCCCACCAAGCCTTCTGTGGCCTCTCGGGGCCCTCTCCCTCCTGGAGCAGTCCAATTTGTTCTAAAGTTATATGTTGGATGATTATGGTTTATGAGCCCTGACCCATAAGCCCTTTCCCCCAGGGTCTCCGGGGGAGGTGGCCTGAAAAGCTTCCACAGAAAAGCAGGAGGCCAAGTTCTGTCCTCCCTGAGTGGCATCAGTGCCCTGGGCGCAAGGGCTCCTCCTGGCAGCTGCCCCCAGCTCCTGGGCAGCCCTCTGCTGATGGTGGAGAGGCCTCGCCACCATTCAGCAGGCTGTCCCCAGTGCATTCAGCAGGTGCGCCTGCAGCGTGGAGGTGTGCAGGCAGGTGCAGTTCATGACCAAAGGACGGTCGTGCTGTTTCTTAGTCAAGCTCACAGAAGCCCAGGCTCACTGTGGATCCATTCTCGCCCCACTCAGATCGCAGGCAGCAGTCCTCTCAAGGCTCTGCCTGAGCACAGATGACAGATAGGGACTTCAGAACCCTTATCCGTGTGCAGTCTGGGGGACACCTGGTGGACAGCCTTTTGGAAGGGTGTTCAATGTGCTACTTAGACTCCACAAAGGTCCCTTTGGAGGACTCATCCTGCAGGTCCACTTCACTGGAGAAGACACCAGTCTCGTCAATGGCCAATCCACGGGGCATCATTTCCCAGCTTTTTCATTATTCTCAGGATGCTACCAGCGCAGCCCTCCTGAGAGGTCCAACAACTGTGGCTGGAAGAGGGGAGCCCTCGTTAAAAGAAGACATTCCCAGCTGCCATCCAGAGCTCATCACACCAAGTCTTTGGGGGCTGTGGGGTAGCTGGGCAGCGTTCTTTGCATTTCTTTGCTCTGACCCTGGTGCAGGTGGAGGGAGGTGAGCAGAAGATACGTTGCCATTGTGTCTTCTGCATCTGTGAGCTGTACGGCCCTGGGGAAAGCACCAGGCCTTTCTGAATATCTCTCCTCACCCATAAGATGGGCATGATACTCCCTGCCTGTATCCCTGCCAGAACTGCTGGGAGGACTGATTGGAGAAAACTTTGCCCTAGATTAGGGATTAAATTTTTCGCTAAGGAGCCAGATAGTAAATGCCATAAGAAGGCCGGACGCAGTGGCTCACGCCTGTAATCCCAACAATTTGGGAGGCCAGGGCGGGTGGATCACCTGAGGCCAGGAGTTCAAGGCCAGCCTGGCCAACATGGTGAAACCCCGTCTCTACTAAAAAATACAAAAATTAGTTGGGCATGATGGCATGCACCTGTAACTCCAGCTACTCGGGAGGCTGAGGCAGGAGAATTGCTTGAACCTGGGAGGCAGAGGTTGCAGTGAGCCAAGATGGCGCCACTGCACTCCAGCCTGGGCAACAGAGTGAAACTCTGTCAAAAAAAAAAGAAAAGAAAAAAGAAAAAAAAGGAAATGCCATAAGATCTTTGTCAAGGCTGCTGAGCCTGAATAAGTACAGTAAGGTAATGCACCCTGGTGGCAGATTAGTGGAGAAAGACAAACACATGAAGTTCTCTTTAGACACAGAAAAGGAATTTCACGCAGTGAAACATTCATTTCAAAACTCCTCACACACTAGTACTAGGTGGATAAAGTTGTCCACTTACAACCTGCAGGAAATATTCTGAAGCCAGGGGACAATGGAGCCATGCCGTCTAACACGATGGCAACAGGGTGCTTGCAGCTGGAGCAGGAGGGCTGGGGCAGGGAGCAGTGGGGCAGAGATTTGGTTGGTTTTAAATAAACCTTTACCACCCATGCACCTGGGAAACAATCGTGGCTCATACCAGCCAGCTCTCCTCACCTAGTTGCAGAGAGCACCCCAGGTCTGTTGTGGGCAGCAGAGTTTGGCAGGATGCTGACCATCACCTTGACCCTGACCCCTCCAGTCCTCCACCCTGTCTCTCCTCTCCCAGCCCTGCCCCCATACCACCCACAGCTCCAGGAAAGGGGCCCCTGTTCTGGGCTGGGCTCCAGGCATTCAGAGGTGGGTTGGACCCACCCTTGGCCTTTGCAGAGCTCCCAGGCCACTGGCAGGGCCAGTGCTGGTAGAGAGGGAGGCCCTAACCAAAGGGACCAGAAGAAGAAGGACGAGACCGCCTTGCTGGACTGAAGTGGAAAGTGTGCTGGGAGGGCTCGGGTGGAAAGGCAAGCTGTGCCAGAGCAGGAGAGTGGCCATGGTGCCCGTAAGCCTGGGAAGGAAGATGCGCGCCTTCTCACTGCTGCACACACCAGCGCTGACTCCTACAGGCTGGGGTGTGTGGCAACGTTCTTCTGGAAGAAACCACAGCAACTGTTAGTAGTTGCCCCAGACCGAGGGCTGGGGCTGGGTCGAGTGAGGGTTTTCCATTTCATCAGGTGCCCTTCTATTCTCGCTTAAATTTTCTAAACCTGCTTGAGAGCCTCTTTATTTAGTTGCTAATATCAACAAAATGTATCTGAGTAGCAAGATTAAGCTCCGTTTTTTTGTTTGGTTATTTATACTTCATAGTGTTTAAAAAACTAATAAAAGTAATATTAAACCAGGTGTGGTGGTTCGCAGTGATTTGGGAGGCTTGCTTGAGCCCACGAGTTCAAGACCAGCCTGGGTAACATAGCAAGGCCCTATCGCTACAAAAAGAATTTTTAAAAATATTAGTCCCCACTATTCAGGAGGCTGAAGCAGGAGGATGGCTTGAGCCTAGGAATTCGAGGCTGCAGCGAGCTATCATGCCACTGCACTCCAGCCTGGGCAGCAGAGTGAGACTCTGTCTCTAAAAAATTTAAAAAGTAATATTATACAATTTTTTTTTTTTGAGACAGAGTCTCGCTCTGTCACCTAGGCTGGAGTGCAGTGGCTCAGTCTGTGCTCACTGCAACCTCCAACTCCTGGGCTCAAGTGATTCTCCTGCCTCAGCCTCCCGAGTAGCTGGGATTACAGGCGCCCGCCACCACGCCTGGCTAATTTTTGTATTTTTAGTAGAGATGGTTTTCACCATGTTCGAGGAGGTCACCTCGAACTCCTGACCTCAGATGATCCGCCCACCTCGACCTCCCAAAATGCTAGGATTACAGGCGTAAGCCACTGTGCCTGGCCACAAATTTTTTAAAATAAAGGTTAAAGGTAAAACATGTAAGCATTCAGGTGCTTCAACTTGAGTCTCATTTCCAGGAGTCCATCTAAAGAAAGGGGCCGGGCCGGGGTGCTCAGCAGCAGTCCCCATCCTCACACCTCCAGGACAAGTCCCACAGTGTCGCGATCACAGTCGCTGGCTGAGAGAAAATGTCTCGTGCACTTTATTCACGGTCTTCACAGCTCCCCATGAGGCAGATGCCAGCGTCACTCTGTGTGGGCTCCCCTTCAGGCCCCCGGTTCCAGAACAAACCGCTGCTCTCCTCATAAGGACGAGAGACTCCCCTGCTCTCCCGCCACTTCAGGAGACAGTGGGCACCTGAGGGGGCTGAGATTTGGGGAAACAGCCCCCCTTTCCTGAGCTGGCAGGGCTGGGAGTGGCTGCACCTCATAGACCAATTCCAGGGAGTAGGACCCTTGAGCCCCCTTCTGGTCCCAGACCCAAGCTAGCTTCTCCAGCCCAGCTTTCCTGTGAACAGGATGGCCAGGCTGTGGCTCTGCTGTCTTCCCAAGGGAAGGAGGAGGCAGGGGGCTTGCACACCCCCAGGCTGCGCCCTACTCCTCCCCGCCTGACCTCTCTTGCCTGCACCATGGGCTGGCGGGTTGGTCCCCACCAGGATGCCACAGTACCTCCTCCACAGCAGGGACCACACTCTCCCCGGTATCCCCAGCACCTAGCAAGAGGGTTTCCAACCAAGTGTTTGCTAAACTGAACCCAGAGCCAGAAGGGAGCTTGGAAAAACTCACATGCCTGGGGCAGCCCAACCTCCGGTGAGGGGAGCAGGGGGCTTGGCTGTCCTGCTCTGGCAGGAACGGATGCCCAGTGTGGTCACATCATCTGATTTCCATGTTACAAATCCTCTTGTGTGTGTGTGTGTGTGTGTGTGTGTGTGTAACCTTATTTTTGAACATTGGTAACTATTGTAACACTATGATTGATTGATTTTTAAGCGATTGACTCGTGATTGTGGGGACTGATAAGTCCAAACTCTTAGGGCAGGCTGGCAGGCCTGAGACTCAGGTAATAGCTGATATCTCAGGCTTCAGTCCACATGGTGCAGGCTGGAAACTGAGTCAGGCTTTCTGTATTGTAGTCTGGAGGCAGAATTCCTTCTGGAAACCTCAGTTTCAACAGATTGCATGAGGCCTACCCACACAATGGAGGTTCATCTGTTTTATTCCAAGTCCACTAATTAAATACTAATGACACCCAAAAATATCTTCACAGCGGCATCTAGATGAGAGTTTGAACAAACAGCAGGGCCAATAGCCTAGCCAAGTGGACAGATAATAACGTTCACCATCGCAGCTGCCAATGGGCAACCGCCAGATGGGCACTGCCCAGCCTCACAACAATCCTTGGGGTAGGAGCATGTGCACCCCATCCATTTCACAGATGAGAAAACGGCTCAGAGAGGTCCCCAGCCAGCACATGGCGGAGCCAGACTCGAACCCTATCCTCTGCTCCAGGCCTCAGCCTGCACCCCCACCCCAGGGTGTTGGCCTTGGCAGCACCGGGAGACTCGCTGCGAGGGCAGAAGCGGTGAATGTGGGGCGTGCTGACTGCAGACTTCACAGGACTTCCACAGGCCGCAGGGCCCAGCCTCTCTCCCTCCTCCTCTCAACTCCTCCACCTCCAGGTTCTCCAACAGGCCTTCCCTTTGTGGGCACCCAAGACCCAGCCAGGGGAGCTGACTATGGAGACTGCCTCGCCTGGGTCAGGACCCCCAGTGGGCATGGCCACTCAGGGGTGGGAAGAACTGTCTCTCCAGGAACCGGCTGGATGGGTCTGGAGATGGAGACCCCGTGTGTTCACAGGGCTCCTGTTTTCTCCCATGTGACTTTCTTAGTCTAAATAGATGTGTTTTAAAACCCCTGGTGTTCTAATGTACCCAGCATGCACTGTGCACGCCTAGGAATCTGGGCACCTTGGCGTGAGAATGAGGGCTCTGTGGGTTCAGAGTCCTGGAGGTGATCTCATCTGAATCCCTCGTTTTACAGATGAAGAAAGTGGCCCTAGAGGAAGGAACGGGCCCCAGAGTCACTCAGCAAGTCAGTGACCCAGGGGCTGGGCAGGCTGCTCACCTGAGGCCAGTACCCTACACCAGCCAGCCCTGTGCTCACAGGCAGGGGGCCCCGTTCCTGCCACCACCAGGACACTTGAGATGTCCCTGTGCTTCTACTTAAAATGAAGGTCACAGGGAGGAATTCATGTCCATGCCAGAGGGATCTGATGAGGAAAGACATTTGAAGCATTTTTGTTTTTAATTTTTTTGTAGAGATGGGGTCTTGCTATGTTGCCCAGGCTGGTCTTGATCTCCCAGGCTCAAGCCATCCTCTCGCCTCAGCCTCCCAGAGTGTTGGGATTACAGGCACGAGCCACTGCATTGGCCTGAAGGACATTAGCATGTTAGATGGGCGTCTGCCAGGCCTGGGTCAGCACATGCGGGAAGGTGCTCTGAGTCCCCTATGCTTCAAAGCAGAGTGTGCTCCACCACGGGCAGTCCTGGACTTGGACCCAGTCTCCCCAGATTGTCATGGCTTTTCTGGTACTCTGTCACCTGGAAGTCTTGACTCACAAAAGAAATCAACTCAACAGAGATGATGGTGTGGCCTTGAGGAGGGCCTTGGGTGAGGAGAAGGCAGGAATAGTGGGGACCCCCAGATCTGGGGGTCTGTGGAACATGGAACCCTGGCCCAAAAAGGTGGTTGGAAGACACTCTGCAACCTGCTGCATCTCCTTTGAGAAGGTGGGCTTTTTCTTTCTGTTGAGGCACTTTGCCAATGTTTAATATTTCATGTCCATCACCAAAGCCACTCTACAGCAGCTCACAGGGGTGCAGAATCACAGCCTTCCAGCTTTAGGAAATATCCAAATTCCTCATCCAGCTCTCTGTCCCCCACCAGCCACATCCCCCTGACTCCGCCACATGGAGCTGCTTCCCTATCCCACAGCTTCTGCCCCTGCTGCAGTCTCTCCAGATGTGCCACACTCTGTCCCAGCTCCAGTCCCTGTCGCCCCTGTGAGAATGTCCTGAGACTGGAGTGCACATCAGAATCCCCTTGACAGGTTTCTCTGGCCCCTCTCCCACCCTTCCCTGCAGTGGATGCCCTGCCTCAGGGTTGTTCTAGCTCAGGGGATGCCGGCCCTGCTGTTCTGATGTAGCAGGACGAGCCGCAGACAAAACTCCTCAGACACTGGATTAAAGAAGGAAGAGGTTTATTCGGCCGGGAGCATCAGCAGACTTGCGTCTTAAGAGCCGAGCTCCCTGAAAAAGAAATTCTTTGCCCTTTTAAGGGCTTACACCTCTAAGGGGTCCACAGGAAAGGGTCATGATAAATCGAGCAAGAATGGGGAACGTGACTGGGGGCTACATGCATCAGCTAACAGAACAGAAAGTTTTGCAATGCTTTTTCCTACAATGTCTGGAATTTACAGATAACACAAGTAGTTTAAGTCAGGGGTTGATATTATTATTATTACTTTTTTTAACTACCAGGGCTGAGTGGTGGCACCAAGGTCTTCTGGCTATTTATCTTACTTCTGTTTTTTTTTTTTTTTTCTAACTTTTTGCTTTCTCTCCTTCCTCCTGTCTTGTAAACTAGGCAAGGTCGGGGGAGGAGGGCAGCAGGAGTAGTAGTGGTCTCCTTCCTTACTGGGACCATGCTCTGAAGACCATTTGGCCAAGCAAGCCCCTTTGTCTAGCAAACATCTTCTGCTCCTTCAAGTCTCATCTGAAGCATCACCTCCTCCAGGAAGCCTCCCTGACCTTCCTGCCTGGGTAGCCGCTCCATGGGGCTCCCACAGCACACCGCTGTCACACTGCACTGTCACCATCTGCTGCTTCTCAGTGTCCTTGACTGAACTGGTAGCTCCTCGAGGGACAGGATGAACCAGTCACAGCTCCTCTCCAAAGAGCGCCCGGCAGAGAAGGCAGCTGGGAGCGAGGAAGGAGGGAGCAGCAGGTGCCTCGAGCGCCGCTGGGTGGCCGACACCTGCCAGGCGCCTCACGTGCTCTGCTGCAGTTCATCCTGCACTTTACTTACACTTGAGTGCCCCTATCTCTGATCGTTGTCACTAGTTCCTAGGAAACTGACACTCACGTCTCAAAACTTGTCCAAGGTGTCACAGAACAAATAAAGGACAAACCCAACGACCAAACTAAAGTCAACCTCTGCCTTTCTACAATGCCAGGCTGCTCACCATCAAGCAACTCGGCGGTGTCACCGAACTCTGCACCGGTGTACTGAGGTGAACGCATTCCCCAAAATTCATGTCCTTCCCAGGACCTCAGAATCCAGCCTTCTTTGCAAATCAGATCATCATGAATGTTCTAAGTTAAAATGGGGTCATGCTGGGGTAGGGAGGGTCCTTAATACAATATGACTTGTGTCCTTGTGAGACAGAGACACATGAGGGGGCAAGTGACAACAGAGGCAGAGATTGGAGTGCAGGGCCACAGGCCGAGGAACGCTGCCAGCCACCAGAGCTGGGGACGGGCAGGGAACAGAGTCCTGCTCTGAGGCCCCAGAAGGAACCAACCCTGACGATGCCTTGATTTCTGTCTTCTCGGCTCCAGAACCAAGAGGGAGCCCGTTGCTGCTGTTTTCGGCCCCCCAGTTTGTGGTGATTTGTTCCACAGCCCCTAAAAAACAAATACAACCAGTTGGGAATACTCAGTCACGAGCAACAAGAATCCCCACAGCGTCTCCACGGGGCTGCACATAGCTGAGCGAGATCATGCCCAGGATTGGTGCAGGAAGAAAGCAGAGGGCTGAGGGCCTCCTCTTTGTATTCGGCAAAGCCAGGCTCCGTAGCCCTCAGGGAAACATTTGACCAGAACTGTGTGTGTGGGCCCCACTGTTTGCTAGAGAGCCTGAGAGATGAGTCATTGGTTTCTAGCCTGGAGAAAGACGCCTGCGAGACGAGACTGTCGGGGTCTCTGCCGCCCTCCCCAGGAGCTGTGTCCCTCGGGTGAGATGCCGCCCCTGCCCTCACAGCTACCCGGTGCATGACCCCTGCATCCAGCCTGTCCTTGAGAAACTGATTTCCTCACCTCTCTCAGCCTCCTCCCTCATCAAATATTTGTCGCAGGCGTTATCAAGGATCAAACCGGTTTGATCCACTGCAGTGCAGGAACCCAGGCAGGGTGGAGGGGCCTGGGCTTGCTGACCAAGTTCCTCGCTCTTAGCCTCGGTTTCCCCTTCTGCAAAGTGTGGAGATCGCATCAGGTGATGAGTGAGGCCCCTCCTCCTCCTTCAGTTTCCTGCTCCTGCCCAGGCCTCCACCAGCTCCCAGTGTCCTCGGGCGGGTGCTGCAGGGACTTTGAACCACACATGGCTTGGGGCTCCTCACCCTGCAGCCCCTCACTGCCTCACCGTGCACGTCCGCCTCTCACACCAGCGGCCATGTGGGCCTCAAAAGGGTAAACCTGATGGTGCCTCTTGCGGCTGAAAACCCTCCAGACCATTGACCTGGCACAACAGGATCACCTGGGAGGTGGTGGGCCAGCCTGGCCACTGAAAGGGCAGCTCTGCCTGGGTGTGGCCCAGCAAGAGCTAGTTCTTAAAATCACCTAGGAGCTCGGATGTGTGGCTGGCGCTGCGAGGCCCAGAATTACAGGATCAACCCCCTGGGGGGTCTTCCCTGGTTGGTGCCCTCTCCCCCTCCAGCCCATCTCCACCCTGGACTCCCGCTGCCCATCCCAACTTCTTGATTCCCCAGAGCACTGGTTCTTTGTGCCTTATTCCTCATTGTCCCACATCCCAAGGCACTGACTCCTCCAAGCCCGCCTCCCACTCCACTCCCACTTCACTCTCCCCGTGCTCTTCTCAGGCATGGGTTCCTCCACCCCTCAGCGCAGGCCCCACCCTCCTCCTGGCCTCTCTGCTTCTCCCCTCCCCAGTCTCCTCTCCCTCGCCACCTCCTCCATACACATGGCGCCCTCTGTGGCTGGTGACTCCCTGACACCAGGATCCCAGCCTCACTCATCTTGCATCCCCCAGCCTAGCGCAGGGACTGGAGAGCTCGGATCAACTTACAGCCCCCACCTGCTTGGGCCAGTGCTGGATCTGGGGCTACACCCTAGGGGCCTTTTGTCGCATCTGCTGAGCACAGATGTCTGGAGAAGGCCCCATCTGGTCCAGATTCCAGAGGACAGAGGAGTCACTTCCAGAGCTGTTCCCATGACACTTAGGACAGGCTGGGCAGGCTGAGCCTCACCTGCCCCACTGCATAACCTGTGTCTTTCTGAAACCTCCTGATCCTGGGCCTGACTGACTGGGGATGTCTCCTGCCTGCCCATCTCCGTGGCGATAGGGCGGCCTTGCCAAAACAAGGCCACATCCTGGCCTTCCCAGGGGTTGACTGCTGGGTCCCTTCCAGTCAGCGGTTGCTCTTTACCCTGGTTAACGTGTAGAAGCTTGTGGTTCGAGCTCTTCATCTGGCTTTTTTTTTTTTTTTTTCTGAGACAGAGTCTCGCTGTCGCCCAGGATGGAGTGCAGTGGTGTGATCTCAGCTCACTGCAACCTCCACCTCCCAGGCTCCAACGATTCTCCTGCCTCAGCCTCCCGAGTAGCTGGGATTACAGGCGCGCGCCACCATGCCTGGCTAATTTTTGTACTTTTAATAGAGACGGGCTTTCGCATGTTGGCCAGGCTGGTCTCGAACTCCTGACCTCAAGTGATCCACCTGCCTTGGCCTCCCAAAGTGCTGGGATTACAGGCGTGAGCCACTCCCAGCTGCCTCAAGAGCAACTCCCTCGCATGGCAATAATCACGACCCCTACAGCAACATTCCTGAATAAAGTCAGAATAATTTTCTCTTTAACTGGTCCTCTGACTCAGAGGTCTGTGTTGAACCCTTTCTTGGAAAATGCCACCTCCCTCCTGAGAAGAGTCTAAAAAATATATATATATTATGTATATATATAATATATATTTATAATGCATTTTATATATATATATAAAATGCAGTGAATGCCCTTCCTGAGGAGCACTGCCTCTGGGGTAGGGAGCCTCTTTCTCTCTCCCACTCCTCTGGCTGAGGTGGTAGGATGGTGGCCTGTGCTGTGCGACCTTATCCCAAGAGGGAACTGCCCAGCTCTGGAGTGAGCAGAATGGACCTGTCCCTGCTCCCCAAGGGGTCACCAGTGGGGCCACTCTGAGCCTCCACTGCAGGACACCTGGGCAGAGGCAGTGTGTTCTGAGAAAGCCGGCTCTTGTGAGACCTGCTGCTCCCATCACGCACCAAAGTTTTTCTGTGTTGAGCCACAGCCCCGTAGGGAGAGTCTCGGCCCATGTGCTGGTGGAGGCTGTGTTGGGAAAGGTTAGGGAACTTGCTGGAGGCTGACACTCTGGAAGATCTCCACGGAGAGAGAGGCCTTTGAGTGTGGGCCTACTTTGACTGGGGCAGGATGTGAACACAGGCCCTACCTCCATGCTCCTTACCTCTGTGCCCTCCAGGACTCGCTCAGCCTCCCATGCACAGACCCTCTGAGTACAGTACCTCCGCTATAGAGACAGGGATGCGACCATGCCTGAGGCCAGAGTCCCCGACTCTGCCCAGAGTCCCAGGAGCCTTCGTGCTGTCTAAGCCCTGTGGGTGCTCTGGGTTTGGTAAGTGCCAGGGCTCAAAAATCAACATCCCAACGTGGAAGCCTCAGAAGCAAAAGTTTCTGTGTCCTGCTCCCACCCTCCTGTCTCCAGCCCCTCCTTCTCCTCTGAGAGGCTTCCCCAAACCCTGCCACAAAACCCAGAAATATGACTCCAGTTCTCCACTCCCTCCCCTTTCCGTGTAGAAACCAGCCTAAAGAAACCCTCTGGCCTGCTTTATTTGACTGTAGGTCATAAGAGCTCCATTCCAGAGAGGGTCCTGCCCCACACCTAGAAGGAGGGAGAGCCGCTCAGAGAAGCCCCCGGGAATCTGACCCGACAGGCTCTGCCAGGTTCTCCTCTCGGTCTATGAGTGTCTGGCCTTACTTTTGTGTCCAATCATAGTTCCATATGTTGCTGAACTGTCTTTATGTTTATAAACATGGACAGTTTCCCCCCAGATCTTTGGGTCTTCATCGTGAAGGCTGCCATGCCACATAAGCTACGATCAAATACATCCGTTATGCTCTTCTCCTGTTCATCTGCCTTTTGCCTGTTGATTTTCAGTGAACTCCCAGAGGATGAAAAGGAGTTTTCCGTTTGGCCCCACAGGGGAGGAGCGAGCGAGATTGAGGTGGAAGCTGGGCCTCTGAAGGACACAGGGTGTTCTAAGAAAGGGGCCACGGGGCAGATCTGTGTTCACACACATGCCCATATGAATTCACTCTCAGACGTCTCCTTGTGTCAGCACGCTGGGTGCCAGCATGCTCTGATATTGACACAAAGGGCCATGGAGTCAGCACTCACTCCACACACACCCTGTGCCCACTCACCCAGGGAGGGCCAGGAATGAGGACACCACTGTGGCTCAGTGATGGCACCGAGACACAGGTGAACACCGTAAAATGTGGATGCCTGGAGGCAGCCCACACCCTGGGCCTTGGCTGGGAGAAAGCTTCCAGAAAGGTTATCACAGCGATGCATTTCATCAGAACTGAGCACATGAATGGGGAGGGGCAGGACTTCCTGAATGTCCCAACTCCACTGTCCCACCCTCTGTGTCAATATGAGGCTGCCTTATAAAGCACCAAGAGGCTGCCAGTGGGACATTTTCTCGGCCCTGCCAGCCCCCAGGAGGAAGGTGGGTCTGAATCCAGCACCATGACGGAACTGGAGACAGCCATGGGCATGATCATAGACGTCTTTTCCCGGTATTCAGGCAGCGAGGGCAGCACACAGACCCTGACCAAGGGGGAGCTCAAGGTGCTGATGGAGAAGGAGCTACCGGGCTTCCTGCAGGTGAGCCAGGCGGGCAGTGCTGGCCTCAGCGGGGGCTGGGGAAGAGAGGGAAGGCGTGGCAGGCAGAGGGCCGAGAGCTGCGGTGGGGTCGGCGGTCAAGGGGCTCAGAGGCAAGAGGGACAGATCCTGAAATGCCCTAGAAGCCCAGCCAAGGAATGGACCCACCTTGGCATCAAGGCAGGGGATGCCGGAGCATCTGAGCAGGGAGAGGGTGTGGTCAGCTTGATCCTTGAAACATGGAGTTGACCCCAGTGTATTTGTGACAGGCCTGGTGGGAGAGTGGGACTCAAACCTGTGCAGTGGGGGCAGGGGCGGAATGCAATCCAGGGCCGCCGTTTTCAAGTTTACCAAGCCCTCCAGCCCTCGGGGCTGTCCTCCAAGGCCGCTGGCCATAAAGGCCCCAGCTCCACCTCCCACTTGCCCGCCTTCCCCGCTCCCATTCCCAGGCCCCTTGTTGCCTGGTATTGGTGGGACCGGCAGGAAGGACAGGAGGAGGCTCCATCCTGGCACCTGTCTGTGCAGAGCTGCGGACCTCCCTTGGGCTCCCCGCCAGGGCGGAGTCACTGGCCTGAGCCTCACAGAAGGCCCCTCGGGGTGGCCAGGACCAGGTTCCTTCTGCCCGGGGCAGCCTCTGGCTGGGCTGAACAGAAGCCGTCCCCTCTCCGTTTCCCCTTCTCTTTGACCCCTGTCCTCTCCTGCTTTCTCACTCCCCCACTTTCTTCCTTCCTTCCCCTCCCCTTAGGGCCCCACCAGACTCTGCCTACCTGCTGTCTAAGGGGCTAACCCACATGGATGCTGATAATCAAAAATGAAAGCCTGACATTTTCAGCCCTAGAATCACTTCAAAGACATGAAACACTTCAGAATATTGCTTCTATTTTCTTTTCTTTTCTTTCTTTTTTTTTTTTTTTTTGAGACAAGATGTCACTCTGTCGCCCAGGCGGGAGTGCAGTGGCAGGATCACGGCTCACTGCAGCCTCGACCTCCCTGGGCTCAGGTGATCCTCCCACCTCAGCCTCCCAAGTAGCTGGGACTACAGGTGCATGTCACCACACCAGGTTAATTTTTGTATTTTTTTTAGAGACAAGGTCTCACCATGTTGCCCAGGCTGGTCTCAAACTCCTGTGCTCAGGCAATGCGTCAGCCTCGACATCTCAAAGTGCTGTGATTACAGGCGTGAGCCCCGACACCTGGCCTAGTTCTGTTTTCTGAATGTGAATTCTGTAAAGATATCTTTTAAAAATAAAGTTCTGTTTTTGGTAGAAAATGTAAAAATAGATCAATATGGAGGGAAGAAATCCCCCCTGGAATACAGATGCTTCCCCTCCCTTCCAGCCTTTTCCCCATATGAACATTGCTGTGAGTGAGATCTATATGCAATGTAATTTCTTTTTGAGCTTAACATTACAGCATAAATTCTCAAACTCTGATGTTCATTAAACACCCCAGCCCCATCCTGGGAACTTGGGCTTGGGGCTCGGGGTGTTCTGATAATGATCAAAGTATGAGAATTGAACCCATGAGGACTTTGATCCAAGACACTGGGATGTGGGGAGGGGCAGGTGCAGGTGTCCTGGGAACACACTTTGAGAACCAATGGCTAAGCTGGGGGTCCTTAAACCTGTGTTACATTAGAATCACCTCGGGGAGGCCCCGGGTGCCCTTCTCAGCCCTCCCTCTGGATGCTGCTGAAGCCCAGCAAAGCCGGAGTCAGAGAACAATGTCCGCCTGAGGGCAGGGCTGGGCTGGCCTTGTGGCCCTATCTGCTCCATGCCCAGCCCAGCGCCCCGCACAGTCGGAGCTTTGTAAATACGAGGCGACTGTCTGGCTACAAACTTTGTAAACATCACTTGAAATGGCCGCAGGGTATTGTGACGTAGCCACACCACTATTTGTTTGCTATTGAATTTGTACTTCTCTGCCTTACTTTTGCTATTGCAAACCATGCTGTCACTAAGGTCTTCATGCACACAGTTGTGTCTTGGTCAGACGATCTGTTTCTACCAATTTTAATTGTGTTTTTTTCCACCTGGACACACGGCTCTCTGGCCCAGGGCTGGGTCCTCAGCACCCCCTGCTGCTGCTGTTCAAATCTGCATCCTGGTCCCGCTTGATCCCATAGTGAGAACGCTTTGTCATCACACAGGCAGGCTCTGAGAGCCCTGCTGGCCTGGCCTTCTCAAAGAAGACCTGAGAGCTTGGGACCCCAAGCCAGGGTACCCAAGCAGAGAGGAAGAACAGGGCTCAGGGTGCACCGTGCTCGCTCCACACCTGGGGCTCAACCCTGGCTTTCCCCGGCTCCCTGTGTGACCTTGGGGCAGGTCCCTTGGGCTCTCTGGGCCTTATCATCTTCATCTGTAACAGGGCGATGCGTCTGCCATGTCTGGTGGTGTTGAGGAGTTCCTGTTTGTGTAAGCAGCTAGTTCAGTTCCAGCCCAAGATGGGATGCCCATGAAGTTAGCAGTGCACAAAAAATAGAGCAAAGACTGGACGCATTTCCTGAGAGCAACCATTACTGTAAAGCACATTACAAATCCAAAGACAAACCCCTGCAAAAACTCAAAATGAAACTCGCTCTCGCAGAGCACAATTCCAATTCGCTCTAAAAACATTACAAGTTAGTTCATGTCATGCCAGATAGCTGAAGGCAGCTCACAAGTTCTGAAGGCCAGGAATGCCATGTGTCTGCTATGCACAGCTGGCCCTGGCCCTGAGCCTGAATGACAGCAAAGGTGACACAGATGTGGGTGCCCTGCTCCTGCCCAGCAGTGGTGCTTGGTGGAGGCTGAAGCCCTGCACAGGCACTCTCACTGCTGACCTTGGGCCTCTCTCTCCTCTAGACTGGAAAGGACAAGGATGCCGTGGATAAATTGCTCAAGGACCTGGACGCCAATGGAGATGCCGAGGTGGACTTCAGTGAGTTCATCGTGTTCGTGGCTGCAATCACGTCTGCCTGTCACAAGTACTTTGAGAAGGCAGAACTCAAGTGATGCCCTGGAGATGTAGATTCCTGGCAGAGCCATGGTCCCAGGCTTCCCAAAAGCATTTGTTGGCAATTATTCCCCTAGGCTGAGCCTGCTCATGTACCTCTGATTAATAAATGCTCATGAAATGATCCTGGTCTCAGAGAAACTGGTTATTTCCTTAAAACCTCAGTGTCCTCTCCCCACAAAACAGAATTCACGAATTAAATTTGTCATTTCATTACTCACTGCATGCCTACAGTGGTGAGACAGATGAAGAAGACAGGGCAGTTGATAAAAATCCATTTGTTGGCCATCTTCTGAGTGCCCACTGAGTCCCACCTTTGGCCGTGTGAATGCCACCATGTCCTGGACCTAAGGGAGGCTCGGGTACACACATCCATGTATTCATCTACTTCGTAATTCATTTAGTGGGTCACGTAGCCACTCATTGAACCTGGGCCCCTCCATCTCTCCAAACAGCATGTTTTTTTCAAGTAACATACTTTTATTATTTATTTATTTATTTTTGAGACAGAGTCTCGCTCTTGTCACCCAGGCTGGAATGCAAAGGCACCATCTCAGCCCACTGCAACCTCTGCCTCTTGGGTTCAAGCGATTCTCCTGCCTCAGCCTCCCAAGTACCTGGAATTGCAGGCGCCCACAAAACCATACCTGGCTACTTTTTGTATTTTTAGTAGAGACGAGGTTTCACCATGTTGGCCAGGCTGGTCTCGAACTCCTGATTTCAGGTGATCTGCCCACCTCAACCTCCCAAAGTGCTGGGATTACAGGTGTGAGCCACTGCGCCTGGCAAAGTAACATACTTTTTTTTTTTTTTGAGACGGAGTCTTGCTGTGTTGCCCAGGCTGGAGTGCAGTGGTGCGATCTCGGCTCACTGCAAGCTCCACCTCCTGGGTTCATGCCATTCTCCTGCCTCAGCCTCCCAAGTAGCTGGGACTACAGGCACCCGCCACCAAGCCTGGCTAATTTTTTATATATTTTAGTAGAGACGGGGTTTCACCGTGTTAGCCGTGATGGTCTCGAGGCTCACTGCAATCTTAAACTCCTGGGCTGAAGCAATCTTCCTGCCTCAGCCTCCCAAGTGGCTGGGACCACGAGTACACACCACTGCAGCTGGCTAACTTTTTGCAGAGATGGGGTTTTGCTATATTGCCCAGGTTGGTCTCGAACTCCTGGGCTCAAATGATCCTCCCACCTCAGCCTCCCAAAGTGTAGATGTTACAGGCGTGAGCCACACCCTCAGCCTATTTTTCTTTTTTCTTGCTGTTTAACAAATTAGTTACGGTCCTGTAAATGACAAACCACCCAGCTTATCAGTTTTGGGGGGAGGCAGAGCCCTCACTCCCCAGCCTCTGTCGTAGCTGGGATGCAGGCACCTGACCTGGGCTCTCCCAGACTCTATTCTCACCCCAGACTTCGAATCGGACAATTGACACAAACAGGCAGAGACCTGAAAAACCTCTTATGGGTTTTGCAGCAGCGCCATATGAGAGGTTTCTGGCTACGTAGCTATGAACCTCGTCCTCCAGGACTCTTAAAGGAGACAAGTATTTTGTAAATCAATCACCTAGGCTGGATTTCTGTGCTTTGTGACTAAGAACCCAGACTACTGGAGCAGGAAAACAACAGCGTGCCACTTCCTCCGGCTGCTGGGTTATGTCTGACGGGTCTTGGTAATTCCTGACCTCTCCTTATGGAGACAACAGGGCCCATCCCTCCTCAATCTTTCTTTCATCTCTCCTCAATCTTTCTTTCATTTCATCCTAGGTTCTTGCCCTGCACCAAATGGGAGATTATGTCTGGTTTGGAATTCAGTTCTCTGCCCCAGGAGACCAGCCTCCCATGGTGCTCCATCATTGATTTCTGTTCAGGGTTTTCTGAGCAGGCTACAGATGCCTCGTTCCTGGAGGTAAAGTCCACAGTCACTTCTCTGGAGTTTATATCAATTCAGCATGAAGCAAAAGCCAGGTCCAAACAGTAGGGGTTTTTTGTTGTTGTTTTGTTGTTTTGCTTTGGTTTTTTTTTTTTTTTTGAGACAGGGTCTCACTCTGTTGCCCAGGCTCGAGCGCAGTGGCGCGATCACAGCTCACTACAGTCTTGATCTCCTGGGCTCCAGTCTTAGCCTCCTGAGTAGCTAGGACTACAGGCATGTGCCACCACACCTGGCTAATTGTTTTTTATTTTTTTGTGGAGACAGGGATCTCACTATGTTGCCCAGGCTGATCTGGTACTCCCGAGCTCAAGCAATCTTCTCACCTCAGCTTCCCCAAATGCTGGGATTACAGGTGTGAATCAATGCACCCAGCCCCTAAACAGTATTTTTTAACGGCTGCAAGGAATTTATTGGAATGAGGGTACCATCGTTTGCTCATTGTTAAAGATACTGTTCTTCATATTTTTGTAAAATGTATGTTCCTGTTTTTGTTTTTAGAAAGTATGCTACCATTAACATTTTCATGTATGAAGCTTTGTCTTTTGGGGGTTTTTTTGTAAGATGGGGTCTTACTACGTTGCCCAGGCTGGTCTCAAACTCCTGGCCTCAAGTAACACACTTGCCTTAGCCTCAAAAGTGTTGGGATCACAGGCGTGAGCCACCGTGCCTGGCCAAAGCTTTGTCTTATTGTCAGATAATTTCTCAAAATCAAATTCCATTTTTTATCTAGGATTGCTGGATCAAAGGATAATTTTTTATTGTGGCATCAACATAAAATGTACCATCCTAACCATTTCCGAGTGTACAGTTCAGCAGTGTTAGGTATACTCACATTGTGGTGCAGTCAGTCTCCAGAACTCTTTCCATCTTGTAAAACCACAACTCTATCCCCACTAAACCCTCACTCTCCATCTCCTCCTCTGGCCGCTGGCCCTGACGATTTCACTTTCTGTTTCTATGAATTTGACTCTAGGAACGTCATATGACTGCAATCACACAGGATTTGTCCTTTTGAGACAGGCTTATTTCACTCAGCATCATGTCCTCGACGTTCATCCGTGTTGCAACGTGTCAAAATTTCTTCCTTTATAAGGCTGAATAGTCCACTCTGTGTATACACCAAACTTGCTAATTGCTAATTCATCTTGCTAATTCATCTGCTGATGGACAGTTGGGTTGCTGCCAGAATTTTTATTATTATTATTATTATTATTATTGTTTTGAGACGGAGTCTCGCTCCGTCGCCCAGGCTGCAGTGCAATGGCGCGATCTCGGCTCACTGCAACCTCTCCCTCCCGGGTTCAAGTGATTCTCCTGCCTCAGCCTCCCGAGTAGCTGGGATTACAGGCTCCCGCCACCACACCCGGCTAATTTTACTGTTTTTAGTAGAGACGGGGTTTCACCATATTGGCCAGGCTTGTCTCAAACTCCTGACCTCAGCTGATCCGCCCGCCTCGGCCTCCCAAAGTGCTGGGATTACCGGCGTGAGCCACCGTGCCTGGCCTATAATTCTTTTTTAAACAAAATATTTAACCAAGTGTTTCTCCACTGCCCCGCTTGGAAACCCATGGGCAGCCAGTCTCCTTCGTGAAGCTTGCCTGTAGGAGCGGCAGCCACCTGAGGCTCTTCTGGCTCTTGGGGTCTCGCCAGCGCCCCCTGCGGCTGCTTGCAGAATTGCTCCTCAGGCTAAGCTCCCTAGGTAACCTAGCCAGCGCATTTCCACCCCTCCAGAATGTCAGATGTTTGGGTGCTGGGATTGCCATGGCCTACCTAACTGCTCAACAAGCACAATTCTTTTTTTTTTTTTTTTTTTTTTTTTTTTTTGGAGACCGAATCTCACTTTGTAGCACAAGCTGGTGTGCAGTGACGCAATCTCGGCTCACTGCAACCTTCACCTCCATGTTCAAACGATTCTCCTGCCTCAGCCTCCAGAGTAGCTGGGACTACAGGTGCGTGCCACCACACCCCGCTAATTTTTTGTATTTTAGTAGAGATGGGTTTCACCATGTTGCCCAGGGTGGTCTCGAACTCAACTCCTGAGCTCAGACTATCCGGCCGCCTCAGCCTCCCAAACCGCTGGGATTACAGGTGTGGGCCACCGCACCTGGCCAACAATTCTGAATTAAAATTTGAAATGTACAGAAATAACAAACTTATGGAAAAGTTAGAAGTACAGTACAAATAACTATTTTTCTGAATGATTTAAGAATAAGCTGATGCACCACTCCTCGATGCTACATGTACATCCTACACAGAAGAGTCTCCTAATAACCACATGCCACCATCAAAGTGAGAAAATTCACACTGATACATCACTACCATTGAATCTTAAGCCCTCATTCAAGTTTGCCAACTGTTCTAATAATGTCTTTTTTTTTTTGAGACGGAGTCTCACTCTGTTGCCAAACTGGAGTGCATTGGCGTGATCTCAGCTCACTGTAACCTCCACCTCCCAGGTTCAAGCGATTCTCCTGCCTCAGCCTCCTGAGTAGCTGGGACTACAGGCGCACGTCACCATGCCCAGATAATTTTTTTGTATTTTTAGTAGAGATGGGGTTTCACCATGTTGGCCAGAATGGTCTTGATCTCTTGACCTCATGATCCACCCACCTCAGCCTCCCAAAGTGCTGGGATTACAGGCGTGAGCCACCATGCCTGGCCATAATGTCTTTTATAAAACAAAAAGGTCACTTTTATAGGAAAAAAGCATCATTTCTGCATTTAGTTGACAAATCTCCTTGGTCTTCTTTAATCAGGTACAGTTTCTCAGTTTTTCCCAGACTTTCATGACCTTGACAGTTTTGAAGATCACAGGCTTCCCCCATAAGTAGAATTTCCTTCAGTTTAAATTTGTCTGATGTTTCCTCATGATTCGGCCCAGCTTATGTATCTTTGGCAAGAATATCTTGGAAGTGATGCAGTGTTCTACTCATTGCATCATATCAGATGGCACAAAATTTCAAGTTGTCCCATTGCTGATCATGTTTACTTTGTTCACTTAAGATCGTGCTTGAAGAAATAGCTGTATTGTCCCAGAACTGGGACAAGGAAAGTACAAGATGTATCTAGAACAGCTCTCTGGCTGTGACACAAAGCAAGGGTGTGTTCAAGGAATAACTGGGATATGTCAAAAAGAGACACCAGCCAGCTTGAATGGGCTCCCACTGGTCAAATCAAAGGCTTCTCCACTATAGAGTTATTTTTTTCACTTTTTAAGAATACTTTTTTTTTTGGAAACGTAGTCTCACTGTCTCTCAGGCTGGAGAGACAGTGCAGTGGCGTGATCTTAGCTCACTGCAACCTCCACCTCTCAAGTTCAAGCGATTCTCCTGCCTCAGCCTCCTGAGTAGCTAGGATTACAGGCATCCACCACCATGCCTGGCTCATTTTTGTATTTTTAGTAGAGACGGGCTTTCACTATGTTGGCCAGGCTGGTCTCCAACTCCTGACCTCAAGTGATCTGTCTGCCTCAGCCTCCCAAAGTGCTAGGATTACAGGCATGAGCTACCATGCCTGGCCACTTTTTAATAAGTAGTTTTAGAAAGGAATTTTGAAACTGTGTATATATTCTGTTTCTCATCAAGCATTTAATTTATTCATGTATTCATATTTGTGAACTCCTGGTTTCCCATATTATTCAGTGGGTTGTAACCTGTTACTAGCATTATTTGTTCTGATGCTCAAATTGTCCCTGATCTGATCAATGGGAGCCCATTTCAGCTGGCTTCTATTACCCTCTGACATGTTCCCAACATTCTCTGAACACATCCTTGCCTTCTGTCATCACAAGATGTTCTGGACACATTTTGTACTTTGCTTGCCCTAGCTCTGGAACTGGCCATTTCTCCAAGCAGCCCTAGTTTCTTGTAGTGGAAAATGCTATTTAGAAGCCAAGATCTGGGAGTTAGGTGCACTCATTGTTATTGAAGCGTCACTGCTCCCAGCCTCTCTTAATGGAAATAAGTAGGGAATATTTGTAAGTATAATACATAACTTTAGATGGCTACACATACCTATAGCTCTATATCTTATAGATAACTAGTGTGTGTGTTTGTAACCACAAATTCACACAGAGACTTCCATTTTCAACACAATACCACAGGGTCTATTCTGGTTTTCTTTTTACATTTCTCTCCCTCTGCTGGTACCTGGTCTCCTGCAGAAACCTTTTCCCTGCTCAGGTTCTGAACCCCATACCAGTCTGTCCCCTGCACAGACACCCTCCTTGCCTCTCAGGCTGAGTCGGGTGAAGGACTGGCCTCTGTGGATGCCCATCTCTCCCTGCTCAAACTGCACCAGCTCTCGCCATGTGTGCATGCTCTCTTCATCCCACTGGGCTCACACCCCAGAACACCCCCTCGGGAACTCCCTCCTCACCCTGCCTGGGCTCTGACTTCCCAGGCTAGATTTCCCTTCCCCCAAACCCACCCCCACATGGATATCCTGCTCACACTGCTCAAATCTGGTCTGTCCACACTGGAGACCATCCACTGCCAAAAAAAAAAAAAAAAAGCAAAATCATACACACACAGATACCCTCTTCACCCTGCTCAGAGGACTCTGACCCCCACACCAGGTTCTGAGCCCCTCTCCTTCCCACCATGGGGATGCCTTCTCTACCGTTCTTGAGTTCTGAGCCCTGATCTGGGCACCATATGGCTTCCCACCCCCCAACCAGGACACCTATATCATTATGTGTGTGTGTATCCTGTCAATCTTCATTATTCATTATTGTGTATTTGCAAATTCATTCACTTTCTAAAATCTACATGTAATCCCAAAATCAATACTCTTGGCACTTGGCTAGTCATTTGTAGACACGTGCAGGGCAGCAAAAAATTTGAGTCATCTGACATGCACATTCCCAGTTGTGGTCAAACAAGGTGACTCTGCCTTCTTGTTTCAGCTCTCATTCTGTAAACAAGTGTCCTTTTCACAGTCTACTCGGTGCCACATTTTTCTCATTCTGGTGCTTTTTGTTGGTTATTTTGCTGTTTAAAATGACCCTCAAGTCTCATGCTGAGGCACTGTCTAGTGTGCCTAAGCATAAGGCGGCTGTGATGTGCCTTACAGAGAAAATAGGTTAGACAAGCTTTACTGAGGCATGAGTTACAGTGCTGCAGGGTTTTAGTTCAAAACTAATGAATCAATAATATATGTTAATTACAATGTCTTTAAAGAGAAACACAAGGTTAAACATGGTTACGTATGGATCAGTTGATGAAAAATGCAGCCAGGGGCTAGTGGGAACCTAATCCTCTATTTTCCTTAGGGGCAGTGAAGTATTATAGTATTTGCTAATTCAGTGTTTTTGGTGACTTTATATAACTACTGCAAATAATGAGAACTGACTGTATACAAACATAGACACAGCACATTTTAAAGAAATTGCAACTGCCTAACAAATTGCAGCCCTGAACGCACCTTGGTATCCATATTCTCTGTGGCTTTACCCAGAAAGCTGAAACCCAGAAAGTGTTTTGGGGAGTTGCACATGGAGGCTGTGGAGGCCGGGGTTCAGAGACAGCCAGACCTTGGTTGAGGTAGGTATTAGAGGAAGTTTGCAAAGAGGTGGAAGACAAGTCATGAGGCAGGAAAGCTGGAACATTCTGAAGATTAAAATTTGGGAGAGGACCAGGGAGGGCATTTAAATTTAGGGTGACTGAGGAAAACTATGATGAGACAGCTCTGGACATGGCTGAAATTCTTGAATATATTCTACTATATATGTTGAATACATGAATAGTTTTAGCACTTATTTACCTTGCTTATTGTGTTTCTCCACAACAAAAATGAATCCCCAGAGGGCAGAACTTTTGGACTATCTGTTTAGTGCTGTATCTCTCAGTAGTTAGAACAGTGCCTGGTATATAGTAGGAGCTAAGTTAATGCTGATGAATAAATAAAAACATCTGTGGCAAAAAAAAAAAATTTTTTAAGAGTTTCAGGCCGGGCACAGTGGCTCACGCTTGTAATCCCAGCACTTTGGGAGAATGAGGCGGGCGGATTACCAGGTGAGGAGATCGAGACCACGGTGAAACCCCGTCTCTACTAAAAATACAAAAAAATTAGCCGGGCGTGGTGGCGGGCGCCTGTAGTCCCAGCTACTCGGAGAGGCTGAGGCAGGAGAATGGCGTGAACCCAGGAGGCGGAGCTTGCAGTGAGCCGAGATCGCGCCACTGCACTCCAGTCTGGGCGACAGAGCGAGACTCCGTCTCAAAAAATAAAAAAAATAAAAAAGTTTAAAGCAGGGAATTGACATAACCTAATTCATTCTAGCTAATTTGTGAAGGAGCAGGATTGGAATAAAACTGAAAGCTGGGAGGCCAGTTAGGAGACTGTCACACTAGTGGCTTGGGGTAGGAAGGAAGGTAGATGAATCCAAGGTGTATTCTAGGAAGAACCAACATACTAGTGCTAGAAGGGACTGCTGAGGAGGGGCGTCAAGAATGACACTGAAGTTTCTGGCTCAGAAAATTCACCTATTTGCATTGGTAGCAGACACAATTAAGTTAATTTACATACTTAATTGGCACTTACTCATTCAATGAGTATTAGATACCAACCAGGTGCCAGGCACTGGTCTAAGTGCTAGGAATTCAGCAGTGAATAAAGTCTCTGCCCTCAAGGGGCTGACATTCTACAGAGAGAAGTCAGAAAATGCACAAATAATCACACATTAAGTAGTGAAAAGAAAAATAGAAGAAGACAAAGAGTAATCGGGGATGGCAGTGCTATTTTAAAAAGAGTGGCATGGGAAGACCTCTCTGGTATTGTAAGGCTGAGCGGAGACTAGAAAAGTGGCATAGTGAGCCATACGGATACTGCACATTAAAAATATTTTCAGAAAAAACAAAACTCTGGGCTGAAGCAGTCAAACAAAACATTATTGAAGACTCAGCCATCACTAGCTAGCTGATGCCAGTGAAGGTTAAAGAATTTGCCCAGTCTTTCAGAAGAAAGCACAGAATTTCAGATTTTAGAGCAAGGGGAGTTTGGGCATGAATGACTCACACACGACAGACCAATGACTTTCAGAGCTACTAACAGAAGCCAATCCGAAAATTCCACTGATACATCATTCAATGAAAGGAAAATGTGTAAGTTAAATAGGAAATAGAGACAAAACTCTCAATATCTCTAAATTATTTTTTCATCACAGCATGGGTTAAGAGAATTAGCCTGTCACTACAATGCTCTGCCTAAGAGCTAAGGCTCAAAAATGATTCAGAACACTCTTTAGGCTCTAAATTTGAAGGAGGCTTAGAAAAAAAAACCAAAAAACCCTAGGATACTAAAGAGATGAAATGCAATCCTATGTATGAATATAATCTATGGTCAATCGAGGGGAAAAACATACATACACATAGTATATATGCACATATGTGTATGTATATAGCACATATACAGTATGTGTGTGTGTCTATGAGTGTTTATGCACAGGACTCAGATTTTTCACCCCCAAAGCATGTTTTTAACTCCATCAGGTAACTTGTAAATAACAGCTTTCGCAATCAAGATCCACAATATCCCAAAGAGCAGCTGCTCCTTCAGCCAGCTCCTGGAATTAAGAGAATATGGAACAACTCACCTACAATGTATTAATACATCAATATGAATAAGAAAAAAAAATCCTCGGGTGTTGCAAGCCACTAAGCCTTTGGGGTGAACCGTTACAGCAGTTTAGTCTAGTTGACTGATACAGAAAGACACCAAGTCTTGGCTCCAGAAAAGCCTAGCTGGTCCTTCCCACTCATTCTGCCCCAGTTCAGGCCCTCACTTCCCATCTCTACTTCTGCACCTGCCCCTATCTTCTAGCCCACACTCAGACTCACATTAATACATACGCAGTCTTGGGTAATCTTTCTAAACTACAGATGTGACAGCCATTCCCTTGATTATCAGAAATTATGGCTCCCCAGCTGTACTTCTCGTTTTTACTGAAGAACCCAGACGGGCAGGCACATGAGCAAGGATCTTAGATATCACGACAAAGCCGGAAACAGCTTCTGTGATTTTTCTGTGCTCAGGTACTTATTTTTAAAATGCCTATTTTACACATTAATCCAAAACATGTATCTGAGCTTATGATGATCATGTATCTATTTTTATGAAATTAGATTTAGTAATTTTGGAAATTGTACCATGCCTACGCTA
The DNA here is from genome assembly GCF_006542625.1 of Nomascus leucogenys. Classification (NCBI taxonomy): domain Eukaryota; kingdom Metazoa; phylum Chordata; class Mammalia; order Primates; family Hylobatidae; genus Nomascus; species Nomascus leucogenys. The sequence goes on from NC_044400.1 coordinate 77,694,086, forward strand.
TGGCTCTGAGCATCCGTTAGCACTCTGTGAGAAAACATTCCAGGGTGAAGAAACCTCACTGAAGTACAGGCTTATGAAGATGAATTAACTCCTTAACGAAAACCTCTTGGCCCTGCCTGCCAATTTCACTCTGTCTCCCACAACCCCTTCCACACTCCTTAACATCCAGCTCAATGGCCATCTCCCCAGTGCTGGAACTCGAAAGGCTTTTGCTCACTTCGATCCCTGTCCCTTATACGCCTTCATTCATTTCTACTTCTCAGGCCCAGGTAAGTCACCTGCTCTGAATTCACACACTTCCCTACGAAGAGTTGACTCCCGCCTCAGGGCTCCCACAAGATATCCACGCACTCTATATCGCAATTCCTTGTTTCCATTTCTGTCCCACACCTTCACCCCATCCATGTCTTACCTTTATGTTCCTAGTGCCTTGGATAGGATATGAAGCACGTTACATTCCCACTACTTGACTAAACACACTTCCGCTGCTGAAAAGCAGGGGCTTGGCCCAGAGGATGGCCGAAAGTTTTTCTCTTCAGAACTGAGTGTTCTGTCAGCTCATCTCCATAGCACCTTCCAGAAATAATTCTCCCTCTTGGTTAAAGGCTCTTGGTAAGCCTTTAACTACAAGCAGTTCAACCTCATTTGATGACATTCAACGAAGAACATCCATTTCAAACAAATTTGTTTATGATTCTTTTATTAGCACACACAGGAGGGGCTTTGGTCATGTGAACAAAAAATTTATTTCTTAAAAAAGGCTTTTTAGGTTTTTGTTTTTCAAGGCAAATTAACACTTATTATACGTTTGACTTTGACCTCCAATCTGACAGGTCTACTACGCTGATGAACTGGAAGAGACTTTCCAGGCCCTGATAATGTCTTTTCCTTTCTCCGGCCTCTTAAAGCTCTCTGTAGACTGTCTCTTCGATGCCATTCTCTGATGCCCCTATAATGTGTGAGGGTATTACAATAGTCCCTATTCAAACTGCCTCGTCATAAAAGGTCAGCTACGTTGTCTAAATCGACTCACCTGACAGGTTACACAATATATATCAGACAATGTGCCACAAAACATAGCTCTCCTCTTTTGTCTCACAGAGGAACTAAAGTTCCAAAATATATACAAAACCATCTTCCATCTCCAACTGTCTTCTCATTCTTCCCAGCTTTATGCAAAGCAGTCTCATTAATACATTCTTCACCAGGCTCAACCAAGTAGTGTAGTGTCTTCCATTGCACCTCTAAAGTTGGAAGATTCTGATCCCAAGTCTTGAAGTGTTCCAAAAAACAATCAGGTCACAAAGGTAACAGCAAAATACAAGGCCATGCCCGACATTTCAAAAACACAGCGAAGTAACAAGAATAAACGTGACCACGAAAACAACTTAATTAAGCCCCATTTCTCTTCTGAGAGTATTTCTTCGACAAAAGTTATATTTCCAGAACCAAACATATTTGGTGATCTAAATCCACATCGAGGTCATCAATCACTGACCATAAGGGAGACTGTTACATGGGGGTAAAAAACATACAAAAACAAAACAGAGAAAATGACAAGCTGTTTCAGTTTCCTCAAGGTGTCAGTTCATCCTTACCAGTTGACTACAGTCCTCAGCTGTGAACCTAAAGCACAATTGGGAGAAATTTACCATGAAGACATTGACTCTCAAAGTTCCATATCCTGATGTTAAAAATAAATGTGAACCACCCAGAAGAATGCCACTTCTTTGAGACACGGTCCTCTGACAGACCTCATAGAACAATCTGGAAATTTCAGGTAATGGCCTCTGGCTTTACTCTTTCTTTCTCTTTCCCTGCGTTCTCAGCCTGCGTTCCACTGTGCTCTACGGCCTACGTCTTCCTTGGCTTTCCCCAAACTCCCTTAGTGCCTAGACAGGTCTACTTCTGGCGACTGCCCTATTAGAATTGACTTTCATGTTTCACAAAAACAAACCCGAAGTTACCGTTATTTTTCTCTAATTACCAGTGTGGGAGGGAGAGGCCACAAAAAAACGGTATACTAACACCTAACAAAACCAGCACGCATTCTTTCCTCTTGACCCCTACTTTGTTCCCAATGCTCAATTTTTGATGCAATAAAATGGGGGATGCAGGCCTAGAACATAACTTTTTACAGGGCGCGGTTTAACCACGCTTAGGGCGACTACTGAGTTCCATCCAAGCTCCAGCTAGTTTCCGACCTTACCACCGATCTCCTCCTTCAAGAAGACTCGCTTCTCTCTATTCGCCAGACGAGCTCGACCAGCATCTCTGCCATCTTCGCAATCTCCTTGGCTTTCTCCTCAGCCTTCTCGCACAACTCCGACACTCTCTCGTCAGCTTCGCCACTTGGGTGCTGCACGTGATTGAGGGCGCTCTCCTCCGAGGCCTCCACCTGCGTTTTGATCTGGATAAGCATATTGTCCATCTCCCACAGCTTGCTCCTGGTCCGCAGGTACGCCCGCCCGTGCTCGCGTATAAGAGACGCGATGTCCTCGCGCATCTCGTTGATGACCGGCAGCAGGAACTGCTCGAAATCCTCCTCGGGCTCTAGCACCTCCACTTCCTCAGGCGCTTCCACCTCGTCTATGTCCAGGGGCCGCATCTCCTCCTGCCGTTTCTTCAGTACCGCAGTAGGGGCGTTCTTCTCACCGGAACCCCCCAGGAACTGGAGATCAGCAGTTACTGCTGGAGGCTGAGCGACCCACACGCTTTGTCAATTGTACTCCCGAATTATCTTTATTTTTTTTTCTTCCTTTTAATTGTAAGCCTTTCGCTTCACAACTCTGTGGGAAGAATCGCCGTGGATGCACACAGCGAAGCGGCCTACAAAATGGAGTCGCAGCCGTCAACGCGCCCTCGGCCTTTTTGCGGCCTTTTCACGACAGAGCCGGGCCCCTTTACGGTCACGCCTTCGGCAAGATCTGGTAGCGGGCGCGCGCACGTAAAGTGGCCTCGGGCGCGCGCACGTCCACCAACAGCTGCTTCCCGGCGCCCCGCCTCGCCCTCTAATTTAGATCGGTGGCGGCAGGTTTGTTCGCGTCTTCATCTAAAGCTTCCCTTCAGAGGGCTTTTACTTTTATTATTTTTTTTAAGTAAAAGTGACCCTCCCTTCCCTATATTTGAATAAGACTGGCTGGCGTTCACAGCGCTTACTAAGCATGCACAAGCTTGAATTAATTTATATGAATTCACTTAGCCCTCACAACGAACCTATAAGAGAGGTAAAAACCGGGCTAAAAGTCGTGATTTGAGCCCAAAGCAATGTGGGTCCACAGTCCTTGCTCACTGTTCTAGAATGGAACCCGTCCTTCTGTCCTCCCCACCCCTGGCTCATACTTTTGTCCTGGGGGGAACTTCTCTCGCTGCCTTGGGTGGTTCTGGCCCGTGGTTTTTGGTCTCTCTTCGCCAGTCTGTAAGGTCTTCAAGGTAAAGGGCCACTTCTGTTTCAGTTCTGTCCTCCGCCCCTCCTGTCAGCCTGGCGTCAAGCAGGGCCTTAGGGGATGCTTTAGAGAGAGGAATTCTTCTCTAGTACATAAGTGCTTCTACCAGACTGGAGGCTGTTTGGGGACAGGTTCTGGTCTTGGTCACCTTTATGTCCCTCCACAGGGTCCTGAAAGTCAGCAGGGACCTAGTAAATGTGGCTTTGATGGTCAATACATTTTGGTCACCAACCTAATGCCATTGTGGAATGGAGGAAGTCTGTTGCAAGGCTTAGTCACCCAGTGCCACACTAGTAGTAATATGAGTGTGAGGGGGGATCCTTCTTACTGAAGTGCCACAGATCAGAGCTTCAGTTTTCCAGTCTGATAAAGACCAATGGCCCCAGCCTGAATATCTGTCAGCGGGAAGAGGGATTTGTAAGATGATGTGCGTGAAACAGTTTTGCAAACACCAACATTCTAGCAGATGTTCATCAAAAGAACATAAAGAGCGAAAGAGCAAGACACCGTGAAAAAAGATATTTTCAATAGTTATATCTGACAAAGGACTCATATGCAGAATATATTGAGAACTCCTACAGATCAAGAAGGAAAAGACAAAATTTTAAAATGGGCAAAAGACAGGCTAGTACTTAACAAAAGAGAATATCCAAATGGCTAATAAGTATATGAAAAGGTGTTCAATGTCATGATTCAATAGGGAAATGCAGATTAAAACCACAATGAGGAAGCACTATACATCCACTAGAATGACTAAAATTTAAAATACTGACAATACCAAGTGTTGGGGAAGATGTGGAGCAACTAGAACTCTTATACATCCTTGATGGATGTCTTAGTGTACTCTGGACACCATAACAAAATACTATAGATCGGGTGGCTTAAACACAGACATTTATCTTCTCACAGTTCTGGAGGCCAGAAGTCCATGATTAAGGTGCCAGCAAATTTGGTTTCTGGAGTTGAGGGCTGTCTTCCTGAATTGCAGATGACCACCTTCCTGCTGCAGTCCTCACATGATCTCTTCTGTGTGCATGCAGTGTTGGGGGGTACAGGAAAGAGTGCTCTCTTGTGTCTCTTCTTATAAGAACATGAAGCTATAGGAGCGTGCCCCCACTTTTATGACCTTATTTAACCTTACTGCTTTACTCCAAGTACAGCCACACTGGGGGTTAGGGCTTCAACATAAAAAAATATTGGGCGACACATATATTCAGCACATAATAATAGGAATGTAAGTTGTTACAATAATTTTGGAAAACTATTTGGCAGTATCTACCAAGATTAAACATATACCAGTCCTATGTTCTAGCAAATTGACACCTTGTTATACACTCAAGAGAGTTTGAGTGCAATTGCTTATAAAAATACATATACAAGAATATTCACAGCAGCTTTATTATAATAGCCCCAAAGTTAATCCAAATGTTCATCAGCAGGAGAATAAATAAATAAAATGAATAAATGGTAGCATATTCCTTCAGTGGTTTATTACTGCATAACCAGTTACCCCATAATTTAGCAGCTTTAAAACATTTATTATCTGTCATAGTGCATTTAGGCTGCTCTAACAAAATACCATAAGGTGGGCAGCTTATAAAAGAAATTTATTTCTCACAGTTCGGGATGGGAAGTCCAAGATCAAAGTGCTAGTAGATTCTGTCTGGTGAGGGCTAGTCTTTTGGTTCGTAAACGGTTCCTTCTTGCTGTGTCCTCACAGGATGGAAGGAGCAAGGGGTCTCTCTTATACATCTTTTTTTTTTTTCTTTTGGAGATGGAGTTTCACTCTTGTCGCCTGGGCTGGAGTGCGATGATGCAATCTCTGCTCACTGAAACCTCTGCCTCCCGGGTTCAAGCAGTTCTCCTGCCTCAGCCTCCTGAGTAGCTGGGATTACAGGCACCCGCCACCACGCCCGGCTAATTTTTGTATTATTAGTAGAGATGGGGTTTCACCATGTTGGCCAAGCTGGTCTTGAACTCCTGACCTCAGGTGATCCACCCACCCCAGCCTCCCAAAGTGCTAGGATTACAGGCGTGAGCCACCATGCCCGGCCCTCTTATACATCTTTTGTGTATTTACTTGTAGACAAAGTCTTGCTCTTTTACACAGGCTAAAGTGCAGCGGAATGAGCATAGCTCACTGCTTCAAACTCTTGAGCTCAAGTGATCCTCCAACCTCTACCTCCTGGGTAGCTGGGGCTACCGGCACAGGGCACCACACCCAGTTTTAAAAAAATTTTTTTAGAGACGGGGGTCTTGCTATGTTGCCCAGGCTGGTCTGAAACTCTTAGCCTCAAACAATTCTCCTGCCTCTTCCTCCCAAAGTGTTGGGATTACAGGCATGAGCCACTGCAGCTGGCCTTATATCCTTTATAAGGGTACTAGTCACATTCATGAGGGCTCTGACCCCATGACCAGATCACTTCCCAAAGGCCCCATCTCCTGATATCATCACTGTGTTAGGCTGTTCTCACATTGCTATAAAGGAATATCTGAGACTGGGTAATTTATGAAGAAAAAAGGCTTAATTGGCTAAGGGTTCTGCAGGCTGTACAGGAAGCAGGGTGCTGGCATCTGCTTGGCTTCTGGGGAGGCCTCAGGAAACTTAACAATCATGGCAGAAGGCAAAAGGAGAGCAGGCATGTCACATGACTGAAGCAGGAGCAAGAGGTGGGAGGAGGTGCCACACACTTTAAATGACTAGATCTCACGAGAACTCACTCATCACAGGAACAGCACAAAGGGGATAGTGCTAAACCATTCATGAGAAATCTGTCCCCACGATCCAGTCACCTCCCACCAGGCTCCAGCTCCAACACTGGAGATTACATTTCAACATGAGATTTGGGCAGGACATCCAAACCCTATCAATCACCTTGTGGGGTAGAATTTAAAGATACGAATTTGGATGTGAGGACACAAACATTCAGACCATAGCATTATCTTATGTCGTTTCAGTTTAGTATCTTACATGAGGTTGCAGTCAACCTATCAGCTGGGGCTGCAGTCATATCTGAGTTTGAATGAGGATGGAGCATCCACTTCCAAGATGACTTACTCATGTGGTTGTTGGAAAGAGGCTGTTTTTCCCTAGCTGTTGGTCTCAGCTCTTTGTTATATGGGCTTCTCCATGGAGCTGCTCACAACGAGGCAGCTGGTTTCCCCAGAGCAAGTGGTTTGTGAACCCCCAATATCTGAGACATGTCTCAGTTAATTTAGAAAGTTTATTTTGCCAAGGTTGAGGATGTGCACCCGTGACACAGCCTCAGGAGGTCGTGATGACATATGTCCAAGATGGTCAGAGCACAGCTTGGTTTTATACATTTTAGGGAGACATGAGACATCAATCAACATATGTAAGATGAACGATGGATTGGTCCGGAAAGGTGAGACAATTCAAAGCAAAGGCAGGACAACTCGAAGCGGGGAGCGGGCTTCCAGGTCTTGGGCAGATGAGAGAAAAATAGTTGCATTCTATTGAGTTTCTTTTTTTTTTCTTTTTTTAAAATTCTATTTATTTATTTATTTATTTTGAGATGGAGTCTCACCCTGTTGCCCAGGCTGGAGAGCAGTGGCGTGATCTCAGCTCATTGCAACCTCCGCCTCCCAGGTTCAAGCAATTCTCCTGCCTCAGCCTCCCGAGTAGCTGGGATCACAGGTGTGTACGACCACAACCGGCTAACTTTTGTATTTTTAATAGAGACAGGGTTTCACCATGTTGGCCAGGCTGGTCTTGAGCTCCTGATCTCAAATGATCCACCCACCTTGGCCTCCCAAAGTGCTGGGATTACAGGCTAAGCCACGGCACCTGGCCATTTTGAGTTTCTGGTGAGCCTCTCCAAAGGAGGCAATCAGATACGCATTTATCTCAGTGAGTGGAGAAGTGACTGTGAATAGAATGTGAGGGAGGTTTGCCCTAAGCAGTTTCCAACTTGACTTTTCTTTTAGCTTAGTGATTGTAGGACCCCAAGATTTATCTTCCTTTCGCAGGTTGGAGGGAAAGAGATGCCACACTACCTTTTATGAACTAATGTCCAAATCATACATCATCACTTCTGTCTTTTTCAGTTTATTATCAGCAAATGAAGTCACTAAGTCCAGTACATAATCGACAAGAGGGAATACACAAGAGTGAGAATAGCAGGAGGAAGAAATCACTGGGAATCATCTTGAAGGCTGGCTAGCAATCACAGTTTGCCCTCTGACTACCAATTCTTCATGCCATTTTAACGTGCTAACCACACTCCCCTCTATCCAAGGTCCCCACAAGTTACATTTTTTAAAATCTCATGTAGTTTTAGGCATTACTTTCCTATTGTCACATTAGCTTTAAGTCCAGAATTTTGTCTTCTAAATTAGATCAGATGTAGATGAGGCTTTCTGAGCATAGTTCCTTAAATTCAGCTCCTAGAGTACAATTCTTCTTGATCTGTAGACTTTTGAAACTAGGGAGACAAGTTCTCTGCCCCCATGCCTCGAATACACAATTGTGGGGCTGGCACAGGATAATCACTATAGACCTGTTCTGCTCCACTACCACTATATAGCCACTACCACTCCTGTTCAAAAAGGGGGAAATTGGAAGTACAAACAAGTTGCCAGCCCACAGTAACTCTGCCATCCAGTCTCAAGGTCTAGGACTCCATGACTCCCAGTTCCACCATCTGGGCTCCTGGTTTCATGCTCTGAGTTATACTTCCTTTTTCATGAAATGTAGCATGTGTTTGCCAATGAGTCTTTTTCTCGGTCTCACTCCTGCTTGTAGAAGTTTGGGGAGAGGGGATCCAAAGGCCTGTACCTTTCAGTCCAATCTGCAATGTTTGTGTCAATATAATTATCTTTAAAAAAAACTTTATAGGTCTCCCGTGAATCTCATCGGGATTCACTCCGTTAGACAAAAGTGCTACCTACAAATCCCTTTGAGATAAGTCCATCTCTATCTTGGGCTTCTGCTAATACTGACGAACAAGGCTTAAGCCTTCTGGAGGTCTTGTGGTTTGATTGATGGACTCTGTGAACCACACCATTAATCTCTTTAAGGAGGTGTTAGTCTAACTGAATGGTATCCTGAGGCACCATCTTTGCTTTTTCTGAGATTTTAAAGGATTTAACCTTCACATCTCAACTGCATATTTGTTTTTTTCTGGCAGTACCCTGGATTTGGTATTTGCTTGGAAACTATTACTATTTCTTAGTTTTACACCATTTACAATCAGACGAAGCTGAGGACTTTAAAAAATCATCGAAAGTCGTCAAGGTCCATCCTTTTGTGTTTCGTCTTGCTTATCTCATTTATTTTACTATAAACAGCAAAAAGAAATGAAGGACAGGAGGGAGACTTTCATGGGTGCTGGACATGTCCTACCTGTTGGTCTGGGTAGAAGATGCATGGTTGTATGGATGTGTACAAAGTCATCAATGTGCACATTTAAAATACATGCACTGTATTGTATTCCTGCTATACCTTCGCTTAAAAAAAAAAGGTTGTGAGTTCGGGCGTGAGAAAACCGCGGCGCGCATGCGTGAGCGTGAACGCGCTGGGAGGCCAGAAACAAAGGTGGATGCGCGTGCACAGACACCCTCGCAGGCCGCCGGAAGCAAAGGCGTGAGCGCGCGTGCGTGCGTGAGCGCGCGGAGGCCGGAAGCGAGCGCTGCACAGTCGGGTGGTCGCGGGCCATGGAGGGTAGCTCTTCGGATGGCGGAGCGCCGCCGGAGGGGCTGGCGGAAGAGGCCGAGCCTCAGGGCGCCGCCTGGAGCGGGGACAGTGGCACTGTGTCCCAGAGCCACAGCAGCGCCTCGGGGCCGTGGGAGGACGAGGGCGCGGAGGACGGCGCGCCGGGCCGCGACCTGCCGCTGCTTCGCCGCGCCGCTGCGGGCTACGCCGCCTGCCTGCTGCCCGGGGCCGGGGCCGGGGCGCGGCCCGAGGTCGAGGCCCTGGACGCGAGCCTGGAGGACCTGCTCACCAGAGTGGACGAGTTCGTGGGCATGCTGGACATGCTTCGCGGCGACTCGTCCCACGTCGTCAGCGAGGGTGTGCCGCGCATCCACGCGAAGGCCGCCGAGATGCGGCGCATCTACAGCAGGATCGACCGTCTGGAGGCCTTCGTGAGGATGGTGGGGGGCCGCGTGGCCAGGATGGAGGAGCAGGTCACCAAGGCCGAGGCCGAGCTGGGCGCCTTCCCCAGGGCGTTCAAGAAGCTGCTGCACACGATGAACGTGCCCTCGCTCTTTAGCAAATCTGCTCCCTCGAGGCCACAGCAAGCCGGCTACGAAGCCCCCGTCCTGTTTCGGACGGAAGACTACTTCCCTTGTTGCAGTGAAAGGCCTCCGCTCTGACGGCCTGACCACTGCGGCAAGAGGACCCCAGCTGGGGTGCTTACTTCCAGTATGAAGTGAATTGCAAATCCTGCTCATGGACATATGTGATGTTGGAGTGTGGGATTTTAAAGTTTACTTTCTGCAAACTCTCCGTAGTATATTCATGATTCAGTGTAGAATGTATAGACTTTATGTCTTCCAATTTAAAGAGACAGGGTCTTGGTATGTTGCCCAGACTGTTCGGAAACTCCTGGGCTCAAGTGATCCTTCCACCTCAGCCTCCCCAGTAGCTGGGACTACGGGGTCGCCACTGCACCCAGCTTGTGTCTTCCATCTCTAATCAGAAAGCTGCTTGGCGAGGGCATGGGGAGTCAAACTGAATGAACTTTTCTCTGCACTGTGGCAAAACTGTTATTTTTATGGATTTTACTAAACGGCGTTACCTTTTCAAGATTTATATGTTTGTATAATCATAAGAAAATGGAGCCATTAAAGCCTTATTATTCAATCCTAATAGTCATTCAGTTTTCTAGAACCTACTTTTAGGGTAAATGGTACATTTTAAAATATTATATTAAACCTCGTATAGCGTGGATTGTAAGCCAAAGGAAATGGTACAATTTCTGAGAATATGTTGATTTTTTGTGACTAATTCCAAAGTTGTATTTGAAAGTATGACCTCACAGTCTTCATTTGTCCATAGCAAACATATATATGTGTATGTGTATGTATGTATATATATATATATATATATATATATATGTGGGTTGCCAATGTTTGGTTTATAATTTAAATATTAATAGAAATTTTGAGTTTTATTGGAAATGATTTCCTTCTGAAAAGAGCTTTACATGTTTCCTTGTGTTTGCTTGAAATAGACGTACTGCTCATGTGCTTTTGGTAGTGGGATAAAGAAAAGGGGCTTGAGTATACCTCCTTTAGAGAGCTAATGTGAAAAGCTGTAGCTTCTATTTCAGAGCATGGTATATTTTTTATTCTTTTTTTTTTTTTTTTTTTTTTTTTTTTGAGACGGAGTCTCGCTCTGTCGCCCAGGCTGGAGTGCAGTAGTGCAATCTCGGCTCACTGCAAGCTCCGCCTCCCGGGTTCACGCCATTCTCTTGCCTCAGCCTTCTGAGTAGCTGGGACTACAGGCTCCCGCCAGCATTCCCGGCTAATTTTTTTGTATTTTTTTTTAGTAGAGACGGGGTTTCACTGTGTTAGCCAGGATGGTCTCCATTTCCTGACCTCGTGATCCGCCCGCCTCGGCCTCCCTTAGTGCTGGGATTACAGGCGTGAGCCACCGCCCCCGGCCAGATCATGGTATATTTGTTTCCTGTTGAAGTAGATAGTTATTTGTGTGAGTGAATGGTATTAGGATTTTCCTGCAGATACAATAGACTTTTATTGAGATTCAAATCTATTTTATAAGGTTGGTCTCCTAAATAGTAGACGCTAGAAAAGCATACAGCTTAGGTTGCTTTTGTGTCATTTTCAGTGTCATCAAAGATCTTTGAGGTTCATGGAGTAGCTGTATTTTCATTTAGCTGTGTGTTGTGAAGAATCCGATCATGTAATCTTGCACCTAGCTTTCGTGGACCTTCATTGTCACATATTTACATTTTTTATTCAGGTGGTTCATTGACTACAAATTAAGGAACCCTGAATGTAGAAGCTGAAAGAACAAGTAACCTACGTTTAATATTCAGCAACTGCTGGTACCCCATAAGTAATTCATGTATTTTGATGACATAGTCACTGAATATGAAAATATCCTTACATAACAAAACATTGCTAAAAGATTTTTCACTTAGAGTTAACGTTCAAAAGCAGTAATTAGGGGCCGGGCGCGGTAGCTCACAAGCACTTTGGGAGGCCCAGGCAGGCGGATCACAAGGCCAGGAGATCGAGACCATCCTGGCTAACACGGTGAAACCCTGTCTTTACTAAAAATACAAAAAAAAAAAAAAAAAAAAAAATTAGCCGGGCATGGTGGCGGGCGCCTGTGGTCCCAGCTACTGGGGTGGCTGAGGCAGGAGAATGGTGTGAACCTGGGAGGCGGAGCTTGCAGTGAGCTGAGATGACGCCACTGCACTCCACAGAGTGAGACTCCGTCTCAAAAAAAAAAATAAAAAAATCCACCTTGGCACTCCCACAATGCATTCCCAGTGCTCTGTCCATCCCCACTGGTACCCAACCCATCCAAGCCACTGGCATCTCTCCTGGGCCACTCAACAGCCTCTTAAGTAGTCTCCTGCTTCCCCTTCCCCGCTCTAAGCCACTCCTGCATGGAACACAGCAGCCAAGGGGGTCTTTAAACAACATAAATCAGACATACTGGGCTTTGCCGAAAGCTCTCATTAGCTTCTCTTCACATTGGAATAAAGCCCAATTTCTGTTCTCTGGCTTGAGCTGGCTCCTGCCCCCTTGCTCACTCCCCTGCAGCCTTCCCTTGACCCTGAAAGATGCCCCATAGCATCTTTCGTATGAGGACATGGGAAGGGGACATATGAAGTGTCCCCTTCATAGCGCTTGCTACAGTTTGTGATATGTGTCTGTGTCATTACCTGATGACTACCTTACCCACCTCCAGGAGTAACAAGTGGATGTTAGCTGCGTCCACTTGGCTGCATACTCAGCAAGCAGGTAGCACATCCCTTGTACACTCACATACCTGTGGAATAAGCGATTGTCAGAATGACTGAGTGAATGAATGACTACACAAAATCTAGGCACCCCGTAAGGAATGCAAAACAGGCAGATGGGAGAATTCAGACTAAGGGCTTGCTCAGAAATCAAGCACCATGGGAGGACTAGGACACAAAGAAAAACAAGATGTGATTCTTTCCCAAGAGCTGGGCAGGCCAGTGGGTGAGAAAGTCAGATGCCCAATCCAACTGAGTCCAACCTAAGGTTCAGTCAAACACCACACAGACATTCCCGTGGGCTCCAATGGGGCTTTGTTCCTAATTGTGCCCTGGGATGTTAATACACAAATTGCAGAACTGTCCTTCTAAGAAAACTCCTTTTATGTGCTGAGAAGTTATCCAGATTCAGGCACAGTGGCTCATGCCTGTATTCCCAGGGCTTTGGGAGGCCTAGGCCAGAGGATCACTGGAGGCCAGAAGTTCGAGGCCAGCCTGGGCAACATAGTGAGACCCAGGCTCTACTAAAAATACAACAATTAGCCAGGCACGGTGGCTCGTGCCTTGTAGTCCCAGCTACTTGGGAGGCTGAGGCAGGAGGATCAGTTGAGCCCAGGAGTTAAAGGCTGCAGTGAGCTGTGATTGCGCTACTGTCTTCCAACCTGGGTAACAGAGCAAAACCCTATCTCAAAAAAAAAAAAGTTAATTTAATTAAAAAAAAAAACAACACAAACCACCATTTCCCAAAGTGACTGAAACCGTTTGACCCACTAATGGAGAATGAGAGCTTCTCCTCTATACTGTTCATCATCCAAGCGAAGCAAGGGTTCCAGCGGTGGGGTGTGAGGCCGTGGGAGGGAACTTGGTTATCAAGAAGGATGCGAGGACCCTCTGGCTGTGGGGTGTGGGGTCCTTGGTGGCTGCAGAGACTGGTCCCGCCACACCAGGGGGCGCTGCAGGAGCGGGAAAGGCCTGAAAACAGCTGGTCCAGCCCCTGTCCTGGGGAAACTAAAGCCCTATATCCTGCCACGGTCACTGGGCAGTGGAAATTCAGAGCCCCAAGATCCTGTCCATGCTCGAGGGGCTCCCAGTGTGCAGATAGAGGGGGGACGGCAGCTGCAGTCGAAGGCACAGTGGCTATATTTGCATGGGGGATGGGAGAGGAGGAAATTAGGTGAGGGAGGCAGAGAGGGTGCTAATTTTGAAGTGCCCTGTCTGGTGGGGGCAGGAGACAAGGCCTGTTTATGTCCACCTGGCTCTTATGTCTCCCCGAAAGGAGCATGATCATTTATTTATGTAGTTTGTCTGTCTCCCCAACAAGGAGGAAGATTGTGACGTTTTTCCATTTTGTCCACTCTGAATCCGTGACACCTGGCACCAGGCACCTAGCACAGAGAAGGCACTGAAAACACACCCGCTGAGGGAATGACAGGGACACTGAGGATGAGCAGGTGCTGGCAAGGAGAGCAGGGAGGGTTTCAGGGCCCACGGGCTGCTCCCCAGTCAGCCCAGCTCCCGCCTCCCTTGGCCAGGGCCTGCGGATGCGTCTTGCTCCAACCTTTACCCTTCCTCCGTGCTCTACCCTTACGCTCTAGATGCGGCTCATAAACAAGATATCATCGGACTTGACTCTCCTTGTCTGACCTGACAAGCATTTGTTTCATAGTAGGCGCACGCAGTCCGCTGAACCTTCATGGATCAACTCCGGCATCTGAGTGCCGTCCCCGAGTCACACCTGCCCTGTGCTCCTTTTCTTTCCAGTTCACCCTGGCTGCTGGGATCCAAGGCCTCTGGGGTCCCAAGCAAAGGGAGACATTTACCAGCGCACACCCCCCACCAACTCCATCAAAAACATTGCCCAGGCTCCCAGTGTCCTCCCGAATCACCAAATGACTCCGAGGTGGAAACAGCCCCAAACATCAGGCCGCCCCCAGGCCTCTGTCATTCCTGAGACCCTGGTCCAGGAGCTCTTCAGATGCTGGCAGCCTGCCAGTGCCTTCAAGCAGCTCGCTCACTCTCTCTCTCACCTAAAGAAGACAACCTGTTACTTTAGTTGTGCAGAATAATTTTACTCTTTTTTTTTGTCTTGATCTGAGACTTGTACTGGCAAACCCAGAAAACCCGTTTCAGTGTTTTCTCATGTTAAAAAAAAAGCAAAAACAGAAAACACCAGAGTTGGCTGGGCTTGGTGGCTCATGCCTGTAATCCCAGCACTTTCGGAGGCCGAGGTGGGCGGATCACCTGAGGTCAGGAGCTCGAAACCAGCCTGGCCAACATGATGAAACCCTGTCTCTACTAAAAGTACAAAAGTTAGCTGGGTGTGGTGGCGCACACCTGTAGTCTCAGCTACTAGGGAGGCTGAGGCAGGAGAATTGCTCGAACCTGGGAGGCAGAGGTTGCAATGAGCTGAGATTGCGCCACTGCACTCCAACCTGGGTGACAAGAGCGAAACTTTATCTCAAAAACAAACACACACACACACACACACACACACACACACACCAGACTCCTTAAATATCTATCGCAATTCCTAGACTTGAAAACACTTTCTGATAGACTTTCTTAATAGAAGATTGTTTCCTGTTACACTATTAATTGAAATAAGAGCCAGCAAGATGGACAGTGCGAGTGTGTGTGTGTGTGTGAGTGTGTGTGTCTGTGTGTGTATGTGTGTTTGCTAGTGATGTGAGAATTAGGAGTGGTTTGGAACATGCTGATTTTCAGTTTTCAACTGCCAGCACTACTGCTTTACAAACGTGTTCAGACGTTCGATCCAAAATTCAAGAAAGATAGTAAATGCCAATGAGAGGGAGGGAGAAAAAACAAACTTATGTTGTGTGTACTGCGGAATTTAGGAATGGGTTGACATACACAAGAATGCTCTAGAACAGAAGACAAATTATATAGCGTCGTGGTCGGACATGGCCCAAAGTCTTGTCCTGCCACTGCCTATCTATATAACATTAGAGGAGTTACCTCTCATCTCCAAGCCTCAGATTTCTCACCTGTAGAATGAGAAATAATAAATAGTGTCTACCTCAAAAAATAAAATAGTTCAGAAGACGTTTAAGTTGGAAATGTAATTGTTCTTTTTTTCTTACTGACTTTTTTCAGTTCAGCTAGTTTTTATTATCTTTTTTCTAAAATTGTAAAATACACATAACATAAATTTACCATTTTATCCATTTTGAGAGTACAATTTACTTGCATTAAGTACATACATATTAATGCACAACCATCACCACCCATCCATCTTCAGAACCTTCTCATCTCCCCCAACTGAGGCTCTGTCTCCATTACACACTAGCTCTCTATTCCCCATGCCCCAGCCCCTGGCACCCCCATTCTACTTTGTGTCTCTATGAATCTGATGACTCTAGGGACCTCACAGAAGTGGAACCCTGCGGTATTCATCCTTTTGTGATTGGCTTCTACCACTGAGCATAGGGTCCTCAGGTTTCATCCGCAATGTAGCCTGTGTCAGAGTCTCCTTCCTTTTTAGGGCTGAATACTACTCCATGCTGTGCGTGCCCCCCTTGGCTTAGCCACTCTGTCAATGGACATGGGTTACTTCCCCCTTTTGGCCGTTGTGACCAGTGAGTATGGGTGGACCCTCCAGCCCCTTCCCAGTACAGTGCCCTGGCAGAGCCATGAGCCCCGGCCAGGGGTCCAATGAGCAGCTGATGCCTATGGGTCCCTGGCCAGAGGACTGATGAGCGACTGAAGCTGATGTTCCACTTGCCCGAGTCTCCCTTCCCCTCCAGCCAGGCTTGCTGGCCTGTGACCACACTTGACCGCCATGACTTTCTCTTTCACTGCGGCAAGTTACTTCCCAGTGGGCTCCTGGCCTCACACAAGGAGACCCTGATGGGCAGCTCAGCAGTGTCCAGAGGTAGCCATGCTTGTCTACATCCCTGTCAAAGCCTCCATCCTAACATGTCTCCCCCTCTCCTGTTATTCCCAGGCCATGAGGAGGGAGTGAGAGGTGCTGCTTTGTAGAGAGGGACCAGCTCAGGCCAAGCAAGGCATTTAGGCTTCACCCCAAGAGCCCTGGAGAGCACCTGGGGCCCAAGACCAGCCACAAAGGAGCTGGGCACTGCAGCCGGGTTGCTGGCCTCGACCCCTGCAGCCTGCAGAGCGTGGGCGTCTTGTTCTGCTGATGGTTGACTTCAGGATGTGGGAACCTCTGAGGCTTCGACAACTTGAGGCTGGCCAGGAGGACAGGGAGCAGGCGGAATCTTCAAAGACTACCACCTTTAAAGACTGTGACCTTTATCCTGGGGACCACAGGAGCCACTGGGGACTTCACTGGGAGTAATTCATCAGAGTGGAGTTACACTCAGTGGCCGCCTGTTCATCCTGAGGTCTGCCCGCAGGCAACAGGTCCAGTCTGCACTGCAGTCTGTACCACAATGCCACGGATCGCTAAGGCTGTCCCTGACTAAAGTTGGTGGGGGACAAGGGAGTCACCAGGTGACAGAGCATGACTGTAAGGACACACGCTCATCACAAATGTGCATTGACCCCGCTCTGTGCTTGGAACCTGCCGAAGTTCAAGCATTTGTCCACATATCCCAAGAGGGGCCTGGCCAGCTCTGCCTGATGTCAGCACTGACATCCAGGCCTTGAGTCCCTGGACTTCCCATCTCTGGGCACTGGGGGCCAGTGTGGTGCAGCTGGGAGGGTCCCCAGAGCTGAGGGCCTTGAGTGAATGATTGCAGCTCTCTGGGCCTCAGTTTCCTCATCTGGAGTCTGTGATGGGGACTACATGAGCTCAACAGACCATCACAAGTCTCCCGAATACCTGCTGGGGCCAGCCTGGCATCAGGCTCTGGGGATAGGCAGATCACGTGCCCTTGAGCGACAAATCCCTATGTCCTCTGCACAGCGTGACTTGGACACTCGGCCCACCCCGTAGGTCTCCTGCCCATCTTCCTCTATCCTTCAGGACACTCATTCTGAAAGAAGCTAGGCACCACGCTGCAAGGAAGCCCAGGCCAGCCCACACGACAAGACTGTTCAGAGGCCCCCCGGACAGCCAGCATGGCAGCGACCCAGCCTCCATGTTCCAGCCCTAGCCTCTGAGTCATCCAGTGGAGGCCCCAAATGTCATGACACAGAGACAAGCCGTTCCCTCTGTGTCCTGCCCAAATTCCTGACCCACAGACTTTGTGAGCTGAATGAATGTGCTCTGCAGCCAAAGTAACAGGAACACCCACCGTGGCCACTCTGTCCTAGCAGGGAGCAGCTTGAGGGTAGGCCAGCCGAGTTAGCACTGGCCACTGAGCCAGTACCAGCAGGGCCAGAGGGACACGTGTGGGGCTGGACTGCTCAGAGGATGCAGCACGGGCAACAATGAGGAGTCAGCCTGGGTCAGGGAAGACGGCCTTGGGCCTCGGCCTTGACAGAGCCCTGGCAGAGCGGGCAAAGGAAGCTGCCAGGTGGATCAGGCGCAGGAGGGAGCCCCAGGAAAGGAAAGCCGGCACAGGCAGGGAGGTGGGGACCTGCCCAGGTGCCTGGGGCACTGTCAGAGCACCAGGTACCAAGGAACACATGGGAGTGGGGTGGCAGGGAGAGGCTGGTCCCAGGGCCTTGGCTTGCAGTGTGTCACCAGGAAGGTCTTCAGTTAGGGGAAGACACAGGGGAGGACAGGCTGGGGACAGTGGACGGGGTATTGCAGCTCTGTCATCACTGGATCCCCCTTTGAGGGGCTCGGAAGACCAGGGCCCCCCCACTCCGGGGCCCGGCTCCACATCCTGCCCACCGGCCTGCCACGGAGGGACCCAAATCCAGGAGGCCCCGACACGCGAAGGAAACAGCAGCCAGAAGAGCAGGCACCCAGCTCAGGGCACTGGCAGGCAGGGCTCTGGGGCTGCTTCCCCACCAGCTGCTGTGAGTGAGCCTGGTGGCCTACACCGGCTGTCCTGGCCAGGTCGAATTTTTGGATGTGCCTTGGAACAACTAGGCAGCATGTGCACACACATACGCATGCACACACATCACACACAATCATACCACACATGCGTGCACACACATCACACACAATCATACCACACACACGTGCACACACATCACACACAATCATACCACACACATGCACACACACACCACACACCATGCACACACATCACACACAATCATACCACACACGCGTGCACACACACCACACACAATCATACCACACATGCATGCACACATCACACACAATCATACCACACACACATGCACACACATCACACACAATCATACCACACACACATGCACACACATCACACACAATCATACCACACACACATGCACACACATCACACACAATCATACCACACACATGCACACATCACACACAATCATCCACACACACATGCACACACATCACACACAATCATCCACACACACATGCACACACATCACACACAATCATACCACACACACATGCACACACATCACACACAATCATACCACACATGCATGCACATGTATCACACACATTACACCACATATCACACACATGCCACACATCATACATGCACACACAACACACATCTTGTACACACACACCACATACCACACACACAAACGTTATGCACATATGCATCCCACACATGCCTCACACACACAACGCACCACACACAACACACATACTGCGGTGATAAAATACATGGGCATGGCATTCAGGCAGAAATTGGTTCCATCCCTGTTCCTTTTTTTTTTTTTTTTTTTTGGAGACAGAGTCTCGCACTGTCGCCCTGGCTGGAGTGCAGTGGCGTGATCTTGGCTCACTGCAACCTCTCTCTCCCAGGTTCATGTAATTCTCCTGCATCAGCATCTCAAGTAGCTGGCATTACAGGTGCCCCCCACCACGCCTGGCTAATTTTTTGTATTTTTAGTAGAGATGGGGTTTCACTATGTTGGCCAGGCTTGCCTTGACCTCCTGACCTCATGCCCACCTCAGCATCCCAAAGTGCTGGGATTACAGGCGTGAGCCGCCGCATCCGGCCTCCTGTACCATTATTTTACTAGCTGTGAATTTGGCCAAGTTACTGCTGCTCTCTGACCCTCAGTCTTTTTATCTGCAGAATGGGTTTACTCAAGGCACCTGCTTTCTGAAATTGTTGGAGAGTCTTTGAGCTCAGGGGGCAGGGAGGACAGAGCTTCGTGAGGCACCTTTCAGTGGAAACCTGTTTAATTTTGTTTCCGTCCTGGGGGAGGAGGAGAGAAGGAAGACTGGGGGGTGAGTTCCCCCGCGTAAGACAGCTTCCTATGGACGATGAATTTAGACTCGCCGCATCTGTGCATTGCTCGTGTGGCCTCCCAGAGCCTGGGTGGCAGATGGGTGGCCTGGCGTGCGCATTCTTCGTTTCAGGCTGTGCCGGGCCTCCCCTTAATAAAGACCTGTTTCTTCCCGGCTGCACTCTTGGCCCAGCCATCAAGGCTCAATGAGCTATTCTGAGCTCCCGGCCTGCCCGCCGTGGACACACTCGGGCCTTCTGTTTGCCCACGGCCGCCCTGTGGGGCTTTCATAAAGCAGCCCTGTTCTCTCTCCCACCGCGCAGCCGCCTGCTCCTTGGGGCCTCCTTAGGGAGGAGGCCGTGCCAGCCCGGCAGCTGGGGGCGGGGGAGGCTGCGCTTTGCTGGCTTCCAGGAAGACGCACACGCTGTGTGTGGCAGGAGACCGGGGCACCTCTTTTTTGGCAGCCCCACTGAGTTAGGGGCGATTTGTCAGGGGTAAGACACGTGTTCGGCGAGCAGGCTGCTGCTCACTCCCTTGAGAGAGGGCAGGCCTCCCTCTGAGATGCAAGCTCACCAAGGCCACCAGGTGCCGGGCCTTTGCACGAGCTGTTCCTCTGATCTTCCTGGGATGGTCTCCTCCTCCTTCCCCTCCTCCCCTCCTCCCTTTCCCCTCCTCCCCCTGCCCTCCCCCTCCTCCCCTCCTCTCCCCTTCCTTCGCCTCCCCTCCCCCCTTCCTCCCCCACCCCCTCCCCTCCCCTCTCCTCCTTGCCTAAGCTGAAGTTTTCTTGTTTCCTGTCTCTACGGTCTCATCGGTCTTGTTGGAGTTCCTCCGTGTATTCGTCCTTGTCTTGCCCCTCTAGAGGGTATGTTTCCTAGGATCAAGGAGGAATCCGTCTTGTTCACGTCCATTGCCCAGACCCCACACAGTGCCTGACTCAGAGGAAGCCACAATCAAGATTTGTTAGATGAATGAATGAACTAACCAAGCAATTAAGAAGTAAATCTATGAATCCATGAAGCAATGATTCAGTAGATCAATTACTTAATGAGACCAGGGGACATAGGCAGGAGAGAGACTGAGTTTCCCCTTTAGCAGGAATCCTTGCCATACACATATATATATTTCATCATCTGATCTTCCCCATTCACCTCTAAGCCCTTCCAGAGCAGTGGTGGAGCAGGCTCCTCTCCAGGATACCCAGAACGCACCATCGGCCCCAGGCCTGGCCCACACCACTGCTCGATGAACCTTGATTTAATGAATATGCCAAGGTCAGTCCCATGGCCTCTGATCCATTTTGGGGGTCACGCTGGCTTTGTGCCAACTCAAGACCTTCACACCTGCTGTTCCCTGGGCCTGGAATCCTGCCCCTGACTTTTTCACGTGAAGAACGCCCTCCGCTGGAACACCCACTTCCCTGGGCGGCTGCCCCACCGCATTTGGATCGTCCTCCGCTGGAACACCCACTTCCTTGGGTGGCTGCCCCCACCACATTAGGAGCTGCTTCCCTGGAATTCTCTGTCCAGCACCTGCATAGCTCCTTCCTAGGCCTCACTGATGGAGCTAATGCTTGTTTACCTATTTCCATTAGACTTGGAGCACCCTGGGCCAGGACCTGTCCTGCCCTGCTTGCCCTGTGTCCTCAGTTCCCAGGACAGTGTGGGCTCACAGGACTTGTTGAGTGAGCACTTCTTGTTAAGTAAGCAAACCAGTGGACCAACAGGCGCAGAAAGCTGATTGTGTGTCCATTTTACAGTGGAGGGCAGTGGCCCCCATCCAACACAGGGAATGCCGCAGTCACAGAAGTTGTCAGAGATACAGTCACTAGAATCCCATCCTCCACTCATTCATGCAACAGGTTTTCATCCAGTGCCTGCTGCCTGCAGAGATGGCCCTGTGGCAGGGTGCAGCCCAGGGAGGGGGGCAGGCCATGAAAAGGGCTTCCATGGAGGCAGGGACAGAGGCCAGGTGCAGCGGGCCACTACTCCCTGGGGGGGGGGGGTGGTCAGGGAAGGCTCCCTGGGGGAGGTGAGGCAGTCCTGGAGTGGAGTCCCAAGAAAGGAACTGCCATTCAGCAGTGGGTGAGAGCCAGGCAAGCAGTGCACGTAAAGGGAGGACCTCGAGGGGCCATGGAGCTGACCTCCAGCCCAGCAGGGTGGGCACAGGGATGAGGCCTGGATCTGCTCTGAGCAGGCTCAGGAACCGGGGTCACTAGTGGAAGCCCAGGAGGATCTGCTTTATGTCAATATAAAGGAACATTTCCCAGAGGCAGAGCCATGCAGGTAGAACGAACTTTCTAAGGAAGGAGTGAGCTCTCCATCCCTGGGGGTATGTAAGCTGTGATGCCGGAGAGGGATGAGGGGTTCGCCTTGACAGAAAACCTGTAAAATCCCTTCTGATCTAAAAAATCTATATTGAAAAGCATCTAATGCAGGCAGAGGAGGTACTTATCAGATAATATCAACATAATTTTCATACAAATATGCATAAAGGCGATGATTACAGAGATTTTTTATGGAATGCAAAAACCCCATCTCATAAATCCCACTTTTAGAGAATTATTCTCATGCAATCAACGCATGAGTATTCAGACACTTGGCTAAAATCACTGCAGTGGTGTTTGTAACAGAGGAAAACTGGAAACAATCCAAATGTTAACTTATATGTTTATTTTCTGTCTCCCCTCTAAGCTGCGAGCTCCAAGAGGGTGGACCTTGTCGGTCTCATTGGCAGCTCTGTCCTTCAGATGCAGTGGATAGAAGAGACAGAATGTGCTCTTTGCTTATTTGTTTCATTTTTTTTATTTTGTTTTCTCACTGCCTATTCTATGAACCTATGTACTCTTTTTTTTTAAAGTGTAACTTGGCCGGGCGTGGTGGTTCATGGCAGTAATCCCAGCACTTTGGGAGGCCGAGGTGGGCGGATTGCTTGAGGCCAGGAGTTTGAGACCAGCCTGGCCAACACGGTGAAACCCCGTCTCTATGAAAAATACAAAAATTAGCCAGGCATGGTGGCGCACACCTGTAGTCCCAGCTACTCGGGAGGGTGAGGCAGGAGAATCACTTGAACCCGGGAGGCGGAGGTTGCAATGAGCCTAGATTACACCACTGCACTCCAGCCTGGGCAAATTAGTGAGACTCTGTCTCAAAAAAAAAAATAAAAAATAAAAAAAGTGATAAAAGTATAACTCTACTGATGAGAAAGAGAGTTCATCAAAATGTTATTATAACAGCAGTTGTTTCTGGGTGATGGATCGAAGACTATTTTTATTTTGTTCTTTATGTTGCACTGAGTTTTTCATGCTATCTACAATAGACACATATGATGTTTGTAATGTGAAAATTTTTTGAGAAAAAACAGAATGACATCAGAGTTTTTAAAAAAAGAAAAAGCAAGAAAGAAAAACGGCTTCATTTGCTGAGCTCTGAGAATGGATTTTTTAAAGCCAAACAAAATCGTGTAAGATTTTCTCTAAATGCCCCTAGTGGTATCTTCTTGCCATCTGGCTAGGATCACACGAGAACAAGCCAACTCGTCTGGGGAAGAAAATTGTTTTCAGTGTCGCAGTAGCCACCTCTAAACTCGCCTCCTCCACCCATAGCCTGCCATGGGCGTGGACTTGACATTTATCTGGGCTCACAAGCCTGCAGGCCTGTCTGGGTGTCCCAAAGCCACTTCTGCTCAAGGCAGATAACTGCCAAGGAAATCACTCCGCCAGCAAAGAATCTGCCTTTGAATCTGTCTTCCCAAACAAGCAAGCTCTCTCAGTGTTCAGGAGAAAACAGCTCGCTCTGAGTTGTTCGCATTTGTGGAGCTCTTCAGTTCTTGGGGCCCAAAGGGATTCAGCCTCCTGGCGGGGTTGGGATCGAAGCTACCTGCCAGAAGGCACTGCTCACCATCTGTCACCCTGGGGAAGTAGACTGGTCTCCAGCCACTGGATGTGGGCAAGCCGAGGCTGGGCCACCCTTTGTCAGAGAGCTTGTAGTGGAAGTGCGATCATCAGATGAGGGGCGGGGGCGGGTCTTATTGCCTCCAATAGCCAGGTGACAGGGCCGGTGCTCAGAGGGGTGAAATTCACCAGGGTCTCCTATTCTACCCAGTAAATCTGGGCTGGTCTGACTACAACCTCCCCACTGCACTTACTGGTAGCATTTTGTACAAGACGTTAGGATTGCCTAGAGGAGGAAGGGGACCCTTTGGGAGAGACAAGGGGCTCTCACCCTCTGGTTCCACAATGACAGGACGGAATTTGCCAATTCAGGGTCCCTGCCCCTGGAGCTTATGCCTGTAGCCGCCCGTCCCATATATAGAAGCACACACGGGCGCCCCTCCTCATGTGCAGCTGGCTCTGAGTTTCATGGAACAAAAAGAGCCAACTCCCAGAAGGAGGCCGGTTCAAACTCTGCCTTTTTCTGGCTGTGTACTCGGAGAAGTTACACACCTCTCTGAAAAATTGTTGAAAGTAAACTTACTGCACAGGACACATTCTGTGCTCAGTTATATCTGCCGAGTTCAGCTGGGGTGCAGGCACTGCCACAGGCCCCGAGAAAAGAACAGGGTGCAGAGCAGGGGCTGCTTTCAGGGACCCGCCATGCTAGTGAAGGTGGAACGGTAAAGAGGGTCCCGGGTGTAAGGGCGCGGGCAGTGATGAGGACACAGATCCACTGAGGCAGGGGAGGGTGAGGGAGGACTTCTGCAGAGGGGGTGCCCTGAGGACAGAGTCAGGGAGAGATCAAGAGACAGGGATGGCCGGGAGGGCACAGGGCTCACTGGCCAGGCAACCTCGCCACTATTTCTGTTATTATTACTTCTCCTGCTGAGGAACAGACAGGGTGAGACACCTGCCCAGGGACACCCTGTTAGAAAGTGGCAGGGCCAGGACTCAGCCACAGGCCTGTCTGGGGGTCCCCATGCACACGGTGCACTGGTCTCCAATGGATGCACAGGTGGGATCTCTTTTCTTTTTTCTTTTCTTTTCTTTTTCTTTCCTTTTCTGTTTTTTTAGATGGAGCCGCACTATGTCACCCAGGCTGGAGTGCAATGGCATGATCTTGGCTCACTGCAACTTCCATCTCCTGGGTCCAAGCGATTCTCTCACCTCAGCCTCCGGAATAGCTGGGATTACAGGCGCCCGCCACCACACCCGACGAATGTTTGTATTTTTAGTAGAGACAGGGTTTCACCATGTTGGCCAGGCTGGTCTTGAACTCCTGACCTCAAGTGATCCCCCCGCCTTGGCCTCCCAAAGTGCTGGGATCATAGGCATGAGCCACCGCGCCCAGGCTCATGGGTAGAATCTCTGATCCTCCCGGTTCATGGATCTCCTGATTATGCTCCCAATCCACCTTCTGCTTTCTTGACATCAAACCTAAGAAACAAGGGCCCAGGACACTTTCTGCTTAAGCCTAAAGTGCTGGTTAGCAGAAGGGACCCCGAGAGGACCCCCAGGTCTCTCTCCATCCTGAGGGGCTGCCGCTGTGGTTTCTCCCCAACGTTGGGGATGGAGGGTCCTGTCTGACCTAGTGGCTTCTCATGAAGGTGCCCTTCCAGAGAGCCAAGCACCGAATTGGGCCAGCCCAGGTGGTCACTCGGCTCTGCTGAGGCCTGCTTGGATCTCAGGGTGACTGGCCCCGTCAGGGTGACTCAGCTGTTCTTGCAGCTGGGCGTGGGCTGATGGCTGGGAGCTCTCCAGGCAGCCCGCAGTGGCCAGGCCGCAGGAAGGCAGGCGGGAGCAGCCCAGGAGGACTCACCAAGTTATTTTGCTTTTAAAGCCTCCAGCTCCTGGCCCAGGGAGCCAGGTACACTCAGCCTATTGGAAAAGTGCCTCCTTCTCAGGGAAGCCTCGGTCATGGGGAAAAGCTGGGATGCTCAGAACCAAACAGGAACTGAAAGTCAGCCCAGCCAAGTCCTTCATTTCACAGCTGAGGAAACTGAGGCCCAGAGAGGCTGACCTGCTTGGGGTCACGCACACATAGGGTGGTGCAGGCCTGTGATCTTTGCACTGGGCCCCCAGACCTCCCTGGAGAGAGCTCACACTGCTCGGAACCAGCAAGCTGCTGGGTGATGCCACAGGACTCCCTGAAAAATCAGCCCATTGAAGACCAGCTCAGGGTGGGCAGGAGGGCCCCCAGATGGACCTGGGGCCCAGTCCTGGCCCTGCCAGCTTCTAACAGGGTGGCCTTGGGCAGGTGTCTTACCCTCTCTAGGCCTCAGTCTCCCCTCCGGCCACGTGCTGGGATCTCCAGGAGAGTTCAGTGAGTGGCAGTGTGTGGTCAGCCCAGTGCACACAGGGTTCCCTCTGTGCTCACCAAAACTCAGAGGAGGTGGCCCTGGAGCCTTGAAGAAGAGGACACCTCCTGCCTGCCACTGCTGGGGAAAAGCCCACCTGGCCCTCCCACGCACATATACACGCGGACAGGAGAGCTTGAGAGCACGTGGAGAATTTGCTTCTCCTGAGAGCAGGCTGGAGTTCAGGCGTCAGAGCAGGAGAATTTGGGCTTTCCCTCTGCAAAACTCACGTGTGAAACCCACTCATTTGTGCAACAAATATTTACCGAGTGCTTGCTGTGTACAAGGTCCTGCCCCAGGGCGGGAGACAGAGCCATGACCAAAGCAAACAGAATCCTGCCCCATCGTCCTTACTTCCAGAGGGCAGGATCATCAACAAGAGTCACAAATGATCAAACGCATGTGGGGAGTAACATAGTGATTGTGGAGCAGGGATCAGAGAGGGATCGGTGCCACTGAGAAAAGAGTCGAGCAGAGCAAGAGCTAGGAAGCAATGGGGGTGGGAATTTTAGAGGGGGACCCAGAAAGGACCAGCCCAAGCAGGTGACCTCTGAACAGAGGGTGGAATGAGGTGAGGGCACAAGCCATGAAGGTTTCTGCAGGAAGAACTTTCCAGGTGGGGGAACAGCCCCTGCAAAGGCCCTGAGGCAGGAGCCCCATGTAATAGCACCTCCAGCGAACAAAGGAGGGAAGGAGGGGCTGAGGGGAGGAGGTGGAGGATGCCATGTGCGGGTGTGGATTGGGAGAGAGGACCGGCCTTCCTCATCTGTGGCGTTGGCTTGTTCTGTTTCAGGGCGATAGAATTGCTCAGCCTCCACGAGCTACGAAATCCCAGAAGACAAGGAGGTCCATGAAGCGGGGGATGAGAATCCCACCAGTTTGAAACGTGCCATGTTGGCGACGCTCCTTCCTTGAGGCTTCTTCGTCCCCCTCCCCAACCTCATTTCACACTCTGCTCCTCACACAATAGAGTCTCAGAAGGCCATGGCCACAAAGGGTCAGGGCACCAGCCTTGGGACAAGGACGAAGACCCAAATCCCCAACCAGATGTCACAGCTGCTGACCCTGGCCTCACCCAGCCGCCCACTGCCTTGCCCCCTGTGCCCACCCCAAGCCTTGACAAGAGCCGTTTCCTCCGTTAGGAATGTACTCCCTTCACTGTCCGCCCGCGGGGGTGCACATCTTCCGGGTCTCACACGTGGTGATAATTCAGCCAACTCAGTCAACTACTCATTGACTGAATGAATACATTCACAGTTGTGTCTCCAGGGTCCTCAAGTGATTCCATACGTTAGCTGAGTACCTGCCGCGTACCGTCGCTTTTTCTCAGATTTTCAGTCAGGAATCAGGAGACCTGGGTTTCAGCTCCATGACTTGGAGCAAGTCACATGTCCTCTCTGGCCCTCAATTACAATCAAATCTTTCAGAGCTGGAAGGGATCACAGAGCTCACCAGTCTAAGCCCTTGCCCGATGCATGGGACAGCTCTGCTGCGTCCACATTCAGTCATGACCCAGTCTCTCCTTGTTCACCTTCAGAGACGGAGAGTTCACTCTCAAACTCCCAAGAAACTTCACTCCTAGGCATCTTCCAGATTAAGTGGAGATTCCTCAGAGTGGAAAAGGCGTGGGCATTAGCAGACCTGGTTCAGATCACACTTCTAGCTCTACGACCTTAGGCATGCCACTTAGCCGTTGTGAGCCCAAGGTTTACCATCCGTAAAACGAGGATCATAATGTTTTCTGTTAGAGCTGTCTCAAGGATCAAGCAAGATGGCCAGGAAGTGCCTGGCACGCTGTAGACTCCGGAGACATCGAAGAGATGTCAGATATACACTAAGGAGCTCCACGTCCTGATGACTACAGCACTTCCCAGGACCTAGACTCCGCGTGGTTCTGGGTGAGGGGCTGGGAGGGGAGGGCTGGAAGAAGGTGGTTGTCTGCAGGCCCTGGCAAGGTAGCACATCCTAGGAGGAGGCCGTCATGAAGACGAGGTCAGAATGGTGTAAGAAAGAAACTAGATACATAAATGATAGATAAGTAAATATTTTGTTATTGTGGTCAGATACACAAGCCTTAAAAATCTACAATTTTAACCATTTTTAAGTGTACCGTCCTAGGGACCCTAAGTACAATCACAGCCGGGCACAGTGGCTCGTGCCTGTAATCCCAGCTGAGGTGGGAGGACCACTTAAGGCCAGGAGTTCAAGGCCAGCTTGGGCAACACAGTGAGACCTTGTACAAAAAAATAAAAATTAGTTGGGCCTGGTGGCACATGCCTTTGGCTCCAGCTACTCAGGAAGCTGAGGTGGGAGGATCCCTTGAACCTAGGAGCCCGAGGCTGCAATGAGCTGTTACCACACCTCTGCACTCCAGCTGGGGCAATAGAGCAAGACCCAGTCTCCAAAAAAAAAATGTAAGTACATTCACAGGCCGGGTGCGGTGGCTCACGCCTGTAATCCCAGCACTTTGGGAGGCCAAGGCGGGCAGATCATCTGAGGTCAGGAGTTTGAGACCAGCCTGGCCAACATGGCAAAACCCTGTCTCTGCTAAAAATACAAAAATTAGCCTGGCGTGGTGGCGCATGCCTGTCATCCCAGCTACTCAGGAGGCTGAGGCACGAGAACTGCTTGAGCCCAGGAGGTGGAAGTTGCAGTGAGCCAAGATTGTGCCACTGCACTCCAGCTTGGGCGACAGAGCGAGACTCTGTCTCAAAAAAATAAAAAATAGGCTGGGCATGGTGGCTCACGCCTGTAATCCCAGTACTTTGGGAGGCTGAGCTGGGTGGATCACGAGGTCAGGAGATTGAGACCATCCTGGCTAACACGGTGAAACCCCATCTCTACTAAAAATACAAAAAGTTAGCCAGGTGTAGTGGTGGGTGCCTGTAGTCCCAGCTACTTGGAAGGCTGAGGCAGGAGAATGGCGTGAACCTGGGAGGCGGAGCTGGCAGTGAGTCGAGATCGCGCCACTGCACTCTAGCCTGGGCGACAGAGCAAGACTCCGTCTCAAAAAATAAAATAAAATAAAATAAAAATTAAAAGGTACATTTACAGTGTTGCACAGCCATCACCTCCTCACCCATCTCCCAAACTTGTTCAATTTCCCCAACTGAAACTCTGTCCCCATTAACCACTAACACTCATTCCTCTCTGCCCCAGGCCCTGGCACCCACCATTCTACTTTTTATCTTTATGAATTTGACAACTCCAGGAACCTCATATAAGTGGAATCCTACAGTATTTGTCCTTTTGTGACTGGCTTGCCTGATTTAGCATAATGTCTCCAAGGTTCATTCATGTTGTAGCATGGGTCAGAATTTCCCCCTTTTTTTTTTCTTTGAGACAGGGTCTCACTCTGTCACCCAGGCTGGCACGATCTCAGCTCATTGCAGCCTCAGCCTTCTGGGCTCAAGCAATCCTCCCAACTCAGCCTCTGGAGTAGCTGGGACTACAGGCGCTCACTAACACAACTGGCTAATTTTTGTTTTTCTGTAGAGACTGGGTTTCCCCACGTTGCCCTGGCTGGTCTCGCACTCCTGGGCTCAAGCCATCCTCCCTCCTTGGCCTCTCAAGGTGCTGGGATTACCGGTGTGAGCCACGATGCTGGGAGTGATTTTCCTCCTTTTTAAGGCTGAATAACATTCTAGTGTATGAATATACTACATTCTGTTTATCTATTCATCTGTCAATGGACATTTAGGTGTTTCCACATTTTGGTTACTGTGAATGATGCTACTGTGAGCAGGGGTATACAAATAGCTGAGTCCCTGCTTTCAGTTCTTTTGGGTATATGTCCAAAAGCAGAATTGCTGGATCATATGGTAATTCTGTTTAATTTAAAATTTTTTCTAATTTTTTGTAGAGACAGGGTCTTTTTATGTTGCCCAGGCTGGTCTTGAACCCAAACAATTCTCCTGCCTCAGCCTCCTGAAGTGCTAGGATTACAGGCATGAGCTACCACACCCGGCTTGTTTTTTCTGAGGAGCTGCCATGCTCGTTATTACAGTGGCAGCACCATAGAACATTGCCACCAGCTATGCTAGCACCAGGTATTTCTCCCTATCTTCAGTTTTATGTTCCCTATATCTTCACCACCACTGGTAATTTTCTGTGTTTGTTTTTTTGTTTTTATAATAGCCATCCTAATGGTTGTAAAGCACTATCTCATTGTGGTTTTGATTTGCATTTCCCTAATGATCAGTGATGTTGAGTATCTTTTTATGTGCTTATTGGCCATTTGTATATCTTTGGAGAAAAGTTATTTGTCCATTTCTTAATTGCTTTGGTCGTTGTTGTTGTTTTTGAGAGGGAGTCTTGCTCTGTCATCCAGGCTGGAGTGCAGTGGTGCAATCTCAGCTCACTGCAACCTCTGCCTCTCCGGTTCAAGCAATTCTCCTGCCTCCACCCCCAAGTAGCTGAGATTACAGGTGCCTGCCACTACACCCAGCTAATTTTTGTATTTTTAGTAGAGACAGGGTTCCACCATGTTGGTCAGGCTGGTCTCGAAGTCCTCACTTCAAGTGATCCACCCACCTCGGCCTCCCAAAGGGCTGGGGGGGTTACAGGCGTGAACCAACGCTCCTGGCCCATTTCTTAATTGGGTTGTTTGTTTTTTGTTGTTGAGTGGTTGTTCTTTATATATTCTGGATATTCACCTCTTATCTGATACGTGATTTGCAATCATTCTCTCTCATTCCATGGGTTGCCTTTTCAGTGTGTTGATAGTGTCCTTTGATGCACCAAAGTTTTTAATTTTGATGAAGTCTAGTTTATCTATTTTTTCTTTGGTTGCCTATGCTTTGGTGTCATAGCCAATAAATCATTGCCAGACTCAATGTCATGAATTTTTTCCTCTACGCTTTCTTCTAAGAGTTTTATAGTTTCAGCTCATACATTTAGATCTTTGATCAATTTTTAATAATTTTTGTATAGAGTATAAGCTCAGGGTCCAGTTTTACTCTTTTACATGTGAATACCCAGTTTTCTCAACACCATTTGTTATCAAGACTATCCATTTCCCATTGAATGGTCTTGACACTTTAGCTAACATTCATTGAAAAAAGTCATTGAAAAAATTTTAATATATATAATATATAACTATTATATATAATAATACATAATTATTTATATAATATATATTATTGTACATAACAATATATAAATATATATTTAAGTATATATTATATACATTATATATTATATACATTATATTTTATATACATTATATATTATATACATTATATATTATATACATCATA
Source organism: Nomascus leucogenys (assembly GCF_006542625.1). Lineage (NCBI taxonomy): Eukaryota > Metazoa > Chordata > Mammalia > Primates > Hylobatidae > Nomascus > Nomascus leucogenys. The sequence continues at coordinate 77,725,268 of NC_044400.1, forward strand.
TATTATATACATTATATTTTATATACATTATATATTATATACATTATATTTTATATATATGTATAATACTGAGATCTTTATTCTATCCCATTGATTTATATGTCTGTCTTTATGCCAGTATCACACTGTTTTGATAACTGTAGCTTTGTAGTAAGTTTTGATCAGGAAGGGTGAGATTTTGAACTTTGTTGTTTTCCAAGACTATTTCACTATTTGGGATCCTTTGAGATTCCATATAAATTTTAGGAAGGATTTTCCTATTTCTACAAAAAAAAATGTGATTAGTATTTTGATTGGAACTGCACTGAACCAATAGACCACTTTGGGTTGTATTGACATCTTACCAATAGTAAAGATAAATTTTTCTTTTTTTTTTTCTTGAGACAGAGTCTCACTCTGTCATCCAGCCTGGAGTGCAGTGGCACAATCTCAGCTCACTGCAACCTCTGCCTCCCGGGTTCAAGCAATTCTCCTGTCTCAGCCTCCCAAGTGGCTGGGACTACAGGCACATGCCACCATACCTGGCTAATTTTGTATTTTTTGTAGAGATGGGATTTCACCATATTGGTCAGGCTGGTCTTGAACTCCTGACCTCAGGTGGTGCACCCACCTTGGCCTCCCGAAGTGCTGGGATTACAGGTGTGAGCCACAGCACCCGGCTAAGATAAATTTTTCAAAATGACATTTAGTCATGAAACTGCTGTGAAAAATAGTCTGGCATTTTCTCAGAAAGTTAAGCATAGAATTACGATATGATCCAGAAATTCCATTCCTAGATATATACCCAAAAGAACTGAAAGCAGGGACTCGAACAGATACTTGTACACCAGTGTTCAGCGTTATTCACAAAAACCAAAAGATGAAAGCAACCTGAGTGTCCAGCAACAGATGAATGGATAAGCAAAATGCAGTATATGCATACAGTGAAATATTATTTTTCTGTAAGAAGGAATGAACTTCTGATACATGCTACAACATGGATGCATCTTGGAGACATTATGCTAAGTGAAACAAGCCAGACACGAAAAGAAAAATATTGTATTATTCCACTTATATAAGGTTCCTAGAATAGACAAATTTATAGACACAGGAAATAGGATAGAGGTTTACCAGTGGGGAGGAAGAAATAGGGAGTTATTGTTCAACGTGTACAGAGTTTCTATTTGGGATAATGAAAAAAAGTTCTGGAAATAGATAGTGTTGATGGTTATACAGAGTTGTGAATGTACTTAATGCCACTGAACTGGACACTTAGAATGGTTAAAATGGTAAAAATGGTAAATTTTATGTTATGTGATATGGTTAGGCTTTGTGTCCCCACCCATATCTCATCTCAAATTGTAGTCCCCAGGTATTGAGGGAGGAACCTGGTGGGAGATGATTGGATCATGGGGGTCGTTTACCCCGAGCTGTTCTCGTGATAGTGAGTGAGTTCTCATGAGATCTGATGGTCTTATAAGGCAGTTTTCCCTGCTCTTACATGCTCTCTCTTGCCTGCCACCATGTAAGATGTGCCTGCTTCGCCTTCCACCATGATTGTAAGTTTCCTGAGGCCTTCCCAGCCGTGTGAATCAATTAAACCTCTTTCTTTTATAAATTACCCAGTCTGAGGCAGTTCTTTATAGCAGTGTGAAATCAGACTAATATTAATACAAAACATATATTTTACCATAATAGAAAATGTTTTGAAAGGAGACATTTATTCCCTGATTACCAGTGTCATGCATTTTCATAGATGACAATGTGGAAATACAGAGAACACACAGAAGGAATGCAGGGAAAAGATGCAAAATGCAAATAGCTGTCAGATTTGGGGCAGCAGTCCAATTTTTCTGTGGTTGTCCTGGGACATGGATGAAGTGGCTTCCCTGTGAGTTCCTCAGCCGTGCACTGACTCTGCTGTCTGGTGGTCAAGTGTCCCCATGTGCAGGTGAGCACACGCCTCCGAGGAGACGCCTTCACCCTTCAGTTGGCTTGGACACACATTTTGGCTGTTCCTACTTGGGTTTCTCCCTGCTCCCAGAAAGCTTAGTGAGGATGGCTGGGATTCCAGGATTCCAAGATTGTATGTTGCAAGAGTGAAACTCTAGGGTTTTTTCTGCTGCTGTTTTTATTTATTTATTTATTTATTTCTAATAATGTACTGGACTTTCTAGTTTTATGTCAAAAGAATTTTATTGTTGTTGTTATTGTTGTTTTGAGACAGGAGTTTCACTCTTATCACTCAGGGTGGAGTGCAATGGCTTTCTCAGCTCACTGCAGCCTCCGCCTCCTGGGTTCAAGCGATTCTCCTGCCTCAGCCTCCCGAGTAGCTGGGATTATAGGCGTGCACCACCATGCCCGGCTAATTTTTTGTATTTTCATTAGAGATGGGGTTTCACCTTGTTGGCCAGGGTGGTCTCGAACTCCTGACCTCAGGTGATCCACCTGCTTCAGCCTCCCAAGTGTGGGATTACAGGCATGAGCCACCGGGCCCGGCCAATGTCAAAAGAATGTTGATTGCTGGTCATTTTCACACCTACAAAATTATGAAGGCAAATTCTGCAAAATGACTCTTAAACAGAACCTCAACATTAGTCATACTCTTTCCTGTATAGGAACCTATCCAGAGGAAACATTTGACTTATAAAAGGGTGTTTTGCAGCATCATTTATAACAGCAAAGACCTGTCCATCAAGAGGATTATGGCCATCCACTCATGGATGCATTTACATATGTCACTAACAAGGAGGGCTATGTTAAAACTGTATGATATTGCAAGAAGTAAAGGGTAGAATAAGTGAAACAAGCAGGATACAAAAGTTTCATGCAGTATTTGCTTAAACTCTATTAGAGAGGCACAGCAATAAAATCTCTTCAAATACTTTTAACAGCGTGAAACAGTTCAGTCCATTATTTTTAGTGAAAAAGACCGTGAAACTGTGTATGAAAATTGCTACAATGTCATGTATGATATAACTATGAAAAATATAGGCTGGCTGGGTGCAGTGGCTCACGCCTATAATCCCAGCACTTTGGGAGGCCGAGGCAGGCAGATCACCTGAGATCAGGAGTTCGAGACCAGCCTGGCCAACATGGCAAAACCCTGTCTCTACTAAAAATACAAAAATTAGCCAGGCATGGTGGGGCACGCCTGTAATCCTAGCTACTCCGGAGGCTGAGGCAAGAGAATCACTTGAACCCAAGAGATGGAGGTTGCAGTGAACTGAGATCATGCCACTGTACTCCAGCTCAGGTGACAGAGAAAGACTCCATCTCAAAAAAAAAAAAAAAGAAAAGAAAGAAAAAAAGAAAAGAAAAGAAAAATATAGGCTGGGCATAGTGGCTCAGGCCAGGCAAGGTGGTGCATGCCTGTAATCCCAGCACTTTGGGAGGCCAAGGCGGGAGGATCACCTTAAGGACCCCAGGAATTTGAAACCAGCCTGGGGAACAAAGTGAGATCCCATTTCTACAACAACAACAAAAAAAGACAATTAGTGGGGTATGGTGGCAAGTGTCTGTAGTCTCTGCTACTTGGGAGAGTGAGGTGGGAGGATTGCTTGAGCCCAGGAGTTTGAGGCTGCAGTGAACTATGATTGCACCACTGCATTCCTGTCCCCAGGTGATACAGGGTGTCTCTAGAAAAGCAGAAAGAAACGAAGGAAGGAAGGAAGGAAGGAAGGAAGGAAGGACCGACCTTAATAAGAAAGATTGGAAGGAAATATGCCAACATGTTGATAATGATTGTCTTTAACTTGTGGTACAATAAGTCACTTTTCTTTTTTTTCTTTTCACCTCTTTTTTTAAACATCTTCACTACCACAAAGCCATCCAACTCTTAAAATCAGGAAAGAAAGTCGGTTATTTTTATGCTTAGGCAAATTGAAACTTCATAAAATGTAAGTCCTTGTGTTAAGGTGAGAATAGAGGTGTTTTTTCTTTCTGTTTCTATTTTTTTAATTTTTATTTGCTTTATTGTATTGCTGTTATAATAAATTCTGTGTCTTTGTCATTTTTAACCCATTGAATTTAGCCATTTCCCTTGTCACCTTCCCACTGTCCCAACGCCAACCCCAATTCCCAATGACTAGAGCCTAACCTTAGCTGGGAACGACAGCGTGCAGTTGACAATGATCCTTCCTTGTTATTCGGACTCAACAGCAGGAACGAGGCACACAGGTGAGACCAGCGAGAACCTCTGGGGAGCCGGCCTGACCTCCCCACCCCTTCGTGACTTTGTGGACCTCGTTCCTGGGGCTCAGGCCCTCTGGCCCGTGCCTCTTCCCATATGTTCCCCTCCATGGAGCCACCCCAGGGTGGGCAGGTGCAGAGGCAGAAACCTGCTGAGGATGCCCACTATGACTTGGTGTCCATTCCCCACAGGCTGGGGGCGCCTTCCGCACCCAGATCGCGTGCCTGAAAACATGTTGGCTGTGGAAGCCCCAATTAATGTGAAGGAGCCTCGCTTCAGCCATCAACACTGTCACCACCAAACAAGCTTGACAGCTCATGGGCCCTAGGGTTCCCAGAGCAGGAGAAAGGAAAAGCGTTGTGTGGACAATTTAGTGTTGCCAGCTCTGTTTTTCCGTTCCAAAGACATTTTGTTAAAATTTTTCTTTCTAGAATTATTCTGCTTCCCCTTCCCCTTCCCCTCTTTCTCCTTCTTGTCTTCCTCCTCTCCTCCTCCCCCTCCCCCTTCTTCTTCTTCTTCTTCTTCTTCTTCTTCTTCTTCTTCTTATTCTTATTCTTCTTCCTCTTCTTCTTCCTCCTCCTCCTCTTTCTTCTTCTTTGTCCTCCTCCTCCTCCTCTTCCCCTTCTCTTTCTCCTTCTCCTTCTTCTTCTTCTTCCAGGGTTTGGCTCTGTCACCCAGCTTGGAATGCAGTGGCATGATCTCAGCTCACTGCAACCTCCACCTCCCAGGCTCAAGCAGTCCTCCCACCTCAGCCTCCCAAATAGCTGGGACTACAGGTGTGTGCCACCATGTCCAGCTAATTTTTTTTTTTGTATTTTTAGTAGAGAAAGGGTTTCACCATGTTGCCCAGGCTGGTCTCAAACTCCTAGGCTCAGGTGGTCTGCCCACCTCAGCCTCCCAAAGTGCTAGGATAGCAGGCGTGAGCCAATGCACCTGGACCACCATTCGTTTTTTTAAAAATTATTTTATTTTATTTTTTTAGAGACAGGGTCTCGCTATGTTGCCCAGGCTGGACTCAAACTCCTGGGACCAAGTGATCCTCCTGGCTCAGCCTCTCCAGTAGATGGACAATAGGCATGAATACCACACCTGGCTACTACCATTTCTTAAAAGAAAAAACATTTAAATGTAGGAGGAACTAAATCTCAAAATAGGGAAAATAACAAGAAAGAACAGTTGTCAACTGCATACTGATATTTCCAAAATTATTTTGTAGAGAACATGCGTTAAAAGTTAATTTCAAACAGCCCAAATGTCTATCAACTGATGAATGGGTAAATGAAAGGTGGTCTATCCATACAGTGAAATATTATTCAGCGATGAAAAGGAATGAAGTGCCTAGATGCAGTGGCTCATGCCTGTAATCTCAGCACTTTGGGAGGCCGAGGCAGGTGGATGACCTGAGGTCAGGAGTTCAAGACCAGCCTGGACAACATGGTGAAACCCCGTCTCTCTAAAATACAAAAATTAGTCTGGCATGATGGTGGGTTCCTGTAATCCCAGCTACTCAGGAGGATAAGGCAGGAGAATCATTTGGACCCGGGAAGCAGAGGTTGCAGTGAGCCAAGATCACGCCATTGCACTCCAGCCTGGGGACAGAGAAAGACTCCATCTCAAAACAAAAAACAAAAAAACAGAAAGAAAAAGAATGAAGCACTGATACGCCTCAAAAACATGGTGCTAACTGAAAGAAGCCAGGCACAAAAGGCCACACATCGTATGATTCCATTCACATAATATTCAAAATAGGTGAATTGATTGAAAAATAAGTGGATTGGCCGGGCGCAGTGGCTCACGCCTGTAATCCCAGCACTTTGGGAGGCCAAGGCGGCAGGATCATGAGGTCAGGAGATCGAGACCACCCTGGCTAACACTGTGAAACCCCGTCTCTACTAAAAATACAAAAAATTAGCCAGGCGTGGTGGTGGGCGCCTGTAGTCCCAGCTACTTGGGAGGCTGAGGCAGGAGAATGGCGTGAACCCCGGGGGGTGGAGCTTACAGTGAGCCGAGATCACTCCACTGCACTCCAGCCTGGGTGACAGAGCGAGGCTCCGTCTCACAAAAAAAAAAAAAAAAGAAAGAAGTGGACTGGTGGTTGCCAGGGACTGAGAGGATGGAGAAATGGTGAGTGACTGCTAATGGACGTGAGGTTTCTTTTGATGGTGATGAAAATGTTCTAGAACTAAGTAGTAGTGATAGTTGTACAACATTGTAATCATACTAAAAACTACAGAGTTGTATATGTAAAATGATACATTTTATATTACATGAATTATATGGCAACAAAACATACATTAAAAACTAAACGTAGGCTAGGTGCAGTGGCTCATGTCTGTAATCCCAGGACTTTGGGCAGCCGAGGCAGGTGGATCTCTTGAGGTCAGGAGTTCAAGACCAGTCTGGCCAACATGGCGAACCCCCCGTCTCTACTAAAAACACAAAAATTAGCTGGGCCATGGTGGCCCATGCCTGTAATCCCAGCTACCTGGGAGACTGATGCATGAGAATCACTTGAACCCAGGAGGTGGCGGTTGCAGTGAGCTGAGATCACGCCACTGCACTCCAGTCTGGGCGACAGAGTGAGGCTCTGTCTTAAAAAAAAAAACAAAAAGGCCGGGCACGGTGCCTCACGCTTGTAATCGCAGCACTCTGGGAGGCCGAGGCGGGCAGATCACGAGGTCAGGAGATCGAGACCACGGTGAAACCCCATCTCTGCTAAAAGTACAAAAAAATTAGCCGGGCGTGGTGGCAGGCGCCTGTAGTCCCAGCTACTCGGAGAGGCTGAGGCAGGAGAATGGTGTGAACCTGGGAGGTGGAGCTTGCAGTGAGCCGAGATTGCGCCACTGCACTCCAGCCTGGATGAGAGAGCGATACTCCGTCTCAAAAAAAAAGAAACAAAAAATAAAACAACAACAACAACAAAAAACCCAAAAAGCAAAACAAAAACTAAATGTAAGAAAAGGTCTGAGAATGTATACCAATGACAACACTGAGTTTTATTTTGTATCCTTCTGGCATGGGTTGTTGCCAACTTCCCTTGGATTTTGCAACTGTTGCAAATCCATTTTCACAGAGGAGGGTGGGCCTGGATGGAAGTCAAAGAGCTCACACTTCCACTCCAGGCACAATATTCGTTCTGAGCTGTCACTGGTGGAGGCTCCCAGGCGGTGTCAACCCCTGGCCTTTCCATCCTGCCCTGAATTGGGCAGAGAGGCTTCCAGGAAACCCACAGGCACAAAGATGCAGATGCTGCCTCCAGCAGAGGGGCTGATGTCCCAGGAGAGGCCCTGAGGGCAGTGGCTGCCTACTCCGATGGCTGCCCACTCCCGAAGGACGTCTTTGGTGCAGGTAAGGGTGCCTCTCCCTTTGGAGTTGCCAGCGCTGTTGCCCTGGGAAGCCCCCCTCCTGCCTTTGCCCCTCCCCCATTGCTTAGATCCTGCTCTGTTCCTGCTGCTGGCTGGGAGTGGAATTTTGACATCCATCATGAATTGGAAGCTGACTGTCACACCAGGGCAGTAAGGACCAGCACAGAGGCAGTGCTGCCCACGGACATAGAGAGCCCTGAGTGAGGAGAGATCTGGGGAGTTCTCAGCCGTCCACTGGCAAAGGACAATGGATCTCCAAGGGGTGCGGCCAGCTGATGGGTGATGGCATGGATGGAGGGTGGGTGCATCAATGCTGGAGCATCAACTCTGTGCACCCTTGTGGGGAGAATTGCCCCTGCTGAAGCCCCGGCTGGTCCAGAACCACACCAGCCTCTTTAGTGGTGTCTGTGGACCCAGGACCCACCCCTCAAGAGCCAAGGGTCCCGAGTGTGTGCACCTGTCGGCCTGGGTCTGGACTTGCAGCCCCAGCCAATGGGGCCCCAGGTCATGCTACCCATGGCTGCACACAGCTGAGCATGAACGCAGGCACTCCTGCACTTGTGTGAGTGCTGGCAGGCTTGTCCCTCTCCCAACTGAGCTGTGGGAGAGTGAGGGCAGGCGTGAGAATGTGGGAGTGTGCCAGGGTGCTGCATTCCTGTGCGAGCGATGGTGCATGTGCATGAAGCTTTGTTGGTGGGCAGGCACCTGTGTGCTTGCCTGGGAGTGAGAGGGAGTTGTTGGGGTGGCTACTGCCGGGAGCACGGAGGAGGGGACCACAGGACCGTGGGGGACCTTCCCAAGCTGGCTGCCCGCCCAGGCTTCCGTGTGTTTTGGCAGGGCTGCCCAGGCCCAAGGGCTCTCAGCGTCCAGGTAGAACTGCTGTGTCCAGACACTGCCCCTCCGCACCCTTCTTCCCTCCCGCCTCTCTCCTCCCCACACTCCCAGTCTCTTGCTTTGTCTCTGTCCGTGGGTCTGTGGCCCTTTCTGTTTCCATCTTTCCCCCTCCATCTCCCTCTGCTTCTCTGTCTCCCATTCACCCCCCGCTAACGATCCTCCTTAGAGGCCCTAGGCCCTGCCACGCCTTCCTGGCAAGCACAGCCCAGCTGGCCTGGGAGCCAACAACCTTCCCTCCCAGGCACCAGTGTGGGTCGGGAGGGCCTCCGGGAAGTCCTCTGTCCTCATCTCTGATATGGCTCACGGTGACTGCGTTTTATGGGGCCTTAATGAGTCCATTCAGACAGATGGAGCTGCACCAAGGTGTGGGGACAGACGTGATAATTAAAGAGGTTGCCAGTAGCCAGCATGGCTGGCACCAGGGTGTTCAGAAGTGTGACTAAAAAAGGCAGTGGGTGGGGCCTTCAGAGAGCCAGAGCCAGGGTAACAGCCCTGAGTGTGCAGCAGCCTTGCTATCTGCTAAGTCCTGCCACCACCGTGCCTCCTGGGCACAGATCTGGGCAGACTGTCCTCTCACAGATGGAAAAACTGAGGCCAAGGGAGGGTCAGTGGATGGTCTGAGGCCACACAGCACAGCAAGGGTTTGCATGGCGACCGCCCTGCCCCTGGGCTATCCAGACTGGGGAGAGCCCCACCCAGTTCCTGGCAGAGAAAAAGGCCTAGGAAGGGGACCTGAGCCAAGAAACACAGGAGGCGAGGGGGACTGTCCGCCACTCAGACAGAAAACGCTTCCTGACGCCTCCATCACCACCTAAGAGGCTGGACTAGGTGATTTCCCAAGGTCGAGTTCTCTCCCTGCAAAGAATTCTGGGGCCTGCTATAAGTATAATTAAATATTCTCCACTTCCCTTCATTCCTGCACTCTTTCACTCATTCCATGCACTCACTGGACACCTAGGGCCCCAAGGCACCTGTTAGGAGCTGGGGAGCCAGCAATGAATCTGGACCTGAGAAGCAGCACAAGGGGCAGGTGCTGAGGCCATAGGGCCCCTCCAAGGTCCAGCTGAGGCCCCTCCCTACCCTGAGCTCCATGTTGTGGTGCGGCTGTCCATCTGTCTCCACTGGCCTGCGGCTCCTGTGGGCGCAGCGTAGGAGCTACCTACAGCTGCAGCTGAACAGCGTTGTTTGTCAAAGGGGGTGACAGCACCATTTGGGTGAAAAGCCTCATAAGCAGTATGAGTTCATGCACAGGAGAAGGGTCATAAGAGTGTGCATTTAGGCTGGCTGGGTCCGGGGAGCAGGAGAGGGGTCAGCCCAGGGCAGGGGTGGCGTCAGGAGGCCAGAGCGGTGACTTGGCCTTGGTCCAAAAGGATGCTGCCCCTGGCTTGGGAGAAGACCCCGCTGCCGGTCCCACTTTCCCAGGCTGACCTTGGCCAACACAGAGCCCAAGCACTCACCCCTCTGAAATATTTATAGATCGGGAAATTGAGTTGGAGAAGTGATTTCTCAGATCCACAGCTACTCAGAAAGAGGACTGGAATTCAAGTTCTGATGTCTCTGGTTTCTCCCACTGAATCCAGCAGCCCCCCATGTGTCAGTCTTTTTTTTTTTTTTTTTTTTTTTTGAGACGGAGTCTCACTCTGTCACCCAGGCTGGAGTGCAGTGGAGTGATCTCGGCTCACTGCAAGCTCCACTTCCCAGGTTCACACCATTCTCCTGCCTCAGCCTCCCGAGTAGCTGGGACTACCGGTGCCCGCCATCATGCCGGGCTAATTTTTTGTATTTTTAGTAGAGACGGGGTTTCACCATGTTAGCCAGGATGGTCTCGATCTCCTGACCTCATGATCCTTCCGCCCGGGCCTCCCAAAGTGGTGGGATTACAGGCGTGAGCCACCACGCCCGGCCCCATGTGTCAGTCTTAATAATAACATAGCAATAACAATAGTAACAGCAGCAGCAACCCTTTGCAGATGAACCTCGGCGTTAAAATGCACTTTCTCTAATTCTCTAATATTATCTCATTGGCTGCTCTTGAGAGCTCTGGGAGGTAGGAATTCTCATCTGCTTTGACAGATGGGGAAAATGAGGCACACCTCAGCCAGGCACCTCCTCACACTACAGGGCAGATCCAGCCCATGCAAAGCTGGGCCTAGTTCCTGGGTGGGGCTGTGTCAGGACAGCTGGGCACAGACGGGGCTTTCACCCACGCTGGGGTGCCTGCTCAGCCAGGCTGCCTGGTGGGGCTGTGACTGCATGACAAACTTGCTGTGTGGTCTGGACGTCAGGGCGGGAGTAAGAGCTCCAGGAAGGCCAGAGTTCAGCCCAGTCAGCCCACTCGGCCCCACTGCTCGGGCTGCCCTCTGAGCATGTGTCATCCTGCCAGGGTCCCTCCCACTGCAACCTGTCTTCCTGGCAGCTGCTGTTCAGAAGTTCTGCACCCTGCCCTGGGTGTCCTGCCAAAGCCGAGGTGGCCGTGCGGCCAGAGGCAGCGTCCTCTGCCCTCCCTGTCTCCCTGCCTGTGTGTGCCCCTCCTTCCATGGCTGGGAGCCTTTCTCCTTTCCCTTCTCATTTTGTCAGACTCCCACCCGTCTGTCACCACCTGCCAAAGAGGCACTGCTCCAGGCAGCTCCTGGACTCGCCCACACGCAGCCAGACCCTCTGCTGCGCTCACTGCATCGTCGTGGATGTAGCTGTCTCTCTGCCTTTCTGGACATCCTGACTACGGCAGAGGTCCCCAGCCCCATGCGGGGTGGGGGTGGGCAGGGTGGGGGGGTCCATGTCTCCTTTTCTTAGGTGAGGGAGGTCACTTGAAGACAGGGCAGGTGTGGGGATGGGGGCCCCAGACTTGAGCACGTGCCAGGCAGAGAGAAAGGGAGCTCCGGAGAAGTCGAGTCAGGGTAGGGGGCTTGATGGCCACACCCAAGCCAGAGAGGAAGCCAGGAGGCTGCGAGGAAGCCAGGAGGCTGCGAGCCAGCCCAGAACCCAGCAGCCTCTGCCATGATGAACCAGGGCGCCCCCCTCTACCCAGCGGCTCAGCCGACCCCCTCAGAAACTCAATTTTATTTAACCAGCACATACCATGTGCACTCTGGACCAGGAGTGGTTCACTTACTCCTCACAGGCAGGCTGCCAGCAGCGGGGACATGGGCACAGAGGGGCTAGGGAACTCGCCCAAGGTCACACTGCTGGTCGGTGGCAGAACTGAGATGGGAGCACTGACCCTTTGGAGCCACAGTCCAAGTGCTGCTGCCCAGCTCTTCCCCAGGGAGCCACTCCAGGTGGAAACTGGACCCCAAAGAGCAGGGGGCTGGACTGGGGTTGAGACTGCTGGCGTGACCCTGACGGATCGCCATGACCCAACCTCTTCCTGGCTGTGTGGCCTTAGACGGGTTGCTTCGCCTCTCTGGGCCTCAGATATCTCCATTCTAGAGTAGGAACAGTAGCAATAACCATCCATTCAGAATTTGTTAAGCACCTTCTGTGTGCCAGCTCCTGTTCTGGAATCCGGCACCACAGCTGTGGTGAGGACAGGCGAGACCTGCCTCACGGTGGGGCTGGGGTAGTGAGGACCACCTAAGACAGGGTGTGGACAAACGCCTTTGACTACTTGTGGCTGGCTCTCCTTAATGCTCCACTGGACCCTGCAAAATGGGGCCTGATGGCGAAGATTTGGGAACTGCACACCCGGAGGTGAAGGAGATTTCAGGGCAAGGCAGTGCAGGAGCAAGGGCCAGGGGGCCGGGCTGGGCGGGACAGTGCTGGGACAGCGTTTGGGTGGGGCCTGGGGCCGAGATGTCCTTGCTCTAGAGGCTGTGCTGGAGGTCCCGAGGTTGGAATGTCCTCTCTGTGTCCTGGGGTGGGGATGGGTGACAAACGGTAGCATCAGGCCAGCAATCCCTGGGCACGTCTTGAGTACAGGAACATCCTGTCTGACAGCTTCCGCCATGAGTTTCCTGACCTGTGAGCAGTTCAGGTTCACCTGCCCAGCTGGGCCCAAAGCACAAACACCCACGGGTGTGGGCTGGGAACATCTTTTTTTTTCCTGACAATCCCTTTCTTTCTGAATTCAAAAGCGACATTTGTTCATAATAAAAATAAGATTGGAAAAGCTAGGAAGATACCAAAATTATATGAAAAAAAAGCACAAAATCACCCCATCCAGCCCCCCTGAGACAAACGCTAGTAATATGTTGGCGAACAGTCCTCTGGCTGTTTTTCTGTGCCACTTTCAACCTGGTTGGGACCAAGCTATGCATAGAATTTTGTGTTGGGTTCTTTTTGTTTAACATATAATGTGCCATCACCTAGAATTATGTTTACGGTTTCTTTCTGATTACAAAATTAATATGTGCTAACTGTGAAAACAAATCAAACAATTATAGAAATGTGGAGGCCAGGCGCGGTGGCTCACGCTTGTAATCCCAGCACTTTGGGAGGCCGAGGCGGGCGGATCATGAGGTCAGGAGATTGAAACCACGGTGAAACCCCGTCTCTACTAAAAATACAAAAAATTAGCCGGGCGTGGTGGCGGGCGCCTGTAGTCCCAGCTACTCGGAGAGGCTGAGGCAGGAGAATGGCGTGAACCCGGGAGGCGGAGGAGCTTGCGGTGAGCTGAGATTGCGCCACTGCACTCCAGCCTGGGAGACAGAGCGAGACTCCGTCTCAAAAAAAAAAAAAAAAAAAAAAAAAAAAAAAGAAATGTGGAACAGTGAGGCCAGGGTGAAAAAGAAAGTTCCCAGCCCAGAGACATGGCCGTGTAAAAACTGTAAACAGGTAAACACTGCTGTGTAAACTCCCTGAGGAGTGCAGACCAGCAGAGGTGTTTAGTGCACAGGCCCAGGATCAGGTTGGCCTGGGAACCAACCCTGCCTCCGCAGGCAGAGCCTTAGCTGACCTCTCTGAGCCTTGGTTTTCTGTAAGCGAAATTGATGAGAGCAGGGCCTACCTCATAATGTTGCTGGAGGAATTAAGGAATATACCAAAAGCATTGCCATCAGTGAGTTACGACAGGCAAAGTTCTCTAAGCAGGACACAGGAAGTGCTGGAATCATATTAGGCTGTACTGTAAACACCCGACGGAAACCACAAAGGGGAACGCAAAACTCACCATGCGCCAGGTAAGGGCTTTGCATCTGTCTCATTTAATCCTCCCCCCAAGCTCTGTGAGGTAGGTACTTTGATTATCCCCATTTTACAGATGTGAGAACCGAGGCTGAGAGAGGTTGAGTGTCATAGAAGCACTATTCATAATAGCCCAAAGGCAAAAGGAGCCTGAATGTCCATCAACAAATGAATAAATCCATCATGATACATCCAATATACATAAAAAGGAATGAAAGACCAGGCATGGTGGCTCACGCCTGTAATCCCAGCACTTTGGGAGGCTGAGGCAGGAGGAGGCCTAGGCAGGATGAGGCCAGGAGTTCGAGACCAGCCTGGGCAACATGGAGAAACCCCGCCTCTACAAAAAATACAAAAATTAGCCAGGCATGGTGGCATGTCCCTGTAGCCTCAGCTGAGGCAGGAGGATGGTTTGAGCCTGGAAGGCAGAGGTTACAATGAGCCAAGATTTCACCAGTGCACTCCAGCCTGGCAACAGAGCAGGATCCTGTCTCAAAAAACTTAAAAAGGAATGGAATACTGACATATGCTACAAAACGGAGGAGCCTTGAAAACATTATGCTAAGTGAAAAAAGCCAATCAGAAAAGACCACATGTTGTATGCTTCCTTTTCTATGAAATGTCCAGAATAAGGAAGTCCACGGAAACAGAAATAGATTAGTGGTTGCCAGGGAATGGGGGAAGGAGGGTGTGGGGACAGACTGCTTAATAGGTAACGGGGTCTCCTTTGGAATTAGATAGAGATGGTGGTCGCACAGCATTGTGAATGTACTAAACGCCACTTAATTGCTCACTTTAAAATGGCTAATCTTGAGTTTAACCTCGATTAAAATTTAAAAAATGAAAAAGGAAGAAAGGGTGAGGGACTTGCCCAAGCTCGGGCCCCACAGCCAGTGATGGTTCTCCCGCTGGGCAGACCGGAGACCACACGGCACAGCCCTTTGTTTGTAGCATTTCTGCCCATCACCATGACCCCGATTTCCAGAGTGGAGTTGCCAGGTCAGAGGTGGCAACCTGTACACGGATGACACACTGGGGTACTGGGCCTCGCCCTGCTGGGGGACCTGGGTGGGTGGGAATGCCAGCTGCCCAGCCAGAATCCCACGAGACTGGTCAGTGCAGTTGTCCCCAGAGCCCTGCGGGGTGGAGGGCGGGGCTGCCCTTTGGCCTGCACTTTTTGGTTAAGCCTGTGCTTTCAACACCCGCCTCCTGCCTGCCTGGGTTATATTTAATCCTGCTCGCTTCCGGAAACCAGGACTCCGAGGACAGCGTGGCCTCTTTCTGGCTCCAGAGCCCCGTGGGGTCCGCCACGGCACGGACCTGCCTTTGGTCGCCGTGCAGCCTCAGAACCCTGCTGTGCTTTCTGAGCCCCAGTTTCCCCATCTGAAAACAGATGCGACAATGGCCCAACCACAGGGAGATTTCGATGGGAGGATGGACCTGCGGGGCCGGCTCAGAGCTAGGCCTATTCAGACGAAGGCACCAGGAAAGGAACTGTTGGTTCACTTGCCCCTAAGATGTTCTGGGTTTCTCTTACGGTACCTTGGAAAGTTGATTGTGGACCTAGAAATATGTCCAAGTTCTATCATTACATGGAAAAGCAAGCGCAATGGGTGAGGGGGCCCCTCGCAAACACTCAAGTGGGAGCTATTATTATTTATTTGGGCTTTTGATGTTTGTTCCACATATGTTTCCATACACACAGAACATTTTAGAAGACTTCATGAGAAACTGTGAACAGCAATTAGTTCCTTCTGGGGATGGGCAGGGAATGAGATTTTTCACTCAATACCTTTCTGTTCTCTTGAAAGTTTTCACCATGAGCATGTGTTACTTTTATAATAATAGTTTAAAATAACATTAAACTCTGAAATAAAAAACGTTCGTTATTACGACCCTTTCAATTAATGGAAGAGGAAAATGGCACCCAGCCTCACCTCCTCCAAGAAGTCCTCCTGATAGCCCAGGCACCCGGCTTCTCCCAGGCAGAAGGGATCACCCTGCCCATCACTCTGTTTCCTTGTCTGCCTCTCCTATGAATCTAGCAGGCTGGGAGGGATGGGTCTGTCTGACTCGTCCCTGAGTCCCTAGCACCCAGCCCTGATGAGTGGCACTGGCGAGCACGAATGAGTGAAGGAATGAGGCTCCTAGAGGCTGAGCCAGCTGACTGGGATCACAAAGTAAGTGGTTTTGCAGGGTGAGACCCTGGTCTCTGGCCTCCAACTCAACCATACCCCCCTGACTTCTCTAGGCCAACTCCCATCCACTCACCAGAAATGTCTAATGGGGCAGCCTGAGAATTGTCCGGACGGCCTCAGGCCTCCTGCAGGTGCTATGGCATTTGGAGTTTGGGAGAAAAAGTTGTTCAGGCTCCAAGTGGGAGCTGGGGATGCCCAAGATGTGGAAAATGCCAGAGGGTGGTCCAAACAGAGCCAACGAGAAAGGCCACCAAAAAAGAGTGGTTTGTTCTCCCTATTTCCTTACCTGACACTTTAAAATTAAGATTTCAGCCTCCTAAATCAGGTACAAACTTTTCCGACGATGGCAAAGTCCCTCTCAGGTGGAGAGCAGCTGCCACTGCCTGGAAGGCTTTAGAACCCAAAGGTCTGGTAAGGCAGCTCTTATGAACCCATTTTGCAGATGGGAAAACCGAGGATCAGAGAGATGTAATGCCTTGAAGAGCAAGGTCTCGCATTGACCCTTCAGAGTCTAGAACGTCTGTGTTGACGCCAGTATCCCACACGACACGGCTTTGAGTCAGGCTGCCTGGGTTTCTAATCATTCCTAATCCATAAGTCTGAATTAATAGTTTAAAATAACATTAAACTCTGAGATAAAAAATGTTTGTTATTATGACCCTTTCAATTAATGGAAGAGGAAAATGGCACCCAGCCTCACCTCCTTTGAGTCAGGCTGCCTGGGTTTCTAACCATTGGAAGATTAAATAACATAGTGCAGTATACAGAAGGCACTTAAGGCCTGGAACAAGGTAAGCACACAATAATAACTACCACTAGTGGCTGTTGGTGCCTTAGAAGAGCTGGGTCCTCTGTGAGCTCCACCCACCCTGGGTGCAGCACCTGACCTGGCTCTGGCCCTTTGGCCTGCTGCCTGCACATGGTCAGTGCTGCCAGAGAGCCTGGCCTGCCCAGAGAGGGCTGACCTTGACCTCTAAACTGGACTTAGGAGATGTCTTCTTGGCAGACCCTCAACCAACAGCAGACATCATTTCCACGTGCCTTAAAACAAACAAGTGCAAATTACACTCCTAAATTACAGAGACTGGGAAAACTACCTCCTCCTGCTCTGGTTTGCTTTTGAAGAGGTATCCTTGGAATCATGATCTTCAAACTTTCTGGACTCATATCAGCATTAAACATTTTCAGTGGCTAGGCATGGTGGATTGCTTGAAGCCAGGAGTTCGGGATCAGCCAGGGCAACATAGCGAGATCTTCTCTCTATAAAAATTTAAAAATTAGCCAGGCATGCTGGCACACGCCTGCAGTCCCAGCTACTCAGGAGGCTGAGGTGTGAGGATTGGTGGAGTTGAGGAGTTCACGGCTGCAGTGAGCGACAATCACGCCACTGCACTCCAGCCTCACTCCACTCCAGCCTCACTCCAGCAAGAACATGTCTAAAAAATTTTTTAAAAATGAAAAATAATAAAAAATTGGGAGGAGTCCCATTATGTGCTCCCTTGTATATTTATACGTCGACTCTCCACATTTTTTCCTTGTATTTACACAGCTGCAAATAATGCAATTTCTAATTTTTTTTTTTTAAGACAGGGACTTGCTGTGTCACCCAGGCTGGAGTGCAGTGCTACCGTAATAGCTCGTTACAACCTCAAACTCCTAGGCTCAAGCAAATTCTCCCACTTTAGCCTCCTGAGTAGCTGGGACTACAGGTGCACACCACTGCACACGGCTAATTAAAAATATATGTATTTTTCTAGAGATGGGGGCTCGCTTTGTTGCCCAGGCTGGTCTTGAACTCCTGGCCTCCAGCAATCCTCCCTCCTCAGTTTCCCAAAGTGCTGGGATTACAAGCATGAGCAACCATGCCCAGCTCTAATGTATTGTAAATGTTGACATTTTAAAACAAAATTGTGGCCAAGTGTGGTGGCTCACGCCTGTAATCCCAGCACTTTGGGAGGCTGAGGCGGGTGGATCACCTGAGCTCAGGAGTTCGAGACCACCTTGGCAACGTGGTGAAACCCCATTGTTTCTACTAAAATACAAAAAATTAGCTGGGCGTGGTGGAGCATGCCTGTAATCCTGGCTACTTGGGAGGCTGAAGCAGGAGAATCGCTCGAACCTGGGAGGCAGAGGTTGTGGTGAGCCGAGAGCCCATTGCACTCCAGCCTGGGCAACAGGAGTGAAACTCTGTTTCCAAAAAAAAAAAAAAGAAAAAATTAGCCAGGCATGGTGACGCAAGCCTGTAGTCCCAGCTACTCAAGAATCTGAGGAAGGAGAATCGCTTGAGCCCGGGAGGCAGAGGTTGCAATGAGCCGAGATCGCACCACTACACACCAGCTTGGGCTATAGGTGAGACTCTGTCTCAAAAAAAAAAAAAAAAAAAGTCACGTTACTCTTTTAAATATAATCAGCGGAATCTAAATTCTGTAGCTATTTGATACCAACTTTCTTCCACTTAAAAATTCTAGAACAAGCTTTTTAACAATCGATGGGTTTGTTTTGTTTTTTTTTCCTTTGTGCTTTTTTCTCTGTGTATATTTCCATTCCACTCTTCCCCCAGAACTTAGGGTATATACATATATGTATATATACTTTTTTTTTTTTTTTTTTTTTAACAGAGTCTCCTTCTGTCGCCTAGGCTGGAGTGCAGCGGCGCAAACTCAGCTCACTGCAAGCTCCACCTCCCTGGTTCACACCATTCTCCTGCCTCAGCCTCCCGAGTAGCTGGGACTACAGGCTCTCACCACCATGCCTGGCTAATTTTTTTGTATTTTTAGTAGAGACAGGGTTTCACCGTGTTAGTCAGGATGGTCTCCATCTCCTGACCTTGTGATCCGCCTGCCTCGGCCTCCCAAAGTGCTGGGATTACAGGCTGAGCCAGCACGCCCGGCCCGAATAGGGTATATTTTTATGTTTAAAAGTATTTTGTTTGCCTGGACAGCATGGCAAAACCCTGTCTCTACAAAAAATACAAAAATTAGCCAGGTATGGTGGTGCGTGCCTGCGGTCCCAGCTACTCGGGAGGCTGAGGTGGGAGGATTAATTAAGTCTGGGAGGTGGAGGCTGCAGTGAGTGGTGACTGTGCCACTGCACTCCGGCCTGGGGGACACAGTGAGACTGTTTCAAAAAAAAAAAGTACTTCATTACTATCCAATTGTTACTTTCTCTAACAAAGAAACTTACATAAGTTGAAATTAATTTCCTATAACTTCAAGGTTCTATGAGCTTTAAAAACATACTTATGGATTGAGTTCTCATTACCAAAGCACTCACCAAAAATATACTATGTCGGGCCAGGCGAGGTGGCTCATGCCTGCAATCCCAGAACTTTGGGAGGCTGAGGCGGGCCGATCACCTAAGGTCAGTAGTTCAAGACCAGCCTGACCAACATGGCAAAACCCCATCTCTACTAAAAATACAAAATTAGCCGGGCATGGTGGTGCATGCCTGTAATCCCAGCTACTCAGGAGGCTGAGGCAGGAGAATTGCTTGAACCTAGGAGGCAGAGGTTGCAGTGAGCCAAGATCACACCATTGCACTTCAGCCTGGGCAACAAGAGCGAAACTCCATCTAAAAAAAAATATATATATATATTATGTTATGTATTTGATAAGTAATTATGAATATAAAAGTAAATTGTTATTGGAAATGTGTTAATTACACAAATAGGCCTTGTTTTCTGAAGTAGTTCATGACATCTGCTCATTAATATGTCTTATAGCTAGAATGAGACATGGTTTAGGGTAGGTTTTATTCTTTTTTGTATTTACAGATATAAAACATGTAGAAAATTTATTCATATAAAGAAGTGGATGGAAAGGGAAGAACATTTGTTATAGAAATGTCACTTAAGGCCAGGCACAGTGGCTCACACCTGTAATTCCAGCACGCCTGTAATCCCAGCACACCTGTAATCCCAGCACTCACGCCTATAATCCCAGCACCAGCACACCTGTAATCCCAGCACTCACGCCTATAATCCCAGCATGCCTGTAATCCCAGCACTCACGCCTATAATCCCAGCATGCCTGTAATCCCAGCACTCACGCCTGTAACCCCAGCACGCCTGTAATCCCAGCACAAGGTGGGTGGATCACTTCAGGTCAAGAGTTCAAGACCAGCCTGGGCAATATGGCGAAACCCCCGTCTCTACTAAAAATACAAAACTTCGCCAGGAATCATGGTGCATGCCTGTAATTCCAGCTACTCGGGTGGCTGAGGCACAAGAATCACTTGAACCCGGGAGGAGAAGGTTGCAGTGAGCTGAGATCACGCCACTGCACTCCCAGCCTGGGTGACAGAGTAAGACTTCATATCAAAAAAACAAAAAAGAAAAAGAAAAAAAAACTTAATTCTCTGAATGTCTTAAAAGATATATGGCCAAAAAAGTCACATAATGATGCTCCACCACCTAAATCAGGGAGTCCCATCTTTTGACTTCCCTGGGCCACACTGGAAGAAAAAGAATTATCTTGGGCCACTCATAAAATACACTAATATCAACGATAGCTGGTGAGCTTAAAAAAAAATCACAAAAAACTCATAATATTTCAAGAAATTTAAGAAAGTTTACAAATTTGTGTTGGGCTGCATTCGAAGCCATCCTGGGCTGCATATGGCCTGCAAGTCGTGGGCTGGACAGGTTTGATCTGGATTGTTTTTTTGATCAGTCAGTGGACAACTTGTTTAGGATTTTCTTCAACGTGTTGGAAACGCCTGATTTATGCAGGGATTTGTTACTCAGTCTCTAGAGTCCTTCACTTTCTCAGTTTCTGGGGAAGCGCATACATGGCAGACACACCTGACGGCAGGAGCGTGACATAAGCACACCCTGAGAATGACCCCAGGATCTGAGAAGAATGTGTGTTCGGAGTTCCAAGCTAAGGAATCTGGGAGTGGCCAGCCCGGAGATTCGTTCCTTATCTGAGGAACATCTGAGCCCCCAGCTCATCCCATGGAACTCAGGCTGTGCAGGAGATCAAGGCTCTTTGTTTTGGGTTAGATGAAGGTTGCCAGGTGGAGGTTGCTGGGGGGAGGTAGGGTGCCAAGGGAAAAGGCTACATAAACTGCATCCTTTTTACAAGCAACCGTGGTTCTCCTGCCCGGCCAACTACCGCTGGACCACCCTGTACGTAAGTCCCCTCAATAAACCCCATGTCTCATTCTCCAGCCTCTGGAACATGAAGTCAACAGGGGTTCAGCATAATAGTGCACCAAAAAGAGTTTTCCAAGAGTCACCCAGGAGCTGGTGATTATACCTGTCACTCTTTCACTTAAATAAAGGCACGTTGGTTAACCAGACATTGCAGAAAGAATTGGAAAAATTTAACGTTGTTAATTTCAATATACTTTCCCCCAAAACTATTGTTAAAGGCTCTTGTAACATGATTCATATATATATATTTTGAGATGGAGTCTTGCTCTGTCACCCAGGCTGGAGTGCAGCAGCATGATCTTGGCTCACTGCAACCTCCACCTCCCAGGTTCAAGCAATTCTCTTGCCTCAGCCTTCTGAGTAGCTGGGATTTACAGACACGTGCCACCATGCTAGGCTAATTTTTGTATTTTTTTTTAGTAGAGACGGGGTTTTGCCATGTTGGCCAGGCTGGTCTTGAACTCCTGACTTCAGGTGATCCATCTGCCTCGGCATCCCAAAGTGTTGGGATTACAGGCGTGAGCCACCGTGCCCGGCCATATTTTTGACAAAATTTTGGAGCTATAGGCTTAATTCATCTGATTTATGGGAAATATCCACTGAACAAGCAGTTGGCAAAGCCAGTCCTCATTGTCGGTCCAATAAGCCAATCAGACATGCTTTCCCTAAGAGGATAGCAAGTCTTCATCTTTCAGTTCAAATAAGGGGGCAATATCCATCTCCGTGACCATCACCCCCACTTCTGAGCTCTAGATGAATGATGGATGTGTGGGCAGGTGGAGAAGCCTTTGGTCTTTCTGCCAATGAGCTCTTCACTCAATCCCACAAGACTCTTGCTCTGAAAACACAAGGCAAAAGAATTGTGTTCATTCAAAGCAAAACAAAAAAAACAAAAAGTCCTCATTCCTGCCCTACTCTACCGTAGACCTGAATTCAGAACATTCCAGTAGGAGGCCAAATCCCTGTTTCCAACACCAGGTCTGCTCCTAATAGGAATAAAAGAGACAGGAAGTCCCATCTCTGTGCCTGGATTAAATGAGCTCTGCCAATCCCCATGGCCTGGGTTCTGATCCGGGGGCCTTCCTCCTGTATGGTAGGAGAAGCAGCGTATGGAAGTGGAGCTGGGGAGAAAACGCTGACCTGTCACTCAACAGGGAGGGCTGGAAATCAAGTTCCTTAAACTTTCTATGCCCATGTGCCACTTGGAAAGTCTGTGCAGACCCCCAGAAGACACATTGCCCCATGAAGGCTGCTGCCTTGGGGGCACTCTTAGAACTGGAGGGACCACTGTGCCACTTGCCCAAGGAAAGCAGACCTCACCTGAAAACGTCCTCAGCTGGGAAAGAGTGGGGATGGCTGAGGCCTCCTAGTCCTCTCCCGCTGGCCCAGACCTTTCTGCTATGCCCAGAGCCTCAGATGGTTTCTCCTGGGATGTCTCCAGGCACCTCACACACAGCCCGGCTGGTCCCATCCTGCTGCACCTCCTGGGCTGCTCTCTCAGTGAGGGCACCACCTTCCACTAGAAATCTAGAAGCTATCCCTTAATCAAGGCGCCATGGTCAAGCAATCACCAAATGCTACCATGTCCCCCTTCTGGTCATCCAGGGGTCAGTCCCTTCTCTCTACTGCCATAGACACAGGCCTGGCTGAGACCCTCATCGCAGCCCTCCTGGGCCATGGCACCTGCCTCCTAGCAGATTCATGGATCCTGCCTTTTTTCTCCCACTTCCTACCCCTCCCAGACGCCAAGGGGCCTTTCCCAAGCCTGAGCTTGAGTCTCCTCTGCTCAAAGCCTTCCATGGCTCCACCCAGGCTGGGCATTCGAAGCATGGTGCTGTCTCACGTACCGAGGCCCTCCAGTCCCTCTTCTGCCGGCCCCAACCCTCACCTCACATTGCACACCGGCCACACTCACACTGCATGTGAGTGAGCCCAGCTACCCTCTCTCTGGCTCTGTAGAACGGAGCAAGAGCACATCTGTCCATTGCACAGTGGTTGTTAGAATTAAGTAAGTACCCACAGCGCTAATCCTGAAAGGGTACTCCAGGGTCAGTGTTCACAGCCACACTCCCCTGACCCTATAACTTTCTGTTTTGGGCTTCAAACTGGTGGGCTTATAACATGGAAGACAGTTCAAAACAATGCAGGGTCCTGGGTGCAGGCCAGACCAACCCGTGTCAGCCTGGGCTCATGTGTGTGACCTCAGAAAAGACCTTTTTGTCTCCTGACTTCAGCTTCCCCATCTGAAAAAGGAAAGGGCTGGACTGAAGGATGCCCAATGTCCCTAGGTGTCTTCTTCATCCACATCCCTTCTTGTCCCAGATGGTAACGGCTCTATCTCGTTTCTCAACTGTCTGTGGACAGGGATCTTGTAAAGTAACCTCCATGTGGCCCTTAACATCCCGCTCTCCCATTCTTTCACCCACCCACCCCCAACGGAACAGGGAAACTGTTTCCCTCTAGCCTGCAGCCCTGGCCTCCTGCCACTGAAGGAACACCGTGTCACCAGTGCCGGCAGGCGGAGGACAAAGGCGGCTCTGTCCCCCAGGGCAGTGGTTATCCACTGTCACCATGCAGCCTGGACCATCATCATATGCCCCTTGTCTCCCACCTTAGGGCGCTGAGGGTGGGCTGACGCTCACATTTCCGCACTGGCCCCATTTCTTGCTGCAGAAACGCACTGACTGCCTTCACAGGCTTCGGGCAGCTGAGCTGGGGCCTCTGCCTGGCAGCCAGTGAGGAGGCGGGCAGGAGGAGCTGCTCAGCCCTCAGGGCCCATCTGGAATGGAGCAGCCCGGAGGCCTGATGCCGGTGGAAGTGGCCAGCAGCCGGCCAGCTTCAGGGGCTGGGCCAGGCACGGGGAGGGTGGGTGCAGGGGTGAAGCGGGCTCCCAAACCATGATGGCGTGTGACTAGTCTGTCTAGTGGAACAGGCAAAGCCCCTGAAACACTGATGTGCATGGTCTCGCTTTTAAGTTCATTTATGTAAATGTTAACTATAAATGTATCTTCTGCATCAAGTTATCCACAGCACCTGGCTCTGAGTAAGCACTTAATGAATGTTAGCTATTTTTTCATTGCTCTGATGTGCTACAGTGGTTTTAAAGCATGGCCCTGAAATCCTCAGTACTTATCGCCATGAGATGTGGGTTCTGGGTCCCTGCCTCTTGACCAGGCAGGCTTGTGACTGCGAGGAAGCTCACCTCTTGTGGGCGGGGTGAAGCTACCTCACCTCTTGCTGTGACCTGAATGTCTGTGTCCCCCAAAATTCTTATGTTGGAATCCCAACTCCCAAGATGATGGTGTTAGGGGTGGGGACTTTGGGAGGTGATTTGCTCACGAGAGGGGACCCTTGTGAATGGGATTGGTGCCCTCATAAAACAGACACCAGGCCGGGCGCGGTGGCTCACACCTGTAATCCCAGCACTTTGGGACGCTGAGGTGGGCGGATCACGAGGTCAGGAGATCAAGACCAACCTGGCCAAAATGGTGAAATCCTGTCTCTACTAAAAAATACAAAAATTAGCCAGTGTGGTGGTGGATGCCTGTAGTCCCAGCTACTCGGGAGGCTGAGGCAGGAGAATTGCTTGAGCCCAGGAGGCGGAGGTTCCAGTGAACCACAATCGTGCCACTGCACTCCAGCCTGGGTGACAGAGCAAGACTCTGTCTCAAAAAAAAAAAAAGAAAAAAAAAAAACACCAGACACCAAAGAGCTCCCTGGCTCCTTCTCCTGGATGAGGAGGATCCAGCAAGAAGGCACCTCTGCGAACCAGGACGCGGGGCCTCAGTAGACACCAAAACTGCCAGCGACTTGATTTTGGACTTCCAGCATCCAGAATTCTGAGAAATCGACTTCTGTTGTCTGAGTCTGTAGTCTTCTGTTAATAGCCTGAACGGACTGAAACACCTCTCTAGGTTTACTCTAAGAGGAGATGATGGAGGTCCCTTCCTCCCAAGGTGCCTACACAGGATAGAAAGGGCGCAAGCAGGCAGAGCGAGTGGCTGGCACCATGCGCCATCTCCCCAACCTGGGTCTCAGCCCCTGCGCCTCCCAGGCCAGCTGCATGTGGCCACTCCTTGTTCCTGTGTGTCCCTTGGCTCACACCCCTCACCACACCCCCTTTCCCTCTCTCCCACAAGCACAACCCTTGTTCATACATCCATATACACTTCTCCCAAAATCCTGTGCTTAACACATCTTTACTGAGCACACAGGCGTGCTGGGGCAAACGACGCCTGGGAATATGAAGCGAATGCCACACACCAGAACGCACCCTGGGAGCTGGCCTCCGGTGGGGGATGCAGGCGTTGAAGACATAACCACATGACCGGTGATTTCATCACGATCTTGCCGAAGGCTATGAAGGAAAGTTCCAGGGGAGGAAGTGCACAGCCTGTGGGCCAGGGAAGGCTTTGCAGAGAGAAAGTGGGTCAGTGAACTGCACAGAGGTAGGAGGAAGGGCTGGTGAGTGAGGGTGCGATGAGGACAGGACACACAGCACAGAAATGCTGTCCCATAGCCAGGAGACCTGCCTAGCGCGCCACCTCTATGCGCCTCTTTTTCCCACCCATATTGTAATTAAAGCCCCCCCCCCCAAAAAAAAAGAAAGAGCCAGCCTGAATCCACACATATGTTCAGAAACTGGCCGGGCACAGTGGCTCACACCTGTAATCCCAGCACTTTGGGGGCAACAGAGTGAGACTCTGTCTCAAAACAAACAAACAGCAACAACAACAAACCCAGAAACAGCCGAAAACAAATCTATGGTGTTAGGAATCTGAACAGGAGTTGCCTTTTGGAGGGGTCGGCTGCGAAGAGGTGTGAGGGAGCACTCTGGGCGTGGGAATTTCTATGTCTTGATTGGAGTGGCGGCAGCAAGAGTGAACGCATCTGATGCAACTGCATTTACACCATGTAATTATACCTAAAAAGAAAGAGAGAGAGAGAGAGAGAGATGGTGGGGAGTGGGGAAAGAGAAAGGAAGGGACACATGGACAAAAGCAAGAGGCAATAAGATAATATGAAATGAAGTGTTGGAAAAAAAAATAAAGGAGTCGGCCTCGTGGCCTCACACAGGTTTAATTTTTCTGAGCCTCAGTTTCTCCATTCATAAAATGGAATAATCGCCTGACCTCCTGGAGCTCCATGGGCCTAGAAGTCTCTGCCCACAGTGTCTGGTAGACAGGATTACTTGGTCGTCAGTCCCCTCCCTCTGTTCCTTTCTGGACTGCATCATCCTCACCCACGAAATAGGGATGAGGGCCTGATGACAGCTAAGAAAAGCCCCAGGTGGCTTCCCAGAGATCTCTACCTGGGACTGACCTCCCCGTTCCTGTTGCCTGCTTTAGTTATATCAATCTTCAAAACATTCCTTTTTGGCCAGGTGTGGTGGCTAACACCTGTAATCCTAGCACTTTGGGAGGCTGAGGCTGGAGGATCACTTGAGCCCAGGAGTTCAAGACCAGCCTGAGCAACAAAGTGAGACCCCATTTCTCCAAAAAAAAAATCAAAAAATTAGTTGGACATGGTGGCAGGCACCTGTGGTCCCGGTTACTTAGGAGGCTGAGGTGGGGGAATTGCTTGAGCCCAGTAGGTGGAGGCTGCAGTGAGCCATGATTGCAACACCATACCCAGCCTGGGTGACACAGTGAGACGCTGTCTCAAAATAAAACAAAACAAAACAAAACACCTGAAAACATTCATTTTCGTTTGCTTCATAGAACTATCTGCCACCAACTTGTACTAACTTCCATCTCTCACCCGGGACCATGCAGCCAGCAGCTCCTCCTGCAAGGGATCATGGCTTAGCACCATCCACCCCAATGTCTCAGAGCTGCCTCATTCTGCAGGAGGAGGCCCTTGCAGGGATGGTGGTGGCAACTGCACAGCAATGAACAAAACCGCTTTTTAAATGTCACTAGTAATTCCCAGGATCATGCACAGCTCTAGAAAGCACCGCAGTAACTATTCCTTGTGAACACCTTGGCACACGAGACACGAAGTGACCCTATGTGGCTTTCACCCAGGGGGAATCATGTCTGGGGCTAAATACAAGGACAAAGGAGAGAGAAGCCTGGGGGATGTCGGCTGGGGCGGTAGCAGTCAGAGAGTGAAGGGCTTGAAGGTCATATCAAGGAGTCTGAATTTTGTTGTGTGCAGCACAGAGGGGTGTGGGAGATGGTTAAGTGGAGAACTAAGAGAACAATAAGAGACAGTGTACCAGAGATTGTTGCCTCCCCACTATCTGTTTCTCCCTCCTTCCCTTCCAATGAAACCTTGATTTTATTCTGGCCAGAAATGTGTCTGGCCGAAGACTGTATTTCCCAGTCTCCCTTGCAGCCAGATGTGGCATGTGACTGTGTTCTAATCAATGAGACATGGGAGAAATTGATGAGGGTGACTTGTGGAAAGCTCAATCAAAAGAGGACACAGCTGATGAAAGCTCTTTTTACCCATTTCTTCTTCCTCCTGCATTCCACCTGGGATGAAGATATGATGGTTGGTGCTCCAGCAGTTATTTTGGGCTATGAGGTGATCTCCAGGTTAGAGGCCAGAACTTAGGTAAGGCAGAGTAAAGAGATAGGTTAGTTGTTCCTGATCCTAGTCCAGTGATCAGTAGCCCAAGGATGTCTGGTAGACCCAAGCAGAAATGCATTTAGCCTTTCACATCCCATTTGGAGTTATCCTCTGACACCTATCCTCCAACATCCTCCTCGTCTGTCAATGTGCCACTATGCTTTAGTTTCTTAGACCAGAAACATGGGTGTCATCATCCATTGCCCTTTCTCATCTGCAAACCCCAACAGTTATGCCTCTAATTCACCCACTTCTGTTCATTCCTGTCACTGGCAGTCTGGACCAGGCCACCCTCCCCTCCCACCTGGAACACTGCACCCGCATCTTATCTGCTCTCCTGGTTTCCACCCCCCTCCCAGCAGCCTGATGTTGTAGAATGGTAATCCACTCCTGTCTTTGCCTTGTAGCTTCCTCCTGAACTTAGAAGAGAATCTGCACTCCCTACCTTGACCTTCCAGGACTACCTTCCCTTCCTTACCTGCTCCCACTCTCTCCGCTTTTCAGATAAGAAAGCTCACCTGTGATGAGCCG
Source organism: Nomascus leucogenys (assembly GCF_006542625.1). Classification (NCBI taxonomy): domain Eukaryota; kingdom Metazoa; phylum Chordata; class Mammalia; order Primates; family Hylobatidae; genus Nomascus; species Nomascus leucogenys. The sequence continues at coordinate 77,753,279 of NC_044400.1, forward strand.
GAGGTCACAGAGTGACTGTGCTGGGCACAGCAGACACAGAGATGAGCAAGACATGTGTCCCCTCCACGAGCCCCCAGCCAGGTGCTGGACACAGCAGAGAGATGAGCAAGATATATGTCCCCCCAAGATATATGAGCCCCCAGTTGGGTGTTGGGCACAACAGACAAGGATGAACAAGACACACCTCCACGAGCCCCTGATTGGATGAGAAACTCAGACAAGTGAGCTGGTGGCAAAACAACAGGGCTCCTTCTCACCTTAGGGCCTCCCCACGTGATGTTCTCTCTGCCTGCTGCCTTCCCCTTCATCTAGCTAAGGCCTGGTTAGTCTTTTCTTTTTCTTGAGGAGGGTCTCACTCTGTCACCTAGGCTGGAGGGCAGTGGCACATTCATGGCTCACTGCAGCCTGCCCCTCCTGGGCTCGATCGATCCTCCCACCTCAGCCTCCCGAGTAGCTAGGACGACAAACACACCTCACCACGCCCACCTAATTTTTTTTTTTTTTTTTTTTTTTTTTTGAGACGGAGTTTCGCTCTGTCGCCCAGGCTGGAGTGCAGTGGTGTGATCTCGGCTCACTGCAAGCACCGCCTCCCAGGTTCATGCCATTCTCCTGCCTCAGCCTCCCAAGTAGCTGGGTCTACAGGCGCCCGCGACCACACCGGGCTAATTTTTTGTATTTTTAGTGGAGAGGGGGTTTCACCATGTTAGCCAGGATGGTCTCGATCTCCTGACCTTGTGATCTGCCCGCCTCAGCCTCCCAAAGTGCTGGGATTACAGGCGTGAGCCACTGAGCCTGGCCTGAAAACAGACTAATTTCAAAGAATTGGCTCACACAATTGTGGGGTCTGACTGGGCAAGTCTGAAATCTGCAGGTGGGGGGCCTACAAGCTGGAAACTCCAGGGCAGGGGCTGATGCTGCATGATTGGCAGAATTCCTTTTCTTTTTCAGAGAAACCTCAGTTTTGTTCTGAAGGCCTTCGACTGCCCGGCCGAGGCTCACCCACATCAAGGGGAATCCCTTCTCTTAAAGTCAACTGATGGTAGATGTCAACCACAGCTACAAAACACTGTCACAACAACACCTGGGTTAGCGTTTGATTGAATAAATGTGACTGGAGCCTGGCCAAGTTGATACATAAAATCAACCGGCACATTCCTCTTAGGTGAGGATTCTTTCCCTCTCTCTTTGAGGTCCCTGCTGGAGTAATTCTCCCCAGAGCTGAGTCCACCGTCTTTGGAATGAGTGTTTGGGGGTGGCCAGTCCCCCTGCCGACTGCCCAGGCCAGGGAGCTTGCCAATGCATGGTGGGCGCACCCCTATTCCCTCCTCACTCATGAGTCTGGTGGGACAACTCGTCCGGTCCGTCATGATGAGTTGTCCCACCGCTGGGAACCCCTGCCCTGAGAGGTCTGGATGGGCTCAGCCTCATGGCACCAGAGCAGGGGGCTCGTGAGCAGCCCCGGGGGACCAGCAGGTCACTGGCAACTGTTAAGCAGTGGAGAACTTCTCAGGGTTCAGCTGGCATTCCGACCTCCCTTGCCTCCCATGGGCCTGGGCGGGGCCCCTTCCTTTCGTCCTTAGCCAGCTGCCACTCTGTCCTCCACTGGGAGTCCCTGCCCTCATTACTGCACCAGCTCCCTTCCCCCCACCCTGAGGACACCCACCCTGTTCGTTATAAAGGGACACAGCCACAGCTCACAAGGAACAATTGTGGGCAAAGTCCAAAGTTCAGGGTTTTAAGGACACTGTTCCGGCCCCTGGCCTTGTCTCTGAGATGATTCTGGGCCCATCAGAGGCTTCCGGCTTCTCCTTTTATGACCCTGAGCTTGTCGGTCTCCCTATCCTCATGTCCCCTGCCCTTGGAGAGACACAGCCTTCCTTCTACAAGATCCCCTGCTGAGGCAGAAGTTGCTGGCTGGGGCAGAACTGCAGGCTCAGGCTACATACCCCAAGTTCACTCTCAGCTCATATGCTCGAGGCATTGTCCTGGTGCCCAGCCTGCCATCCAGGAGGCCCCTCCCAAGCTCTTGGGCTTCCGTCCTCAGTGATCCAGTGGCCCTGGTTCCCAGAGCTGGGTGGGAAAGGGCCCCTTGCCTCTGGGATGGGAGGAAAACGCTCAGTCTTCTGTTAAGCTGGTCGCAGACTCTGACGAACCTTTCCAGGGCCATGAGTCATGCCGTTTTCCAAAAGAGGAAGGAGGCTCAGGGAGAATAAGTGAATTGCCCAAAGTCACACAGTGGAGTCAGCACTTGAATTTAGCTCTGACTCCCATGGCACCTGCTGAGTGCCTGACCTGCCCCCCTCCAGCCCCCATGGCCTGCCTGCTCCTCGGTGCAAGGATCACCTCAGCTGTCACAGCTTTAGAAGTGGGCTGTGCATGAACCCCTGAACCCCAAAGCATCAGGGAGGGTCACCCAGAACCCAATGCCTGCTGGATGCCGAAGCCATGCCAAATAAACGGGACAGCCCTACTCATCATGCAAAGCTCCAGTGATGCTTTAGCTTCCCAGGAAATCGCTTTTGTCGTAATGAGCACCAGTAGCAAGTGACGGCCAGCAGGCCCCCACTACAAGCCCGACACTAGGAAGAGGTGTTACCAGCCCACACACAGATGCCTGAAGAATCACTAATTTGCTGCCCATTCTTGCTGGGAAGAGAATTTTCTGGGAGGAAGGGCTTTGCACACTCTATCTCACTTAACACACCTATGAGAAGGAACTGTTATTATGCCCATTTTACAGACGAGGAGACTGAGGTGGTTACTGGTCCAAGGTCACACAAATAGTAAGTGGTAGAGGCAGGTGCATCTGGCATCAAAACCCTCATTCTTTGAACCGTATGACAGAAACTCTTTGCAGAAGTTTGCCCCAGGCCCTTCAAAAGGGATCATAATTCCAGAGGGGCTCGGAAACCTGTTTCCAGGAAGCTCTTAACCAGAATTGGATTCTGTCCTGGGGAAGGCTGACTGTGGCCATAATTATTCGCTGCTGAACAGATCTGTAGCTTGTTGTTAACCAACACCCTGGCATCTAGAACTGCCATTGGGTCCCCGTGATTCTAGTCAAGGGATTCGGCCATCCAGAGTAGGGTATCAGGGGCCCTCTCGGAGCCTGAACCTCTAACAGGATGGGGCCCATACCTGGGTGCAGCTGCGGTCGTGGGGATGCCCCTCCCCAGCAGCTGCGGCCTCTGTGTGCTCCCCTTCCTCTCCGCACCCCCACTCTCTTCCCAGGTCTCCCTCTGCTTGTTACCCAGCATGGGCAAAAGCAGCTGCACCCAGTATGGACCAATAGGGGCATGCCTATTTCGAGGCGCTAAATGTGGTTCTGATAACAGAGTCCCCAGGCCTCGCCTGGCCCAAGGATGGAGCACCCCAACACCCCAGCTGTCTCGGGGGCCCACTGCTTGGCCTGGCTCACTCCCCGAGGGTGGGTGGTTTCTAAGCGCAGCTGGTGGGGCTTGTGTGTGATGGTGGACGGAGCCTGGAGTTTAGCAGGGTGACTGCGGCCAAGCTGTTTGTCTCTGGATCTGTTCCTTAGTGTTATTGATGTTGTTGACAGCTGACCGGTCCTGCACTGTGCTAATCATTTTACATGGAGAAGCTCCATGTAAAGCTTCTAGCTTGTAATTCTCATCACAACCCCATGAGGTAGCTCATATTATCACCTCCATTTTACAGATAAGGAAACTGAGGACGAGGGAGCTCAAACTGCTGTGCTTTAGGTCACACAGCTAGTGAGCAATTGACAAGGCCTCGAACCCAGACAGTCTGGCTCCAGGACAAGCCCGCACAATATCTATACAGAAACAGGGCCCGGTGCATTTTAGGGTTGCTGTGATTTTGTCCTTATCTGCAGGTGCTTTTACCTCTGATTTCATTTGCCCTATGACCCGTATGGTAGGTTTTATTACCCCAGTTTTATCACACTTTCACCCTCCTCCAGGGTAGAATCAGCTTACAGATGAGGTAACAGGCTCAGAAGGGTTAAGCAACTTGTCAGGTGTCCCACAGCTGGTACGCGTGACAACTCGAATTCAAAGAAGTCTCCTGATTCTCACTGCGGAGCCTCCCATTCAAGAGGGACCTCAAGGTGTCACAGAATTTAGACATACTGAACGTCCTTACTTTATGAGTCCAGATTCAAATCAGTAATAACCCAATATCAGAGGAGTTGAAGAATTCTTTCATGTGTTTGTCCAACCTTGTTCCAGACCTTGTCCTAGGATCCTTGGGGTTGCAGTGGTGGGGATGGAACCACAGAGATGAACAAGCCATAGATTTAGGAACTGGAATTTCAGCAATGCTTTCAGGTTTTCTGACAAGGTGCAGGCAGGCCGCCTTTCTTGTATGGCAGGGCAGGACACGGCTGGCCTGAGTTCCAGTTCTGGCTGTGTCACTCCCATGCTGTGTGACTTCGGACAAGGCTCTGCTCTCTCTGTACATTGGGTCACCCGGCAGGGATGAGCTGCCTGGTGTGGTGACTCCAGGTGGCTCCAGGAGGAAGGCAGGGGCCCTCTCAGGTGAGTAGCCACTTTCCTCCCTATGGCTTGTCCACAAAATAAGGGGACCTCATGGAGACAGCTCTGTGCACCTGTCATGCTGTAGCCTGGGAGGGATTGGAGCAAGGCTGCAGCTTCCTTGGGGTCGGATCATCACAGGGGCCATAGTCATGAAGCCGACTGGCTCTGAACATGGGCTGTGGGGTCCAAAGACCCAGGGTTAACTCCTGGCTCTGCCACCAGCCAGCTGTGTGACCTTAGCCAAGTTACTTAGCCTCTCTGAGCCTCAATTGCCTCATTCATAAAGTTGGGAACCTAGCACAGTGCCTAGCAGCTGCTCATTTACTGCAGGCACAGTCACTGAAGCTGAGAATTATGAAGCTGATGAGGATAGAGGGTCCAGCATAGAAAGTGCCACCTACAAGCACCTACTATATGCCAAGACAAGGAGACAAGAAGGTGACATGATTTACTTCTGGGCATACAGCAAGAACATGGCAAAGCTGGACCTGAGCATTGGGATGCATCGGTGCCTGCAGTGCCTGATGGCTCTGAGCCTGCAGCAAGCTCCCTGGCTGAGGTCTGGGGCTGTGCCCTAGAGGAGGAGCCCCTACGGCCACTCCTGCTGGCCTCTGGCTGGGGCAGCAGCAGCAAATGTCTTCGGTCCATCTGGCAGGTCTCACTTGCTTGGTCTGAGAACCTGCCCCACAGGCCTGAGCTCTGCAGGGAAAAGAAATAAAAATAGCCAGGTCTGAGCGGGCAGTGGCTGGGCTGTGGGCAGCAATGCGTGCCTTTCCCATGACTCCTGCTCTGCAGAGGAGAGTCCTTCCCTGAGCCGTCCTGTGTGCCAGGCCCTGGGCTGGGCGCCCGGGGAAGCGGAGTCATGGCAGGCAAAGCTGCTCCCCAGAGGAGCCCATAGCTTGGTGGGCAGGACAGATTTGTCCAGTGCGGCACCTTGGGATGGAGGCCCGAGAGGGCTAGCAGTGAAGCATTGCAAGAGAGACCCCTCACCCACCTGGGGGACCACAAGGAAAGCTTCCAGAAAGAGGACACACTGGAGAAAACAGTTGTTAAGCAGAGTGGTGGGGGGCATTCCAGGCAGCGGGACCAGCATTTGCAAAGGCAGAGAGGTGTGACAGGCATGGCCCATTGAGAGAAGTGTAAGTACCTGGGTACATCTGGAGGCTGGGGTGTCTATAGGGACGGGATGGAGGGTCGGGCTAGGAAAGCAGGGAGCCTGGGACTGTGGGGAGAATGGAGAGCCAAGGGAGGTTATAAAGCAGGGGGTCACGATCTCTCCTTCTCAAGATCCATAGCCTTAATCCCATCAGCAAAGTCCCTTTTGCCAGGTAAGGTAACATAGTCGCTGGTTCCAGGGATTAGGAGGTGCACTTCTTTGGGGGGTCATATTCTGCAGACTGTCTCTGTAATAAACTGCACTGAATCCTCGCCCAAAGGCTTCTAGGGACTCCAACTAAGACACCCCCAACCTTAATTCTGGTCCCTGAGCTCCCTGTCACGGACCCCAGCTCCAGATCCTTGGCTCAGCCCCTCCGAAAATCTTGGCAGGTCATTCTCTAAACAGGCAGAGCTGGGTTCAAATCCTGCCTCTGCTGCTTACTTGATCTGTGACCTTGGGCGACTCACTGGTCTCTTTCAGAGCCTCAGTTTCCTCATCTGACAAAGGGCGTAAGGGGTCCAAGAGATTACTAAGCAGGTTAGAGAGTCAATAAGTGCCTGGCGCATAGTAGATGCTCCAGAAACAAGAGCTGTTGTCAGTTACCAGGTAGTTCTAGCCCTTTGTTTCCTTCCCCTGTGCTGAAAATAATCATCATAATTACATGCTCTGCTGTCATCCTGACCTGCCAACCCTCCTAGGGGCAAAGAAGTTTGTTTTGTTTATTTGTTTCCTGGATGCAAAGAATCTGCTGATTTCTCCAAGCCTGGCGCTGGCTGAAATTGTCCCAGCCAACACTGACACTGCCTAGAAGGTGGCTGAAGTTTTGGGGTGGCACCGGAAAGGGCTCCTTTAAGGAGCCACCAGCACCTTCGCCCCAAAATCAAGAACAATACCAGGCCCCATGCCAGCCACAGGAGTAATTAGGCCAGATGGTTTCAAGGCAGAAATTCCAATAGTCCCTGAAATGCTATAAATCGAGCCACAGACAGGAGGTGTGGTGACTTGACAGCAATTTCTCCCTAAGGCAAGGCCTCCGCGGCATCACAGCCAGCCTTCCCTCCATTCGACTGCAGAAATAAATGAAGTTATGGATGCTGTTGTTTCTTTGCATTGAATCAAATGGATTCCTTGTGAATGCTGTTTGATATTCTTCTTGATCATGTCAACTAGACGGAATGTGTTTTTCTAGCATTTGTTTTTCAAAAAAAAAATGTGTGAAATAGGAATTTTCACATAATTCCTGAACAGGTTTTGGTGGCGGTGGTGTTTGTTTTCCAAAAGCCGGGACAGGAACTGCAGAGCCTTCTAGTGCCTTCCTTCATCTCCTCCCCAGGGCAGCCAGAACTCGCCCCTGGGGTGGTCCACTCTCCCCCACTGGGAGCAGCAGAGACAGCCAGCTGCACAGGCTCGGGGTGTGGGCTGGTAGAATGCTCCCCCGTGAACTCACAAGCACATGTTAGGTGCTGTGGATACAAGAAGCCCAGTCATATGGAGAGTATGTGGTTGGGCGGCCAGGCTTTGGAGCCAGTGGCCTGACTTGTTGTCCCAGCTCTGCCACTCCCCGGCTTTGTGACCTGAGGCAAGGTTGGTATTTCTCTCTGCTTCCATAAGATGGGATAACAACGTCACCCACCTCATAAGGCAGTGAGGGTTTGACGCATAAATACAGGTAGTCTGCAGAAGCTCACCTGGCACACAGTGGGCACCCAGCAGACGCTAGTAATTTAACTCTGCTGATAAAGCCCCTTGTTAAGCAGATGACAGGCAAAGTGAATCATGTATACACCCGACGACAGGAGCACCATTTTGCGAGTGAGGAATAAGGCTCAAGAAAAAAAGAACCAGGCCGGGCGTGGTGGCTCACACCTGCAATCCCAACAGTTTGGGAGGCTGAAGTGGGAGGATCGCTTGAGCCCAGGAGTTGGAGACCAGCCTGGGCAATACAGTGAGATCCCATGTCGATAAAAAACATAAAAAATTAGCCGGGCATGGTGGTGCGTGCCTGTAGTCCCAGCTACTCCCAAGGCTGAGGCAGGAGGATCTCCTAAGCTCAGGAGGTCCAGGCTGCAGTGAGCTGAGATTGCACTACTGCATGCCAGCCTGGGTGACGAACAAGACTCTGCCCCCATCCCCCAAAAAAAGAAAAGAAAAGAAGAAACGAACCATAGCAACATTATGCCTAGAAGCCAAAAGGTGGAAGCAACTGAAGTGTCCATTGACGGATGAATGTATAAACAAAATGTGGTCTATCCTACAATGAAATATTATTCAGCTTTGAAAAGGAAAGAACGTCTGACACATGTTCCAACATGGATGATCTCTGAGGACCTTACACCAGGTGAAACAAGCCAGTCACAAAAGGACAAAGACTGCATGATTCCGCTTATACGAAGTCCTTAGAAGAGTCAAATTCAGAGAAACAGAAAGTAGAACGGTGGTTGCCAGGGACGGTGGGGGGAGGCGAATGTGGGGGTGAATGTTTAACAGGAATAGAGTTTCAGTTTTGCAAGATGAAAGTCCTGGAGATGGACGGTGGTGGTGGTTGCACAACGATGTTAATGTCCTTGACACTGAACTGTACACTTAGAAATGGTTGAGATGGTAGATTTTATGTTATGTGTATTTCACCACAATTAACACTTTAAAAGAAATGAACCAGCTTGGCTGGGTGCAGTGGCACACGCCTGTAATCCCAGCACTTTGGGAGGCCGAGGTGGGCGGATTACTTGAGGTCAGGAGTTCAAGACCAGCCTGTCCAATATGGTGAAACCCCATCTCTACTAAAAATACAAAAATTAGCCAGGTGTGGTGGCACGTGCCTGTAATCTGAGCTACTTGGGAGGCTGAGGCAGGAGAATGGCTTGAATCTGGGAAGCGGAGGTTGCAGCGAGCCAGGATCCGACTCTATCTCAAAAAAAAAAAAAAAAAAAAAAGAAAGAAAGAAACAAATGAACTAACTGGCCCAGGTCCCTCTTCTGGGAGGTATGAAAAGCAGAATTTAGACCCAAGTTTGAGTGACTACCCGACATGAAAGCCCCTTGCCTTCTATCGATTGGGTGGGTAAAATTTAGCAGAAGTGGGTGGCTTCAGGAAAGAAAATGCTTTACCAAGGGAAGACAAGAGGAGACAGAAAGAGATGAGAGATCAGTAGGCATGAAGCCAGGAGAATGGGTGCCAGGCTGCTTCCGCTGTGTGACTTTGGCACACCACTCACCCTCTCTGGGCTTTGGGTCTCCACTCTTATATAAAGGTTAGATTAGGAGGGCATCCAGGGCCTTTCAGCTCTAAGGTCTAGGGTGGGGTGAGATGGGATGCCCAGGCACGTTGTGAGAGCTCCACTAGGCATAAGTACTCACCCCATCCCAGGATCCTTGGAAAGCCCACAGTTGGAGGGTAGGGCTAAGTTACAGACAAACACCAATTGGCATATGTTGGCTGAGCACCTACCACGCACCAAGCTCTGTCCTAGGTTGGGCCCCTGCTCTGAGGCTGACATCCTGTTGGGGAGTAAAGGCAATAAAGAAGTAAGCAAACAGAAATAGACCACATGGAGGAACAAAGATGAGTAATGGGATGCAAGTGCTCAGGGGTGGGGCTGCAAGAGTTCCTGGTGGAGGAGAAGGCTGCACTCTGGTTGGTGGCCCCCAGAAGGCACCCTGGAAGAGGTGGCATCTGGGCCAGGCTTTGAGCCTGGTTCCCCAAGTCTTTACTGAGCACAGGTGCTAGAGATACAGAATTCATGGGCCCACCATTGTGGGGAAGACAGACACAGCAGCAAACACATCACAGCACAGCCCAGGACTCGCCACCACAGGAGTCTGCCTAAGCTATGGGACAGGAGAGATGGGGACAGTGGAGCATCTCATGGGAGATTTTCCTGTTGAAAAGGACACATGAGCAGGGCTTTGAAGGATGAATACATTTCTCAGAGCTGGGAAGTGTGTCCCAGGCTTGGGGAACAGCTGGTGTGAAGGCACGAGGGTGTGCAACAGAGGCCTGGTGCGACTGTGGGCTTTGGGGTCGGCTGACAGGTTTGTATGCAGGTGGCTCTGGATAAAGCAATTAGCTTCTCTGGACTTCAGTCCAGTTTCCTAATTTTCTCAATGAAGGAGAGTAATAATGCCACCTGGTGAGGGGTGTTATTTTTTGCGAGTACTTTTGAGTATTAAGTGGTGTAGGAACTCTTGTTCCTCCCCAGTTCTGCACTGCTGGATCACATGGCATGAAGGGAACAGAGATGGGGAGTGAAGTGAACTGGTTCCATTGTATTCTGGGTATGTATTGGCTGCCCACCGGTCTTATAGAGAATCCCCCTCTGGGACCTCAGTACTCCACAGGGAGCCCACCAGTTCCAAAACTCTAACCATCTCAGCCCAATCCATCTACAGTACCCCATCCTGAATGTCATATTTTGGGGAACTTTCGTTTCTGAATTGGTGGCCAAGGATGAGTGAAATTCCTACCCAAGGCTAGGGACCTTGAGGGGGCTGCTATGTTACAGAGATCCCAAACCCTGGTGGTGGCAAAGCTGCCTCTCATCAGGAGAGGTGGGGTAGGCAGACATTCCTGCCACCAAGGTCTCCCAGTCTGAGCTGGAGGAGCCTCAGGGATCTGCCACCCAGTCCAACTTTTCCGTGCGGGAAATGGAGGCTCTGAGAAGCAAATTGCCTGTCTTTGACCTGGTGCTTGCTCTAGGCAGGCTCCATGCCAGGAGCTTTCCCTGAGGGGTCTTCTCCCAGTCACTCCTTCCTGGAAGATGCCAGCTTCCTGCCATTGCCCTTAGACTATGAAATAATTATGGCATGTCAACATAAATATAATATCCATTTTAATAGCTATCATTTATATCCATTTCCCCTATAAACACTGTAGCATCATCGGCTGTTACTAGCAATCCTGTGTTTTAGGAATGACCCAAATAGGGCTGTAAATCTTCAGCACTGTCTGATCTTTATTTATGCATTCAATATACATGAATTTTAAGCGCCTGCTGTGTGTGAGGCCCTGTTCTAGGAGCTGAGGAGGCAGCAGCGAACAAAGTACACAGAGCCCTGCCTGTCTTCCCGGAACTTACAGTTAGAAGGGGAGCAAAGCCATAGGTAAATACATATATGACGCAGCACGTGTTGATCAGTGCTAAGAAGAAAAAAATCAGGTGGGCATGGTGGTGCATGCCAGCAATTCCAGCACCTTGGGAGGCCAAAGTGAGAGGACTGCTTGAGGCCAGGAGTTCAACACCAGCCTGGGCAACAGAGGGAGGCCACACCCCTGGTGCCTCTGACCCCCCACCATCTTCTCTAAGAAAATTTTTAAAAATTAGCTGGGTGTGGTGGCACACTTATAGTCCCAGCTACTCTGGACGCTGAGGCAGGAAGATTACTCAAACCCAGGACTACAAGGCTTCAGTGAGCTGTGATTGTACCACTGCACTCCAACCTGGGCGACACAGACCCTGTCAAAGAAAAAGAGAGAGAGAGAGCATAAGAAAAAAAGAAGGAAGGAAGCAAGGAAGGAGGGAGGGAGGGAGGGAGGAAGGAAGGAAGGAAGGAAGGAAGGAAGGAAGGAAGGAAGGAAGTAAGTAAGTCAGGTGACACAGAGGGGTGGGTGTTGTGCTATTTTATTACCACAGAAGATGTTTAAGTATAGCGGGTTGAATGTTGGTCACCAAAACATACGTCCATATATTGATTAAATTTGACAAAATCATTCCCGGCTGGGTGCAGTGGCTCACACCTATAAATAAATAATCATTTCCAATTCCTTCACATGCTAATTGTCCAGATGCAGGGTACTTCTGGGCAATGCAGAAGAAGCCTCGTGAACGGTTTGTGTGGTTATAATGATGACAGTAAGTCGGAAGCCAGGAGGGAGGTCGGGTCAGGGTCTGGCCTTCAGGCTCCGTGGAGGGAAGCCTTCTTTGCCTGGGTGAATCCCAACAGGGACAGGGATTCACCAAACATAAGAAGGGGCTTCATATACTGGCAGACGGATCAAAAAATGAGTGTTCACTGCTGGAGGGTGCTCCCATTGTGTGCATTTTAGAGAGATGCGAGCCAGCTCGGAGAGAGGAAGTAACTTGTTCAAGGTTTCACTGTGCCACATGGCTGCGCTGGACTCAAACCCAGGTCTGTTTGAGCTCAGTCTGACTGCAAGGTCATCTCTGAAACAAATTCACCAGGTCGGTGCACTAGGACTCTAGCTCAGGCAGCCAGGGAGAGGGTGATGCTGTTAATAGCGCGATGAGGGAAGGGGTCCCTGTGTGGAAAGGCAGTGAGTCAGCCAGGAACATGCTAGGGGCTGGGGAAGATCCCACCAGCAAGGCGGACAAGCCCAGGAGGCGGTTCTGGGCCTTGGAGAAAGGCTGGGGTAGGGGAGAGATATTAGGTGTCTTTCCATTTTCATGTTACTTAACAGCTATTGGAGTGCAAGAGACTGCCCTAGTGGTATGCAGAGTGATAAGAAAGGAGGGATAAGAAAGGAGGGAATGGGAGGGACAGAGGAAGAGGAGGACCTGGAGATGGGCAGTCAGAGCTAAGTAGTGGGGGCTTCAAGGAGGGATGGTCATGGGTGCTGGTATTTATTGTTTGCTGTGTGCCAGGTACCCTCTGTGTGGATTCACTTACCCCTTCACCACAACCCTCTGAGGCAGATACTGTTATTATTATGCCCACTTTACAGATGAGGAAACTGAGAGGATAAGTAATTTACCCACATCAGTGAGCTAATCAGCCAGTGTGCTTAATCACCGTGCTCCCCTACTTCTGGTGACATTGCTGATGACATTGCTGATTTTCGATGGATTGGGTGGAGGGATAGAAGTGAGGAACAAATTTGGAAGCAGGAGACAACCACACCTCTGACCTGGTTTGGCCCTGCAGGGATAGGCAAGCGGAACAGGGCATTATCCCTCTATCATTTCCTGCACTAGGAAGCCGAAACCCTCAGAAGGTCAGGGGCTTGCTCGAGGTCACACCATGAGGCTATGCCAGAGGCTAGAACTCTCTCTTTAGGCCTGGAATGATGTTACTACCCCTAAGAGGAATGGAGAGCCACTGAGAGGAGAGGCTGTCAGGATGCGGGTGCAGGCCTGGGGTGGTGAAGAGAGAAGGCCACGATGTGGGCCACCTTGACTGACAGCATCTGAACTGAGATGCCCAGTTAGCATCCCAAGTGAGGGTATTGGTCCCATGGGGAGGCAATGGGGAGATTATCTGGTCATGGTTTTATCTTGGTCTCCTTCATCTTAAGGTCGTCTCATGATGGATTTTAATGATACTGTGTGGCCCAGTAGCAAGCACAGGGCTAAAATGAAATCCTGGTGCTGCCTTTTAGTAGCAGTGTGGCCTGTGCAAGCCATCTAAAGTCTCCAGAGAAGCCTTGGCTTCTGTGGCTGCAAAATGGGGATCATCTCTTCCCTGCCTGGTATTGTGGGAGTTAAGGACAATGTGAGCAAAGCACTTGGCACGCATCTGGGGGTCAGTAAACAGGAGCTGGCAATGTTCGTGTCAGGTGACAGGTGAGGGTTTGTACATCTTTTATCAAAGTGTAGCTTCATTGAAATTTTGTTTCTAAATCTCTCTCTCACACACACAGGCACAGAAAAAAGGACATTTTTGAGATCTTCCTGCCCAAGTCCCTTGTTGTGCAGATGGGGAAACTGAGGCCCAGAGAGGGAGATTATGTGCCCAAGATCACAGAGTCGAAGAGGCCTGGCCCCTGCCTGCCGTCAGTCCGTGTGCCGCACGACGTCACAAAGCATCCCGGACCCAGCCTCATCCCTGCTGTTCACTAAGCATACACATTACACAATCACTGCCCCAGATGGCAGCTGCTAGAATCCTCGCTAGCATCGAACATCCAAGTCAGAGGGCACTCAGAGTCGTCAGCTTCCTCCAGCATTGCCTCACCCAGCCGTAGGGGTTAAAAAGCCATGGCAGGTGCTCCTGAGACTAGAGAAATGAAATGAATGATCTCAGACATACACAGGAGACGATGGTTTCTTCTTAGAAAATGCTGAAGGGGGAGTCTACCACCTCCACACCAACCCTGCCTTAACGCAGGAGTCCTCTGGCCTCATTTGCATTCCCTAGGGATCTTAGCCCACAAGAGGGAGAAAGCTACTGTTCTCCTGAGTTTCAGTCGGCTGATCTCTCCCCGGGAACCTTAAGGAAGGTCGTAGGCAGCGTGGCACACTACAGGGGGTAAGGGGCTCATGCAGAAGAGCCCTGTTCCTGATTGCTCAAGGGAAGGTGGGACTGTTTTCTCCCTGATGTCCACTCTGACTACACCACAGATGATAGTTCAGTCCTGCGCCTACAAACTGGCAGGCCCCATGCTGGGCTCTGGGCATACGAAAATAAGCACCACAGGCAAGATGCCTGCTCTTGTGAGATACAGGTCTTGAGTGAGGAGGCTGAGATGAATGACGAAACAAACATACAAACGAGATAATCTCAGATACTGATAAGAGCTGTGAATAAAGAAACAAAACAGAGCAGTGGCATCATGACTGGGAAGGTTGGCTACTCCAAACTGGGCATCTAGATGTCTCTGAGCAGGTGACATTGTAGCTGGGCCTTTAACAAGAAGGAACCAGCCACGCGGAGGTCTGGGAGGGAGTTCCTCACAGAAATCAGCAGATGCAAGGGCCCTAAGGTTGGAGTCAGCTGAGACTCCTGGGATTTTTTTCAAAATAATTTGGAGGACAGGGGGCTATTTTGTTAAGAAAACAAAGTAAACAAGACCCTTTCTTTCCCTAATCTGTCATTTTTCCCCACCAGCTCCAAATCCTATTAATACAAGATAATTCCTACTTAAAAACCTCTTCTTCCAAGAAGTCTTCAGGTTCTACTAGTTCATGGGAGAACTACTATAAAAACTGGTCTGTGGCAAAGTAATAAAAAAGGTCAAACTGTGTGTGTGTATGTGTGCGCGCGTGTGTCACTATATAGGTGCCAACTGTGTTTCCTTTCTTCAGAGACTGAGATATACTGTTATTGCTTTTCAAAAAATTTTGCTGTTAATACTCTTTTGTAAAATATGATGTAGGTGACAGATATGTCACCAATGTAGCAAATACCAAAAGCTGACCATCCTTTGCAAATCCCCCATACTTTGGTCTGTGAAATCCTGGACCCTGGGGGCACCTGCGAACTAGGCTCTGAAGCTCTGCTACTCTCCCCTCCTTTACTCCCAAGTGGCCCTGGATTTCCCATACCCTTTCCATTCTCTTCACTGTTTTTAGAGTTTAAGTTCCAGGAGCACAGGGACTGTGCGTTCCTGGCACTGAGCCAGGTCCACAACAAGCACTCAGAAGATACTGACTGAATGAACGCGTGATTTATGATGACATACATTCGCCTGAGAGAGTGCTCAGAGAATACAATTAGGAGCAAACCGGTTAAGGGAGACAGTAGTGTAAAGGAAACGAAACCCCATATGTCAGAGGCAGGAGCCTGGGTTCACATTCTGTCTCCTGCAAGAGGTGGCCCTGTCCACTCGGTAGCAGCCAGGCTTGGGTGAAATCACTTTCTTTGAGCCTCAGCTTCCTCATCAGTTAAATGGGGATGACAAAGCTTTGTCCCACGACTTTTGTAAAGAACAAAAAGATATGTTTGCAGAAAAACACTCTGTAGATAGTATGTAAGTGACAGTTCCTCGGTTTGTCCTTCCATGGATGCATGGAGCATCTAGCCAACCCAGCAGATGACCTCTTTCCAGTGTTTCAGCATCTGCTTCTCCCACAAGCCCGTGAGCTGGTGCAGGCAATTCTCCTACAGGTTCTGAACAGAAAAGCATAGTGCCTGGCACCAAGTGGGTGCTCCATAAATGAACAAATGACCCCAGGTAAGTCACTCCTCCCATTGGACCTCTTTCCTCTAAGTAATCTCCCTTCCTTTTCCAGGTCCATGATACTTATTTGCTTTTTTAGAACAGGCCTAGGAGTCACATTTAGGGAAGGTAGGTGGGTGTGAAGACACTTTGATTAAAAGGTTAATGCACATTTTTGGTTTCCACTTTCGAATCTTCCAGAATTTACTTTTGCCTAGTTAATAAAAAAAGAGCCATGTCACATTTCTTTAGCTTGTCTTCTGGGTTCCTTAACAACAACAACAAAAAATTAAAGTCTTTATTTTAAACCGCCTACTCCAGCCATCCCAGGACGCGGCAAGGAGGGGGCGCGGACAGGTGGCGCGCGAGCCCGGGAAGGCGGGGGCTGCACCGGGCCGCGGGCGGGGCCGTGCACGCCCAGCCCCACTTCCCCAGCGCGGGCCGGGGGCGGAGCGCGGCGGCGGAGTTCGGGGGCTTCTGCCGAGGGCAGTCCCACGTGCCCCTCAGCGGGAGGCGTCTCCTCTCCGACGCCCAGCACACTGGTGGGCTCCCGCTTCCTGCCTGCCGTCTATACTGCTTGCCCTCTCACCTCCCAGCGGCTTCCGCCGCCCCGGCCAGGCTGCACGGCGCGTCCCGGGCCCTAGACCCCCACCCGCCAGGCACCAGCCCCGGCTTGTCCCCGCCGCGCCCTCAGCCCGCGGCCCACCGCCCGCGCGCGCCCGCAGCCCAGCCGGAGGGAGGGGCAGGGGCGGGGCCAGGCCGGCGCTGATGTAATCCCGGCACCCGGGCGGAAGGATATGGAGCGCGCCCCTGGTTGGCGGGGCGCTGAGGCCAGTTGCCGGGTAACGGAGCGGAGCGGCTCCCGGCGCGCCGTCTCCCGCCCTCCGCGGAGTGGCGCTGGGGCCGCCGCCGCCGCTTTACGTAAGGCGCAGGCCAGGGCCGCCCGGCGCTCGGCAGCCGCTCGCAGCCCCTCGGAGCCAGAGGAGAGGCGCCCCCGCCGGCCGCCGCGCCGCCCGGCAGCCTCGGCAGGTACCGCGGGCAGGCGGCGGGGAGGGAGGGAGCGGAGCAGCCCCTCGGCCGGGTGGGCGCGAGCCGGGGAGGCCGGACGCTCGCCGCCGTGGGGCTCCGGGGCCAGCCCGAGGGAGGCCGGGCCGCAGCCGAAGGCTTCGGGGCCAGCCCAAGGGAGACCGGGCCGCCGCCGGGGGCTCTGGGGCCAGCCTAAGGGAGGCCGAACCGCCGTCGGGGGCTTTGGGGCCAGCCTGTGGGAGACCGGGCCGCCGCCGGGGCCTCCGGGGCCAGCCTAAGGGAGGCCGGGCCGCCGCTGATGGTTCCGGGGCCAGCCTAAGGGAGACCGGGCCGCTGCTGATGGCTCCGGGGCCAGCCGAGGGAGGCCTGACCGGCTGCGACCCTGGTGGTGCCCGGGCGTGCGGGTGAGCTGTGGGCCCTGGGACCCCCGTCCCGACCCCAGGACGCCGGGACACCGGCTTGCTGCTCGTGCGTCCGGGTGGGCAGCGGAGGATGAGTCCGCACAATGGGTTGCCGTTGGCTGCCTCCTGCCTGGGGCAGGTGTTGCCGCGCCGGGGTGGCTCTTTTGGGGGAGACGAGGCGGGAGTGCTTAGACTTTTTAGGACGTGGAGCCCCGAAAGTGGGCGCGGGAGGAAGGCTTCGGCCGGTGGGAGGCGCCCGGCGTCCCCGGCAGCGGGGTCAGGCCGGCAGGCTGGGCCGCTCGCTCGCGTCCTCTCCGTTCCCCTCCCCTCCAGCATTGTCCTTTTGGGGCCCCGGGAAGGGAAAACCGCGGGGCGGGGGAGGAGGGCCGCAGGCGGGCGGGGCCGGGAGGCCGGCTGAGCGACTGGCGCGCCGGCCTATGGCGCGGGGCGCGGCGCGGGGGGCGGGCCTGGCGGGCGGGGTCGGTGCGGCGCAAGGTTTGGCGAAGGTTACAGCTGGAGCTAGGAGTGACAGGCCCACAGTCATCCGTGCGCCGCGCGGCAGACCCTGGCGCGAGGGCGCCCCGAGTTGCTGCGGGGCCTGATCCGGCTCCTTTCCAACAATACGCGTCTCCAGCCGGCATTTCTAGAGCTCTCTGCTTCTTCCCGCTAGAGAAACCAGTGTGTGTCGTGTTGGAATGCTTCGTGTTGCCCTAGAATTCAGCTTGCGTCTTGTGGTGCGCAGTTGACAGGACCTGCCGAACTCTTGGTACAGACCCCTAAATCATGGCAGAACTGTCTTGATTTCTTTTTTTGCCACCTTTGTGTTTTTATCCTCTATAGGCAAGCTATAAAGACTTAACCCAGTTAAAAACAGGAGGGAGATTCAGCGGAGAGGAGGCATGCGAGATGCTTTGGAAAAAATTATATAAATGTAGTTCTTGCTAATAATTACCTGAGTTGGATACTTTGACTTATTGCTCAAGTTCCTAAGAAGGGATTTTACATTTCTGGGTCTTGTTTTAAAAACTGTTAGAAAGCTCATGAGGGGGTAAGGACAAGCAGTTTTGATAACAGGCGATGCTGTGGATAAAACTGTACGGTGAAATGCCCAAGCTAGATTCTTCCTGTGCAAAATAAGACCCGTTCCAGAACACTTTGACCATTTCATGGACTTAGAATTTAAAGGCGGTGAGGGCAGGGGGGAGGAGGAGCGGAATCTGTCACTGCATCCTCAAGGTCAAATATTCTTCCATCAGTTATTTTGGATTGAACCATTCCTAAATAGGTCTCAGAATCTCTATGTCGCTTCCTTATGACAGAACCTATTTCCGAGGTTGTGCCTTTGCATACCTATAGAAGCTCCTTTCACTTAATACATCTTATAACTCAGATTCAATTGCTGTACTTGCTAAATAATGCATTTTTAATCATTCAAAAAGTAGTTTACAGCTTCCTTGGGTATAATGGTTTTTATGTAAGCCCGTTACACCAGTGAAATGCCAGTTTTTAAACATTGAAGGGAAGGGAGAATATTATTATTATTTATTTCCATAGGAAGTACAATTCAAAGTGCAGGTGCTTTTTTGTTTGCTTTGGAGAAGAAGTATAGGTCTTTAACATGACGTTAACAGAAGTCAAATCTAAGGATAATTAGCTTGTTATACAAGTTGCAAACATTTAAGAAGATTAGATGATTTTTTTTTTTTTTTTTTTTTTTTTTTTTTTTTTTTTTTTTGAGACGGAGTCTCGCTCTGTCGCCCAGGCTGGAGTTCGCGATCTCGGCTCGCTGCAACCTCCGCCTCCCGGGTACAAGCGAGTCTCCTGCCTCAGCCTCCCGAGTAGCTGGGACTGCAGGTGCATGCCACCACGCCCGGCAAATTTTTTGCATTTTTAGTAGATACGGGGCTTCACCGTGTTAGCCAGGAGGGTCTTTGTCTCCTGACCTCGTGATCCACCTGCCTCAGCCTCCCAAAGTGCTGGGATTACAGGCGTGAGCCACCGCGCCTGGCCCATTAGATGAATTTTTAACACTTACAGTGGTAATATAGGGTAATGTAGCTAGCCTACTCTGTGCTTTGTTGTACAGTAGCACTCTTCAAAAGAAATTAGATTGTTCTTGTTCTTTATTTTTCATTGTGTGGAAAAGTACAGAGCCTGGGCTTTGTCCTTGTTTTTGTAGCATTTGACTTGGCAGTTAATGGCTTGTGAGCTAGTTTCCTCGTCTGTAAAATGGGAAGATTGATGACACCTGTTTCACAGAATAGTTGGGATGATCACTTGAGGGAAGACGTGAAATTTCGTCAAGACTCAAACCCTTTAAAAATACTCGCCTAGTGTAAGTGTTAAAACCTCAGATTGCTTGCTTTGCTTAAAGCTTTTAACTTTGTCTTCAGGCTCCTCCCCACCCCTTCCTATCCATACTTTGCCTGGCTGCCAGAGTCATCTTTCCTGAGCTCAGATCTTGTCAGCCTCTGGCTCAGTAGGCTTCTAAGACTGCCTGTGGTTTGGAGCTTAGAATTCAGAGATACCAGCATCACAATGCAGGCCCATTGCAGTCTGGCCCCCAGTCATCTCTGTACTTTATCTTGTCCTCTTTGTCCCCTTTCCACACTGTCCAGCTAAACAAGACTGCTCTTGGTTCTCTGAACATGCCAAGCTATTTCAGACCTTCTTTGCTTATATTCTTTTCTCTTATGGGAATGTCCTGTCTCACTCCCACTCCTTCCAGTTCTTAAAAGTTCGTATCAAATATTCTGTTCTCTCTGGAGTCCTTTGGAAGTCCTATTACAATGGATTATTCCTTTCCTCAATCATAGTTCTCTATTTTTCCTTCATTATTGTCTATATCATGTTGTATTATAAATTGGTCATGGTAAACTCTGGCTGTGGTGTCTGTCTCATCATTTTGCCCCCAACACCTTGCTCAGGCGTTTAAACATAAGTGCTTAATGTTAAACATAAGCGTTTAAATGTTTGCTAGATAAAGTCAAAGTCTGTAATCAACCTTAAAGAGTATGTTAATATTATAAAGTATATTTATTTTTATTTTTTCTGACCCTGGCTTAAGTCTCCAAATAAAGTTTGTTTGTTTTTGAGACAGGATCTTGCTCTGTCACCCAGGCTTGGAGTGCGGTGGTGTGATCACAGCTCACTGTAGCCTCAACCTCCCAGGCTCAAGTGATCCTCCCACCTCAGCCTCCTGAGTAGCTGGGACCACGGGCATGTACCACCATGCTCAGCTAATTAAAACAATTTGTTTTGTTGTAGAAACAGGGTTCTCCCTGTGTTGCCCAGGCTGATCTCGAACTCCTGGGCTCAAGCAATCCTCCCACCTCAACCTCCCAAAGTGCTGGGATTACAAGCATGAGCCACCGCACAAGACCCAGATGAAGTATTTTTAATAAACATCGGTGCCAACAACAACATTAGAAATGTAGTTTCACTATGTTGAATACAGTTACTATTTAGAATATTTCTTTATAGTTATTTTTGACCTTTCACATAATCACATAGTAAGTGGTATTTCATACAAAGTAAAAACTGTATCTGAACTTTCCCATCTGTATCTAAACTTGTAGGGTCTAATGAAATAGATGCAGCACCTGCATTGCTGACTGTAGATCACCAACCCGTTTTTTGGGTAGAGGGAACCAGAGCACAAGGTTAGAAATATTCCTTATATTGGCCGGGCGTGGTGGCTCACGCCTGTAATTCCAGCACTTTGGGAGGCTGAGGTGGGCGGATCACGAGGTCAAGAGATCGAGACCATCCTGGCCAACATGGTGAAACCCCGTCTCTACTAAAAATACAAAAATTAGCTGGGCGTGGTGGAGCACACCTATAGTCCCAGCTACTTGGGAGGCTGAGATAGGAGAATCTCTTGAACCCGGGAGGTGAAGGTTGCAGTGAGCCGAGATCGCGCCACTGGACTCTAGCCTGGCGACAGAGCAAGACGCTCTCAAAAAAAAAAAAAAAAAAAAAAAAAATTCCTTATATTTGAAGTATAATTTAATTCCCAAGAGATTACATGCTTTTCTTTAAAAGTTTTCTTCTTTGGAAATTTATTATATGCATCAAAAGCAATTGCGTTTGAGGGGGCTTCTTAAAAGAATATTAGAACTGGATTTGAAAGACTCAGGTTTGCTTCTTGGCCATGGACAAGTTTGTTAAATCTCTTGGAAGTCAGTCAGTCTTTATTTGGGAACTGAGAACAGTTATTCCTGTTGCTTTGTAGTACATTTAAGGAGGCTATGCTTTGTGTACTGCACATCCTTACACAGATATAAGGTAAGAAGATGTATTGCTTTATAGCGTTTTTGTCCTGCTTGTTACCCAGCCTGGAAACCTTTAGAGACTTCCTTTCTTGACCAGATTTTTACCAGGTTTGCCTCCACCAGTCTTTTCCGTCAGTCTTTTTCTTTACTCTTTCATGTTTCCTCTGCCCCTACCCTCCCTGAAGCTCTTACTCCTTATGGAGATAGTTACTGTAGTCCTCCAACTGGCCTCTCTTTTTTCTGGTCTCTCCTCCTCTGTTCTGTTGCCAGAATTATTTAATATGCAAATCAAATCATGTCATGCCCCCTTTCCCAAGTATACACCAGAGGTTCTCAACATTTCCCCCTATTCCATCACACCTGAGGGATATGACAGTTTTGTTGGTAAGGTTATGGGCTTTCTCCTCCGAAGATTTTTACCTTGGAAGTGCTACCACCCTCTTTCCCTGGTTGAGAATTAATGTTAAAGAGTTAGGAAATCACTGGGAGATCTTTGCTATCTAGCCTCATTCTTACTTTTAGCTTAATCTTTTATTGGATCTCTTCTTTTTCGTTTTTGTGTTTTTGAAACAGGGTCTTGCTCTGTCACTCATGCTGGAGTGCAGTGGTGCCATCTTGGCTCACTGTAACTTCCACTTCCTTTCCTCCTCCCGCCTTGGCCTCCTGAGTAGCTGGGACTACAGACACGTAACGCCTGGCTAATATTTTGTAGAGATGGGGTTTTGTTCTGTTGCCTAGACTGGCTTCAAACTCCTGGGCTCAAGCAATCTGCCCGCCTTGGCCTCCCAAAGTACCGAGATTACAAACATGAGCCACCACGCCCAGCCTGCATCTCTTCTTGTCACCTTATATTTCAACACAAGACCTCTGGCCACTTCCGTTATTGGCAGACTACTCTGAAATATCCTTTCCACCTTTCTCTCTCTTTCTGAGTCTTGGAGTCTTGGCTTAAATGCTGCTACTTCTATTTCTGGAACCTGATTTTCAGAATTAACTCATTATTTTTCTCCCACACAGTGCTAGCCTGATACCTCTACTTATCTATTTTTTCCTTAAGACTTTTTAGTTTATATACATGAAGGTCTTTCCTGGATTATAAACTCCTTGAGAGACATAGAGGAAAATCTTAATCATTGCTGATTTCCTCTAGTGTGCAATATAGTCTTTTACATGGTACTCATTTGGTAAATGTTTGACTGAATTAACTCAAAATTTACAGTCTCTGATTTCAGGAGGAGGAGGATAGAGTTGGAATAACTTTGTATGAGAACTTTGTGAATCCACGTGACACACTCAGAACAGGGCCCAGCATATAGTAGGTGCTCACTAAGTCACAGCTTTTAGCTATTAATTTGAATAGGTGGAGAGAACACTAGTGGTTGGATACATTGGTTAATTGTATATGCTAGCTTATTATGACAGTGTTCACATATTTCTGGTGTGTGTGTAAAGAAAAAAAATCTCATTTTCTTTCTTTTTCTTTTTTATTTTGAGATGGAATCTCGCTCTGTCATCCAGGCTCGAGTGCAGTGGTGCGATCTCGGCTCACTGCAACCTCCACCTCCTGGGTTCACGCCATTCTCCTGCCTCAGCCTCCTGAGTATCTGGGACTAAGGCGCCCGCCACCACACCCAGCTAATTTTTTGTATTTTTAGTAGAGACGGGGTTTCACCGTGTTAGCCAGGATGGTTTGGATCTCCTGACCTTGTGATCTACCCGCTTTGGCCTCCCAAAGTGCTGGGATTACAGGCCTGAGCCACCATGCCCGGCCTTTTTTTTTTTTTTTTTTTTTTTTTTTTTTTTGAGATTGATTCTTGCTCTGTCGCCCAGGCTGGAGTATAGTGGTGTGATCTCGGCTTACTGCAACCTCTGCCTCGTGGGTTCAAGTGATTCTCCTGCCTCAGACTCCCCAGTAGCTGGGATTACAGGCACGTGCCACCATGCCCGGCTAATTTTTTATTTTTTAGTAGAGATGGGGTTTCACCATGTTGGCCAGGTTGGTCTTGAACTCCTGACCTCATGATCTTCCTGCCTTGGCCTCCCAAAGTGCTGGGATTACAGGTGTGAGCCACCGTGCCTGGCCAGTCATCTCATTTTCAACTTGTATGTTCCTTCATTAATTTTGTGAGTAAGTTGGAGAGGGCTTTTGCATAAACAGATTCATGCCTGTCTGTAGATGAGCAGGTTTTTTGCATATGGCTTAAGAAAGTCTGGAAAATTGGCCAGGCATGCCGGCTCACCTGTAATTCCAGCACTTTGGGAAAGCGAGGTAGGAGGATCACTTGAGCCCAGGAGTTTGAGATGTGCCTGGGCAACATGGTGAAACCCCGTTTCTGCAAAAAAAATTTTAAAAATTAGCCAGGTGTGGTGGCACATGTCTGTAATCCCAGCTACTTAGGAGGCTGAGGCAGGAGGATCGCTTGAGCCCAGGAGATCGAGACTGCGGTGAGCCATGATTGCACCACTGGACTCCAGCCTGGGTGACTGAGCCGAGACCCCGTCTCAAGAGGAAAAAAAAGAGTGGAAGATAGAAATTGTCAAAGTTTACACTATACAGTGTTATTTTCAGGAAAGCGAATGTTTTCACTTTAATCTTACATCTTGTTAATATACATTAAGCAGTAGAAACCTCCTGTTTGGTATTTGGAATGACTATTGAGATTCTGTTTCTGACATCTTCCCTAAGTGCTTACCTGTTGCCAGGCTTTCTCCATATCTGTCTTTTCCTCAGTGTTGCCCCGGTTGAATAGGGAGAAGATAAGGAAAACCAGCCGTAATTATTTCAGAATTCTTCGCCCAGTTTGGAGGTTTTTTCAAGCCCTTTCTTTTTTTATTTAATTTTTTTTTTTTAATTAAAAAAGGCCTTTTTTTTTTTTTTGAAACAGAGTCTTACTCTGTCACCCAGGCTGGAATGCAGGGGCACGGTCACAGCTCACTGCAGCCAGGACCTCCTGGGCTCAAGTGATCCTCCTGCCTCAGCTGGGACTACATGCTCATGCTACCACTCCTGGCTAATTTGTATTCTTTTTATGTAGAGACAGGGTTTTGCCATGTTGCCCAGGCTGATCTCAAACTCCTGGCCTCAAGCGATCCTCCCGCCTTGGCCTCTCAAAGTGCTGGGACTGTGGGTATGAGCCACCGTGCCCAGGGAAGCCCTTTATTTTCTTAGATGTCTGATTAGTATGTTGCTCCTTGCTAGCATTTTCCCTGAATATTTTAATGGAGAGAAAGTTGAAATAGAGTAGACACGTTTTTAATTCTTTCTTTGGTTGTTTTCCCTGCCACTGCTTTCTTTGGTTACCATCATAGATAATTGAGTTCTGATTCTATTTTTGTTAATCTTTTGCCAGTACCATCTGAAGGAGTTTCTCGTTTTTTTATATGCTTTTTTTTTTTTTTTTTTTTTTTTTTTGAGGCAGTCTTGCTCTGTTGCCCAGGCTGGAGTCCAGTGGTACAATCTTGGCTCACTGCAACCTCCACCTTCCAGGTTCAGGTGATTCTCCTGCCTCGGCCTCCTGAGTACCTGGGACTACAGGTGTGTGCCACCATGCCCGGATAATCTTTTGTATTTTTAGTAGAGATGGGGTTTTGCCACGTTGCCCAGGCTGGTCTCAAACTCCTGAGCTCAGGCAGTCTGCCTGCCTTGGCCTCCCAAAGTGTTGGATTACAGGCATGAGCCACTGTGCCTGGCCTGTTTTTATATACTTTAAAGTTTAAATTAAACTTGTTGAAGTATGTATTTTGTATGATTTCCCAAAACATTGGAATATAAGTAGCTGTTATAAAGCCTTTTTTTTTTTTTTTTTTTTTTTTTTTGAGACAGGGTCTCATTCTGTCACCCAGGCTGGAGTGCAGTGGCACAATTATGGCTCACTGTAGGCTTGGCCACCTCCCAGGCTCAATTGATCCTCCTACCTCAGCTTCCTGAGTAACTGGGACTACAGTTGTGCACCACCACAGCCAGCTACTTTTTAAATTTTTTGTAGAGATGGGGTTTTGCCACGTTACCCAGGCTGTTCTGGAACTCCTGAACTCAAGCGATGCTCCTGCCTCCACCTCCCAGAATGCTGGGATTACAGGCGTAAACCACTATGGCTGGACTCAAGCCAACTTTTTAACATGAACAGTAAGTCTCTTTCTTCATCTCCCTTCCCATCCTGTATTCATCTTCCCTTGAAGACCGCAGATAGATTTTAAAAAGTGGAATCATGGTAAAGAGTGTTCTTTTGTCATTATTTAAACAAACACTAAACTTTGTATCTTGGAATGCTTTCCATATCAGACATACAGATTGATATGGGTTGGCTGTGTCCCCACCCAAATCTCATCTTGAATTCCCACATGTTGTGGGAGGGACCTGGTGGGAGGTGATTGAATCATGGGGGCAGGTCTTTCCCATGCTGTTCTCATGATAGTGAATAAGTCTCACGAGATCTGATGGTTTTAAAAAGGGGAGTTTCCCTGCATAAGTGCTCCTCTTTTGACTGTCACCATCCATGTAAGATGTGACTTTGCCTCTCCTTGCCTTCTGCCATGATTGTGAGGCCTCTGCAGCCATGTGGAACTGTAGGTCAGTTAAACCTCTTTCCTTTCTAAATTACCCAGTCTTGGGTATGTCTTTATCAGCAGTGCGAAAACAGACTAATACACAGATCTACTTTAGGTACAGATTTGCTTTACCATGTTCTTTTTTTAATGTGCCTAGCATTACCTTGTGTGAAGGTGCCTGGATTTATTTAACTAGTTGATATGAAGAGTTTCCAGGTTTTTGTTATTTGTAACAGAGTGCTACAGTAAACAATTTTGTACATATGTCTTAGTGAACTTTCGTGAGTAACTGCCTTACTCTCAGCAGCCTTAAAAAAATTGACCAACAAGTTTCTAACTACTCTGAATAATCATTTGTCATGTTAAAAATTTTCTTGGTGGCTGTATTAGTTTTACTGCTTTCGTTAAGGCTGGATGTTTTGTTTTCTGAAGTAGTCCTGTGATATAATTTCATACCATTAAGCACAGATTTTTTATATTGCACATAGAATATTAGGCTCATAAAGTTTATAAAGGCACAGGGTTGGCTTTATAAGCCTGTAATTGCATCATACAGGGCCCTTGCTTGCTTCAATGATCTGCTGTTGTTGTCTTGATAGTCTTAAGTTTTTTTTTTCTTTTTCTTTTTTTTTTTTTTTGAGACAGAGTCTCGCTCTGTCGCCCAGGCTGTAGTGCAATGGCGCCATCTCGGCTCACTGCAAGCTCCGCCTCCCGGGTTCACGCCATGCTCCAGCCTCAGCCTCCCGAGTAGCTGGGACCACAGGTGCCCACCACCACGCCCGGCTAATGCTTTTTTATTTTTAGTAGAGATAGGGTTTCACCGTGTTAGCCAGAGTGGTCTTGATCTCCTGATCTCTTGATCCGCCTGCCTTGGCCTCCCAAAGTGCTGGGATTACAGGCGTGAGCCACCGTGCCCTGCTGTTCTTACTTATTTTTGAACTCAGAACCCACATTATCATTCCGCACTGGGTCCCACAAATTATGTAGCCAGTCCTATGAAGACTTTATAAAAACTCGTAGTAAGAACCCCTTATCCTCTCACCTCCTAATCCTGTTCCCTGTGAGTGACTACAGGTAATTAACATTACCTAATGTTAACTAATTAACTAATCACCATTAATTAAGTAATTACCATTAGTTTATCCACTTGGGGACTTTTTAGAATGTGTATATAAACAACATGCACATTATGCTTGAGCCATTAAAAAAAACTATTTATTTGAAATCCACATAGAGTCAGTGTGTATTTTCCCGAAAAACTCCATAATGGATCACGAATGCTACAACTTTCAGAAAATAGAGGCTCTAAAAAACTTAGCCTTAAGAAGTTGGTACTGAAGTGTAGTTTTAGATTTTGTATTGGTTTGTTTTTGAAAAAGTATGCTTAACTTGAAGCTTTAGCGAAACAGCCTAAGTTTCATTGTTAAGATAGCTATCTCTGAGATTTCAGCTTGTAAAATGAAGTAAAACCTTAAGCTCATCATAGGTAAGTCAGGAATGAAAATAACGTTTATTCATCAATCAGGTTCAATTGGATAAGGGATTCACTAGGATTATTTGGTGCTTTCTCAAAAAGTGGCCAGAATTCTTGGTGAAGTAAAAGGGCTAAGGATTCTTAGAAGTAGCTACAGAAAATGGATAAGGGGAGAGTGAGCTAACACTGGTTAACAGTTCTAATCTGTTAGGGCATTGTGTTAGGGACCTTAGATAAACCATTTAATGTAAGCCTCCTAAGAACTCTGAGAGAGATGGGATGATTGTCATTTTACAAATGAGGAAGCTACAACTCAGAGAGATTCCAAAAAACTTCCCTGTGGTCACAGGTAATGCATGGCAGAGCAGGAGCTCAGACTTCCGTCGTTCCAACTTAAAGTTCATGTTATTTCCACTTTCCTACTCTACCTAGAGATCTATCCATTCACAAGTTATTTGTTGACTGCCTACAGTGGGCTAGGTACAGATGCCAGGATGGATTAGACATCCAGGAGGTTTATTGGGGGAATTAAGAGTAAGGCGAGAGGAAGCAGGAGTAGTCTGTAGGAAGAGCCTTTTGACTTCCACTCGGTCTGATTCCTGTGAAAGGAGAAAGGACAAGAAGAGTGGCTAGGAACAGCCTCAGGTCACTGTACAGTTCTGAGAAAGTCTTGACCAAGCTGATAGGGAATTCTCATGCTGAAGCTGTGCATCCTGCACTGGACAGAAAGGCCTGAGTCTGTTATTGCTTCGGATTAAAAACCATTAGTTGGGGGCAGCCTGATGGAAGCATGGCTTGGTGTCAGTGCTGTTGTGGCTCTGAACATGTAGCAATTTGAGGCTGTCAGCTTGGTTTCCTGTAGCAGCTTCTCTTGAAGGGTGATCTGAGCAGGGCACCTTCATAGTGGCTGCACACGGTCCTGTCCTAGTGGGTGTAGGTAGAAAGACTGATAATTCAGGGCTGGGCGCGGTGGCTCACGCTTGTAATCCCAGCACTTTGGGAGGCCGAGGCGGGCGGATCACGAGGTCAGGAGATCGAGACCACAGTGAAACCCCGTCTCTACTAAAAATACAAAAAATTAGCCGGGCGTGGTGGCGGGCGCCTGTAGTCCCAGCTACTCAGAGAGGCTGAGGCAGGAGAATGGCGTGAACCCGGGAGGCGGAGCTTGCAGTGAGCCGAGATTGCGCCACTGCACTCCAGCCTGGGCGACAGAGCGAGACTCCATCTCAAAAAAAAAAAAAAAAAAAAGCAAGACTGATAATTCAAATAAGCAAGTAGATGCATATGTGAAGTGAAAATTAGTGCCAAGGGGAAAAACAGAGCAGAAGATGGGGTATTGCATCGTATGTGGTGGACAGGGAAAGCCTCTGTTGACACTTGAGCAGAGACCTGAAGAGGAAGAAAGATACGGAGATACCTGAGGAGCAGAGCATTTCAAGGGGTAGGGGAGAGCAAGTGAAAGGCGCTGGTTCTGCATCTATGATGAAGGTACATCTAAGAGGGTTTGCTGATGGACCTCATGTGGGATGTGAGAGGAGGAGCCATCCTAGCGTGGGGTTGCCCTTGACTGACATGGGGAAGGTCATGGCAAGGGTAATGGTGGTGAGAATTCAGGGTTGTGTTGTTTGGCTTTAGACATGTAGACATGTTATAAGTTTGAGATGCCAGTTAGATATCTCCTTGTCTAGTAGCTTGGTAGCATTAGAATTCTGGAATTAAGGAGAAAGAAGCAGGGTAGAGGGAAAGGGTGGAGCAGTCTCTGCATACCTGGTATTTATAATCATGGGACTAGAAGAGGTAAGCCAGACTTTGCAGTTAAATAAGGCAGCCACAAGCCACATGTGGCTTTTGTTTTGTTTTGTTTTGCTTTGTTTTGTTTTTGAGATGGAGTTTCACTCCATCGCCCAGGCTGGAGTGCAGTGGCGCGATCTCGGCTCACTGCAAGCTCCGCCTCCCGGGTTCACACCATTCTCTCGCCTCAGCCTCCTGAGCAGCTGGGACTGCAGGTGCCTGCCACCACGACCAGCTAATTTTTTTGTATTTTTTAGTAGCGACAGGATTTCATCGTGCTAGCCAGGATGGTCTTGATCTCCTGACCTCGTGATCTGCCCGCCTCAGCCTCCCAAAGTGCTGGGATTACAGGCGTGAGCCACCGTGCCTGGCCCACATGTGGCTTTTGAATGTTGCATGTGGCTAATCTGAATTGAGATGTGCTGTGTCAACTACGTACCAGATGCCAAAGACAGTGTGAAAAATTACAATGTAAAATATATCATTAATAATCTTTTACCTTCATTATATTTGGAGTGATATTATTTTGGATATATTGGGTTAAATCAAACATATTAAAGTTAATTTCACCTGTTTCTTTTTTAATATGGCTACTAGAAAATGTATTTATTTATTTTTTGAGCTAGGACATCACTGTCACCTAGGCTGGAGTGTGGTGGTACATTCACAGCTTCTTGCAGCCTTGGTCTCCCGGGCTCAAGTAGTCCTCCCGCTTCAGCCTCCTGCGTAGCTGGGACTATAGGCATGTGCCGTTGCATCTAGCTAATTTACTTTTTTTGTAGAGACTGGGTCTCACTATGTTGCCCAGGCTGAGCTCAAACTCCTGGTCTCATGCAATCTGCCTGCTTTGGCCTCCCCAAGTGCTGGGGTTACAGGAATGAACCACTGCACTTGGCCTAGAAAATTTCAATTACATATATGACTGGCATTATTTTGCTCTTGAAGGCACTGGTGGAGGAAGTGAATGGAAATAGAGAAGTCCAAGGACAGAGCCTGGAAAGCTGGGAAGAGGAGGAGCAGCCAGCGGAGGAGCCAGCGAGGGTGTGGGCTGGGTGAGGAGAGGATGATGAGAGGTGTGGTTTGTGTGTAAGTGAGCTGCACTAAAATTTCATTAGAACTTGAGTAAAAGGAAAGTATCAGAAACTAGGTCTAATTAATATGTAATATGTGGAATTGGTTATTCGTAGAAGTGAACAAGTCCTGGAGATGGTCTGTGGGATCAGGATCCTTCCCTATATTGTTCTTTTTTTGGAGACAGAGTCTTGCTCTGTCACCCAGGTTGGAGTGCAGTGGCACGATCTCAGCTCACTGCAGCCTCTGCCTCCTGGGTTCAAGCGATTCTTATGTCTCAGCCTCCCAAGTCACTGGGACTGCAGGCGTGTGCCACCACCCCTGGGTAATTTTTGTATTTTTAATAGAGACAGCAATTTGCCATGTTGGCCAGGCTGGCCTCAAACTCCTGACCTCAGGTGATCTGCCTGCCTTGGCCTCCCAGTGCTGGGATTGCAGGCGTGAGCCACCACACCCGACCATATTGTTCTTTTTTAAGTGAGTTTCATGCCACCTGTTTAAAGAAAGCTCTAACATAACCTATCTGAGCAATCATGATAGTAGAAAAGGAAGCACACGTTTATAAGATTTGACACAGTTAGTGTAAGAAGGTGACTCTTATGGCCCTTAAAACTTTGGTCACACGGTTTTCTTTCAGCTTGTAATCTTCACTTAGTAAAACTACCATAAGAATATCTTACCTTCCTTTTGCTCTTTCTGAGCTCGTAGGGTGTCTTTGAGAATGTTCAAGTAGGCTCTTTGAGTGGCCTTAGCTACCGTGATGGGAGGGCTTTGTTTCCATTCTTGGTTTTCTGGTTTACATGTTGGTCACTTGGTTGTGTTAGTCAGCATCCTTCGGCACTGCCTTCTGTCCTGATCATCTCATAGAGTTGAGGAACAGACTTTGGGACATTTACTGACAACAGTCGGTTGGAGAGCCTCATGCAGCACGTCGGCTTCTTTTTAATATGCTGGTAGCTATAACAGTGTAGTATCAGGCAGATTTTTTTTTCTTTAGACATTGTACTTTTTTCCTCTGTATTTTATTATTTCATTTCCCAAAAACACACTTGCGCATTTAAGAGCAGTGTTTTAACAGTTTTTTCCGAAGCCATGCGATAGAAACTGTCATGGAAACTGAAGCTCCTCTAACTGGAACTTACTTAGGCCTTGCCAGGGTGGGCAAAAGAAGACGTTGAAAAGGATCAGGTAGCACCCTGCATTTTGCCATTGGCTAAAGTGGGGTCAGAGCTGGTTGCCATTTTCTGTCTTGAGGTTCAGGCCTGTCATCTTCTCAAAATGCGTCCGGACTGTTGGGACAGTGAACAGTAATGGCCAAACTAAAAACTTTAAGAAGGATATGATATGCTAAATGCAGGGAAAAAGGCTTTGCTTTAACCCTCAACAAATGTATAAAGAGGGCCAGGTGTGGTGGCTCACATCTGTAATCTCAGCACTTTGGGAGGCCAAGGCAGGAGGATTGCTTGAGCCCAGGAATTCGAGACCAGCCTGGGCAACATAGCAAGATCCCATCTCTTAAAAAAAAAACTTAGCTGGGTGTAGTAGTATATGCCCATAGTCCTGGGAGGCTGAGGTGGGAGGATTGCTTGAGCCCAGGAATTCCAGGCTACAGTGAGCCATGACTGCGCTACTGTGCTCCAGCTAGCCTGGGTGACAGAGCCAGACTGTGCCTCTCAAAAAAAAAAAAAAAAAAAAAAGAGGCTGGGCGTGGTGGCTCACGCCTGTAATCCCAGCACTTTGGGAGGCCGAGGCGGGCGGATCACAAGGTCAAGAGATTGAGACCACAGTGAAACCCCGTCTCTACTAAAAATACAAAAAATTAGCCGGGCACAGTGGCGGGTGCCTGTAGTCCCAGCTACTCGGGAAGCTGAGGCAGGAGAATGGCGTGAACCCGAGAGGTGGAGCTCGCAGTGAGCTGAGATCGCGCCACTGCACTCCAGCCTGGGTGACAGAGCAAGACTCCACCTCAAAAAAAAAAAAAAGATAAATAAAAATGTTTGAAGGAAAGGCTACAAGTTAAACGAGGAGTGAATAGCATGATAGAAAGGGTACTAGCTTTGGAGATAGGGCACATACATGGTGGCCCTGGTGTTGACTCTCCACAGGACCCTAAATACCTGTCTAAATTTCTTAATCCATGAAATGGGAGATTTGGCTTAGCTCATGCTTTTTCATGTTGTGAAAGCAGTGTTTGATGCTGAGTAGGTGCTCAGATGTTGATTAAATGAACAAGGAATAAAATAATTATAGAGAGCCTAGGTACTTAAGGCATGAGCCAGGGGTCAAGGTGATTGGGAGATGGGTATTGGCCATCTCCTGCTCCTCACCTGTCCCTCCTTGACTTGTGTAGCGTAGCATTGGCTGCTACTACTTTGAGACATATTTGAACAACGCTAGATTTAATAATCCCTTTCTAAGCTTAAATATGTCATGCTTCTGATGCTGACAACCAACCCTTTTCTTTCTTCTCAGTTACATGCTTTATTTTTGAGACAGGGTCTCGCTGTCGCACAGGCTGGAGTGCAGGGGCATGATCATCGCTCACTGCACCCTTGACCTCCAGGGCTCAAACGAGCCTCCCACCTCAACCTTCTGAGTCTCTTGGACTACAGGCATGTGACATTATGCCCAATTAATTATTTATTTTTTTTTGTAGAGATGGAGTCTCCCTGTGTTGTCCAGGCTGGTCTCAAACTCCTGGGCTCAAGCCATCCTCCTGCCTCAGCCTCCCAAAGTGCTGGGATTATAGGCGTGAGCCACCGTGCCCAGCTGCTGTGTACTATTTACTAAGATAAAAGTTGCACGAGAATAAATGCAGTTTTGTCAGGTGTAGGGGAGGGAGTCAGAGGTGCTGTGTTTGTTTCCTAGGGATGCTACAACAAAGTACCACAAACTTTGATGGATGACTTATAACAACACAGGTGTATCTTCTTACAGTTCTGGAGGCCAGAAGTCCAAAATCCAAGTGTTGGCAGGGCTGGTTCCTTTTGGAGGTTCTGAGAGAGAGCTTGGTCCATGCCGCACTCTTAGCGTCTGGTGGTTATTGGCAATACTTGGCATTTCTTGGCTTGCATTGGTACATTATTGCAGTCTCCGCATCTGTCTTCACGTGGGATTCTCCCCTGCGTGTCTCTGTGCAAATTTCCCTCTTCTTACAAGGACATCAGACTATTGAATTAGAGTCTCTCATCCAACTTAGGTGGCTCATAATCTAGTATGACCTCATTTTAACTTGATTACATTTTCGCACACCCTATTTTCAAATAAGGTAATGTTCACAGGTGATGGAGTAAGGACTTGAACATACCTTATTTGGGGGAAACAGTTTAGTCCACAGCAGATGTTAAAGTTGGGGGTAAACAATTTCTTAAAAATTGTGACTCATTTCCTCAAATTCATCTCTTTTCATTAGAGCTAGGTCTGTCAGAGGAATTGGGATAAAACAAACAAAAAATTCATGTCTACTAGAAAATATCGATTTGGCCTCAAGTCAAAATCGTGGATGGCATAGCCTAAGACTATATAACTATTAGAAAGACTCTTATAGAGACTAAGAATTCTGTTTTTTACACATTGGGTTTTTGCTTTGAGATTAGTTGGATTTTTTTGTGTTTGTTTGTTTGTTTGTTTGTTTTTTGAGTCAGAGCCTCACTCTGTTGCCAGGCTGGGGTGAAGTGGCATAATCTCGACTCACTGCAACATCCGCCTCCTGGGTTCAAGCGATTCTCCTGCCTTAGCCTCCCGAGTAGCTTGGACTACGGCTTCAAGCGATTCTCCTGCCTTAGCCTCCCGAGTAGCTTGGACTACAGGTGCCCGCCACCACGCCCAGCTAATTTTTGTATTTTTGGTGGAGACGGGGTTTCACCATGTTGGCCAGGATAGTCTCCATCTCCTGACCTTATGATCCCCCTGCCTCGGCCTCCCAAAGTGCTTGGATGACAGGTGTGAGCCACTCTGCCTGGCTGGCTTTTGTTTTGCATATGCTCTGTTTTCGTTTTCTTTTTCTTTTCTTTTTTCTTTTCTTTTTTTTTTTTGAGATGGAGTCTCTCTCTGTTGCCCCGGCTAGAGTGCAGTGGCATGATCTTGGCTGACTGCAACCTCCGTCTCCCGGGTTCAAGTGATTCTCCTGCTTCAGCCTCCTGAGTAGCTAGCATTACAGGTGCCCGCCACCATGCTCAGCTAATTTTTGTATTTTTAATAGAGATAGGGTTTCACCATGTTTGCCAGGCTGGTCTCGAACTCCTGACCTCAGGTGATCTGCCTGTCTTGGCCTCCCAAAGTGCTGAGTCATCGTGCCCGGACTTATGTATGCTCTATTTTCTTGATGTGTTCTGATTTTATTATATTTGAAAATTTGGGGCCAGGTGTGGTGGTTCGTGCCTGTAATCCCAGCACTTTGGGAGGCCAAGGCAGGCGGATCCCCTGAGGTCAGGAGTTCGAGACCAGCCTGACCAACATGGAGAAACCCCATCTCTACTAAAAATACAAAATTAGCTGGGTGTGGTGGTATGCACCTGTAATCCCAGCTACTGAGGAGGCTGTTGCAGGAGAATCACTTGAACCCAGGAGATGGAGGTTGTGGTGAGCTGAGATCATGCCACTGCACTCCAGCCTGGGCAACAGAGGAGACTCCGTCTCAAAAAAAAAAAAGAGAAAATTTGGAGGAAAAGACCTTGCTCATTATACTTGTTTGAATTCTGTAAATGAAGTAAGCAGAATGGCAGAAATGTCATGTGGTAACATTTTATGTAGTTTTGGGTCACACAGAAGATGCAGAGCCAGGTTGGCTCCTGGGCTCATCACTCTGAAAGGTTATGTGAGGGGGGTGATACCAAGAGCCCAGTTAGGAAGGACAGGCAGGTTCTTAAGGGTTTGTTCAGTTCAGCAATGCTTTTCCAACAGCTTATTAACATGGAATGTAGTGGGAACACAAATATAAATATAGACAGAGTTCTTGATAATTTGGTCATAGGATAATTTGTAATTTTCTTAGTTTGTAGGAAATTAAGTTCAGCAGCTAGGTATTGAACCAGGATGTGGAATTGTCACCGTTTCCCCAAGTCTTGATGTGTTAGACCTGTTGTGTCCAGTAGAACTTTGTTTGATAATGGAAATGTTCACTGTCTTTTCTGTTCAGTATCTACGGGCTACATGGGGCTGTTAACACTGGAAACGTGGCTTGTGCCATTAAAGAACTGAATTTTCAATTTTATTTAATTTTAATTAATTTAAATGTAGATAGTCACTAGTGGCTACCATATTCATTGGACAGTGCAGTTCTAGAGATTCAGTTCACCTTTGTTCAAAGAATAAGTGGATAGTGGTTGTAAGAGACTGAAAAGATGCCACTAGGCCAGGCATAGTGGCTCATGCCTGTAATCCTGGCCCTTTGGGAGGCTGAGGTGGGAGGATTGCTTGAGCCTAGGAGTTCGTGACCAGCCTGAGCAATGTAGTGCGACCCTATCTCTACCAAAGAAAAAAGCTGGACTTGATGGCCACACACTTGTCGTCTTAGCTACTCTGGAGGCGGAGGTGGGAGGATTGCTTGAGCCTAGGAGTTCGTGACCAGCCTGAGCAATGTAATGCGACCCTATCTCTACCAAAGAAAAAAGCTGGACTTGATGGCCACACACTTGTCGTCTTAGCTACTCTGGAGGCTGAGGTGGGAGGATTGCTTGAGCCCAGGAATTCCAAGCTGCAGTGAGCTATGATCGCTCTACTGCGCTCCAGACTGGGTGACAGGACAAAAAGGAAAAAAAAAAGAGAAAGATGCTATTAAGTGGCTTACGGTGCTTAGGACTTTAATTAGCATATCCATGTTTTTAAATGTAGAACATAGGGTTTTCATAAAGTAGAAATGTGGATTCTGGTTTATTTGCAGTGCAAAGAAAAATACAGGGCCTGCGAGGATGATCATTTTGTGCATGTGCTGAAATCACAGTCTTTTAGCTTTAGAAGTTATTTGTATACATGCCACCATTACCTTCCAGATTAAGTTTGTATCCCTCACTGTGTATTGCACATAATAAAGACCCACTAAATGGTGGTGGTTTCTGCTGTTTATATGCAATAAAGGGGCCCTTGATCCTGATAGGGCTGTTAGTTCCTTCATGAGTGTCACAAGTTGGGTTCTCTGGGTAGGCGGGTACTTTAGGAAGCAGATGCAGATAATTTAGCATGCAGAATGTTTATTAGGGCTTGCTGGTAGGGTCCAGACTTAGGGAATGGAGAAGTTGAGCTACCTTGCATGCCCAATTATAGCATAGCCTTGGCCAACCCCATTAGAATAGCCGATGGGAGCTGTCCTGGCTTGGGCTGGGTAGCCAGGCCTGTACACTCTCTCAGTCAGTCAGGATGACTTGCCTGGAAGAGGGCAAGATGTCGGGTGAGGCAGTTCTCTGTAGCCATGGCAGTACTTGAAGGGGCTGATGGAGCACTCCCAGCAGCTGGGGCTGCATGGCCTTCAGTTGAGGGTCTGGGTTGAACATCACAGCGTGCCACAGTTGGACAATATTTTTCTTAGAAATTTTTTTGATTGATTTCATTTGACTCGTTGGTTGGCATTCTGGAGAAATACTGGGTAAGTCTCTTCCTCTTTCTCTGTGACTCTTCTCAACCCCCGCAACCCACCAGCCCCCTTACTAAATAACTATGTGTGTGTGTGTGTGTCTTATGTACGAACAGAGTTACAGTGCACAATTATCCTTTTCTTCTGATGGAAGCTGACTCCAACCAGAATGCTTCATCTTCACGTCTTCCCCAAGGACATAAAAACAGAAAGGGGATTTTGCTATAACATAGAATACAGAGTGGTGATTCAGGTATAGAGCAAGGTGTGGTATGTTGGTGATGTAAGGAGCACAGAAGAATGAAATTAATTGGTATGAGGTTCTCCCAAGGAAGGGAAGAATGACAGAAGGTTGAAAGAAGAGTAATAGTCGAATATGAGTGCATATAGCTGGGAGCAGTGGCTCGTGCTTGTAATCCCAACATTTTAGGTGGCTGAAATGGAAGGATCACTTGAGGTCAAGAGTTCAAGACCAGCCTAGGCAACATACTGGGCATACTTGAGCAACATACTCTGTCTTGACCAAAAAAAAAAAAAAAGCCAAGTTTGGTGGGTGCATGCCTGTAGTCTCAGCTACTGTGGAAGATGAGGTGAGAGGATCACTTGAGCCCAGGAGTTCTAGGCTGTAGTAAGCTATGATTGTACCACTGCACCTCCAGCCTGGATGACAGAAGAATACCTTATCTCTTGAAAAAAATTAAAATGAGTGCATATATATATATATGGACTTTCTCATATAAATTGAAGCCCAGCTCAATGGAAATGAGTTCAAATGGAAATATTCCATGAGTAGTCAGAAATATAGACTGAGAAGACAAGGTAAGAGAAAGATTTGTAGGGGGTGACTTTTGATAAATTACACACATCTTTGACATTATCAAACATG
This sequence comes from Nomascus leucogenys, assembly GCF_006542625.1. Lineage (NCBI taxonomy): Eukaryota > Metazoa > Chordata > Mammalia > Primates > Hylobatidae > Nomascus > Nomascus leucogenys. The sequence goes on from NC_044400.1 coordinate 77,790,828, forward strand.
AATGCCAAACGTTGAAACATGAATGTTCAAGGGTCTGTCACACAGCTCTCAAGTTAGATAGTTACTGGTAGTTAGGTAATAGTTGGAAGATTCCAGTAGTTATGTAGTTACTGGTAGTTAGAAAATACTTGAAGGATTCATTTGGATAAGATTACCCTGATTAAAATTTCAAGTATAATAATTTCTTTCTTTCTAGAGTTGTCTAATTTCATATTCACTTAAAGAGAATACTTTTTACTAACCTCAGAATCAAGTATTTCATGTTAGAGAACTTGACCAGAATTTATAAAAAAGGAATAACCAATTTTATATTTGACATAAGTTACTTGGAAGTGGATTTTTATGTTTAATGTTTGGATTGTTAGCTATTTTCCTTCCATGTTTGTTTCTGCTTTTCTGAGCCATACAGTGTGTATTTTGCCTACCTATTTTCTTCCTTTGCATTTATCTTGTAACATAGTATTTGTGACTTGAACATATCTGAAATTTTAAGGAGATATCCTTATAGGGCTCTACAGATAGTCATTTTTGAGAGGAAAGGTTTTACTTAACATAAAATTCCAATCCAAGATGTATCACCTTTGTTAAGTATGGCACTTTGCTGAGTATTTAAAATGTGTTTTTGAGATTGTTACATGTTAACTTGTCTTTAAAATATTTGTATTTGAGGTTTTGAGAAATATATCTATTTTATTTATTTAGGGAGAGTTCCATAAGATAAACATCACAGCTAGTAGGAATTCTCAATGTGTTTCCCAGATTCAAGGGTGCCTTAAAGTACAATTAAATTTGGTAGCATGTCTAACACTTTTAGCAGCTGTGCCTAATACTTAGCAAATGTTTGTTAAATACTGGTATTCCTGCTCTAGCGGGCCTCCCTCCACCAGCCCCTGGAGTGCTCCCTCTTGTTCTGGTACATGAACACTAGTGTGCCATACTCTGCCATCCTCAGTTTAGAGCCACTGACCAGTTGCGTTCATTACCTAGTGGAAGCTCTGCCATTAACATCCCATTGTCAGACAGCTGTCTTTTGGTCCATTAAAAACTGTGATTGCTTTGTAAAGTGTAAAGAAACCTAAGATCATTTTAATGATGGTAAGTACGTCTTTGAGACTAAAATGCCTGCTTCACTGTTGTGTAGGTAGTGTGCACTGATAAAGGTAGGGCACGGTGGACTCTGCCCTTGTAACCGTTCCAGAGAATGCATTGAGAATGAAGACAACCAGTGAGTCCCTAAGTGTATGTGGGAAATGGGAAAATGTGGAAGTTTCTGATACCATATAAAAGGGAATACTAATTGATTTACTGTATAGAATAGTACAGTTTATGCAAGTTATTTAAAGGAAAGGAGATGGATATAATTAATGATTTTATTCCTAAATCTTCAGTTTAACTTTTTAATCCTGGGAATTCAGGATATAAAGACCTCAGGTCAGGTGATCTATGCCTTGCTTATATTAATAACTTGGGCCTTGGAGAAAATTCTTTCTGATTAGAACATCTCCTGTTTCCCAAGCTGTGTTCCAAGGAAGCAAAAGGGGTCAATGAATGAATGAGTGCTCTCCACTGCTTTGTTTCCTTCTTGGAGGTTCCGGGTGGATATTAGCCTATTAAAGGTTTCAAGATGTCCTGAAATAAACAAACCTGCTCTTGTTTCAGCTTTGGTATTTCCCTAATTTATGCAAAATGAAGAAGTTTATGGCAACGAAATATATTTTTATATCACCCAGAATATGCTTTGGGGAAACTATGTAGCGAGTCATCCTTTAAATGATGACACTGTTTATTTAAATATCTTCTTAGGGTCCAGAAGAATTACTATAGTTATCTTCAGAACCGTGTCTAAAGGCTTGATTTAATATTGGAAGCATATAATTAATGGATGAGAAATGAACATATGTACTACTTTGATCCTATTCTGAGTTCTCTAGTGTGTATCTTTTTGCATAAGCAGAAAATTTTATTTGGACTCTTTAAAATTTTTAACTATTAGGATATGAATCAGATAATCCATATAAACTTTTCATATAGAATTAGATTATTGACAGATATAAACACATTATTGAAGTATTGCTTCTTACCTAAGTCCGTTTTGGAGAACTATAATTTGTATTACTTGGCTGTGGCTTTTATAGTAATTTTTAAAAAGTTAACTCACTGTCTTACCAGTGAGTTACAGAATTTCATGCTGCTTTTACCCCACTCATTGAAACTCAGAAGATATTTGTGGTTTTGAGTTTAGTAGTTGAAAGCTGCAGAATTTATATGCCCAGACATTTTGAGGACCAACAATATCACGTCGTAAAATTATTTTGGTACACTATGATCTAGTATTTTATATGATAAAATGTTTCAGCGTTGACAAAGTGGGTTTCATCATGTTGGAGCTTTTTGCATTTTCAAAAAGTGTAAAAATTACTTATTTTAGTTTTTTTCCAAGTAAGCTTAGGGTTTTTGAAATTTTGCATTTCTTAATGTGTAGATGTTTCCGTTTCTCCTAATTGAAATTTTTAAATTTCTAAAATTTAGTTGTTTCATCCCTTTTCCAACAATTTTTCCAAAAGCTTTTAGAATTTCGTAATAATTTTATCTTGTTTTTGCATTTTGTTTGGTTGCTATTTTGTTATCTTTTGCAAGGAAGGAGGAGGATTTGCTTCAGTGTAAGTGTATACATTTTCCCCTTCCCCTTGGGCCCAAATGTTATATCCTTTTGTCCTGTAAAGTGTCTGATGTGAGGTTTACCCCTGCTAGGTAAAAAAGGCATTTTTGTAAATCTCCATAACTTTTTGAAGGCATAAAAACTGCCATTTTGTAGCCCTGCTAAAGAATTTTGACATCTAATTGGTCTAAATGAACTAAATGTCTACGTTGGTTATTATAATTTGATAACCTGTAAAAAAAAATTTTAATATGGCAGTCCAGCTTTTCAAACCAGAAATATTAACAGATGAATAAGAATCATCAAATAACTGGAATCAAGTAAAAGTTAAACATAAAACAATGTAACTTTACACAAGCAGTTCATCTCCATAGTACAATTAAACAATAAGTTCAAACAGTAATAATTAAAACAATAAGAGGCCTGGCGGTGGCTCACGCCTGTAATCCCAGCACTTTGGGAGGCCGAGGTGGGCAGATCACAAGGTCAGGAAATTGAGACCATCCTTGCTAAAACGGTGAAACCCCGTCTCTATTAAAAATACAAAAAATTAGCCGGGTGTGGTGGTGGGCGCCTGTAATCCCAGCTACTTGGGAGGCTGAGGCAGGAGAATGGCATGAACCTGGGAGACGGAGCTTACAGTGAGCCGAGATCACGCCACTGCACTCCAGCCTGGGTGACAGAGCGAGACTCCGTCTCAAAAAAAAAAAAAAAAAAAAAGAAAAAGAATTAAAACAATAAGAACATACAGGCTGCTCGAAACTTTCAGGTCTGTGAGCATTTGACAGTAGCATTTCCTCAGTAGAGGAAAGTTTATCCAGGTTGCATAGAAAGCTTTTCCCTTTTATGTAGTCTCATTACACACTAGATCTAGCTCTCATTTGTTTTAATAGAAGTCTGCTTAGTACTTCTGAATCTATGTAGAACTGATCGCTTTCACCTACACTTTATCATTACAAAATGGGTTTTTCCTTTTTATCTATCTATCTATCTATCTATCTATCTATCTATCTATCTATTTAAGACAGGGTCCTGCTATGTTGCCCAGGTTGGCCCTGTACGCCTGGGCTCAAGTGATATTCCTGCCTCAGCTTCTCCAATAGGATTATAGGCACACACCACAGCGTCCAGCTTTTCTTCCTTATCTTTTAAACATAAAGATTAACCAGATTAACCAACTCTGTTAAGGCTTGCAATTTATGAAAACATTTCCTACTTCTCTTGCTATTGAGTGGTAATCTTATCTATAAGAACAATCCTGTTTATGAAAAATATATATATATATATATATATTTTTTTTTTTTTTTTTTTTTGAGACGGAGTCTCGCTCTTTCGCCCAGGCCGGAGCGCAGTGGCGCGATCTCGGCTCACTGCAAGCTCCACCTCCCGGGTTCACGCCATTCTCCTGCCGCAGCCTCTCCGAGTAGCTGGGACTACAGGCGCCCGCCACCACGCCCGGCTAATTTTTTTTTGTATTTTTAGTAGAGACGGGGTTTCACCGTGGTCTCGATCTCCTGACCTCGTGATCCGCCCGCCTTGGCCTCCCAAAGTGCTGAGATTACAAGCGTGAGCCACCACGCCTGGCCTGTTTATGAAAATATTAATAATTCATTTTAATTGTCACTGGAGAATATATACTTACGTGTTTATTTCTGATGACTAGTAAGAATGGAATTTCTCAATCTTTATGCAGTTTTTCCTCTTTTCATAGAAATAACTCAAGTCTCACACTAGTTTTGTTGATTACATTACTTTTTAAAAAGCCTTATTCATTTCCTGGGACTTGACACACTTCTAGAATGGGGAAGAAAACTGTAGGTCTGATTGTCCATTTCCACATAGCTTTTCAGATACCTAGGGTAAACCGGTTTACATAATTTAGTTGATAGCCCTTGGTTCCTGTTTTCAGTGCTTGAATTCCAGTTTGGGTTGTAGATTATTTATGGATTTTCTCTTCTGGGTGTAGATTGGCTTTGGAGCCAGGCTACCTACTAAAGAGAGTAAGCATTATCTTCGGTTCCAAATTCATGTGCTGAGATCAGAAAATAACAGACAAGGCCAGGCGCAGTGACTCATGCCTGTAATCCCAGCACTTTGAGAGGCCAAGGCGAGTGGATCACTTGAGGTCAGGAGACCAGCCTGGTCAACATGGTGAAACCCCCGTCTCTACTTAAAATACAAAAATTAGCTAAATGTGGTGACGTGCACCTGTAGTCCCAGCTACTCGGGTGGCTGAGGCAGGAGAATCACTTGAACCTGGGAGGCAGAGGTTTCAGTGAGCTGAGATCATGCCACTGCACTCTAGCCTGGGCAACAGAGTGAGACTATGTCTCAAAAAAGAAAAAAAGGAAAAAAAATAACAGACAAGACTTACTTATAAATGTATAGCTACTTAATTGTATGTTCATACTCTGTGGCTTGCCAGGCAAATATTATTTAGGATTTTGATGAAAAGTAATGGAGTCCAAAAGCCAGAGTCTTAATATTTCAAATACCTGTTTTCTTTATTCTTTTTTCTATATTCTTTCTTTTACTTTATGCTATATATCCTATATGCCTTCCCCCTCAAGTCTTTTCCTTGTGTGAAAGTCCTATAAACACCCAAATTGAATAATTATGAAAAGACAGTTGCAGGTAATGCAGAGTCTTGGGTACCGAGCACATCAACAATGTGAGTATGAACTTTGTAGTGAGAAAGGACCAGTTAAAAATATAGAGAGTTCAAGCATGACTTGCAGAAGCACCGTACTAGATCAAAGGGAATGGTAGAGGGCTTCTGTGGGAAGAGTTCAAGTTGCTTTACCTAAGGCGAAAGCCCGCTAATATAGGATGGTAAATACCTAAAGGAAAATCCTGAGAGAGTCATGTGATTGTCTCGACATCACTGACACCAGGGACAGTGCCTTGTACACAAGAAACCTCTAGTACATGGGATCGTGAGAGAATGAATTAAAATTCCTATGTTAGTTAGTCCCTGCCTGTGGACTCAGAATGTGATCTGAGTTGGTTTTTTTCTCCCACCTTCTAGTATTATGAATATCATTTTATTTACCAAACTTCTCTTTTTCAGAATTTATTCTCCTCCATTTAGATTTGGGAAGGAGTTAGTTCAGCACAGTTTTGATCACCTGCCAAGGCCTGAGCATTCTACTAAATGGTACATGTGGAGTATGTCACAGTTTGACCTGAAGAACTTTAGTCCTATTTGATAAGGAACCCATTCCCAGGAGGCAGTTAGAGAATAGTATAAAAGGACATCATCACAAGGCAGCAGGCCATGAGGACAGCTAGCACTCTGTAAGTGTTTAGAGGAAGACAGCGGTATGCCCTTAAATAATTAGAAAGGGCTGCTTAAGGAAGGCAGGGCAGGAATGATTCCATTGCCAGTTGGGTGTTAGTGTTTCAGCCGTGTCTGTGCTTTCTGAAACTTTTATGATCCTTTTACTTTTGTCTCTGATAGTTTGTCTATGTTTACCAGAATGCTAGTTTCAGTAATGTTAGACTTCAGAGTTGTTTCCTATTAACAGCCCCATTTTCTACCCCTTGCAGTGGTCATTAGGGCTAGTGATACCTGCCCTATTAAAGTGAAGTGAGGCTAAGAGACTTGCTTAGACTCATAAAATGGGAGTAGCTCACTTCCAGGAGGAAGCATTCAAAGTACCAGTGCCAGCTTTGGTGCAGATCTTATTTTCTCTGGCCCCCTAGACTAGCAGCGTTCAAGATGATGTCCATTTTGTCACCCTGTGTCCCAGGATGATTATGATGAGTGATTACCCTGATCATCCCTGCCAATCCAGGATGAACACGTAGTATGAGAAGGATATAAACCTTTGTGGAAGTCCTAGCGAGAGAAATTAAGCAAGAGAAAGAAATAAAAGGCATCCAAATTGGAAAAGAGGAGGTCAAATTATATCCCTGTTTGCCAATAATATGCTCTTATATGTAGAAAAACCTCAAGACTCCACCAAAAACCCTCCTAGATTTAATAAATTCAGTAAGGTTGCAGAATACAAAATCAGCATACAAAAATCAGTGATGTTTCTATATACCAGTAACGATCTAGCTGAGGAAGAAATCAAGAAGGCAGTCCCATTTACAATAGCTGTAAAAAAACAAGGTACCTAGGAATACATTTCACCAAGGAGGTGAAAGATCTCTACAAGGAAGACTACAAAACACTGATAAAAGAAATTGTAGATGACAGATAAATGGAAAAACATCCCATGGTCATGGATTGGAAGAATTAATATCATTAAAGTGACCGTACTATCCAAAGCAATCTACAGATTCAATGTAACCCTATCAAAATACTAATGTCATGTTTTACAGAATTAGAAAAATCCTAAAATTCATATGAAATCAAAAAAGAGCCCTAATAGCCAAAACAATCCTGACCAAAAAGAACAAAGCTGGGGGTACACGTTACCTGACTTCAAATTATATTACAAGGGCATAGTAACCGAAACAGCATGGTACTGGTGTAAAAACAGATGTATAGACAATGGAACAGAATAGAGAGTCCAGAAATTAAGCCACATATTTATAGCCAACTGATCTTTGACAACACTAACAACAACATACATCAGAGAAAGGACACCCTCTTAAAGAAATGGTGCTGGAAAAATTGGATTGCCCTATGCATAAGAATGAAATTGGACCCCAGTCTCTCACCATATACAAAAAATCAACTCAAGATGGATTAAAGACCTAAACGTAAGACCCGAAACTATAAAAATACTAGAAGAAAACCTAGGGAAAACTCTTCTGGACATTGATATAGGCAAAGAATCTGTGACTACGACCTGAAAAACACAGGCAACTAAAACAGAAATAGGCAAGTGAGCCTTAATGAAACTAAAAAACGTCAGCAGAGCAAAAGAAATCAGCAGCAGATAGAAGAGACAGCCTGTAGAATGAGAGAAAATATTTGCAAACTATTTATCTGATAGAGAACAAATATCCAGAATATACAAGGAATTCAGACACTTCAACAACAGCAAAAACAAGAAGATCCCATTAAAAAGTGGGCAAAGACATGAATAGACTTTTTTAAAAAGAAGACATACACATGGTCTACACGTGTATGAAGAAAAGCTCAGCATCACCAGTCATCAGAGAAATGCAAACCAAAACCAGAATGAGATGTCATCTTACCCCAGTCAGAATGGTTATTATTAAAAAGACACACACACACACAAAAAGACAGATATTAGCACAGATGCAGAGAAAAGGAAACTCTTAAACATTTTTGGTGGGAATATAAATTAGTATAGCTTCTATGGAAAAGAGTATGGCGATTTCTCAAAGAACTGAAAATAGAACGAGCATTCGATTCAGCATTCCCACTGTTGAGTATCTACCCAAAGTAGATACCCAAAGGAAAAGAACATGTCAGAAAGATACCTGTACTCATATGTTTACTGCAGCACTATTCACAATAGTAAAGATGTAGAATCAACCTAAGTGTCCATCAGTGAATAAATGGGTAAAGAAAATGTGGTCTATACATACAATAGAATGCTATTCAGACATGAAAAAAAGAGTGAAATCATGTCTTTTGCAGCAACACTGATGGAACTGGAAGTCATTGTCTTAAGTGATAAGGCACAAGCTAGACATAGAAAGCCAGATATTGTGTCAACCCTGACTTACTGTGCAATCTATGCATGTAACAAAATTGCACATGTACCCTATAAATTTGTCTTTTTCTTTCTGAGACGGTCTCACTCTGTCACCTAGGCTGGAATGCTTTGGCATGATCTTGGCTCTCTGCAGCCTCTGTCTCCCCAGCTCCAGTGATCCTCCCACCTCAGCCTCCCGAGTAGCTGGGACTTCAGGTGCGAGCCACCACGCCTGGCTGATTTTTGTATGTTTTTGGTAGAGATAGGTTCTCACCATGTTGCCCAGGCTGGTCTTGAACTCCTGAGCTCAAGCAATCTGCCCGTCTCGGCCACCCAAAGTGCTGGGATTATAGGTGTGAGCCACTGTGCCTGGACTAATTTTTTTTTTAAATTTTTATTTTTTTAAGATATAAACCTTTGTGTTAGGCTAGTGTAATTTGGGAGTTGTTTCTGTTGCATAATCTACCCTATTTTAACCTTTTCCCTCAGTTTGTTCTTGACCCCTTATCCTAATTATTCTCAGTTCTCTGTTTTGTCAATAAGCTTTAGTTGTTCTTGTTATTCCATACCGTCTGACTTAGTCATTGAACCTTCCATGATTATATTGAAATGTAATGAAATTTGACCTTTTGAAATTTGAGACCTATCAAACATAAAGTAGATGTTTCCCAGTTCTCTCAAACAGTTCTTTCTGGGCACACTGTGTTACTTCAGAGTAGCTGTGATTAGTAGCCTTTCTTCCAGCTAGTGTCTTCGACAATCTACTAGAACGTAGGGAGGGGCATATGCCCTCTATTGAAAGAGCTTATGAGTCTTTGTTAAGCTCAATAATCATTTGCTAGAGAGGAGAGAGTCAAAACTAGTGTCGTCTAGTAGAACTTTTGTGATTATGGAAATGTACTATATTTGCACACTAGCTACATGTGGCTATTGAGCACTTGAACTGTAGCTGGTGTGACTGAGGCACTGACTTTTAGTTTAAAATAGCCACCTGTGACTAGTGGCTACCATATTGGGCAGTGTAGTAAGGGTCTTAGAACACCATGGTGATGACATAATGCCAGGTGAAAAAGGCAGAATACTAAAGTATATGTATGTTATTATTTGATATATAGAAATAATAAATTTAAAGTCCTATGCAAAGGAAAAAACACTAGTAGTAAGCACACCAAAATACTAACAGTGAATATTAGGTGCTGAAATTATGTATGAGTATGTACTTCTATTTTTATATTTTAGAAATACTTTAAAACTTTGCTAATAAAGGTATATATGATAAACACGAGAAGAAAGAAAGAAGTGCTGTGGTACTAATAAAGACCACTTCAGCAAGTGAATATATTGGCTGAATAGAGCTGCCCAGATTGTTCTCCCCAAGGTCCACATTTTACATTTTGCCCAGAGAAGCCCAGTTTGTGACTGTTTACTGTCTGGTGCTCTTTTTGATCAGTTGTGCTGTAACAAAAGTAAATTGAGAGAACAGTCCACAGATAGTATTTATGCAGCCACGTCAGAAAGAGAGTATGCTTTTTGAAATAATTTTCATATGTTGTAATCACACCTAGAATTATTTACAGTGTATTACAAAAAAGGGAAATATCTTAATATTTAAATTAACTTGGCCACATGTCTGCTGTACTTGAACACTAAAGAAACTGAACTATAGATAGTATGTCTCTTACAGCTTATAAGAAATGCTATTAGTGCACTCTAAATAGTTAGGAACACCAATAGGAGTTGTAATTTGAATTATTTTTAGTGATGTATGTCATATAGAGTATAAAAAGATGGTACCGTGTTTCTCAGAACATAATTACATAAGGGATGAGATTTTAGGAAGATTTGTGAACTTCTCAGAACAATTCCTCACTGCTCCGAAAAACCCTTCATTATTACTTGTGTGAAGTGTGGCATCATGTTTGGTCTACTTCTTGGAAAAGTATTTACTTATGTAATAATTTACTTAGATCTGTTTTTTTTTTTTTTTTTTTTTGTTTTTTTGAGACGGAGTCTCGCTCTGTTGCCCAGGCTGGAGTGCAGTGGCGCAGTCTCGGCTCACTGCAAGCTCCGCCTCCCAGGTTCACGCCATTCTCCTGCCTCAACCTCCTGAGTAGCTGGGACTACAGGCACCCGCCACCACGCCCGGCTAACTTTTTGTATTTTTAGTAGAGACGGTTTTACCGTGGTAGCCAGGATGGTCTCGATCTCCTGACCTTGTGATCTGCCCGCCTCTGCCTCCCAGAGTGTTGGGATTACAGGCGTGAGCCACTGCGCCGGGCCAGATCTGTTGTTTTTTCTCCCCCTTAATGGCCAAACCATTTGGGGTTTATTATATCACCCTGAAAACATGTAGACTAGATAAAGAATTAAATAGTTTCATTTAAAAATTTAGTTTAGTCCCTGGGCTGGTTATAAACTCTCATGCCCAGGGCTCTGACTCCTGGAGACCCAAAGTGGCATGTATTTAAACTTAGTGCAGGGTTTCCTGGGGGCTGCCATAGGAGTGAGCCTGGCTTGTCAGCTGTGCTCGCCTTACTCCATCACACTGTCACTGCCGGGCGGCACAGAGCAATGTTAATATTGACTCCACAGCCTGCACAGAGTTCTTCCAGCCTTTGGGGGATAATTTTCATTGGACCAGGGCTATTTTTAATCCTAAGGTCTTTAAAAGGGCTTGCAGTTGTATACTAGGCATACAACTGCAAGTATATGTATGTGCTGAGCTCTCTCTGGACTGCTTGGGGATAACATAGTTTAAATGTATGGAGATTGCTCTGCAGATGTCTGTGTTCTAAAACAAGTAGAAAACTGGACAGTAAAGAGAGGTTGTTGTATTTCCATATTCCTCCTCCTTTGCACTTAACCACCTTGGGTTCTTTGCACTGTCATATTAGAACTTTGTAGTAGAGAACTGCAATGTTACCTGAAAGAGGAAAGGCCCTGATAGGACTAGAACTAGGTTATTATAAATGAAGATGATCTCATAGTTGTTTTTTTTTTTTTTTAAGGATAGTAAGGAAATTGAGTATTTTATTCTAAAAGACTAACATTTTAAATAATTACTGTTCTTCATATAATCCTATTAGTAACAGAACCTGTAATACTAAGCATATAAAAACAATTTGAGTGTGATAGTCTTTAACAATACCTTCAATTTGTGTGCTGTTTGGAGAAATGCAGAGACCCCAAAATACACAGATAGACTTTTCATTTTCCCATGCAACAGTCTTGTGAGAGGTTGAAAGGTAGGAAGAGTCAGTTTACATTATTCTGTTTTACAGATGAGAAAACAATGACCCTGGGAAGTTGTGGGCACAAAAGCCAGCTATTAAGTGGCAGAGGTGGGACTGTGTGCAAAAACCTAGATACTATGATTGCTAAACTAGTGTACTTTCCGCTCACCATCCTACCTCCGTGAATTAAAGATGACTCAAATGATATATAAACTTTTATGGGAATTATCTATATTTTTTTACATTTTTAATAGAAACCATTTAAACTTTAAAGCAAAAAAGACAAATTTTAAAATAAGTGTATTCATGTGGGAATACACATGAATTAGGATGATTTGGGCTAATTTTGCATAAGAGAAAGATAAGATGATTTGAAGGTCCTTTTCTCTTGGCACAAGCCTCTGAAGAGGGAAGGGAACATTAAAAAAAAAAAAACACTTGATACATAGTGGTGCTTTTTCTTTAAAACTTTTTTATAGAATTTAAACTAAAACTTCATATTGACTAAATTCCATGTTTTGAATGAGCGTAAAGGCAGATAGACAGTTTGAAATTTGGGTGTTTTCCAGTTGTGTTCCTCATCATGCCAGGTGAATAAACATGGGTTTTTGCCTGTGCTTGTCAAAACCAGCACTGACCCTCAATGCTGTGACCATTAGAGGTAAGTTTCACCATGGTGGATCATACGTGAAGTAAGTTTTAATTAAACAGAGATAATTCATGAACCAACATACCTAGAAGTCTCCTTTCAATTCAGAACTAGAAATAGTCTCTAATTAGGTCAAATGTTTACCCCTCTACCAAAGGCTTGCTGGTTAGGTAGAGAAAGCTTAGTGCCCAGTATTCTGTACGTGGGTCATCTGCTAACAGTTTGAGTTAAAGCAGGGAGAATGAATACTCTTTAGCTCCAAGAACATTTAGATCTGTCATTATGGTATAGGAAGAAGCCATCTTGTGGTTGGTGCTTCTGTCTGAAAACCCAAGTTATTAGTATCCACTGAAAAGTACTGGATAGATGAATGTAGAGTAGTCTGAAGCTACTTGTCAGTGTTTACTTTGTTTTTCTTTCTTTTCCTTGGTTCTCTGTAGTCTGTACTGTATAGATTTTAATCACTCATGACTATAGATATAACCAGTTATTCTAAAATTACATGCAATCAGATTTTGGACAAGTTGTAAGAACAGTCCTCTTAAGGATAGTAATGCAAGCGAAAGTTTTAACCGGCTTTGAGATCATGTGGGAGTTCACTGTGCTTTGCTTTATTTTGCATTCATATGCTAATTTCATCTCACCTCCTTGAATCCTTTCACTTGGCTAAAGAAATGTGAACTGTCTGTTGACAACAGAAAGAATCTTACGGTTGGCTTCAGATCATGTTTTAAAGTAAACATAATAAAACTAAAACAATGTATCAGTCTTTACAGTGGATCAAATCTTTCATGGTGTCAATTTTTAAGGCCTTTGAGTTGTACAGTGAAATGAATATTTTGGAGGTTCTGTGGTAGACAATTGTGTAGAACAACATTCTTCTGATATTGTTGTATCCTCTGGGTTTGATGTATATTATTGGATTAAATTTCCTGAAAATTTGTGTAAAATTTTTGCATCTGTACTCATGAGGCATATTGGTCTTCTTTGTTTCTTATAATATCTTTTTGGTTTTTTTTTTGAGACGGAGTCTCACTGTGTCGCCCAGGCTGGAATGCAGTGGCGTGATCTCGGTTCACTGCAAGCTCGGTCTCCCAGGTTCACGCCATTCTACTGCCTCAGCCTCCCGAGTAGCTGGGACTACAGGCGCCTGCCACCACGCCCGGCTAATTTTTTTGTATTTTAGTAGAGACGGGGTTTCACCGTGTTAGCCAGGATGGTCTTGATCTCCTGACCTCGTGATCCGCCTGCCTCGGCCTCCCAAAGTGCTGGGATTACAGGCGTGAGCCACCGCGCTCAGTCTGTTTCTTGTAATATCTTTATTGGCTTTTGGTATCAGTTTAATGCTATCTTCATAACATGATTTGAGAAGTATTGGGAGAGTTTGTATAGAATTGGAATTATGCTTAAGTATTTGGTAGAATTCACCTTTGAAGCTATATGGGCCTAGCAATTTCTTTGTGAGTTTTAAGCTATAAATTCAATTCCCTTTATAGATATGGGACTATTCATTCTATTTCTTCTTGAGTAAGCTTTGGTAGTTTGTATCTTTCAAGGAATTTTTCCATTTCATATAAATTATTGAATTTATTGGTATAAAGTTTTTCTAATATTTCTTATTCTCATTTTTATACCTATAGAATCTGTAGTGATCTCACCTCTCTCATTCCTGGTACTGGTAATCTATGTCTTCTCTCTTTCCTGATCAGTCTGGCTAGAGGTTAAAGAACCTGTTTTTGGTTTTATTGTTTTTCTGCTTTCTATTTCATTGGTTTCTGCTCTGATCTTCTTTCTGCTTAGTTTAGGCTTTGTTTGCTCTTCTTTGTCTAGTTTCTTAAGGTGAAAACTGAGATCATTGATTTAAGACCTTTTCTAATATAGACAGTGCTCTACATTTCTTTCTCAGGACTGCTTTTGTGGCATCCTAAAAATATTGATAGGTTGTGTTTTCATTTACATTCAGTTCGAAATATAGTACTTGTTAATTTCTCCAATTTCTTCTTCCCCCACCTTTTTTTTTTTATTTTGAGACGGGAGTCTCACTCTGTCACCCAGGCTGGAGTGCAGTGGCACGATCTCGGCTCACTGCAGCCCCCTCCTCCTCCCAGGTTCAAGTGACTCTTTCGCCTCAGCCTCCCAAGTAGCTGGGACTACAGGCGCTCACCACCATGCCCGGCTAGTTTTTTTGTATTTTTAGTAGACAGAGTTTCACTGTATTAGCCAGGATGGTCTCGATCTCCTGACCTCATGATCCGCCTGCCTCGGCTTCCCAAAGTGCTGGGATTACAGGCGTGAGCCACCGTGCCTGGCCTTCCCTATTGTTTAGAAATATGTTTTTAGTTCTCAAATATTTGGAAGCTTTTCCAGACATCTTTATGTTACCAGTTATAATTCCATGTGGTCAGACAACATGCATGGATGATTGAATTCTTTTAAGCTTATTGCACCGTTTCTGTGGCCATAGATACAGTTTATCTTAGGTCAAGTTGGTTAATAATGTTGTTCTCTCTATATCCTTACTGATTTTTTTTGTGTGTATTTCTTCTTGCAGTGACTGACAAAGATAGTTGTGGACTTGTTTATTTATCTTTGCAGTTCTACCAATTTTTGTTTCATATGTTTTGCAAGTATGCTATTAGATGTATATTATAAAGGACTGGTATGTCCTTTTGATACATCCATCCCTTTATCATTATGAATTGACCTTCTTTATCTCTTAGTATTTTTTACACTGAAATCTACTTTTGTCAGAAACTGATGTAGACACCCTAGCTTTCTTTTTATTAACGTTAGTGTAATATTTTTTCTCTCCTTTTAACTTATTTGTGTCTTTATATTTAAAGTGGATTTTATACACCTATAATATTCAAACCAAGAACCAAATCAAGAATACATTCCCAGGCTGGGCGAAGTGGCTCACGCCTGTAATCGTAGCACTTTGGGAGGCCGAGGCGGGTGGATCACAAGGTCAGGAGTTCAAGACCAGCCTGGCCAAGATGGTGAAACCCCGTCTCTACTAAAAATACAAAAATTAGCTGGGCATGGTGGTGGGCATCTGTAATCCCAGCTACTCGGGAGGCTGAGGCAGAGAATTTTTAGAACCCAGGAGGCAGAGGTTGCAGTGAGCCAAAATCGCACCACTGCACTCGAGCCTGGGCAACAGAGCAAGACTCCGTCTCAAAAAAAAAAAAAAGAATACACTCCCTGGACTGGCAGTAACTCAGTGAATCCTTCAAGAGAGAACACTCCCATTTACAATAGAGACACACACACACACTACCTAGGAATACATCTAACGAAGGAGGTGAAAGATCTGCAAGAAGGACGATAAAATCATGGATAACACAAACTAATGGAAAAATATGTCATGCTTATGGACTGGAAGAATTGGTAGCGTTACAATGGCCATACAGCCCAAAGCAGTCTACATATTCAACACTGTTCCCATCAAACTACTAATGTCATTTTTCACAGAATTGGAAAAAAAAATATTCTAAAATTCATATGGAACCAAAAAACAGCCAGAATAGCCAAAGCAATCCTAAGCAAAAAGAACAAAACCAGTGGTTTCATGTTACCTGACTTCAAACTACACTGTAAGGCTACAGTAACAAAAACAGCATGGTACTGGTACAAAAATAGATATGTAGACCAATGGAACGGAATAGAGAACCCAGAAATAAAGGTGTACACCTGTAGCCATCGAATCTTCAACAAAGTCGACAAAAATAAGCAACAGAAAAAGGACTCCCTATTCAATAAATGGTCCTGGAATAGCTTACTAGCCATATGCAGAGGAATGAAAATGGACCCCTACCTTTTAACATATATAAAAATTGACCCAACATGGATTATAGATATTTAAATGTAAGACCTCAAACTATAAAAACCCTAGGAAAAATACTTGGAAACACCATTCTGGCCTTAGGAAAGAATTTGTGACTGAGTCCTCAAAAGCAATTGCGACAAAAACAAACATTGACAAATGAGATCTAATTAAGCTAAAGAGCTTATGTACAGCAAAAGAAATTATCAGTAGAGTAAATAGTTTACAGTATTAATAGATACACCATTTCGTATACAGACCATCTACAGACTAGGAGAAAATATTTGCAAGCTATGCATCTGACACAGCTCCAATATCCAGAATCTGTTGGAAACTTAAACAATACAACAAGAAAAAAACAACCCCACTAAAAAGTGGGCAAAAGACATGAACAGACAATTTTCAAAAGAAGACATACAAGCAGCCAACAAACGTATAAAAAAAAGTTCCACATCGCTGATTATCAGAGAAATGCAAATCAAAACCACAGTGAGTTACCATCTCACATCAGTCAGAATGGCTGTTATTAGAAGTTAAAAAACAGATGCTAATGAGGCTGCAGAGAAAAGGGAACACTTATGCACTGTTGGTGGGAATGTAAATTAGTTCAGCCACTGTGGAAAGCAGTTTGGAGATTTCTCAAAGAACTTAAAACAGAACTACCATTTGACCCAGCAATCCCATTACTGGGTACATCTCAGAAAAGAAATTATTCTACCAAAAAGACACATGTACTCGTATGTTCATCACGGCACTATTCACACTAGCAAAGATATGGAATCAATCTAGGTGCCCATCAACAGTGGATTGCATAAATAAAATGTGGTACATATATACCATAGAATACTATGCAGCCATTAAAAAAAAAAAGAATGAAATCATGTCCTTTGCAGCAGCGTGGATGCAGCTGGAGGATAATATGCTAAGTGAATTAACGTAGGAACAGAAAATAAAATACTGTATGTTCTCACTTAGAAGTGGGAGTTAAACATCAGTTACTTGTGGATGTAAAGGTGACAGCAGTAAACACTGAAGACTGCTATACTGATGAGGGAGGGAGGCGGTAAGTGTTGAAAAAACTAACTGTTGGGTACTGTGCTCAGTACCTGGGCAGTGGAATAATTCATACCCCAAACCTCAGCATCATGCAGCATACCCAGGTAACAAACTTGCACATGTGCCCCCTGAATCTAAAATAAAAGTTAAAAAGAAAAAAGAAGACGCCATATCTTACTTGGGTAGAGCAGGTAGAGAAGTTTGGGGAAAAGCTGGTGTGTTTAGGCTACATCTACCAGATTGACATTTAGGAAAATAAATTTGTGGAAAAAATTAAGTGGAGGGTTTTTTTTTTTTAATAGGCAGCATATAATTAGGTCTTGCTGTTTAAAAATTCAGTGTATCTCTGCCTTTTAATTGATGTGTTTAGGTCATTTACATTCATTATTATTAACAGCTATGTTATCAGAATTTGTCTTCAAGTGATAGTAGATAAACCATTTCATACAAGAACTTATAATAGTATTCTTACATTTCTCCACTCCTGGCCTTTATGCTACTGTTGGCTTATGTTTTACTTATATGTATGTTATTAAATAAAAGCTCTACAATGTTTTGTATTATTTTTGTTTAAGCAATTGTCTTTTAAAGATATTTAAATAATAAGACAAATGTTATTTCTGGTGCTCTTTGTTCCCTTGAATGGATCCACATTTTGTTCTGTCTTAGTCTGTCTTCTGTTGCTATAACAGAATGACACAGATTAGGTGTTTATAAAGAATAGTTTATTTGGCTCACAGTTCCTGGAGGCTGGGAAGTCCAAAAGCATGGCACTGGCATGTAGTGAGAGTCATGCCATGGCAGAAAGCATCACATGATGGGGAGGGTAAGAGGAGGCAAGAGTGCCTGAGACAGAAATGGGGCTGAACTTATCCTTTTATCAGGAACCCACTTCTGTGATATGAAGTTGGAGCCCTCATGACCTAATCACCTTTTAAAGGTCTTACCTCTTAATACCATCACAATGGCAGTTAAATTTCAACAGGAGGCTTGGAGGTGATATTTAAATCATAGCATTTGCTGGCAATAAATTCCTTCAGTTTTTGCATATCAGAAAAAGTATTTGTTTCACTTTTCATTTTGAAAGTTTTTAATTTTTTGCTTTTTATTTTTATTTTTTATTTCCATAGGTTTTTGGGGAACAGGTGGTGATTGGTTACATGAGTAAGTCCTTTAGTGGTGATTTCTGAGATTTTGGTGCACCCATCACTTGAGCAGCATACACTCTACCCAGTTTGTAGTCTTTTATCCCTTACCCGTCTCCCACCCTTTCCCCCCGAGTTCCCAAAGTCCACTGGTATCATTCTTATGCCTTTGAATCCTCATAGCTTAGCTCCCGCTTGTGAGTGAAAACATACAGTGTTTGGTTTCCTATTCCTATATTACTTCACTTAGAATAATGGTCTCTAGTTCCATCAGGGTCACTGCAAATGCCATTATTTTGTTCCTTTTTGTGGCTGAGTAGTAGTCCGTGGTGTATATATATATATATATATATACACACATATATACACGTATGTATATATGTGTGCATATATGTGTGTGTGTGTATATATATATGTATATACATATACCACAATTTCTTTATCCCCTCATTGATTGATGGGCATTTGGGCTGGTTCCATATTTTTGCAATAGCAAATTGTGCTGCTATAAATATGAATGTGCAAGTATCTTTTTGAAAGACACTTTCAATGAGTATAGAATTCTAGGTTGACAGTTTTTTTTCTTTTAGTACTTTAAAGTTTTTACTCTATTATCTGCTCACTTGCATTGTTTCCAACAAGAAAACTGAGGTCATACTTATCTTTTGTTTGCTATATTTAATGTTTCTTTTTTCTCTGAGTGCTTTAAAATTTTTCTGATTATGACAAGTTTGAGTAATTTTATTATAGTGTTCTAGGGGTCGTTTTCTTCATATTTCTTGCACATCTCCAGAATTGAGTGTGTTATTTAATTGACAATCTCTCTGGCATCCTGAGATCCAAATGTTAAATGAATTATGGAAAATGTTTTGAAAGTCAGTTGGAAAAGTTCAGCTGGTGAAAGTTACAGAAAATCTTTGCTTTAATTTATCTAGTTGTCATAATTCAGAAAAGATAATATAGTAGAGAGGATTTTAAAAGTAGCAAAACATGTATTAGTGACACATTAATTTAGTAACTTAGTCCCGTGGTGAACTTAAAACTGTTGTCTTTATATTTAATGTGTGTAAAATTTACTACATAGTGATAGATAAATGCAAGAAACTCAGTCTTAAATCTTTGGTTAATGGTATTTGTCTTTCCGACTTGATGCTTTTACTAACATTTATTAACAATACTTTGAAAGTAATTTTTGGTAGCCTTCTTATTATCTGTTAAAATTCAGGCAAAAGTTGAGTTTAGGAGGTTTGCCTTTCATTACATTAGTTTTCATTTTCTGGTGGTTTGTAAATTAACCAGAACTCTAATATAAAGAATATTACGATTTAATAAAGCCATTGTTAGATTACTTTCACATATTGAAAGTATGTTAATTTGGGGGAAAGCTATTGAACTAAAAGTGTGTCATCTGTCGTAAAAACTAAGAAATTCAACCTAGGTATGTAAGAAGACAAGTTTCAATAGGTATAACAGTATAGCCTGGCTGTAAAACAGATTGGTGCTCCACCTTTATTTGTATGAAATCAGAGATGACCAGTCCTAAAGTTTCGAGCCTTACAAAGTAATTGATTACTTGTATAAAACATAAAGAACTAATTTTTTTACCCATGTTTCAATGAAATTACTCTTCATCTACTTATTTCTGTTATACTTAGATATGAACTAGTGATTTATTAAGTTTTTCAGCATTACAGAAACAAAATTTTACTAGTCCAATCTCTTGAGATAGCAAAAAAAAAAAAAATTGGTATAATTGAGCAGAAGCAGAGCATCACCTCCTGAATTTTCATTTATTTTAAATGATACTAAGCTTTTTAAAAGTTCACAATGTTGTTTTAAGTTTTTTTAAAAATTTATTTATAAAGACAAGGTCTCAATATGTTCCCCACACTGGAGCACAGGGGTTATTCATAGGCACAGTCATGGTGCAGGACAGCCTGGCACTCCTGGGTTCAAGCAGTCTTCCTGCTTCAGCCTTCCAGCTTGCTGGTACACAGGAAGGTACCACAGTGCCTGGATTCATTTTAGAAGTTTAAAATATCAAAGATTATAGGAGGGAAAAATCAGTGTTCTAAGATACCAAAAATATTTTAGTAAAGAGGGACAGTTTATTTGACTTTTTTTTCCTCAAAAGGTCAATAATTTATTATTTATATATAATGCATACTTTTTTTTCCTCTCTCATTTTTGTAGGTTCTGCCGGAGACTTCCATTTGGCCTCAATGTGAAATTAAAGTAGAAAATCACATCTACATGTATGTTGCTATCAGGATGTTGATTCATTAGTCATGCCTGAAGAGGGAAAATCTGTTTTAGGTGGCTGACTACCAGCAAAAATAAATGCTTATCCTACATGTCAAGCATCTCTCCTTTTTACTGGAGTGAAAATCCCCTCCAGATACCAACAGAATATCAACTGCAGAAAATGCTTCACATTTTAAGGATGTCGGCAACCTAAATTCATGTACCCTATCTGTACAGTTGTTGTGGATGGTTTGCCATCTGAAAGCTCCTCAAGTTCTTATCCAGGCCCTGTGTCTGTTTCTGAAATGTCTCTGCTTCATGCTTTGGGTCCAGTGCAGACCTGGCTGGGACAAGAGCTCGAGAAATGTGGCATTGATGCCATGATTTACACTCGGTATGTCCTCAGTCTTCTGCTGCATGACAGCTATGACTACGACCTGCAGGAACAGGTATTTACATATTTTAAGTGTTTTGTGAAAACTGATTGTATCTGTATGTATACATTCCTCTTAAACAAGCACTTTTATACTTTAAAACTGAGCTACTCATGTGTGTATGCAAACATTTAACCTGTCAGTGACCAGATGGTAAGATTGCCTTGGAGTGTCAATCAGCCTATGTCACCAAGCACCCTGTTAAGTGCAGTTATTTTCTCCATAGTTAGACTTTCTCACTGTTGATTACGTTTTGGCATAGACTCCAGATCTTGTCATGGACTGGTCATAGTTTGGTGACCTGCTACCTTTGAGTAGCAGTGCTCTAGAATGTTGATTTCTACTATTTAGAAGACTCACACATTATGAATAGATATTTAAACATTGCGTCTGTTATACTTCTTACCATTCCAAATTTAATATTGTATTTTATCTGCAAGAATGATGTTTAACTGCTTATTAGTCAGTATGTATGACAAATCAGTAGGCTTAAAGTTCAATAAAGCACACAATTTTGCTATAAGTCAGGGTGTCACCTTGCAAGTTGGTCATTACACATTTTATTTGATTTTGATGCTGAGTTTATAGTGAGAAATTGGGCTGGGTGTGGTGGTTCACACTTACAATCCCAACACTTTGGGAGGCCGAGGCGGGAGGATCCCTTTAAACCAGGAGTTTGAGACCAGCTTTGGCAACATAGAACCCAGTCTCTACAAAAAGTATTAAAAAATTAGCCAGGCATGGTGGCATGTGCCTATAGTCTGTAGCTGCTCAGGAGGCTGAGATGGGAGGATCACTTGAGCCCAGGAAGTCAAAGCTGCAGTGAGCCATGATTGCGCCATTGCACTCCAGCCTTGGCAACAGAGCAAGACCCTGTCTCTCTCTTGCACACATACATGAGAGAGAGAGAGAGAGAGGGAGAGAGGGAGAGGGAGAGAGAGAGAGAGAGAAAGAGAAACCAAATACAGGTTCTTGAAAAAAATCTTAACCTCAGTCTCATTCTTAAGAGGAGCTACTGAAAGTGAGGCCTGCCAGAGGGAACCAGAGTCATCAGTAGTGAATAAATGGGCTCTGGGTGACTTCTGTCTACAAATTTCACATAAAATCTTTTGGTTTTTATAGACAATAAAAAGAAGAAGGTATTTTGTGGGCAGTTTTTGTTGCTGTTTTAAACCATCATTACCCACACTGAAAGCAGGAAGAGTTTCATTGTCAGAAGAAATTGGCTTTGCCCCTCCAAACCACACAAAAAAGCTTCAAGGTCCTATAAATAACACATACAGAGGATTTCACCGAGATGCTTAACTTTTTTTTTTTTTTTTTTTTTTTTGAGACAGGGTCTTGCTCTGTCACCCAGGCTGGAGTGCATTGGTGTGATCATAGCTCACTGACGCCTTGAACTCCTGGGCTCAAGCAGTCCTCCCACCTCAGCCTCCCAAAGTGCTGGCATTACAGATGGGGGCTACTCTTTCCAGCCAGCTTAACGTGTTTTATACCTCAGTTGTGCAGAGCATGTTTGGTGAGAAGGGTTTCTCATCATGTCTGGCTGGACACAGCGGCATTTTTCTTGCTTCCAGGTTGCTTGCTGCCTTGGCTGGCATTAGTTCAAGTAAGGTTTTGAAGGGATTCACTTATAACCTAATAATCAGCAAATGTGTTATTTCGGTGGTCAGTATTTTGTATAATTTCCTTACCAGAGCTCTGTTATTTGCCATCGTCTTTCTGGTAAATGTCAAATATGCTCCTTTACGGGCAAGTAACACGTTAAATCTACAAACATGGAAGGACTTTTATTTCCAGAAATGAGGAAAATGTTTCTCATCATTCAAAAATTACGTACTTTATTGTAAGCATGTACTCGTAAGGAGTGGTTTTTTTTTTTTTGTTTTTTTTTTTTTTTGAGACAGGGTCTTGCTCTTTTGCTCAGGCTGGAGTGCAGTGGCGTGATCATAGCTCACTGCAGTGTTAACCTCCTGGGCTCAAGCGATCTTCCTGCATCTGTCTCCTGAGTAGCTGGGACCACATGTGTGTGGCACCCCACCCAGCTAAATTTTAAAAAACGATGTCTCTGTTGCCTAGGCTG
Source organism: Nomascus leucogenys (assembly GCF_006542625.1). NCBI lineage: Eukaryota > Metazoa > Chordata > Mammalia > Primates > Hylobatidae > Nomascus > Nomascus leucogenys. Next base: position 77,813,778 of record NC_044400.1, read on the forward strand.
GAAAGAATAGTTTTTTGGTAGGACTTGAACTTCTCATTTCTTAAGAGTTGTATGTCAGCTATATCAGTCTAGAATATTTAATCAACACCAATAAATTTACTAGCACAAAGTATGTGCTGGGTGCTACAGGACATACAGGATAAAACAGGCCAGATGTTAATAAGATTATAGTCAATCACATCTCTGATCAGACTTGTGAATCCTCTGGTTTCTTTACTAGCTCTAGGGGGTTGTGGTCAGAGATAAGATGAACTATCAGTATCTGCAGCTGTGTTTGATCCTTCCTCCAGAGTTCTGGTTCATTTCTCAGGACACAGGACAGATAAAGGTTAGGGAAAACATAACATGTCTGGAGTTACAAGGAGAATCCATAGGGAAATAAAAGGCCCTAAAATACTTTTCTACTTGGTCCAGAGTAACAGCCATGTGTGCCAGATCCCATGCCAATGAAGAAGGTCAAATTTTAAATGATACCTGTTTTAGTAAGACATGACTTGAAAATGCTTTAGCCCCTGCATTGCTTTTCCATGAAGTTAGAGTCCCTCGTTAAAGGCGGCAAAAGCCAGATGCCTGACTCAAAGGGAGGATGTGCTTACTGTTTCCCCAGGCAGAGAGGATGCAGAAGCCAAGGATGGTTCTCTTCTAGCAAGAGTAAGGAGAGTGGAAGGGGCCTTAGCTTCTGTCATTCAGAACTCCAGCTAACAGCAAGGCTGACAGACCTGGGTGAAGATGTGTGCCACCTTTCCTGATCTCTGGCTCATGCTTGTGATAACGCAGCCCCTCGAGTGGAGGCCAAACTACTCCTGGGTGTTCATTTCCTCACATCTTCACTCACCCCTTAGTCCTTGAGTTAGTCTAGCCGTGAGTGGCCAGTTTTAAGACCCATCACTTTTCTGTTTTAGGCTAAAGCAAACACACAGTGCTCTGGAGTTTGAAACAGATTTTATGCATCACTTTGGTCTCAGTTGTGCAGGATGATAAGGAAGTAAAGCTTATCAGATCCTAGTCTTGTTTAAGGCTGAATCATCTATAAACCTCTAATTTGGGCGGGGTTATAAACACAGTTGTGGTGGTGGGCTGGTTACAATGTAGTTCCAGAGAACAACTGCCTTGTGATATGGAGATACCATCACTGTGCCAGTAGTTTTATTTCCGCAAATGTTTCTTTTTTTTTTTTTTTGGTCATGATTACTCTGTCTGGGAAGTATATTCTAAGATAATCAGGAAATCACTACATATCACTTTTATTTTATATAAACTGCTTTTCTTACCCATCTTTCAAAGCCTAGGTCACCTCTGTCTCTGAAACTTTTTCTGATAATTTCTGATGAAAGCAATGTCTTCTACCAAACTTGATAATATTTTACTGTAAAGCTTTTCATTATCGTTACTGGAATGTATTCTGTTTCTCAGTAGGTTATAACATCCTTATGGGCAGAAATCATATATTAATCTTTTCTAAAAAAAAGTTTAACCAGCCTGGGCAACATAGTGAGACCCCATCTCTTAAAAAAAAATTATCTGGACGCAGTGGGGTTTACCTGTAGTCCCAGCAACTTGGGAGGCTGAGATGGGAGGATTGCTTGAGTCTGGGGGGTGAAGGCTGTAGTGAGCAGCAATCATGACACTGCACTCCAGCCTGGGAAACACAGCGAGACCCTGTCTCTTAAAAAATAAATAAATTTAACTTTTTAAAATGAAATAATTTCGGACCTCAGAAGAACAGCTAAGATAGTACAGAGAACTCTCATGTTTTCTTCAGTCATCAATTGTTAGTATTTTCACGTTTGCTTTTTTTTATTGATATATAATAGTTGTACATATTTGTGGGTATTGTGATACTTTGATAGTATCACATAAGATGCTATGATCAAATCAGAGTATTTGAGTTACCTGTCTCCTTAAACATTTATCTTTTCTTCGTGTTGGAAATAGTCCAATTCTTTTCTAGCTATTTTGAAATATACAATAAATATTGTTAGCTATAGTCTCCCTACCATACTGTTGAATACTAGAAGTGACTCCTTCTGTTTAAGTGTATGTTTGTACCCTTTAGCCCACTTCTCTTCATCTTCTACTTTTGCTTTATTTCTGTCTTCTCTTCATGCTGACCTTTCTGAGTAAACTAGCATGTACTTTTTAAGATCCAAGACTTTCCCTTAGTCATATTACAATTACAAAATTCAGGAAAATTAGCATTGATAAAACTTGATTGTCAGATATACAGTCAATATTCAGTTTTTGTCACCTGTCCCAATACTGTTTCTCATTGCAGTTTTCTCCCTCATCTAGTATCTAGTTTGAGATTATGCATCATCAACTTTAATGGCCACATCTCCTTAATCTCCTTTCATCTGTAATAATTCCTTGTTCTTCCTTTGCGTCTCATGACATTGACACTTTTGGAGAGTCCAGGCCAGTTTTGGAAAACATCCCTTAATTTGGGTTTTTCAGATATTTCCGCGTGTTTAGAGTTGGCTTGTGTGTTTATGGTAGTAGCATTGCATAATGATGTTTCCTTTTTTTCTGCATATCACATTAGAAGGCCAGTGACGACAGTCTGTATCATTCTTGGAAACTCTGACTTGCTTTATCATGGTTCAGATGGTGTCCACCAGGTTTCTCCTTGTAATGAATAAGTGATCTGTGCAGGGAGACTTTGATACTTTTACTCCATTGATGTTCCTTGCCTGAATCAGTTATTAGTTGGGTGATTGAAAAGTGGTGATTTTCCTAACTCAGTTATCCCCTCTACATTTAGTAGTTGACATTTTACTACAGTGCCTTCCATCTTTTAAAAATCAGTAGCCTAGTCACATAAGGAACATCACAGCATGTAAGATGCAGCACCAGCCATTTCATATGTAAGGACTGCCTTACCCAGTCTGCAAGCCAAACCTCGAAAGTAACTATTAAGCTCCCACAACCTGAAAGTGAATGGCATGGCAATGTGCATTGACTGGTGACCTGGAGCATTAAGCTTAGATCCTGTACATCTTACAACACATTTGTTACATTAGTTTAAAACGTTTTACAGTCTTACTCAAAAATGACTGAAAGGAAAACTTCAGTAACGTTATAACTTAAAATGGGAGTTAACTTTTCCTGCCTAGAGGTTGTGCTAGATTGATAGTTGACAGCAGATCTCCCCATGATCTGTCACAGGTGGGAAGGGATGCACTAGCAGATGAGGGTGTCTTTCAGTATTGTTCTTATTACCCCAAATATGCTTTCGTTTCTTTTATAGCTAATTAAACTACCATTGAGAGTTTATTAAAACTTTTATTGTATTGTTATACATTGATGCTCTCAGCATAATGCATTCTTTGTTTATTATTCTTATTAGGAGTCTGCGATGATAACAGAAAACCCAGCTCAATCTGGCTTAAACAGAAGTAATAGTAAAAGCAAACACATGTGTATCATGTGCTGTGTGCCAGCCACTGTTGCAGGCACTCATTTTCCATTCACAGTAACTCATTTAATCCTCCTTACACCATCTTGTTATTAGTGGTATTTCATAGGTGGAGATACTGACAGTGGTTAAATAGCTTGCCAAGGCCACACAGTCAGTAAATTTTGGAGCATTTACTGGTTTAAAAAACTTGAAATATCTGGGAATTAGGGCTGACCCCAGTGGCAACTTGATCCAGGGCCTACAGTAAAATCAGTGCCCCGTCTTTTAGCTTTCCTTCTCTGTTGTCTTTTTTTTTTTGAGATGAAACACTCACTGTGTTGCCCAGGCTAGAGTGCAGGGGCGATCTCAGCTCACTGCAGCCTCTGCCTCCTGAGTTCAAGTGATTCTCCTGCCTTAGGCTTCTGAGTAGCTGGATTGCAGGCGTGCATTACCACGCCTGGCTAATTTTTATATTTTTAGTAGACACAGGGTTTCACCGTGTTGGCCAGGCTGGTCTCGAACTCCTGGCCTCAAGTGATCCACCCACCTTGGCCTCCCAAAGTGCTGGGATTATAGGTGTGAGCTGCCATGCCTGGTCTGTTTTCTTTATTCTCAAGCTTCACCTCTACCCTGCCCGCTGTAAGCTCAGACTCACACCCTTTTTTGTGTATGTGTGCCCAGCAGAAAGAGCAGGCTTCTCAGGCCGGGCACGGTGGCTCACGCTTGTAATCCCAGCACTTTGGGAGGCCGAGGCGGGCGGATCACGAGGTCAGGAGATCGAGACCACGGTGAAACCTCGTCTCTACTAAAAATACACAAAAAAAATTAGCCGGGCGTGGTAGCGGGCGCCTGTAGTCCCAGCTACTCGGAGAGGTTGAGGCAGGAGAATGGCGTGAACCCGGGAGGCGGAGCTTGCAGTGAGCCGAGATTGCGCCACTGCACTCCACCCTGGGCGACAGAGCGAGACTCCATCTCAAAAAAAAAAAAAAAAAGAGCAGGCTTCTCATCCTAATAGGTCAGCTTTGCTGTGGAACTGTTCCTGACCTGACCACTGCAGTGACAAGACTTGGGTGGCTAGGGTACAAGCACCTGGAACCACAAGGACTAAGAATTAGAGAGGATGATTCTCCAAGGAAATATGGAATGAGTAGGGTGCTGAACCACCCCAAAAAAGTCCTGTCTAGCTACCTTTGTACAAAGTAGTGCTTTGTTTCTTTCTCTTTTTTTTATTTTTTTTAATTATTATTTTTTTGAGATGGAGTCTCGCCCTGTCGCCCAGGCTGGAATGCAGTGGTGCAATCTCAGCTCACTGCAACCTCCGCCTCCCAGGTTCAAGCGATTCTCCTGCCCCAGCCTCCCAAGTAGCTGGGATTACAGGCGCGCGCCACTATGCCCAGCTAATTTTTGTATTTTTAGTAGAGACGGGGTTTCAATATGTTGGTCAGGCTGGTCTCGAACTCTTGACCTCGTGATCCTCCCACCTCGGCCTCCCAAAGTGCTGGGATTACAGGCGTGAGCCACTGCGCCTGGCCGATTTTGTTGTCTTTCTCTAGAAGTTTTTTCTTTGCAGACCGCAGTACCCTTTCGTGATGGCCCCTCCATCTGAGTGATGGCTTTAGGTGTTGTTGGACGGTTAGATTTCTTTTTTAGATCTTAGGACTCCCAGAACTTTACTAACTGTTCCATATAGAGAACAACCATGGATTCTGTACAAGAATAAGGGGTTTTTTTCCCTAAACTTTTTATTGAGGCATAAAATGCGTACAGAAAAATGTACAACTTGATGAATTTTCACAAAGATCATATCCCTGTAACTATAGCCACACACAGAAATGGAAGATTACTGGCAACCCAGAAGTCCCCCTTGTGTCCCACACAGCTTCAGAGTTCCTCACGTGCTCAGAGGGGAGGCCAGCAGAGTGGCCTCTGCTTCCGACTCTTTCCTCTTGCTTGGATCCTGGCATCTGTTCTCAGGTGTTCTCCCTCTGGCCCTAAGAGTTCACTCCAAGCTCTGCTGCTTTCTTTGCCTCTTTAAAGGGCCACCTTTTTCTCAGCCTCTTGTCCCGGACCTAGGTCAGCACATTTACCCAGGAAGGAAGCAGCTGCAGATGTCAGTGCCCTGTGCCCACACCTCCCTTCCCTTGGCACTCACTGTCTTCTCAAGGCCTGGCATCTCAGCAGGGCTCTGATGCCCTGGAGCAGGTGATGTAGATTTGGTTTGGCTTTGTGTCGTTACTGGCTTTTCTAGTTAATCTAGGCAAGAGAGTTGTGCTGCCACGAATTACTTTTTAAAAGAGAGTATTTATTTGTTTAATGGCATAGTTTGGTTTTGATATATATTTTGTCTTATCCTCAGTCTTTCCCTGACCCACTGTATTTAAAATAGAAGCCACCCATTCTCAGCCCTCTTACCTGCTTTATTTTTCTTCATGACATTTTTTATTACCTGAAATTATATGATTACTTGTGATTTAATTATGTCTCCCCTACTGGCATATGTAATTCATGAAGTTGGGGACCTTTTTTTTTTTTTTTTTTTTGGAGAGGGACTCTTGCTGTGTTGCCTAGGCTGGAGTGTGGTGGCGTGATCTCGGCTCACTGCAACCTCCACTTCCCGGGTTCAAGCGATTCTCCTGCCTCAGCCACCTGAGTAGCTGGCATTACAGGTGCCCACCACCACACTTGGCTAATTTTTGTATTTTTAGTAGAGATGGGGTTTCACCATGTTGGCCAGGCTGGTCTCGAACTCCTGACCTCAAGTGATCCGCCTGCCTTGGCCTCCCAAAGTGCTGGGATTACAGAAGTGAGCCACCATGCCCAGCCAAAGTTGGGGACCTTTTCTGCTATGTTTTCTGTTGGATTCCCAGCCCTTAAAACAGTTCCTGGAATATACAAGAGGCTCAGATACGTATTAGACAAATGGATAGCCACATGCTTCTTTCTCAGGCCTGTGACTGTGTGTAGGAGGGAAGCATGCTAGGAGTGGGTGTAGACCCCATAATCACACACTGGGGCCTGCCCTGCAGAGAAGTTACTGTTGCTTGTTTTAAATCCCCTAATCAAATTGTACCTTTTAGCTCAGAGTCCATCCTTCTAGAAATGTAACTGGATTATTACATTATCTGTATTTGCCCACAGGTTGTATAATAATAATCCCAGTCCTGAGTGCTAGGCGAGACTCATCCCTTCTCCATTCAACAAACCTCATTTGCTCCTTCAGCCTATTTGTAACATACTCCTGTAGCGTGTCCTGTTCAGCATTATGCTTCTTGAAAAGCTAGCATCTGCGGTGTTTCCTGTTACAGTTTATTAGAATCTTTAACAATAGGAACTATAAAAGTCTAACCATAAAGCGCTCCTCGTGTGTGTCACTGCATACGCTGTATTTCAACAAACATTTATTCAACAGACTTTAAATAACCTTCTACATCACAAGCATTGTTATTTGCATTTAAACAACACTTCCAATTTTTATTCTCTTATTTCAAATTAGCATTCAGAGCTCCAGGAAGAAGGTCAGGAGTATCTTTCTAGAACCTTCCATATCCCTGAAAACTTCCTAAGAATTATTCCATGCTATTACTTGAGCCCAGGAGTTTGAAACTAGCCTGGGCAACATGGAGAAACCCTGTCTCTACAAATAATACAAAAACTAGCCAGGCATGGTGGTGTGTGCCTGTAATCTCAGCTGCTCGGGAGGCTGAGGTGGGAGGATCAGCTGAGCCCAGGGAGGTCGAGGCAGCAGTGAGCCATGATTGTGTCACTGCACTCCAGCCTAGGCAACAGAGTGAGACTCCATCTCAAAAAAAAAAAAAAAAAAAAAAGAAGAAGGTGTTCATGCTACTGATGGAAGAATATATACATGCCAGTATTCACTTTGACTCCCATAATGACAAAAACCAGTCTGGGTAGTAGGTATAAAATAGCATATACATCACTGGATAATTCATGAAGAATTAAGCAGGAGATATCAGAAGGGTTATAGGGTGAAAAAACTTGTACCACTGACCCAGACCAAAATTTCCTTTAATAGCACCTTGACTTTTATCCCAAGTGACTTTCAGACCCCCAGTCTCCTGTTCTCTCTTTCCCTTGTGAGATTTCCCCACTTACTGTAAGTCAGTATCACATTGTTAAGAACGTAGGCCTTGGAGTCTGAAGACCTGGGTTCTAACCCCACCTTCTTTACTTTCCAACTTAGACCACTGACTTGGACAAGTAAACATCTCTGTGCCTGACTCTCCATTTCTTTATTATTATTATTATTATTTTAGAGGTAGGGTCTTACTTTCGCCCAGGCTGGAGTGCAATGTCTCTCAGAGCTCACTGAGCCTCGAACTCTTGGGCTCAAGGGTCCTCCTGTCTCAGCCTTCCAAGTAGCTGGCACTATAGCTGTCTTTTCATTTATAAATTGTACAAATTATGTGCATATCTAATATCGTTACTGAGGATTAAAGGAGATTCATTTATTGACCATATAGGTGCCGGGCATCATTTTGTGTACTGATAATATAGTTAGAAGAGTACTAGACACACGGGAAGTGCTCAGTAAATATTGACGACTATTGCTATTATTATTGCTATTCATACTATTCATACAAACATTTCCTTCAAATAGTTATTTTCCTACTAACTACTCCTCTTCTAGCAGGTAGGCTAATGCATTTGTTAGAGGCAAAGATAAGCTGCTGATACAGTATTTCCAACATTTACCCTAACAATCTCAATTTGAAATACTTAGCCCTGCCATATATCCTAATTATGCGTTTAGCAAACATGGTCACTATAATATTTCTGGATGTAATTATTACCTTTGACACAATTGGGTCCCTTGAAAAGGGACTGACAAATTCCAGTGGCAATTACTGTTATTTTTTGTGACGTGATGACCAGGTTAAAAAAATAATAAATTTTAGGAAACTACAGTAAAAATCTTTTGATGGTACATATAGATAGAATGAACCTGGATTTGTTCACTGTAAAAGTTAATAATGGGAGGGGTAGGGGTGGTTCTCTTGAGTTTAAAAGAGAGTTGTTTAGTACAAAAGAAATACTCTTATTTGTGAGCAGAGTGTTGTTGCCTAAGAAACTACCCCAAAACTTAGTAGCATTAAAACAACAACAACACTATCATATGACAGAATCTGTAAGTAAGGAATTTGGGCAGGGCTCAATTGGATGATTCACCCAAAGTCACTCATTGGTACTCAGCTGACAGATAGGCTGAGTTGGAAGGCCCAAGATAGCTTTACTGACATGTCTGTCATCTTGGCAGGTGTGCTGGAGGGCCGGACTCAGCTGGGATTGTTGACCAGAGCCTCTTCGTGTGGGTCAGGAGGTAGCTAGGCTTATGTGGTTGGCTGGGTCCCTCAAAGCAAGTAGCCCAAGAGAATCAGGTAGAAGCTTAAGGCCTTTTACCACCCAGCCTTGAAAGTCACATAGAATCACTTCCATTGCACTCTGTTGAGCTGACTGGAGCCCACACAGGTTCAAGGGGAAGAAGCATCACTCTGTTGATGGTAGAACCACCACTCTGTGAAGGTGTTTGGTTTTGAAATTTTAGACCATCAGGGACAAAGAAGCAGCTACGATTTTTCCAAAGAAAAAAACAAGCCTTACCCAAAGAATTAGGATTTTTTATTAGTAGTATACTTTAAGTTCTAGAGTACATGTGCACAATGTGCAGGTTCGTTACATTGGTATACATGTGCCATGTTGGTTTGCTGCACCCATCAACTCGTCATTTACATTAGGTATTTCTCCTAACGCTATCCCTCCCCCAGCTCCCCACCTCCCAACAGGCCCCGGTGTGTGATGTCCCCCTCCCTGTGTCCATGTGTTCTCATTGTTCAGCTCCCACTTATGAGTGAGAACATGAAGTGTTTGGTTTTCTGTCCTTGTGATATTTTGCTGAAAATGATGGTTTCCAGCTTCATCCATGTCCCTGCAAAGGACATGAACTCATCCTTTTTTATGGCTGCATAGTATTTCATGGTGTATATGTGCCACATTTTCTTTATCCAGTCTATTATTGGTGGACATTTGGGTTGGTTCCAAGTCTTTGCTATTGTGAATAGTGCCGCAGTAAACATACGTGTGCATGTGTCTTTATATTAGCATGATTTATAATCCTTTGGGTATCTACCCAGTAAGGGGAATGCTGGGTCAAATGGTATTTCTAGTTCTAGATCCTTGAGGGATCACCACACTGTCTTCCACAATGGCTGAACTAATTTACACTCCCACCAATAGTGTAAAAGCATTCCTATTTCTCCACATCCTCTCCAGCACCTGTTGTTTCCTGACTTTTTGATGATCACCATTCTAACTGGTGTGAGATGGTATCTCATTGTGGTTTTGATTTGCATTTCTCTGGTGGCCAGTGATGATGAGCGTTTTTTCATATGTCTGTTGGCTGCATAAATATCTTCTTTTGAGAAGTGTCTATTCATATCCTTTGCCCGCTTTTTGATGGGGTTGTTTTTTTCTTGTAAATTTGTTTGAGTTCTTTGTAGATTCTGGATATTAGCCCTTTGTCAGATGGATAGATTGCAAAAATTTTCTCCCATTCTGTAGAATTAGGATTTCTAACTTACGGTGTTGCATTTGAGAGTATATGGAGTAATACCTTTCAGATTCTGAGAAAAATTATCTCCATTATAAAAGATCTTACCCAAACTAGTAAGTATGAGGATAACAAAGATAGCTTTTTTTTTTTTTTTTTGAGACAGGGTCTTACTCTGTCACCCAGACTGGAGCACAGTGGCATGATCTCTGCTCACTGCAGCCTCCGCCTCCCAGGCTCAAGTAATTCTCCCACCTCAGCCTCCCAAGTAGCTGGGACTACAGGTGGGCACCACCATGCCTGGCTAATTTTTGTATTTTTTGTGGAGACAGAGTTTCGCCATGTTGGCCAGGCTGTTCTCAAACTCCTGGGCTCAAGTGATCTGCCCACCTCTACCTTCCAAATTGCTAGGATTATAGATGTGAGCCACCATGCCCAGCCTAAAGATAGCTTTTGACAGATGAGGCTTCTAAGGTTACTGGGAATATTCTAGGTCTAACTGTTACCTGATATGTTATTATTCTTAAAACTATACATTTACGTTGTATATACTCTGCTATGTGGGATAAATTCCACATTTAAAATAAATCTGTTAAGATATATGCCAACTGTTGACAGTAGTTAACCTCTGAGGATTGATGTTGGGGTGGAACTGACTTGTACTTTCAAAGCAGCTTTTTTTTTTTTTTTTTTTGAGACAAAGTCCATTTCAAAATTGTTATAAAGGTTGCTTGAAGCTAATACATGTTTTTGGTAGTTTATGAATTGATACATTTAAAATAAATAAAGCTGGCCAGGTGAGGTGGCTCACGCCTGTAATCCTAGCACTCTGGAAGGCCGAGGCGGGCGGATCACTTGAGGCCAGGAGTTCAAGACCAGCCTGTCCAACATGGCAAAACCACATCTCCACTAAGAATACAGAAATTAGCCAGGTGTGGTGGCGCATGCCTGCAATCCCAGCTACTCAGGCTGAGGCACAAGAATCTCTTGAACCCAGGAGGCAGAGGTTGCAATGAGCCAAGATCACGCCACTGCACTCCAGCCTGGGTTACAGAGCAAGACTCTGTCTCAGAAATAAAATAAATAAAGCTAAGGATTCTTCGTCTCAAGCTTCTAGGAATGACATTGATTAATAAGATTAGTTTTAGCTCTTATATGAAAATTGATTAAATTTTTTCCCATCACCATCAGGTTTAGATTTTGCATCAGCACTTACGTTAGGCAGAAGAAAATATATAAAATTTTACACATAAGGAATGTGAAAATAATTTCAGAGTGACAGTTGGTGCTAACGATGGATACACAAATTCCTGTACTTCCCAAGACACCATTAACACTTTCTGTGTGTGTAAAATGTTCCCATGGAATACAGAAGTTTTAAATATAAATATCCCATGTTTTAAAACTGACATTTCTGCTTTTATGTGCAAATGTGAATGCATCAATACAGAGAAAACTAAGGATGGTCCCTGAGTGACAACTGCCAGTTTAGGAATCACCTTGAAGGAAGAAGAAAGGAATAGTGTGTATAAAGGAATAGTGTGTACAAAGACACAGAAATAGGAGGGGCCTGATGCTGTAAGGTCAGAAAAGAGTATGCTGAGGAGGGGGTAGTCGAAGGTCAGAGTGGGGCAGGCCTGCAGGAAACAGGCCCTGAAGAGACTGATGTGCTGTGCAAGGGCATTTCTAGTTATGTCCTAGAGACTAAAGACCTGTAGATCGAGTTAGCCAGCAGGACTTAATGGCATGGCAGTGGGCAGATGGGCTTGGGCCACTGAAGGCAGGGAGGTCAGTGAGGAGGTCATCACTGTGGGCTGAAGACCTAGTAGGAAAAACAGGAATACAGTTAACCTGAAATTATGCTCGTTTGATTGGAGCGGCTCATTTTTTAGGGGCAAATAGGGGTTCTTTTGAGCAATATATCAGTGGATTTATTACTGAATGCTGTCCTCAGAATCTGACTGTATCTCATTCACAAGCAACCCAAAGTTTGGCCTAAATTGGCTTAAGGGGGAAAAAAGGCTCAAATAGCTGAAAGTCCAGAAGTTGGGCTGGCCCCTGCTAGGTTTGATTCAGAGCTTCCCAGTGTCATTCAGGCTTCTGCTCTGCCTCTCTGCCTACCTCTTTTTGTCAGCTTGGTTTTGCAGCCAGCTCCTTGTAGGGTAAAGGGCGGTGACAGTGAGCATGCTTCTGGGATCATATTCTCACACACTGTCCAGAGGTCATGTTCCCTGCATTCCCAGCAAGAACCATGAAATGTGCATTTCTGATTGGCCACGTGCCTCTCTCTGAGCCAATCTTTGTGGCCAAAGGGATGATGGGGGTAGTGTTAATCCCATGCAGACACATTGTGGTTTTGGTCATTTAGGCACTGTTAGTCAGGGGCGTATGCTCAGCAGCGAGCCTCCAGTGACTGCTGATGTATTTCCAAGTGGCATATGCTTTTTCTCCCCCAGTTCCCAGTCTCCCTTTTGATAAAGACAGCATGGGAAAGTCAATCAGAACTCTAGCCTTACATGACCTCCCTGTAGTGTCTAGAAAAGTACCTGATAATGGACTCTCGTGCTGGGGAGTTCCTTAGTTGTATCCGCTTTTGGTACTTGATAATCATGTTCTTTCTTTAAGATTAGGACTTTCTGAGTAACTATTTGACAAATGTCTAATATTTTATGTTTATGTATAAGCAGACTTTTTTTTTTTTTTTTGAGACACTCCTAACCTCGTGATCCACCCACCTCTGCCTCCCAAAGTGCTGGGATTACAGGCATGAGCCATTGCTCCCAGCCATAAGTAGACTTTTAATAGTACAGGATAGGAGACTAAAAGGATAACAATAAGTGAAATAGAAATATCTTGGTTCTTTTTATACCCATTTTTTTAAACTGTGATTAACAATTCAATGCTGTTAAATTTTGGTTAAGTTATGATACATTAACATAGTACATTAAGCCAGAAAAAAATAGCATGAGGGACCTCTCAAATATAAGTATAAAGAACAGAATGCTGCCGGGCGCGGTGGCTCACGCTTGTAATCCCAGGACTTTGGGAGGCCGAGGCCGGCAGATCACGAGGTCAGGAGATCGAGACCACGGTGAAACCCCGTCTCTACTAAAAATACAAAAAAATTAGCCGGGCGTGGTGGTGGGCGCCTGTAGTCCCAGCTACTCGGAGAGGCTGAGGCAGGAGAATGGCGTGAATCCGGGAGGCGGAGCTTGCAGTGAGCCGAGACTGCGCCACTGCCCTCCAGCCTGGGCGACAGAGCGAGACTTTCAAAAAAAAAAAAGAACAGAATGCAAACAAGTGTGTGTAATATACTATTGTTTATGTAGCTTTTGCTACAGATTTGATGTTTCTTAATTCAACCTAAATAATGTGATAAAGTCACTCTAACATTGTTTGAATCATAAATAATGTCAGGCTGCTTCATACATTTTTTATTCTGTCAGAAGTTAAAATAAGAAGTGAAATCTCCATCCCCACCCAGATTTATCGTGGGTAAGTTGTCCAGGCTCAAACCGCTCTTCCAGCAGCATTTTTCATACTTGATACACAGTGCAAAGGAAATTTCTTTATCTCAAAATCTATTTGCCTACTTAAGTTAGCAAGGAGCTTTCATTAACTTTCATTCCTTAATATTAATCTACAATATACTGACATGCTAGAAGGCAAATATCAAGATATGAATTTAACAGGACTCTATAAATGTCTTCTAACCAAATATGTTCGGTTAAACTCATGCTTGTGGATTAATACCAGCATTTGGCAATTTCTATTTGTGTGAAGACATTTTCAAAGATGAAATACATGAACTTTTTTTATAAATCAGCATTAACAGGGCAGTTAGGTAAGGAAAAGACATCCAGATTGAAAAGGAAGAAGTAAGACTCTAGTCACATATAACATGATCTTGTATAGAATATAGAGAAAATCCTAAGGAATGAAATTAAGAAAAAACTCCATTTGCAATAGTATAGAAAACAATATAATGCTTAAAAAATTTGACAAAAGTGCAAGACTTGTGCACCAAAAACTATAAAGCATCTTTGAAAGAAATCAAAGAAGACCTAAATAAATAGAAAACATCCCGTGTTTGTGATCAGAAAACAATACTATTAAGATGGCAGCACACCCCAAGTTGTTTTATAGAATCAGTACAATCCCTCTTGGAATGCCAGCTCCCTTCATCGCAGAAATAGACAAGCCGATCCTAAAACTCTTATGGAAATGCAAGGGGCCTTTTCGTGACTGAGTGTGTGTGGTAGGTGGAACATAGTAGTGTCCAAGTTAGCGCTGGTCATTTAATCTGGTGCAATTTCATTGCAGGAGAATGACATCTTCCTGGGCTGGGAAAAAGGAGCTTATAAGAAATGGGGAAAGAGTAAGAAAAAATGTTCAGATCTAACTCTAGAAGAAATGAAAAAACAGGCTGCTGTCCAGTGTCTTCGATCTGCTTCTGATGAAGTAAGTTTACATTTTATTTCTAACCCTTAAGAGAATAAAAGAAGGGGTGTTTTAAGTTTACAAATATGACAACTTGACCTCCAAAAACTGGGAAAACAAACTACTTATTTATTTTACCAAGTAACATGAACATTACCACTTTTCCTTTATGGTATTTTTCCGTATTTTCTGAAGTTTTATAAGCTTTTCTTTTATATGTGCTCCTCTAATTAAGAGTATACACAAAATTTTGTATCCTTTTTCCAACTTGACTATTTCATCCTGTTATTACATTGTCTTTATTCTTTTTAGTGGCTAAGTTGCATTTCATCAAATAATATTTCAACAGCAGTATAATATTATAATATAATCTTTATTACTGGATGTTTACCTTGTTCTTGATTTTTTTTTTTTTTTTTTTAAGACAGCGTCTCACTCTGTCGCCCAGGCTGGAGTGCAGTGGTGTGATCTCAACTCACTGCAGCCTCCGCCTCCCAGGTTTAAGCAATTCTTGTGCCTCAGCCTCCTGAGTAGCCAGAACGACAGGCACGTGCCACCACGCCTGGCAGATTTTTTTGCATTTTTTTAGTAGAGATGGGGTTTCACCATGTTGGCCAGGCTGGTCTTTAACTCCTGATCTCAGGTGATCTGCCCACCGTGGCCTCCCAAAGTGCTGAGATTATAGGCATGAGCCATCGCGCCCGGCCCGCTCTTGATTTTTCTGTTATGCTGTCTAGAATATTTTATGTGGGGTTTTTCTGTGGTCTGTATTATTACATTTGGATACATTCCTAGAAGGGAATAGCAGTTCAAACACTTCAAAAGTGCCATATTGGCATATGATTTATATATTTTTTTGTTTTTAGAAAATATTACAATATTATTTCTTTTAGCATTTCATATAAAATATTTCTCATGTCTTTTAGTTTCCTGAAATAACAAAATAATTTAAAAATGTCTTTTGCAGTTAATATTATGAATTCTTATTTTATTATTCACTCTAAGATGTTATCTGTGAGATCATAACTACTGAAAGAATTATTTTGCTTTGACCATGCTATTTGAGAAGGTATGGTTTAAGTACCTTTATGATGCAAGGCCAAATTGAGTGGATTCTGACCTCTAGAAACTTCCTTCCTGAACTAATTGTTGAATGGTCTAGCATTGCAATTGTTGGCTTTGTTATCTTTGACAATCTGCAGAAGTTTATTCTGTCTGGCTGCCACTGATGTAAATGGTTTTTAAGGCTTGTTTAGTGTTTCCCGCCTTTCTGTTCTCATCCAACTCCTAATTATCTCTGAGGCCAGGAACAGTGGTGCAACACCTGTAATCGCAGCACTTTGGGAGGCCGAGGTGGGCGGATCACCTGAGTTCAGGAGTTCGAGACCAGCCTGGTCCAACATAGTGAAACCCCGTCTCTACTAAAAATACAAAAATTAGCTGGGCATGGTGGTGCATGCCTGTAATCCCAGCTACTCGGGAGGCTGAGGCAGGAGAATCACTTGAACCTGGGAGGCAGAGGTTGCAGTGAGCCAGGATGGCGCCACTGTACTCCAACCTGGGCGACAGAGGGAGACTCCATCTCAAGAAAATAAAAAAAGAATTGTCTCTGAAAGCCTGACTCCCCTGGCCATATACTCATGATACATTGTGTATACCTCAAATAACATGGCCCTCACATCCTAAGTTGTAATTATTCATTTGACTGTGCTCACTGGGCGCAAGGACCATGAGTTACCCATCTTTTCGACAGAGGGAGACTCCTTCTCAAAAAAATTTAAAAAAAGAATTGTCTCTGAAAGCCTGACTCCTCTGGCATATATTCATGATACATCGTGTATACCTCAAATAACATGGCCCTCACATCCAAAATTGCAATTATTCATTTGACTGTGTTCACTAGGTGCAAGGACTGTGAGTTACCCATCTTTTTTTTTTTTTTTTTTTGTGGCGGAGTCTTGCTCTGTAGCCCAGGCTGAAGTGCAGTGGCACCATCTCGGCTCACTGCAAGCTCCGCCTCCCGGGTTCATGCCATTCTCCTGCCTCAGCCTCCCGAGTAGCTGGGACTACAGGCGCCCACCAGCATGCCCGGCTAATTTTTTGTATTTTTTAGTAGAGATGGGGTATCACCGTGTTAGCCAGGATGGTCTCGATCTCCTGACCTCATGATCCGCCTGCCTTGGCCTCCCAAAGTGCTGGGATTGCAGGCGTGAGCCACCGCACCCAAGTTACCCATCATTTTTATCTCCTACTGCCTAGTGCAGTGAGTGCTTATCACATGAAAGGTACTGATTTTTTTTAAATGAATCTAACATTCATTTTTTAAAAAGCCTACCCTTTCATCCAATTATTTTTTCTCTTCCCAGCTGTTTTCTTCTCCCCCACCTCTGATTTTTTAACTTCTTAATTTCTTTTTTTTCTTTTCTTTTCTTTTTTTTTTTTTTTTTTTTTGAGACAACAGAGTCTTACTCTATTGCCCAGGCTGGAATGCAGTGACGCAAACCTGGCTCACTGCAACCTCCACCTCCTGGGTTCAAGCGATTCTTCTGCCTCAGCCTCCCGAGTAGCTGGGATTACAGGCACCCGCCACCACACCCAGCTAATTTTGGTATTTTTAGTAGAGATGGGGTTTCACTGTGTTGGCCAAGCTGGTCTCAAACTCCTGACCTCAGGTGATCCACCTGCTTCCGCCTCCTAAAGTGCTGGGATTACAGGTGTGAGCCACCGTGGCTGGCCAACTTCTTAATTTCTTGAAGTTGCTGCTTCATACAGCATTGGGTAGGAGTTTGGAAGTTACCACTTATACATACAGCTATCTTAGGCACCATTTCATTACAACAATTAGGAACATAATTAACCTGGTTTAAGGAAGAATAGAAATATATGTAAAGGATACAGGGATATCTCACTGAAGCCAAGTGCTAGAAGTATAACAGCCTCACGAGAGACCTGAACTGGGAATTATGTGATAGGCAAAGTCACTTTCAGTAACAACCAACCTACAGTCTCTCATTTCCTTCTGTACCTGAGTCAGGGTCATTCCCCCTCTGTCCAAACTCTGGCTTTCTCTGCTTTAGCACATAGTGAAGAATGGCCATTCCAGCTTCCAGCCCAGCATGACCATGGAACTCTACTGTCCAACACCATTCATCTAGAGAGAGAATCTGATTGGCTGGGCTTGAGCCAGGTGATTGAGCCTGGGCTTAATCAGGCTTGAGCCAGCCTGATTTGATAAGCCCTGGTGAGGGGGCAGGGCTGCCTGGAGGTTCATCACTTCAGCAGGGGCTGTGAGTGACGTGCCCAGAGAAAATTCGGCAGAGAAAACTTTGTGGTTAAAATGGTGGGTTTTTTGGGGTTTTGTTTTAATTTTAAAAAATACAGGGACAGGTTCTCCCTATGTTGCCCAGGCTGGTCTTGAACTCCTGGGCTCAAGACATCCTCCCGCCTCAGCCTGCCAAACTGCAGGGTACAGGCCTGAGCCACCATGCCCAGCCAAAATGGTGTTTTCTTTATGACACTGAAGGGGAGTAAATTGATAATTTGTAGATTGATAAGTAACGTAGAGCTTTTAAAGGAATTCAGAATGCAGATTTTTTTTTTTTTTTTAACAAGTGAGAAGTTAATTCAGGTCAATTATTTGAGCAAAATCCAAAGAAGCTGCTGAGTTATAGTCGGAAAGAAAATATGGGTAGTGCAGGTTCAAACTGGGAAAGGATCTTATTTCTTCTTTGGACCAAAGTTGCTGAGAAATGAGCCTAGCCTTTGACTCACGGTTAAGCTGGGGAAATGACAGGGGCAGCTGAAATCAACTGTGAAAAGATGAAGAGTATAAAAACCTTCTATGAGTAATGCAAGACCCTTCTGTAGCTTGTAGAATTTGCGTGTAATTCATACTAGCTGAGTATGTTGTGTGATGTAAAGAACTTAGTATGAGGTAGAAACAGTGCAAGGGAATGGTTGTGGCTTATAAAGATCTTTGATTCTTTAGGTTATTGCTTTGGGAAAATGCTTTCCTTTGCCTGGCTGTCATAGGCAGGATTTTTATTTTCAACCCCAATAAAGCATATTTGTACTTTCTTGCTCTTTCCTTCTCATTTTATTAAAAAAAAAAAAAAAAAAAGATTGTTGGATTGCTTTTTCCTAACAACGATTTTTAAAAATCTTACCAAATTAAAATTAGCTGAGGAAGTGAATGTGCCAGGCATAACCAGATGCTCAGTAATTACTTATGGAACGAATGAGGAGAGTCTTCAAGTCCCAGTCCCTGCTGCAGAGCTGTTGTTTGTGCATCAATCTATAGATCCCTTAAACCAGGTGTCCTTGACCCCCGGGCCATGAACAGGTACCCGAACATGGCCTGTTAGGAGCTGGGCTGCACAGCAGGAGGTGAACAGCAAGCAAGCTTTACCGCCTGAGCTCCGCCTCTTGTCAGATCCGTGGTGGCATTAGGTTCTCATAGGAGCATGAATCCTATTGTGGACTGAGCATGTGAGGGATCTCAGGTGAACGCTCCTTATGAGAATCGAATGCCTGAGGTGGAAGTTGCATCCCGAACCCCGTGCCTACCTGCTGGGTCTGTGGAACAATTGTCTTCCACGAAACCAGTCCCTGGTGCCAAAAACACTGGGGACCACTGCCTTAAACCAGCTCACTGGCCTCTTGGGGAGCCAGTGAAAAGAACCCTCTTTCACTATTGCCTGCTGCAATAGAAAGAATCAATGTGTGGTAGTTTATAAATGATAGACCATCTGTGTGTCCCCTGGGTTTCTTTTTATAATCTGTCTATTGGCTTCAATGGAAAGAAAGGAGCAAAGAGGACCTACATCGAAAATTATAATGCAAAATTTTATGTTTTGTCATGAATGTTTGCATATAAGTATGCTCATTTCCTGAGGATGATCGTGTTTGTGGTACTGTGTGCTATGCTTTCCCATCCTCCAAATGCCCTCTTAAAAGCGCTTCTCAGTACAGCTCTTTATAGACAGTCACTACCAATTGGTCACAATCAAAAACCACTAACAATTCAAGTTTAAAATCTAGTAGATTAAAATGCTAATGGCAATTAAAAGACAATAATATAGGTTATATTATTATATTAGATATAAGTGTAGGTAGGAAGTAGTGGTGATGTTATGCATTACATGTGAGATGAATTATTTTCTCATCATGTGTGTGACTATTATGTGTGTATGTGACTATTATAGTTACAATGTGAACTGTTTCTATAAAAGCATCCCTAGTTATCAGACTATTCACTGGTGTCATGGTTTAAGGAGAATGGCTTACTTCTCTGGCTCCACTTACATACTTGTGATACTACACCGTGCCTCCACTTTATCCTTGTAACAAGTTGTACTCCACATTGTGGCACTTCTCTTGGCCTGCCCAGCTCGTTATTTTATGAGAGACATTGCCAAAACAGAAGGGCAATTCAGTTATGTCAGAATTTAATTTTATACATTGATTAAAATTTGGCTGTCCCCACGCGGAGCAGTTGGTGAATATTTCTCCAGGGAATCATGACCTTTGATGGGCTTTATTGGTTGTTAGATCCCAGCTGAAAACTGCCTTGGCTAATTCCCTTTCATTTACATATGCAAATAACATGCAAGTCTCTGGGTGTTCGTTTGCGATAAAATGTTTTGCATATGCTTTGATTGCAGTTAGTAATGGGGTCTGTAAAGAGGAATGGTATTGTGAATCAGTCATAGGCAATTCAGCCCTCCTCCAGATGCATATTTTTTAGGTGATTATTATCCTAAGCTGTCTGTTTCATTCCTGTTATCAGTGGACCTGGCCTATACCTGGTATTTGTTAAATATATGCAAACCACTCTTCATTTCCCCCTTTAAAAAAAAACTACTTATATTTGTTTTATTTTTATTGAGCCACTTAAAACTGAATCAAAGCTAGTACTTTATCTCCCACTTTGAGGGTGGGTAGAAGATTAGAAACTTAATGAGGCCCTGTTTGAGGAGTAAATAAAGTTAAAATGCAATAGCTCTTTCATAATACCATTCTTTTGGGGTGTTAGTTTTGAAGGTAACAGCACTGCAGCTTACCTTTGGGGAGCTGACCAGTCCTATTGTTATTTAAAGAGCCTTAGAGAGGCCGGGCGCGGTGGCTCATGCTTGTAATCCCAGCACTTTGGGAGGCCAAGGCGGGCGGATCACGAGGTCAGGAGATCAAGACCACGGTGAAACCCCGTCTCTACTAAAAATACAAAAAATTAGCCAGGCGTGGTGGCGGGTGCCTGTAGTCCCAGCTACTCGGAGAGGCTGAGGCAGGAGAATGGCGTGAACCCGGGAGGCGGAGCTTGCAGTGAGCCGAGATTGCGCCACTGCACTCCAGCCTGGGCGACAGAGTGAGACTCCGTCTCAAAAAAAAAAAAAAAAGAGCCTTAGAGGACTTACGCCCTAAGTAGAGTCTTAACATTCACTTGCTTATATTCTCACATTGAGCTAAGTCTACCAGTAAAATTCTTTTTGCCAGTAAAAGTACAGAGTACATCTTAGTATTTTGTATATGCATTATTTATATGCTGTACAGGGTTATATGTACAAAAAACCATGTAAAGTATGTCACGGCAGTGTTTACCTTCAAGGCTAATTTTGACCATATACAATTGGCCCTTCATACCCATGAGTTCTACATCTGTGGAGGTAACCAACAGTGGGTCAAAAATATTTGGAAAAAAATGGGTGATTGTGTCTGTGCCGAACATGTATAGACTTTTTTCCTGGCATTCCCTAAAAAAATACAGTATAACAACTACACCCATAGCATTTACATGGTATTAGGTATTACATGTCATTTAGAAATAATTTAAAACATACAGGAGGATGTGTGTAGGTTATATGCAAATATTATGCCATTTTATGTAAGAAACTTGAACATCCACAGATTTCGGTATCCTCAGGGAGCCCTGGAACCGACCCAAATAGACTGTATACTGTGTCTTGACACGTGGACTGTTGAACCCAACCTTTTCTGGGTAATACTAAGAGCGTCAGTACAATGATAACATTTATTGAGTGCTTAAAATGTGTGAGGTGCCTGTCTGAATGCATTATGTACATTGCAAGAAGTGATGCTGTGCTCTCTCTACAGACCAGAACCCCCTGAGAAGAAGCCAGTGATTACTAAAGCTGAGAGTGCTCACAATTGTTGTGTGATCACAGCCAGTCCTGCCTGAGGAAGCCTAAGTCCTGTGTCTTTGGGTATATAGATGGCAGTGGAGCTGGAGCATTTGAGGAAACACGGGCCATACTAGGGACTTGGGCTTTTCCCCTGAGCAGCTGTGAAGTGTTAGGGTTTGGAGAGGAGTAGTGCAACCTGACTTACTTGCCAATCAGATGCTGATCAGACCATACTGGTTGCTGCACTGAGACTAACTAAACAGGGTGAGTGAGCTGTGCTGGAGGGACAGAGGGCAGATTGTGAGCACCCAGTGAAGATGCAGTTGCAGGGGTCCAGAAGGCAGATGGCTGGGGGATTCTGCATCTGTTTTTGAAGATGGAACTGTCAGGATTAGATGTGGGGTAGAGATAAGGGGAGGAGACAAGGAAGACAGCCAAGGGTTTTGATCTGAGCAACTACAAGAATGTAATTCCTGGCCCGGCACAGTGGCTCATGCCTGTAATCCCAGCACTTTGGGAGGCAGGCAGGTCACTTGAGTTCGAGATCAGCCTGGCCAATACGGCAAAACCTGTCTCTACTAAAAATACAAAAATTAACTGGACGAGGTGGCTACCATAATCCCAGCTACCTGGGAGGCTGAGACAGGAGAATCACTTGAACCCAAGAGGCGGAGGTTGCCGTGAGCTGAGATGGTGTCACTGCACTGCAGCCTGGGCGACAGAGCAAGACTCCACCTCAAACAAACAAACAAAAAATTAGCCAGGTGTGGTGGTGCATGCCTGTAGTCCCAGCTACTCAGGAGGCTGAGGTGGGAGAATTGCTTGAACTAGGCGGTGGAGCCAAGATCATGCCACTGCACTCCAGCCCAGGTGACAGAGCGAGACTCGGTCTCCAAAAAAATAATTTCTATTTACTAAGGAAAAGGAACCCAGGGAAGGAACATCTTTGTGGTATGAATAAGGATTAGCATATGAGATGCCTCCTAGGAGACAGCTAAGTGGAGATTTTTGAACAGGGAGCTGAATAAACTGAATATGCATGTCTAGGGTTGGTGGGGTAGAGTGGTTTATGAGGACCAGGCATGAAATAGACGATTTTCTTTTTTTTTTTTTTTTATCTAGCCCAGATCTTCTGATCTCTTTTTAGAAAAGGTAGAAAATTGGGAGTTTTTAACAGGAAGTTTTCTGATCTTTCAAATGTTGAAAAGTGAGAATATGAGAGCAGACACAGAAGTGGAAGGGGCTGCTGTAAAAATTTGAGAGTGAGGCACTATAAAATAGACACGCGTGGGGTTAGGGGCTGGGGTATGAAAACAGATTGAGAGTTTGAGGAGCAGAAAGAGCCAGATGATGGCCCAGTGAATCCCTGTGTGTCCACTGAAGTTGAAGAAGCCAGGTGTTGGGGGCACAGCTGGAGACCCATGTACGCTTTCCTCATGACTTCCCTCATCATCCCTCTCAGGTCACCACCATACCCCGCTTGGTGTTTGTCTTTCCCATGCTTATTTTCGTATGTTTACTAAATACTGTTTGAAGGTGTACACAAATACACACAGCATGATTTTGCATGTTCTTAAACTTTCTATAAATTATACCATACTCTATATATAATTTTTGTAACTTCTTTTAGTTAAAAATTTTATCTATATTGATAACATGATCTTATAATGTCTTCATTCTTCATTCCTACATAGTTGTCCATTGTGAACTATATAACACTGTTTATTCTCCTGGTAATGGGCCTTTCAATTGCTTCTCATTTTGGGCTGTTATAAAGAATGTAGAAAGGAACATTCTTTTTTTTTTTTTTTTTTTTTTTTTTTTTAGACGGAGTCTCACTCTGTGCCAGGCTGGAGTGCAGTGGTGCAATCTCAGCTCACTGCAGCCTCTGCCTCCTGGGTTCAAGCGATTCTCTGCCTCAGCCTCCCAAGTAGCTGGGACTACAGGCGCACGCCACCACGCCCAGCTAATTTTTGTATTCTTAGTAGAGACAGAGTTTCACCATGTTGGCCAGGATGGTCTCAATCTCTTGACCTCATGATCCGCCCACCTTGGCCTCCCAAAGTGCTGAGATTACAGGCGTAAGCTACCGTGCTCGGCCGAAAGGAACATTCTTATACCCTTATCCTTGTGCGTATGTACAGTACTTTTTCTTGCACGTATACTTAGGCATCAGATTCCTTGACTGAAGTCAGTGTTTTTTTTTAACTGTCACAGCCTTATAGACTGGAGTATTTGATGAAAGCTATGGACCTAACCAGAATGTTATACTTAAACTTTTCTTATATGAATTACTTTGTTACATGCCCATTAGTGGCCTCCTTAAGAGTTCATGCTTCCTAGATTAAAAATAACTGGTCTAAGTTCTGACTATTCTTCTTAATTGAACCATGAAGTGAAACAAATAGTATCCAGACATTCAACTCATAGCTTTCTGAGCGTCTGTAGCCAAATATCCTTCAGGAAGTTTACTTGTTAGATATCTAAAGGGAAAAGAAACTGCCATCTCTGTATGAAAGTAAGAAACAGGACTTTTTTGCATATAATAAAAAATAGGGTTTGCCTGGGTGCGATGGCTCATGCCTGTAATCCCAGCACTTTGGGAAGCTGAGGTGGGTGGGTCGCTTGAGCCTGGCAGTTTGAAACCAGTTTGAGATGGGGTTTTGCAGAAACCACGTCTCAGCCAAAAAAGAAAAAAAAAAAAGCCAGGTGTGGTGGCACACGCCTGAGTCCCAGCGCTTGGGAGGCTGAGAAAGGTGGGAGCAACACGTGAGTCCTGGAGGTCAAGGATATGGTGAGCTGTGATCGTACCACTGCCCTCCAGCCTGGGTGACAGAGCAAGATCCTATCTCAAAAAAAAAAAAAAAAAAAAAAAAATGCGGGGAGGGGTTTGCCTAAATCAGTAAGGTGCTATAATGAACTGAGAAAATTGAAGGACTTAATTCAAGTTGAAGTATTTTCCTCTTTTTGTAAAATGATGAAATGGAGGCTCAGAAGTTAAATAACTTGTCCAGCTTCACACAGCACAGCAGGTCTCATGAGTCCAGATCTTGTTCCCTTTATGTTACATCACCCTGCTAAAGAGCAGGGTTACCTTTTCCTAAGCCTCAATTGATCACGTTATTTAATTATTATAACAGTTTCATATCCTCTATTTTTTGTTGAAAATTTTAACCTTCTTTTTTCTCAGCATTCTAAAGAGTACATAATCTGTGCCCTAGATCATCTTTGAAGATATTTATCCATTGGATACTTCTCTCCTACTCTGTATCATTTTCTAGAGAGCAAATGTGCATGAGAGCTGGAGGCAGGCCAGTTTTTGTAGACCATTCCGTGTTCAAAGATAAGAATCACGGCTCTCATACAGGGGCCTTGGCAGAAACAGCTTTTTATTTAGAGGAGTTTTTTTTCACTTTGTGTTGCTTCTCTGGTTATTGAAGGCATGAGTTTGTGAACCCTGGCACATATTCTCAGTCTTCTCACTTGGTGGTCTTTTGCTTATTTGCTTAACATTAATTTAGTTCTGAATTTTAAAAGGGTTTTTAAAACTTCTAGTCATTAAAGTATGGAATTGATCCTTTGCTTTCCAGTAAAATGATTACTATGATCACCAGTAGTCCTTCTATCAGTATCTAGTTGGGTTTCCTGCCACTAATCTTCCAACTCTGCTTTAAAACTAAAGACTAAGATATGAAAAACTGTAGAAGAGCTCCGTGTGCAGGGTTGGGCTGAAAGTAGGAGTGTTTGAAAGCGTGTGCTTCGGTTATTGCTGCATGACTAAGTACCCCAAAACTTAGTGGCTTGAAACAACTATTTACCCACAATTCTGTGAGTTAGCTAGGGCTCAGCTGGGAGGTTCTTCTGCTGTTCTTGCTTGGGGTCTATGATGGCAGGTGGAGCTGAAACATCCAGGATTGCTTTCCTCATGTGACTGGTGCTTCAGCGAGCATGGCTGGGAGCTGTGACCTTTCCCCACGTGGCAGATGGAGAACACTCAGAAGGTAGCATTCCAGGAGGGCATCTGTCACACTCGGCAACATCTTTTTATGAAACCCAGTCACTGTGGGAGGGGCCCAACCTAGGGGCAAGTGCTGGGAGGCACAATTCATTGGGAGCACCAGAGTAACAGCCTTTCCTCTGACAGTTACTTTCTAGAGAGATTGAGTAGACAGGTTCTGGACTTTGGGATACTAGGCACCCCTGAGGCAAAGCATGAGACACCATAATGAAAATTGGGGACTGACTCCCCCTTCACTTTCTGGTGCCTGACAAATAGGTTTATCTTCCAAAGACAGAAGTGTGGAAGATTTCTTAATGAGGAAGAGGTTGCTGTAAAGAAGAAACATTTGGCCGGGCGCGGTGGCTCACGCTTGTAATCCCAGCACTTTGGGAGGCCGAGGCGGGCGGATCACGAGGTCAGGAGATCGAGACCGCGGTGAGACCTCGTCTCTACTAAAAAATACAAAAAAAATTAGCCGGGCGTGGTGGCGGGCGCCTGTAGTCCCAGCTACTCGGAGAGGCTGAGGCAGGAGAATGGCGTGAACCCGGGAGGCGGAGCTTGCAGTGAGCCGAGATTGCGCCACTGCACTCCAGCCTGGGCAACAGAGCGAGACTCCGTCTCAAGAAAAAAAAAAAAAAAGAAACATTTGAGGGACGAGATGATCCTTTAAAAATTATAAACACGATAATAGAAATGAAAAACTCAATAGACGGTTTGGAAGACAGCTCTGGAAATCTTCCAGAAAGTAGAACAAAAAGATGAAGAAATGGTAAACAGGAGACAAAAGAAATTAGGGGACCAGTACAGGAAATTCAGTAACCAGCTATTAGGAAATGTGTCCATAATACTAGCACCCTTTTCCAGATGTAGAAACTAAGGCTTTGATAGGTAAATGATTTATGTAGGGTCATGTTGTTAACCCTGGGGTGAAACTTAGAACCAGATCTCCTTGACTCTATTGAGCCATGTGCAAATGGAACAGGCAGTTAACACTGAGTATCATGTAGGTTAGTGATCACACTATGGCAGCACCTGTCCAGCATTTAGGGAATATCCAGTCTAAATGAACCCTCCATAAAAGAGAAACCTGTAAGATGATTAATACGGCACAGAAACCTTTGAGTATGGAGAGGAGAGATGAGGCAGAATAAGTCAAATTGCCTTTCTTTTACTTTACACTTAATAACTAAGGTCCAAGTCGAGAAGGATGGGAAGTATGGAGAAGATGGAGAAATACTGGAAATGTTGTAGGGATGGGAAGTGATAGGAATTTGTCAGGGAACAAATAAGACCCTCATGAAGTAATAGGACACCAGTTGCTGTGTTTGACTGGGGCTCAGTCTCCATCATCATTTAACTCTTCAACCCCACCCCACAGCCAGGAGCAGAGAGTGTAGCAGTAGCAAGAACCTAGTATTGGTCAGAGAGAGAAGGAGCAGGCCATGAAGTCCAGGGAGAATCCAGAGGGGTTTTGGTGGTATGCATTAGGTTAATTATCTTTTTACTACTCCAACCTCAAAATCAAATCATAGCAAAAATTAAAGGCATTTTTGAAGTGATGAATCAAAAAACAAGATTGTAGAAAATTAAAGATGTACAAAATCTAGAAATGACACCAACATTTAAGTGACTAAGGTGACAGGGACTCTGGATGCCTCACATGTGTTATGTTAGATTTTTTTAGTGAATCTTGGGAGGGAAGTGGTGGCATTCTTGGGTATAGAAAGAGGAAGTGGCACACATGCCCTTTGCTGCCCAGTGAATGTAGCAGGGCAAGAATTCAGACCCAGGCCAGCATGACTCCAAGCCCCAAACCCAAATACATTCAACTGAGTCCTCTTCTCAGAGAAATTAGAGTGATTATCATGTAAATCTCAGGAGGACAGGGGTCCTCATAACCATTTGTTCACTGGGTGCGTGAATGAGCCAGTGAATGGTAAACTAGTGGCTGGCTGGCCATGCATTCTGAGGGTTGCTCGCTGAGCGTGTCCTGAAACTTGCCAGCGTCTGTATGTGGCTCGCCACTTTGCAGGTTTGGAGTACTATAATTTGAATTTTAGAGTGCTCTTAACGGTTTGCAGAGTGTTTTACATGTATTGGATACTGGAAGATGGGTGGATATTATCCATTTTACAGTTAGGAAAAGCAATTCATGAGTTCAATGGTGGAATGGTAGCATTTTTTTCACCTATAGCTTATGCTCCCTTAGAGTTGTTATTAAGATATAACTTAATCTTTCTTTGTTTTTTAAGATCCTATAGACTCTCAAAATATTATTGAATGGCCTTATGGATATGCTATGCTACTGAAATTTGATTATTTTTTCTAATGGTTTATATAATTGGGAAAGTGAATAAAAATTTCTCATTAAAGCTGTAAATTAACACTTTGGAACACCTGCCAGGAGACAACAAAGGGTGATGACAGCTTCTGCTGTGCCTCTATACTTCCCAGCTTGCTGTGATGGTGACCCAGGGTTCTCATGATTTTTTATTTTTTATTTTTTATTTTTTTGAGACCGAGTCTCACTCTGTTGCCCAGGCTGGAGTGCAGTGATGCAATCTCGGCTCACTGCAACCTCCACTTCCTGGGTTCAAGCAGTTCTCCTGCCTCAGCCTCCCAAGTAGCTGGGATTATAGGTGCCTGCCACCATGCCCAGCTAATTTTTTTGTATTTTTAGTAGAAACGGGGTTTCACCATGTTCGCCAGGCTAGTCTTGAACTCCTGACCTCAAGTGATCCACCCACCTTGGCCTCCCAAAGTGCTGGGATTACAGGTGTGAGCCGCTGCGCCCAGCCGATTTTTTAAAAAATATATAAGATGCTACAGGTAGTCAAGAAAAGAACAGAAAAACCTGGTTGGTAGAGCTTGCTTTTACACAAAGAGGAAGGAGTAAGCTCATATTTTGCTGTTTAAACATGAGAGCAAAAAAATATAGATGTTTATATATGACAGCAAATATATATATATCACTCATATATAGTATACATATTTACTTATATATTAATAAATATATGTGTGTATATGTAATTAATTTCTAAGACAAAGCATGAAAAAAGATGTAGTCACTAGGCTGTAATGACCATTCTGATTAAATGGGACCCCATTTTAGAGTATTGGAAGACGTTTAATAAGTGATCCCTAGAGGTTCAGGGTTCTGCATTGGGAGACTAGCCCTAGGTTTAAAAACCTAGTGACATAGGCTTGCTGTACAGAACAGTATGCAGTGTGTCAGCTGACACTGGTGTTGGTTTCACGATCTGAAGGAAATGGAATATAATTGCCGTCCTTGTCACACCTTGAGCATTATGGTAAGCAGGTGCTTTCTGGTGCAACTGTTTGTGGTTGAACAGTGTTTATGACTAATATCTGCCATGGTTTTTAAGAGTGTTTTTAAAGGAAAGGGCAACTCTTGTCTGGCCTATTTTTCTATCTTCCTATTAAAAGCTGTGGTATGACGTGGACAGAATGTAACTTTAGGTGTTTACAATTAACTGTTTTCATTGTAATCTGTTTCTTGCTACTCAAACTGTGCAACTGTGGGATTTCTTATTTAGGATATCTATAATATTTGTGCTGAGTCATTTTCAGTTAAGTGAATGGGGTAAAGTTCTATTTTTAGCCCGTCAAGGCCTAGTGAGGGCACTGGCTTAGCAGAACTCTCCATCACGCGCATCTGTTTGGGTTATGCCCACCAATAAAGACTTGATTCCAGTTTAAATAGGACTTTGGTCACTGAATAAATCTAAAGTTTCTGAGAAATATGCTGACTTTTTTTGTCCACTGTGAAAAAATTTTTTTTTCTTCCTGTGAGAAATTGAGACTCTTAAAAGTTAAAAGTCTACATAATGAAAGATTATTTGCTTGTGCCTGTTTTCAACATTCATTTTTCTTTAAAGGTTGACTCTTATTTTTACCCTCCCAAATCCAGACTTTTCTATGTACTCTCCTTAAATTTTAAACTCCCAAGCTTTGTATAGAAGTCGGTAATCTGGTCCAGATGCTGAAAAGAAGACAAAGCTTTCACACTCACAATATTGGCTTCGTTTTCTGGACTTTTGTTGTTGTTGTAATCATGAGTGCTCATGTTTCTTTAAAACAGAAAAAAAAATCACCTTGTTTTTTTCAGGGTGTGAGCTCCTAGAGAACTAAGATGAGGTTTTGTGATTTCCCTTTGTTTTAAGTCTGGTATAAGGTCTCGCTCACATAAATATTTAATACTCTTTTTGATGGTGACTGACTTTTGGTCATATGATGGACATTTAGGCCCTTAAATCTGCCCCATGAGCAAGATGACACACCTTTGGAAAAACAGAAGCTATTCTGGGAGGTACATGAATATGTTCACATTTTATCACTAAGTTTCATTTAATATGCTTTATTAGTAATAAGCATGTATACCAATTTGTATCTACAAACCTATAATTTTTTAAACTGTAGTATTCACGTAAATATTGGTACTATATTTATTTTGGAACATGGATGATTTGTAAAACCTATGTATTAAAACAAAAGTATACAAATACCTGATTTGTACATACCTGGCTGTAACCTAACGTGTCTTTTTGTTGTCATGCAGAGCTCTGGTATCGAGACTTTAGTGGAGGAGCTCTGCTCCAGACTGAAAGACCTTCAGAGTAAGCAAGGTGAGGTCAAAAGCACTGTGTGCACACATGCCAGGATTACATCCCTGAGGAATCTGGATTGGGGAAAATCTTAGAATTGATCAGAAAAGAAAACAACCAGAACAAAGTCTTTGTGTCCAGTGTGTGTCACTAGGCCAGCCTCATGCTCCATCTGCAGCTCTGTTAGTGGCTTCCGTGTCAGTCCCAGCAGTCACTCATAGAGATTCCTGCAACCAAGGGAGGGACTTAGTCCACAGGTGCCCTTAGAGATAGGAAACACTTCATGGTTTTCTGTTTTTTGGGGATTTTTTGTTGTTGTTGGCTTCAAGTTGAAGCTCAGAGATCAGGAGCAATATTGTCTCTTTCCTTTCCCCATCCTTGCCCCTCTGCTAATATCCACCTGTTGATGTCAAGACTGCTAAATTAAGACATTAAATTAAGATGTTAAGACATGAATTACTTCAGGTTTGGAAGGGACTTCTGTTTTGACTCAGCTTTTTTGGAAACACAGACTTGTCAAGCTTATTTAGTTATTTCGATATATGAATCTTCCTCATGCTTTTTCTAACTTTTCTGCAATCCCTAAGAATGAGACCTTCATATTAAGCGTAAGGGTCCTTGTTTCCTTGCCCTCTTCATGGTCATTTTGCTGCCCACCAAGCCTTGAGCCTGCCTCTTAAGGGCACAGTTTATTTGTAACCTAAGGCAGTATCCTAGGCTAAACTAAAGGTATAGCCCTTTTTCCTGTTTTAGTTGAAATAGCCCTTGCTCACCTACATGTTAAGTAATGGAGCAAATTGTAATAAAGAATATTCTTTACAGATTAGTTTTAGTCAAGATGAGTCAATGTAAAGTCTATGCATATAGAATTTTGTGAGAAAATATTTTTGGAATCTAAACAGATGTTCTGTCCTTCTGGTCTAATTAATAAGTACATAGGGGACTTCAGTCTCTTAATTAAGTGCCTCTAGAGCACTGTATCAGTGACAGGATGAACAACTCTCACCTCTTGGCCTAATGCTAATGTGGTTTAATCGGAGAATTCCCCCTGGCACACTGAAAAAATAGATTTTTATTAAAAAGATCTGTATCGAGTTTGCCTTTTAAGCACCGTCTCTATTTCTTGTTAAAATTAATTGAGAAACTTTGAAATACATGGGCATTTATTAACTAGATATAAGATAAATCTTTCTGAATTTTTGTTTCATAACAGAAGAGAAGATTCACAAAAAGTTAGAGGGGTCTCCCTCTCCAGAGGCAGAATTATCCCCTCCAGCAAAGGATCAAGTGGAAATGTATGTAAGATTGTATTCAGTAATAAAGTGTGCATTTGTTAAAATCAAGTGAATAACTACTACATGGTTTCCATTTTCTGTTTGTCATCTTGTTTAGTTTCATTATATATAATTTAAGAAACATTTATCGAGTGCTTATGTGCTTGACACGGAGAATTCAAAGGTGAAATAAGATGGTTCTGTCCTTGGTGTGCATATTCAATACATATTTGTGTAACAAATGAGTGAAACAAAGAAGGTTATTATTTGCTAAGTCTATGTATGTACTATTACCTTTAATATTTACAACAGCCCTTTGAGACAGCTGTAAGAAATTAGGATTATCAGCCGGGCACAGTGGCTCGTGCCAGTAATCCCAACACTTTGGGAAGCCAAGGCAGGTGGATCACCTGAGGTCAGGAGTTCGAGACCAGCCTGGTCAACATGGTGAAACCCTGTCTCAAAAATTAGTCGAGCATGGTGGTACATGCCTGTAATCCCAGCTACTCAGGAGACTGAGACAGGAGAATTGCTGGAACCCGGGAGGCAGAGGTTGCAGTGAGCTGAGATTGTGCCATTGCACTCCAGCCTGGGCGACAGAGTGAGACTCTGTCTTATATAAAAAAAAAAAAACAGGAAAGAAATGATTATCCATGTTCACAAGCAAGAACACTGAGTTCCCACTGTTTACTGCAAAGGGAACATAGGCAAATCCTTGACCTGCCAAACCTGCTTCCTAAAGATACTTTTATTTTTTTCTTTGTAAATAATTAGTCTTAAAATAATCTGCATTATAAACAGACTTCCCTATTATTCTTTTTATTTTAATCTTTCGAACCTCTGAAACCTAAGAAAAAAATAGTATTTCCTTGGTTTGTATAGACCTATATTGTCCAGCACAGTAGCTGCAAGCCATGTGTGACTACTGAGCGCTTGAAATGGGGCTAGTTCAAACCGTGATGTGCTGTCAGTGGACAATTCTCATTGGATTTCAAAGACTATCTATAAAAAATAATGTAAAGTATTAAACATTTTAAAATATTGATTACATGTTGAAATGATAATATCAGGATTTTAGTTAAATATATTACTGGAGTACATTTCACCTATTTCTTATGTTTTAATGTGCCTGCTAGAACACTTAAAATTACATAGGAAGCTCAAAATATATTTCTGTTGGTCAACTCTGACACAGACTGAGAAAGAGAATCAAGTTTAGGCCCTTTGAAAATATGGCCTTTTACCACTTCATGTGTGACCTTGAGCATTGCCTCTGAAACAACAGTCCCCTCAGTAGCCAATGTGACTTTAAATTCTTCCTTTTGCAATCTGTTCTGCTCTGAAATCTTCAGTGGCTCCCAGTTTCCTAGCAAATCAAAAACACTCTCATTTTCAAGCCCCCTGAAACCAGCCTCCCTGGCTTTTTCTGCCCTGCATTTCTAGTGATCACTGCTCTAATTACTTTTCCATTCTGTGAGCATAACATGTATGTCTTCGTGTCCTGACACAGGTTCTCAGGCCTCACAGGTAGTACTCACTAAACTTGTGGAATAAATCTGGAATTTCAAGGCTCAGTTGTGGCCCACTTTAATTGTTCTAGGCCTCACCAACATCCTCTTTCTGAATACTTGAATGTGATCATTCCTACCATTTCTGAGGGCCTGCTTCAATGCCAGGCAGTATGCTAGCGGTTACTTAAGAAGCTGCTGTTCCGACTCATTTTGCATATTAATTCCTTTACTCCTCACAACTCTGAGAGGTAAATATTACTAGCTCTATTTTGTAGGTGAGGAAACTGAGCTATGGAGAGGTTAAGTAACATGCCTAAGGTCACACAGCTAGTAAAGCAGGCAGAGCCAGGATTTGACCTCAGAGAATGTGGCTTTAGAGCTCATACTCTTGACTGATTGCTACCAAACTTTTTAACTGCATGTATCTTCAATGCTCACAATAACTTCGTGAGGTAAGTCGTAGGATCACCATTTTGCAGTTGAGGAAATAGTCTGAAGCAGTAAATAATGAGCTTAAAGTTGCAAGCAATAGTGACTTAGCTGAGATTCAAATTCAGATATTGCTTACTGAAGAGACAGCATTCTTTCTTCTACTATTTGTCCTTTTTGACTTCTTAATTCTTAATTAAAATGCAAACTTTGAAGATAAAAACTGTCATGTTACATATTTTCTCAGTATTCTTACAGTGCGTATCACAGTGCTGAGCAAAATGGTGCTTGATGCATGGGACTAATCTTAAGCATATTTTACTGTATTATAAATTGTAAAGTTAATGATTCTTGGATGATGTGAATGTTGACACTACTAAAATGAAATATTCCATTCTTCTGGTTGGTAATGTTGTTTTACTCTATCTAAAAAATCTGCATACTCATTTTTTGAACTCTTTACTCTGTTTTTCAGGTACTATGAAGCATTTCCACCACTTTCTGAGAAACCAGTTTGCCTGCAAGAAATCATGACTGTGTGGAACAAGTCTAAAGTCTGTTCTTACTCTAGCTCTTCTTCATCATCCACAGCCCCACCAGCTAGCACAGATACTTCCTCTCCTAAGGACTGCAACAGTGAAAGTGAAGTCACCAAGGAAAGAAGCAGTGAAGTACCCACCACTGTGCATGAGAAAACCCAGAGCAAAAGCAAAAACGAGAAGGAAAACAAATTTAGTAATGGCACAATTGAAGAAAAGCCTGCTTTGTACAAAAAGCAAATCCGACATAAACCTGAAGGAAAGATTCGCCCTCGCTCATGGTCTTCTGGCTCCAGTGAAGCAGGCTCAAGTTCCAGTGGGAATCAGGGAGAATTAAAAGCATCCATGAAGTATGTTAAAGTAAGACACAAGGCACGAGAGATTCGAAACAAAAAAGGGCGGAATGGGCAAAGCAGGCTTTCTTTGAAGCATGGTGAGAAGGCTGAAAGAAACATTCATACTGGAAGTAGTAGCAGTAGCAGCAGTGGTTCTGTCAAACAGCTGTGCAAGCGGGGTAAGAGACCTTTAAAAGAAATCGGGAGAAAAGATCCTGGGAGCACTGAAGGAAGAGACCTGTACATGGAGAACAGAAATGACACAGAGTATAAAGAGGAGCCCTTGTGGTACACCGAGCCAATTGCTGAATATTTTGTTCCTCTGAGCAGAAAAAGTAAACTAGAGACCACATACCGAAACAGACAAGACACAAGTGATCTGACATCAGAGGCAGTGGAAGAATTGTCTGAATCAGTGCATGGTCTTTGTATCAGCAACAATAATCTTCATAAAACATACCTCGCAGCAGGTACTTTCATTGATGGTCATTTTGTAGAAATGCCTGCAGTTATAAATGAGGATATTGACCTCACTGGGACCTCATTATGTTCTCTACCAGAGGACAATAAATACCTAGATGATATTCATCTGTCAGAATTAACGCACTTCTATGAAGTGGATATTGATCAATCCATGTTGGATCCTGGTGCCTCAGAAACAATGCAAGGAGAAAGTCGGATTTTGAATATGATTCGACAAAAAAGCAAAGAGAACACAGATTTTGAGGCAGAATGTTGCATAGTGTTAGATGGTATGGAGTTGCAAGGGGAACGTGCAATATGGACAGATTCTACCAGCTCCGTAGGTGCTGAGGGCTTATTCCTGCAGGACCTTGGCAATCTGGCTCAGTTTTGGGAGTGCTGTTCATCCAGCTCCGGTGATGCTGATGGGGAGAGTTTTGGAGGAGACTCTCCAGTTAGACTGTCTCCCATCTTAGACAGCACAGTGCTCAATTCACACCTGCTTGCTGGCAATCAAGAGCTCTTTTCAGATATTAATGAAGGATCTGGTATAAACTCTTGTTTTTCAGTGTTTGAAGTGCAATGCAGTAATTCTGTTTTACCATTTTCTTTTGAAACACTCAACTTGGGAAATGAAAATACAGATTCTAGTGCTAATATGCTTGGGAAAACACAGTCTAGATTGCTAATATGGACCAAAAATAGTGCCTTTGAAGAAAATGAACACTGTTCTAATCTTTCAACAAGAACTTGTAGTCCGTGGTCCCATTCAGAAGAAACACGTTCAGACAATGAAACATTAAATATTCAGTTTGAAGAATCCACACAGTTTAATGCCGAAGATATTAATTATGTAGTTCCTAGAGTCTCGTCAAATTATGTAGATGAAGAACTTCTAGATTTTTTGCAAGATGAAACTTGCCAGCAAAACAGTAGAACTTTAGGTGAGATTCCTACATTAGTTTTCAAAAAAACATCTAAACTAGAATCCGTCTGTGGTATTCAGCTAGAACAAAAAACAGAAAACAAAAATTTTGAAACTACACAAGTATGTAATGAAAGTCCACATGGAGATGGCTACAGCTCAGGGGTTATTAAAGACATTTGGACAAAGATGGCAGACACAAATTCTGTGGCTACAGTAGAAATAGAAAGAACTGATGCTGAGTTGTTTTCGGCAGATGTAAATAACTACTGCTGCTGTCTAGATGCTGAAGCTGAACTGGAGACCCTTCAGGAGCCTGATAAGGCTGTGCGGAGGTCAGAGTACCATCTGTGGGAGGGACAGAAAGAGAGCCTGGAGAAAAGAGCATTTGCTTCTAGTGAGCTATCAAACGTGGATGGTGGTGATTATACAACACCCTCTAAACCCTGGGATGTAGCCCAAGATAAAGAAAACACATTCATTCTTGGAGGAGTTTATGGAGAACTCAAAACCTTCAATAGTGATGGGGAATGGGCAGTCGTACCACCTAGCCACACAAAAGGAAGTCTGTTACAGTGTGCAGCTTCTGATGTTGTGACGATAGCTGGTACAGATGTCTTTATGACCCCAGGAAACAGTTTTGCTCCTGGGCACAGGCAGTTATGGAAACCCTTCGTGTCATTTGAACAGAATGATCAGCCGAAGAGTGGGGAAAATGGGTTAAATAAGGGATTTTCTTTTATCTTCCATGAAGACTTACTAGGAGCTTGTGGCAACTTTCAAGTTGAAGATCCTGGACTTGAATACTCATTTTCTTCCTTTGACTTAAGCAATCCATTTTCACAAGTTCTTCATGTAGAATGCTCATTTGAACCTGAAGGGATTGCATCTTTCAGCCCCAGTTTTAAACCGAAATCAATCCTCTGTTCTGATTCAGACAGTGAAGTGTTTCACCCCAGGATATGTGGTGTTGACAGAACACAATACAGGGCTATTCGGATCTCTCCTAGGACTCACTTTCGCCCAATTTCTGCATCCGAACTGTCCCCAGGAGGAGGAAGCGAGTCAGAATTTGAATCTGAGAAAGATGAAACAAATATTCCCATTCCTTCTCAAGTTGATATATTTGAAGATCCGCAGGCAGATCTCAAACCCCTGGAAGAAGATGCAGAGAAAGAAGGCCATTACTATGGAAAATCAGAGCTTGAGTCTGGAAAATTCCTTCCCAGGTTAAAAAAATCTGGGATGGAAAAGAGTGCTCAGACATCACTGGATTCCCAGGAGGAATCAACTGGGATTCTGTCAGTAGGAAAGCAAAATCAGTGTTTGGAATGTAGCATGAATGAATCCCTGGAAATAGATTTAGAAAGCTCAGAAGCAAATTGTAAAATAATGGCACAATGCGAGGAAGAAATTAATAATTTTTGTGGTTGCAAAGCAGGTTGTCAGTTTCCTGCTTATGAAGATAATCCAGTTTCTTCGGGACAGCTGGAAGAGGTATGTGTCTGTGTGTTGGTGTTTGACAAAAGGATTTGATCAGAGTCTAACCCAAGAACAGATACGTCAGTCAATGAAAGGGTTAAATTATTGGGAAATTAGCTTAAATGTCTTAAAACTTAAATTGTTCTAATTTTACATATAAGGACTTAAAATGGATTTGATATTTATAAATTTGAACTAGACAGTAGAGTTTTTCTGGAGAGAAAAAGCTTTTAAAAATCACAGGATGTAAGATTCCTATGTGTTGTCTTAAGATGCATGTTATTGGCCGGGTGCAGTGGCTCACACCTGTAATCCCAGCACTTTGGGAGGCCGAAGAGGGTGGATCATTTGAGGTCAGGAGTTCAAGACCAGCTTGGCCAACATGGTGAGACCCTGTCTCTACTAAAAATACAAAAATTACCCAGACGTGGTGGCAGGCACCTGTAATCCCAGCTAGTTGGGAGGCTGAGGCAGGAGAATCACTTGAACCTGAGAGGTGAAGGTTGCAGTGAGCCGAGATCATGTTCTGCACTCCAGCCTGGGTGACAGGGTGAGACTCCATCTCAAAAAAAAAAGAAAACATGTATTATGTTTAAATCTAAAACCTAACATGAAAGTGTTCAAACATTCAAAGTTGATGAATCAGGAAGTGGCTGCTATTAAAGTGTAGCAAGCCTGTCTAACTGACTCTTAGAAGTTGATCACTTTATCAAAACTTGTGTTTTACATATAAAACAATTATATCTCTATGGAGTTCTCAAAAATACATTGTGGTACATGTAGAAATTCACCCACAGCCCAAATGCAACAAAATTGCTTCTACGGAACCTATATAGATGTATCTTGCTTTATACAAAGTACATATTCCAGAAGCTGTGTGGATTGTATGTTAAGGCTATGGAATGAGGATCATATTAAGTTGTGTTAATGAGAGTCATTGTACCCCTCCACTGTATGCCCAAGAAATGGCTTGAGATTAAACTGATTGTACAAGAAATAACACTTAAGACAATAACCTGTTTCACAAAAAAGCATAGCAGTCTGCCCACTTTTCCACTGTTTTTGATATGTGAGTGCCTAGCCTTTCTCCAGAAACAGCTTATTTAATTTTGTTTTTGTTTTTGTTGTGTTTTGGGGACAGAGTCTCGCTCTGTCGCCCAGGCTTGAGCGCAGTGGTGCAATCTCAGCTCACTGCAACCTCCACCTCCCAGGTTCAAGTGATTCTCCTGCCTCAGCCTCCCAAGTAGCTGGGATTAAAGGCATGCGCCACCACGCCCGGCTAATTATTTGTATTTTTAGTAGAGACGGGGTTTCACCAGGTTGGCCAGGCTGGTCTCAAACTCCTAACTTCAAGTGATCCACCTGCCTTGGCCTCCCAAAGTGTTGGGATTATAGGTGTGAGCCACCGCGTCCGGCCCAGCTTATTGAAGAAAAGAGATGGAGGTGTTTAGAAGCCATGCCACCTGTGGCCAGAGAGCAGATGACTGTTGCCCTTCCTCCCAACTGTCCTGCACACCCTACCCACCATTGCACATCCAAATGCTACCCATACCATGAGACTTATTTCATATACCACCTCCTTCACTGACACTTTCCCTAATTCCCTCTCTCCCCTGCTCCAACCCCACTCTGCATCAGAATTAATTTCACCCGTCTCTTAATTTTCATGCACTTTATGCCTCTTTTTGATTGCATTTTCCATTTCTCATGAGTTATTTATATCCTGGACTATAGGCTCCTTGTGGCTGTGGACCATGCCTTACTCATTTGTCACATCAGAGTGCCCAGGTGTGGGACTGCTTGCCTGTGATTCTAGGAAGCCCCCAGGTGACTTGAGAGTCACTGCTCTAATCAGCTGCCTAGAGACCCATAGAGGATGAATTTAATGCCATTGAAACACTGCTAAGAAAAAGCCCAATAATGTTGTTAGCCTCTGTCTGTTTGTTTATTGCCCCATTTTTCATCCTTAAATATTCCTTTATGTACTTTGTATTTCACCTGGTTCCAGATTGGGAAGAAAGAAAAAGAGGAAAGAAGCAAGATTCTACATCATACCACTACCATATTCCTTCGCTTTCTAGTATGTTGATGTATTTATGTGTTATCAGAATTCTGGGTTTCCTTGAAAGGTCTTAGCTGCCAAAAAAATTCCCAGAGGACATTTTGGGATTGTCTGATAGTTTAGATGTTGTCAGCACTGTTCTCTCGGCAGCGTTGTTATACTTTAGAAGCCGGGTTCAAGCTTACTTCATAGATTCATCTGAGATATGGAGGAGGCTGAGAGAGTGACCTGAAGGGACAGTTTGGGGCCAGCCTGGAACTTGAACCTGTATCTTTCTGTTCTGTCACATTGCTTGGTCAGTCTGAAAGGTGCTTTTAAGAGGATGTGCTTCCGACCCTTTTCCTGAGTCAGTACAGTCTTTTCAGAAAGCAATCTGGGAGGCCTGTTTAAAGATCAGTAGAACCCCATCTATTTCAGACCTAGATGATGAAAATGTAGGATTTCCGTTAGAACTGGTATCTAAGAGCATGAAAATAATATGATTATTTCCAAAAGTTTAGTGTAGTTCAATTCAGCAAACATTTAGTGAATACCTGTTTACATGCCTGTTGGTAAAGTAGGTGTCCTGGATGAATAAGACTTTGTCCTTGCGCATACAGAATTCAGCGTAGTGAAGATGACCAACTTGTACCATGTTACTTATTTTAACTGAAATAGGTAATTTATTCATATGATTCAAATTCAGAAGTTACAAGTGTATATGTACATAGACAGTGAAAGGTTTCCTCCCCAGCAGCAACCACTAGTGTGAGTTTTGATGTATTCTCCAAGGATATTTTTTGCGCATATAAACAAGTAAACGTTCACATGTATTTCTTCCTATTCTTTCTTTTTGCTGAAACAGTACTGTATTGTAATCACCCTTCCTTTTTTCATTTTCTGCATACTATTCCATTGTATGGATATACCGTCATCTACCTAGTCAGTTCTTTATCTTTTAGGGCATTTGACTAATGCAGTTTTAGGTGCTGTAGGTAGAATGGTGGAGGGGAGCACAGAATGCTGTGGGAACCTGCAGGAGAACCCTCCCAGCCTGTGACGGTTGAAGGCTTCTTGCGCATACTTGAGTGTCCAGAGTAGAAGGAAGGAGGCAGGGCAATCCAGGCAGAAGGAACAGCAGAAGCAAGGGTAAAGAGATTTGAATCTGCTGTTGTGTGCAGGGCAGCTGTGAACAGGGATCTCACGGTCTCTGGAGTATA
This sequence comes from Nomascus leucogenys, assembly GCF_006542625.1. Lineage (NCBI taxonomy): Eukaryota > Metazoa > Chordata > Mammalia > Primates > Hylobatidae > Nomascus > Nomascus leucogenys. Next base: position 77,854,162 of record NC_044400.1, read on the forward strand.
AACCATACGGTTAAGAGTAGCACAGATGAAGCACAGTGTGCCTTGGTATCTGGACATACATTTGTGGTGAAAATGTTCTTGTCGTTTCCTTGGTTGCCAACTTAGTACCAAGCACCTTGAGGCTTACTTGCTGTCTTCAGGGAATTTCAGTCCACTCAGGAGAGGAGCTCACTGTGCTGTGGAGGTCAGCAGGTCTGGAGGTACAGGAAGGCTCTGATGAGTAAAGGAGTGGGGGTCAGGGTCATCCTGGTGATGCGCCACCCGGCCCATCTATGTAGAGACTTCTGTCACTACTGTCCTACTGGATGCCCATGTAGACCTCATGCGGTAGGTTATTTTCCCCACTTCTGAAGACACATAGGCTCTAAGAGGTGAGACAGCTGCCCCAGATCCCAGTGTGACAGACAGGCAAAGCATTTTCCACCACTCTGCACCTGTGTGAACCGAGGAAGACTTAGACCAGCAGTTCTGTGTCTCTTGTTTGTCTCTGTTGCACTCAGTATCTCTTCATTGATGTTTCATTTCTTCCCAGAGAACAAGGTACATGGAAGTCTTGCTTTTCCTGGTGTGGCCCAAATGAGAGCTGATTGTGTCAAAGGGGCAAGAGTGAAACTAAAACCAAGCACCTTTCTCTTTACCCAAACTAGGAGTATTTTGTGAGAATTTAAAGCTGTGAAGCCTTTGTGTCCTTCACGCAGCTTCCAACTTCTAAAGAATTTCTGAATTTTATATCTCTTGCTAAAAACATTTCTGGTTAGGCTTTTTGGATTAAGTTTATGTCTTCTTTTCACTGTTCCATTCATTCATCAAGTATTTCTTATGTACCTGCTCGGCCAGGTACTATTCTTGGTGCTGGGAATAAGTAACAAAGCTCTTGGTGCTGGTGGAGTCACATCCCACCTTGGGGAGCTGACAATAAACATGTTAAGTTATATAGTGTGTTACAATATAAATGCTGTTGGAAATTAGGATTGCTGGACGAGGGGCGTTGGGGTTGGGAGTGATTGCAGGAGTTTGCTGTGTTATGGGTGGTGTGAGAGCAGGCTTCCTCGCCAAGGCGCAATTTAAGGAAATACTTAGAGGTAAGAGAGTGAGCTGAGAGGATGCCTGGCAGGAGAGGGAGGGCAGCGCTGAGGCCACTGCTGTGCCTGCCTGTCCATGACAGCGACCTTCTGATCTGCTTTCAGCTTCCTCCATTGTCTCTTCATTCTTCTCATTCCCAGCTACACCAGAAGTTGAATTAATACATTAGATGATGTATTAGATAAACATAGTGTGATCCAGCCTAAAAGTTATAAATGACTGAGTGGAGAGATGTCATAACAAGATGCATATTCCTTGAATATGTTTAGTATAAAACGGGACAAATAAGTCCCTGCCATAGGAATTGACATTCAAATGGAGGATGCAGAAAAAAGACTCCCAAATTTATGGTAGGAACTGGTGTGCCCTTCACAGTGGTTTCAGCAAGAGAGAGAAGAAATGATGTCTGAGATAGTCAGAGACTGTTGGCCTGGTGGAAACTTTTCTTCACGTCAGCAGACGCTGAGTATCTGCTTTTTGCGGGGCCCTGTACTTGGGGATGCAAAGATGAAGAAGACGTGGTCCCGCCCCTCAGGAAGCTTACAGTCGGGTTCTGCTGGGGTCTAAACTCCTCTTGGTTCATGCTGCCCCTGCTCCCAGGTGCCTGGCCCCTCCAGCCTGCTTTCCCTGACCTGTCCCATCCCCCACCATGAACTCACTCCCTTTCTTGATCTTAATCCTCAAGAAAGGATGAAAAGATAAGCAGTGTATTTAAACTGATCATTCTTGCAAAGAGCCTTTTCTTTCTCAAATGAAGAACCTGTTAACCTCTAAATCCATTTATCTTCAATAGCGCCTTAGGGAGGTGATGGAGTGAGTTCTGGCTGGGGCACCTTCCTTGCTCCCCCTGAGTAGCACTAAGTAATCTCACAGGACAGGCAAGGCCTTTCTGAAGAGGTCTTAGAGTGCAGGGAATTGCATGACAGGTGCCGTTAGCCACCTTGGAAGAACTGCAGGCCTTAAGTGGTGCCACCTTGTTTGCAGGAAGCCCAGCCCTGTCCATTCCCCTGGCCCTAGCATCTATCTGTCTAATAGCAGTACCCGTTTTTATTGTTAGGATAAGCTGTAGGAGAAAATAGCAAAGGTTAACTGGCCGCTGTGGGTAGACAGTACAGTTCTTCCTCAGTTTCTGACTTAGGAGTGTTTCCGAAAAGTTAAGTGAAAACAAAAGTTGGAAGTGTTTCCCTTTTAGTTACGTAACAGACACTCATTACGGAATTGAACAGTTTTAGACCCATAAATAATTAAGTTAAAAGCATAACAAACTCCTATTAGGAAATTGATGAACAATTTGTTTCTAAAACACTTTAGATTTTAAACTTGAACACGTAGTGAAATGTCTTTTAAAACAGTGAAGATGGGCGCAGTGTTCACAGGCCTCTCCACTGAGCAGATGTCTACTAAGAACACAGCATATTAGGGGATGTGGGTGGTAGAAAGATGCAGTGGCCAAGCCTCACCCTGGGCGAGCTGGTGGCAGGCTCACTCTCTCAGGCACAGTGAGGAAGGCACACTGAAGGGGTTGCCCTGACTGCCAGCATGCCGGGTATACATGGTGACTGAAGCTGCCACGAGTCTTCTGTTGACCACACTACAAGGACTCTTCTTGGTCACTGATGACAGCTGTTGTCTGTGTGCCATTGGCCACACTGTCCAGTTCTCACTGGCCAAGCAGGTGGGCGGGGCCCAGCCAGGACTTGAGAATCCCGCTGGGAAAGGATGGAGCCTGGGTTCAGGCTAGGTCCCTCTTCTGGGCCTGGGCAACTTCCAGATGTGAAGGATGTGAGTCCCGCTCTCAGGAATCATTCTCTCATCTCATTTGGATGGCTATCTCCTATTTTAAATCTGAATCATGGAATTTGAATTTGTAATTTGGTTTTAGCCTTAGTTTCCTTCTGGTTCACACCTAAGCAAGATAATTTTAAGACACTTAGGTCAATAACTCTGCCTATAAGAATTTCCTTTGGGCCAGGTGTGGTGGCTCACGCCTGTAATCCCAACACTTTGGGAGGCCAAGGCGGGCAGATCACCTGAGGTCACAAGTTCGAGACCAGCCTGGCCAACATGGCAAAACCCTGTCTCTACTAAAAAATAAAAAAATTAGCCAGGGTGGTGGTACATGCCTGTAGTCCCAGCTACTCGGGAAGCTAAGGCACGAGAATCATTTGAACACCGGAGGCAGAAGTTGCAGTGAGCTGAGATCACGCCATTGCACTCCAGCGTGGGTGACAGGGTGAGACTCTGTCTCAAAAAAAAAGAATTTTATTTGATTCCATTTCTTCTGCCTGAGTCTATGAGGGAGAAGAGGGTTCCCCCTGTTCTCTTCAGAGCACCTCATGCCAGTAAAGGCTCAGGGCTTCCCCGTTATGTCTATGCACTTGTGGAATCTAGAAGTTTGCCTTACTTGGGAGCGTTTTTATTACATTGTATTTTTGGCTTGTAAGAGTTTCTTTAGTTAAGATTTTCATGTCGCTTCCCATCTAAGTACTTCTTAAGCAATACTTTCTTTATACACTGTGAACATGCTGGCTCTTAAAATGCGCTTTTTCCAGAACAGTATAAAAACTCACCAGTTGGCTGGGCATGGTGGCTCATGCCTGTAATCCTAGTACTTTGGGAGGCCAAGCTGGGCAGATTGCTTGAGCTCAGGAGTTCGAGACCAGCCTGGCCAACGTGGCGAAACCCTATTTCTACAAAAAGCACAAAAAATGAGCCAGACATGGTGGTGCCCGCCTGTAGTCCCAGCTACTTGCAAGGCTGAAGTGGGAGGATCACTTGAGCCCTGGAGGTGGAGGTTGCAGTGAGCCAAGATTGTGCCACTATACTCCAGCCTGGGTGACAGACCCAGACCCTATCTCAAAAAGAAAGAAAAATCAAAAAACCTCACCAACTTAAAAGTTCTGGGTTTATAATCTATAGTTAATGCTTGAATATTCTTCCTCTAACCTGAAAGTTTATAAACTTTTTCTATATTTGGTTTAATCTAAACAGTTCCCTGTATTGAACACTGATATGCAAGGAATGAATAGAAGTCAAGAAAAACAGACCTGGTGGGAAAAAGCCTTGTACTCTCCTCTTTTTCCTGCATCAGAGTGTGAAGGTAAGGAGCCTTCTGTTAGTTCATTTATTCATTCCAATTTGTAATTTATTAAGGGCAATAATTTCTTTTTCTATGAATATCAGTCCAAGAAACATTTACCAAGAGGTTTCTGTGTGGGTAGCACTTTGTCATGCACTGGGGACACAGAGAGGAATGAGAACTGGGCCCTGCTCTGAAACAGCCACAATCTGATGGAGGGGAAAGGCATGGAAATACATCCAAGCATTACTGACCATGGATGAGATGTGCATAAGCCACCATTGAGTCACAGAGGAGGAAATAGCGGGCAGTCCCTGTGAAGAGAGTTGCCTGCACAGAGGCAGGAGGGTTGCAGCCAGGGGAAAGCACAGGGCCCCATGGCTCAGCTGAGTTATAGCTGATGTGGGAGAGACAGACAGGGCAGGAGCCTGTCAGAAGGTTTGAGGGCTTGGCTCGGTTAGGTAGCGTCTGACATGCAGGAAGGGAACGCTGTTCACAGGATTTAAATTGGAGGTTGTCAAGGTCAGATGTTGTTTAGAACAATTCTAGTAACAGAGTGGAAATGGAATTGAAAAACTGAAGGGTATTGGCCAGAGTTTTAGGCTCTTCGGGCGCCGTAAGCTAAAGGCCTGGACTGAGGCAATCATAGCGGGGACAGAGAAAGGGAAACAGAACCGAGAGGTTTTGTAGAGGAGTTTGTTGGATTACTTTCTGTGAGGAGTAGTTATGGGAGTCTAGGTGGAGAGGGAGACAGGAGTGGGCGCTGATACGGTGAGGAAGATTTTAGTTTAGGATATTTTTTGAATGAGCAGTCTGTGAGGCCTTCCAGGTAGACCCCCAGAAGTTGTTAAGAAACCCTGAATTGAAATTTTGGGAGAAGTAGGAACTAAGGATGCAACCAGAATTGATGAGCTCAAGAAGTTCAGCTTGCCCAGATTGTGGTCTCCTGGGCTTCTATTGGCTACCACATTTATTTAACAGCAGTCTCCTGTCAGAGCCCTGAAGGGGTTATGTCAGTCTCTTGCATTTAAATTTACGGGTTCACGTGTTTGTCACATCCCCTCAGCTAATTTGTAGTCAGTGTGGAGCCAAGTGACTTCTCTCACTAGCCACGATGCCCTGCACACACCTGTGCTGTCCTTGGAAAGCCTCCCTGGCATTCCTCGGCAGCATGGGCTATAGCTGATGGGATGGAAGGCCGGATTGGCCAGGTTGACTCTTCAGGAGTGGAGCGTTTGCTGTTCTCTGGTCTGTAGCCACAGACAGCTTCCCAAGACCCTGCCTTCCTCCTTCCCAGAGGTTCAGCTGGGTCATAAGGAGAGCATAGAGCTTAGTCTTCACTGTTAGCGTCTTTGTCGATTGAACAGCATTTATTAAAGGCCTGTTGCTGCTGCCACCCTACCATTAGCTCATATCTGGACAGCCTTGATTACGTGCACGGTGCTCTCAAGCTTTTCTTTTACATAATTCCCACAAGAACCTTAGGAGATGCCCCCCGCTAGTTTTCAGATGAGGAAGCTGAGTCTCCGGTTTAGTACTGTAGTTTGCCCGAAATCACACAGTTAACTATTAAGCATGGGCTAGAATCTAGGTTGTGATTCTTGTGGTCCAGAAGTTTTGCCCTCTACAGCAGCTGCCTGCACTTGGTACCAAGGTAGATGCCAGGGCAGTAGGAGCACAGAGCTTCCCTTCATGTGTGTCCAATCTGGTAAACTGGGCAAGCGTAAGACACAGACACAGTTAATGGAATGAAGGTGGGATGTGGCCACAGCTGTGCCACGGAGGACCTCTCAGGAAGAGTTAGGAGGGAGAGGAGGATGCCACCTTGTGGCAAAGAACCAATTCCTTGCAGTGGCATAGGATGATTTTCAGACACAGAGTTCGTGTTTCTTTAGTAAAGGGCAACCTTGGCACCCTTAGTCCAGTTTTCTGTCATTAGTTAGTAAAGAATCCAGTTCTACCTCTTAGCTCTAGGTTCCTGGTTATCTGTACAGTCTCTTAGTAGATACTGGTGTTTGTACATGGTATTTTCATTTTTACAGTGAAGTGCTATATAGAGAAACTCTCAGTGCATAAATACTGGTAATTATTTCTTGTGAGTGACCTTTAGCTCACACTGTGAGTTAAGTCCCTGCATATTTGCCCTGTAGCATCATGAAGCATCCTTCTTTAGCTTATGTGGGTTGGGGCATGTAGTCTCAGAAGGATAGTCAAGAAAACAGGTAGTCACTTACCTACTCAGCAGAAGTGGCTGGGGACTCCTGATGCTTCTAATGTTGGATATGATTCATCACAAGCAGTTGCTGCTCTGAGCCAGGGACTGACCTGGGAGCTCACAGCATCTCTGGAAAGGAAGAGTAGCATTGTCCCCTTTACAGTAAGGCGAGGAAACAGGCTCAGAAAAGAGGCAGCTTGTTCAGGTAACCATGTAAGGAAGCCCCAGCTTTGTGCAGTCTGCCCCCTGCTGGCCATGCTGCATATTCATACGTGCATCCGTTCGACACTTGGGTTAGGCACTGTTGTAGACTTGGGAACGCATAGGCAAACAGATCGTGTCCCTGTCCTCCCCCTGCTCAGGTACCTTCTCAACAGGGACTTGAGGAAATAGGGCACAGACCATGTGACAGCTGGGGCTGCCTGCAGGGAGAGGTGCCAGGCAGCAGTGGCTTGTGCAGGGGCAGGAATGCATTGGATATGCCCCAGCATGACTGGCAAAGAGGGGATGGCATGGGAGTGTGGTGGGGATGAGGCCAGCCAGGCAGCTGGGAGCCAGACCACAGAGGGCCTTGTAGACTCTGTGCACCGGGAGTGCCGTCCCAAACAGCAGTCTCCACAGCTCATGCCCCTGGATTTTCAGTGCTTTCAAGACTCGAGTAATGTAAGCGTCTGGATGATTTTAGCATTAAAGACAGAGAGTCCTGCAGGGAAGCAGTACAGACAGGCGGTGAAGGGCCCAGGATTGAGAACCGTATTGCAATCCAGACCCTCTTTCCCCAGCTATTAGGCTTTGGGTGCTGACTGAACCTTTCTGTGCCTTTGTAGTCTGTATGTATAAAAGGAGGCTAGAAGAATGCCTTCATTGTAAGGTAAAGTGCCTAGCATGTCATAGCCTGAAACGGGGTGGCGGTCAACTTGAGCATCATGAAAACTGTCAGCAGCAGTTCAGCATCACCTTTTCCAAATACCCTGTGGCACAATAAAACCCTCATGTATGTACAGAATTCCTAAAGCAGGAAGAGAAAATGAAGGAGTGGGGTGTGGAGATGGGCCTGCCTGCCTCTGAGCATATCCTTATCAAGGAAACCATGCCCTACCCACTCCATGCCCCTCAGCCATATAAGTGGTGGCCATATGGAGTGGGCCATGGAGTGAGAGGTCAGCCAAGAAAAAGATGCCTCCTTAGGAGAGATGAAGCCAGGGTTCCTCCCAGCCTCAGCAGAGGACACATGGCATTCTCCCCAGCTGCCTTAGGGCGACCACGCCTCCAAGCCTATGGCTTTGATCAGCAGCAGTCATGGGTGCAATGTGTGTGCCAGGCACTGTGCTTGAGGCTTCACCTCTTTGAATTTGCACAGAAATGTAGGAGGGAAAATGGTGATGTTCTCATCTTAGAGATGAGGATACTAGGGCTCAAAGAGGTTAAATAATTTGCGCAAAGTTACATCACAAGTAAATAGCATGACCTGGAATTGAGTGAAGTCTGTCTAATCCCAGAGCCTGGGGTATTCTCATGAACCTCAACTAGTAACTTGGAGTTCTTGGAGCCGTCAGAGAGAACAGAAGCTGTGGAGAGTCTTCCATGTGGCCAGTGCAGCTGCAGGAAGCAGCCCAGCAGGGCCCAGATGGTCTTACCCTTGGCACAGCCTCGCTACCCTGTGCCAAGGTAGAAGGGCGCAGCAGTCACTTGCTCCAGCCATGTCCTTTGGGGTGTTGTGCAAGGGGTAGGCATGTCATCTCGTCGAACTACCTGTGGTAACTCTGTGGCAGGGGAATGGGGGGTGTGATCTGGTTTTGAAGAAGTAGATGCTCAAGGGTGTTAAAGGACTTAATGCACCATGAATGTCAAAGCCAGAGTCCAAAACCCTGGCCAAGTTCCTCCTTTTACTCTGCACTGTGCCTCTGCCCCAGCTGTGTTTCTCATGGAGGTAAGGGGAGTAAGAGGCTGTTCTGGATGAAGACCAGCAGTTCTCAGTGCATTAGAATTGCTTGAGAGCAATTCTGCTTTTCAGAAAGTGCCCAGCCCCTGCCCAGGACAGTTCATTTGGAATCTCTGGCAGGAGTCTAAGCCTCTCTAAAGCCCCTGGATGATGAGAATATGCAGCCAGGGTTGAGAACTCCTGGGCTCATTGGATTTGTTTGATTTCTTCTCATCCCAGTTTCTTTCCCGTTTTGTGGCCATTTGCCTGATGGAATCGCTAGCACCATTTCTTTTCCCTATTCATAGATGCGATACATGGTTCAGTACGTTGTTGAGTTGAGGAAGAACACACAAGGATGTGACCCTGTGTTGTTTCTCCATTGCGTTCCCTCCTGTCTGAGCTTCCTTTGTTCCTCTGTTCTATGAACGTGTTATGATGCACCATCTGTCTCCTCCGTCCGTTTGTTGTGGAGAGCATGGGCCCTGTGGGTCTCTCTGTCCTGTGTTCCCAGGGCCGATCACGTTACAGGTGTGACTAGAAGCTTGTCCAATGAATGTCTCCTGGTAGAATAACAGGAGTGTATGGTTATGCTGGCCTATTTCTTTTTTTAACTCACTAAACCAAGAATTTTTTGTCAGCATAGCGTTTTTTTTCTCTTACACACCTGCCTGACTGTGCTTTCAGTGATGACTTAAAATATCCGAAGGGTTGGGAGACCTAACTGATCTAACTTTTTAGTGAAAAATGAAACAAGAATGTATGTTTCATAACTGTGTCTTAATGGAATTTCCCCCTTTCCCTCTTTTCCCTTCTCCATTCCAAATGATTAAGAATGTTACACAAATGCCAAGGGAGAGAGTGGTTTAGAAGAATATCCAGATGCTAAAGAGACACCCAGTAATGAAGAGCGCCTGTTAGATTTTAATAGGGTAAGTGGACTGTCCTCCTCCTCGTCATTAACTTACAAACAGCCACCACCTCCACTTGTCACTCTAGTCAAAAACCTGGGAGTCATGTGAGTGGACCCCACCTCTCCCAGGAACCAGCCAGGCCTGTGGGTGCAGACTTCCTCTTCTCTGGCCTTTGTTCTGAGTCTGCATTCTCCCCTTCCAAACTCCCTTGACTGTTGACTACCAGTGCTTCCTGAAGAATCCCCAGCTCTCTCCCCAGTCTTGGCTCCACACTGCTGCCCGAGGGCATTGTATTACAAACGCAGAGCTGACCCTGTTGCTCCTTGGGTAGGCACGCTTTTCATCTTTCTTTTTTTTTTTTGTTTACCTAATTAATAAGTGGGAGACCTAGCCTTGTCCTCTTTGAAAGCGCACCCCGAGGCAGCCTTGCCAGTGTGCTTCTTGCTGCTGTCCCGGCTTCTGCAGAACGATCCCACCCTTTCCGTGTCCTCGCTGCACTCTGTGCACAACTCTTCTTGTTGCAGCCAGAGCATTTACCTGCGTTCAATTTCTGCATGTCTGCCTCTTCCGCAAGCCTGTGGGCACCATGAAGGCGGGTGCAGGGCCTATGCCTGGTTTAGTCTAGTCTTAGACCTTCCCCGGTTAAGAGCCAGGCAGGCAAATGAGCCTAAGGAAAATGCTTTTTCTTTGGTATGAATTGTCAGTGTATTAGGGTTCTCCAGAGGGACAGAACTAATGAAATAGGTATATATATATATACACAAAGGGGAGTTTATTAAGTATTAACTCACACGATCACAAGGTCCCACAATGGGCCATCTGCAAGCTGAGGAGGAAGGAGAGCCAGTCCGAGTCCCAACACTGAAGAACTTGGAGCCTGATGTTCGAGGGCAGGAAGCATCCAGCACGGGAGAAGATGGAGGCTGGGAGGCTAGGCCAGTCTAGTCTTTTCACATGTTCCTGCCTGCTTTATATTCTAGCCGCGCTGGCAGCTGACTAGATGGCGCCCACCCAGATTAAAGGTGGGTCTGCCTTTCCCAGCCCACTGGCTCAAATGTTAATCTCCTTTGGCAACACCCCCACAGACACACCCAGGATCAGTACTTTGCATCCTTTAATCCAATCAAGTTGACACTCTGTATTAACCATAACAAGTCCACCCCTTGTCAATTTGAACCCATCACATCTCCTGAAATTATATGTAATCTTCAAATACAGACAATAATAAAGTCATAATTATACCTAACATAATACAGCTATGCTTCATACAACCGGAAAAGCACCAGTCCCAAACCCAAATACTATTACATAGAGTTAACGATACTTAAATGCTGATATGAAGTCAATAAATCTTATGTCAGCTGGGCGCAGTGGCTCACGCTTGTAATCCCAACATTTTGGGAAGCCAAGGTGGGCAGATCACCTGAGGTCAGGAGTTCAAGACCAGCCTGGCCAACATGGCAAAACTCCATCTCTACTAAAAATACAAAAATTTGCCGGGCGTGATGGTGCACGCCTGTAATCCCAGCTACTTGGGAGGCTGAAGGAGGAGAATTGCTTGAACCCGGGAGGTAGAGATTGCAGTTAGCTGAGATCGCGCCACTGCATTCCAGCCTAGGTGACAGAGCAAAACTCCATCATTCATTCATACATACATACATACATACATACATACATCTTGTGTCTCATGATAAAGGACAAAAAATAAAATGACGTTTTCTTAGTACAAGTGTATACATGCACAAACATGTTTTTAACAAAAGAAGGAGGAAATACTCAAGACAATTACAGTCCTGGTTTCTGCACCTGGTCACATGGTCGTAGCTGGTATTGATGCCTACCTTCTTCTACTACCCATTCTGTATTCCCTTTGCCTTCAGCAAGCACCTCAGCAGGTTGTGGTTTTTTCCCGGTGGAGTGACCTAAACCTTCATTCCTAAAGAGTCAGAGCCATTTGTATCCTGCCTGGACTGGGCTGTTGTAGTTTCCCATTAACTTTAATCACAGGGCATGTGATCAAGTTGACACTCAGTATTAACCATCAGTCAGTGTCCATTCAAGTCCTGTGAGAACTGTCTGCCGAAGCACCTGTAGCATCATCGTCCACGTCCTGCTGCCCACTGACCTGTCCGGCTCCACACATGAAGGCAGACGTTTGAGGCCCCCACCAGCTCTCTCCTCAGTGACTAGTTCACATCATCCCCCCGGCCTCAAACCCCAAACCGAGACATATTCCCCAGTCCTGTCTCTCATCTTCCATACACAGTCCGCCTGCCAATCCTGACCGTTGCCCCTCTCAGCCACTTCACATCCTCCCACTTCTCCTCCTCTCCATCTTTACCACTTTGTTCAAGCCACTGTCCCTGCTCCTGCACAGCTGCCATGGTCTTTTCATTGTCCTTCCTGCATCCGTCATCCTTGCCAGCCTTCTCTCCACGCAGCAGACAGAATGACCTCACGAGCAGTATCTTGTTTAGTCCTCACAACGACCCTGTGAGGTAGGTACTGTTGTCATGCGTGTTCTGCAAAATAGGAAACTGAAGCACAAAAACATCAAGCGCCGTGTATGCGAGGTCAGAGAGCCACGGATTCAGTGTGGACCTGAACTCTGAACCTCAGCAGTCTGCCTCTAGGACCCATACTGCTAACCATGATGTCACTTTGCTGTTGCATTTGAGACAGATCCAAACTCCCCGCCACGCCTCTACAGCCCTGTGTGTTTTGCCCCCATCTGCCTTTGACCTCATCTGTCTCTGCTCTCCCCTTACTCTGTGTGGCTTTTCTGTGCTTCTGCCTCAGGGGTTCTCAACCAGGGACAATACTGCCATTTGGAAATGAGGCGGGAGTGCTGCTAGTTACTATGACAGGGTGAGGGGAGCTTTGTAATGACTGTGACTGAGGAGGGCCCACCACTGCATCTAGTGTCCTGGGGTCCAGAGATGCTGACCATCTGGTGTAGGGGAGACAGTCCCACACAACAGAGTGTTGGCACCTCTGCATGGCTGGCTTCTCAGCTGAGCGGGTCTCTTCTCCAAAGAACTCCCTTCCCAACACGCCCGTCTGCAGTGCCTCCTCACCATCTGTACTGTGTCACTGCAGACTCCCTTCCCAACACACCCGTCTGCAGTGCCCCCCTCACCATCTGTACTGTGTCACTGCAACTGGCGCGTGTTGGTTTGCTCGTTCATCTCCCCAGCGGGCCTGGCGTGTCCCTTCCACTGCTGGAGTCCCTGTGCCCAGTAAAGTTGTTGGTGCGTAGCGGGTACTCAAAGACTTTTGAAAATGAAATAATTCTTTATCCTACCCTAACATGGCTAACATTTTGTCCAAGTGACTGAACATGTGGAATTAGGATTTTGGATCCTTCATGGATCAGAGAAGAGAGGCGGTTTTGCTCTGAAACAGTAAAACTCTGCATTTTTGTAACTCCACAGGAAAACACCGATGATTTGTTATTTCTTCTCTGTATATAAATAGAGTATCTCACCCTTTTGGAAAAAAAAAAAGTCTTTTTGATCTGTTGAAAATTGTTTTAATCTTAGGTGTCTTCTGTTTATGAAGCAAGATGTACAGGAGAGAGAGATTCTGGAGCAAAGTCAGATGGCTTCCGCAGAAAGATGTGCTCCAGCGCCAGCTCCACCTCGGAAGAGACAGGCTCAGAAGGCGGAGGCGAGTGGGTGGGCCCTAGTGAAGAGGAGCTGTTTTCTCGAACTCATCTCTAAACCTGCAAAATAGTACAAATTATTGTTTAAAAATGATATGTGATGGAAAATTACTCTTCAGTGAGACCTGTTAATCTAAAACAACAACTTAGGTTTCCTCTTCAATTAACTGATTCAGATTGGTAATAATTATCTTTCTCTTCTTGCTTATTTTAGAGTTGAGGACAGCTATCCTGTTAAAGATTTTTTTTTCCCAGCTGTTAAATTCTTGGCTATTTGAAATAGACTAGATTGTGTTGTCAAATCAAGAATGGGTGTGCATGTGCTTGTCTTAGAAGTATCACTGCTTTTTGCATCTTAACTGCAGTTAATTTTCCTTCTCACTGCGGTTATATCACTATGACCTTATTAGCATTGCAGTGTCAACAACCACTTCTGCTCTTCAGAGACTTCAGCTTTGGAGCATTTAGGCTTTGTTCTCCAAGAACTGGGATATCCATTCTTACCCTACAGTGGCTTGATGCCTTTCTGAAGGCGAGAGGGAAGCCTGGGTGACTCAGCGGTGGTCTCCATTCAGCAAAATCTCATGTACATTTGAAGTAGGAACCACAAAGGTGTGCTTTTCAAGACTCACAAAATACTGTGTTTTCTATCTTAGGATTTCTTTTCCCCTAAAGTATCATGGAAGATACTATGGTTTGTGACTTTCTTGCTAACTGAAGAAGCCAAGGATTTGGGGTGTGGGGTCATATGCGAGACACAGTGCGGTAAGGGTGCATACCCTACCCCTTACCTGTTCTCATACTGCAGTTACATTTACACCAAAACCCCATGCAGGGTTATTTGTGGTGAGTGTTACGTATGTGGTAAGGACCTTAGTTGCAGATTGTTATTTTCTGGTTACCTATGTTGAATTGAAACCCCCAAAACCTGAAATTGTGAACATTTGACATGCAGTAAAGGCCACCTCATCACCCAGAGAAATCTTTGGCTGCTGCAGCTAGCCGCTCCTTGGCTGTGATGTAGTATAGCTTCGATCTCATTTTGTGTTTGAGAGAATGTTCTGGGCAAGTTCTGTGTGTGGTGGGTTGGGGCGGGTAGAGTCATGAGTTTTCCACATCCCTGTGTGGTGGTTTTGCTGACTGTCGCTCCATGGGACTGGCTCCCAGTTCTCCTTGGTGAGCCCGGGGAGCCGGCGCATCTTGTGAGTCACGTCTGTGCATGGCGATCCGCTCCTCTGGCTCTCATGGCATTGTGCCACAGGCTGAAGCCCGGAGGAGCAGTATGTGCACAACCCAAACATTTTACATTGTTTTTCTTTTTTAACCAACTCATTGTTTAAAAAACAAAAACAAAAAAAAAAAAACCTAATCTGTGAAATCAGCGTAGCATGTCTGGAACATCAGGAATGGCAGAAAAGTCTGATAGGTCTAGACAGCTTCACCACTAATTTTGGCAGGCAGCAAACACACATATAATTTATTAGCTGGGAGCTGAACTGGCTGTGAAATCTATGATTTGCTTTGAACATTTGGATTTTGTTGCCTTTTTCTTAATTGATAACACAGAAAAGAAAGTACCATCAAAGATGGTGGAGTCATTGAGGGTCTGTGTGTCCTCACCAAGAGGGACCTGGTGTGCCCGCCGGGTTGATCTTCCCACATGTTAGGGTTTATTTTTATACAACACATCTTTTGACACTTTAAGGTGGGTTTGTGTGTGTGTGTGTGTGTGTGTGTGTGTGCGTGCGTGTGTAAGATTTTATGTTGCTGTTATTTATTTACGAACTTCAGATACGTTTTTATGTATTTTTCATTCTTCTGGAGCTTCCTAAAAATTGATAAGCATCTGCACTGAAATATAATTTAACAGCAAAAGTAAAAAAGGATTGAAAGTTGTAAATTCCTCATATACTACAGTGACGATTATTCTAGAAATCGTTGCTTGTGTAGCAAAGACCAAATAAATAGATTTCAGACACAACCTTGAGCACAGTTGATTTTGGACAGCTGCTGTTTATTCGGAAAGGGCTCCAGGTGGCAAAGGTGCACACTTCCTCAGACACAGGTGAGAAGATGCAGCACCTTCCACAGGTGAATGGGACGGATTCGAAGTGAGCAAAGGGATTCACCAATTATGTATTTATTTGTTTTCATAGTTAAGTAGCTGAAGCTCAGAGGCTTTCAGCAACAGAGATGAAAGTGTGGCTTTTTAGTTTTGTGAATGGATGATCACAAAGAAAAAGCATTTTTAAAAAGTTGGCAAACGCTGAAACGCACTGTGGTATGAAGCGCATTGCATTTCCATAGCACTGAAGTACCAGTTTCCATTCCTGGGCTGAGATTGTTTTTCCCGTGGTTGTATTGTTCTGATTTCACGTACACCAGAGTAACTGATTTTTTTTTGTTTTCTTGTGGAGTTAACACCAAATAAAAATTGTAAAAAACAGTTTGTTGTTTTTATTTCTCGTAGCAAAGCTTCTTTTGTAAAGAACTCCAGCTCCCTTTTACTCATGAGCATCCGTGGAGGAGCAAGTGCCCAGGTGACATCTGTTCTAGATGGAGGCCGTTTAGCTCTCCTTGCAGACACTGCTGAAAACATGGTGCAGCTTTGCCAGGGAAGAAAGTGGTGTGGCCTGCTGAGAAATGAGCGGCTCTCCCCACCTCACCCCCAGCACGCAGGGATGCTACCTGAGTCTGCAGCACACACAGCGTTTCTGTCCGTAGATGGCACACCAAGCTCAATCTTTTTGTTTTCTTCTGGGGAAAAAATTGAATCTTTATATGTTAACATGATTGATATTCATTTGTGGAAAAAAATCAGTGTGTTTTTAAAGAAGTATAAGGGAAAAGGAAAACTCATATGTCCTTCTGTCACTCTGAGACATTCACTGTAACATCTGTGCAAGCCCCTTTCCAGGATTCTGAATGTACAGTATATATGAATGCATACATAGAGAAATTTACATTAAAGAGCGTACTAGTTCTTCTATAACATCAGAAATAGGTTTTTACTGAGATGTCTTCATGTCGGTAATTATAGAACTACATAATTATTTTTATAGCTGTATTATGTAGATTTAACAGGTTCCTCATTGATAAAACAATGTTTTTTTGGTTGTTTATTCAGTATCTGAATAACGTTTCTATGGACATCCGTAAACATGTATGAGAGGACTTTTAAAAGTTCATGGAAAATGGAATTAAAAGAAAAATAAAAAAATATAAACTTTATTTCTCAACATAAGTTCCATCAAGTTCAAGATACTACTATAAGACATAATACCATAATACCAGCCATTCAGTCTGTCCCTAAAGAACTGAGGCTCCTGGAAATTTCGCCTTGTCAGTGTAGTCTCTGCATTGTGAACTGAAGAGAAATGGGTGCCCTTTACAGATTTTTAAGATTAGGAAACAAAGTCAGAAGAAGCCAAATCAGGACTGTAAAGTGGATGCCTAATGATTTCCCATCAAAACTCTTGGAAAATGGCTCTCGTTTGCTGAGAGGAATGAGCAGGAGGAGCACTGTCATGGTGGAAAAGGGCTCTGGTGAAACTTTCCTAGGCATTGTTCTGCCACAGCTTTGGCTAACTTTCTCAAAACACTTGTAATAAGCAGATGTTAACGTTCTTTGGGCATCTGGAAAGTCAGCACATACACAGTGCTTTGAGCATCCCAGAAAATGGTTGCCTGGCCTCTGCTTTTGACCAGTCTGCATTTGCTATGAGGAGACCCCTCCCACCTCTTGGTAGCCAGTGCGGTGATCAGAATCACGTTGTCTTCAGGATTGTGCTGGTAAAGTCATGTTCCATCTCCTGTTACAGTTCTCAGAGGAAATGCTTTAGGATCTTGATTCCTCTTGTTGAAAGTTTCCCCTGAAAGCTCTGCTGCTGTCTCCAGCTGATCTGAGTGCAACGGTTTGGTAGCCATTGAGTGGCAAGTTTGCTCAGTCCGTTAATTTTTCAGTCCGATCGTGTAAGCTGAAGCATCTGAAGTGTCTATGGTGTTGGCTGTTGTTTCTGCTGTTAATCATTGGTCCTCTTTGATTCAGGCATGACTAAGATTAATTTTTTCCTCACAAATTGATGAGGAGGTCTCATCTTCACCATTGTCTCATCCCTTCTTAAAACAAGTTACCCATTGGCAAGCCTCTGATTTTGGCTGGGGGTGGGGCATTGGCCCCATAAGCTTTTTTGTAAAAAATCATTGATTTGGGGCCACGTGCATGGCTCACGCCTGTATTCCCAGCACTTTGGGAGGCTGAGGTGGGTGGATCATGAGGTCAGGAGATCGAGACCATCTTGGCCAACATGGTGAAACCCTGTCTCTATTAAAAATACAAAAAAATTAGCCAGGCATGGTGGTGCGTGCCTGTAAATCCCAGCTACTCAGGAGGCTGAGGCAAGAGAATTGCTTGAACCTGGGAGGCGGAGGCTGCAGTGAGCAGAGATCGCGCCACTTCACTCCAGCCTGGGCAACAGAGCGAGACTCCGTCTCAGGAAAAAAAAAAAAAAAATTCATTGATTTCACCATTCTTCCACCCAAGCGTCAGCATAAATTTGATGTCCTTGCTTCCATTTTTAGCAGAATTCATGTTGCTCTGATAGGTGTTCTTTTCAAACAGTCATACCCTTCTTAGTGCCTCAAACTAGATCTTAAGACATGTTATAACAAGTTAGTACAAGTTTATTTTGGTGCAAAAAATTTTTGAAATCTCTGCATAGCTCTTTTTTGGAGACAGTCTCACTGTGTCACCTGGAGTGCAGTGGCATGATCACTGTGATCTTAAACTCCTGGGCCAAGTGATCCTCCTGCCTCAGCCTCCCTAATAGCTGGGACTATAAGCACATCTCACCATGCCCAGCTCATTTTTTAATTTTTTTGTAGGAACAGGGTTGCCCAGGCTGGTCTCAATTACTTGGCCTCAATCCATCCTCCTCACCTCAGCCTCCCAAAGTGCTGGGATTACAGGCCTGAGCCATTGCACCTGGCAATAGCACAAGCCCTAAAGGATGTAGTTGGCCCACCCCCCAACACCATTTTTAAAGTCCTTACCCCACTGATTTGAAGGAGTGCAGTGGTATCATCTCGGCTCACTGCAGCCTCCACCTCCCGGAGCTCAAGCAATCCTCCCCTCTCAGGCCAGGAATTCTGACATCACAGCTAAGTGTTTTTAGAACAGCCCGAGGTGGAGTGTAAAGGCCTCTCTGCCTATTTCACTGAAAGTGCTCTGGTCATTGCCATGTGACTGCTGCTGCTGCTGCCACTACAGATGCCACTCTGGCCATGAGTGGCTGTGGCAGTGCCCAGGAGGCCTGTGTCTACCAGCAGTCCAGGAACAGAAAGGAAGCCCCTGCCCCTGGTTCCTCTTGAAAGCAGCCAGTCGGATGGCGTCACAAGCTGGGCACTGTTGTGAACACAGAGATTAGGAAATGAGCTGTCGTTTCAGAGCCCGCTGCTAGCCTTGTGCCACTGGTGTGGTTAATTAATAGCATTTTCAGGGACAGTTGCCTCGATTATCAAGCTGGTAATGATGCTGCCGCCTAATGTTTGGTTGGCGTTGCTGTTGTCTGTGCTAATCACAGTTAACAGCTGACACTGAGGGCTCACTGGCTGCCATGCATTCTAAGCACTCTGAGTGTTAACTAGCAACCCTATGAGGGAGCTACAGCTGCTCTGTTTTACAGATGAGAAAACTGAGGCACAGTGGGGCATTAGGCACTTGCAGTCTCACACTTGGTGGATGCTGGAGCCCGGATTCACCTTGGGCACTGACTGCAGAGTCCATTGAACACTGAAACCTCCATCTCACAAAATCCCACTCATTATAAGTTATGTATTGTCTCTGGGTGTGGTGGCTCATGCCTGTTAACCCAGCACTTTGGGAGGCCGAGGTGGGCGGATCACCTGAGGTCAGGAGTTCGAGACCAACCTGGCCAACATGGTGAAACCCCGTCTCTACTAAAAATACAAAAATTAGGCATAATGGCAGGCACAATCACTTGAACCCGGAAGGCAGAGGTCGTGGTGATCTGAGATCGCGCCACTGCACTCCAGCCTGGGTGACAGAGCAAGACTCCGTCTCAAAAAAAACAAAAAACAAAACAAAAAAACGTTAGGTATTGTCTGCGTACTTGCAGGGAGTCCTGCTCTGTCAGCCCCGGCTGTGTGTCCTTGGGCGAGTTAGTCTCACACGTTGGTATCTTTAGGTGAAAATGGAGATCATAACTGGACCTCTCTCCTAAGGGTTGGTTATAAACATGAAATAGTCCATCTGCATAAATACTAGAGTGCAAACCAAAAAGTACCTGAGACAGACCTCAATTAATTTAGAAGTGTATTTTGCCAAGACTCAGGACACACCTGAGAGAGAGGTCTGTGCCTTTCTCCAAAGATGATTTTGAGGGCTTCTGTGTTTAAAGGGGGAAAGCAGGCTGGAGGAGAAAGGGGGAGGGTGTGGTCACATGACTGAATCCACAGGTTGCGGGAGAAAAGGAACAGGTAGGGGAATAGTCAATTAGGTATTTGACTTGTACTCAGTAAATCCTCACTTTACGTAAGATACAGTGAACATAGAGTAGCTACCTGTGGAGATAGCTGGCCTTTTTTTTGTTTTGTTTTTTGGACAGGATCTCACGCTTACCCAGGATGGAGTGCAGTGGTGTGATCTTGATCTTGGCTCGCTGCAGCCTCAGCCTCCCGAGTAGCTGGAACCACAGGTGTGTGCCACCGCACGCAGCTAATTTTTGTATTTTTTGTAGACAGAGGTTTCACTATGCTGCCCAGGCTGGTCGCAAACTCTTGGGCTCAAGCAATGCTTCCACCTCGGCCTTTCAAAGTGCTGGGATTACAGGCGTGAGCCACCGTGCCCCGCCTGTCTGCCCTTTCACTGTAGCTCTCTGCTTAAGAACATAAGGAAACGCAGCTTCTTGCATGACTCTATTCTCATCTTAACTATTTCCTTTTAGCACAGTGAATTACAGTCCCAAGCTTTTATTTTCCTTTCCCACTGGACACAAAGCAAAAACAGAAATGCAAAAGAGAAGTTGCAGGACCGAGTCCAGTACCTAAGGAGAAAATCACCTCTTTGCAGGCGGCGTCTCACTCCCTGCCCTCCCCCTGTGCTAGCAAAGCCCTTTAAGGGCCCTTGTTGGATCTGCAGCTCCAGGCCTGTGCGGTCAGTGGAGCCGTCGGCAGGGGTCAGCCCCACAGAGGCCATTCATCCCTGAGTGCTGACCACAATGCTGTCACCATCATCTCGCCTGAAGGGAGGTCACACTATCGCTTCGAGACAGGAGACCAACTCTGGCTGTCCTTGGCTCCCAGTGGTGGCTGAACCAGAGGGCAGGCGCCAGGGCAGCAGCAGAGCCAAGTGCGCCCACTGGGGCCGAGGGGCTCTGGCCACCACGTCCGTCCGGGAAGATGGTGGGGAGGGCCCTGGCCTTGCAGCGAGGGGGGAGGCATATGGTCTTCTACTTCCTATCACAGTCCAGGGTTGGGGAAAATCCCACCCTCTGGCCCTGTCACAGGTGGGGACAGTGACCCTCCCCTTCCAGCTGAGGCTACACTTTGAGGCTGAGGAGCACAAGAAATGCTGGTCCTCAGCAGTGCTAAGGCCAGGAGCCCCTGACGTGTGAGTCTGTGTGGGGATGTTGCCCCCGAGGAGGGGTGATAGGAAGAGCCCCCTCCTCGTGAGCTGTGCCCCTGAGCCAGTGGCTCTCTCAACTGTGAGATGGGGACCCTCCTCCCTCCCATGGCTAGGGGAGGAGAACTGGCAGGCAAAGTGTCTGCTCCTTTCCCTGAATAGAATACAGGCTCCCTCCTGAGGGTTTCTTGCCGTCCCCACATGGTCCCTCACAGTGGGCACCAGCAGTGCTGTCCCTCCTGCCCCGGGCCCTAGAAGGAGGAGGAAGATGGGAGTGCTGGGACTGGGCAGGGAGACAGGCCAGTCCCCGCTCCACGAGTTCCTGGAGCCCTCGGGTGTATCCTGCTCTGACCGAGCTGCTACGGGTAGAGCAGTTCTAAGTCCGGCCCGTCATCTCTGGGTCCTTCCCAGCAGTCCCAGGGTGTCTGTCGCCGAGGCTGAGAACCCAAAGGTTTGGCCCAGGAGCACCCGGCGGAGGTGTGAGCCGGGGTCTGCCGATGGCTCATCGGATTCCCAAGTGCAGTGCTGCTTTCACACCACTGTGGCCTCCACAAACCAGCGTTGTGCCTCTGCTAACTCTGCCGCTCCCAGGGGGCCAAGTCCCACACCTTCAGACCCTCCAGACAGGAGCCGGAAGCCACTGCGGAACTAGAGTCTGGGAACCCCCGTTGGGGTGCTCAGAATTCACCTGCGCATGTGGCTGGGCACAGGCCTGTCCTCCAGGAGGCTGCAGGCTGAGGACCCAAGGGTGACACCACAGGCTGCCTGTATTTTGGGCACAAAGCCAGGAGCGCTCTTCAGTGAAGAGGGGGCAGCACCGCGAGAACCCCAGACTGGGCGCTACGGCCGCAGACTCAAGGCCGGGGCGTCCCAGGGCTCACTGGGGGCTTGAGTGAGCCCTGACCCTCTCCTGGGCCTGCCTCTTAGCTCCTGTGCAGCGACAGGCCAGACCCTGTGGGGCCTGAGGGCACCGTTTGTGGCTCTACTCTAGATCCAATTCCTGGTGATCACATATGTCAAACATAACCACTTCGACCTCCCACAAACTGCCAGCTGCGAGCCGCTGATAACAGAAGTGGCTGCGCTCGCCGGAGCTCCCGCCCTGGCCTGCTTGGCACACGCTGGTGGCTTTCCCCGGGCTCTCTGCTCAGGCCTTACCACCACCCTAGACTGATGGACAGGGGAATTGCTCAGACAGACTAGGGACTCTGCGAGGGTGACAAAACGAACTTGCAGGTCCTGGCTGTTAGCTAGAGCGTTGCACTGCATTCATGCTGCTGGTCGCTGCCCCCATACCCTCACTGATCTTAGTGCCACACCCCTGGCCTGGAGGTCCTGCTGCAGCCCTTGCTGCCCCATAAGACCTTACCAGGGATACGGGGTGAGCCCGGCCCCTCTCTGCCATGACGCACAGGTGTTCTGCAGACACCTCGAGGGAGCCTTTGCTGCCCACTTCCCTTCCTGTCCTTCCCCAGCCCCACCACCCACCTGCCGCTGCCTCTTCCCAAGCTGGGGAGGAACTGGAGAGCCTGGGCCTCTGGATGACTGACTTCCTCCTACGGAACTCAATTCCTCCACCTGCAGACGGTTTCCCGCCTCTTCCCAGGGTTGGTGGCATCACCCACTGGAGCAGGAGGCCTCGTTTTCCTACTGACCTGTGCCTTGACCTTCCAGAGTCAACACAGTGGGAATGGGGACAGGTTGAGATTGTTTGTGATATGGTTTGACTCTGTGTCCCCACCCAAATCTCATGTTGAATTGTGATCCCCAGTATTGGATGTGGGGCCTGGTGGGAGGTGATTGGGCCTTGGGGGTGGTCTCTAATGGTTTAGCACCATCCCCCTAGTGCTGCTTTGTGATAGAGTTCTCAGGAGATCTGGCTGTTTGAAAGTGTGTAGCACCTCCCCCTTCACTGTCTCTCCTGCTGGCCATGTGAAGATGTACCTGCTTCCCCTTCACCTTCTGCCATGACTGTAAGCTTCCTGAGGCCCTCCCAGCCATGCTTCCTGTACAGCCTGCAGAACTGTGAGTCAATTAAACCTCTTTTTTTTTTTTTTTATAAATTATCCAGTCTCAGTTATATCTTTATAGCAGTGTGAAAATGGACTAATACAGGATGTCTTCCTGTTGGCATTAACCTGCTAATTAGGAAGAAAAAGAAGTTTCTGGGTCTTGGTCTTCCCAACTGCAAAATTTGTGGGTGGGCCACTGCCACTTCAGAGAGGCCTCCCTCAGCAAGGACAAAGTGAAGGCTCGTGGGATGGTTTCTGGGCTGGGGCACTGGGCCTGGCAACTGGTGGCATCCAGCGTTTATGGAACAAATGATGCTGGTACCCAGGGATGCCCTGGGACTCCTCCCACCTGGGGTGAAAGTCATTCAAACAATGAGGGGATGCCCCCCAAATTCAACAGAGTGCCACCCTGTATTAGGCCATTCTCACACTGCTACAAAAAAATACCTGAGACTGGGTAATTTATAAGGAAAAGAGGCTTAATTGGCTCATAATTCCACAGGCTGTACAGGAAGCATGATGCCGGCATCTGCTTGGGTTTTGGGGAGGCCTCAGGAAGCTTCCAATCATGGCAGAAGGGGAAGGGGAAGCAGGCATGTCTTTTTTTTTTCGAGACAGAGTTTCACTCTTGTCGCCCAGGCTGGAGTGCAGTGGCATGATCTCAGCTCACCGCAACCTCCACCTCCTGGGTTCAAGTGATTCTTCTGCCTCAGCCTCCTGAGTAGCTGGAATTGCAGGCATGTGCCACCACGCCTGGCTAATTTTTGTATTTTTAGTAGAGATGGGGTTTCTCCATGTGGGTCAGGCTGGTCTCAAACTCCCGACCGCAGGTGATCCGCCCACCTCGGCCTCACAAAGTGCTAGGATTACAGGCATGAGCCACCATGCCCAGCCTAAAGCAGGCATGTCTTACATGGCCAGAGCAGGAGGAAGTGGGGGCAGGGGGTGTGCCACACACTTTTAAACAACCAGATGTCACTAGGACTCACTATTGCAGAGATGGCACCAAGCCATGAGGGATCCACCTCCATGACCCAAACACCTCCCATTATGCCCCCCCTCCAAGATTGGGGATTACAATTCAACAAGAGATTTGGGCTGGAACAAAATATCCAAACTCTATCATAGTCCAGGGGTTGTGTTGCTAAGATTTTGCTTTCAGTTTGCTGACTAGGCAGCAAGGAGTTCCATGGCCCAGTTTGAAAGTATTTAGAAGAATGAGGCAGTCACCATAGCCACTCTCCAGGGTTAGGCCCTAAGCTGTTACAAACAGGGTTTGGAAACTTTCCTTTATTCAACAACGTATATCAAGGACCTACTATGTACTAGGCCCTAACCCTGATGCTGGTGGTACATTTTATTTTTCTGAATCAGTCAACCTCCCTCGGCTCTAGTTCTCTGGCAATGATGACATCACAAGTTCTTCTTTAACTTCTCCTAGATAGACTCCAGAGGGCCTCCCCAGCCTGCCTGCTCCACCCGCTTTCTCAACTTCTCAGGAGTTTGAAGGGTTTGGGTTGAAGTCCCACTCTCTGCATGAGCGGATGTGTCATTATCTTGCCCCCAAATTCCCCAGCCTGGTGGCCCCCAGGAACCTCATGAAGTCAGCCGGCTGGTCCCAGCTCTGTCTGACCAGCAGCGTGGGGCAGGATGGGCAAGGAGGGAGGCACAGTCAGGGTTTATACACTCAGGGGGTGCAGCCCTTCCTGCAGAATAAGTTACGCGTTTCATCTGGAGGAGACACAGAAGAGTCCGTTTCCACCCCATGACTCTGCAGATGCGCCGCTGACAGTGTGTGGTTTCCTTCTTGGCAGCGTCCAGCTCTCCAGCAAGTGGCTGCAGATCAAAGAAAGCAGCGGAAACTTCTGGGGGCCACAGCCTCCCAGGGACTGTGGAGCTGAACACGGCATGGCGGGAGGAGCCCTGGCCGACAGAAATGCACCCCCTCCCCTTTTCCAGGTCAAGCCCCACTCCCAGCCCTGTGGGAGGAGGGAGCAGGAAGAACCCAGTGTGTGGGGCCAGAGTGCCTGGCTCGAAATTAATCCTGGTTCCCACTGTGTGGCCTTCGGCAGGTCATTCGCCCTCTCCAAGCCACACTTTTCTCTGTAAAACTGGAGTTTTAGCACCCGGGACTGAAGGGCCTGGCACACGTGGGTGCTCCACAGGTGCCAGTTTCTTCCTTGGTGCCCCCTAAAATCAGCTGCTTAAGTCATACCAGAAGTCTCTAGTGGTTTATCAGAATATGAACTTCAGTGTCACAGCTGAGTTTGCTGGGATGGGTATGGCGATGTGGGAAGAAACCAGAATAGAGGGATGGCAGGGGCACCTTGAATGCTTCCTAGGGGCATCTGGATTTCACCCTGGAGGCAGCAGGGGGCACGAAAACGTTGTAAACAGGGGCACCATTTGTGTCCTGGGCAAGCAGTGGTCTCCGAGGTTAGGGATTTTAGAATCTGCTGGTGCAGTCTGGGTACCATGGCTCACACCTGTAATCCCAGCACTTTGGGAGGCCGAGGCAGGAAGATGGCTTGAGCCCACAAGTTGGAGACCAGCCTGGACAACATGGCAAAATCCCATCTCTACAAAAAATACAAAAAAATTTAGCTGGGCACGATGGCACATGCCTGTAGTCCCAGCTACTTGGGAGGCTGAGGTGCGAGGATCACCTGAGCCCAGAAAGTCAAGGCTGCAGTGAGCCATGAGAGACTCTGCACTCCAGCCTGGGGGACAGAGTGAGACCCTGTCTCTAAATAAATAAAAATTAAAAAAAAATCATGATAAAAAAAAAATACTGCCTGTTGTACAGGTCTGGAAAAAAAAATCCACTGATGCATATCAGAGAATCTGCTAGAACTTCTGTAGCTTTTCAAAGAAGATCACCATGGTATTTTCTTCCTTCTCACAGTTGGATGAGCTCAGTGTACAAATGTGAACGGAGCACTGGGCTGGTGACCGGGCATGGGCTTGGCCTGGTGCAGGGATGGCTGAGCTGGGGTCCTGTGCAGGCCACTGCCCTCCTCTGACCTGAGTCTCCTCATCTGGAGAAAATGGAGATCTCCCACCCCAGCTCCAGTGTGGCAGTGAGTTTGGTTATTCATTCATGGAAGGGAAGTCCCTTTGTAACTGTACACGAGGAATTAGCAAAGTCATCATTGCAGTACACTGAAAAAAAATACCAGGTCTCACCACTGTGCAACCCTAACATAAATCACATGTGGCATGTGGCCTTTGGACCCAGATTTAACAAACTGTAAAAAGACACTGTTAGAGAAACACTGGGCTAGTGGGAGACACTGATGAATTGTCAGTGTTATTAGGTATGCTGGCAGTATTATGACTACGCTTCCAAAAAAGTCTTACTTCTAGAGACATGTACAGAACAAGCTGAAGTATCTTCATGTGAACTGACGTATCTGAGATATACTCTAAAGGAATCCAGGGAAATTTAACAATAGGAAGAATATGGGGAGGAGGTGAGAAGAGCAGAATATTGATCACTGTTAGGGTAGGCCTCAGGGGTTCATTACACTGTTCTCTCTACTGTGTATATATTTGACATTTTCCATAATAAAAGTTGTTTTAAAAGATTTTTTTAATGGCTTTTGAAGTCTAAGGCTGGAGGATCTCTTGAGGCTAGGAATTCAAGACCAGCCTGGGCAACACAGTGAGACTCCTATCTCTACAAAAAAAAAAAAGAAAAAAAGAAAACATTAGGCAGACATGGTGGCTCAGAAGGCTGAGGCGGGAAGATCGCTTGAGCCCAGGAGTTCAAGGCTTCAGTGAGCTATGATTGCACCACTGGACTCCAGTCTGGGTGACAGAGCAAGACCTTGTCTTAAAAAAAAAAGAAAAAAGATTTTTAAAATGTTAGAGATGGAAATAGGTTGTCTGGACAGCAATGGAGCATAATTCTGGAGACCCCAGGTAGAATCAGCAGGAAAAGTTGCAGCAGATGCTTGGATCTCATTCTCACCCTCACAGCCTGGTGGCCATCTAGGGGAGGGAGGAGGAGACAGGGACGTTGCTGGTACCCACTGCCTGGGAAGCCCTGATGAGTTCTGCAGGATCCCACAGCAATCCCCAGGCTGCGGGGTGCTGAGCAGGCAGGGCAACCCCTCTCCCAGAGGCAGATGGACCGGGGAGGGTTCTCCATCAGTGCTTCCCAATAAAAGGCCTCCCGCTTCAGGGGGAGTGTAAACTCAGCATCCACGCCCTTCCCAGGGTTGCCGGACACCTTGCTGAACTTAACTTACCAACTGGGCAGGTGTGGTAGAGGCACCTCTCCCACCCTTTCAGAGCTTGGGCCTCCCACCAGCCCTGCGGAGAAGCAGCTGAGGGCTCCACGGGTCTGCACGGGCCTCCTCTTGCCCCCAGAGCCTCACTTCCCTGCGCCATCCTGTATCCGTTGGGGTGCAGCTTAGCTCCTTTATGGATGGCTTCCTCCTTGCCTGTCAAATTTGAAAATAAACACCCGCCATCCATTTCTGATTGAGCCGCAACCTCAGTTAGCAATACCAGATCACCAGATCATCTCATTAAAAAAAGAATTGGCTGGGTGTGGTGGCTCACACCTGTAATCCCACCACTTTGGGACGCTGGGGCAGGCGGATTACTTGAGGTCAGGAGTACGAGACCAGCCTGGCCAACATGGTGAAATCCCATCTGTACTAAAAATACAAAAATTAGCTTGGTGTGCTGGTGCACGCCTGTAGTCCCAGCTACTCGGGAGGCCAGGCAGGCGAATCACTTGCACCTCGGAGGCAGAGGTTGCAGTGAGCCGAGATTGTACCATTGCACTCCAGCCTGGGCAACAGAGCAACACTCTTAAAAAAAGAAAAAAAAAAAAGATAAAAAAAGAAAAGAAAAGAAAGGCCAGGTGCAGTGGCACATGCCTGTAATGTCAGCACTTTGGGAAGCCAAGACTGGCAGATCATCTGAGGTCAGGAGTTTGAGACCAGCCTGGCCAACATGGTGAAACCCCATCTCTACTAAAAATACAACAAAATTAACTGGGCGTGGTGGCGGGCACCTGTAATCCCAGCTACTCGGGAGGCTGTGGCAGGAGAATCGCTTGAACCGGGGAGGTGGAGGTTGCAATGAACCAAGATCGCGACATTGCACTCCAGCCTAGGCAACAAGAGCAAGACTCCATCTCAAAAAACAAACAAACAAACAAAAGAATCATGAGGTTTCCCTTGAAGGCTTTTTCTTGCTGTGGTATTCAAGAACATTCCAGGAGGCAGACACTCTCCTTCCTCTAAAGATGCCTCGTCGAGAAGCTAGACAGTTACTTGCTTGGTACAGCGGATAACCCTGCTGAGGCTGAGCCCCACTGCTGCCACTCACAGGGGCTCTGGGCATTCGGAAACTGGAATTCCCAAGTTTTCAAGGCGCTCAGTCGTTCTCTGCCCTGCAGTCAGGATGATCTTTGCAAAATGCAAATCTGATCTCATTCCCTCAAATCTACCTCCATCTCAGCTCCAAGCAGATGAGTCCTTCCCAGTGTTGCTCCCTGCTGCTATGGCCTGAATGTCTAATCCACACCCCCCACCAAATTTATATGTTGAAATCCTAACCCTCACTGTGCTAGTGTTACGAGGTGGGGCTTTGGGGTGGTGATGAGGTCATGAGGGCGGAGCCCTCCTAGATGGGATTAGTGTCCTTATAAAAGAGACTCCAGACGGGCCCCTCACCCCCTCCACCATGTGAGGACACAGTGAGAAGGTGCCATCTAGGAACCAGGAAGTGAGTCCTCAGCAGCCACCCAATCTGCTGGTACTTTGATCTTGGACTTCCAGGCTCCAGAACAGTGAGAAATAAATTCTGGTTATTGATAAGCTCCCCAGTGCACAGTATCGTGTTACGGTAGCCCGCATGGACTAAGACACACCAGCACCACACGGCCTTTGCACACCCTGTTTTTGCTGCCAGGGGTGTCTTTTCTCTTCAATCCCCAGACTAATGCCAACCAGCCTTCAGGTCTCAGCTTCCCTTATGGCGCCAGTATAGTATAGTCTGCTGTCACGCTGCTAATAAAGACATACCCGAGGCTGTGTAATTCATAAAGGAAAGAGGTTTGATTGACTCATAGTCCAACATGGCTGGGGAGGCCTCAGGAAACTTATAATCATGGCAGAAGGGGAAGCAAACACGTCCTCCTTCACATGGCAGCAGCAAGGAGAAGTAGAACGAACAAAAGGGAGAAAGCCCCTTATAAAACCGTCAGATCTCATGAGAACTCACTATCATGAGAACAGCATGAGGGTAACCACCCCCATGACTCTATTACCTCCCACCAGGTCCCTCCCATGACACGTGGGGATTACGGGAGCTACAATTCAAGATGAGACTTGGGTGGGGACACAGCCAAACCATATCAACCAACCATCTCCCGTGCCCCAGTGTATGTTTTTCCATTTTTTTTTTTGTTTGTTTTTGAGACAGAATCTCGCTCTGTTGCCCAGGCTGGAGTGCAGTGGCGCAATCTTGGCTCCCCGCAAGCTCCGCCTCCCGGGTTCACACCATTCTCCTGCCTCAGCCTCCTGAGTAGCTGAGACTACAGGCGCCTGCCACCGCGCCCAGCTATTTTTTGTATTTTTAGTAGAGATGGGGTTTCACTGTGTTAGCCAGGATGGTCTCGATCTCCTGACCTCGTGATCCGCCCATCTTGGCCTCCCAACATGCTGGGATTACAGGCGTGAGCCACCGCAGTGAGCCACCGCACCCGGCCCCAGTGTATGTTTTTATAACATTTGTCATAGTTGAAGTACCTTTCTGATTCATGTGAATATTTGATCAGCATCTCCCTTTCCCCTAAGACCACAGACTTCCACAAGGGTGGGACTCCACCTGCATTTTTTTTTTTTTTTTTTTTTTTTGAGATGAAGTCTCACTCTGTCACCTAGGCTGGAATGCGGTGGCGCGATCTCAGCTCACAGCAGCCTCCCCCTCCCGGGTTCAAGCAATTCTCTGCTTCAGCCTCCTGAGTAGCTAGGATTATAGGCGCCCTCCACCTGCATTTGCTCTCCTTGTGCCCGGCCCTGAGAACTTGTGAATGGGTGAACGTGTTCTCCCTGCAAACCTGCTATTCTGTTCTCCTGAACTACCTTGTTTTAATGAAATTGTTTGGTTGTAAAGGACATAATAAGATGATAGAAAATTTCAAAATTAATAAAAAGTGTAAAGTATACATGCTAAAAACTCTACTACAGGCTGTTTTCTGTGGACATTTTTCACAATTGGCAGCATTCCTTAGGTCTAATTTTACATCTTACTCTGTGAGCAAGAAGGTCACAGTTAAACAACTCATGCCGTTCATGCCATTAAGATATTCTAAAATCTTGGCCAGGTGCAGTGGCTCATACCTATAATCCTAGCACTTTGGGAGGCCAAGGCGGGTGGATCACCTGAGGTCAGGAGTTCGAGACCAGCCTGCCCAACATGGTGAAACCCCGTCTATACTAAAAATACAAAAAATTAGCCAGGTGTGGTGGCAGGTGCCTGTAATCCCAGCTACTCAGGAGGCCGAGGCAGGAGAATCACTTGAACCCGGGAGGCAGAGGTTGCACTGAGCCAAGATCGTGCCACTGCACTCCAGCCTGGGTGACAGAGCTAGACTCCATCTCAAAAAACAAACAAAAATTAAAAAATTAAAATAGGCCGGGCGTGGTGCCTCACGCCTGTAATCCCAGAACTTTAGGAGGCTGAGGCAGGCAGATCATGAGGTCAGGAGATGGAGACCATCCTGGCTAACACGGTGAAACCCCATCTCTACTAAAAATACAAAAAATTAGCCAGGTGTGGTGGCGGGCACCTGTAGTCCCAGCCACTCAGGAGGCTGAGGTAGGAGAATGGCGTGAACTCGGGAGGCGGAGCTTGCAGTGAGCCGAGATTGCACCACTGCACTCCAGCCTGGGCAACAGAAAGAGACTCTGTCTCAAACAAAAAAAAAATTAAAATTAATAAATAATAAAATCTGTCACCTAAAGGATGCTTCACATCACAAGGCAGGGCCGACGCTTGGCCACACCTTTACTGGACATTCCAGTTGTTTCCCACTGAAGATCAATAACCACAATCATTTATGCATAAACAAATGCTTTGCAAACCGTCTCAGCCAGATGAGGCGGCTTCCTGGAAGCCTTTACCTGTAATCCCAGCTATCTGGGAGGCTGAGGCAAGAGAATTGCTTGAACTGGAAGGTGGAGGTTGCAGCGAGCCAAGATAGAGCCACTGCACTCCAGCCTGGGCAACAGAGTGAGACTCCCTCTCAAACAAATTAAAAATTAGGCTGGGCATGGTGGCTCACACCTATAATCCTAGCACTTTGGGATTTCATTCGAGAGCCTTTACTGTTTGCTACAGCACAGAACGGGCTGTAGGAGAAGTTCCCAGTGGGTCCTGGGTGGGAGAGAATAAAGGTGGGTTCTTGTCCTGGCCTTGGTCTTCCTTCACTCTGTAATTTTTTCTTCCCTGGGCCTCAGTTTCTCCATCTGGAAAATGAGGAGTTGGCCGTGTGATAGATGTAAATTAATAAACCTACACTCTACTCATCATCACGAAGCAGCCACTGCCTGTCCTGGTTGGCTACTAACACTCCAAATTATTCTGTCTCATATAACTTCCACTTCGTCTATGAGCAGTCTTTTTTTTGAGACAGGATCTGGCTCTGTCGCCCAGGCTGGAGTGCAGTGGCACAATCACAGCTCATTGCAGCCTTGAACTCTGGGGCTCACACAGTCCTCCCACCTCAGCCTCACTAGTAGCTGAGACAACAGGCATGTGCCACCATGCTTGGTTACTGGTTAATTTTTTTTTTTTTTTTTTTTTTTTTTTTTAGGGTTGGGTCTCCCTTTGTTGCCCAGGCTGGTCTCAAATTCCTGAGCTAAAGCCATTCTCCCATCTCAGCCTCCCAGAGTGTTGGGATTACAGATGTGAGCCACCGTGCCTGGCCTAGGGAATGTTTTTTAAGCTCCTTTTCAGAGGTGAGAAAACTGAAGCTCAGAGACGGTGCTTGCACCACTCATAAGCACAGATCAGGAAGCTCTAAAGCTCCAACTCATAATATAACATTTAGAAAAAAAAGACTGAAAGGAAATGTACCCATATTTCAGTGGTTACCGCTAGAAAGCAGTATTACAAGTACAATGTATTTTCTTCTTTGAACACACCTGAATTTGCCATTTTTTTTGTTGTTTTTGAGACAGGGTCTTGCTGTGTTGCTCAGGCTGGAGTCCAGTGGTGTGATCTTGGCTCACTGCAACCTCTGCGTCCTGGGGCTCAAGAGATCCTCCCACCTCAGCCTCCCAAGTAGCTGGGACTACAGGCGCGCAACACCATACCTGGCTAATTTTTTGTATTTTGGGGAGCTGAGGTGACGGGTTTGGCCCTCCATTAAAAAAATGCTGTGGGCCAGTCATGATGGTTCAGACCTGTAATTCCAGCACTTTGAGAGACAGAGGTAGTAGGATTGCTTGAGCCTAGGAGTTTGACACCAGCTTGGGCAACATAGTGAGATCCCGTCTCTAAAAAAAAAAAAAACAAAAATGTAGCTGGGCATGGTGGCACGCACCTGTGGTCCCAGCTACTTGGGAGGCTGAGGTGGGAGGATCACTTGAGCTTGGAGGTTGAGGCTGCAGTGAGCCATGATGGCACCACTGCACTCCAGCCTAGACAACAGAAAAAAAAAATGCTGTGAGAAAGGGTAGGAGGCAGTGTAGACCGCTGTGTGTAGACTACACTTTCTGGGAGCTTGACTGTGTGGGGTTGGAGAGAAGTGGGGGCAGCTGGCAGGCCATGAGGACTAAGCCCTGGAGGGGTTTTCTCCTCCAGGCAGGGGCAGCTGAGTCTGATTCTAGGCTGAAGGCTGGTGATGAGGAGAGGCCTGAGCTTCGGGGGTGGAGGCTGGAGGCTGGGTTGGCTGTGGGTGTGAGGAGCCTGCCATTCCTGGGCCTCCAGGGAAGGGGCTTGGTGGACCCTCAGGGAGGCGAGGTGAGTGGTTCCTTCTTTCCCTGCCCTGAACCCCAGCCCCTGCTGTGTTTCCCACCCCAGGCCCACCTGTTCTGGGTTTCCACCTTGCCGGAAGGATGATTCTAGGTTTGTTGGGTGAAGCTCGGCTCTTCCAGGAGGGCCAGGCCCCCGGGACTGGGAATGTCTGGAGATGAGATCCTATAACCTGGACCCACCAGCCTCCAACTGTCCTGAGCTCCTGTGTGCGAGGGTGGGCTCACAGTCTCATGGGGGATGCAGAGGGACAGACAGTGCTAGAGGCCATGGGGTGGGACCGAGGGAGGCAAATGTCTAGGAGAGGCGAATGTCTAAGCTGGGAGACGGACACTCTTGGAAAAGACCAGAGACCACAGGCCCAGGCCCCGGCCCCACCTACACCTCCAGACGGCACCCTTTATGGTGTGCTCCTTGGCAAATCTCTTGGCCTGTTTTGGAGTTCAAAGGCAGTCCCACCTGCTCCCTGTTGTGTGGGAGGAGGAGGACTGGTCATTCAG
The DNA here is from genome assembly GCF_006542625.1 of Nomascus leucogenys. Lineage (NCBI taxonomy): Eukaryota > Metazoa > Chordata > Mammalia > Primates > Hylobatidae > Nomascus > Nomascus leucogenys. The sequence continues at coordinate 77,887,194 of NC_044400.1, forward strand.
CAGACATTTACTACCAAGACCTTCCCCGGCCGTGCGGCGCGGGGCTGGGAGCCCTGAACTCTGCTGCTGCCTCCAGCCACAGAGGGGTCTGGGAATACGGGAGGGGCCTTGGAGGCCCCTCTGGAGGGAGTAGCCAGGCTCTGCCAGGCACAGGCAGTCAGGCGAGGGGTGGGGAGGTGCGTGGCAGGGGCAGGGTTGTGATGGCCGGAGAAGGTAAGAGGGAGGTCCAGGTAGGGGAACAGGACAGGGGAAGCTTGGACTGGCGCATCCAAGACTGGTGTGCTTGGAAACTGCACATCAGACGGGGTGGGAGAGTGAAGGATGGGGTCGCAAGGTTAGGCTGGAGCCAGATTTGGGAGGAGGTACAGGAAGGATCGGGGCTGATGGCCCCACAGAACATCCTGGTGGCCTTGGTGGGTAGAAATGAAGTGGCATTGGAGGTGGATGTGTTTCCGTCTACTGTGTGGCCCCAGCCTGCCCCAGAAATATGAGGTCCCTCCTCCTGGGACACTGGGTGGCCCCCGCCTTGCTCCTCTCTGGCCAACTCACCCTCACCCTTCCAGGCCCATCTCAGGCATCCCCTCCCCTTTACATCCCCTCCCACCACCATTAAAACAAGAATAGATCCTACCCTGCAACCACTCTGTGCACAATGCGTGGCACGGGGGAGGCTTAGAACATCTGTGGGCAGATGGGTAGCTGCAGGGGGCGTCTTCTGGCAGGTGGTCGTGGCTAAGAGGGAGGTCCCAGGCCTGGGGCTCCAGTGAAGCCCTTGGGGCAGGGATGGGGAAGCTGAGGCCTGCTCCCGCCCTGAAGAGGAAGGGCAGCGGCTCTGGAGGGAGACAGGCAAGAAGGCACCCAACAGTGTTTGCGTGGGATCTGAGAACAGCCAGCTGCAGTGGGGAGGAAGGACAGGCCGCCGTGGGGCTGCGGGCAGGGAGGTGTCCGTGTGTGAGCCTAAGTGTCCTTTCTGTCCCTCGGGTGGGTGTGAAGGTGAAGAGAGCGGACGCACATACCGTGCGGGGATCAGCAAGGCTTTGCTGCTGTTCCCTCCTGCGGGGGCCCTGGGCTGGGGGCCCTGGGCTGGGTACCAGGGTCCAGGAACACGAAGGCATTCAAGAACGCGGGGGGGGGCTGCCGGAGCCCAGGGGCAGCCCGGGGGTGGGGAGGCGGATAAGAGTCAGGAATGATTTCCTGAGGGTCAGAGCCCCTGGGGGGACCGGCCCAGCACCGAAGGAAGTAGGGATGAGAGGAGGATGGGGGTCGTAGTGGGGGTGCAGGTCAGGGCACAGCCGGTGCAAAGGCAGGGATTCCACAGAGTTTCAGGAACTTCTGGGGATCCCCGGGTGGTTCTGTGGGCCTGGGGAGACCTAAGGCCTGGTGACAAGGGGCCTCACGTGTGGCGGGGCGGGGGTCCCCGCAGAGGACCCGCGGGAGTGGGAAGGAGCTGGGACTGCATCCCCTGCCCGCCTCTTCTCTTCAGCCCCCACGCAGCTCCACGTGAGCCCTGACTCCTGCCTGCTTCTAAATTGGGCTTTTCTTTGTGATGGTGGCGGCAGCAAGCAACTGGGTGATGCCTTTAAAAATAAGGCTATTTGGAAAATTCCACTTTGGTGTGCTGTCACATGGAGCCCCGTCCCCAAGCGCTTTCTGTTTTCTTAGCACCTAGAGCCTCATGGCCTCCAGCACTGGGTGCCTCTTAGGAATCACTGAGCTAGGGCCACACGGGATCCCCCAGGTCTCCTCCCCCAACCTCAGGCCACGGGCTCTCGTCCTTGGAGGACCCATTGTTTCATTACAACTTCTTTCTGGCCGGGCACGGTGACTCATGCCTGTAATCCCAGCACTTTGGGAGGTGGAGGCGGGCGGATCACCTGAGGTCGGGAGCTCGAGACCAGCCTGACCAACATGGAGAAACCCAGTCTCTACTAAAAATACAAAATTAGCTGGGTGTGGTGTCGCATGCCTATAATCCCAGCTACTCGGGAGGCTGAGGTAGGAGAATCACTTGAACCTGGGAGGCAGCACAGGTTGTGATGAGCCGAGATCGCACCACTGCACTCCAGCCTGGGCAACAAGAGCGAACCTCTGTCTTAAAAAAAAAAAAAAAAACCCTGATTTCTTCCAATCAATTACTGGGGATGCTCTGGGAATAAGTGACCTTAGGTTTTGAGCCAGATCTACCTGGATTCAAGCGCCCCCAGTACAATGGAGGTGTTGGGGCTGAGATGCTGCAGAAGAGGGCAGGTCACACAGCCCAGCAGACACACAACTCTACTGGCCTCGCTCCCAGTAACGGCAAGGGTTGTTTGGCCTGGTATTGATTCCTTAACCTCCTGGAGCTTGAGTTTTCCCATTCATAAAATGGAAGCCATACTTGTCTTGCTTCTCTTGGCCTTGGGGAGATGGCTGGGAACCCTTGCCTGACGGCCCCAGGTTCCTGTGCTTCTCTAGGCCTGCTGGTTACCCATCAGTGAGTGTAGCATATAGCATAAATACAGCATATGTTCGTTGGGAGCAAATTTAAGTCAAAAAATATAAGCAGGCCAGCCGTGGTGACTATTGCCTGTAAGCCTAGCACTTTGGGAGGCCAAGGTGGGTGGATCACTTAAGCTCAGGAGTTTGAAATTAGCCTGAGCAACATAGCAAAACCCTGTCTCTACCAAGAAAAACAAAAAACAAAAGAAAACAAAAAAACACAAAAAATAGGCCTGGCGCGGTGGCTCACGCCTGTAATCCGAATACTTTGGGAGGCTGAAGCAGGTGGATCACCTGAAGTCAGGAGTTCAAGACCAGCCTGGTCAACATGGCGATACCCTGTCTCTACTAAGAATATAAAAATTAGCCAGGCGTCTGTAATCCCACTACTTGGGAGGCTGAAGCAAGAGAATCGCTTGAACCTGGGAGGCAGAGGTTGCAGTGAGCTGAGATTGCACCATTGAAATCCAGCCTGGGTGACAGAGCAAGACTCCATCTGAAAAAAAAAAAATAATAATAATAATTAGCCAGGTGTGGTGGGGCATACCTGTAGTCCCAGCTACTTGGGAGGCTGAGATGGGAGGATCACTTGAGCCTGGGAGGCAGAGGTTGCAGTGAGCACTGCACTCCAGCCTGGGCGACAGAGCCAGACCCTGTCTCAAAAACAACAACAGAAAAGCCCGCAGGCAGCAGATACTTGCCTGAGCTGGGATGCCCATGTTGGTGTTTCTGCCCGTCTTCTTTGATTGCTGTGAATGGAGAGCATTCACATACTTTGATTACACTCGGGGGTGACTCTTAGCTTTCACATTTCCTGTGTGCTGTCAAAATTAGCCACGTCGGCTAATTTTTTTTGTATTTTTAGTAGAGACGGGGTTTCACCGTGTTAGCCAGGACGGTCTCGATCGCCTGACCTCATGATCTGCCCACCTCGGCCTCCCAAAGTGCTGGGATTACAGGCGTGAGCCACTGCGCCCGGCCCAATTCTTTAAAGATTTTCTGATGGCTCCTTTTGAGTTACTCCATTCCCTTTCCTCACTGCTGGACATGTACATTATGTCTATGTTACTTTTGTAACATGTGATTGCTCCTATTTTATGAATGGTAAAACTGTGGTGAACATTTTTTGATGACAGTCTGCCTCAATTTGGGGTCATTCTATAAAAGGATGGCTCCCTTCGGTTGTGTTATAATGTTTTTGTTCATGCCACCTTTTGCTGCACCCATGCCTTTGCCCTTTGGTGAATGCGGCTACTAGGAGTTTCGCCTCCCTGAATTTGCTGCTCTGAATGGACTGCAAGCTAGGACACAGGTAAGTGCCTTTGTTACCTGCGAGATGCCAGCGGCTGGGCTCTGGCATGCGGGCCTGAGTGCTGCTGCTTGCCGCCAAGTGCAGAGGTTCTCAGAGGCTCCCCTGGCTATTTGGCACTTTTCCATTTCCGTGTCTCTTGCTGTCTTCTGTGTGCCTGAGGTTGCTGATCTCCAGCCATCTGGGCTATTCCTGCCTTTGTTTTTTTCCTCATACTGCTCAATTTCCAGAACCTACAAGAGAAACCTCAATTCCAGGCATTGTGTCCTAAAAATGAGAAGTCCTGTCTCCATGGTGAAGGAGATGACACTCCAAGTTATGGAGGCAGAAAGGATCTGCCTCTTCATGGACTGCTGACAGCCCTTGGGCCAAAGGGAAGCTCTTCTGAAAGAAATTAATGCTTCTCAATCTGCCCTGACCCATAGGGATGGGCCCATTGGCCCAGTTGAGCTCCTTGTGTGGCGTCACAGCTGCTGTTACTTTTATTCATGCTGTCGCCCTTGGTGGCTCTGAGCTGGGCAAGGGATTGGGTGGAGGATGGAGACTGGGCAGCAGCTTCTGGACGCGGGGGGCAGAGCTGGGAGCCCTGGGCTGAGTGGCCTCACCGCCTGGTGCCTGTGTCCTTGCCTGGAAAATGAGAGTCCAGGTGCCAGCTTGGCAGTTTGTGTGGATCAACTGTGGTAATAGAGGTGAATCAGCCAGCATAGCCCAGGGCACCTGGGATGGCTCCAGGTAGAGACACAGGTACCAGCAAGATTCACGCACCCATTCCACAATGGAGCTCACATCTAGGGGCTGAGGAAGGGCTGGGGCAAAATCTGTGTTGGGGAAACTAGATAGATCCCATATCTCCTGAGATGCGGGGGTGCTTGGCAGGGCAGGAGGCCTCGGGCTTCATTGTGTGTGCACCTCCACCCCCCCGAGCTTGGGCCATTCCTCACACCTCTCTGTGGCCTCAGTTCTCCCTCTGAATAGTCAGAGGGGACTTGATGCTAAGGGTCCTGCAACTCTCACACCTGCTGATGACTCTCCTGGGACATGCATCTGGTCAGATAACCATTTTCCTTGCAAGGCAACAAGGCTGCATTTTTCTTTCCTTGTTTTTTTTTTTTTTTTTTTTCCTGAGACAGGGTCTCACTCTGTCACCCAAGCTGGAGTGCAGTGGTGTCATCTTGGCTCCCTGCAACCTCTGCTCCCAAGCTCAGGCGATCCTCCTGCCTCAGCCTCCCAAGTAGCTGGAGCTACAGGTGTGCGCCACCAAGCCCGGCTAATTTTTGTATTTTTTTGTAGACAGGGGGTTTTGCCATGTCACCCAGGCTGGTCTTGAACTCCTGGACTCAAGACATCTGCCCACCCTGGCCTCCCAAAGTGCTGGGATTACAGGCATGAGTCACGGTGCATGGCCAAGGCTGCATTTTCAAGATGCTACCTGTCTGTCTCGGAAGCCCTGAAAGAGCAGGAGTTGTGGGCTGTGGGTCACCCTGGTGTCCCTAGCACCCAGCACGAGCGGGCACCGAGTGGGTGCTCAGGGCTGGCTTCCATGGACACTGAATACCCTGGGAAAGGCATTCCCCTCCCCAACTGCAAGCTGAGCTGGCCCCTCCTGCCTAGTAAGCTTCGGGAGCCTCCGAGGTCAGGCTGGAAAGGTCCCTCAATGGGGTGTCTGAGGAGAGGGGGCGTGCCAAGAGTTCTCCAAACATGCTAGCAACTTTCATTTAGACTTGTTTAATCCTCACTACAACTCAACTTGGGAGGTGGAGACGCCATGTTTCTTGTACAGATGGGAAGGTTGGGGAGGAGCAGGGAAGCCTTCCTGGAGACCTGAGGAGTTAGCCAGCCCGGGGGCTCCCATGCATAGGTCCTTTGCCTGGAACTGATGAGAGGGAGCTAAGAGGGAGCTCTTGTCCACACTACGCGCTGGCTTTACTGGGGGGAGATAATCCTTCTGGAAACCTCAGGTAGAGTCTGCATGGGTAATGAGATGGCTTCATCCAGCTAGTTATGTGGGGGTCTACGCCTAAGGACCAGTTAATAGCCAGCAGAGCTGAGATCCAGGGCTGACCGCCCTGATCCCGGAATTATCTGCCCATCAGAGATGGGGGTGAGGGAGGTGCCAAGAGGTGAAGTGACCGACACAGCCACACGGCTAAATCCTGTTCGTCGTGTTCTTAATTGTGTCAGACTCAAGTTGCAATGAAGATTTGTCTAGAACACGTCTGGGCGCTGAGGGCAACAGGTAAGGCGTGGGTCAAATCACGCTGCGGGTGCAGGTGATGACAGGCTCCGGGAGAGACAGGGTGGGCGCAGCAGGATGGCGAGTGAGGAAAAGGCAGGCAGAGGGCGCCAGGTGAAATCTGCAGGACCACAGACTTCGGTTCTGGATACAGAACAATGGTTCCTTGTCACTGTAGAGTTTTAGACCCTAAGACTCAGAATTAGGGCTGGAAGGGATTTGGGAGCCCCAAGCAGATCTATAATCCAACACATTAAATTGCTAATTAAGTCACGACTGAAGCAGTCTGTACTTTTCCACTAGGGTTTACTTAGAAAAAGCTGGGGAGGCCGTGTTTTAAGAGGTATGAAGGAGGCCTCGCATTATTTTTACTTAAAACCCCAGAAACTTAAACATTTATAAAGTTTCTATGATGCAGCACTGCGAGGGATGTTATGTTTGCTTTCAAGAGCTCGTCTTTAAAAATCTCTCTTGCTTCTGCGTCATATCTCATAGATGCTGAGGGTTTTTACAGCCACGAGCTGGAGAGGAGACTCAAGTTCGGGGTTCCCTAGCCCATCCCTAACGACCGCAGCAGAGACAAATCTTTCCATTTCATGCTTCCGGATGCTTCCTGTAATGGGGAAACTCCTCCTGCCCCTGACTTTTCTGAGTGGCTGAGTCTTCCCTTAGACTGGGCTGTAGTCAGTCTCTCCCAGGTTTCCTCTCTGGTATTTATCTGCTAACGACAACCCTCAGGGCTCCTGGTTGGCAGGAGCCAAAGCCAAGTGGAAATCCAGACCTTCTGGCTCCAGCGCTGGGTTTCTCCTCTTGCCCTCAAGTCCTCAGAGTCTAACGACAACCCAATAACGTCAAATACCTACTATTTGCAGGCCCAGGGAAAATAGCAGTAAACAGATAAGCCCGGCTTTCCTCATGGAACCCACAGTCTAGAAGGGGAATGGAGACCCATTGCCCGTCAACAGGGGCTTCTCACATACTCTCTACCAGCTCGTGGAGGGCTCTGGGCAGGAACCTGGCTTCTGCCCTCTCAACTACTGACCCACCAGGGTCCTTGAGCGGAGGGCTTCATCTCTGAGGCCGTTTCCCGCTTTGTACGATGGCTCTGATCATAGATCCCGTCTCTGGAGTTTGTGCAATGTTGAGGCCAAATATGCAGATAACGCCAGGCCAGTGGCTTCCAAACCCGCGTGCACATTACACAGCTTCCCAAACTGATGATGCTTCCATCTCATCTTCAGAGACTGTGACTTAATCGGCCTGGGGCGCGGCCTGGGCTTCAAAATATTAAAAGCTCTGCAGGCATGCTAAAGTGGCAGACCAGTTTGGGAACTACAGCGCCAGGCACCGTGTCACAGCGCTAAGAGAGAACGTTCGGAAAAGCCCTTTATAGATTGAGAGACTGAGGCTCGCTGGGAGGACGCCACGGCGCCGCTCCCAAGACCACCGCGGCTGGGCCTGAGCTCCGGTGTCACGCAAACCTTCCCTTCCGCGGCGGGGGCCCGGGGCCGTCTCCCGCACACGGCCGGGGCAGGGGGGCCCCATCGATGCGCTCCGCCGCTCGGCTCCCTACGCCTGAGCCCTGCCGCTCGAGCCCCTTCCCCTCCCGGCCGCTTCCCACTTCCAAGATGGCTGCGGGTGGAGCCGACCAGGTAAGGGGCCCCTGTCGGATGTCCGTGGGGGCCTGCGGACACAAAGGTCCGCTCAAGGCAGCTCCTCGCCACTCCGGTTGGTTCTCGGGAAAAAAAAAAAGGGCCGGCGACGCCGCTCAGGAGGCCCGCGCGGGCGGCCCCCGGAAGAGGGACAGCCGGGCGGCGCCGAGCTCCAGGCCGGCGGCACGGGCGGAAGAGCGGGGCGCGGGCCGGCAGGGGGCGGGGCGCAGTGCGTGGGGGCCGTGCCCAGGGGGCGGGCGAGGGGCGGGGCGAAGCGAGGGTGCGCGCCGCTGTTCGCCGCGGGCTGCTCGCGCGCACCTGCGGGTCGGACCCACTGCCTACCGCGCGCCCGGCGTCCTCGCCGCGCGAGTTGCCGGTCCCGCGGGGCCTGGGCTGCGGGCCGCGGGTCCCGGGGATGGGCGTCGGAGCCGCGCTAACTCCGGTACTGAGAGCTCCCGCGAGGGCCGGGCCGCGGGCCGCGAGGGAGGGCAGGGCGCGCGGGGCGCCACCTGCTGCAGCGCCGGCCGAGGCGGGGAGCGCCGGGGCGAGGCGGTCGCCGGCGCGGGTCCTGCTGGGTGTCCCCTCGCCGCGCGGCCGCGGCTCCTGCACGCCAGGGCACGCGTGCGTGGCGCCGGGGTGCCGTCGCGGGCTCCGGGGCGGGGGCGACATCGGGACTCGGCGCCCTCGCGAGGGCGCGCTGTGTCCCGCTCCTTTCCGGAACTTGACGAAAAGTTTTCCTCCTCCGACGCGAGGCTCCCGGCCTGAGAAGAGGCGGTTTGGTGCGCCAGACCCCGACCCCGGAGCCCCCTTCCACCTCGGACCCTCAGTCCCCAGGCAGCGGACCCTCCTCCTCGGAGCCCTGACCCCGCTTTCATCTCTGACCCCTCTACCCCTGGAGCCCCTGACCCGCGGAACCCCCTTTCATCTCGGAGCCCTGACCTCCTTGGACCTCCACGCCACGCGAGCCCTCTGTCCCTGGGCTAGGGAATCTCCCTGCCTCCGCCCCGGAGCCTCCCATTCCCGGGCCGCGGAGACCCTGGCCCGGGGACCCTCTCGGGGCCGGGGTAGCTGCCTTGAGGAGTGAGTCCAGGGACTCCTGGTCCCTCTCCCGCCAGGAGTCTCTCTAGGCTGTGGGTGGGGCGCGGCCCTGATGGGAACGGCTGGTCAGGAGGATAGGGGAATGACCCTACGGAC